>NC_135091.1:16632500-18088750 GCF_051107435.1 Chaetodon auriga | reverse complement strand
GCACCACCACCGGCCAATCGGCTATCAGCTCAGCATAGCTGGAAACAAGGAGGAGACTTTAAGTTAGTGAACACAGTGAGGGCAACACGGGACCTGTGGCAACAGCTTATACAAAGTTTTTGGGATTGCAAGGACAGTAAATGCCTCCTATTACGTATACATAGAGAGAAAAACAGACATCTCAAATAGTGTTAGAAGCTGTCTCAAGTCCTGCTGTGTATACTGAGAGAATCCATCAATAAGCAAACCGCTTGTGAGTTTGGCCCTAAACCTTTTCTGAAAGCCGTGAAAAAGCCTTAATCCTCTATTAAACAGTCTCCTGGATTAGGTTTGAGACAGCAGAGTTTACTGCAGTGTAATGGAGAGATGAGGAGATCCAAGCTGCTGGTTAACAGAGGCCAGGTACAGAGAGACAGACGCGACTCCCATCGATACCTCTCATGACTCACTACTGAGGAATGACGGCTCCCCGGGAGCAGTGATGGATGGATGACAGAAATAAAGGGAGGAGGAGGTGGAGGAGGAGAGTACGCAGTAGAAACTGTTTTTGGCAGGTCTTACCTTTTGGGGAATCGAAAGGGCCTTGCAGGGCTGAAAAACAAAAAGAGGGAGATAAATCAGGTTTATGTTTTAAGTCAAAGCAAACAGCCAATCAAAAACAGATTTGCAGAGAGTTTTGAGCAAGAGCGCACATCTTTTCTTCATAATCCCCCGTCCTTTTTCTTCCCCAGCAGCAGCGCACACCTTGGGTACTGGACCACTGCAAACATTAAACCTGACGTGGCTGTCAAAACCACTTTCCACTGAACTCATCATAATGCTCCCTGCTCCTTTTTCAAATCCCTCTCAGATGGGACACACAAGCGAACAGTGTTTCTAACACACGTGTGCCACACGCAGACAACCGAGGACACGCACGAGACATTAATATTAACACTGCGGGCTGACACAGACCCCAGAATTCCTGCCTGGCTCAAACTGACCCTGAAGGATTTCTGACTGAGCCCAAATCAAACCTGAAGGGGGTGTCAAGCTTGATTCAAAAGAAAAATCTGATCTCAACTTAAACCCATGACGCAACACACAACCTCACAAAAACCTGTTCAATCTAGTCTGATGAATCAATAAAGAGCTCTATCACACAGCAGGCCACGCCAGTACTGCTGCACACACACACACATTAGAGAGACTTTATTCTCTCATGTACTGTATCCTGTAACGTGGCCTCCTGATACCGGGGCATTTGACCCACACACACACACACACACACACATACACACCAACACACACTCAGGATCTATCTGGACTTCTCGTCAGCTCCTCCTGGGAGCGGTGAGGGAGAGTCTGGTATGCCGGGAGCAGCAACCGCCCCGGGTGGAGGGGAAGAGGAGGGAAGAAGAGGAAGTGGGAGAATCAGATATGGCCACCTGATCACAGCGGGGCTGCAGGAGATAAATGATACGAGCTGAAGGGTCAGAGGGAAAATGAGAGCTTGTGTATGTGAAGAGAACACAGAGGGAGGAGTGTGACAGAGAGCCAGCAGACAGTGTCATGTCCTCCAGTCTGCAAACGTCTTGTAGCTCCACAAGATTTCAGTGTCTTAGGTAGAGGAGAGAGTAGAGTCTTCGCTTCACTGGGACACATTAATAACCATCCCCCCCCCCAGACGAAGGACAGAGACTGCAGACGGGCCACTCCTTGAATTAGACGGACCTTTTCAGGCAAACTCTGCCAGAAAAGACATTTGTTCAGATGAACGGTCTGCTTTAATAGCCCATCACAGATTGTATTCACATCCCCGCAGTACAAAAAGTGGCCTTAATTTACCCTCAAAACGGCACAAGGGAACAGGAAGTGAGTTCTGAGGTCGCCCTCCGCTGCAGCCAATCGGGTTATTAGCACTCAGGACATCAGTGCTGTGATTTAAGCAATCTGGCAAGGGGGGGCCAAAGAGGCTGTTGTCGCATTTCTGCCTGTTTTGCCGTCAAAGTGAAATCTGAGGAATGTTATAATTAGTGGTAATGGGAAGCACAAATGAACGAGGGCTATTGGCGAGGAATTTTACTCCACGGGGGCGGGCCATAAATCCCTTTTAAAGTTTCACTGGACACATTAATATGACAGCCAGATGTCAAGTGGCACAGTCTCCATTCCGAGGTGCACACTGACACAAACAGGGAACGCTTCATTTCAGCTGTTCTGGAGATTCATATGTGATATATATGAAAAAGGTTTTCCCTCTAACTTACAAAATGACCTTTAACCTGGTTAAAAGCGACGACTCCTAATGCAAAGCACATTTTCCCTGCCCTTCTTTGAACTAGGAGCCAAGGGAAGATTCTGTATTGCTAATGTAATTCTTTTCACTGCGCTCCGTCTCCTGGCTCTCCATGTATGGCCTCGAACTGCAGACCTCAGGACAAAGATATGGCCCAAAATGGAGACGAGTTATTGGAAATAGTTGGAACGGATTCATGAAAGTGCTTTCAGGCAAATCTATTTGTCTACTGAAAGGCCTGTGTTGAATTTTGGTCTGCAGCGTTTCAATCCGAATCCATTTCAGCCAATTGGAAAGACGCGCGGCATACCTGAGGCGGCCATTTGGCCCCAGAATGTTGAACGATAAAGATGAGACAGATCAAGAATCCATCAAGTTAAAAGCAGTCATTTATGCCATTTCCATAAATCTCAGGTGACCTTTTGTTGTGATTTCAAGAGATGAATTCAAGATTTGGCCACACGCGCATGGAAATAAACCTAAAGAAAGGCCCAGAGAGGGGTGGTGGGGTGGCTGGCGGTTAGCAATAGTGAGAGGTGGTGTTGACTGATGCTCACAGAGGCTCTAAATTCAGGAGGATGACAACCCAGAGCGTCGGGTTTCCTCCCGGACTCTCTGATCACAGGGGCTCATGACACCTCGAAAGCAAACTTGAAGGCAGACTCCCTCTCGCTTTCGACATCCAGCCTTCTATCTCCTCACCCTCTCTCGCTCTCCTTCCCCGGCTTCTGCCCTCTCTCTTATTTTCATTCCCTCTCCCCCGGCCCTGAGTAACCTTTTAGTGTTATTCTATTTTCCAGGGGGAGAGTGTTTCTGGATCACTGGGCAAATTAATAAGGTAAACACAGACCGCCAGCCGCTCACTCAGCGCTGTGTTGACAGAGCGGAGAAACAGAGAAGCAGTCGGGGGCTGAGCGTGTGTGTGGGGGTGAGCTGTGTATATGTGTGTGTGTGCTTACAGGACCTACACACAAATCTGAGCTGTCCCAGATGAAAGTTGGAGTGAAGTTTTAGGGTGATGATCCAAAATGGTGGCAATGTACCATCATAAAGGCCAGACAATGAAACATAGAAATGAGAATAATGGCCGACACTCTTGGACTCCTCAACGGTATTCATAGTGTTGCACTTGTGTGTACCTCCTCAGCTCCAGTGTTGTTGGTGTGAGTGGAGATGATTTCAGGAGATGCAGCAATCAGACAAGCGCTTCATGTCCAGCGTACTCACGCCTTCAGGAACGAAAGCTAACTGGTGTCAACGTGCTTGAACCAAAGCTTGTTCTTGGTTTTACTGCATTGTCAAAACATGGGTCGCAGAAAATTTGTGTCTCACCGCTCTTTCAAAATGTGATATTTTCTTACAACGTATGAAAAATTCTTCCAAGTTTTGGGTATTTTCCAAGGTCAAGGTCTTTTATGGAAATTTCTAGAAAAAAACAACTTACCCCACAGTACATGGGACATTAAGAACTTTTCTTTTGAATTATTTATACCAGGGAACATAAGAGACTCAGATGGAAGCCATGTTTGCCCATGTATGTGTGTGTTATTGTACAGGAGTGTGTGTGTGTGTGTGTGTGTGTGTGTGTGTGTGTGTGTGTGTGTGTGTGTGCCAGAGGGGGTTGAGGGTGAGGGTTCAGAGACAGGTTGGAGGGTGGTGGTAGTGGTACTGGTGGTGGTGGCGGGGGGTTAACTGTCAACAGACGGGCGGGTAAATATTTCATGAACAAGGCCTTCAAGTCGGAGCAAGAGCAATTAGTGTCAACCGTCAGGCTGCTGGGCCCGCCTCGCCCTGATTAGTGCCTCACTGGAACGCTGCACACAATTAGAGGCTCGACCTAGCCATGAAATAGGTCCAGGCGACCAGCGCTCCCATCCAAATGACATCATGAGACCATTCAGGCAGTAAAACACTGCTCTGTGGCTGATAAGTAGGCCTGTGTGTATATTTATACAAAGACTCTTATGGTTAAAGCGGAATACTGAGAGGGATATTAACAATCCCCCAAAGTGAGCCAAAGTGTATACGAGGAAGACTTTAACAAGACTGTAAATATCAAATGGGCCCATGGGGGGGGGGGGGGTACAACTACATCAGTGTTAGCGGTTTGTGAAGTACAAACAGTTCAATAAACAATTGTGATGTTTGAAAATGAACCGTTTACATTCGCCTATGTTCACATGCAGACAGAGAGGTCCACATCAGGCCTCTTAAGTACATCATGACAAGTGGGTTTTGTCTAACAAAGAGAATTAGGATGGAATAAGTGCAGCAGTGTTTCTCTAAACAAGTAATAAAACCCAACAGTGTAAACACTTTTCTGTCTATAACTCAGTAAATAAGAGAAATCCGTCAGAAGAGTGCCTGAAGAAGTGTTAGAAAGTGTCGACTTTGTGTATCAATATTTTCTTCAACACACTTCCAACCTCAAAGGGAATCCTGGCAAACAATTCCTCAGAGGAAACCAAATCTAAAAGGCCAGCGCAGCAATAAAAGAGCAGAGATGATAAGCTGCATGTTCGGCGGTGCGTTAGCTTCAGCGGTAACACAGTGTGATTCACAGGGCATCGTGTTTCCAACAGGCCTCCAATAAACACTGGAACAGGCCTGTGCTGTTTAAACACGAGTTTAAATGGAGGTCAGCCGGGGACACTCTCCTCTCATTATCACAGGGGATAAACCGGAGAGCCGGAGGCACAGGACGTTTCAGAGCAACACAAGGACAGTCCCTGCTGTGGAGAGGACTTCCATTGTGTCTCCTGTCTCTGCATCTGTGCATACGGCATCGCAGGTGTTTGAAATGAAAGTCAACGTGTTCTCTGCATGCATGCGTATCCACTGGTGAGCTCGGCCTTTTTCTGGCTGCACCTGCCATTCCCCGGAATTCTTGGAGATGAAATACAGGCGCGCACAAATTCCACGCATACAGGCGGGATTTCAGCACTGTAGCCAATAGTTACAAGCTGTCAGTCAGCGTAACGTCTTTACTATGGCTGCTCCTCGTCTCATCTTTAGGGCTTTAAACTCACAAACCCAGACCGGTGCGAGGTTGAGGGGCAGTCGGGACAGAAACCTCCTGAAAGATCAGCAACGGAGCAAGAAAATTCCTTTTCAAGTGAAGAAAAACTTATTTAGGATCGTGTGTTATTGAAAGTGCAGCCCTTTATGTGATTAGTACAACTACAAGGCAAAGTAGAGTCCACAAGTGGTGCCAGCAGGGATCTCCGTTCCACATGAATGAATGTGCCTGGCCAGAAAATCTGAATCCAGAAATCCTTCTTAACCTGCCAACCTTACACTGCATGGCTGAGAGCAACTGTAAGCAAGCCAGCTTTAAGTGGGTGTGTGTGTGTGTGTGTGTGTGTGGCCAGCGAGAATAGCAGGGTTAGCTAGAAGACCTCCAGAGGTGGAACCAATGGTTTTCACCTGCTACCGCACCAGAGACCCTTCGCCTTCCTCCCACAGGCATCTGTTAATGCTGCTGGTTAGAAAAAGAGGTCCGACCGACACGCAGACGACGACACATGGAGCGGGAATCAAACATGTGAAGGAAACCAAAAACTGAGGATCACGGCCTGCGGTCCACCACGACGTTTGGCTCAGCCCGACGCAGAACCCCACCTCTCCCAACACAAAGCACATTTATTTTAGACTTGGGAGGAGAAACTTGGAAGTTACTTGGGCACAGTGAATTCCCCTTTTAGAGCAAATGCACCTTATTAAAACAAGATGAGTCACTTAAGCCTCTAAACAAACAGGTCTGTTTAAACCGAATGGGTAAAAGAGAGGATGCATGTCGAGGCAGAGGCAAAGCTTCTCGTTTGACAGATAATTTAGCTTCTGATGGTGCTGCTGGGCAACGGGTAAAAAATTTAAAGACACATGATGATGAACCACGGCGATACTGAAGTCCTTTTTTTTAACGTTTCATCCCCGAGGCGGTGACTGCGTACACCGCACAGCCAATACAAATGCTGAAAGCCTGCACGCAAACCTCGCTGTCTATCAGCGTTTCCTTTGAAATCCAGCATACTGCAGCCAAAATAACAATACACACACAGACTGTGTGTGTAGCCACACTGCTGCTGGTGTCATTCATCAGTAGAAAAGGTGGAGAGAGAAAAAGGTGGTGTCAAGATTGCTTTGTAGAAGGGTCATTTTTCACTCCACACTTTCCTAACTCCATTATTACCTCATCGCACCGCGCCATCAATCTATTGGCTGCTCTGGCTTTGTTGCCGTCCCTTTGTGTCTGACTCGGGGCCGTCTGAGGACACGATAGCTGCAGGGGCACTATTTGTTCTCTTTCCTTTTCTGAGGCTCTAACTTCTTTTCCTTTCATCATTTGCTAAACTTCATCTACTAGATTTTTTTCTGCCTGCTGACATGAAGACACCTGTGGCTAACAATAGCTCCAGCCTCCTTTTATCAAGCCTAATTTAAAGGAAGATCAGCTGCATCTCATTCGCAGGAAATAGAACAAAGGTAACGCATTAGATGCTGTTTTGACCAACTTGATTTTAGGAAACCTGGCCCCAGTTGAGGCCCTGACGCAAGGAGCCTTAATGATGAAGGCTGAGTCAAAACCTGTCCTCCCTACTCCCTCAGAGACTGTGTGTGTGTGAGTGTGTGTGTGTGTGTGTGTGTGTCTATGATAGGAAGGGGTGAGTGCTGGGGGTGGAGTGGTCTGGAAAATTCCAAGTAGAAGTTCACAAAGTGGAGGAGAGGAAATAAAAGCACAGACAAGGGTGATGCATAAGAAACTGGAAAAAGGGGCGTTGGCCAGCTCTGTTTGAAAGAAAGCTTCACGTAAATGTGAGTGTGGAGATGAAGACATAAAAGCTCATATATACATGCATTTAGTCCACACTCCATTAGGAAAGAGCATCAATTCACTGTAAGCTAAATGTGAAGTTCAAATATAAAATAACAGACGCAAATATGACAGAAAACACTGATCGACTGCACACGCTGTGGGTTCATCACAGCGAAGCATTCTTCATAGAACCCAAGCTAATCTTTAACTGATCTAATAATCTCATAACTAAATGAATTCTCTTGATGTCCTATCCAGTAAATAAAACTGTTTTACACCCTCCATGATGCTCCTAAAAACATCTGGGAATCCCACACCAGCATTTAGAGAACCAGTAATTCACTGGCTGACTGTACTGCTGTTGCACTCACTAATTGATTTACATGTGGTGGAGCTGGTTAGCTTATTTTAGTCAGGCGGTGATGTTTCTGGTCAGTTCATTTGGAAGAAGAGTAAAGGCTTGTTCGCACCAGTTCATTTCTTTTTTATCTGTCAGCCTGCTGCAGCCGCAACGACAAACAGCTCCTGTTTTCGGAAAAACGTCCGGAGCCTCACCTCTCGTCAAGACAGACGCTCAATGTTCAGTTGTTTAGAACCAATGAGTTCTGCAGTTCTTTCAGTTTAAGCCTCGGAGCATCCTGCAGCGGGCCCACTGTTCGATTTTGTGCACACAGGCTGAAAATGTTTGCAGCTGATAACTGATATTGTTGATAACGTCCAATAATATCAACTCAGCACGAGCAGTCAGTAAAACATTGACCTAACTAGTCTATAAAGTACGCCCCAAATGGATCAAAGAAATTAAAGCCCCACAAACCCAAATACAGTTTGCTGTCGTCTGGACACATGTAGTAGTTCATCCTCTTCAAAGTGCTCTGATAATCTTAACCAGCCAGCAGCAGCAAGCCATCTTTATCCAGCTGAGGCCCGGCTAGCTGCTCAGTCAGCTTATGAGAAGTTATGACAACGTCATGCTCACACATCAGGCTTTGATCCGGCTTTATGGGACAGCACGGGCCTTTGATCTGGGATGGCTATCTTTATGGGCTTTGCCTCGTACTCAGGAACTGCACTGAAAGACGGGGGGGGGGGGGGGGGAGATACAGGAGGGGTACTGACAGAAATGAACATAGAGAGAAAGCAGGGGAACAGAGGACGAGACCGTCAATGAGACGCTGACACACGGGGAACAATGGAGGATATCTTTTCTATCTGAGGTCCTTTCATCAGCGACCAGACGAACAGAGGAACATCTGCACTTTGTCAGCTGACCATGGCCTGGGTTTGCGGGCTGCCGTCTTCTCAGAATCTGGCTCGAATGAGTTAAACAATTGCGGTTCCAATTTTCGGTTTATGTGCAGGATGTTCGTGAGGCGACTCAAGCGAGGATTCCCTCTGAGCAGTCAGTGATCGGCAGTGTTTTCAACTCTTCTGTTGAGTGTGGGGCTGTCCACGGATACTCTAAATTTGAATGTATAATCGAATTTTTTTTAAAAATCCTCACATTCAAAGGTGAAAATGAATGAGGCGGTTCAGTGAATTAAGGGTTTATTTTGACCAAATGAGAGTTGGTGATGACATGGTGAAGTTGAAATAATATACAAGTGGTATGTCTCTTGTTGGTTTTTGTTGTAATACACCAGCAAAGGCAGGGAAGAAGAGGACTGCAAGCTAGCAAGAAATACTGAATTCAACAATAATTCAAATAATTACCCACTGAACAGGAGAGGGGATTTTTGTTACATTTAATAACACTACTTTCAATACATACATTTATTTATTGTATGGACTATTTTGGACGGAAACCACCCAAATTACTTTTTCCAAATGTCTATGAATAGGCTTATAGGGGATGAAGGGCAGAGCTCGAATGAATGAGTTGGTGTGAGACTACCACTGTCCATAAAATCAGTTGAGTTTGCTCTCATAATGGCTTTTCTGCCATGGGACCACAGACCACAGTCTGCTTACATGATCCCACAGCTGATGTTACTCAATAACAGTATAGACGAGAAAATAGAAGCTGTCTCTCCGGACCAGACTTCAATTATGGAGCAGAGGGAGAGAAGTGGACAGCATTAAAGTCACTAACCAGTGCATGACATGTTAATATCTTTCCACTTTCCTCATATAAAATGCTCAAATTTGCAAAAGGGAAAGCAGCCACATGCTTGTCAAAGTTCAGTTTAATCATATTATTCCTAATACAACAGCAAAGTGAGACACGCATATCTCAGTTTTATACTGAAAATGTCAGCATACATGGCACATTTATCCTGGGCTAACCTTTTAGCTCCATGTGCTGGAGGATTAGACGGGATGTTAGTAAAGCTCACCCATCCATCACAGCGCCAGGAGCCACAAAATACACACAAACGCGCCCACACACTCTTTTTTTCCAGATGGCATCTTCTCATTTCAGTTGAGATTAACAACATGTACCGTGAACTTTTAACTGAATACTTTGGGTATAAAAGAGTGGGAAACAGCAGAAAAAGGGAAGCCTGCAGGATTTTAAAAGACCCTGATTGGTAGTTTCTGTCAATGTAAATTAACTGTGAAGGTAAAGGGGCCCTGAGGGTCACTTATCAGCACCATTTTACAACTAGCAGAGGTGTCTCTCTTCGACATGTGAACGCCCTTCCTCCTACAAACCTTCTTACATTCTAATATCTTATTTTTATCAACAGAATAAGAACAGCTCTGAGCCCTTTCATTCCTTTTCTTGCGCTTTACTTGATCTTTCAGCAGTTCCAGACAGATGGGCGCTTATTCTGCCGCTGCACTCGTAATTTGCTGTGAAGGACACAGCTAAATGCCTACAACGTGAGTGTAAAAGTATTTTTAGCCGTCAAAGCAGGTGATGAACGGTTTCTCCCCGAGGGAAGAAAAGCTCTTTCTGACCTGCTTCTGTTGGTCCTGTGTCGAGGTATGTATGAGGTGAAAACACTGTTGAACACGGCAAACTTTCACTGCCCGAGGCGCTTCGACATCGAGGTGAAGGTGTCTGAGCGTGTGTGTGCGTGTGTGTGTGTGTGTGTGTGAGTGTGTGCGCTGCATTTCTCAAAGACATCGAGAATAGGCGGAAAAAGCTTCAGCTTCACACTCAGAGTGTCCTACCTTTAACTGAACCTGTGTGTTTGTGTGATCATCTGTCGTAATAAGCATCTCTAATACGCGCGCCTGTCCTCACTCTGCATCATCACAAGTGTCCTGAATAATCTTTTGCACAAGATTCTTTCTCAGTTTTTTGGACGCTTAATGTGTGGAGCGCCATCAGATCGTTTGATCTTAGAGCTGGGGGTGGTTACGCTGGAGAAACAAGCAAGAGCTAAGCTAGATTTGAACATATCTAACCAAATAAATTCCATCCCACTACCCCAAAACAAATGAATGCGCACTGCCTGAATACTGCTGAGTCCAGAAGAGAGCACTGGGGAGAGAGGCAAAGCGCATCATTGCCATTGCTAGCTGTACACAACTAGCCTCATACACCTAACATCATAATGAACGTACACAACGAGCATGGCTACTGATAGCACTCACAGCTGTCAAGCTAGTATGTTAGCATTTGGAAAAAACTGGCTGCACTTTCTAAAAACTGCACTAAAGTAACTGATTTGTCCAGGGGAGATCTGAAATAGTCTCATCATAATGGACATCTTCCCCAGCACCAGCAGGCCTTATTTGGCCTTGCAAACAGTTGTTATTCTTGATAATGCGCAAAGCCTTGTCAAGCTGACACCCTGAAATGCAGCGCACACAGATCACTTTCAGACAAAGCCTCGCTGACTGAGGCTTGCAGCTGTCTGACGGAGGGCGAGAGACGGAGGGAGCAAAAAGAAAGAAGATACAGCAAAGACAGAGGAAGATCTGGAAACGACAGCGAAGGCACGTGAAGCTCACAACTGTGCCGACGTACAAAAAAACGTTGAGACCCATCCTCCTGATAAACAGCTACACGAGATGAAGCGCTTCACACTTTCAGAGCTGTTATGTTTTCATACGGTTTTTCCATGCGTCATAGCAACCAAACCACCTGGCGCCTGCAAATACTACAAAATTCAAACTTGCTCAAGATAATAAAAGCTGACCTTTCCTGAGACTTCGTCGGAGGGAGTGAGAGACAGGAATTCTTGCTATCTGACAGGGCATGAATCTAAACCAAACTTGTGGTTGCCATAAACAACACGAGCCGTTGCGAGAGGCATCTGCGAAGAGGGCAGAAACGTTTAGCTCCAGGAGAGCTGAGCGCGAACTGGGGGGGGGGGGGGGTTAAATACGTGACATGACCCCGGATGGTTGAGTGTCAGTGAGCTGTTTGGTGGCTGTTGCAGGGTCATCAGTGGAGATAGGGGCAGGTTAGTTGAACCTCAGGTGCCCTGAAGCTACAGTGTAATCTGTGTTATGCTCATTCTCTGCTGACACCTCCTCATTCAGGACTGCGTCCACCATAAGAGTGCACTTAAAGCGTGCTCCAGATTAACACTTTCTGACTTCATGCTCGGGGCTTTGTTCGACAGCAGTGGCAGAAATCTCATTCATTCGTGGCTGCAAAAGTTTAACACCTACTTTTGTTATTTTAACACACATGCTCAAGTGTAAAATAAAAAAAAAAAACATATAGGGTAAAAACCACACATTCAGTGGTACAACTTCTCAAAGAAGCTGCCACAGCACTGGAGAAATTGTATTTCCCCTGCGCTGTGGCTTAAAGGCTTTCACCAGAAGCCTTTAAACCTGCTGGCACACACTGAGCTGACCCGGGCCAAACAGCTGACATCCCAAGGACACACTGTTTCCGTCCGATCTTAAATAATACACACAAAATGGCCATGAGAGATAATCTTACAGCAGAGACGCAGACATGGTCTTAATACTTTAAACAGACCCAGAAAGAAAAAAAAAAAAAAAGAAAAAGAGACAGATAAAGGATGGATGGCTGAATCTGTGTTTTTCGCCACTCTCCAGAAACTGCTGAGTCGCGCCTCAGCTTCTCCAAAGATTTGCTTTATTTCATACACGGATAAAGGCCCAAAGGCTTTTGATCGTTCCCAAAATAGAAACATTAGGAAACAAAGCGGTGGCTAATCTTGGTAAATGGATTAATGTTTTGTGAAGCTGAGAACAGGGGCATAAAAATCCCCTGTTGTGAAACCCACATAAAAAGGTCTCCCCGAAGAGCTAATGTTACAACTTATCAGCGTGTGTATGTGTGTGTGTGCGTGTGTGCAGTGATCACGGATGTAATCCCTCGGCTAATCTGTCAGATCACAGCCATGAGGCAGATCAAACCGATATCTGACACCATCTTGTCTGACTCCATACCCTCAAATTATCGAGGGTATTAAGGATATAATGTATCCTGGTTTATGTCCATGTGTGAGACGGTGTGTGTGTGTGTGTGTGTGTTATATTTAACTACCACCGAACTCCAGCGCAGGGATGGAGGACTGGATGAAAAGGGAGACAAGGTCTGAAGGTTTTTGTTAACGTCTGGGTTCAGGGCAAAACTACACTACTGAGACAGGTCTATCGTATTTTACAGCCAATCTCACCATCTGACACACACACACATGCACACACACACACAAAACATTGATGTACAGGAAAGGGGGGAGTTGGGGATGCAGTCTTGGGGCGAACCCTGGGTCTGTAATTCAAACCTGTCATCGCTGAACAAGAGGGACCTGTTTGGTAAATAAGAGCGTGGTTCAGCATTAGAGACGCAAACGTCCCACGCCACATCTGCTCTCCATTCTGATGTGGAACAAGAGAAGGACAAGGGAGGGGCAGAGAGAGAGAGAGAGAGAGAGAGAGAGAGAGAGAGAGAGAGAGAGTGAGAGAGAGAGAGAGAGAGAGAGAGAGAGAGAGAGCGAGAGCGAGAGCGAGAGCGAGAGAGAGAGAGAGAGAGCGACATGAAGAAAGTGTGTGTTAGTAGAGTGAGAGGAAAAACTAAAGAGAGAAAAAAATGAAAGTAGCAGGGAGGAGAAAAAAAGCCACAGATGCCGGTGAATGCATCTAAATGCCTGCAACACAATCTTGTTTGGCCTCTCTCTGCCCACCCAGGGTTCAGTCTGTGCACACCAGGTTTGCTTGTACTTTCCCACTGTGGCTACACAAACCTCATCTTTCATCGCCACCCACAACGTCCCACGTCCTAATGAAAATGATGTGGGGGGGGGGGGGGGTTCCAACTTCGTTTCAGTGAGGAAAATTCCACGTTTGGAAGTACGGAGGAATAAAGCCTCATGCAAATCGGATTCCCCGCAACGAGCTGCTGCCGTAAAAAGGAGCTGACATGAGTAAATAATTACTTCTGCAGAGTTTTCACCTCCTGCCTACCCTTCTCTGTGGAGATGGTAAATATAGGATTATGCAAATGATCATGCAAGGCATTACATGGCTCCAGTTTCGAATGCGGTGGAAGGCCTGTGGTTTTGGAGTAAAAGGGAAAGAAGTGACTCACTATGTGTGGATCACTCGAGCAACTAAAAAGGAGTTTACCAACAAATGAGCTCAACGCTAACATTCTGCCTCGACGGGAGAAAGCATGGTCGCCATGTGTGTCTACGTACACGGGCGTGCTTGGTTTGATTTGAAGAAAAACCAACACAGCCGTATAAAATTGTAAAAAATCACAACAGGATGCAGCACACAAATAAGGGCCTTTTAAACACCAGCGTCTTCTAACTGCTTCTTCACATCCAGGAGGGCCACCTGTTTCAGAGGGTGAGAGACTCAACATCATTCAAACTGCGGCTCGTACAGTGCTCGGACACTAACGCGTTCAGGCCTGAGGGCACAATTCAGGCCTAAATGTTGGAAGTGTGTTTCCAGCTGCTACAAGCTGCTCCATGATGTTTATAGAGTGTCAACAAAGACGATTGTGTGGCATTAACTTCACTCTGAACCAAGACTTCACGGCTCATTATGGCTCGTTTTTTCTCAAACAGACGTACTCGTGTTCTTTGTTTTCTTGACTTCTGACATTTTTGGAATAAGCTGTTGTCTGTGTGCTCTTTTTGATAGCCTCACAGGCAAAGCCTTACTTTGTGAGCACAGACTGAAGCATCAGAAGTACCAACAGCTGTACACGCCAGTCAGATTCTTAGTTTACTTATCGATTAGTTAGTTCCTGACTTGAAGGGTTAGGGTTATCAAAGGAAAAATAAAACGTGATGTGTCTAAAACAGAAAATCTGGTCACCCACGGGGACCATGATCAAAGGATCTTTGAAAATACCTAGCCCTAGCGTGGGTGGTGCTTATGCGGTAGATTTTGTTGGTGTTGTTGCCGTCTCGTGGCATCCTGTTCTATTTTTCCTGGGAAAACCTACTATAAGGAGTCTGAAAAACAAAAGTCAGTTTTATATAGTCCCAAAACCACGACTCACAAGTCTGCCTGAAGGGGTAAAGAGTTCGCTATTGAGCAACATCAGTCAGAAACAGTGGCAAACCTTCATTTGTTGTCATTCTTCCAACATGGTGGTGCAACTCCTGTAACCATTACTGGTGTCATACCATGACAGGCCTCTATTTGGAGAAAACTGTTGGTAAAATAACATTCCTGCATGGTCCCTGACAGCCGTGACCACTGCTGCATTCCAGGCCTGACGTGATCCCTAAACATGGATGTGACATGTTATCAAGCATGGGGGCACATAAAGGGGTTATGGAGGGGCTAAAGGGCTGTGAGAGACCCTCTGTTGCTCAGCCTGGGGATAAGTTTGGGATCAATAAACACACAATCAGCTGCACACACACAAGCAAACACACACACACAAGCAACTGGAGCACTTCTCTTCCCCGTACCTGATTCCAGGAGTCTGGTTCTTGAGGTGCTCTTGCCAGCGTGGGTGATGGTGTTGATGGAGACAGAGAAGGGAGGACTGGTGAGGAGGATGGGGGTGAGCGTATGTGCAGGCAGAGAGGCAGCACGGGCAGGATGAAGCGGTCCCAGGGTTGGGGACGGAGCCGGGTCCTGGGCCTGTGCCCGGATTCTGGAAGAGCGGGCACTCCGGCTGTCCGCAGGGGCAGCACAGGGTGGAGTGGAAGTGACAGTGCTGGCAGCAGAGCGGCGGGGGCTGGAGAGGAGGACAGGAAGAGGACGGGGACAGGGTGGAGGGAAGGTGGTGTTTGGCCAGCCTCTGGGAATCTATGACGGCAGGGGAGGAAGAGGCGGCGGAGGATGGCAGAAGGTTCCTCAGGGAGCCGTTCTGTTTGACCACGCCACCGTTTTGGCTCGGCCTGTTCGTTCGCTGGACAACTTGAGACCTCTGCTGCTTCTGCTGAACGTTACACTCTGTGTCCCTCACTACGACACCTTCGTCTCCATCTGCTGCAGGGCAGTCACCACTAGAGGCAGCTGTGAGAGGGTCCTGCCCGCCGGCGACTGGTGTGCTGATGTTTGAAGGGGAATTTCCGTTGGCACCCAGAGGATGGTGCCCTCCGTTGCTGAGGGCCACAGGGTCGCCACTTGCATCACTCAGGGCCATGGTCCTTTCCCAGCAGGCCTGGCAAGGACACTGTCACTCCTCTGAGGGACAGGAAGACAACAGACAGAAAGAGGTTTAGGTTGTGTTTAAGTAGGTTAAATGTTACAGGAGAACAATCAATGTGAGCTGTGTGTTTAAAGTAACATTAAAACGAAAATTTCTTGCATTTTTGGACACTTTTTGAAGATTTTGGAAACTATTTGATTTTAACACAAATCCTCTCTGCTCATTGAATAAGGAGCTACAGAAGACAGTTAGCTTAGCTTAGCATAGAGGCTGGGGACAGGGGGAAACAGCTAGCCGTGCTGAGTTTGAAGGCGAGTTCTTGTTTTTTAATCAATACAAAACCAAAGTTCTGTGGTTTAAATGTGGAGTTATGAGCTGGATTATTTCTTGGCCACAAGACTGGAGTCTTGTCGTCAATGTGAGGTTATCAGGCAACCAGCAGAGACACCAGGGAATCACTGCTCCCCAGCAAGAAATAGTCCCCAAATCAAAAGTGCAATTAGTTTTGACACACACTAGTTTTTGTATGGATTAAGCAAAAAAAAAAAGATATAACGTATGAATTTATGCAATTACTAATCTGATTATAACGGATCTATTTTTTCAGCTGTGTATCTGCTAGTCGTCAGGAACAGAACAAACAAGCAGTGACACTACTCCCACAGAGCTGGACAGGACACGGAGGATGACTGGACTACATCCAGACAAAATGCTGGGAAGATGCTGTGCACATGTGTGATGTGTTCATCTGGTATCTAAGTAAAATGAACAACTGAGTTTTAATCTAATACAACAGGGATCTCTGTTATTTTAGACTGGACAGTCTCATAAAAAAAAAGCCCAAACAACAGATCCTCAGAGACTGAGCAGGAGAGCCGTTTCCATTCAGAATGAGTGGCGCCAAGCGAGTGAGAAAAATGATCGGGCTGAAAGCTGTGTTCCAGGATACGTGCACACTCAGCCAAAAAAAAAAAAAAAAATGAAATTGTTTTGCAAACTGAGGACACACACTAATGGCATTATAGATGCAAAAGCACTTAGACAAAAGTAGCCTCCTTAACCTCTCAGAACAGCATTTTCAACTCTCAACACATAAATCAGTGCTGAATATTTGATGTCCAGTGTCCACCACCTGACACACACACACACATGATGAAAAGCTGGTTCTCAAGGGTCCAAAACAAGCAGTTTGACTTTTATTTATCAGATAAAACATATGGACCCTTTTTCTTTTCAGCTTTTAATTCTAATTTCCAACCTGTCCAGTGGTTTTAAGAGGTCAGGTAAATGATTAAAGTGGAAATGACAACCAATGCTGATGCTGCAGAAAAAATGCCAAGGTTATCCTGCAAAACAAAGAAAAACAAAAACTGCCCGCTAACATTAGACGGGGAGGAGAGTTGGATGATTAACTGAATCACCACTAAAATATTTGGCAAACTAATTTTCTATCATCTCACTGGAGACACAGCAGTCACATCAAACATCTCCAGATCAATATGATTTACGGAGCACGAGCAAGAGCCGACATAAATCTTCAGTGTTTGTATAGATTACAAAGCATGAGACACTCCTGCATCAGGAGGCTAAAAGAACTGGTTCCAACAGAGTGAGAAAAAACAGAAGGTTCACGTTATGCTACAGTTTCAGCCCCTATATGTGCTCCGGCTTAAATTACAAAACACTCGCAGGAGACCGCGCTGTGAAAATGTGATTCTGTGGGGTATTTCAGCAAAGCAGGGAGGGGAGAGTGAGGAGAGAGGACAAAAAAAAACCAAAAAAAAAAACGTGTGTCTGCGGCTTTTTGCCTTGATATACCTGACACAGGGTTGAGTTGTGTTTCACAGGTGATGCAGGGTCGAGGTGGGCCGTGCAGCTGGATCAGAGCCCCGAATACAAGCCCACGGTGGAAAGAAAGCCAGCATGAGCCAGGATGAAACAATCCTACTGTAAGGCTTTAATGTGTGTGTGTGTGTGTGTGTGTGTGTGTGTGACAGAGCGAGAAGGTGGTGTAGCTTGTGAAAAAAATGTAATTGAAAGGCAAAAGAACACAGAAGCATTTAGTTCATGAATCAACCTTAGAAAATTCATTTGTCATTATTTTGATAATAAATTCAAACATGCTTCGTATCTCTTCTATCACTATCAATAAGGGTGAAAAAGAAGTAAAAAACTCATTAATGAGACCTACAATTCAGAGAAACTGCTGATGAAACCAGGGTCAGGCTGCTTAAATAACACACAACATTTTTCAGGCAGTTTCTGAGTCAAGACGGCTGTTTGCCTCCCAACATCACATCACCACCTCCACTGGGCTCGACGATTACGGATTAAACAAGAACTTAATACTTAAATCTCCCAAAGGCCAAAAACCTGCCTCGACATCGCTGACTGAAACGTGGCCTGAGTCTCGGAGCAGAAGCGGATCGTCCATGCTTCAGGGTTCATTTCGATGACCACGCAGAGGCCATTACAGCATTACTGTGCCAGTTCACACAATGTCACTTCCTGATCATCTGCTCAGTCATCCACAGGACTGGGAGATAATATGACGCAGGGCTGAAATTAAGAATTATTTTCTTTATCAAGTTATCTGTTGCTTATTAGTATTTGACTTAATCTCCAAGAAAACCTTTTAAAAAATGTCCATCAGAAAAATATCACCGTCTCAACAACATCAAATCCTCACATCTGAAGTCGGAACATTTTTGATTGATTAAGCAAACTTTTACCTGACTATCAAATTTGTTGTTACCACTTGATTATATAACTAATTGTTTAAGCTCTAACATGAAAAACTTGGAACAAACTCATCCAGATGTTTACGCTAAGTGTCGAGGACGCGTCTCACACTCTAAACATGTGGGAAAACATTTTCCTTTTCCCCTGCGTAGAGCTTCTACATGTCACATCTTTGGCCTGGCATCAGCCCGTTCTGTGAATGCCTCCTTCCCGACGCAAGAAGACAGAGCTAAGACTCTGCTATCTGTGATGCCATCGACAGATAAACCCTAAAGTGGAGGCCGATGACGTGGAGCATGTTTCAGATGCTGCAGACCTAAACTGATTACTGCAGTGCTCAATA
The DNA here is from genome assembly GCF_051107435.1 of Chaetodon auriga. NCBI lineage: Eukaryota > Metazoa > Chordata > Actinopteri > Chaetodontiformes > Chaetodontidae > Chaetodon > Chaetodon auriga. Next base: position 18,070,068 of record NC_135091.1, on the reverse strand, counting down.
ATGCGCCCACATCCTGTAAAATAGGATTCCTTTGTGCTGTCACAATGGCCACTCAAAGGCACTGAAGCGACTTCAAAAATGACTTTGATCTCACCTCTCTGATTTGGAAAACTTTTTTAAAGAACTTGAAATCTTACTCTCAGGCTGAAATATCTAAATTTCTTCTGTATGCTCCTTGAGATTAACCTTAACTGTTTACTTCACCGCCCCACAGAAACCTACACGCACACACACACACAGAGGTTTTAATTTCACCCAAACCATGACCCCAGAAAAATACTTCGCCGCAAAATGGATGTGCTTGCGTTTGAGCGCCAAGTGATACATCACACTGGCCTGTTTTTCCCATCCGACACTGAGCGAAAGACACGCGGCGTATGTGACCAATGCGCTCTGTGACACCTCAACATGAGTGAGCGGTGAAACATGAGCGTGACGGCCCCGCCGGGTCAGGGGTGGCTGGGAGGACGGGGCTGAGAGGAAGAATAACTCCGGAGCCTGAAGAGCTCAGAATAGCGGAGAACTGAGGGAAACCCAGATGAAGTCATTAGTCTGGCTCCCACAGCTGTCAGCCTGTAATGACTTCAAGAGGCAAGACGGAAACGCCACAGTTTAACGGCAGAAAATAGGATAAAATAAGAAAAAAAGTTCACGGAGAATATACTGTAACTTGTGTGCTTTTCGCTGTTTGTGTCCAAAGGAATTTAGCTTTCAGCTTTGTGTGTGCGCATGAGAGTGTGTGTCTACCAGAGCACTGACAGGCAGGTGAGACATCTAGAGCAGACTGTGCGGACACAAGCAGGGTCTTGTGTCTCTCTTCAAAATAAAAGCTGACAGCTGGGCCGAGCAGCACCATGAAGCGCTGGAACGGCGGCTCAGAAGAACGCTTCCACCGCTCCATCGATTTAGGAGGGAAGTTTAGCCGGCGTTCTTGATCAAAGAGACGGCAGAATAACGGATTTAAAGTACATTAGCGGTGCAGCCAGTGGAACCTGGTAGTGATTAGGTGGAACTTAGGTATAATGCTTGCGACAAAATAAGGAATGAAGAAGCAGCGTATGAAGTGGTGGAATTGGGGTTTTTTGACTCATCCTCTGGTTTGTTTCAAATGTACTACATCTGAATGGCTGTGTTTAAATTATGCATAACTTAACTTTGAGAAATACTTTTAGGAAGGGGGGAAGGGGGAGCCAAGCATACATCTCTTTAAATTCACTACAGCAAGAAGGAATGTCAAAATTCAACCACTGACTGTGAGTCTTTGGTCCACCTTGATTTAAAGGAAGCATGAAATCAAGTGACCTTGAATCCTGAGCACTTAATCAAACGGGTCAAACTCTGTCTAGACTTCCAAAAAGTGATGAAGTGCCCCCCCCCCCCATTTTTACTACAGCTTTAAGGGATCACTCCTGCCAGAAAGGACAGCTACACCCAGTCGCCCTCAAACCCCCGTTTGAGTCCTTGGTAAGACGAATTTTTCAGTGTGTGTAACCTTTAAATAACCAGGAAAAGTCAACCCAAAACCAACAGAAGCATTAATTCCCAGGGCGAGTGGTTTGGGATAACGCAGGTGATGACGAAGCGCCTCTTCTGCTGTCTTTCATGTGAAGTTCATGATTATGGGGTGTGAGAGAGATGGAGAGACCTTGGGCGACAGACGGCTACGCAACACAAGGAAAGGCGTCCTGGATCCCTTTAATTAAAGCTAATAGGCGGTAATTACCAGGAATCAGTCAAGAGACGGTTAATAACCACATTACTTCTAATAACAATAATAATAATAACGACAACAACAGGCAGAGTGGTCCCTGCTGGGTACTCACATACTCTTTGATGTGTTTCTGGATGTCAGGTGAGTTTTTGGACATATTTGACCCCCTCGGAGTCCTGTTTCACAGCTGGGCCGTTAAACATTTGACAGCGCTGGCTCAGGGCTACAGCGCCGAGTCTCCAGGTAAACTGAGTGAACACAGTGAGTCAACCTGCCGTTTGAATCACTCCATCAACCCTCCAGCACAATCGTGAGGATGGCGTGTATGAATGAGATGGTGCAAAGGTGCTTCAACACACTGAAAGGTAGATGAGCTACTTTAAAGACTGTCAATGTAATGGTAATAAAGAAATTCGTCTCAGCAGGAGTCATAAGAAACTAGTTAATGGATTTATTCCTCTATCAGATTCAGGGATGTGGTGGATGATGCACTCATTAAAATTTAGTCTGGCTGCTTTTTAATGTCTGTCTTCAATCTTAATGATGGTACACCTTTACATCAGGGGAACCGTAGCAAACTCGGGCTGGGTGATTGTCGTGGTCAGGGGTGATGAGAAAAGCAGGGACAAGCTCCTGACAGTCATGTTAATAATCTTTAGAGGGAAAAAAAAAAAAGAATATTTTTCCCACAGCAGGCTTTCTTTGAGTCTACTGGTGGTCGATCGCCTTGAGATGATAAATCTCAAATCCAAATTAACCCTAACCCACTTTTAATGCTTCTTTTTAGTGCACTAACACCAGCTCCATCCAGACACCGCTGCAGGGAAAAAGACACCAGTCTACTCCGCTTCCAGCCAAAGCTCTTGGACAGACACACTGACGCTCATCAACAGACGCGCATGGACCCAAACTGCACATAACTCCCTCATCCTGGCTGTCTCTGCTTCTGAACACATTCACGCACGGAGCGAACGTAACTCTGACTTTCCCCAAGTGTGGAGGAAATGTACGAGCAGGGCACAGACAGAGAGAGTGTGAGGAGTATCATACCGTGCTTTGCGCCTGTTATCGCCGGTGAGATCTGCAGCACGCGGCGCTTCGTCACCACCGACAAAAAGCAAAAAGCAAAGAAAAAAAAAAAAAAAAAAAAAAAATCCTCCGGTTTTCCTCCAGATATCCGCAGGCGCTGCTAAACAAACAACACACCGCGAAAAGGCAACAAGTTCTGAGGGAGAGCGGGCCGTTTCTCGTGGGAGTGTGTCCTGCCAGAATGACAAACAGCCGCACATCCAGCAGCCCGGCTGGCTGCTCTCTCCGCAGGCAGGAGGCGGTGGGCTGGCCCGGCCCGCAGAGCACTGATAGGACGGTCACTCCGTCTGCTTTAACCCGCTCGCTGCCACGCAGCTGGCACGCGCCGAGGAAGCCCACCACTCATGCGCGTCACCGCAACGTTTGAGTAAACTAAGAAAAAAAAATGGTGCACACGAACAAGCTACTTACTGGATAAATGACAGTTAAACCTAACAGTATGTGTAGATAACATTCACGTGGGAAGACGAGTGGGCAATCCCCGCCAAACTCACATAATAAAATTATCATATTTACACATGTGGATATCTTATAGTGCAGAGGTGAATGTGAGCTAACTTCATTAAATGTACCAGTGGGCTGCGTTCAATTCAGCTTCAAAAGTCCATTCTTTTCAATACAAAAGTCACATTTTAAGTTCATTCATTAAACTACTTTCACCAGCACAAGTCACATTTACAAACACAGGTTGCAGGTATGCCGCTAGCCTAGCCTACGCTGGAACCAACCGGAAAAGACTGTTTACAAATGAAGGACGACCTGACTTTAAAAATGCAGTTTTGAATAATTTCAAGTTTTTTACCCTTTACTCAAAGTTCTCTCAGCTCAATGTCTCAGAAATCAGCGTCACGGATGAAGCAGCTGAACCTGTTTGCTCACACCTCAGCATGGGATCCTCTTAAGTGAGCTCATCTCAAGATAACACCTCATGACACAATTATCAAACACTAGTATATAGAGATTAAACAATAATTAATAGAGTTTTAGACAGAACATTAATTATAAAGTCAGTTTTATAAATGAAATGACCAAAGTAGGCTTTCAACAACCCTACTTACAGAGACAGTAAACAGTCTTTAATTATCTGAAATTCAACCACATAATTCTTTAATAAGGCCGCACCCGTTCTTTACTCAGTTTATTTAAATTATAGATTACTGTTCAGATGTGTTGGCGGCTCTTCTCGGTTTAGTTTAATAACTACTTTAAAATGCTCTTTCCTCTCTACTGTTGCATCCCCACCCAAGGCAACAAAAGCCCTGGGTGACTGCGGTTTCTCTCAAACCTCAGAGGGGGAGGAACTGTCCAAGTCAATACATCCTCAACTTAGTGTTTTCATTTCAGAATATACGACGGCCTCCCTTAACCAGGGTCAGGACACAACTCATGACAAACCTGGGACATTTCATAAGCAATTATGCAGCCACAAAGAGTTAAAAGAAACAGTTCAACCTGCACAGGCATCAAGTGAAAAAAACAAACTGGGCACAATGCAAAAAACTGCATTAACGTGAATTACAATATTTCATCTTCATTGGACCCTGATTTGCTGAAAGAAACACCCAAACTTTACAGACTGGGGACTCTTGTGGATGCACAAACAACTGATTCTTCTCAGCAGGGGAGGAGGTTTATCACAGGGAATGCTGGGAAGGCAGAGGGCCGTACCTGGCTTTAATTTCAGCTGTCCACCAGGATTAGGACACAGTTCATATAGCAAGCTGTAATCATCCGCAGTAGTGAGGCGCTCTTTCACAGCTGGCCCCCGGGGCCAGTCGAAGCCTACGCCATTTAGTGCTTTGTAGTTGTCTCTAATAATAATAAACTGGGACTAATAAGTTGTGTAGAGCGCTTTGTTTTGCGTTGTCCTTCTCTTGTCTGACATGACATTATGTGTAGATCCCATTTGTCAGTGTAACATTGTAATTTGAGATGTGTTTGTACACTCATCTTTTTTATTTTTAAAAAACATTTATATCACTTCCATTTTCCAGGAATCAACAACACACCAAAGTGGCCTTGTCTTCAGACCGCATCTCGCTGCTGTTGTTTCCAGGACCCAAACATAGTCCACAACATGCCGGGCCAGCTCTGGGCACAGCAGTGAGAGAGCTGCCTGTGAGTTATTACACAGGCCGTCAGCGGCCCACTGGCCGTGGTCATGTGCCCGGTCAGCTCAGGACAATGAAATAACAACACCAAGACCTTTCAGCGCTAGCACCACGGTCCAGCTTCTTACCTCCACCAAGATCAACCAGGAGTTGAAAAGTGGTGTTAAAATGCATTAAAGCTAAGTTTGGTTTTAGCTAGCCAGAGCCAAGGTCTGCCCACATGGAGCTAAAGAAGGAACCACATCAAAGACCCCCACTGTACCAGGAAGGACGGAGGCCCTGGTGAAAGCCCAAAGGCCCCTGGAATGATTGCACACAACTCATCAAAGTGACAGGTTTAGCGGACAACAAAAAAAAAAAAAAAAAAAAAAAGGAAGGGGAAATAGTTGAAGAAGGAGGGAAGGACAGAGGAGGACACGTTGTTTTGAAACTATTTAAGGCTTTGGCACGGCGTGTCAAAAATAATGTTTAATACATCTTCAAACTTGCTTTTAAATCATTTTTCCGAGGGTGATTCCAAATAACGACCCCTCTTACACTGTGGATATGTGGCACACAGAGCAGACGTGCAGCCCAAATGGCAAACTGTTGTTTTCGCTCTATGTCGAACACAGAGAGGGCATAAAACCTCAAACAGCTGCAAAACAGGAGAAAACAGAGAAGAGAGGAGGAAAAAAAAAAAAAAGTCTCTCCACAAAAGGCTTCATCCTGTAAGTTTAAACATGATCCAACTCGTCGTGTGATTGGAAAGCACATTAACAGTGATCTAATGGCAGAGCGTTAAGATGCTGGATCGTAATGCGCTTCGACATAAATGCAGGAAGGCGGCAGGTAATCCTAGAAGCCCTCAGAGCATTGCAGCTACCCCTGCATGTGATAATGTCTGGCTAATGAGAAAGAGAGGGAAAGAGGGGGACCGTGAAAGAAAAAGTGAGAAATGAAGGAGCACTCGAGTGGATGTAGACAACGGAACGAACAAAGAGAAACAGAAAAAGGTGCGACTGTAATTGACTGAATGAATAAGAGATGAATAAGAGAGAGGGGGGAAAAAAGGCATACAGGCGCTCTCAAGCAGCGCTGCTCACATTGCTCCCTGGCTTCTGTAGGTCTGAGATGCGGAAATCAGGGAAACCCTATCCCTTCAACACCTTGGCTGTGAGGACGGATATCTCCCACCTGATTAGCACTGAGCCCCCTGACGTCTGCTCACAAGGACCCAGGGGGGCTGAGGAATGACCGGCAGAGTCCGAGTAACCCTGCATTCAAATTTAGGAACAGCAGGGCTTGTATATGATTCAATTTCAATTCGGCTTCTTTGCTGTACACTGTAAATCTGATAAAAAAAAGTAAATCTTGATTAAGCATTCACAAGGAACCATGTGTCTCACACATGCATGTTTTAGTAGTAAGGAGATGGTGTAATCCAGCCGTTTTTCTACTGTACATTTTCTTTGTAATGTTTTCAAGTAAGGCAGCCACTGTGTGTAGCTCTGTGTGTATGTGTGCACTCTGTATGAAAGCACTGTGCTTGAAATAAAGTTGTGGAGCTGTGGAGTCAACCAGTCTATAACTGTCTGACAGTTTGGACCTCAATGTTAGAAAGACCTGTGGTTGGTGGAGTTGTTTCTGTTGTCAATCTATGGTTGAGTTTCTGCCATCGTCAAAATCGCTATAATTCACATCCTCACATGTTTTGGAAATGCTGCATTTCCCAGTCAATTCATTTCAGTGTGTAAAACTGCACTTTTTTTTTTTTGTTAGGCCAATTTCACCTTTGGTGAACTCAAATTTGCATAGTTGACCAATAGGAAGCCGTCCAGACAGCCCTGACCTTTGGAACGGACAGACACCACCGTCCACTTTTATTCAACCCTCCTCTGTTGGAGTACAAGCTCCATAAAAGAGGAAGGATTTTTTAGACTGTTATGAGGAGGACAGGAGCACAGCTTTTGAATGAACTATGTAAACTTGCTGACCCGTTGGCGACTGGGCTAATGATTCTTGGAGAGCTTTTGTTTCCCCCCTTCAATAACTCATTATTGAACAAAGTGATGTACAACCTTTAGATCTAAATTCCAGGGGAGGGGTAGAAACTGGGCTAGTACAAACAAAATGGAGACAACATTGAGGAGGTATGATGACTGACTAGCACTAACCTATTCCCAGTTAGTTAGCCTGTTAGCAGTTAGCTGATCAGATTAGCAATACAGCTCTCATAGCAGTTAAGGCTGACATTTGACCTGCGACAAAGATAGGACGTATGCATTGAATTATGCCTGGTATTATCCTCTCCACAGATTTGGAGGACGGGAGCAGAACAAGTTTGTGGAGCAGCCATGTTTCTGTGGTTGTGGAGACATGCTGTATCCAGATGACCTCGCTGTCTGTTTCTTATCATTTCCTTTCATATACACCACAGAGATAAAAGAAAATGACAGACATAAGAGAGAGGGGGGAGAAAAAGAAGTGAAAGCACTTGGCTGGAACAATTAGAGATTGGCAGAGCCGTTTAGCTGCACTTCTAGTCAACATTCTTCTCCGAGGTGTTGACTGGCAGCTCAAAGGTGTGAATGACATCACACGCACATGTTTGACTCACAATGGCTGGCAGGTGCAAAACCCAAAGGCGAGGATACTTGTTGATTGGTGGATGACGAAATCATTTTAATGTGCTATGATTTCAAAACAATTTGAGAGACTAAATCAAAGCAGAGCCACACAGAAACAATCACTGTGATCGCAGCTAACCCAAAAGAATGATTTGTCCAAGTGAAAGGCTAACTGAATGCTAAGTATTTTTATTTTCAATCACCCTAAAGGAGCAGGTCGCAACCTGGGGGTCAGGACCTCCCGAAGTGGTCCCAAGATCAATCTGAGATAAATAAAAAGCAAGATGTTAGAGAGCTAGCAGGCTGTAACAAATGCTAACTTCTGCATGCTAACATGCTCGCAATGCAGTTTAGCAGGTTTGACACTAAGGCTGATGGGAATGTCATTAAGTTCTCAAGTTCTTAATCAAAACCGAAGCATTGGACAGGCTTAAGTTTTGACCTGATGATGGTGCTAGATGAAAGGCGAATGGATCTTCAGAGTTATCACAATTCATCCTGAGGGGGAACGTTAATGTTTGTAACAAAATTTCAAGACAATACATCCAGTAGTTCAGACGTTAGTCTAGACATTTCACCCAAAACCACAAATGTGAACCTCATGGCGGCACCAGTGAAGAAGTCAGGGGATCACCGAAGTCATGACGACATGTCATCTGGGCACCATGAATGTTTGGAGTGAATACCAGCACGCTTATATATCAGAGACGCAGCGGAGGAGAGCACGGCACTTAGACTGGAGAAAACGCTCCCCTTCAAACTGTAGAATCAATACAGGCCAGCTGCAATGATCTGGCCAAGGAACAAGACAATGTTTAAAAATTAGAAACAGAGGCCTGTTGTTTCACTGCTGTTGCTTTATCACATTCAAATGTGCGTACTTTTGGCATAAAGCTCGGCTCAGCCATCTAATTATGGCTGTTTTTCCTGAGGATTTCACATGGTGTCAGGGGCTTTGGAGCAGCCTTTGTCGTTCCTCCACACAGATCAGCCCTGTCTTTCTTGCCCTTCCACTCCATCTCTCCCTCTTCCCTTTTCTTAAGTGCCTGAGCAACTTCCTACTCTGGGAAAAGACACAGTTCAATCAAAACTCCTCTTTCTGTTGTCTTTCAGAGGGACAGGGGTGGGGAGGGGACAAGAGGGCCAAGAGAGGAGAACATAAAGAAGGGAGAGTGCTGGTATGCGAACGCAGGGTTCTCATCCTGGAGAAGAGAAGGAGCACCAGCAGAAGAAGAAGAGTCCAGTGAATGAGGAGTGTCCGCAAACCGCAGAGCAGGGAGGAGGGAGAAAAGAAATCTTAATTTGTTTGAGCAGCCTTGGTTTGATCTCGAACACAAACAGGGCAACAGGGAAGTTATGCAGAACGGAAAGAGGGAAAGTCAGGAGGAGGGAAAGGATAAGAGGCAGATGGACAGACATGCAGAGAGGAGACAGACAGACAATTCACACAAAGGGCTGTTTAGGAGGAATTTGGAGGACAGATGTTTGTGTGTGTGAATTAATGGAGGAGAGTTCCTCTTTGAGGGGACCAAAGTTAGCGTTTGCTCATAAGGAAAACAGCCTTTGAGGAACTGCCCAAACATACACAAAGCCAGAAGCCTTTTTACACTAAGCACCCCCCCCCCCCCCCCCCCCCCAAGCCCCTACTCAACAAACACTTTATGTGTGTCTCCCAGCCTCTGGAAAGACAGCAGGATGCAAGTCAGTTTTATTTATATCGTCCAATGTCCTAAATCACAAATATGGAGACCAGCAAAGGGAAAATCACAGCATGGACGATCAGGATGACAGTTTCGCACAGTTGTGTCCGTTTGTTTATGCCAACATGTCTGACAAAGTCTTTTCTTTCGCCACAATATGGAAGAATACAAGAGCATGATTTCGTCTGAGGAGGGACGCGACATGTTTGCCTCATTTTAGCTGCAGTACTTTATTTTATTTTGGGGTTTTTTTTTTTGTTTTGGCACCATTAAACCTAGTGCAGAATTAGCTAGTAGTGGTTCCTGTTTGCTACCCATGGATGTTCAAACAACTATCACAGAATAAAACTTAAAAATGTGTCGGTTCTCTACAAGTTCTGAGGTCTCTTTCTTCTAGAATTCCTATGTGGATTTCTATTATCATATGAGGCTTTGGGAAGTGCAAGTCACGCTGAATGACATCAATGTGTATTTCATGTCTGTGTTCGGGGCTTTCATTGGGAGGCTGTCGGCTCTGTACTGCAGGATGTCCATGTCTCTTACAGACCACATCCTGCCATTTCCAGATGGTTAAAATGTGGCTCGAAATGATGAGCTAAATTACTGAGGAGCACAGTGAATATTTCATCCCCCACCTTCCCCTGCTATGTTAATCCCATCTGAATGGGGGTTCGGCCTCGAGAGTCTTCAGTTAGTGCATTACAACGCAGACATTTAGCTGGTATTTGTTATTTTTTAAATAGATGGCCCAATGATAAATTGTATTACAAGGGCTTCAAGTTATAGTAATTTTCATTATTGATTATCTGCTCTGTTATTTTTGCTCCTGATCGATTAATCGCGTAGTCGATTAAACCTTAAATTGTTTATTTTGTGCACCAAGTGTCTGTGACCCAAATATATTTCAGTATTTACAGAAAAAAGCAGTAATATCCTCACATTTAAGGAGCTGGAAACCAGAGAATGGTTGAAACTTCTGCTTGACCATTGACTTCAATGATTGCTTTGGTCAATATAAATGTACAATACGGTATAGAAATACATAGCAAACCTACATCCTCACACAGAAGGACATGAAGGTGTTAAAACATATTTAAAGTACTTTCAAAATAAGAGTAGAAAGAGGGTAAGAGTCTAGAATAGCAATGGGTGTCGAGAAAAACTGTGATAGAAGTTGAAAGATGACATCCGTGTGTCAAATTTCTCCCGGGGCCTCCGAGGGTGGGGGCCTAGATAGCCTCAGGCAGGAAAAATCAATTTTTTTGTGTGTGGTTGAAAATGTTGGTGGAGGTGTGAGATCACATCCTGCCGTCATAAACCTTTTGGCAGTCAGAGAGACAAAATGTTGGGAGAAAGACTGATGGAAAGGCGTTATGGTGAGAGCGACAGATGACGGAGGGAGGGGCGCAGAGGAAGATCGGGGGAGAGGAGATTAAACACTACAAACGGCAGACATCCGAGAAATATTGAAGCTGAAGTGTCACCACAGCAGCCGGGATGCAGACAAGGCCAGTCTCGACATTCTCTGCGACTTCCAGGCCACTTCAAAGCCCTTTGTCCATCTCACTCATCGTCTGCTCCCCGAGCATCTCCATGCTTGCCGACCTTATCGCGGACAGACGAGCTCAGTGTACGAGCTAAACTTTACTTGCCCGGACGTCTGTCACACACTCTTCTCCGCTGTTTGGTCTGGGACTGTTTTCCATCAAGTGTTCGGCTCTTATCCACTGCAGTGTTTTTCAAACAGTACATAGTGTTATTTGTGTCCGACCACAAGAATATCACACATGGCTGCCACAAAACACATTTACAATACTGACTGTCTGTTCTGTTGCTATTGGTATTTTATTCACCCCGGCTACAACCACCGCAAATGACTCAAAGACCTGTGGGATACTGTTTAGAGTTATTACTACAATACAAGTGTCACTGCAAGAGTTCATACCACTCTGTCTCAAAATGTCAATACCCCCCGAAAAAATCTGTTTCTGCTTGCTCTTTACCATATTGTATCTACTGTGCGTACCAAAAGAATTTCTCTAACTACGTCAGGGCCACTGTGAGCTTCAGAGCCCGTTCCCAGCTTTTATTAAAACAAACATTAGAAATATACTGTAAAATCGCTTGCCAAGAATGAATCAGACAGATCCTGACACGTCACATCTCGTTATCAATGTTTTCACTCGCCTCGCTCATTAAGTATGTGGCTCTTACTGTGTGATGTGACTACTAATGTCCCCTGAAGCTTAAAAAGCCTGATATCATATTCAGTAAAAGTGTTTCTGAAGAATATTCTGATGTTAGAGTCGCTCTTCATTTCAGGTGAATCCCAGCATTTCACCAACCTGGAAGCAGATCAACAGATTAATTCTAGTCATCTGAATTAAACCCTACAAGTACCACCAGCACAAATCAAATGCTGGAGGATTGTATCATTTCAAGAACAGCCATCACTTGCCAGTCAATCCATTTTCTGTTCAGATGTAGTTGGCTGGGAAAACAGCAATATAGTTGAATTGTGCAATGTCCCCTGTGGATGACAGAGCAAAAAAAAAAGTGTTTCCTGCCCCGCTTGAGTTTGGCATGCTCTGTCCTACACTGCAATTTGTTGTGCTACACAGAGGATACTTAAGTTTTTATGGCCTTGTCCCTCTCATAGAGGACTGGGCAGAACGCTTTGCTGTGAGAACACGGCCCTTGGCACATCACCGCAGCGCCTCAAACGAAGATGCTGGTGCCAAGGCAAATGGAGTGACTTCATCCTGTGTCATCTCACTGAAGGACAAGTGGGCTCTTGGAGGGCCCTCTGGGGTTTGGGGGGGGGGGGGGGTCGGTACAGAGCTAGGCAGGAAGGAGCTCCATTAGACTCACTAATAAGGCTCTCTGGCTCCAGAGAGCTGGTCTATGTGTACGTTAGATCCAGAGGTATAATTTATACAACTTCTATTCTATTGTTAAAGGCTAAATTGTACCCCTTCAGCCGACTCTTCCCTGGATGCTGTTGTGACACTCAGGCAGAAAAGAAGCAAGTGAGAGGGCCTTTGAGTGTATGAGGCATGTCTAGTTAGGTCCATGTGTATTTAGGGCTGGGTATTATTCCAGTACCAGTGCACCTTTTTCCACACCAATTTCATGAAATCCATTTTAACAAAACAGAAAACTACGCGATACATTACGGTGCAATTATTCACCTCAAAGGAGGAAGCTGTTCAAACACCTGGTCGCAGCTCAACCTGGATATCTGAACTAAAATGAAGTAACTGATGGAATATCCGTACAGTACTGGACTGTATATAAATCCTCAAACAAAATGAATGAAGCTTTGAAGCTTCAAACTATTCAGTAGAGTCCTACAAAAAGTAGAGGACAGCAATATACCAGTGTGCCTAATCCAATATGATGTTTGTAGTATTGGGAAACAGTGTACGATGTGGTGAATGGACTCACTGACGAGCAGATGCAGGTTGGCAGTGCTGCCTAGTTAACAAGCAGCACAAAATCGACTTCTGTCTGGAGTAGATTCCAAGTGCGGCATTTGCATTCATGAACCACCAACATGTGGTCAAAGGAGTTCTCAGTGCAAGTGAAATAGGTCTGGCATTCTTTCAACGGATGAAACTAAGATCAGCCTGTACCTGAATGATGAGAAGAAAAGTCAATGGAGGCTCAGAACGTCTCATGACCCAAAGCAAACCACATCATGCACGAGGCAGTGTGATGGCATGGGCACGCATGGCTTCCAACGGCACTGCGTCACTACAGATGATGTGACAGAAGACAGAAGCAGTCAGGTGAATTCTGAAGTGTTTAGAGTTGTACTGTCCACTCAGATTCACCCAAATTCAGCCAAGCTGATTGGACGGCGTTTCACAGTCCAGAGGACGATGACCCGAAACAGACTCTGAGAGCAACTCAGGAGTGTTTTAAGGCAAAGAAGTGGATCCTCATTCTGCAATCACCTGAGTTAATCACCTGATCTCAACCTAACTGAGCATGCATTTCACTTGCTGAAGACAAAACTAAAAGGGAGAAAGACCCACGAACATACAACTGAAGACAGCTGCAGCGAAGGCCTGGCAAAGCATCACAAAGAGGGAACTGAGCATTTGGCTGGGTCCATGGGCTCCAGACTTCAGGCACTCACTGTTAAAACGAACATTTTATTTAGGATTATGTTAATGCATCCAATTACATTACAGCCCCTGTGTATAAAAACGATTGCCTACTCACGTTTCATACGATATTTCTGTTCCTTGAATTAAAGCTGAAAGTCTGAAACTTGATTGTTTCTTTTCAGATCCAATGTGGTGCATACAGAGCTAAAACTACGGAAACTGTGTCACTGTCCACATATTTCTGGACCTGACTGTATCCATGTGCAGTAACACAGGGTACACATGCATGTGTTAGAGTGGGTTGTCTCTGGTTCTGGGGGGTTGGGGGTTAGAGCCGAGCTCAGGGCACTTGGAGCCCTTCCCGCTCCCTGTGGAGAAATGTGCGCCAGCGAGACGGGAACCAGGGCCTCTGCAGCTGCTCTCTTGTCCACGCACATGCACGCACACACAAATGACAGTCGAACACAAAGTTCATTTCACATCTCTCTCACAACTTGGCCTCTCCATCTCTCCCTCCGCCTCAGACTTTCTGCCTTGAATTCCCTCTCTTCAGCTTGCACACAGAACGCGTTGACGACGTGTTGACGACATGCTTGTCTTCTTCTCTCATTTCTTTCCCTACCTGCAGGCCAGAGTGGTGGACAGTTTAAGAGACAAAGCCAAGTCTAATCAAGAGCTTTTATAATCACAATTTGTTGATTAATCAATTGGCCGATCAACAGAAAAGTAAATGTGAAACTATGGTTGCCATGATCCAGCACACCAAACACCTTTATCTAAATAAACTCTTTCTCTTGGAGGTCTGAAGAGGTGCTGAACTAGAACCAGATTTTCATAGATTTTTTAAGTTTATTCATGCATCTTGACAAACTGAAGACAGATCTTTCAATTAATGCAGGTTAGTAATGCGCCTACACTGAAAAGACCAAACTCCACGTGAAGGTTGAAGGGGCTAGCAGGTAAGAGGAGAGCTGAATAGTATTTTCACAGGCAGGTGAGAGAGCAGCCTGTCTGGCTGAGGAGCAGCTGAAAGAGGCCGTCTGACTTCATGATAACTGAAACACAGCTTATTAACTAAATACACTGCAGGGACTGAACACGAACAAGCCTGCAAAGCATTCAGGGTCCAGAGGCAGTTTGGTGAAGCAGCTTGAAGAGGAAAAGGGGAAAATGCAAAATAACTAAAAAGAATGTAAAGAATTCCTCTTGACTTTGAACTGAGGACTGTGAACTGTCTCTCACTCGGGGTCATTTATTTGAATTCATTTATCCTCTGTGTGTGACTGACTCTGTGTGTGTGTGTGTGTGTGTGTGTGTGTGTGTGTGTGTGTGTGTGTGTGTGTGTGCGTCGGTCAGGTGTTGAGTGTCAAAGTGAGTACCAGCACAGCGTAATAGAGAAGTGGTGGGAAAGCAGCAGGTCTGACACCAGTGGGCTCAATGATAAATGTGCGCTTTGACAAATGGACCCTAGAAATAATCCCATATAAGTACTCCTGTATCTCTCTCTCTCACACATGCGCACGCACATGCATGCACACACACACAGAGGTGGTTTTAATACTGTGAACAGAGTGTGCGTGAAAGAAATAGATGAGACGGACAAGGTGAGAGAAAATGCAAGTGGCAGGTGTTTTTCTCATTCCTAAAACTTAATGCATGAAATCATTCTGATCATGAGAGAAGCCATCTTTAGGATATAAACTAACTGTACTGAAACAGTAACGGTGCCCCTCTCTCCCCCTGACAGCTCGTCCACTTCACACAACATCTGACTCCTCCGTGGCCGCTGAGCCTCGACAACCAAAAACAAACTCCGCATCAAACGGGAAACTGATCCAGTGCCATGAGAGAACAAAGGGCTTACAGGTGTCTGTGTGTGCACAGGTGTGTGTGACACGGCGTGCGGGTATGTACAGCGTGTCTGTGTGTGTATACGCATGTGCGACACCCCTCAGCCCGTCCGTCCATGCCGCCACTTGCACGGCAGACGTTAACTGTGGACACATGAGGGTGTGTTTGTCTTCGCCGGGCATGGACACGCATACCTTACTGGACCACAGGTCTGCTTGCAATTTTTCTTTTCTTTCTTATGTGAGAAAACAAGTTGTTATTATTATGAGTCAAATGGCGGGTACAGCTTTCTGGCACCGGGAAGCGTGGCGGCAGAGAGGCACAGTAATGCTCAAAAAATGAAAATAAGTGGAAAGTTGTCCAGTTTCCTTTCGCCAATGCTGACTTTATTAGCTGTCTGTATACGTCCATAAATATTTATAAACAGTGTAAAATTGCTGCAAAAGCAGACGAGGGGGGAATAAAACCTCCACACCCTGAAAATGACGAGGGCCCAGGCTCGGTCTGGCATTAATCTCAGAGTCCTTAAAAATGAGGGGGAAATTATTAGTGACAGGCTTATGGAATTACATCATGCTTTGGGTGCTTTGGCCTCCCTCAAAAAGAATAATAATGGGAGAACCAGAGGTGAACCAATGATATCTGTGGCTTTGGGAATGGTGCAGATCCAGCACGGCAAAATCTTAAGCTGGATGTTCAGTACAACTTAAATTGGAATTGGTGTGTTTTCACATGTAATATGGCAGCAAAAAGAAGGGCCACACTGGGCTGCCATCGCCACAGAACAACACTCACTGCAGCACTGCCCACGATTGGTTGACTACTTTTTTTTTTACATCAGGGCTTTGGGGACATATTCTGGTTTACCTGTTCTAAACTATTTCCGCATAAGGTCTGTGAAACCAAGACAGATCAATTCCAGACGCCTTGGAAAGAAATACATCCTCTGAATCTGATCTCTGAATGCTCAACGGTCTGCCAAGACTGTTGTTGTTGATGTTTTCCACATTGGAGAGCTTCAATTTCATTCACAACGTGCCAAGAACATTGCACTAATGCATATGATGATTGCAGCTTTCCGTTCATGCGAAATTGCGGTTAATTCAGACAATCTTCTACATAGCTACCTGTAACTTTAAGCTAATGGGGAAGAATGATTCTCATATGTTTTGGCCTGATTTATCATGTCTGTGCCTGTACTGACTGAAGCATGTCTCCATTCAACTTCTGATCCAGGGCACATCCTCTTCCTGTTGTATTGTTAGGCTTTAAATTCTAGAGGAGCCAGAGCTTGTCTTGCACTTGTTGTGTCTAAATTATTTCTGGCGTCATGTATTTAAACATGACTCGTGAACTTCATTCTCATGGCAGAAGTCCAGCGAGTGTCACTGACTTTTGCTGTTTGTCAACCTTTGGGAACCTGCTGAATTAAATATCACTATGAGGGTGTTGGAGCCTTTAGTTTTACTTTTTTGTGTTGTGCTTCAACTGACCCTTCACTAACCCCCACCCCCCTCCAAAAAGCAACTGTCCAATCATATCTTAGTAACTAATTAGGCACCAGCAGGCCTGTCAAGCTTTGCATTTCTCTACATGTTGATGTGGTTTGTTTGAGCAATGTTATCAATGTAAACTCCATATGTACAGTGCAGGAAAGGAGAGCTTAGCAACATTAACAACGCGTCGCAACAGTAACTAAGGAGGGGGGCTCAATTACATGTTGAACTTCAACCCTTCACGCAAAAAGAAATCTCTTAAGAGCTGAACCTCAGCGTTGAAGGATAAATGTTCACTTACCTTGGAGTCCATTAAATCTTCAGTTATCTCAAAATTCCATCAATAAGCAAAGTCAGTGTCGCAAACAAGAATGAGAAATGCATCCCTGAGCGTAAGCAGCCCGTTTCATTATCATCCCTTCTCAGAGTTACTCACCACTCTTGTCGATGTGAAGCTAGTATCAGTGCACCTCTACTGTTATAGTTCAAGCTTTCCATAAATGTATAACTTTGCATGTGCCAGAATAATCCCACCTACAGCTGAAATGTGCAGAGACATCACGTTTCCAACAAAGAGAGCCTTAAAACTACAGAGTGCAAGTCAGGCGTCTCAAACACGCAGTTTTCTGGCCGGCGCCAGCCTCATGTCTGCCAAACCTTCACCTCCTGCCATTTCACACCATATCTCACAAATTAGTGTCTCGTTATGGATCTCCGCCAGAACTAATCTTACTGGGCCAATTAACGGAGAGGCAGAGCATGCCAACAAGCTGATGTCCTTGATTTGATTTGGAAAAAAATATATATATATATCACTGGCTGTGTTTTCCTATTGGTTAAAAAAATAAAGAGTATGTGTGTTTATGAAATTGGAGCCTCAGAGATAAGGGTTAACAAATAGCAGTCAAAAGAAAGGTCATGGGCTCATATCTCACGATTCTGCGGTGCAGCATTACATCAGCTGTGCTCAGAGTGTCAATCCCACCAGTTTTCTCTCATCACTCAGCAAAACTCAACAAAAACTTGCAAAAGCGTATTTTTCGGTGAGCTGAGGGGATTATGCACTGCAGCCTCAACGGAGTATCTGTTCCTGTTGACTTCTTAACTGTTATGGATGACACTTCCTGGATGACAACACCTTCGCCTTTGTTCCAATTGCAACATCAGATGGTTGAGCAACATCTTCTAAAATATTTAGCAAATGAGCCGATCCAACATTTCCATACATGACCATCAGGAACACCTAACTGCCTAATTATCCCTCCAACTGAACATGTGTGGAAGCACCTGCTTGTAATATACTCTGTGTTAGTCATTTAAGCAGGTGTTTCCTTGATCGCATTTTACATGACATTCTGTGCTGAATATATTCGAGGTATTTCTTCTTCATCTCCCTACAGCTGCAACAATACTGCTGCTTGAAGACATGTACAGAGATGCAGTCTGCTTTCCATTGTATATCCTGCTGTGTGTTTGCAGCGAGCGACAGGCCCTGTTCTCTGATATGATGGACTAGACTGTCATTATGTTGTCACATCAGTCAAAGCAATGTCTTAATGTGAAATACAGGACAGAAACATATCCAGATTTTGTTTGCAATCTTGAAATGCGACAGTATGGCTTGATAACAAGGCTCCTATCATTTTGCCATCTTTTTAGTGTGCCCTCAGGTCTTTTTAACTCTTTCTTCTTTATCAACTTCCAAATCTGCCTCAGTCTTTTTGTGCAAAAGTACTGTACAACAATGTAGGGTCCATCTATCTGCCAGCCTCCGGACCAGGCCGCCAAGCCTTCGGGCTGTTAATGTCACTTTGAGAGTGGTGGCACGTGACGCAGGGAACAATGACCCTCTTCAGCACCATCTGTTTCTATGCAGCTACAGCCAGGCCCTGTCCTCAACACGTGGCTATTAATTGTGATGTACGGTGGCGGGCTTTTATAGACACTAATCTTACTCTGCAGGGGAGAGGACAGGAAGAAACTGTCTCAAGGACAGGGAAAAGAGAGGTCCATAATATAAATCCATCCAACAGATTCCATCAAATGTTATCAGTTAATTAACTGAACGGCATTCAATCCAAAGAACAAATGAGAATAAGAGTGTACAGCAGACCTGTGAGGCTGTACTTGGCATAGTGGTGTTTTGAGCTAAATGCTAGATTCAGCTTGCTCACAGTGATAATGCTTACATGATGACAGGTACAATGCATTCCATGGTCACCATCTTAGTGAAGTGTGCTAGCACGCTAAAATTAGCTAATTTGCACTAAATATAAAGCACTGATGAGCAGTGTTCTCCAAAGTTGTTAAAATGTCTGAACCAAATAAGATGACAATCTAACTGCAATGAGACATTTCACCCAAAACCTCAAATGTCAACGTCACGGTGACGCCAAAGGAAAAGTCAGGGTCTCGTCAAAGTCATAGGGACACATCATCTGGAAACCAACCAACCCTACAGCCACATCAGTACTGTGGTTGAAAAGATAATGAGTTCAAATACTAAATATGATTTGAGGTTGTTAAAATCATAATACAATTCTTAGTCCCAACAAACTATTTGTCAAGATTCAAGCATCCATTGACATTCAACCAAAAATGTAATTTGCTGTCTTGTGTGTAAACAAACTTGTTTTGCTTTTCACCATCTTGGATTCAGGACTTTCGGTGTCAGGACACAGGACAACTCTGGTGATGTAACCACTAACTTGGGGAGCATATTGTATTTCTCCACAACATTCAGAGGCTCCATCTTAATCTTCCTGCAACCAATCTTAAGGCCCCAACTGACACCAGCCTCGCCTACAGGCCTTGCATGAGCTCTGGTCAAAGTCTCTTTCTCCTCCGAGCTGGCCATTGTTGTGGGGGCTGATAAATATTTACTCTTCCCAGCTTGGCAGGGAAACGAGTGGGAGGGGAGAGGGACCCATTGTGACAGAGGGGTCAGAGACACTGACAAGCCAGCAGGGTCCTTCCTTCCCCACTGGCACCTAAAACCCCAATACACTCTTGGCTCTGCACCGGGACAGATCCACTGCCAGTAATGATTGGAGATGGGAGGTCTGTGCGTGGGTGTGTGATGGAGGTGGAGAAACATAAAGAGAGAGGATGAGGGGGAAAGAGACAGAGACAGGCAGACAGTCAAGAAGATGACCACAGAAAGAGACACAGACCCCAGAAAAAAGACAGCGCTTTTGAAAAGGAGAGTGTAGAAGGTTCCCCTTTGTGAGCTGTTTACATGACAGACCACCAGAGGAACTCACAAGACAATGGAGCAAAGAGGACCCACAACACTAGACAAAGCCGACTATGAGAATAGAGACACTGGTGTTATGAATACACGTCCCTCCAGGCTTCATCATCCTACTGATTTACTTCTACGCAGAAGAAACCCAATGGTCGTTTTGCCGAGGCAGAACAAAGCAGGGCTTTACGGGGGCAGCCAAATTTAAATTGTCTGTGTCAAAGCAACAATATTTGTTTAGTTAGATATGAAATGAAAAAACATGCTCCTGGTAGTGGTCTGTGGGAAATCCAGAGAGAATGAACATGAGGAAGTCCTCACTGGCCTGAGCTTTAGGGTCAAACTTCTACACCTCTCTGTCCCCACCAGAACTCCATCAAGCTCAAAGAGTCAGTAAGGAGCAAAAGGAAATTTCAATCACAGCGTTAAAAAACTCCACGTTTGGATATCTGTTACTGAAAAAATAATCTTTCATGTACACACTCACACATACATGTAGAGAGGGTCAGCCAGGTGTCAAACACAGATGTATAGGTCGGGCTTCCTACGACTGTGATCAAGGCCGGTCTCTCTTTAACAAAACCTGAGCACCTACAACAATAAACAGAGCTCAGATTTGCATTGATCTGAAGCTGTGCGTCCGTGCCTTTCCTTCATTCATCATTTCCTCTCTGGTTCCCTGGTTATAAGATCTGTTTCCCGTCTGGGAACAGCTTGGAAAGGAACAGAGTCACTGAATTCAAAGCAAACGTTTCTCAGACTTTGGATTGAATTATGCAGGAGACTGGCAAATCTACATACTGTGGATCTATGAGAGAATACAGTGCTAGGGCTTTAGACTTTGGTTGACCTCAGGTGGAGGGAGTGTTTGTGAGCTACAAAGGCAGTGACACAGGCATCCAATGCACTCCAAATGACTGACTCGGTCCCTGAAAAAGTCTAAGTCGTTCGGTGAGTAGTCAGACTGGCCATCCCTGAGCCGGTCAATCTGTGAAGCAGCTTTACCGCCGTTACGATCAGTCAACATCTAAGCACTGATAACATGTCTCAGAGGGATCAGCAAAAAACTATTCATTTGTCTGTGTACATCTGTTATGTGTCCAGTATCCAGTAACAGAATGAGTCTGTCATCGTCTGTAGTGGAGACACTGATGATTCCATCCACTTCATTAAACTTCCATTCACTGAGTGCACTGTGTATTTTTCCTCTAATAACCTCTTTTGAGTCAAACCAGCTGGATTATGGGTCACATTTTTTTATTTGATGTGATTTATTTGATTAGAGTTTGGTGATGGGGTGTATTTGGCCATGGCCATCCCTCCAATGCAAAGCTTCCATAAGTTGATCAGTTACGTCACATATGATGCCTTGAATGCAGCAGAAATACAGTTATTTTGGTGGTTTACGTGAGGTAAATAAGGATTGGAAGAACATGTTGGCTAACAGGAGTAATGTGCTGACAATCCATTTTGAGTTCAAATTATGTGAAAAAGCGAGTCTGTGATTTTTAAAAGCATCTGTTGTTGATCACTAACCAAGACTTTATTCAAATATTCCAACATTAGGCTTTTCATCACATTTATTGTCCCTAGATGTTAATATGTGGTTTCATTACACCGAGCAAGGTTGATCATAAATCAAAGTGTGGATGTTATATCAAGTTAAATCATTTTTTTGGCTGGGGAGCCGCTTCCAACTGAGCTTATGCACTGATGTCATTTCACTACACCTGTGTCTTGTTATATCAAGGAGTGGTGTTTTCCTAATGCCTCCCTATCGCATCAAGGAACACAACAGATTATTAAAATCAACAAATCATAAACTTTAAGAAAGACATCATCTGGAGCCATCGCAGCTGAAGCTTCTAATGAAGAAAGAAACATGCTATTGTCTGCCAACATGAGGTTATTGGACATGAAACGGCTGCCAGAGGCGTCCTCAGACAGACGTACTGTAGTATAGATAAACATGCCCGAGCCATTCATTAGGCTAATAAAGCCTGCTGGATAACCTGAGGCCTTGGATGATGGAGCAGCAATCATTTACAACTCTCCACGATCAAAGTTAAGCGGGCTGTGTTTTGTGTGCCGTGTTTTGGAGGGGGAGGCACTGTGAACTGGCTGCCAGGCTCAGCCCAAATGTACAGTCAGCCTAGTAATCAAGGGTTCCCATGCACGAGACAGTCAACACAGCTGCTAGCAGAGAGCAGGGAGGGAGGATCAGTCGCTGGTTATTGGCAGACATGTTTGAGGATACATCTCGAAATCCGTCATGAATGCTTTTTACTCTCCCTGTAGCCGCCTTCCTTTGGTTGTCACTCGGTATGTGTTCGGGTGTATCTGCCAAGTCCATTTTTCCGAAAAGCCATCTGAGAATGGTTTGTTGATGGACTGATTCTATATCTCATGAAAATCTCATTGTGGTAATTCCTTGATATTTGGAAGAGTCTGGGGTTATACATTGCATATTATAGTGGAGGCAGGCTGAAATACAAAATTAGTATATTATTATATTATAACCATCAATGGAAAAGAGCTATATCAACATATGTGGTATGTGGGTGAGACAGTTCTGTAGGCCGCCATCTCATCACTGAAGAGATGACAAAATAAGATGTGTCAGATATGTCTGCTTTAGCTCAGCAGGCTATACGATGATTGTTCAATCCCAGTGTAAGCTTTGTGGTGATTAATCAGAGCACTGCATCGCAATGCCAGGAGAGAAAAGAAAACGTTCCAAGGTTGAAGGTACAGCAGTTTGAAGCAGGGCCAGGCGGTATGACGGTATATACACTGCAACAACAGAAATCGGTGGAGATCTAGCGATGCTGTTTCCATCATGGAAGCTATCCCTTCAGCCATATTTACACACTGCCATTCACAGCGTGTGCACTGCTACCCTGCTGCACAGTGAGCAAGCGTGCGTGTTGATGACACTGCTTTATAGAACAACTACTCTGTCATGTTAGACAATTGTGGCCATATCGCACACCCTAAGTTTGAAGTTTGACAATCAACAGCTGAACACCCAATGTACAGTACATAAAGCATTGAGCTGAAGTTACAGATCAGCCAATGAGGATATACTGGCTTTACTGTTAATACAAAAAAAAAAAAAAAAAAAAAAAAATCCAAACATTAACAATCAACATTTTTCATAAGGATCCATTAAATTTGGATATTCTAAAATATGACCAATATATATGTGGAGCAAAACATTTTACAGTTAAAAAAAAAAAACAACCTGTCAGTATGCAAGGCACCATCATTTCTGAAGTACTTCAAATATAGCTTTAGCATTTTTGTGCTTTTAATTTCTGTTTGCCAATGTAACTGCAATAATGAATGGTTTGTATATTGGCTCATCAGTCAGGCTCTAGCTGAAGCAGAGGGTTGCATTGGTGGAGGCATTATTTTTTGCCAGAACCCTCTGCATCAGTAACCCTGTCACATCTTACTGCAATACGTTGTAGCCAATGGCCAACATTGCACCAATGACAAACACACTGCAGGGTCCAACCAGCTAAATGAATGAGTCATTGTGACTAATGCATTGCATTGCAAGTGAAGTTAATAATTCTGCTAACATAACTGTAATTTATTGATCAAATTATTTTTAGCTCCGTTTCCAACTACCTACAATTATTTCCTTCATGCCACTGCCACGACGTTAATCACTGTAATTTTGGTCGACTTGATTATGACCACAATTTCCTGCAGGAAATGATGACACTCAGAAGGGAGAACACATGCAGAGGAAAATTATTCAAGTGTATTTCAAATGTGCTGAGACTCTAAACACAGCCAGGCACCGCTGAGCACTACGTCACCGAAAAATGCACTAATTAACTATTATTCTATGCAGATTTCCACTTTCCCTGGGCTAAGGTCAAAGTTTAGTACCTCTTGGGCTCTAAAAAAGCTTTTCAAAGGCTCTGAAGTCTGTCAGAGAGTGACTCCAAGCAGCTGTAGACAGGAGAAGCTGGGCAGCACTGAAGCCTCCAGTTCAGCCGAATCAACAACAGACGCTGTCCATGTTACAAAGCAGCCACAGCTGCTCCTTTCTAGCTATTCTCCAAATTCACCCATAATTACACACACACACACACACACACACACACACACAAAATAATAAATGAATGCAGGCACATACATGTTACGCAGCCGAGCCTTAACACACGCATGACAAAGTACACAAACAGGAATGAAACTACAAACATATTCATATGCACTGAATGCAACTATTTATGCTGGTGTGTGCGCGTGTGCACACGCAACTATGCGTACTACATCTTAACACGACAAGGCAGCCAATGTGAAGGAATGAGGAGGGAGTGCAGACTGGCGTCCGACTTGAACCTGCTGAGCCTCTGAACAGAGAGAGTTGTTGGCTGACTGACATGGCCCTGAAAGCCTTTCAGCAGGTCAGGGCAGAGCGAACCAGAGAGACAGATTGAGTGAGGGTGAGAGAGAAATGTGTCTTTGTGTGTGTGTGTGTGTGAGTGTGTGTGCGCGCGCTGGTGATTACCTGAGCATGCAGAGTTTAGATTTATACTTCAACATGAAGTCATGTGTTGGAGGAGGTAAAAGGGACACAGTTCACCGTGAACTGTTGATACAATTTTTCTTGGTGGGGATAATTTGTGAACAGCACACCATAACACACCGCTATAACCACAAATCATCCGACAGGCATGTTTTGAGAGTAAAATCACACTCAATTCACACGTAAGAAGTCACATTCAAATATCTGAAAAACAGCATCATTAAAAAGCGGCTGAGAAATGGACATTTTCCTGACAGAAGGTATTTCTTCCTGGAGTGTGAACCATCCTAAAGGTCTGTGAGGGCGCTGGGAGCTGTGAGGCGTAGGTAAACACGTTTACCTTGCTCACTGACCCAGTTGTAGCAAGGTGAAGAACAAACATCCTCACCTTTTACCGGAGGCCTGTCTGGACTCGTCAGACAGAGGCACGGGGGGAAGGAGGAGGACCAGGAACGGCTTTGCTGCACAGTTCCTAACTCTCTTACATGTTTTCTTTATTAGGCTGCTTGTGATCAAGGGATACTGATTTAGGGATACGGACTTCACTCCATTAAGTTAGTCTGTACTGAGCCAAGGGGAGGGATGACTTTATGTTGGCTTTGCGATAAATGCTTTCTTCAAAAGCTTTTTGACATGAGAACATCAGGCGGCAACATCAAAATCAGGGCTGTGTTGGGGAAAAAAATATCGCAGTAAATAAGGAATTTAACCAATTAGAAGCCTTGTTTTAGCTGTGGGTTACACCCATTTTGTGGACAATGTTATCTAATGCTAAGGTCTGAGGATGGGTCACAAAAAACAGCTAGTTAGTGAGTTGATTGCTTCCTTTTGTAGAAGGGGAGACATGTACCATTCCCTTAACTGCACCCACAAATCAACAAACGCAGCTCACACTGATCATCACAGCTATATTCATTCACCGTTCTTCAGTTGGGATGGATCTCTAACTGATTACTGTCTTCCTCCAACATCTGATGTTTGATCACAGCGTCACGTTTCTTACCTGTAGGATGACAATGGACCATGCTCTGCATCTATTCATGCGTTCAGACTCTCAAACCCCTCACAGGAACAGGTGAATCTGTGAAGACATACAAAGATCATATTCAGCTGTCTTTTTCTGGATAAGTTAGAATCCCAATTAGGATCAAGACTGGGGCCCCGACCAACTTTGGAAAAAAAAGAATTCCACTGGAGAAGCAGCACAAATGGAGAAAGCGAGACTTGCACAATGGGTGCATTTGTGTCTTAAATAGGAAGAAAAACTTATTGCTAATTTTCCATGAAAATCCTTTGGAAACGAGCGATTCAAAGCTTTCCAGCTCCAGAGACGAGCCTGCAAAACAAGTGATGGAAGAGAAATTGTTTTAATTGGCACAGAAGGAGAGGAGGAAGACTGAGAATGTGTTCACAAAGTGCTCATGGAGACCTAAGAGCCGAGTGGCTGCAGTGCACACGTAAAAACATTAACAGCAAAACCCAAACACACACATATGTACTAAACCAGCTTTGTCCTCTCCCCCTCTATTTAAACACACTGACCCTCCAGCTGAAAGGTCACAACACTGCCAGGTCCACTCAGTCTGGTAATAAGGCCTGAGGAGGTCACTTCATGGTGAAGACTACAGAGCCACTGAACAACAGTCACATATCATAGTGAGGACTATTCTGCACTTGCAGGAAATGCTATGGGTGATGATTTGACAGGTGAGGAGAAGAGGAGATGAGAAGGTTTGATAAGAGGTGAAAGAACTAGTTCTCCCTGCCCGTGACGGCAGAAAGGCACAGGTAGCGTAATAACAAGGTTATAATATGTCCTTGAGTTTGTCTAATGGCTCTACAGAACAGAAGGCCATTCAAGCTCCACATATGGTCCGCATCAGCAATTACCAAGGTGTGCGTCGATAGGGACAAGATGAAGAGAGTGGTCGCCACAGAGGGAGTTGAAATGCGGACAGATGAGGAGAGGAGGGACTTTTAGCCAATTTAGGGTAACAACTTCAGGTCAGAGGGGCCTGTTTCACTCAACATAATGGCTCAGAGTTCCTCCCCAGCCTCTTTGTCTGAAACAGTCAAAGTGTGGAAGTTGTTCAAACTAAAAACATTAAATAATTTACAAATGCACAACACGCTACTGAGAGCCGCGCTGGGAGAAACAACTGCTTGAATTCCTCATAGTGTTTGCGTCTTTGGTATTAAAACGCAAGAATGTAATGCAAGCTTGGAATGAAATGACTTTTTAAATCAGGAACATGTTCCCTTTTCTATGTTCCATACATATGTTCCATGTGGTCTGTTTTACAAAGTAAAGCTGTTTTGTTTTTTTTTTGTCACTGATGCAGACACACTGAAGTAAAAGTTAACATTATTCTGAAGAGCAAACAACACATCACAATGTTTCTTTCTGACATTCAAATCAACCTTCTAATCAATTGCCTGGCAAACATGTTGTGTAGGTTTGTTTTAAAGGGATTGGATGGTCCCTAAAAATCAAAATCATAGGGCTCAAAGTCTTTCTCCCAGCCATTTTTTCAGTGTTGCTCACTACAAACATGTAACAATAGTGTGTTTGAGTGGAAAAGCCCAGGCTTCCATGCTGATTTAGTCCAAGGCAGACCCAGATTGACCCTAATTAATTCGCATACAACCATCTCACAGACAATCCCCATCTACCCCATGTCACTGGTCAAGTATGTGTGCACCAATTAATCCAATGGCTCGAGTCACAGTCTGCTCTCATTTCCAAAAGAGTCAATCAAATGCTGGGGATCCAAGTCCAGAATTCTCCCTCCCAATACAGAACACTCTTCAAAACTGTAGGTGTAAAGGCAGAGACACTAAGCTTTGAAAACAGCACTCTTCCATGGAAGGGGCTGATCAAAAACTCACGTCACTGGTTTCACAATAATAGGCTTTGGCTAAAAAGGGAACTACTCCCCAAATTCCTACCTTTCCACAATTCTCAAAATGTTCCCTTTGAGCCTGTGAAGACACAAACAATCTGTTGATTCAGTGGCAGGATCCTTTCCCCTAAGCCGCTATTTGCTTTAGCGGCAATGACACAAGGAGAGGAATTTGAGCAATGCCTGTGTATCGTAGACTCATTTCCTCTGAGTGAGAGCCATCTCCAGACAGACAAGACAGCACTGAAGTCTGGCTTATTCCTGCGCCTCTGGCTCCAGGTCAGCCAGTGTCCTGCAGATATGTTAAACACTGGTGTTTCTATGTCATACAGAGACATTCACCATTTCCTTTTAACCATTTTTACCACTGATTCATAACAAGTAGTCAACATGTAACGGCATGAAGCATTCATACACAGAAACACTTTCAACCAGTCGTGAAACTATATTTTCCATGACCTCATCAAACTCAACATGGATGAAAGCCAATCACTCATCGCTTGTTTGTTTTGTCTGAATAATGAGCGACACCCAATCATTGGCTATCAGGACGATAAATTCATCTGAAGACACCAACTATCTTTGAACGTGTCCTAATCCCCGCTCTTTTATTATTTTCAAAGATTATTTTGTGCCTATAGGATTCCAAAGGGCTTACTGTCTCATTCTGCACTAATGGAGGTCTCTCCCAATTGTAAGGGATCAAAGTAGCCTCATAACTGCGCCGCTTTCAAGTAGAAAATGAAAAGCGTGAAAAGCCAGAGCACGCTCTCCCTGCGATGGGATCAACTCAAACTCAAGCAGCCTTGAGAAAACTTTGCTTGTTCAATAGGGGATCAATGCCAAGAATTACTGTGGCACTTTGCCATTTGTGCTCATTCCTCCTTTCTCTCTGGCCCTCCCTGATATTTTCCACTGGTGGGTCAATGATATGTCATGAATTTACATGCTAGTAAAACACTGTGTGTACTTTAAAGAGCATTGAATGATGCCCTTTCTCTCAAGTACTCCAAAGTCATGGACAAAAAAGAAATGGAATGGGCTGTGCAAGCAGATTAGCGATCTTTGTACTTCATGGATGGAAGCCAGGAAGCATCTACCCGCTCCTCTCTCCACTTGTGTCTTTTTTCAGCTGTTCGATTTAATGCCAGATATGTAAATTGCTTCTGAAAGTCACACAGGAGCTCATACGGGACCAGTTGGTTTCTAAAAGGCAGAAAAAAAAGAAGCTTGTATCAGATGACATAGGGATATCAACATGGGAGATCTGCAGCAATGATAGCAGTGGTGTATGGAGGGAGCGTCGTGAAGGCAACAGCAAGACAAAAACAGGTTTTGGTAATGTGGACAAATAAAATGATGGCAGGATGGGATAATTAAAAGGGATAAATTGACGTCAGAATCAAGTCAGCCCTAAGTTTTAATCCCATTACAAACTAAAAGCCATCTGAAAGAACTTCGCTGTAGCCTTTTCAAATACTTTGTCCAAAGTGTTGAAAGTAAAAAGATGAATACCCACATGCGCAGGCAAGTGCACGTCCACCCACATACACACCTGTCACCGCTATCTTTTGTGGCTGGATCACTCACTCCAGCGCTACTAAAAAATCTTCCCAAGATAAAGAGAGGAACAAGTATGTGGAAGCAGAGTTTCAGCGATCACAAAAGAGCTGGTTCTTTAGAAAGTGGGCACTCGTACGGCCTCAAAGATCGGACAACACGGACATCGGCTTGAGGCCTTAGCCACAAGGAAATGCGTCACATGATATTAATTATTAACATGAAAATGATTTCCACAGTTAACTCTATAATTCCTCAGATACAACAGTTGTCAGACAACAGCATTTTCTCAAACATTACGTAGAATCTTAAAGTTGGGAAGGTAGTGGCCTAAAACCTGAGGAGAATCAGTCAAGGGGATTTGGCTTTTGTTTATATTTCTGTTTTTCCACTGAAATGACAAATGGGCATCAGAGCAGGCAGGAGCACACAAGACGGCAGCCTTGCAGCTGTTTCTGTGTACCTTAGTACCGTCACTGTTTGTGTTCCCAGGAGAGGCGGACAAAGCGCTTCCAGGTCACCCACGAACCTGCCTTCTCATTACCAAAGGTCATCCTGCTGGAACACAACGCTGACCTCTCATGCCAAAGATTACTCAGTGAAGAGGAGGATGGGGAAGAGGAGGGAGGGATTAGGAGGAAAAAGAGGACTGGGGAAGGTGAGTGAGAGTTACGAACGAGAACAACCCTCCCATCTCACCCCTCACTTTCATTTACCTCATCATTCATTTTGGGACTACTTCTTCCTGGACTGACACTCTTGTGTCGCAAATGATCTTGACTTCCCTGGGCACTTCTGCCAAAACCAGCTAACAATCAGATTTAAATTCTCCAAATATGGGCTTTAAGGTTCTAATGTGAAGGTTTTCTTCCGTCATTCCCTTCTATTTCCAGGTTAGGTGTTTGGCATTTGGCACAGGCTGGAGTGAATGCCTATAGATGGCATTGCTCTTAGATCACAGCAAGCTCATTAGCCCTGGCCCGCTGTTGCGTTCACTCAAACCAGACCAAAGACATGATCGGGTGGAAATTCAAAGAGGGTAGGAGGAGGGAGGGTGGGGGGGAACAGATATGTTTCCTTGGATAAGGCAGAGCCTAATAATGACTTCCTGTATTTAGCCTGGAAAACAAAACAGAGAGGCACCATGGACAATGGTGCCAACACAAGTGCCGTCCAAGAGTGCTGCAACGCCTTCGATGCAATGTAATCCATCTCTAAGGTTATATACAGTAGACATGAGTAGGATGGGGTTGGGTGTATGTTGAGGGGTTACAACATCTGGATCTTGTAGTACATGCCTCTGGAGTTTCTGGCAGTTTCTCAATAGAGCAACAACCCCCTCTCGGCCCATCAACGCTGCTCCCTCCCCCTCTTGTTTGCTTCTTCCTCTTTCCCTTCCTTAGGTCCTCCATCCTTTAGCCCTCTGCTTCAGGGCCATGTGAAAACTCCCAATTACCAGAAACACGAGAAGTGCTAAGGGTTGGACATGAACTTGGAATATGCAAAACACAGGAGCCCTTAACAAGGACCATGCTGAAATGTGATTGAATGCGTCAGCAGGTCGTAAAAGACTCCCCCCCCACCCCCAAGATCAATGTAATTATGAAAGCTTTACGTGACTTTCCGGACTGGGGAGTGACCGGCGACAGGAGGAGGGGTCTGCTAGCATTATGTTCCACCAACAGAACCCCCTTTAACCCAACAAGTGGAGAACAAGCAAGGTCTTCCAGCTGCCTTCCATCAGCAGCTATAATAGATGAGGGGGAAGAAAGACAGGACGAAAGAAAAGAGGTTTGTAACACCTGCAGCAGGGTGCCAGCAAACATTCCTTGGTCCTCTGGCCCCTTGGTGATGCACTCTATAAATCCTTGTGATTAGCTACAGTAGCGAGCCTAAGTGCCACTTAAATCAAACCCCAAAGGGGAAGTTGTTGTGACCTCCAAGCTTTGGAAATGTGATTTAGGCCCAAGTGATTATTACAAAAACAAAGCTTGTTCTGTTTCTCTAATAAGGGAGGATGGAAAGAGGAAGGGTGTGATGGAAGTATATGAGAAGGAGCAGTGAGCGTGACAGCAGGGTTGCAATAATAAGTCATTATTTGAAGAAGTCATGACAAGCAGGAGAAATAACTCCCTGTTATTAAACTATTAAGTAAAATTCAACTAATAGTAAGTCCATTATGCTTTAGTATTCTGGAAAGTGTACACACTCAAACAAGACACAGATGTGCATTCAAGATCTAAGCCCATGACTGCATAGAGTAAATGTGAAAACTCTATAGTTTGTGGTGTCTGCCTTTGCTCCAAAAATCTAAATCTGCACCTATCCATTTATCATATTTTCAGATGGTCTCCCACTGGACAGCACAGATGGGAGAAGGGGTGAGCAATAAATCAGATTTAAAACAATGTGACTTAAAAAAAAATCCACCGATCCATGACATGCAAGGGTAATCACAACATTAACCTGAACCACAGTCATCCAGTAAATGAGAATGACTGACCCCAGAGACAAAAAGACCACAGATCACAATTAAGTCCACCAAGCGCAGCAGCAGGCCTGACTGTAGCACAGAGCCTCCAGAGGTCTATAAACCTGTTGTGCTTACGGTAACAGAAGGGATGGCACAGCTCAGGTCTGACCTGCCAGAGTGCTGATGACAGCTGACATAGACCAGACCCAACTGCACTCTGAGTCGCAAGAGAGCAAACAGTATTTCTACATACAATCTGTCAGCGGGATTATACTCCAACATCAGTAACATAATACTACTTCTTCAAGGCTCTTGTAAAGAGTAATTTGCCTGTGGTTACATATAAACCAGGTGAAGCAGGACTTTTCATTCTGTTTTCCACCTTAATGCACAAACATGTTCTGATTATGGCACTGCAAAGAGGAACACACACATAGGCCACTGGATTAGTGAAAATATTGAGTATACTTACTATATATACTATACTTCAACTTTTATATCTTTTTTTATATCAAATTTTAGATTATTACAGATACAAGTATCAGTGCTGATATGAAGATTTGCAGTTTGCAAAATTTGCAATTACGAAAGGATAGGCTTCTATATAATTATTGGATTTTTTCAAATTCACAAATATTGATACTAGTATTGCCCTCAGATATCAAGTATTGGTTGGACTACAACTAACAGCAGTAATAATAGTATAATATACAACAGTATATGCGGACTGTATATGACTAAATAGTGGACTGTCAACATTACTTCAATGGGTAGTATCTACTTTAATGGATAACTCAGGACAGTGATTGATGCACATATCCAAACCTTTCTAGAAATAATTATAATCTGCAAATCAATCAAATAATCTCTATTCTGTACAGTTTAGTTTTTACAAGCTCATCTTCAAAGCTTGTCACTTTCCTTCCTCCGCATACCTTGTCAGCTATAGGCAAGATGTTTAGAAAGACAGAGTGTGCACGTAGCAGAAAGACAGCAGCGTTACTGTGGAGTCATCAGGAGGAACAGTCTGATGTCCCGTCCTGTGAGGGGGCTCATGTCTGCGCTGGCAGCCAGGGACGATCAGGAGCGGAGTCCTACAGGGTGATGTAAGACTCGCCAAGAGTTGTGTGCATTCATCTGTACATGTATGGGCCCTCATGCTTTCAGAGAGAGGGGGGTGTCTGGCTTCAAGCCACATGTCCTAATAGGCCTGGGTTTCTTAAGACAAAAGGAACAACTAACTGGTCTTAAGTTAAGAAACATACAAAGGCTCTCTTTTGTATGAACGACTGCTTTAATTAACTTGAAATTGACAATGTGCTGCTGCTGCTGCTGCAAATAGTGCTACAAATACTTCTTCTTAATACTGGTGCTTTCCTTTGTTCATGAACATTTATATGCTCGCAGTGTGATTTTCTAACTTGTTTCTCCATGCCATGAGACACATTTACTGTTCACTTCATACTAATGGCGCACATTAGCAGCTGGCACACGCAACTGAACTATGACCAGGACGTTTGACAACGACAGACAAAGCTTTAAAACACTCGATACAACTCGCTGATTATTTTTTTTCTTTTCTGTACATCTGAATTGAAGATGTTTGGGTTTTGGACTGTTGGTCACACAAAGCAAAATCAATTCATTGAGGAAATAACTGATAGATTAATTAATGATGTAAATAATTGTTAGTTGCTCCGTGGTTGAAAATAAGGGATCGGAGGAAGCGAATGTGGAGAAACTGCAATTAAAGGAAGAAATGAATGGAAGTGGAGGGCTTAAGCTCTCTGACCAGAGCTGCTCAGTTGTGCCCGGAGTTCAGGCCTGTGTTAAAAGCAGCTCCATACATCCTGCCTCTACCCCACACCACCATGCAGTGTGGACCACAGAGACCACATAGGGGGGATTGAGGAGTTGCCAACACCCGAGTGAGTGCCATTAGTAAATATACCCGAACACAGAAGCCAGGCAGGCAGCTTTGCCAGAACCCTCAGCCCCCACAGGCCCTAACCTGAGACTTTCCAGGGTCACAGTCAGCCACTCAGAGCTGCTGCGTCCACCAGGATCCCAAAACAAAACGAGCATTAGGGAAATACTGTATGAAAAGGCTTTCAGGTACTGCTCCTATTCAGTCTGCTCCACCCCCCCGCTCTGCTCCAGAAGACACTGCCAAGGAAACGCAAGCCAAACGCTGCTGTCCTTCAGTAATGTTGACATGTACCATACATGTGCTATATGTGATTTTTTTTTTAATGCAGGTGTGGTCCATAAAACTTTATCAAACTGGCATGCAGTGTAGTGAACATGGTTTTTGTCTATTTTAACCCACGTGGAAGAGGGCAGACCTGCTGGTGGAGAAAGAAAAATATATGATTCTTCACACACACACGGGCTAAAAAAGCAAAGGGTCAAGCAAAAATGAACATGAAACTCCACGTTACCAAAATTAAACACAGTTAAATCACTAAACAACCTCTGAAATCCTGGCTGAAGATCTCCAGAACTTCGGAGGAAAGAGAGGACAATGTAAGATAGGATGAAGATGAGGACGTAAAAAGGCAGAGCGCTACGGAGTCGAGCTTCTCAATGTTAGGAAACCTTTTCTATTTAGAAATAAAGTTTCCACTGGTCAGTATATTATTAGTGACGTAGCATATACAGTCACAGCGATCCTCTCCCCGGAGAGGCATGAGGAGACAGAGAGAGGGAGGGAGGCACGTTAAATCGCTCTGCTTGGCAGCAGCTCTATGGTCAGCCTTTTAGTCCAATTTATGGATGGGTTAAAGCTCCACAGAGGTCTTCGTCAAGTGAAACAAAAGAAATGGATTGGGCTGACCCTCTGCTACAGCCCTCCTCCATCTATCACTCCATCTGTACCTATCCATCCAGCTCTGCATTGTGACCCAAACAACAGCCCCTCCAGAGTCAGTGTCTTGGGCCAGGGCCAAGATTGCTCTCTTTCTCCCTGCCTTCGCTCACCCCTCCCTGGGAGTACCTTCCCACCCTTACAAACCCTCTCTGGTTTGTGTCAGTCTAACGAACAGTCTCTTAAGTGTTCTACAGCAAGAAAGCAGATGGAACCCTGGGACGATTTACAGCACACATAGAGAAAATGAAGGAGGGAAGATGGCAGTTGAGTTGAAAAGCGGAGCACGAAATGCGCTCCCAAAATCTTCCTCTGGTCGGCAAGCCCAAGATATGCCTTACATTTGCACATTTTTCCAATTTATCTTTTATTGAATTAAGGTTTCAGACTCCTGGACGCCATTCAGGAGATTATAGCCGAGGAAGAGGAGAAAGACAGAGTGAGAGACACATGTCTGAGGAAGGACTAAATCTGTGCATTTCCTCCTTAAGTGGTCATCTACTGTACATTGATGACGATGGCGTCAGGAGCACACCCTACTCTGAGTCCCCATGTACTCTCCATCCTTCATGACAGTGACCACCTAACAAAGCTGAACTCCACCCAATAGGAAATGTTTTACTCATATTGTACATCAGCTACATTTTGTTCCCATGAGGTAATTATCACACAAGCTTAAAAGCTATATAAATGCAGTGAAGATCCGACTTCAGTACAGCAGCTGATACATACAGCAGGCCTCCCCAAGCCATGTGTTCATCAGATCATCAGAGGTGGATTTAGATATTCAGGGGCCTTAGGAAAACTCAGGCACAGGGCCTGTCATGCCTTATTTTCACTCTTTCTCTAAATGAGAATACAGGTCTTGGTTAAGCAACTACTCAGATCTTATATTTTAGTAAAACTATTCATACCAAACTGTGAAATTACTGCGTTAACAGTAAAAGTCCTCTTCTTACTTTAACTACTTCATTCACTGCGGGATATTTCAATCTATAATAATCTTCATATTGTGTTTATCACATGCTGCATTTTGTGTGTAAAATCTGAATCTGCAAAGCATATTAATAACACATAACAAGTTAACTTTAAATGGAAAACTTCTGACTTGTAGTGGAGTATTTCTCGATGGCAGTCTTTCCACCACTGAGCCCAGCATGTTACTGCACAGTCTCCTTTTTTATTACAGGATAGACACGAATTAGAATAGTGACATAATTTTACATCTAAACGCAATTAAAATGTATTGCTGTTAAGGGCCCCTTTTAACTGGGGACCCAAGGCAGTTGCTTAACTTTCCTAATGGTAAAGTCCGCCCCTGGAAATTATTGTTCCTGGAGAAGCAGCATAGAGAGCATGAGGTAAAGCAAAATCTCATGGCAAACAACTTGTTGAATGTACCAATGTCCCAGCAGTGATCAAAGAAGCCAGAGGAGGAAAAAGTTTTGCCCTGTAGGGGTTTGGATAAGCCAGTTCTCCATCTGTGATTATTAAGAACCAGTTTTCCATCCATGCTGCCTCTCAGCTCTGTCACAGGGCACATTCTCAGGTATTATGGGTCTCTACAGTGTCAGAAAATTGAATCAGGGGGCTGGGAGCAAAGGGTTCAGTCGCATAATGCAGACGTTGTGTGAGGAGATTGAGTAATGACAAAAGTTTCAGAGAGAAGGTCATTGGGGAAGTGGCATTTTCAGAACAGAAAGACTTTCAGAAGAACAAAAATGTCAAAATATCAGTTTTGTAGTTTTCCTAAACACTCAGTCATCGCGCCTGAGGGCCAATAAGTTGAAAGGGCACGGGGGACTGTCTGATCGTATAAATTCCTCATTTCCAAACCTTTCTTTCCTTCACTATTTGCCAATATGGGTGGTAACGCAGGATGATATACAGATTAGTCACACACACACACACACTTTTCTTTTTCCTCCACCAGCACTGCTTTAATATCTTGGTAACTTGCCATGAGGTGATCTGAATCCACTGAGAGGGCGGACTGGCACAGTCAGGTGCTTGTTAGTCATGATTAAGCATTGAGGTGCAATTTGGTGTAAAGTAGTGGGGGAATTTGGACTTGTCCTGTCAATCAGCTTAAAGAAGGTCAATGGTGTGAGGTGCAGCTGTGTTCTCTGCCATTTCTGTGACTTTACCAAGCGGAGTTCCCCTCCTGACTAATTATCCCAGAACAACAGTAAAGCATTATCGAAACATGTTGTTTCATCGTCGTCTGACTGGAGCCACATTTCCATTTCTTTTACATTTCAGTGACAGTTGAGTACATGTTGCCAGATCCTTGCTGTGCAAAGCGTACTGCCTTGGAAACAAAAGTGATGATATGTTTGGTCACAAATAATCCCATCCCCGACCATAACCCCTGATAATGTAAACGCGAACCGCTCCACACATGTGGGTCATGCTTCTGTCCACAGAATCATTAGAAATCAGTTTCCATGCCATGTGCACCCTCACTGTACCATTTCACTCTGCTTTGCACTGTGAGCCCCCACTTCAAAAAACAAGAGGAAAACTCATCATTTAATTAATGACGATGAATGAATATAGCACCAAAATATGTCCATCTTTGCCCATCAACAAAATCATAGTTTACATGCCAACATCTATTACTCAGTGCAGTAAAACATGTCATCACTCGACTTTGGTCAGAGTTATGGTTATTGATGTGCGCGCTGTTTATCCTTTGTCCAGTCTTTTTCCACATGATGTAAAATCATAGAAAATCCATCAGGAAATTACTTTCCTCATCAATAAATCAAAAGAGACAGCATAACAGGATGTGTTAAAAAAATGTAGTTGAATGTTTTTAACTTTCTTCCTTTTTGGAGGAAAAAGGATCAACGACATTAAGTGACTGAGTCAGTGAGACTCAGTGGAAAGTAGCATATTCCATATGTCAAGCTTTACTCAACATTGGCTCACATGGGACCCTATGGGGGCGAGCCCTTTCAGCCATTCAACACTAATGGGCTGACAGAGAGCAAGACACCTTCACGATATCCTCTCGGTATTGTGAGACACAGGAAGGTCGTGGGAGTCAAAGTGAGAGACAGACATGGAAAAGGGCAAGAGACAGAAAGCTGAGCTGGAAGAGATGGGAATGATTCAACCGTTCTGAAACGGACAATCACGAGCTTTGTTCCTTTGTTCTCCCATTGTGGATGACACACTCATGCCTAATGCACAACATCTGATTTTTTTCCATAATATTGTTTCTGGTATCTCTAGTGTCAATCTTTTGTTTTTGCCCCTTTGCTAATCCAAGGTGAAGGTGACACTGTTTATCTACTGTGCCCAGATTGGCAGATTGCTACGGTCTGCCAATTCATTAACTACGCACCCTTTTTCATCAGATCCTTGACTGTCAATGGCAAACATGAATGACAATGATATTACATCTGGCTGAGAGAGGAGGTGATAAACAGAACGCCCCCTATAAAGCAGATTGGGTGGTTTGTCTGAGTAATTGAAAAGCTTTACTTAAGTCTTACAAAGGCACATCATGACGTAGCCTGACACGTTTGCAGTCTATCCTTGAAAAGGTGCAATGCCTAATGTGGTTTAGAACCATCTATTCTAATGCTTTATTATCAAATGGTTAAATAGACTCTCTTACACATTTACCTGTAATTTAATAAACACGTCATGCACATATGCACAACAGCACTATTTTCAGAATGGGACGTTTATGCAACCATATAAGGGCTTTTTGATTTAATTTTAAATTGCTGTACTACAATCTTTGTAAGTGCAAATGGTGCAACTGAATGGATCCCTCCCTGTTTTGATGTGTATTCCAGGTGTACAGCGCAGCTCTAAAAATACCCATAGTGAGCCACTTGACTCTCTGCAGACTGAATAGTGTGCTTGAGTGCAGTTTGCTCTCTAAGCCTTGATTCACTACATTAGCACCCTAACAGTCACTGTGCAGGGTGCGATATTCACCAAACTCCACACCTCGTGATGGCAACATCAGTGCTCTATGTTGCCTCAACAAGCTGGCCATTTATTAAAACCTTAAGCTCCGTTTTGCATACAGGCCTCAGTGAGGAAGGATAAGGCTGGTCCGGGTGAAACTGAGCCCCTGACTGGGAGGCATTTGAGCCAAATATGATTCGACAAGGCCCAGAGCTCCAGGGTCAGGCCGCAGCGAGGAACATGTGTCCCTTGGAGGGAAGGCGTTGTTGCTCCCTCAGCCAGTCAACATTCTCCAGTTTGTGCAACAAATCCTAATGAGGCTGTTCTCTGTGGGGGGAACCAGAGCCCTGTCCATGAGGATTTGTCTGAAGAGCTAAACAACCAAGGAAGAACGCAGTGAAGCAACACACTGGCTTACACTCTCTGTCTCACACAACCCAAGACTGATAAGGTGATGGAAGCCAAACGGTGTTCCGCAGGTCGAGGCGTGGCAAAGGATTCAAAATGTGTCGTTTAGAAAATCAACGCATTAAAAAAAAAAAAAAATCAGGCAGAAAATGATAGTCTGATATGTGAGTGATGGCCCATAATGAAAAACCTATTTGATTAAGCTACTGGTAGTAGGTTAGGAAAGCACAAGGAGACTTAAAAATAATAAAGTCAGGCAGTCAGTAATGTAAACACACCATGTGGGCAGTTGAGATTTATGCACAGTTCAAGTAACTATTGAATTTTTCTTCTGTGACAACAAATAGGCTACGTGTTGCAATGAAGGAAAGGAAAACTGGCCTAAGTTTAGGGATCATGTAAAAAAAAAAAAAGAATCAGATAAGGTTGTGGAATAATATCCATTTCTGCCAAAAATACGGGACATAAATGTCAAACCAAATATGGCGAAGTTTCCATCTGTGCTTGATATTCCTACAAACTCAATACAGACCAATAGAACTCAGTGAGATGAGACAGCGGGACGGAAAAAGGTCGACGTTCAAAGACATTCTGATGTTTCTGATCCGTCGTTGGGGTCACTCCACCTGAACCACATTAATTCATTTTCCCTTTCTGTGCCTCTTCCTTTTCCTCAGGAAAACTTTGGAGCATAGCTCAGTTTAAAAGTCAGATTGCTATATACTATGATACACTCTGACAACTCTGTTGACCACAGTCCACTTTTTTTGGGGGGGGGGGGGGGGTGTAGAATAAAATAGTGGCACTAATACGCAACACCTGTTCCTTTTCGGCAACCGTCAGTATATCAAATATACAAACAGTGACAGCTGTGGCGCAGGCAGTGATATGGCAAGGCTCTGGTCCC
The DNA here is from genome assembly GCF_051107435.1 of Chaetodon auriga. Taxonomy (NCBI): domain Eukaryota; kingdom Metazoa; phylum Chordata; class Actinopteri; order Chaetodontiformes; family Chaetodontidae; genus Chaetodon; species Chaetodon auriga. The sequence goes on along the minus strand of NC_135091.1, from coordinate 18,030,549 downwards.
GTGTGATGCAAAAGACAGAGACAGGGGTTGTTTCTCAGAGCACTTCTTCCCACACAGGGCCCTCTCCAGGTCAAATAGCTGAAAGCAGTGTGTAGTGGTCAGAGCTTGTAATATACCACATATGCTTTTTTAAGGAGCACCAGGCACCATTGATTCCTTTAATCTAAAGCCCAGGACACAAAAGGCAAATGACCTATCAGCCAGCCTGCTTTCAATTACGAGGTCCATAAAGACACCGAGATAGGAGCTGATGTGATGGATGGTTTGCAAGATGCCATGATGGGATCCATGCCTCGGTCTGCTGAGGCTCAAGTTTGCCTGCTGGGATCATTCACATGCCAGAGACACACCCAAGATTTAAGGCCAACTACAATCAAAGAAGGGGTCGTGTAATCAAGAAGTTTTCAGAAGGATCTGGTTTGAGCATTAAGCATTTGCCTTTGTGCATCTTCATACCTGAGCAGCTTCTACTATATCTTGGCTAAGAGATCATCTTCACTGTCAAATATCTCTGAGACAAAACAAAAGACTACCAAAAAGTCTACAGCCATGCTAGCGGCTCTGTGAGGCTGCACTTCAGCACATCAGTGCTTTGATCTAGATGTTTATTTCGGCAAGCCAACATGCTCACAATGACAATGCTAATATGCTTATAGTTCAGCAGATATAATGCTCACTATGACTGATATCTTAGTTTAGAGCATTGTTATGCTAACATTTGCTAATTAGTGCTTAACACAAAATCATGTCATGGTCCATTTGCTTTACATACTTTAACAATGCCGCACTGCATTTGATAAGACAGTGCTAGCAAATATTAAAATACATACTGCTAACCAGTATTTAGCTGCTGCTTGACTCACATATAGTTGTGCTCCTGTTCATTGTTTTGACCCTAGCTTCCCATTCTTTATTATCCAACTCATTCCACAATGCCCATACACATTTGTAACCATTGCTCCAAACCAGATTTCAATCACAAACCATAAAACCTTGCAGGCCAAACATGCTAGGAACCATGTCAACTTTAGTAACTAAACCAAACATGCTCACCAATTTAACATTATTCAACCATTTCAAACAAGTTGAGAAGAAGACAGGACAACACAACGCATAGGAACCCTAAAATGGTACATGCTGAGATATTTCCACAATGAGTAAAAACTTTGATCTATGGGCAGTGCTCAGAAGAAGCAATGGATCACTAGATTTCTGCACCAAATTTTATGGAAATACATCAAACAGTTGTAAAGAAATCATACTAAAAGCCAAAAATTGCCTGCTGGTGGCAGTAAAGGAAAACTCAAGAATCAGCAGTCAGTGGGATTCACCCTCTGGGAACCACGAATGTCTGCACATAATTCCAAGCCAATCCATCCAATGGTTGTTCAGATATTTAAAAGACTGAAAGCACAAGTGGAAAGCTGTGGTTCTTCATCTGATTAGAGTGAAATCATTCTTATAGGAGGAGATATAAAATGGATAGTGTGGCAGATGGAGACTGCATGCTGAATTTCCTGTAGATTTCCTCTAAATTACACCGTGTGAGTGCGTGTGTGCATTGGAATAAGCTGGTCGATAAATCCAGCATCGTAAGTCAGTCGTCAAAACTATTTAAGAGAGTCAGCCAGTAATTCTGATGAGGAAAAAAAGCACTTTTAATTCATACACAACGTGAAAGTCACTTCTAAACCATATTTTCTCTCTCTCTCTCTCTCTCTCCTTTATTTGTCCTCTTCACCTTCTGGCTTTGAGGAAATGTGATATGCAAGGGCACAGAGAGTGCAGCTATTTATTCTTCATTTAATAACTGGAAGATTTAATTCACAACAGGACGAGCTGCCCTGAATTTGAATTGTAATGCCATAAGGCTTTGACTTATGATATCTCATTTCTCATGAGGTCATTCAACTGGATGTAAGATATCATTACTTTAATCATTGTAAGGTTACATTTTTATGCAAAGTTAATTCAGCATCTAAAATTACAGTCAAATGTGATGCAAAGCCAGGTGCCGTTTCACAAGCTGCAGCATTAATCTTTCATTTTCTTGGTACTAACTCGTGATGCATTCTTTATTTAATCGTAGATTAAATTGGAGATATTGAAAGGATTGCAGATACAAGCAAAAGCACCACAACAGTTATGAATGGACCATATGGTGAGACTGCTTTGTAAACGGCATAACCTTGATTGAGATGTTGCTGCACACTTTGCTGTGAGTAGCTCTTATAAAATCAAATCACCTTAAAGGTCCAGAGTGTAGAAGTTACTGGCATCTAGTGGTGAAGCTGAACACTGCAACCAATTGAATGCCTCTTGTCTCAACCCTCCCTTTCCGAGCATGTCGGAGAACCTACGGTGATGGCGAACGCCACTCTCTAGAGCCAGTGTTTGGTTTGTCCATTCTGGGCGACTGTAGAAACGTGGCTGTGCAACATGAAAAACCTGGTCCCTCTGTAGGGATAAAGCGCTCACTCTAACGTAACAAAAACACAACAATTCTTATTTTTAAGTCTAAGACAATACACCGATGAAAACATAGTTGGAAATATCACATTTAATTTCTGGAATATTCTGCAAATAAATGTCCAGAAATCTCGTGCAGTGGACCTTTAATTCACTAACTCCTTATGTTTCACGAATTCCTCTCAGTCAACACTTCTGTTCCTCTAACTTAACTTTTGCCTTTGAATGATTAATGACAGCTTTTCCAAAGGATCTTTTCACAGACTAGTTAAACTGCTAGACGAAGTAAAACTTTGAAATTTGAGTCCTGGGTTGAATTTCATCCCCACTGAAAGCAAAATATCCATCTGAGGCTAATGTAAATCCGTGCCCCTGACAGGCCTGATAGTGAAAGGCTTTGTCTCCTCAGGGCTGGGAGAACATCTCTCTCAGAAATCTGGATCCGGCCAGCCAGCCTGCCAGCACCAAAAGATACAAATCCATGCTGTGTAGCAGTTGGAAGTCTCTACAAAGACAGACAGCGATTAGCCATACTGGTGCCACGGGGGTCCACAAGATCCACCAGTGTCTCCATCCTTCAGCTCAACATCAAAGACGCAGCAACAGTTTGAATTATAGACCGCAAGTGTGCAATCAGGCCTCCAGCAGCAAGCGACTCCTGGTCTGACTACCCCGTGCCACCCCGAGGAGAAAAAAAAAAAAAAAAAAAAACACAGGACGCAGCTCATAGCATGGCTAGATAAATTACAATACCAACAACTGCACATTAGCAACAGGACAGAAGGTCACTCAGGTTAGCAGGTCATTTGATGGCTCAATCCTTCAACTACAAGGATAGTTTGAGGTGATTTATACTGAGAGTTACGGTCGGTTTGAATTTAGTCATCTATGAGGCCGTTGATATGGATATCTGATGTCCTGATGCAGGTGCAGACCTGCCGTCTATTGCCTATTTTTCCAACTCTGACAACTTTTCAGACTGTCCGAGCATGACCTCATTTTCCTTTACTGCCGTTGCTCAGGGAATATTCCCCTCATCTAAATGCCAACGAGTACAATCTGGAAAGATTACAGCATATTATCAGCAGATGGACAAAAGACGATTCAGACCAGGCCATTAAAGCGCAGATGACACATGGGATTCATTCTGAGGCAGTGGAGATGAATGCTGGTGTCGTCAGCAGAAGACAATGGTGGTAAATAGAGCAAAAGAAAACAAAGAAGGACACACACAACAGATGCTGATGCACAAAAACATCAGTTTTGTTAAATGTTACTGGCAAAGTCCAAAGATACAAATGATGAGCTTTTTCCAAGGATGAGGATGAATTCTACTTGTGGCAGCACACAAATCAAGACTACAAGAGCAAATTGAGGCATCATCAATATCAAAAAAAAAACTACTATATAAAGCTCTGGACTTTGGTTTAGGCAAACTGAAAGGTGGCACAAAGATAGCATAAAGACTGATTTAGAAACAGAGAGGCTGGCAAAAAGACAATACTATGGAAAAACTTGCCCAGATGGAGACGGGCCAAAAATGAGACGGCAAGCAGCTGTTAAAGCCAGCTGTCCCGGCCAGTTGTTCATGAGGGCAGGGAGACCAGGATGGAGGGATTCAGAGAAACTTAGAAAGGGGGGGTACGGATATAACAAGCTGACAGAGATGGTGAGGGTCAGTAGGGAGGGGGGAAAGTAAAGATCGCTGAGGGGATTGAGTTAAAAGTAAATGACACATTGAAAAGAGTGGGAGACATTTATCTGTTCAAATCAGTAGGACAGACTTGGCTCCTTTCTTGATTGCAGTTTCTCTTGAAATTGCAAAAAACTAAGCGAAAACTGCTCTGAGAACAGGCTCTAGAGCCTTATACGGTATTACACCATAGTACGCCTCTGCCAACCAGTCAAGTTGCAGTCTACATCTATGTCTGTCCAGACTCATGTCATATAGTCGTGAAGACTTTCAAGGAATTTAAGAAAAAAGGTACTAAGTGTGTTTTTTGCACTATGTAGACATGTAGGATTCCAACAAATACTTTCCAGTGACAAACATGCTCTCTTCACTTAGATACTATCTTTACAGAAGACTGATGGAGAGCTTCATCACATGGCAAAACAACAATCACCTGAAGATCAATATCATCAAAACCAATGAGCCTGAGATGAGCTACTCTGCTGCAAATATGGATGCTGCTGCAAAGAAGCTACAGATCGTAAAACACGGATTCTTCACACACGTCTTCAGCCTGTCAACACAGAAGATCTGTACAATCAGCACAGATTAATGTCACCAATTCAGTATCTGACAAAATGTGAAAAATGGTCACCATCTCCCTTTCAGTTCCTGAGTTATGGCGTTGAAAACATAATGCTTCTAGCCACAGCTGTCGCTCATATGGAGGCATAAAAAGCAGCGAATCACAATAGATCCATATTCCAAAGAAAACTGAGCAGTGCTGGGATAATTATTACACAAATGCACTTTGCTAAACTAGTCACTGACACATATGTAATAATACACACACTTTCAATACACATCAAACATAAGACACAACAGGAAAGCCTCTGTGCAGGCCTGATCTTGGGGAATAGCAAGCATAAGACTGTCCCCTAGTGGCCTTTTCTGAATTATGCACGCAGCTACAAAAGGATCACAAAGAGAGAGGACAGACAGCCCAGTTTGAGGGATGACAGTACAAATAGACAGCATGATGAGGAAAGAAAAAAAAAACAACTCTACTTTTCCCTGCAAATTTCGGAATATCACCAGTAAAATTCAAGTAAATTAAAGTATACAGCTGTTAAGTGACAAATGCATACAGCATTTTGCTAATGTATGCTATTATGATGCTCTCGCTCATTGTGGAAAAACACTGATAAAGCATCATAATTGGTCTTGGGGAGTGCGTGTGTGCACATGTGTGCGTGTACGTGTGTATACACTGCATGCTAGATTGGGATACAGGTTTGAAAGACATTGAACATGTTCCAAATGCTTACTGTAAATTCTTCTGATGAGCTCTGTGCTTGTGTTTCCTTGTTTCCAAAAGCAATGCGCTGATCTCGCCTGATAGCCTCCAGGAACCTCTGATGAGAGAAAAACATGAACAAATCAGGGAAAAAACAGAGAAACATTCCCCAGCAGATTAAATATTTCTCCCACGAACTGTAGATCCACAGAAAATGACATTTGTCACATGTTGCCTGTTAGAAACATGGGTAGCCTGAGAAAACATTTCAGAATAAAAACGCTTTTGATGGGCCTGTAAAGAATTCTCCACTTCCAGAAAAGCGAATGCCAACAAGCACATGGGGTCACTTGCACTGATGGGATGAGGCTGGACATCTGCTGGATGTCACACTGTCACCTCTGCATCTTTATCACAATCTGGCTGAGAAACAGAAGTAGACATTACCCATGATGACACTTCTCTTCATGTCTAGAAAATGTTAGAAAAGCTCCATTTAGCACCCGATGCTGACTGATATCCTGGTTAATAAAGTATGATTTTGTGGCAACTTTAATTCCAAACAGGAGGGAAATACACTGAACTATAACGCTGATTAACAAAAAGACCGCAAATCAAAACCTTACTAACAAACTAAAACAGTCTCTGAAGCTCGGCATCAACAGAATGCTTCTCTCAGACCAACCGAAAAACTCTCTAAAAAACCAAACAACAGCAAGCATCTCACTGGTTAATCGAGACTGTGGGGCTGTGTGGGGTTCTCTCAGAAGAAGGCTGCAGCGACACTGACTGGAGGTCACTCACTAACAAGTGTCAACAGTTAGTGAGTGAGCGACGCCCAGGGCTTCAACACAGCACTCCTGCTGAAGCCTTCCCTCAGTCCACCCCACTGACCCAGTGCTCTTTGCCTCTCATCTAAACAGGTAATTGGCTCGAGAGCTGCTGGTCACGTTCATATGATGCTGAGAAGCTATAAGAAGAGGATTAGTTGGTAATGCTCGTGAGAGAAACACTTTCGCCACAAGCGACTGACACAGAGCATAGTGACCACTGCATATGCATATGGTATTAAAGACCCTTTGACTCTTTCCAGTAAAAAGCCATTCGTCCTCTTCTAAATATGATCTGAAGTTAACTTGACTGCCATGAAGTTTGAATGAGACTTCAACTGCTTGGATCACAAATACTGAATTCAGTGCAGTGTAATATCTCCAGTAGCCTGGGGATGTGTAAATGTTGAATACACAGGAGCTGATTCAGGAGTGTTTGGAGGCAAGCAACACATATTATGTAAGAGACTGGTTTCAGGGATGTGACTATAACAGGAGAAAACAATAGTGTGAGACAAAAGTGAACAAGAGGTCAAGATAGTCATTTTCTTTGAGACTGAAAATACACTAAGAAAGCAGTGCTGAGGTGTTCAATGACTGTCACTGGACACATACATAACTGCAGAAGTCAGATAGAGTTGACTGACAATGAAAGTGGACTTCCCTCCTCTGCAAACAACTCCTGCCCCCACAAGCAGGTGTTCAAATACATGAGTTGAGCAACTGGGTTGAGAGCAGGCTCCGTTTCCAGCCAGCGAACATTTTCCTGAACAATACAGCCGAACACAGCAGGAGAGCAGAGCACCAGTTTCCACATTTCTGACTGGGAAGCAGAACGTGAACTGCCCTCATATTATTTTCCACATGATGCTGCTTCAGGCTTGTTTTATCAAAGTAATAATGCGAAACTGACACACAACCTTACATATTATTTACACCTTTCATTCGAGTTAACGAACAGCTGCAACTAACCACACGCTGGCATGTGTAACCCTATTTATTTCAAAGGGTTGGTTTCGTTAGTTTCAGGCTGAAACATGTTCTTGTGTCAATTAACATGACGTTATCATTACAGCTTCGGCCTTAACGTTATGTCAAATCACAGGAGACCCTGTGGGCCAAGCTAGCTTTAACCTTTGATACCAAAGCTTCATATGCGGACTTGAAACACCTCCCACGTCTTACCTTCACTGAGAGCTCAAAACTCTGACTATTTAGCTTCATTTCACCACCAAAACATAACCAACGCTGGTGTTTGCTTTCACCATGCTAGCTAAGTTCATGTTAGCTGCCTGCTAGCCGCTGCCAGCTAACCTCGCTGACCAAAACAGCTGGCTAAACTACAGCGGTGTGTCTGTGCTTTCCTTCACAAGCTGCGTACTCACATGGCACCCACCGGGCAGGACGGCAAAACACACGCAGAGACCGAACGGGCGATAAGAAAACTACTCCTGGTCCGTTTCTACTTGAGTTTCTGCCGGATGCTGATGTCTCCACTAGACCAGCATCAAACCATGTTGAGTGGGCAGCTGCGCACTGAGTCCTTGTTCGCACTCGAAAGCCATTACGAGGTTTCTGGAAAAATGTAGGGAACTTCGAAGGGGACTAGAAGACACAAAGTGCCCTAGCCTCTTCCCTCCTAGCAGACTATGAAGTGGTTGATTATGTTTATGTTATTCTAGTAGTTTTCTACGGACGAGCTTGTAAAAATTATGACAAATGAGGACAAATAGATACATTTGTGGTTCGGTGTGAAAATACAGTATAGATCAATCAAAACCAAATCCTAACGGCTACTGGGGGAAAAAAAACTAAATAACTGAATAACTATTACATTTTGACAATTATAATTGAATTAAAAACACTTTTAATGTCACACTTTAATGTTTCACTTTAGGTTATGTTGTGACAGCTGTTACTGATTTCTACACTATGTTAAAAGGGCAAAATACTGAATGATAATGTAAAATAATTAGAATCATAATTCTCATATGTGTATGAAAAGATCAATGGCAGAAGATAAATAAACACACACACATATACATGTACACACACACATATATATACGTAAACACACACACACACACACACACACACACCCATATATAGCAGTTTGTCTTTCTTCTGTAATGACAGTAATGCACTCTACACAATGTTTCTGTGACAGTTAATGAGCAGGAAATAGGAGGAAGTTAAGAACAGCTAAAAGAGGAGGAAACTTGCAAAATCAAAATACTCTCACCTGCTCTTAAGATGGTTGTCATCCTCATCTGCTGTTCAAAAGTGCATTAAATAACATTAAAGGGGTACATTAGAGTCAGCTCATGAATACATTTCAGTCTCACTGCCTGCAGCGCACGTGAGCATATATAATGGATGCTACAGGTGCACATTTCCAGGATCAGTCAGGTAGGGGATTGATTTTTCTCATTGCAGTCATTTTGACTTGTCAGAGCAGGAAAAGCATGTGTGAGTAATAGCATTAATTAATGATGCCTCAGCTCCATTCAGTTGTGATGCTGCTTCACCGGCATGCATAACACCAAGGTCCTTAAAGTGGCACACCTGAAGTGGATGCATTCTAATGATTTAGTTTATGAGGCACACCTGTGTTTGGGCGCAGGAAAGTGTACTTTTTTTTATCTTTGTAATTATTCCATTATGAGAACATTTTAAGTTTTTATGTCTTTTTGACATTTGGGGCAAAAAAGTTGGGAGGTGTGTAGCAGCACATTATGCTAAGATCTAGACAAAAGCAATACATTATACAGCAATCATTTGGCACAAACAGAACCACATCAAAGCTTAGGATTCAACTTATCTACAGCAAAACAACAGTGACATTCATTTGTTTTTCCTCCTTGTAATCTTGCTCTAGTTCTCATAGAAATCCAACTCCTCTGACTTTCAATATTCCCGAATAGCCAAATGAATTTGAGATCTTTCATATGATATTATTTGCAATGCTGTTGCTTTCTCAAACCAGACAAACTTTTAAGTTTTTAAATCATGGTGGTTGCAACCTCATTTTATGTTCTAACATCAGTGCTTGGAGCAAAACCTTGACATTTATAAATGCGTTATTTTTTTTTCCTTCAGACAAAAAGAAATGACTTTATTTTCCCACCAGGAAGACTCAGATAACTGGAAATCACAGAAACAGATGCAGAATTTAGGAACTGTTCTGTCAGAGTTTGATGTTACAGATCATGATGCTCCAACAAGGAAACATAACAATAAGCTTTTTATCATCCAACAGCGGTGCTTCTCTAAATAGTGAATTCGTATCATGAAGTGATTATGAGCATTTGGAAAAAATGGAAACATCCACAAACTAACAAATTTATTCTCCGAGAGTTATTTCTGGTTGCTGTTGTTGTCACATGGGGCCAGTATGACTACCAGACTGCAAAACTGCACAGATTCTGCATAGCAGCATTCACACCTCATTTACAAAATCCGTGGCGTTCCATTCTAAGTGAAAGCTATAATATATATAGCCAACTGTAAATATGACACCATAAGCACCTTATATATGAGCACTAGGAGTCCACGATGCATTATTCATGACTGTTAGGTCACAGACAACTGCTTTAACAGCATTAATATTCATCACATTCTATTGTGCAATATAAATGTTTCAAAAAGCTTCTGACTACTTAACACCTCCACTGTGGCAGATAAGGTCTAACGGTCTTCTTCAAAAGCACTTTGACAGCCGTTAAAGGAGCACAGAACACTTGTCATTCGCTTTGCCCTGTTCTGATTTTCCCCGCATGACCTCTGGATCAAAATATGCATTATACAATAGGATTTTACCTGACACTTAGTGCGTCCTTCTCCCTGCTAGCTCTGAACACAACTTTCAGATTTAGTCGAGCTGTTTCTTTGTCTAAAACGCACGACAGTGAGTTAAATGAATAAAAGAGCAAAGCTTCAAAGCAAGGCGGGCAACACAGTGTCATCAAACTTGCTTTTCTGGAGCGTACAGAGAATGATATGAGGAGCATAGCTGCAACAACTCTGCAGAGGCAAAGCAGGTGCAAGCTGAAATGAAGCAGAAACAGCAAAAAATATTAATGGTTGACTTAAATGGGCTGTGTTTTCCACTCAAAATGTCTAATTGATGCGCATGCTAAGTTAGCCACCTGGATCCATTACCCCTCCAGAATTAAGCCTCTTTTAATTTCTCCTTATAGCTGACCTTCTTCCTCCTAAACCAGCTGAGTAAACAGCTTGGCACCCTGCGCATCTGACACATTAAGCACTAAAAATATGTAAATAGGTCTATATGTTTGCAAGGTTTGAAGCTTAATCTTAGCCTATGAAAAGAAAACTCAGGTGTGTGTGCTTTTGGTGGTGATGATTGCTTATACTTAACAGATTATTACCATCCAGGGCAAGATTAGCCATCCACAATAAGCAGGTGAGGGTCTGATGCCGTGGTAATTGCCTACTTTGAACAACTGATAATCCATCCTTGTTAATATCCTTTTTCCCCTTTAACAATCAATACACATTTGCAGGTTGTACAATAAATGTCGTTGTGACTGCTGACAGTTGCTGGAGCGTGTAGTGACATGTCTCCTCAGAAGGTGTTTTCCCCAAAGCTGTTCTAATGGCATGATGATGATGATGATATATATCCCTCATTTTGGGTTAATTACATCACCAACTTCATTAAATGGAAAAGATGACTACATTTTCCACTTAATTTAAAGAATAAATTACCTGTCACTTGTTTTAAAATAGAGCATTTTGGTGAGATCTCTGAACTGGTTTGCAACTGTTCCTTGTGTCTGCCAGCTGGTGGCCTCTGAGGCAGACGCTGCTCTCAGCGCACTGTGGGAGCAGCAGCTCTGTTGAGGGGAGCAGTCGCTGTGGTCACATTAAAAACTGCATCGCCTTTTGTGACAACTGTAGATCAGCGAGCCATCAGCTCCCCCCTCGCTCTCGTGTCAGGGATTTGTAGTCTTTAGCGTAAAGAACGCCGCCGCGCGGTAGCCGCCTTTGTGAGAGTAAAACTACAGTTCCCTCAGAGCTGCTCGGAGGTGTTAGTTGTCAATATGGCTGTTGTCAGACAGACAAAGCAAAGAGGCAAATAATTCGCCTCTGATTAGAAATCCTTGGAAAGGGGTCGGACAGGGCACTGTAATCAAATTGCTTTGTTGTTCGACTGCAGCAAAAGGCACAGCGGGTCTTTGCTCAAGTTCTAAAGTTAAATGGTGAAGTGGACGATTTGAACCGAGGTAAGTCATGGACTTAGCCATCTACAACACTGAAAGTGATGTTATTAATATCAAACGCTCGCTAGCCAGCGACAGCGGCTAACGTCAGCTAGGATCAGCGTTGGCATGGCTAGCATGTTATGCTAATCATTTCACAACCCCGCTGCTTCCCGTGTTAAGTTGCTAGCCGTCCTCTTGTGATGCTTGTGGACTGTTGTCAGTAGTAATTCAGCGGCAGCGGCACTAGAAAGGATGGAAATCGTTTTGGTTTAGCGGGCTGCAAGCTGGCTAATTGAACGTTACACTGGGTATTGTCCGTCTGCCACAGAAACATTTGCTAACGTTAGCTTTTGGGCAAAGGGCGTGAAAGCTGGCATCACCAGCGGCTCGCCCGCAGCGCTGAGACGAGCGACAGATTTGTGCTCTCGCTGCAGGCCCCACAGTCAGCAAAACAAAAACACATGGAGGAGAAAGAGATACCACAAACTCTGGTCAGTTTTAAGAAGAAAACTTCACTGCCAAAGAAACGAGTTTGCTCTGGGATTAGCAGACGCACGCAACCAGCATTTAAGGTCAGAAAGCTGCTGTCTTTGCCTGCATGATGAAGAAGCGACGTGATTCATGCCGATGTGTTTTTTTTTTATTTCTTCTGTAAGCTTTAAAGAGTTGTTGAACTAGTGTCGACTGTTTATCGGGTGATCATCTAATGCGTCAGGGATGCGATCACATTCAAGTCTGCTCGTCCATCTGTCAAAGACAGGCCCAGTTCAGTTACTCTGCTCTTATTATTAGTTAGTACAAGTGGGATCCGTAATAAACTTTTTTTTTTTTTTTTTTTTTTTTTAATTCTTTGTCTCCCTCTGGGTTACACACCTGTCCAATCTGTGTCATGTGACCTACAGTAAAGCAGTGCTGGGCATTGATTTACATTAGGTTGCATCTTTGCTGGTCTGCAGAGGCAAACCTCTGCTCAGTGTGTTTCCACCAGTTTAACCAACTTGATCCAGAGTGAATTGTTAACCCTGTCAATGCATGACAGGATGGACAATGATTTCAGATGCTCAGCTTTGTTTGCAGCAAGCAACGAGCCTCGCATGTTAAGAATGGAGATGCTCTCAGCTTCCTCGGATGTGACAGGTTTTTACAGTGTAACCATGCTTGATAATGATTTACAGCTTCAGCAGCCTTCCTTATTAATTCTTAATGCTAACGAAAGAGACTAGTTAATGTTCACCAGCTACTAAGCTACCCTGTGGTATAGAAGTAATGTATTTAAGTCGCCACCCAAAGTGACTTTCACCTGTATGTGTGTGAAATGTCACCGTCTGATCTCCTTTTTAAAGGTACACTGTGTCATGTCTGCCATTGGGGGGGGTCTCTCAATCAAAACAATAACAAACGACTGAGTTTGACGACATCGTGAAGTAGCATGGGATCATGGCAGTTGTGGTGTTAAACAGCCGCCAGTGCCCATGAAAATTGGTGATTGTCCTTTATCGTGAGCGAGCAATGCAAACGAGTAATCAACAGAGTGACTAGCTAGATAGTTTGTCGCCTCAGACGTAGTAGAAAGTAGAGGCTTAAAGGGGGTATGACACCACTGACAGGTGACCATATGAAACCTGCTGTCACCTTGAATAAAATGGTTTTTGGTTTGAATATCTTTGAAAACATTTGGGGTAATGTTTGTAGGTACACAGCTCAACAAAATATGTATCATGGGTCTAGTTGTTTTTAGACGTTTCAGTGCAGAACCGTTACATAATTTGCCTTTTAAAGCTTGGTGTTCCAGACCTCTAAAGACTCATATCCACCGCAGTCCTTCATAATAACTTAAAAACACTGCGTGCACTCTCAAGTCGTTTCTTTTTTTTTTTTTTTTCCCCTGTCCTCTGCGCAGCTTAGATTAACACAGATGTAGAAAAATGCCAGTGACCCCTTTTAAACCATTTATCATATCAGCATAGGTCGGGCTGGCACAGAAGACGGAAAGTCTGCCGCAGTCTGATTCCAGTTGCATTGATTTTGAGCACAGCAACTTGCTTATGAAAAACATACAGCGTGGGTGGTGTGCAGAGCCAGGGATATATTGTAGCTCTTAAAGAACGGCAGTCAGAATGTTAAGATAGCATCAGCTGTCAAGGTGACTCTGGCACTCTGCGTGTGTTGCCTGCTGGTTCCCAAAAATAGCTGATTTTTATGCCCTGCCCCTCCCTCTCTTTTTCTTTCACACTTCTATCTCTCGCTCTTGTCTTCCTTTTCTTACTTGCTGCCTCTTTATTTTCTTCTTGCAGTTTTCTCTCCTTTCCCACCCCGCTCTCTCTACCCCTCTAACTCTCTCCTCCTCACTCCTCTTTTCCTATCATTCTCATTTTTCTCCCCATCTGCATCTGCGTTCCTTTTCACTCTTTCCTGCTTAATCCTCTCATTTCCTCCTGTCTCATTTGTGCCTCACTTTCCTCCTCGCGCCTCCTGTTCTCCAGCTCTCTTTCTCTTCCCCGTTCCTTCCTAGATCTTCAACAATCACTTACTTTCCTTTCCTTCACTTCCCCCTGCATTTCCTGTTTCCTCTCCCCTCCTCTTCTTTCTCCTCTATCTCACAACCTGTCTGTCTTGTCTCTCATCCAGCAGCAGGATGTCTGAGTTCAGTGAGGAGCCGCGCTTCACTATTGAGCAGATAGATCTGCTGCAGCGGCTGCGTCGCACCGGCATGACCAAGCAGGAGATCCTGCATGCGCTCGACACTTTGGACCGGCTGGACCGGGAGCACGGCGACAAGTTTGGCCGCCGCACCTCTTCCTCCTCTTCTTCCTCGTCCTCCTACGGAGTGGGCGGGGCAAACAACAACTCTGCCTCTAATACTACTACATCATTCAACAATAACAACACTGCCTCGGCGGCCACCACCTCCTCTGTGTCATGCAACGGCAACAACAGCGCCGAGGGCAGCACGGGCGATCACTCTGCGGCCGCCGCATCTTCCACGACCTCCAAAATCTCCACCTCCACGCAGACGCAGTTCGGCAGCGGAGGGGGACTCTCGCCATCTCCTAGCAACAGCTACGACACGTCCCCGCCTCCAGGGCCGCCGCCGCCTTCCGCCATTTTGCCCTCACCGGTCTCACTTGTGGCTCTGTCGCAGAACGGCCGGGATAGCCTAGCTGCCACACCCAACGGGAAGCTGTCTCCCCCTCGGTACCCAGTGAACAGTGCGGCCGCAGCACGGGCGTTTGGCTTTGAAGCTACAGAAGAGGACCTGGACATTGATGACAAGGTGGAGGAGCTGATGAGGTGAGTAGTCACGGCGGTGAAGTGAGCTCTAAAACTTTGTTTGGGAAACTTCTCACTTGTAGCTATTTGTCCAACTTTAGTTTGGTGCTTGTTGAACCGGACAGTACAGCATATGCACAGTGAATGTTATGAGATGTAAGGCTGGATGTCATCTGAGATCGTGGTTGTGACCTTCCTGTCGTATCTACAGATCCTTTCACAAAATGTCCTTTTGTATAAAGCTCACGAGAAAGCACTGAAAGGTGCTCTTATCCATCTTTTCTGCACTTTCACTCTGAATGGCTTGCGTTACAGTGGCCACTTGGCTGCAGTCTTTATTGGCACTAATGCCTGCAACAAGGAGGCAAGAAAGCACAGTTTATGTCAGGGAGAGTTAAATAGCACCAAGTGGAAACTCCACCGGAGCTCCATTGTGTGCAGCTGCCGCATGTTGAAGAAACTGACATTCAGAGTTCATTCTTGACCTTGCAAACGGCAACTGAGCAAACAACACTGGTGCTTTTGATCATATTGCATGATCTTGGTCCGCAGATGGAGTTTGCCCACTTGTCATGGAATTATTAATGATGTTCTTCTCGTCCATTCTGGCATAAAAGCCGAGGTTCAGAGTTCAGTCTTTAGATCCAGAAATTTAGAAATCATTTCTCACCACGGAGTAAACCTATACTGTAGGGTTTGTCTAAAATAAAAAGAAGTTTTATGTTTAACTCGAAGAGCAGAGAGCAGACCTCCACCAAGGCCAATAGTCCACTCTTCTATGACATGCAAATCTGTAACCGCTCACTTCACCGTCACCATTATTGCTCGAGTGAAGCATAAAGTTTGAACATCTTTCCTGAATTTCTCTGGTGGAGTTTATTGTTGGCAGTTCACATTTAGATCTAAGTTAGTGTATTAGTTTAATGACGTGTGCATTTAGATTTCCACAGCTGCACGTTAGTTTGGGAAAAAGGTGTTGTCACAATTGTGGTGATATTCCAGTTGTACCGGTCATGAAGTCTCTGTCCCTGAATGCTTCATAAGGACTGCTGTCTGTACGAAGTTTAAGCTGACAGACAATCAAACCAACAAACCGGCAGAGGTAACGAGAAAAACCTCCTGGTTGGTTCACCTACAGAGGTAGTTGACTTGAATTAGTCTGTGGCTGCAGACGATGCTCACCAGGACCTGCCTGTTTGAAAATGCTCTGCCAGCACAGTCTGACTTTATTTCAGTCGTGCTGAAAAGCTTTTTATCCGCTCCGTGATTACGCAAGATGATTAAAAAGCTGATTGCTGGTATATTCCATACCATCATCATGTTTGGGGACTTGCTCTCTTGCCACTAATGCAAAAGGTAGAGCCTCACTGTCACTTGTGTGAGAGAGGTTACCTTTAATGTGCAGTTCTGTTTTGCCTCGAGGTGTTGCAGAGCAGTTAAACTGTAGATAAAAAAGCCAGGCTCGCTCTTGACTTGGTTGGAATGTTTTATGTTATCTGGCAGTGTTGTTCATTTATGATCATGCTTGTGGCAGTTCCATTAAAAAGACGGTTTGCACAGGAGACGTCTGCAAGATGGCAAAAGCCAGTTCGAGGTGGTGTTATGGGCTCCACACA
Source organism: Chaetodon auriga (assembly GCF_051107435.1). NCBI lineage: Eukaryota > Metazoa > Chordata > Actinopteri > Chaetodontiformes > Chaetodontidae > Chaetodon > Chaetodon auriga. The sequence continues at coordinate 18,014,167 of NC_135091.1, read as the reverse complement.
GGCCTGATGGACTGAGCAGTTGTGCATCTCAACTTAGTATAGTGTTATCGATTAATGCAGCTGATTATTTTCTTGATGAATTTATTCATTTGTCCATAAAATGACAGAAAATGGTGAAAATGCCCATCACAGTTGGCATCTTCGCATCTTCTCGTCAAACCAACGAGCCCAAACCCAAAGATATTTAAATGACTGTCGTACACAGTAAAGAAAAAGCAGCGAATCCTCACTTCTGTGCATTGACTCGATTCATCAGCCAATCATTTTAGCTCCAGTCGACACGGGAGCCAAAAATTGAGCCTGGACTGCGATTCACTTGTGAGTTTCTTAAGCATCAGAAAGCAATCCCAGCCGTAGCGCCTTTCGTAATGTGCAGACAGCGTGCGAGATAAATGGCGACTTCAGTCGAACAAACGAAGAAGAAACAGAAACGGTAAGTGTCACCACAGACATTTTCTTTTCAAGAATGCCAGCTTCCATTTTTTAGGCACAGCAGGAGCACATGACAGCTGTGATTAACACATTTGTCTTGTACGGCATGTACCACATGAAAGGTACGTTCTGTGATGGAATATCAAAATAACAGACACGGGCATAAAGGCCGTCTTGTTGAGATTATGCCTCCAGTCAACAAAGACCATATTGCATAAAAAGACAAGTATTCTGCTGCAGACGTTTGAAAAGCCTTCAGGGTTCAGGATGACATTTTCTCAGAAGGAGCGAAGAGAAGCCTTTACATCCGTGCACCTCTGCAAACATTAGATGAAATTATATACGGAAACACGAAGTAACGTTTGGTGAGAAATCACATGCTTCATAGCTGCTTCACTGTGACATTTCCAGCGCTCATAATCTGTCACAGCCCGCATGTTAGACACCTCCTCTCTTCTTCAAAGCACTTTGCACATTAGCCCTGTCCTCCTGCTGCCTCCCAGCTGCCCCTGTATGAACAGTCAGAGTAAGAATAGACGTTTGGAGCTCAGGCTCTACCCTCAGCGCCCGCACTAGCCGTCCCGATGCTCATTCACGCTGCCTCTGCATTAAATTACACGTCCTCTTAAGACAGCCCGAGAAGTTCAGAAGTGTTCAAAAGCCCTCGTCCTGTCCGCCTGTAGGGCTCTCCAGCGTCTCGCTCGGCGGGGCTGCGGGGGCGTGACACGAGGTTTCAGCTTGTCAACAATCCCACGGTGCCCTTCTGATTTCTCTCTCTTTTAAATGCACATTTCCGTCTCTGCAGGGGTTCGGCCTTTGAGTTGGCATCTAACACATCACCCCCACCCCCTCCCTCCTCCCTCTTCCTCCCTCCTCCACTTCCCACTCGTCCTCAGTCTTGTACAGCAGCTTGTGCTACATTGATTCACTGGTGTCGATACAAGCAGCGTTTTTGAGCTCTAATTTTAGCTGCGCCGCAAGATGCTGGTGTGGAGGATATTGATGCTGGATGTCAAGAGTCGTGACGCATTTTCATTTCAGAAATATGCGAACGGAGAACTCGGGACTTTGATGCGCTCTCCATTTTGACTGTGTCTGGGATGCTGACTGGTTCAAAGGATGCTGTGTGGTTTGAGTAAAGTGGGGTGGGGGTAGGTGGTCACTGGAGCTGCCTTCCAGTAGAAATAAAAAGGCACTATTAGTATGGATAAATGCACCAAGCAGTTTACACATTTGACAGGTGTTCACAGTCTGTACCAGGATGAGGAATTAAGCCAAGACAGCCACAAGCTTGTTTGTGTGTGTGTGTGTGTATGTTATTGTGTATATATAAGGGAGGGGATTGGGCTCGGAGCCAGAAAGCAGGGTGGGTACACTGTGTGACTGCACATGTTCGCTCACCACCCTCCATTCCTGCAAGTCTGTGCATGTTTTATTTCTCTTTCCCCCGCAGAGCACTGAGATAGTGGAAACATGTCTGCCAAATACATTTTGAAAATATAGATTCGCTGATTGTGGCTGAAGTCATTGAAATTCAAACAGTCCTCGCCTTTGTGCTCCCCTGAAATGCAACGCTGATTGTGTGGGAGCCTTAAAAAGAGAACAATACATCGATGATGCTGTCATAATGCACCTCGGATTCAGACGGAGCCTTGGTTTTTAGATTTCCCGTGAAAAGGTGCAATAAATAAGACAGATCGGATTATCTGACATGAATCAGTACAGTGTGCCGTACGAATGGTCCGAGGCGACAGAAGCATACATCATCAACACTTCTTTGAAATGCTGTTGGAGTTGGCCACTCTTTGTATGTTTCCTGATGTGAAATCCCAGCTTGCTTCTCCCATTTTCGCTGCTGACGCTGTGTTTAGATGTACTGCTGTGTTCTTACTTGTGCTGTGTGTGTTTGTAGGAGGGACAGCAGCATGGTGAAAGAGGAGATCAAAGCGTTCCTGGGGAACAGGAGGATCTCTCAGGCAGTGGTGGCACAAGTTACCGGTGAGGAGCGATGCTGACACGACATGAAAACATGGAAGATTTGAGGTGTTTTCTCAGGCAAACATTTTATCCATTTTACATCGTACATGTTAAGCATTGCAAAGAAGATCAGAGGGGAAGCGAGAGCGCCCAGCAGTCTTCCTGCGGCTACAGCTTGTGTGAGAGTCAAGTGATCGGATAAGAAATAAATTCAGAGTGGAGGAGAGAGAAAACCCTTTCTCCCTCCAGTGTTCCCCTCTGTCTCTCTTGAATTCTTCCGAGGGTTGTCTACGAACTGTTCTGGGGCCTGATGCAAAACAAAGTGCTGTTGTAATTCGATGTCTGGCTGCTTTCCAGGCATCAGCCAGAGCAGGATCTCCCATTGGCTGCTGCAGCACGGCTCCGACCTGAGCGAGCAGAAGAAGAGGGCCTTTTACCGCTGGTACACGCTGGAGAAAACCACACCAGGTACACCGAGCCTCTCCACCCTCACGCCGCTCGCTCTTGACTGTTAGTGTCTGTCAGGTTTATTTGCGTTGCTTGTTGGAGGACTGTGGAAGCGAAAGTTGCAGAGAGAGATGCATGTTCCATGAAAGTGAGGCATACAGCAGGCACCAAGACAGGAAGAAATAATGTACAGAGTAAACACACCTAATCTGGGATGGACGTTTAATTCAGCCGCTCTGAATACTCGTGCAAAGCTTCAGTCGACTGAATGAAGAAGAAGCTGGGGCGTTTTTAAACTTGCACGTAAAGATAGCAGAAGAGTTAGCCTCACCACCCGCAGCAGGGGCCGGCTACAGGAAAACACTCCACTGCCAGCAATTTCCTGTTCCGCTCTTAATGACATAAGTAGAAGTAGACAGCGTCTTGTGGTGAAAGAAGACACAGTTATAACAGCAGCAGTTTGGAGGAGCTGAGCTGCTGTTCGCTTTGGCACCTGAATGTCTTTTGATGAGAGAGTGCAATAGTTTTAGTCATATTTCAGTCGTTTGGTTTTGGTTTTAAACGAACATTTTCATCTCACGTTTGCAGTAACATGCAGTGTTAATGTTTGCGTTTTGGCGTCACCCTGCCCTGCAGTGATGCTGCAGACTGACTCCAGCTCTCACTTCCACATTCGCTCTCTGTCGCTCACGCTCACCCAGCGTTAGCGTTAGCATCACCGCAGCTACATGCTGTCTCCACTGCAGAGCAGCCAATCGTTCAGAGACGTATTACTAACGTACTGATCGCTGTCGGAGTCTAGCTTGAGAGGAGAATGGATGGTTTTAGTGATTTCTGTCTATTTTGATGATCAGTTAATTGTCACTTTTCCAGCAAAAAATTGAAAGATTAGCTGGTTCCACCTTCTTCAGTGCAAAAATCTGCAGCTTTTCTTTGTCATTTATCATAGTAAATGAAGCGTCTTCGGGTTTTGGACTGTTGAAGACGTCACTTTGCTCTCTGGGAAATGTGATCAGCATATTTGACGATTTTTTGACATTTTATAGATTAGCTGATTAATTGGGAAAAGCATTGGCAGATTAATCAGTAATGAAAATAATCATTAGCTGTAGCCCTAAAATCAAGACCAAGTGTCACGGTCTGTAATGACATCATGGTCCTGCTTCCCATCTGTCATTAAAAAGCCGAGCCCTCGTGTACAGAGACCAAAATGAGCCTTTGCTGTGTCTCCATTAAGTAGTTGTAATGTTTGTTTTGCTGCTGTGACGACAGACGCGCTGTCAAACGCGGGTCTGTTGTCTTGCACAGGCTCAAATCCACACTTCACTGTAAATGGTTAACAGCAAGAACAACAGGCCTCATGCTGGCTTGGGATATGTATACGTGTGCGCGTGCTCTATCAACCTATAGCCAGGCAGCAGGCATCCCACGCCTTGTCCTCTGCGGCATGTTCCTCGGTGGAGCCCTGCCAACACCGACAGCAGTGGAAACTGCTCTATGCTATTTATGGCCAGACTGAGCCCGGCCCAGCTCAGCTCAGCCCAGCCCCGCACACACGCCTCCGTCACTGCTGCAGAGAAAACTGATGCCCCATTCATGATAACCTGGACCGTTGCAGAGCGACCCACTTAGGCCTTGCTCACAACGCCCGTGTCAAATTAGGTGATGATACTGCGCCGAGCTTCTGACCCCTTAATATATCGAAGCTTTTAGCCGTAATGTGGCTACTTTTATGAGTGCAAATGAAACCTTTTGTGCGGTTTTCTTTTCTGCTGTGGTCATGATTCGAGACGAGGCAGCACAGTCTTTGTCAGCACTATTCGCTCGAGTTTATAATCAGAATGTATTGTGAGATTTGGCCAAATGCGACTTGCTTTCTCGTATACATTTTCCTGAAGGGAGGGGCTTTCTGGCTGCTTCTGTGCTGCGCTCAGTTCATCTGTCAAAACACATTATTACTGCTTTTTGTTCCCACTGGCACTGAGTGTGTGTGTGTGTGCAGGCGGATGGTGGACATGTATACGTTCAGTAACTGACCAGAATTCTGCTGCCTCCCCCTCCTCCCCCAACCCCCACCAGGTGCCACCCTGAACATGCGGCCAGCTCCGTTACCTATGGAGGAGATGGAGTGGCGGCAAACCCCGCCCCCCATCACCACTGCCCCCGGAACCTTCCGGCTGCGTCGAGGAAGTCGCTTCACTTGGAGAAAAGAGTGCCTGGCTGTGATGGAGAGGTGAGGAGGAAGAAAAGCAGTCGATTAAAGATCACTGGGAGTTTGTTTCATAACTTCTCTGTTATTTCCACACGGAGTTGAGGAAACATTGCAGCCTGCGCGAGGAAGCGGCTGGGCAACAAGCCTGTGACTTTTGTCACAGAGTCTCAATATTGGCTCGCTTGCGCCGCACACACAGCAAACAGCGCTAACTCTGCTTTGTTGGCATCGTCCTTGTGTAGTGAAATTAATTTAATCAGTGTGACTCTTCTGCTATTTATAGCTACTTCAACGACAACCAGTACCCAGATGAGGCCAAACGGGAGGAGATCGCAAACGCCTGCAATGCTGTTATTCAGAAACCAGGTAAACCAAAGAAACATCACTTCACACGCAGCATTTAGTTACATGGAACGGATAATTGACAGCTACTCCTGCGTATTATGCAAATGTTCCGAATATTAACATGCAAATGATCCCTGTCTACACAACCTCTGTGATCTGTCAGCCATGCATCTTTGACATCTTAATACACTGGATGTGTTATATAGATTGTGACAGTGGAGGAGGCTCGGGTGAGGCACTGTGTGATCGGACCGTCATGTGATTTGTTTCAGGGAAGAAGCTGTCTGATCTGGAGAGGGTCACCTCCCTGAAAGTTTACAACTGGTTCGCCAACCGCCGCAAAGAGATCAAGAGACGGGCCAACATTGGTAATGTGGCTCTGGGGAGGGACCACAAACGTCCACTGACACTGTTGATTTCAGTGCTCTGCACGTTTAATAGCATCCCTTTGTGTCAACATGACTATTCCACATTTGATAATAACAGCAATTATGACATTTTCCTTATTCATTGAACGGCTCGCCATTAATTCATTCCATCACTATAATTAGGTGGATGATTGTTAATCAGTCACCTGACATCTGTAATGACCTCTGGCAAAGTATCCCCATAACTGCTGTTAAATTATAAAATAGCTCTTGCATTAACCTGGGTGCCAATTAGCTTTGTAAAATAGGAGCTCCACTACTTGCTCGGCAAAGGGCTGAGCAGAGAGGACAGCTGAGGAGATTCACAGTCGTTTGGCCAAAGTTTGTGCTTCTGCGTGGTCGCATGCAGCCCTCTATAGCAGTGCTTCCCAATGGTTTTTTGTCAGATGAGCTCCAGCACCCCTTCATCTACCCCGTCCATCATCTTTTAAATGTGCTCATGTGAATTGATTTTGTTATGTTATACCGTAGTTTTTTCCGTAGATTCAGGTTGCTTTGGTCAGTATTTGTTCTCCCACCTCTGATAGAAATGGTTGAAACATCCAAATGCTGCTACTCCATTACTTTGAGCCTCAGTTTGAACCATTTGTCCTTCACTTTCAGTTAACTATTTCAACCATTCATTTTTTTTTTTTTTTTAGCTATTTCAACTATATATCCATTACTTTAGCTAACTTTCAGCTATTTAACCAACGCTTTTAGCTAACACGTCGTGTTCAGAGTGTGACAGCTGACAGTTTACACTCAGTGATCACTTTATTCCAACAGTTCTGCCAAAAAATCGACTTTTACGATGCATCAGGGTTTTTTGTTTGAACACAGTCACAGAAGTAGCACAGCGGTCATAGTGGTGAAACTGGTGTGTGGCACTGTGCTGCATTATATTCAAAGGTGTTTCTAATATTTTGTCCCCCTCTCAATATAATGTTGTCAAGTACAACGCCACCGTTAACTTTGACCTCGATAAAAAACATATAATTGAATACAGTGTCACAAAAAATGGGACATTAGAAACTTGGTAAAGGTTGGATTTATGGCAGAACTGTCGCAGTGGATCGAACAGCTGTTCCTCCTGGAATAACGTCTCCGCTGTGAGTCTGTATTTTTAAATCAAACCTGAAACCAGCTGTTTCACAGTCTCTCCATGTACCCGTGGTTGGGAATCACTGCTGTGTAGTATATAATGAACCGGGCTGCAAAATGTCAGGAACTTTCAAGGTGGAAACTTTCCATGGGAATCAATGGGAATATAGGAGTAATTACCAGGGTTATTTGCTCAGGCTGTATTTACTGTTTTATATGCTGACATAATTGTGAAAGTCAACATTTTATAATGAAGAATGAATGGAAGTAGATATTCAAAACTGTTCAATTATCAATCAACGTGCATCCCACATGGTAACTGCTAGCTAGCAGAGACTAGCACAAGGCGTTAACAAGTTCTAAACTGCGTACTTTCCTTTAGGCTACTCACTGAAATATCATTTACAATATATTCACTCGGCCTGCCGTGCTTTGGCTCACATGGTGCAGTGGTGTTGGCAGTAACGTGGGCTGATGGGAGAATGCACCCTGCATACAGAGAGTCATTTTACTGAATTTCTGCTTTAATGGGATGCTGGCAAAGCCTCTCCTCGAGCGATGAGTGCCATGCATGTGGTCGCAGTTCAGTTAAACGGGGCATACTTTTAAGGTGTGATTTTCATATTGTGCCAAATTCCCTTGGAAAATGTAACCAGCCCTTTGCCGCCCGAGTAGTGAGGGACATTTTTAGTGATCCATCGTAAATCTAATGATACATCCTCTTCCTCCAAGAAGCCACAATCCTGGAGAGTCATGGGATAGACGTCCAGAGTCCAGGGGGGCACTCCAACAGCGACGACATCGATGGAAACGACTTCTCAGAGCAGGTAGAGAGAGATTAAGGATCCCGCAAGACACATAAAAGCAGATTTATGTTCCGGACAGTTCCGTAAACGACTGGTCTGATTCAAGAGGAAGAGGTCGCCGCTTGTCTTACTGCTTCACGTCTTCATCTCGTACTGTGCTGTGTCCGACGGTTTGATTTATCCATTCCTGTTCTTCCTGTGTTTGGATGGATCAGCCTCTTGCCAACCATTCACATCCATCCTTTGGCAAAAGGCTGTTCTTGGACAGCACTCAGTATCTCAGTCATTAGTGAAATGTGATCATGCATTATACATGTCTTTAATTCCACCTAAACAATGCATCAGTTGACTTTACTAATTAGTTTCCTCTCTGTGGTGAAGGCTGTGTTAATAATTGAAATCAGCAGCTTGTGGTTGTGTGTGTGTGTGTATGTGTGAGTGAGTGTGTACTTGGGGTTGAACCCGATGGCCTCGCCCGGCACATTACTGTTCACAGATTCTGACACGCACCGCAAGAACATTTGAACTGCTGTTTTCCTTCAGATCAACTGAATATATCCGTCCTCAAATAGAGGGAGCACATAAAGTTACTTTATTGATATGAAGAATTGCCTCTCAAAGCTTTTGCTGAAGGCGTTTTAATTAACAAAAGCTCACAATCTTCTCCTTTCCCCTGTAAGCAGTGGAAACTTAAGCCGGAGCAACGGAAAGCAGCAACACGCTTTGTTATTGTGGAAACCCCCAGATGAAGGTTGAGTTTAAGCCCTTCAGCTTTGTTCTTTATTGCGAAACGTTCACACTCCTGCTGTCAAGTCACGGCAGCTGAAAGTGATCCATTCCAGCTAATGAACGACGAGCCGTGTTGTCACCTCGTGAACTCGCTGAGTGTGTCAGTCTGAATATTCGGGGTGATTTCTCTAATTAAACTTGAGTTGACTTTTGTGAATTGTAGCTAGCTAAATGGCGCATCTGATCTCCTCCAGGCATGTGACCTGCCCTACTTTGACAAGAGACCTCTCAGCCGACCTTTTGGCCTTTACCGACTGGAGCCCACCTCGCCAACACAGGTACATCCACTCACAGACACATGGTTCTCGTTCCCCTGCCTCATATTTTCTCAGTTTTTGCAATCTGTTTCGATCAGCGTTTCATCGGTCATGTTGCTGCGGATCTTTGTGCCTGTGGTTGCTCTCCAGTGCAGTCCAAGAAAGAGGCCCTTCATCAAACTTAGACTCTGTATAGCTTTAAATACCACAACTAAAATTGGATTTGATGCCTGATGTCATCGCCCGCCCATTTTCTGCCTCTCGTGACCTCAGCTTGTTAAACATCCAAAATAATTTGTTTTCCTGAACTGGAGCTCGACCATAAAGAACACACTGCAGCAGATATTGTGTGGTTGATTTACTATTTTGACCCGCAGCATGTCGCAGGATCGTAGTATTTCATCTTGCTATTTACATTAGACATGCTGCTTAAAATAGAACATCTATTATCACAGTGAAACTTTCTGGCCATGACGAGTAATGGTGCCTGTTCAGATTCACATACTTTAGTTCTACAACTGTGACCGTCTCGTTTTAGCCAGTAGCCAGTTAAGCTAACCTTGGCTCCATCTTCGGCTAACTTGATGTTTCCAGCTGCGTTAAAACGAGCACCATGTAAAAGGATCTTAAATATATCCTTGATACTCACATAGATGGTCTAATGCTTCACGAATGAGGCTCAAAAGACTGAAAAAGACTCTGCTGCATACACACCACTTCAACAGGTGGAGAAATCCAAAGCTTCACAGGTGTGCCATGCCTGCCTGTGGTTGCTAAGCCATTATTGGATGATTGCCATCTGGGGGAGGGGCTTTGCAAACAGTCAATAGGTTGTTTGCAGATGGAGGGCAAGAGGTGATTTTCTTCATAGGAAATACTCAAAATGCTGATGTTTTGTGTTGTTTATGGTTACAAGCTACAAGCAACACGACTAAGAATTCTTAAATCGTTGTTAACAGTTTCACATACGACAGCTGAACGTAAATGACGTACTCCTACTCTTTCACTTCCTGCCCTCCATCTGGATTTAACGTCACGTGACTGCAGACAACCTATTGGTCAGCATGATTGCAAAGCCTGAGCAGGAAAATAAAATGGAGTGGAAAGTCCTGTGAACAAAAGTAGAATTTCCCACATTTTGAATGCTTGCTGTTTCATGTCCTGACCCCGCCCCCCCCCATCCACCCCGCCCCCCCTCTGTCTCAGGATGACAGCGCAGCGCACAGCGAGCACCAGGACCCCATCTCTCTGGCTGTGGAGATGGCCGCCGTCAACCACACTATCCTGGCCCTGTCCAGAACCGGAGGGGTCCCCAACGACATCAAGACGGAGTCCCTGGAGGACGAATGAACTGCACAGGAACTGGGATGGAGGGAGCGGTGGAGAGGGGACAGGGAAGGAGGAGTAGAATAGGTGGTAAACAGGGGGCTAAAAAAAGAGACCAAAATAATGCTTCTTAGTAAACCCTCTGAATCTGTCCCTCAGCCAGCCCCCTGCCAACCGTCCCTTCTCTCTCAGCCTCCCTCCTCCCACAGAGTCCATGTAAACAGTAATTACCCCCACCCCCACCACTCCGTACCCAATATATTGACACAGCTGGCGGAAATGGGTCACTATACGTCCTCTGATCTCTGTGAAAAAGTTCCGCGGAAAGAAGAAAGGGGGTCCTCGTCTGGGATCGCGTTTCCCAGGAACCTCCCTCTTCCCCCTGAATCCAGTCTCTCCTCACAGGATACCTCTTCTCTTTCCTCTCCTCTTCCTTACCCCTTCTCCTTCCCCCTCCAGCCTGGTCGTCTGAGCCGATCCTCAGTCTCTCTCACCTCAGCGTCAACCTCAGAAAAATAACGTGTACTGTATATATAATATATATATGGTTCTTATGGTTCTCAGTCACACTCACCTCATGGTGTGCTACCTACCTACCTACCTACCTACCTACACACCTACATACCCCTCAAAGTTCAACCTCTTCATCGTGCAATTCATCAGAAGAGCAGCCTCCAGCCGCTGTCTGGGGAGCGATGGATGGTGGGAGTTTCCTCCCCTCCCTCTCTGGCACCGGGGCTGTTAGAAAGGATGATGTCGGCAGATGGAACTGTCCAGTCACTGTCTTCTACCCCCTGTAGTTAGCGTTCCTCAGCGGAGTGGCTTTTTGTTTTCCTCCAGTAGAGCTGCTGTTGGATGAAAACCTCGAAAAAGTCAGCTAAAAGAGAAGTAGCCTTAATTTCATATGACACCTTTACTTTTTGCAGTATACAGGAGATTTTGGGAGGAAGAAGGAAAAACGGCAGAATTAATGTCCAACAGCAGCAGCAGCGGTGCTTTTAGTTCTTCCGCCTGCATTTCCACTCCAGTCGCCTACATGGCAACTGGATATACAATCATTTTGCCTTGGTATTTCGCTTCCCAGTGACACTATTGTTAAGAGGCTCTGAGAATCCGTTTAGGGTCAATGTGATAATCAAGCTAACTTAAGCTATCTAATAAGGGGAATCGTGCTTTGTTTTAAATATCATCCATGCCAAAGGAAAAGATGCTAAGAGGCTAAGCTAAGACTGATCTGAATATGGTGTTTGCGTTCATCCAAAGCGATTTCTGCTAACTCCTCCGGCGTACGTAGGTCGTCTCTCGCGCTCAGTGACGCTTCTCGAAGCAGTGTGGCATCGTCCGTGGGCGTGACACGACAGCAGGCCTGTGTCAGCACAGATAGGTGTTAGCATCCAGATATATAATGATACAAATACCCCTAAGCTATTTACTGCTTGTTCTGTGACGCAGCCTCTTTATAATAGCCTAAGAATGTGCTTTCAGAAGACTTTTTAATATCAGTGGTATCAAATTAGACTAAATCCACACTGGAAATGGTTTAGACTAACAGAACATCTGAGGCAGTTTTTCTTCTTATTTTATCTCTATTGCCTCAAAGGTAAAAGCACCACTTTGAAGGGAATCAAAGATATTTAAAGCGGTGATGTTGGAAGTACTTTTCCACTCTTGTTTTGTTTTTTGCCCCGGGTGGAACTTTTCCAAAACCATCTTTGAAGATCATCATGTCACAAGCAAAGACAAAGTGGGGTGAATAGGTCCATAGTTTGGATATTTTAGGAAACAGACGTTCATGTGTTTGTCAAATGTTAGAAGAGAAGATCGATGGCAGCCTCATGTCTGTGCGCTACACATGAAGCTAGAGCCTGCAGACAGTTAGCTGAAGCAGAGCAAGCCAAGCTACAAAAATCTAGCTAGCTGGCACCTCTGACGCTCACACGTATATTTTATTTTTCTTAAAGCCATACAAAAAAAAAAGAGAAGAAGTTTAAACACTCAAGTTGACCTGAAGCTATTTTTTGGCACAGTGACTTCCTGTGCACTTTTTATACTTTTACAAGAGATGGAACATGTTAACTCGTGCGTTTTGGAGGTGCTGGTAGAAAGTCAGCTGCTTTCTCCTGCCTCCAGCCTCTATGCTAAGCTAAGCTAACCGTCCCCTGGCTCTAGCTTCACATTTAGTTCACGGCACACAAAACCACTAACTGTTGCTTTTACAGTTCAGTTTTACATCCAGATACAAAGTGGTAATTAGTGAGCTGTACAAGTGTTTCTTAGCTTTTTACCTTCTGACAGAGCCAGGCTTCTCCACGCTTCATATTTAGCATTCAGACACCAGAGTGCTTTCAATCTTCTCATCTAACTCTCAGCAAGGACGCGAGTAAGCCGTTTCCCTAAATGTCAGAGGAGTGCTTTGGAGGAAGCCCTGCCTTAGCGATGGTTTTGGAGAACTGGGAAACTATTTTACAAAGCAGGATTAAACAAAACAGCTAGCCAGCAACTCAGACAGAAACCTCATGTAATCCTGCTCGAAGCAGTCAGATGTGGACATTGGTGGCGGATCACACACTCTCGTATCTGGATCCTGCTTGTAGAATAGCTCCCAGCCCTGGACTCTAGTCTAGTAAAGCTCTATTTAAATCTATTGCTTCTGTGTGTATGAAGCTGCGAATACAGCGACTCAGCACTGGGACCTGTGTTTCAAAAAGAAAGGGTTGAAAGATAAAAACAATATGTATTTATACTCATTTTTTATGGTAATGTACAAAAAAGAATGACATATGTTTTGAAATGAAACATGCTTTTATTGTTAAATTAATCATGCTTTTTAATTTCTCCTGATATATTTTTCCTCATTTAAACCTTTTTTTTTTCTCTCGTGTCATCCCTTATTTGACTGAACAGCAGTCTCCCCCTGTTTGTGTCTGAGGTCGTAAGCTATTTTGTGAAAGCTGAATGATGATTTGCACCTTATTGGAAAAGAGACTCGCTCTTGACTTAAGCTTAAAATGTAACCTTCCTTCCCCTGAGCGGTCTTTGAAATGGCAAATGTTAAACTATTATGGGGCTGGTGTGAAAGAGCATTTGGATCCAGCTGCTTCACACGGCACATTGTGTTAAAATGAAGCCGCAGAATGTGCGGCTGTCGCCACACCAAACTCCATAGTGAAATCTAGCATTTTAATGTGCAGAACACATAAAATATGGTTTAGAGAAATAGTTGCATAATTTATTACTATAAACTGACTCAGTTTAGTTGAAAATACTGTGCCAAGTTGTGTCTTGTTGCGTTGCCAGACTGTTGAAGTAATTAGAAATGCAATAAAATTGTGTTTTCATGATACAGTTGGGTGAAATGTGTTCCATATCTGGAACTGGAAAAGAACTGAAGTACTTTGGAAAATGGCAGAGATGGAACCAAAGGGCAAAAACGCCCTGTTTGTTTGGCTACTGACACCCAAAACTGACCAAAGCCTACACTTTAATTATGAGGTGAACTATTCCTCTGTTAGATCTAAAGAGGATGTTTTTGAGGGATTTTTCTCTGTGGAGTTTGGTGCGACGTCCTCTCCCCATACAAAGAATATTGTGTTAGACATAGTGAAATAAGTCGTGCATGGAAGGACGACGACAAAGAGTGCATTTAGAGATTACTCTCTGGCTGTGAGACACTTTCAAATGGATTGCCTTAGTGTTTGAGAGATGCCATGACCCAATTAGCAAGAACAAGTTTTAATCCAGCAGTATTTTACGAGCGTGAACGCGTGACAGAAACATTTCTGGGACGGAAGAAAGAACCCTCAGGTGCTCGAGCAGTAAAGATTCTGTGATGCGGAGAAAACTGGAGACAGACTGATCTGAAGAACGGGCTCTCCCCACCCAGTGTCGTGTGTACTCCAGTGGTAGTGCTTACTCTGAAGGGGTGTCCTCTCGTGGTGTGTCAGGGTCAACATGTCTACATGTCCTTCTGTGTCCCCAGTGAAAACACCATCCACTTCATCCAAATATAGCTCTGAAAAAGAGGACTGAATGCTGTTGTATCAATCTCAAATCTAGTTATGTTCAAAATTACTGTATTGCCCATTTCAGAATTTAGTGCCTTTTTTGGACAGTAGACTGTTCTGTAATTAAGATGTAGTATATATACATTTTTTTGTACAGTTTCTTTGTTCATTTTTTTAACTTGTGTTTATTTTAGTATGATATATATAATGTACAAGAGAATAAAGCTATATCAATGAGAGGTTTTCTGGCTTCACTGTCTCAGACTCATCACACAGTAGTTGGTGACAGCAGAGTGAAATTTATTTAACAATACAAAAAGTTGATTTTTGCCTTTCATTATCAATATCAAGTCTTCATCTTTAAATAAATACGCAGTCAGACGGTCAAAAAAGATCAACTTGAATGCACCAGTATAAAACATCTTCAACAAAGATTAATACTAAACGCAGCCAAACACAAAGTCCCCACATCACGTACAAATCAACAGGTTCCCAAACACACAGAGTAACTCAACACTTGCTCGTGAAAAAAAAAAAAAAAAATCCAAAACACATCATCTCGCTTTAAAATGAAGCCACTTCCAAACAATCTTTACACACTTAGTGACAAAGCGGATTAAAAAAATGTTGCAAAATTTCAGTAGTTTGTCAGAAAAGGAAGTGCAAGTTTTTTTTTTTCTAAAACAGTAGAAAAACACATTCAGGAAGCTCCGGTTGAATGGTTCTCAAAATACCAGCAGCAGTTTTTCACTAAGGCACATTTGCTGAGTAGCAGTAATATTTCAAGGCACAAGAATAAGATATCAGCATCTCATCGAACATTACCAAGAGGTACGAGCAGCTTACAATACCTGGAAGTCTAAACACGCAGCTGCATAATATATTCAGAACAGTACAATTATGAGCACATCAAGGTGTCGTGTGAGATTCGCCATTTAAAATGAGATCAATTAGAGACAAATGGTTGTTACTTGCATTTATATACATAAAAACATTCACATCTTCTGATAAAACATTCAATAGTTTTCAATTACTAAGCACATGAGGTGTGGATAGAGTCCTCTACCAGACTGATGAAGGTCTGATGGGTGATTGGTTCCCTCTCCTAACAGAAGAGCGTGCGCTGACTCATCGTGTGTTGATCCAAACTTACAATAAAGGACCAGATGCAGTGAAACCTGTGGCAGATCTGCCAAAATAAAACACTATATTGTCACTCTTCCTGAAAGCTTACCCTATAATCACATCAACCAGCTGCTGCATGTGGCTGAGTGGGTGTCCAGCAATTAGTCATTTACCAGATAACGAGCCTCTCAAGTGTTCCATGACTTGCGGTTTTCTCCTCTGCTGCGGCCGGCGGACGCCCCTCCACCTTCACCTTTGGCCAGAGCGGTAAGGGCTGCCAGGTTGGGGCTGGATCCAGACAGGTTGGCACTGCGGCGCTTCTGCTGCTGCTGCTGTCGACGGCGCTTAGCACCGCCCCGGCTCACTCTGTCTGGCCTTACCAGCACGCCGTAACCAGGGTTACAGTGGAAGTAGTGCTTGCCACCCACTGAACCGTCATTCTTTCCTGGAAAAAGACGAGGACAGGTTTAAGATTCTGAATGGCGATAGAACTATATAACTATGGTGTACGTGAAGAAAGCATGAAGGTCATGGCGTCAAATATTTGCATGTGGTTTGGGCCCTGTTCTTCTCACCTGCTGGTACCTCCAGTTCCACTCCTACCCAGGTGCCCTCTGCAAAGTCTGTGGGTCCAACATAACGGACGGTGCCGCTCTTATTGGTCCCCACAGTCACGAACTCCCCTTCTTTCAACCAGTCAGGAAGAACAGCAGAGGCAGCTGCATCTCCTTCCTCTGAGTCAGAGATAATTTCCAGGGTTTCCATTGGCACAGAGAGGTTAAGTCCTGCCCCGAGGCTGCTGGTCCGGCCCACCTGCGCAGGTGTATCCTCCTCCTCAGCCAGAATACGCTGAAAGGACTTGAGGTCTGAAGACCTCACTTTCTGGATCTTAAAGGGATTTGCGACCGTGGCATCAGGTTTGGGAGGCTGACCACTGGACAGAGGGGGATCTGGAGCTGAGGAGGCTTTCTTAGATGAATTGTCGGGTGCTTCCTGTTGGACTTCATCTGTGGTGGAGGATGAAGTCGGGAGGGAGGTGCCATTTGGGTTTGGGACCTCAGCAGTGGCCTGTTCCTCAGATGAAGCCTGAAGAACCAGATCTCCAGATGGAGCAGGAGCTGGAACCGAGACTACGGACACAACTGGGATCAGGTCTGGATCTGGATCTTGACCGCTGGTTGTCTGTCCTTGTTTGGGCTGCTGTGGCTGAGGGACAACAGTTTCAGACTGATCTTCTGTGGAAGGTTGTGTTTCGTCGTGAAGTGGCGGTTCTGGTTCTGTCTTGTCCGTGGCAGCGAGTTCTTCTGTCAGCGGGGTCTCTGGTTTCAAGTGTTCTGTTTGTGAAACTTCTGTCTGTTTGGTTTCATTCTCTTGTCCTAACAATGAATCTTTAAGAGGCTCCAAATTGTCCAACTGTTCTGATCCAACAGGGTCAGCTGTTGAGTCCTGTTTGGTCTGGAATTGTAAGTCTGCTTCTGCTACTGAATCAGGCTTTCCTTGTTCCTCCACCTGGACTGATGAAGATGGATTTGGTTCTTGCTGACTCAGGTTTGATTCTGATGGGGTGTTGTCTGGTTTGGATGGTTGTGGTTCAGTCCTCTCATCCGCTGCCTTGCTTTCCAAAACTAGCGATGACGCCTGAGGCTCTGATTGGTCCACAATGAAAGATTCGGGATAAGTCACTTTACAGTCCTCCTCCTCTTCATCTGGCACCGCCTCAAAGCCGTCGGCTCTGCTGCCGGATGATGGTGGCAGGTCCCAGCTCAGCGTGTAGACCTCTGACAGCGTTGCTGTAGATATGCTAGTCGAGATGTATCCGCTTGACGATTCGCTCCCTGGGCTGGGGGTGGAGTCTTCTGTCTCTGGGATGATTGGTGGTGGGAGGGGCATGGATCTGGGACTCTCTGTTTGGAGGTCGGGAGGAAGGATTTCTTCAAACGGAACCTAAGAGGGAAACCGTGGCAACAAAAGTGTTCATTTTTCCAAAGTTAAATCTTAATTTTAACTTAACTTAGGGCAACTTATCTTGTATCGTCTATTGTTCTCTTTGACACCAAAACACTGATAAAACTTAGTTCGGCACACTAACTCACAGAACTAGTTTTTTGTACTATGAGTCTGAATTCCTGATTAGAATGGATTTCAACCTGCACCTCAGTTTTTGGCCGCATGGGGGCGGCAAAAACAAGCTGTACAGGCAATACTGACATCACCCTATGACACTGACAGGAGGACGGTGTCTGTCCACCAGGCAAGTATTCTGGTCTCAACCTAGTGCTGAGGGACTGATCTGACTCTTCAGCTGCTAAACGCTCACTCTGTCCACAAGCTAGGTGCTAACATGAGCTGTCTGCTAAACAACGCTGATGCGAGTTGATCAGAGCAGTGAGGGTGAACCAAAACAATGTGCTGAAAGATGCTAAAAACCTCAGAACAGCTGAGAGTTTGCTGATCATTCCTTGAGGGATCATCACACGCGGCCTCTTTCACATTGCACGTCGTCTCTGGATCCATTGGTGATACAAAAATATTGACGGGAGCAGCTTTAAAGAGATCTATGCAAACCTAAAGAAAACATAATGCTACGCTGCAAGCCATACCAACTGTGCCTCCCCAGTCGTTACATAACAAGAAAGAAAAAAGAAGACAGGGGGGAGAGTCACATACACAAACATAAAAGCACAAAAACAACTGCCTCAGTGATGACTACCCCTCCCATAAATCAAAAACCCATCTAGACGTAATAAATAAGATTACAATAAAATAATAATAAAAGCAGTGTTGGAGAACTTACTGGCTGCTGCTGTTTGCTCAAGCCCTCTACGACGCTGGCTGACTGCACCATGATGCGTGGCAAACCCTGCGACAGGAAGGCAATTTAAAAGATGTTGAGTTCACGACACTTCAAATCAAACTGAAAATCTGGAAACGAGTGCCGAACGAGAAGATTTCAAGATGCAATCACGAGCAAGTCTGTATCATTTCAGTCCGGTTCAACCTGGAGATGAGATATCAATATAAGCCTGTCGATTTCTAAACCTGTTTATTACACCGTGTGCGTGAAGGGGTGATTAGCTGCTGCGAGGGAATTAAAAAGCTCAGGCTTCAGAATGACAGAAGCAGAGCCTGTGGGGAAAAAGTTAATCTACGATTGGAAAAAGACGACAGATACTGTGGGCCGAGCATCACGCTGTACCGCTTCGTCTGGCGGCCTCACAGAATACTAAACTAGGATAACTAACTAGGCCAGATGGCCAGATCTGTTACAATATATTAGGACTGCACAGACGTCTCATTATTGCATATAATCAGCTTAGATGATCAACGCGTCTATCAGAGGGGAGCAAAACTATTGAATCTAATGCAGCGATCAGCAGTCAAGATGTTGACACGAGATGCAGAAAGTGCAATAAAAATATTTGTTCATCAGATCACTCAGACAGATAATCACGATAAACTGGTAAAACAATCAGGGTAATTGCACCATAATTATAACTGCACCCACAATCATTTATCCCTATTCAGTATTCCAGTTCCATCTTCAACATTGGATGTGATGTGTCAGCTGATTAAACATTGTGTGTGATTTGCTTCTTCACATTTTTTATTTTTTAATTTTTGAAGAGAGTCATAAACCCCCCCACCACCACCATCTTCTTCTTATAACTTGAGATATTTTAAGATGTTTAATAAATCAGGACAATTGTTCGACTGCGTGCTTACCAGACAGTCACAGGATATTAATCAGGGGCGATTGTTTGACTCTCATGCACCCACATTCTGAGGGAATCAGCGCCTCATTCTTCAAACTCTGCTGCTGATCGAAAGGAAGCGCTTTGATTTGGCTTTGCACTTTTGCCCCGAGCGGAACGGCGACCTACACGGACCATGTTGCTGCCACGAGGGAGCAGGTCAAACACATCTATCCTGTCCCTCTGTGGCTCGGGACAGTGAACCTGCAAGTCAACACAAGTCAGCTGCACAAGAATGTCTTCTGTGAGTGAAGCTTCATGAGGCCCGGCCACTGTGCTGCACCGTCCCGCTTTCCAGCCAGGTGTTACAAATGAGATCAGGGCTACAATCACTCACTCGTCCAATTTACATCAACAGGCTGCTGATATTTGCAACACTCCAGGCTTTTGTGTTTGACCTTTGCAAACATCTGCAGCAGGCAGGGTGGAGTGAAGCGCTAATTGGGGCAATGGCCTAAAACAATGCGCCAGCGAGGCCCGACAGGTTTCCATTCCAGGCGAACACCGTGGCACATGATTCCCCTGATTAGCCTCCCTCTGCAGCTCAAGGTGCTAATCAGTCAAATCAGGTGCTGTAGTGTTTGGCTGCAAAGAAAAGCTGCAGACTCCCGGGTCTCCACGGCACATGATTGGAGATCAGCGGATGAGGAGGTGGGGAGCGAGCGGGGGCGCCGCCTCGGTGAAACGACGCTCACCTGCTCCTAATTAACCCTCCTCTACACACAGTGTGCTCCTCTCTCAGTAGGGGCTGTTTGTGGCATCTCAGACATTATACAGCACGTCAATCACGACTGTGCGTGCTGATAGTTCTCAACCCGGATACTCAAGTCACCACGAGGGCGCTCCGGCGTTTCAGCCCTGCACTTCTGTAAAGCTGGGCGATGCAAGAGAAATCAACATCCTGATTTTTAGTCCCAAACAAGTGATTTCAAAGTCATTTTTCACACAGCACAAAATACTATACCCATGCATGATGAAGGCAGGGTAAAGCAAAATGTTTGGTGAATACATCAGAGGCGTGGTTGAGAGGAGTTCTGCCTCAACACCTCAAAACTTGATGAGCTACTTCTTTTTTTTTTTTCATTCCCCCGTTTGCGATGAAGTTTATCACCTCTGTTTCTGCAAACTTCTGAAAAATCAGTCATCTTGGGCAGTGAGGCATTCACGCACTTTATTTATCATTTGTGTTTCTATCTACATAAGCTCTGTTTCCATGGCAACCGGAGAAAAAGGACTAGCTGCTGATGAGTAGAGGGGATATTTAGATTCAGGCTGCGGTGATGCATAGAAACTTTAAATCCCCGATAAGACAGCGAGCAGAATACAAGCTTAAATCCGGAGCGCTGTGAGCTGACTGAGTGAGTGTACCTGCTGATGGACAGCTGTCTGGTCTCTACTATCTTCCTTCCCACCAGGAAGCAGTGACTTCAGCAGCTTGGGTACGGCCTTCACTGGGGGGAGATAAGACGCAGCAAAGCCTGAATGCACTGACAGGGAGACGGCGAGAAGAAGAGGAGGAGGTTGCGGGAGCACAGATGGAGAAAACACAGGCAGGAGGAAGAGAGGAAGTAAGAGAAGATTATGTTTTTGAGGCGGGGGGGGGGAGTGAGAAATGTGTTGGCAAACAGGAAAACAAGTGCTGAATCAAGATTCAGCGCAAATGGACGATTACACTTGTCCACCGGCGAAAGCAAAAACAGGAGCTGATGACATCAAAGGCAGGAAATGGGGAAAGATAATTCACAGGCACAGAACGAAGCCATTAGGAGATAAAGGCGTTATCAGTCGTACCGGTCTCCGGGTTCAGGTTCTGGGATATGGAGCTGGGCAGTGTGCGCCGAGATGAAGGAGGCGCCACAGAAAGGTCCTGGTGGCTCTCCCAGCCCTGCACACACAAGAGGGAAGGACACCCAGAGGATGACACACACGCGGCTGATGAGGAATTTCAGTAATCTGCGACCTTTAGCTGCCTCTATTGGCGACCATGAAGAACTGCAGCAACACTACAGCTGTACTGGATCAACCGTTTATCCACTACCTTTTCATTTTTCACCATTTGTCAACTGTTTATCCAATACGTACATACAACAGGAAGACATGATAAAGAAATGGACAGAAATGAGAAGATTAGTAGATGTGAGTTACTGTACGTGTCTCACCTTCAGCTCATTGAGCTTATGAGCGGAGTAGAGCTCCAGACTGCTGGCTGACAGCTGGTTAAAGGGTTAGACGGTTAGAGCTGCAGCGTTAGTGAGACAGCTTAACAGCAGGGAAGAAGAAACTGCATGAAGAAACACAACCTGAACCCCAGAATAGAAACAAAGCAAAAATGATTCTCTATCTTGTGGTTAGCAGTCGAAGAAAGGTCGCGAACACCCACCAGCAAATGCAGAGTTAAGGTCATGTAAGTGAAGCTTTGTGCTTTTACAGATCTATGCAACTAACAAAACATATGCACGATACAGAAATGTTTTTATTTACTCTCCACTGTCTCTGTGTCCACGGGACTCATAGTCTGAGCTAATACTGCTCTGATTAGTCCTCACCACCCCGTTAAAACTGCCATGTTTGGGTCATTGAAGAGACAAACTCTCTTACCCGGTTGATGTTTGGAGAGCTCAGGCAGCGTCTGGGAGCTTTCCCTCTGACTGCCAGCTGTTCCCTCACAGCCACCTCCTACACACACACACACACACGCTCTATTTGTTTCCTTTTTTGGCTAGGTACAAAGGAAAATGTTCCAATTGCAGCTCTGAATGACATTTTCCCAAATTGCATTAAGAGCGAAAAAGACAATGAGGATTTAATGTGCTCCTGCTTGGGGTGAACATCAATCAAAGGAGCGTGATTAAATGAGAGGCCGGTCAGACATTTCGGCGTTCTGAGTGAACTAAATGATGCTGAATGTGGTTGCTGTGTGATTCCATGTGGTCTGGAAGTCTGGAGATTCACATCAAATCTCCGAAGACGAGAGCCACGTGCTGTTCGTGGACCATGTTTCCTGACCTGTCTGAGTCTGTCCAGAGTGAGGATGTTCTCC
The DNA here is from genome assembly GCF_051107435.1 of Chaetodon auriga. Taxonomy (NCBI): domain Eukaryota; kingdom Metazoa; phylum Chordata; class Actinopteri; order Chaetodontiformes; family Chaetodontidae; genus Chaetodon; species Chaetodon auriga. The sequence goes on along the minus strand of NC_135091.1, from coordinate 17,992,144 downwards.
ACAGCCAGGACGCTGCGCAGGTATTTCTCTATGGCCGCCTCGCTGTCCGCTGATTGGTCGTCCTCGGTGCTGGCAGCTAGTCTGGCCAGCATCTCCCTGTCCTCTGGACCGTGGATGTCCTGTGGGAGCAGGAAGACAGACTGTGAGGGACAGACACTCGATTCACCCTGCTGAGGTTTCATGTATTTACATTATCCTGCCTATCACATGAATGCTTACGACAGCGTTTAGCGTCCCTCATAGAAGGCTTCATTACAAGCCACAGCCTTTAAAAGCTTCCACTGCCGACATGAAATGACTGCAGATAGAATCTATGAGCTGCACCGTAGTGGAAATGTAATTACAACAAACAATACAGAACGCCCCCCCCCCCCCCCCCTCCCCACCCTGACCAGCACAATCTTCTCTGGTCAGTAATATACAAAACAAAGACCACAGAATGCAGTCAATCAGCATGAAATATTCAGGGTAAGACAAGGCCTACATACATGAACCATGTTATTCTGGTGGAGTTTTAACACCAGCATCCGTCCCATGTCATCATCTCCATGTCTTACACATGGTAAAGCCCAAAAGAAAGTACAGCCTGCTCGTGAAAGAACGGGGTGAAAATGATGGTTACTGATTCGACTTTAATGTAAAACCAGGTTTCACTTAGAAATGTGGGTGTATTAGACCGTGATGGTGGCCTGCAGAATTCAAAACTTTACACTGTGGTTTATTCCTAGACCCATTCAAAGGCCATTTACATCCATTATTGTGAGCATGGCCGATCCTGTTAAATATGTAACACCTTTCCAACATGTGTTTTTAACTTTAACCTGGGAGGAGGCTAATGGGTACTCCACTGTGTAACTTTCTGACTCAGCATAGAATGGCTGCATGGGTTTCATTATTAAAGGCAACAATGGGGTTATTCGAAGTCTAAAAAAATTAATTTCTACTCTGTGGTCTGGTACTCACCCCGGGGATGTTTGAAACGATTTCAAAGGTGACTCCGCAGCCGGGGATGGTGCTGCGCTGAGACATCCTCTTCAGCAGGCTCTGAGCAAAACCCTGCCACACACACACACACACACACACGCAAACACATGTTCTCAAATCAGTCCTCTTTGTTAGTGGACACGCGATTAGAACCAAAGCATCACAGCTCAGGGGCCACCCACCTGTCTCCCAGTGACGTTGACGCAGATGCGTTTCCTGAGCACCAGCTGCATGTGGGCCGGGTGGCTCAGCTGAACCACCGCCCTGACCGTCAGGTAGACCCTCTGGTCAGGCGAGGTCACGCGACTCAGCTGGGGGCACTCGTGCACCGTTGAGTCCCAGGAAGCCTCTGCCTTCACCTGGACCGCATTAAAAACATGGGGAAATGAACGGCGAAAAGATTCATCCACCGTGTAGGTGGTACATTTTGGACAACAGAGAGACAAGATGTAAGAGAGGAAATCTCAAACCCGCTCTGAATATCAATCGTCACCGTACCTCTGGATCATAGTGTTTAACAATATGAAGGTCAAAGAAGTCGTCCTCCTCCTCCCCGCTGAGTAACGCATCCAGACCTCCGGCCAATGGCGCTGAAAGACTCGACTGGAAATCATCAGCTGGAGAGAAGAAAGAGAGACAAAAACAGGTTCAGCTAGATATCAGAGGATTTTGTCAAACTCTGAGCACAAACGACAGTGAGGAACAACGTACCGCTGAGATCCAGGAACAGCACAGGAATGTGTGTTTCCATTCCAGGGACGGGGACCCTTTGGAGAAACAGCACTGTGAGCACTCCGACTGAACACCTGCCTCCTGACACAGAGGGCTGACAGCTCCCTGCACTCATCCTCACTAGTTACAAAGCAGCTGTCCTAAAGCAGCACCAAGCAATTAACTCCCAACTAAGCGGATGATGAGTAGAAAATTGGAAAGTCTCGATGTGAATCATTTTGACCACTTTATATAATATTTGTGTTACTTGGACGCACAACGGCGTGTCTTATCTAATATGCAATATGTCATATATTTTGTACACAATATCTTTGGGAACTAGTAACTATAGCTGTCACATACATGTGGTGTAGTAAAAAATGCAATATTCTCCTCAGAAATGTGGTGGATAATGTAGCAAAAAATGTACTCCAAGTGTCTCTAGTCATAGTAGATAAAATGGACTGAAGTGAAATAGTACTATACAGTTAATTTCCATCACTACTGGATTTTTAGTGTGAAGCACTGTGTTCTTAAAGCAAACCATTCCTGGATAGAAAAAAAACAAGCAAATAAAACTTGCTGTAGCGGTTAATTTTCCTTCACACACACACACGCAAACACACCTCTCCACTGGCGCTCCGGGGATGCCGCTGCCAGCCGACGGCACCAGCACAGCGTTGCGTTCTTCGGTGAGCGTCAGGCGACACTCCAGCAGCTGGGACTCCCTCTCGACATCGTCCTCTGACTTATCTGCACGCACATAAAGTAAAAACCTCCAAAAACAGTAATTCAAAATCATCATCCTCCGTGTGACTCTGATTTAGGATACACTACACCCAGCCATATCCCTTCCCCAGCCCTATTCCATACTGTACATTACATACTGTAACTACACATTAGCTCTAACAGCTGCAGGTCGTCAGTGTATACATCAGGGGCTCAAGACTTATGATCACTGTCAGCTACGCCTTAATCAATTAGCTATAACTGCGATACTTCCCATTCATCCACACGGCTGTGCTGCTGGAAGTGCTGACAAAGAATCTATATTTGCTTCACTGTGGCTTATATTAACGGTGACTGCGGCTGTACATCACTGCCACCTGGTTATGAAAAATGAATGAAGAAAAGCAGCGCTTGTACTATAAAATTATACATTTTAAATCAACAGAATATGAGAAGGGGAGAATTAAGTTGGAATTGGTCTTTCAAAAGCTAAATTGCACTGAGCAGTGGGAGGAAATGACATGATGCCAGAAAAAGTGCATGTTGACAAGAAAACAGATGACTGGAAATATTGCTGCGATCAGTCATGTCTGCTGCCTGGACACTGTACCTGGTTTGCAGACTATCTTCTGGAGCTGCTGGTCCAGATACTCCTGCCTCTGAGTGAGAGTGTCCAGCCACTGCTCCCTCATCCTCTCCAGGTCTTCCTCCTTCACACACACACACACACACAGGCAGGCAGAGATACACAGGTTTAGTCTGTGCCATTTTCTCTCCGTTAAAAGCAAACTCTGATGCATCCTCATCATTGATCATCTACTTACTTGGTAGCTGTCCATCTCTTCATCCCCACCCTGAAATTTTAATTGGGGGAGAAACAGTTGGAGTTAAACGGGAGATAAAAACGGTGCTGTTTAAAGCCGTTTACAGAGGGGAGTCTGCGGAAAGGTGGCAGGCGCACAAATTCATCACACGCACAAAGCAGGCATGAAAAGCAAAGATGAAGGGCATTTCATTTCCAAAAAAACAAAAAAAGAAAAATCACTCGTCCAACAATTTTGTTCCTCAAATCAACAACTGATAAGATTCCCTCCTCACCCAGTGTGATTCGCCGCCTTTGGAGGGACGCGCCTGTTGGACCTTGACGTCTCCGATGGACACGGAGAGGATGGAGGTGGTGATGAGGGGCATGGTGCCTGAGTCCGGTACTGAACGCACCTCCACCTGGACTCGCCGGGACTGACCCTGGAGGTACAGGTTGACGTCAGAGGATTGTTTTGGATTTCTTTCTTCAATCTACAAACCGACAAAGTTCCACGCTACCTGTCGGAGCTGGAAGGTCCCTCCTGTGCGCACGTCTTTAGCAGGAAGAACCTCCACGCCTGTGAACTCTCCGGCCTCGTTCAGCTCCATCAGCTGCACCCACAGCTCCAGCCGGCGGGTCACCTCGCTCCACCTGCAGGCAGAGCGTGGATGCGCATCAGATCAGAGCCCACACAGTATTTGCTGTAGATATTGATGTTTTGTCAGACTGAGCTTAGTTAATTTTACAAATTGACAAGACTAATGAATAAACTGTGATTATACACAGTACGTCCAAGGACTGCAAGAGACAAAAACACATGATGACCTACCACCCGGTTCACAAAGCTTCATTTTCTCACTTTTCAGAACATGCAACATCACACAGCAGCCTAAAGCCTGGAGCATCTGCAGCAGGCAAGTCTCAGCAAGACTTTGTGTGTCCTGTGTACTGTTTAGATCAGCTTTGATGGCTGCATGGCTGTGTGTGTTTGGGTCACTGCACCTCTCTCTGAGGGATCGGGTCTTGGCTTGAATCACTCCAAGGTCCCACAGTGCCAGGTTCCTGCGATGGTTGGCCTGCTTGTGACCGTACACTTCAATGGCCACGGCCCCGTCGGCCACAAATTCCACAAACTCCTCCGACACCACCACGGACAACTCCTAAAAAGTTAGTTTGTTTAGTTCTCAAATAGAGACAAATTGTGAGAACGCTGACAGGGGTGAAGGCTGTGAGCTGGTTTGGAGTGTGTGTGTGTGAGTTACCTTTGCAATGTCGAAGACCACAGTGCACTGAGGGTCTCTGGAGGTGGAGGACGAGGTGGATGGTGCCACCTCTGGAGCGATGAACACCGGCTCCTCCTGCCCCCAGAAGTGGTACTGACAGAAGACAAAGTTGGACAGGTGGCGAGGCAGACCATTGGCCTGGAGGATTTTCACCTGGGAGAGAGGAGAGGACGGATAATGCTGACCAACACTATGACTCATCACCCTGGTTTCTGTTGGTTTGAAGTCGTGGACCAGACATTCAACCACATTTTTAGTGTCAGGCGAGCTCACTTTAGAAATGTGCTGGTCTGTTAAACTTCCTTTTAGTTTAGTTCTCTCCTAACGTCAAGACATTATTTCTACACACAGGGAAAAAAAAACGCCTTAGGTCAATAAGTAAGATTTGCAAAGACCTCCTGACGCTGTTTTTATTTCATTTCATCACAAGAAAAACAGAAGCAAGAGATGACCAGGATATGAAGCCGACCCAGAGTTAATTAAACTGGTGGCATTTCACAGTACAGTGAGCTGGAGAAACTCACAACAATCCGACTGCCTGCCAGATCCATTATTAATCTGGAGCTGTTTTCCCACTGGCAATACTCGAGTTCCACTCACTTATACAGGATAGACACTGCACGGGCGATCCTGACTTACATGTCAGTGACAGTAGGTGCATGATTCAGATTATCAGGAGGGGCTTTCTCAAACATGTTGCTGGATTTGGATCATTTAGAACTAAAATCACACGATGAAGAGATGAATGAAGCAACAATTGCAGGTTCTCACCACACAGTGCAGCTTGCGCTCCGGTGGTTCTCCGTCTGTGACGTTCTGCTGAGCGTCGGATTGTCCTGGACCATCCTCCTCAGAGCCCTCTGTACCCCTCCACACCTCCACATGCAGCCGCCCGGCCACCTGACACACACGCACGCGCGCACACACGCACACTAGTCAGTGCAGACAACCCCTTTAACATTGCATGTAGGCATGTTTCCATTGTTAATTATATACATATTGTATAGAGTAGCTTTAAATTAGTTACTTTGTCATCAAAACAACTGCCGAAAGGAACAAAAGAAGAGGTGAATTTCAGAAAAAAGACACGGCAGGCTAAAAATTGTACTACAAATGACATTTTCTGTCCATGTGTGCATCATCCAAGCCAGCCAAGCCAAGCCCTACCTCTCCCTTCTGGTTGATGATGGGCACCGCATACTGCAGCTTGACGTCGTAGAACAGGCAGGCCAGGAAAACGTTGGCCACACCGATCAGACTGTGGTTCTCCTGTTCGTCGAAGAACGGGTCGGCCCGTTTGAAATAGGACCGCATCACCTGGTGGACAGAAGGAAGTAAGAACGGTGTGAGACCCGTGAACGAATCACCTGTTTGACTTCAGGGTCGTCCTGAACTCTCTTATTGTGTTTTCACTCTGTCTATACTGTGTCCTTTTGGAGCGTTTAATCAATCAGGGATGCAAAATGGCAGAAATGAAAGCAAGCAGACACATTCTGACAGATATCAACAGACAGTTCACGTTCTACAGATTATAATGTGCTTCGTTCATCTGACTCACAGGATTGTCTTCATCAAAGTCCTTCCACTCCTGGTAGAGCTCCCTCATGTCCACCAGCCTGTTCTCCATCTTCTCCAGAGCCCAGATCTGCTTCCCTTTACCTTTACGACGAACCTGTATGGCCGGCTCACTCAGCACTACATCACGCTATGAAGAGGGGGAGAGAGAAAACTGCTTTTTATTCATGTTGGCCAGAAAACCCAAACAGAACACGAACAGTACACTGTGTATACTATCTGTCTTATATTACTGCCATCCTTTTTCCAAATCATTCTCTGGGAGCATACCAATTTTTTTCCATAACAAAGGTCTTTTCCTTCCTTCTGCAGAAACTGCTTTACATCAATTTGTGCAGCAGGTGCAGCAGTGGCTGTGAGAAGGCAATTAAGGTACTTTAAAGCCCTCAGCACCTGATTGCACCAATTTTCATCAAAATTCATACCTTGTCTCCGAGTCAAAACTCAGTCCAATCTGAAAATACAGACACGATGCATATATTTCGCATATGTGTATCATATCCTCGCTTCCAGAAGGCCGCATTATCTCCAGTGTCCATTGCAAATAAACATCCACAAATCCAGTTAAAAATCCTAAAAAAAAAGTTCTTTAAAACTCAGAGCTTGATCAGGTTTTCAAGCTTTCTTCAGTATCAAAGTGACTCAGTGATAGTCGTCTGTACATCCAGGGGTACACTGCAGACAGGAACAGCTAATAGCTCATTTACCAAAATGGTGGGCAGTCATCATTAATTCATCTGGGGGGCGTTTGGGGCACAGTGTCAGACTTTTAAAACCCCTGCACTACACTATAAAAATCAGCTTGCCGAGATTTAAATTCTAATCTTAAACTTAAACCTGAGCTTGCGAGTACAACCTGCGTCTGCTACTCTGACATCTCGTTCCTTGGTTGTTGTTTTTTTTATGTGTTTCTCGATAAATTCTTCATCCTACCTTCCTGTTGGCATCCAGGTTGGCAGCAGGTATCTGCAGAGTGACCAAGTACTCTGTCCTCTTGTTAAGCTCCTCGGCTATGAAGCCGGCCTCCTGTGCCAGCAGGTTGGCCCGAACAATCTGCTCCTTCAGACGCCGCAGGCTGCGAGTCATCATGGCCTCTCTGAACACACACATGCAAGTTTTATGAAGCATCTATGAAATCTCTTTCTCCTTCACAGACTTGAGGGCCAGCAGGGATCAGTTAAAGCTTCCCATCATCCGGCTGGATCTCACCTGTCCTCGCTCCAGCGCCGCATGCGTTTTTGGGAGCTGGGTGACGTTACAGCAGCAGCCGCACCGGGCAGCAGGCCCGCCGGGTCCAGGAGGTGGGAGGGTTTCTCAGGAGTCAGCCGGCGGCGGAGCTGCTGCAGCTCCTGTTCGTACATCTGCCTCTGCCGCTCCAGGGCGCAGCGCTTCTCCTCCTCGTGCTGCCTCTCCAGGGTCTGTAATACCGACTGCAAGGGGTCTGAGGCGGAGGAGGAGCCGCCAGATGATGGATGGATGGTGGAGGGAAGAGGAGGAAATAGAGGAGGTTTCTATGTCATTATTCTTTCTTCTAAAATGAAGATTAGCATGTCTATGAACTGTTCACACTAAAATGAAAATCCTGTTATTGTTTGTCATCCCCCCAAAAAAGCTGGAACTGCTTCACAGCACTGCGCTCACTGCGGGTCGAAAAGTCCAATATTTACCTCATTATCTCTATTTTGGCGAGCAGAGTCTCCTCTTCAGAGCACTGCAGGCTTCACACAAGCAGAACATTGTGGAAAATATGGAAGATTATGGGGTAAATATTGAACTCGTGGGCCCACATTGAAATCATTTGGGGTCTAAATATTTGGATTATCCTGCACAAGCTGTTTGGAGTAACTTGATGGACATCCTGTGAACTACTGCTGTGTATCCAACCGCTGATGTAACTTATACCTCTGTGCCACAGAACGCCATTGTTGTCATTGTTGCACTGGGTGACATTTTCCTTCACTATAATGACCACACACTGTAATTTACTGTGAGTCATCCTAACATATACTCTCCATCATCAAGTCAAAATGTTAATTTGCCCAATGCTTGACAACCTGCAAAACTCATGTCAATCCCTTTACTGTAGCTTTGACTGTGATGCTAGCATGCTAAGATTCTGAATTACAATTAAGTGTCTAAGAACAGGCTCACAGAGCTGCTAGCATGGCTGTAGACTCTTAAAAAAGTGTTTTCTGTGAGCCATTTTTAAAGATTTACATGTTCAGGGAAAGAAAGGGCATGGGGTGAGTGAGTGTCAGAGACAAGGAGGGGAACACACTGCTAGTTTTGGTCTTTTCCTGGAACTATTTGAGTTCTTTTGCTGTCCAGGACCATTTTCAATGACATGTCCCACAGAGAGACATGACGCAGAGGGCCGAGGAAGTCAGAAAAACACAGGTTTACAGATTTCCACTCATATGTCAAGTATTTTTAGATCATGCAAACCCAATCTAAACATTGACAATATTTAGCGTGCATCCCATCTGGCAGCCTGGACTGTAAACAGAGTTTAAAATGTTTACAGGTGCATGGTCAGACAGACAGACAGACACAAATTTAAACTGTAATCTGAAGTCCAAAGCAATATAAAATGTCTCTATAGGTACAATTGTCAGCTTTTAAGATCCCCTTTTTTCAGATTTTACACAGTTAACTATGTAAAAATGCTGAATAATGCTCTGTCACTTCATTTACCACAACTGCCAACCTAAAAACAAGCTCCTCAGCTAAAACACATCAGCATGTATTTTACTGTACTCTATTAAGCAAACGTGTGATCATCTTGTTTCTCGGCACCTTCATGATTGTTTGACACTTCGGTCTGACTCACCGTTGTTGCCCATGCCTTTCATCATGACTTCGGCCTGGGCAAACTCATAGCCGAAGCTCAGCTCACTCGACACGTCGCTGGACGCATCCACGTCCACCTCCAGCTGGTCTGTGCTCAAACACGTCTTCATCGCGGCGCCGCCCTCCTCGTCCTCACCTCCCGCGTGGACCATATGCCTCGGCAGGCTGATCCTGCGTGTGCGCATGAGTAGGTGGCGGTTGCGTGCGGATGCATGTGAGAAAGTGAGTGAAAGAAAGAGGAAGTGCGATGTAGTGAAAATAGGAAGAGACACAATGAGGAGTTTGTCATCACATGTAAATAAAGGCTGTCGGAACATGTTGGTGTTAGGAATCGAACACCACGCGGATGCAGATTCCAAGCCAACACTCTGTGACTGAAACAGACCTGAAGAAGTGGTTGTTTCCCCACAGGATTCGGTCGCCGTGATGAATCTGGACTGGACTGGTGACTGCAGCACCGTTCACACACGTTCTACAGGTAAAAAAAAAACATTACAGAACATTTGAGATGAGAAAGATGACACTTTACTCAGTGCTATTTTTCACTTCCTATTAGCTGCATTCTGATTTGGCCTATTTTTAAGCCTAGTTATATTTTCCTCAAAGGTTTAAAAAAACAGTATTATATTGTATTTAGGTTTCTATACAGAAACTGACCATGTCATCATCATTGGTGAGCTTTTTACTGGATTACTTGATTTACTAAAGCAGCACTTTTTGGCCAATTGGGGGCAGCTGTAAACACAACACTGACATGTACTGTATTTACCATATAAAGCCATTAAGGCATATGGCACACAGTTGCCTTCTGGTACAAATTTAGTGGCTATAAAACCAAAATAATGAGCTAAAATGGTCTGCAGAGCTGAGGGGAAGTGTACAGTCTGGTGCTAATCCTCTGTAGGTTAGTCCATGCCGGTGACCCCTTTCACACAGTATCTCACCTGATCCATTTTTAATATACAGCATCCATTTGTGCAGCTATAAATTTAAACCCCTCAAACACTCCGAGCTTTTAAGATTAACCAGTGCTGTCATTTCAGAGCCTTTCTGTGTTAGGTGTATTTAGCAGAGTGCTGATGGAACATGCAACAGTGTAGAATATGTTACAAAATATAAGAAAGCAAAATCACGGTGTGCTGAGAGGTGCACCACGTCAAGTTAGAGCAAACAGTCAAACAAGGCTTGCACTACTGTTCGTTCAGGTTGAGCACACACCGAGCGTTGCGGTGAGGACTGAGCACCACGCCGTTGCTCTCTGTGATGTCGATGACGCAGTGCTCGGCTTGGATGGCCATCCCGCACAGCTGGATGTCCTGCGAGTTGGCTGAGCCCACACGTGTGTGCTCCTGGACACAGAGGAGAGGCGGTCACACAGTGCACTGCTGCTGAACACGTGTGCATGGTACACTAAACAGTGCTGGACTGTGTGTGTGTGTGTGTGCGCCTGTACCTTCAGGTAGTAGACCAGCAGCTCGTTGAGGGCGGGGTCGGCGTTAAGGTTGACCAGGAAACACTTGTCATCCACCACTCGTATTCCAGAAGACTGCAGGGAAATGCCCAGACTCTCCAGCTGCCTCTGACGCTCCTACAGGAAACATATTGCATATTTAATACTTGAATTGATTCATGGATTATTCGGATTATTCTTGAGCTGAGAATACTGTGAAAATAACGTTCGAACTGAGTAAAACTCACACTGAATGGACAGATTTGTGTGTGTGTGTGTGTGTGTGTGTGTGTGTGTGTTACCTGTGCAATAGCCTCAGTCTTCCTGAGCTTCTCCTCCCAGGTGACTGTCATTTCTTGGATCAGCTTCTCAGACTCCTCCAGCCGCTCCTTCAGCTCGGGGGCCTTCATAGACTGAGAGTGACAGAAGCTGCATTACACTCTCCGCACACTACTGGGTTATCAACAACACTTGCACAGGCACAAACCAGGCGGAGGTAATCCAAACCTCAGCCTCGGTGAGCTGCTCCCTCAGTTTCTCCACTTCCTCTCGGAGCTCTCGGATGATCCTGGCGTTGGGGTCTTCGTTGACGACGGCGTGGTTGACAATGCTCTTGGCCCTGTCGGCGTAACGCAGGGTGGACAGCGTCTCGTCATAGTTGTCCGCAGAGGGGCTGACGGTGGCCACCATGGCTGTGCGGCTGTTCCCTCCGAGGCTATCCTGCAGGTTGAAAGACGGCGTTTACCTCAGTGACAATCAAAAAGCTGTCAATGAAAAATACACTATTTCAGTTGATTAAGAATGACTAAATGTGTGAAGAGTGGATGATTCATGAGCGTGCTGTGTTTGAGGAAGATCAGGGATTCAGCAAAGCTACATTTAACATTATTAGAATGCTACATGGAGCCAAATGAAACGCTTATTTAAAAACCCCAAATTAAAAACTCAAAGCTTCTTCGAACAGAGCAGATCGAATGAAAATAATCCTTGAAACAAAAAAGCACGAAAGAAAATTAATTACTCCGAGACTTTAAAGTCCGGTTTCTTTAGATTTAAAACACGCTTGTACCCTGTTGTGTAATTAAGTGGGCGTGCAGCGCAAAAGGAGCTGAAGATGCACAGAAATCATTGTCCTGTTTGTCTGTGGTGGAGTCTGCATGAACACGCTTTTCTTCTGTGTACCTTGAGCAGCCAGGTGAGCACAGAGTCTCTGTACGGAACAAACTTGTTCTTGTTCTTCCCTGCTCCCTGGTCAGCCAAGGCCGAGATAACTAAACCCAGAGTGCTGAGAGACCTGGAGGGAGGGGTACAGAGAGGGAGGGGCGGGGGCATCAAGAGGGGAGTATAGATAGAGGAGAGAGGGAGGGAAGCATTTATGGGACAGAATGTAACAGAACAAAAAGACAAATAAAAAGACCACGAATCATGAAGCTCACACGCTGCAGTGTACATATGTGAGGGAAACAGCACTGTAAGGAGGAGCCAATGAGATGAGCAAGGTTCCAAAAAGACCAAAGCATGAACAAGGACAGAAAACCAAACACAATCCCAGCCAGCGATCCCCTTTGCTTGGTCACATCGTTTAGTTCCTGGAAGTAAAAACTGGACCCCTTTAGCTTCGTGCCACGTATTCATCTTCTGCTGACTCACTTATTGATGTTGCTCCCTTCTTTCAGCCGCTCCCCCGCCGCTCCAGTCTTAGCTGCCCGCTCGCTGCCAGCCAGATCCACCAGACTCAGCTTGCTCACCTTCTCTCCACTCGTCTGGAGCGGACCCAGAGCAACACACAGACGTATACATGATGACATTAAACTCTGCTTCGTTCCCAGGCATTGCAGGTGCAGATTGTGATTTCTAGAGATTTATAGTGGACCTTAAGAGATTCATGATGATCTTTGAATTGACTGAAAGTACATTTATCATCAGAGACTACTAAATACTACCAAAATTATTGTAACTTTACATGTTCTGCCATTTAAATCAATTGATAAAAAACATAAGAATAACGAAGAGAAAATCCTGTTAGCGGTCAACAGTTAAAGCTGAGTGTGTGTGCGTGAGTGTGTGTCTTACCCCGGACTGTAAGTCCATGAGCGTGTGTGTTAGGATGATGTTGAACACAGCGTGGGATCTGCTGCTCTCTTCATTCATATTTGTGGCTGCCACTGTGCGAGATTTATTTCCCTCTGACATCAGAGACTCGATGTCCTGTCAGAGAAGCCGCAATCGAAGACAAGTCTTTATGAAATACCTTGTTCCCAACGTGGCAACCCAACGTGATGAAAGCAAAAAAAAAAGAAATTAGACATTGTTCATGAAGTATTTTACAAGTACCTTGTAGCTGGCCACAGCCAGGCGAGACAGTCCGTCAACATAAGGTCCAAAAACATTGTGTTCTCTCACTCTCAGTGCCTGTCGACTCCTGCAGAGTGAATGAGAGTTAATACCACATCCCTCTGTCCAGATATACTGGTGTTTTCTCAACAAATGCAGGGTCGTTCATATGCGACTCCCCGTCTTGAAGTCAACCAGACCAAACAGTCCCTCACCCTTTGGGGTCGAGCAGGTCTCGGACCTTCTCGTTGTAAATCTCCATGTAGGAGACCTCCACGGTGAAGCTCTCTCCTTCCCGGGCCTCCTGCACAGCCCTGCTGAACAGGGAGCTGCAGAGCCGAGGGATCAGACCGGGCTGCTCCGCTGAACCCATCATGGTGTATGACTTTCCAGAGCCTGCAGACGCACAGTTACAGTTTACAAATCCAGACAGTGAGGCGAGGTCACAGTGCTCTTTGACCACCAAAATCTAAAGTGTTAATCTTTGATTCCAAGTGGATATTTGTGCCAAAGTTGAACAAATTCCCTGAAGGCGTTCCTGAGATATCGCGTTCACGAGAATGGGACGGGCGGATGGGCAGACTGACAACTTGAAGACATAATGTCTGCAACGTGGAGGCATAAAAATTAAAAGCAAATTTAGAAAAGCAGTCTCTTTGTGCACATGCTTCTCTGTCCAGACGTGACACATCTCAGTGATTTAGAGCTGTGGAAGCAAGTGAGAGGCAAAAAAAAAAAAGCTAAATCATACAGCAAATTAAGACAGATCTGGAGAGCACTGCTAATGATTCGGCTGTTGGCATGATTATAAATAAAAAGATGTAGCACAACACCTCCTAAGCTTTGATGCAAAGTCAATAAGGATAAATTAACACTCCAGAATGAGATGGAGAAATAAGTGTCTGAGAGGCAGAGACTCAGATGAGTTAGCAGTGCAGAATTAGAAACCCTCAATTAAAAAGCAAATAAAACTGAACGTCGAGACACATGTTCAGTCTGACAACGTGATGAGATTCACATTTCGGGTCTCTGAGTGAAGGCAGGGTGGTTTGTTAGAGAGCCAAGGTGATCCAAGCTGAAGTCAGAAAACACAAGTTTATGGATGTGATGCGCAGAAACAGGGCTGTCATGAAGCTCGTGCTTAGAGAGCCAAGGCGCAGCGTGAACCAGTGGCAGTCTGGAGTGCATGTGTTCGGAAATGATACAACTCAGCAGGTGGGAAATTATTACATTTGAATCATTTCTACCACCTACAGCTCAGGTGGCGGAGGGACTGAGCCATTAACCAAACAGTCCGCTAGCAGGACACTGAACTCCAAATTGTTTCCTGGTGTGTGTGTGTGTGGGGGGGGGAGTACAGAAAAGGTCAGAAAAGGTCTGAAAACTGTGTGTAATACAATGAATGTATTCGGTAATAATCACTGAAAGCACACCAGAGTTCATTAGCACTCGTCTGGGTTAGCAGCACTTTCACCTGCTACCATAATCTCCAACCCCTCCCAATGCCAAAACTTTGTCCCATAAACAATAAAACCACTGAGTCTATGCCTTGTGGCTGCAAGATCAGATGCAAAATCCACTTGTAGTGCATAAGGACCTTACACTGCCAGCGAATTCATTTCAATATACAACTTTTTAGGAATACTTTCTATTATTTTCTCCCTCAAGAAATGTCCTCGTGCTCTCGCTGTGAATACCCACTGTAAATTTGGGTTATGAGAAGTAGGTGTAGCTGAACCGAAAATGTTTTGACTGGTGATCTTGCTGGAAGAGAACTTGCCCTAACTGGAAATGGCTTGAATAATGCACCTGACAACACACCTTGTTGTTGACCTTTTCAGTGCTCCTGCCTTTAATAGAGCAATTCATGTCCTATTAGGATCTAAAGGCTTGTGAATAAATAGAACTTTCTCACAGCATTTTGACCCGTCAAAGCAGGAAAAGCACAGGTGTTAAATACTAATGTCGCTGACAGCTCAGTCCCATTTAAACGCTTCAGGAAGCCATGCTGACGAACACAACGTGAACGGAGAGCAGCCAGTGCTTATGTTCATTTTGAGATGTGTTAGACAGTCAGCAGCAGTCAAAGAGGCAAATTTCAGCTTACAGCAAAGAAAAGTCATACCATACACTCAACTGTTTATTAGACTACCATCATTTATATGTAAATGGGGTTGACAAAATATTAGAAACAGCTCTCAGTATAATGCTGTAAAATTCAACCACACCAAAAACTGCAGCCTCCAAAATGACCACAGAGTTGAATCAACATCTCCATAACACAGTTTCAACAGGAACTTTGTATCACAACTGTAAACACAGGCTAATATTAGAGAGAGGCCTTTATTTCTAATGTCTCCTGTTCCCCAGTTAATGCAAACTCAAAACCTCCTCTGTGTTTTCCTTTTGTCTCCATAAAGGATGGACAACCTGGAAACACAGTGCCTCCGTTCACGGCTGTCACCGGAGCGGAGGCATAAAAAAAAACTGCCGGCGTGACTACACCTTCACTGATCTTCATATCCTATGAGTATAACAACAGCACAGAGCCACTATTATATTATACTTCCATTAATATGACCAAGGGGGATTTATTCTTGATATTTTTAAGCCATACCTGTCTGTCCATAAGCAAAGATGCAGGCATTGTAGCCCATGAAGGCGTTGTCCAGCAGACTCTCCCCAAGGCACTGGAACACCACATCCTGACCTGCACAAACACCAGAAAACACACTTTAACATCTCAACTTTGACACTTTCCAGATACCTTCAGGAAGACAGAAGAGAAATACACTCCTCTGGGGCTCTTCATATCCAGACATGACTTACTGTTTTCTCCCTTTCTCTGCAAGAGAAGACTGACAGCCCAGAATAGATATGGTGGACATTTTGTTCAGATTCAGTACATCCGACATAGCTGCTGGACTATTTATACCCCTCGCACTGCTAAGAAACCCCCTGGCAGGACCACAGAACCAATCTGGAGGTAAACAATGTGTAACTTTTCATCAGCCCCCCCCAGAACACCCCCTTTCTTTGACTCCATAAATAGTTCAAGAACATCAGGAAACATTCTGTTGTGAGATAAGTTTCAGAGATGACTCAGCAAGTTAAACTGAGCTAAAAACAGAGCACACCAAATCAAGTAGAGTGCAAAACACAATGACACTGTGGGAGTGTACAAACCTGCAAACTTGTCTTTTTGAGATTCATCCATTGACCAGAAGCAGTAGTCATAGGCAAAGACCTGAGGAGAACACACGAGGTGAGAGAGAGTGGACTTGAACTCAACACGACTGCCTGAGTGAGCGTTCAATCACCAGATGTTTACGAAGAAAGGTCATGCACAAATGAATGTGTGCGGTGCAAAAGAGCATTCAGCACCTTCAATTTCAACTTTTAACTTTAATCTAAAACACAATTTAAATCAGATTAATTCAATACTCACCTTTGGCTGACTCCTGAGGGCAACAGAGAGAAGAAATAAAATATCAGTTAACCATAACAAGGTAACTATTAACTAACTATTCTAAATCTTCACAGGCCTGTGGATTGACACATCAGTGGAACTTTGCCAGAGCTCGAACATGTGAAAACATTTATCACAAGGCAACGCTGTCAGCACGAGCAGCTTTCATTCATCTGACGTTTTGGCGCAGGTAAGACGAACCTTAAGATTCAGAGCAAAGCGAAGGAGCATGTCCCCTGAGCCCTGAGGCCTTTTTAATATTCACTTAAAGTGAGCCGAGTCCTGATTCAGCAGAACTCCCACTTCACTTTCTCCCAGTTACATACAGTCACACCTGGAAGCTGGCAGAGGCTGTTAAAGTAAGGTACTGCCTCATGTTCCCAGCCAGTCTGGACTATCGACCCTTTGGTCACAAGACTGCTTCTCTAACCTGCAAGACCAGTGGTTCCCAAACTTGGGGGCACAAGCTGCTTTTAGTTGGTTGTTAGAAGGCTCTGGGATAAGAAGAAAAGAGCATGTCTATTATACAAATGCATTGTAATGCCTGTGTTTCGGATTCATATCTATTCTGCGCTTCTTTTTCTTGTGAAATACTTCATGGTTTTCAGCCTCCGGCAGAGCGAGCACATACTGAAAATGTGACTTGACTCCAGGTCAAAGTCAGAGGAGTAAGAAGTGAGAGTTTCAAGGATACGGAGTCAAAGGTGTTTTAATCGTAGCGAGGCTTAAAAATCTGTCAAGGTGACTAATCCTCTTTGGCTCGTAGCGAGTGAAGTGGGGAATGTGACCTTCAGCAGCACTTAGATTCTCAGAGACCCAGGCCAAGGCTAAATCTCTGCCTTCATACCAGAGCACCTTAAAGGTCCAGTGTGTAGGATTTAGGGGGATCTACTGGCAGAAATGACATATAATATTAAAAGTTATGTAGCCAGAGAGCTACATTCACATTTTTCCCAAGTATTGCGGCCTCGGTAGGTTCTCCTACATGCATGGAAAGGGAGGGGTGACGTGAGGGGTGAGATGCCACTAAATCCAACACACTGGGCCTTTATGGCACAGTCACTGCAGCTAACAAAAGTGTCCCATGCATCAGTCAGCGAACACATCACCACATTCCAGCAAGCAAACGTCAAATTTAATTATCAATCATGTTCTGTGGCCCAGTGCAGCTTCATGGCGTCCATCACCAGAGCAGCATTCATGTTAGAGCAAGATTAAATCTGATCTAGTTTAACTTGGAGCTTCAGGTTCAATTTAACACATAAAAATGATATGGATTATTGTATGTAGTTTCATGATTATATATATATTACATATACATGAAGATGAATATGGACAGCAATGCTTGTAGTGCCCTTCATATCTAGGAGCTTTTGAATCTGCAACCATGAACCAATCATGGATATTATGTGCATGAACATTGGACCTACGTTCATCGGGTGGCGAGAAACACAACTTTAAATGAATGACAGTGTTGTTTCACATCTGCTGGATGTTTAAATGGGCAACTATAATCAGCAGTTTGCTGTATAAACTGAAAATGTGATGGTGTGCCAGTGATGCGTTTACAGCTTTGTTTCCGCTGCCTCCAAGTGGTCACAAAATCAGTAACAGCATCTTTAAGTCTGAATTCGGCTATTTACTGCCCTCTTTTCTGCTTATTACAAGACTTCTTTTCCTACAAGCTATAATTTAGCAAGTTGCTTGCAGAGGCTGTCAAGCATTCAGGGTGATGCTAGTTTTACTATCCCACAAGCTGAGGATTTATTTGTGGTGGCTGCCCACTGGGGGGGGGGGGGGGGGGGGGGGTGCAACAAACTGCACTCCACACTAACCAGCTAACTAACAACTGTGCCTGAATGCACCATTCTGACAGAGTTTTCAAGCAATATGCATTTTCAGACACATTTCCACAGAGCCATTTAAAAGGAGGAAATATAATATAAGGAGAAAAAACTGAATCTTTTTGGCAAATTGTCAGCTGGTCACCCAAAATGTGGAAATGTGGCAAACAGAATGTTATATTTGTTTATGCATAAATCCATCAAAGTTCAACATAGGCACCCAGTCTCCAGGGAGGCCCCCTTTAAAGTGCAGCACCTTACATAACTCAAAAACACACAGTCTTCACTCAGGCAGAAATATCAATTTGGGCTTTAAAGAAAAAAGGCTGCAAATTTAGGCATGGCCACACACATTGGGGGGGGGGGGGGGGCTGTCATGAAACAAGGCCTCCCTATGTGAGACTTGGCTGGTCCATGAAAGAGCAACATTAAGTCCTGTCCTCTCCTGGGCTGGCGAGGACATTCCTAAGATAACTGGCAGAGGCTCGCAGCTCCAAGGAGTCACTACAAGAGAGGAGGAGGACGGTAGGTCAACAAGTCTATGACCAGCAACATACAGGCCCACAAAACCAGTCCAGATTTAAGTAGTCTGATAACACACAGCTCTTCGTGTAGATGGTCACATATTACAGATTCTGTACACACGAGCTCTCAAACTAAGGACATAAAACGAGCAAACATTTGCGATGCCATGAAAAGATAAAAAGCGGGGTTCTTATCAAAGCCAGGTTCAGAGCAAGAGAGGCAGCTTCCTTTTCAAAACACTACTCTGCAGAGGCTGATACACACTCCTGCAACAATTCAAGGTCTGTTTATAGCATGTGCAGTAAAATGGGATCCATGAAACTATTGTTTTACAGGCCTGCTGCAGCTGCTATTGGTGGGCTCCACAGTAATGAAAGTACATCCAAGGCTTTATTAATCTCTACCATCCTGAGGGTCTGACAGCCTCTGCTGTATTCTAGGTTGCAGCTTCCAAGGGTGCCGTAACATATCAACACCCCCTGAGGCTTATACAGCACTTCAGTTAAAGCTGTCAGGCGGTGAGCTGACTCAGCAGAAGCCTTGTGGGATTGGCTGGTGAATGACTCCCCCAAGAAACAACATTTTTCTCTAACGCTGATTATGCTCATAATAGAACCGTCGACTGGGAAGCTAATCAAGAGTGCCTTTATACAGAAACTTTCCAGTTAAAAATACTTGCTTGCTGGCTGCTCAGAATCAGGTTTACTTCTCCCATTTGCGCTGCTCTGGGATCAGTGTGCGAGAAGTGCTTGTCTGTGTTGCGCTGAGCCAGTAAAACCTGTTCACAATGAGCCCCAAAGGGGAAGCATACCGCAGCTGAAGCGTGTCAGGGCAGAAAAGACACACACAGACACATTACATACACAGAAAAAATGCATAGGATAACTCTGAAATACGAGTCTCTCTCTCTCTACAAAGACAGAGATTCATACTGCATGTCTGCAGGGGATTCCTCTTCGGCATATTTACTGAAAAAGGAAACCTGAGAAGGGCCCGAAACCTTCAGGGGGTATCTATGCACCTTGCTCTGACTCAGTGCCTGGCTGACTGAAGGCGGAGGGAGGACTGGACCAGTCACTAGTGTCACCTTTTCAATTTAAGCCAATCAATGCACATCTGGCACACACAACATCCCTTGTTTTGCTTTGCTGTTTCAACACACTGCACTGATGCGAGTTCTGAAATCATGATTTTGAAACAAAGGATGCATAAACCGACAGGATGCATAAATTGTGACTCTGAGTCTTGAATTGGAATTTCGACTGGCATCTCCTTTGTTCATATTCCTTTAAATCGTGGCTTGAGTACCTGAGCAGGATTGAGGTGGAACAGACACACCCTTTGTAAAGAGGGGAGTGATGCACGAAGGACTCAGAGGGAGGAGGAAGAATGGAAAGGAGTAACAGAAGGAGGATGGGTGGGGTGAGGGTTAGATTTGAGCTTCTTGCAGGGAACTGGGCGCTAACCTGATGAGCTGGTTACAGTCTGTATGAACTCTTCTGCCAGTAATCCTGAGGGAATTAAATTTGTGGAAGTCCTGTATTGTAATTACACTGTGTGTACACACTTGAATGTGGTAAAACCTTAACCTGCTACTGCACAAAACTGGGTTCAATTCCAGGTTGTGGTTCCTCCTTGTTGCTATCCTACCTCCAGAGGTAAGACGCTGTTTAAAACGGAAATAAAAAATATCATAGCAATCAAAAATGCACCCATGGCACTTTAAGGCAACTTAAAACAACTTCTCTATCCACTGATGAAGACTGTGTGATCTGTTCGAAGCTCTGGAAAAAGCTGGTAGTTTGAACTGGGATTATTTTGTCCAATATCAGAGGTCAAGAATGAATTTAACTTCCAAGCGAGAATGAACAAAGAGTCCCACAAACTCATAACATCTCCTACACCAACATGTCAACAGATGCATCTGACGAGGGCTGTGTCAAGGTGTCAGTCAGGTCCAAGTCCTTAAATTGTGTCTAGTGTCTTACACACAGCATAACAAGTCACTGCACGCCCCTCAAGAATCAGACTGCTTTCTTTTGTCAAGTCCAGTCTGAAGTCATCGGATTCATGACTGGAGCCAAGCCCAAAGCTCTACCATAATCATCCAAAAATGTTTCGTGAATAAGAGACAATGCCTCACCAAGGAATGATTAGCACCTGCTACAGCGGAAGCAGAAAAATACATAATAAAAAGTTACCTGCCCAACGACTCTTCAAAACTTGACTAGTTTTGCATTGAGCTGACAACATGATAAACTAGCGTGTGAAACTTTTTTGCAGCTTACCGAGCGTCTCCTTTGTTCATGTTCGTGATGGCTGGATGCAGGACTGTCTGGTTCCCCTCCATCTCCACCACACATTTTGTCTTTAGGTCTTTTTCTGGATTGGAAAAGAAGCCAAAGAGAAAAGGGATGTAGTTTAGTGATACCATGGAGAATATGCTTTTCTCTGCTGTTCAGAGCTGCTGACAGGTGAGTTGGCCTTAATGTAGCCATTTTGGACCTAAACAAGATGTGAAACGTACAGTGAAGGAAACCGCTTTTGCAAAAGGGCTCAGTTTAAAGAGCACATGCACACTAGTCATCATAGCTTTCCTCAGTAGTCACTGACACAAAAGGACAACAGGTGGCATACACTGTGTGTGTGTGTGTGTGTGTGCCAGCTCCTCGTGATCATAACACAGCCACGCCAACATGGAGGGGCAGGAAAGAGTTTTATTGATGGTGATTCATCCAGGACTTGCCTGTGCAAACATTCCAACCAATTCACTGCTCCCCGAGCAGGCAGTAAGGAAAAGCAGGGTCACAGCTTCTCTTCCTCATTCCTAACTACAGCAGAAGGTTTTTAAAGGTGGAGATGGCCCTGAAACTTCCTGTCGGAGCAGGAATTTAGGCACGTGTGTTGTAAGATTTTCCACTGTTACACTTCATTTTTAAAAGCATATTAGGAGTTTTAAAAGTGGAAACCCGATTGGAGAGGTGATAGAATACATTAAAGGTAAGCTCAAGGAAGTTTGACACTTGAGTCCTCCTCAGTGTGTCAGAGATATTTAGGCCAGTGGCAGTGCTACACATGTCACCGTGCATGCTTTATAGGCCCTTCTCTGTCAGGATGTGGTGTCACTGTCCCGTCCATATTTTCCCATTTCCACTCCCACAGCACTTCAGCCAAAACCTTTCCAAAGCAGGGCAAAATAGGCCTTTTCAGAGCCTGACGGGGAAAACGAACCCTGTAAAAACAGCGGAATGAAGCCTCTATTGTTTGTCCAAAGCTACAAATTAACGCTGGCTTCACAGCGAAGTAGTGTTCTTGTTAATTCCCTTTGGAGCCGAGCTGAGCTGTGAAACAAAACTTTGTTTAACCTGTGACAAACAGACTAATGAGTGGACGCACGATCCAACTCATAACAGCAGTGAGTGACTGTCACAAGGTGTGTGTGTGTGTCATTGAACTCACCTCTCCTGTTCATGGGTCGCACGCGAACGGCGACCTTTACATTGGAGACGTTGAGGTTGTTGTCATCCATGGTGCCACCTGACCTGTGGCAAACGATTGAATGGACACAAGTAAAACCAATTACACTCTGTACGTACTTCAACCAAAATGTTACAGACGTTCAAATTTCTGTTGTTACTCATTTATGAGTCTTATTTCCCCGAATGTCACCTGAACACATCTTTTTATTTTTAACCTGCAGCTTCACCGCGCGAGACGCAAGTGTCTGTAAAAACGCACTGTCATACTTTCAGCCCACTCCAAGGAGCATGTAAAAACTTCCATGAAGACACAACAAAGTAAAGTGCAAACTATATTGTCAAGAGCAGTGAACAAACCGTGTGAAAGACTGCGCAGTTGTTTCCCTGTCCGACGCCCACAGGCTCCTTCAAGAACATACAGCAGCTAGCCTGGGACGCTAACGAGAGCTGGAGAACAGCAAACACACACAGAGGTGAAATACTTTCATAATGACTGCTCATAAATGTAATTGACCCCAGCACGGTCTGCTGTGTAACCCTGGTTTCTAATTGTAAGTCTAAAAGACACTTACAGTACACAGTTCATTCCCTCCGGTCTTCCACCTGTTGCATTTCCTGAAACTTCCCGCAGAGATCAGTCAAGCCATGTCAACTCGCAGCTAAAGGGATTTACTGTGAGATTTGGTGAGCTTCCAAGTCCTTCAGCCGCGCTCTGCTCCACACACATCGCAACTGGTTTGAGAGGGGATTCAGCGCCGCTGTGTGGATCCATATGCATTACAAGTCTGTGCTTTTTACTCCAAAGAGAGTTGTCCAAGACATGTTCAGAAAAAACAACTAAAATACCATCGATTAAACATAAATAAAATGGTGCAACAGGGCTAAAAAATGCGGCACCATTTAACTGTTGGAAGCTTTTCGAAATGTAAAGTTTAATACGGGAAAGTCGCATTTACGTTATTTTACGACAGTTTTGGTTACCGTACGTCAGGAGCCGTGTCCAGTCATAACGTGGTGTTGTTTACTATTTCTGCCAGCCTTCGTGGGTGAAAAAACTGATGTGATTCCTCAAACCCACAACAACCTTTTGGAAATTGGACTGTTGTCCTAAAGGAAGAAATGGGGAAGCCAAAGAAAAAGAGTGAGTGTGTGACAGAGTGTTTAAAATATCTGAAATGGCTTTCTAAACTGAGTAGACTGACTATAGCTTGTTGCTAATGCTAACTACAAGTCTGTTTCCGTCTGATAACATGACAGTGACATAACTGTGTATAACTGCTGCATTATTTCCCTCATTCCTATTTTGAAAACAGTGCATGCTAAAGCCTTAGTTCATCCAGTTATTGACGATGGATTTTGTAAACTGCACTATTGCTGAATATATTAGCTAGCTAACATTAGCTGCACCTGTAGCTTGTAAATGCAGCTTCTCTATTTATCTTAATTGAAGTACTTTAAAAGTAGTGATGTCACTATGTTGATTATTACCCAGGTGATCTCAGCCGAGCTGAGCTGATGATGATGACTATTGCCGATGTCATTAAGCAGCTGGTTGAGGCTCATGAAGACGGCAAAGACATCAATCTCAATAAGTAAGTAAGACACCACAATCCTTTCAGGATGTTGTCTACAGACTACATTAGATATCAAGTACATTTTTATGAAAATCATTTATTTCTTCCTTCCTGTGGCTTTAATGCAATGCTGAAGAATTATTAACAACCAGTCATTCAGTAATAAGTAAGTGATTGTGGAGTTTTTGTGGCAGTATGTTAATACAGCTGTTAATTAGCAACAGATCTTTTGTGATCTTTTTGGAAAGATCCCTTAAAAACTTCCAAGTGCAAAAGGTTTGTGCAAGACTCCTTTGAATTTTACTTGCATGTCCGTATATATTCCTAAGAAAATGTTTGATATTAGAATCGGCTTTTAAAAACCTCTCTGATGAATCTGGAAATCTTCCATTATAGCGCTGATCACGTCTCCACTCACATACAACATAATACATTCTATAAGATAATTTTGGTGATTCATCTCAGTGCTTTGATTCATATTTTATTTTCCAGGATTACAAATGTCTACAAAGATGCTGTATTACAACCATTTATTCTTCACTGAGCTATTTATTCAACCCATGATTGTTATATGTTTCCATAAGAGTGAAGACTAAGACTTCAGCTAAATATGGACTTGAAGCCCAACCTCGACTGGTAGACATCATCGCTGCCGTTCCGCCTCAATACCGCCGTGCCCTGGTGCCCAAACTAAAGGCCAAACC
The DNA here is from genome assembly GCF_051107435.1 of Chaetodon auriga. Classification (NCBI taxonomy): domain Eukaryota; kingdom Metazoa; phylum Chordata; class Actinopteri; order Chaetodontiformes; family Chaetodontidae; genus Chaetodon; species Chaetodon auriga. The sequence goes on along the minus strand of NC_135091.1, from coordinate 17,967,828 downwards.
CATCCGCACTGCCAGTGGGGTACGTAGCCCTCAAGTTCCAGTCTGTCGCTCTGACCCGGGGTCAGCTGTTTAATGCTGAGCTCTGTAAGGCTGCTGCCAAACAATAGTTTGGAGTCAGACTAACAATGCACATGAAGAAACGTCACTGCAATACATGTTGTGTGATTGGCTCATTTGTCTGGTGTTCAAGGCAGAATGTGTAGGATTTGTCGGTTGTGGTTTGAAAACAACAACGTTTCTCACAGCATTTTCTCACAATTTCCAAATAGTTTCTTGGAGCTGTTGATCGATTAACAAACACGCGGTATGACAGGATGAAAATAGATGCTGACGCAGTGACAGAGCCTTGTACTCTGGATGATCATAGAATGTTAAAAATGAAGGTTTTATCAGCTTTCACATTTGTTTTGTATTTGTTTAAAAAAGACACAAGCTAATATGACTGAAAGAGACAGATTATATTTAGGAGAAGTTTGAAAGTTGGAGCCAACTCCAGATACCTTCTTACCAATTGATCACCAAAGAACGGAAGAATAGTTGAAATATTCAGTGCTTCTGTCTCTGTTACAGATCGCAGTTGTGGCTGTGATGTGCAAACCACATCGATGTCCCCACATCAGCTTTACAGGCAACATCTGTGTGTAAGTGTTGTGCATTGTTGTCTTCGTTGTGTTGCAGATCAATGATGACATTTATCTCTGATTGACTTGGATGTTGTCAGCTATAGATGTGAGAAGAATGTGACTATGTTCATTGATGTGACGTGTAAATTTGTACAAGTTAAAGGATGAAAACTGCAGCAGAGTAAGATGAAAACCCTCAGCATGTCTGACAGGTTTGTGAGATGCTTTTGATTTATTGTTGTTCATTGTAACTCGTTCATCAACTTCTGCTCTGGCAGCTACTGTCCTGGTGGACCAGACTCAGACTTTGAGTACTCCACACAGTCTTACACCGGCTACGAGGTAAGGGAGTTTCATTCTGCCTCAATTTCTTAACCCTGCTCGCTGTGATGTCAGCCATAACTTCGATATATTACTGTTATTGTAGTTTGAATTTGTGTTTTTCTGTGTCGTAGTATTTACAGTTAGTTTAATTTCTCAATGAAGATCAAAGCTTTTAACTGACTTTTAAGTAGCAGATTTTTTTTTACAATGGTTTTGAATCATTTTCACCCATCTCTCTCGCTGATAGCCGACGTCCATGAGAGCAATCCGAGCACGTTATGACCCCTACCTTCAGACCAGGCATCGGGTGGAGCAGGTCAGTGTAACCCTGCAGCGTCTACACTCACATTTCTGTCTTTTCAATGGCCACAAAGTTTTGGCTCGGCTTGCCATTACACAAAAATCAATCTAATATAGTGGCTTCACACGTCTGTCTGTTTTTAGTAGCTGTGGAATCTGTCTTTGCTTTACATGGTCAGAAGATGCACTTGTTAAAACTGCCATTTCCCCAAATCAGCTTCTGCTGATGCAGTGATAGTCTGACACTGATTATATATTTAATATACAATAATGACTATCATGGCTTTTACCTGCCTGCCAAGACCTGACCCCAATTATTGTACTATTGGAATTTCAGGCCACATCAGTCTCATGCAGCAGAGCGAGGCCATTCATTCAAGCAACAGTTCATGTCATATCTGTGCTATCTCAATCTCAGTTTGCCACACTCTCCTCTTTTTCATGGAGGTTTGGCTGCTTAAAGTAAAATCCCAATTCCTTTTGCAAGACATGATAATTGTTGTTGTAGAGAACATGTCATTATTTGGTTCACCGCACGTGACTGTGCTCTCAATTACAGGCAGTAGAATGTCTCAGTATTGCCAGTTTGCAGCATTAGCAGTCGTAGAAAACTTGTGTGTGTGTTCTGTGTGACGCGCAGCTGAAGCAGCTGGGTCACAGCGTGGACAAGGTGGAGTTCATTGTGATGGGCGGGACCTTCATGGCTCTGCCTGAGGAGTACAGAGACTACTTCATCAGGAACCTACACGACGCCTTGTCAGGACACACCTCCAACCACGTGGCCGAGGCCGTCAGGTACTCAGCACGCTGCCCTGCTGTCGCTCCTGTGACGTTTTATTTCTACTACTGGTTTGGTGAAACAAGCACTTTGAAGGTGCCACTTTGGGCTCTGGGTAATTGTGACGGCATTTCTCACTATTTTCAGAATTTTTAGAAACCAAGCAATCAGAAAAATGCAGAAAAAATCAGCAGATGAACCCGTAATGAAAATAATCCTTGGTTGCTTCTATGAAGGGTTACTTGGGTGCTGGCGTTCCTTGAAGGTGACAGCGATGGGGTTACTTTACTGGCAATGTTTATCTTTTTATCTTCTGTTGAAAAGGTTATATCTGTTCAGTATTTGTATGGGTTGTACATTGCAACTGCCCAGTACCATATCTGAGAATAGCTAACAACAGTCTGCACCAGAGGGAGCTATTCTACCATTTGTAGCATTTCCCCTCCATCCATCCATCCATGTAGTTCTCCTCCACCAATACTATGTGACAGTAAGTGGCATTACCCAGATTTATTTTCGGCAATTTAAAATCAAAAATGTGGTGTACTTACTGTTTCTGGACATTTTTTATATAGATATTGAATTTGTAAAACAGTACCACGTTGTTAGCAGCATTTACACCACGATGTGTTAACTTCATAAACAGCCCTGTTGGAAGCTGAGATGTGTTAAAAAAATTCTCAGGTTAAAACTGTTGAACGCAGCCTTTCAGAGCTCAGGAGGATAATAAGCGAGGCCGCTCTCAATAAGCCCTCCACAGTTACTCCCATCGATTCCTCACTTAGGGAGTTTGGCCAGCTTTGAGTGAAATTGGCCCGCGCGTCTGCTCAGTATGGATGAGCGGCAACTTTTCAGACGACTTGAAGAAGATTCAAAGTCAAAGTAGAAATACCCATTTGTTGAAGAGCTGAAGACGTCATACAGGCCATTTGACCAAATAATGGCTTTTCCACGGGGCCGAGGCTGTTTGTTTGTCAGCGGGGGCTTTTAAATTCCCTAAAGTTCGATAAGGCCCGAGAAGCCAGATCGTGTGATTGTGTGTCTCTGCCCGCGTATGTGTGTTTGTCACCGCTTGTGTGAGTAAGCAGTGTTTGCCTGAATTTCCCCTGCTCTGCTATCAGCGTTCTTCGTTAAGATGCCGTGATTGGGGTAATTGTGACGGCTGCTGCTCAGTTTGTAAAAAAGGAGGCTCTTGATTTGACTGTGGACAGCTCTTATCGCCACCTCTGTGTGTGCGTGTGAGAGAAATATTTGTGCATTTGTGTCTTGAAGACCGTGTGCCTGCATGATGCACACGTCTCTGCTTCTCACCATGCTCACGCCACTCCTGATCCAATCACAGCAGCAAGATACCTCCAGATATTTGCCTGAGATAATAGACTTTTTATTGATTCATCTCATACAATCTGATCATCCTCTCTAGAGCATAAACTCCTGTAATTGGCGTAAATCAACCAGCAGACTGTAAAGGATGGGCATTTATTGCCAGCAGATACAGAATCAGAAGGAATATTAGCTGGCATGGGGGGAGCTAATGGTCATTGGAGCAGCTGGAGTGGAGAAAATGACAGCTGGCTGGTGTGCCGGGATGAGACGTGTCTGTTCGCTCGCTTGTGTTGGTTTTGTATTTTATTTTATTTTTTTTCAACTTCGATCAGTGACTCAAATAAGTTTTCCAAGTGGCAGTGGACTCAGATTCAGAATCTGTTTTAAGATTACATTTAAAGAAGACAGGGGATTGAACCTTTTTACTTCTAATCACTTTTTACATCTGGCTGCTTCTTTTAGTGCTTTCTAGCTTCTTCAGTCAGCAGACCTGCAGTTTGCCAAAAAAAAAGAATCTCTATTATTTTAGTTTATTTTTCCTGTAAATAGTCTGTATGAAAATGGGGCTGAAAGTGAACATTACTAATAATTGAAGTCATTAGAAGCCCTCTCCTCCTTGAGGCCAACCAGCACAAATTGATTTATTAATTAAAACCTCGTTTTTGCCCACATGGGGACAGCACAACAAGCTGTAAACACAACATTGACATATTATCACCACGTATAAATGACAGATTCATTTATGTATTTAACAAACACTTAACATCTCATTTAACATTTTTTTTTGCATTGCATTGCAGACTTGTTTTTTTTTTGCTATCATCAGTTTCCTTTATTGCATTTGCGTGTCCTTAACATGAGGTTAGTGTTAATTGTCTGGATAATGAGCCATGCAAACTCCCAGCATGTAAATTGATGTTGTTAAATGATCCCAGCATATAGAGCACTCCAACGTAGTCAGTAAGACTAAATAGTCCAATTACAAAAACCTTGTTATATCAAAAAAAGAGTGATTTGATAAGATACGAGCATGTTATGAGCAGAAGTAACAGAGATGACTGAGACAGTTTCCTCCTGCAGGTACTCTGAGCGCAGTAACACCAAGTGCGTGGGAATCACCATTGAGACGCGGCCCGACTACTGCCTGAAGCGACACCTCAGCGACATGCTGGGCTATGGCTGCACCCGGCTGGAGATAGGAGTCCAGAGCGTGTATGAAGACGTGGCCCGCGACACCAACAGGTCAGCAGGTCGGCTGCAGATAAGAAAGCAGCCTCTGATGATGATGTGATGGATAGAGTAGTGGGTTTTTTTTTTTTTTTCCTTTTACCCTCAGGCTTTATAATTCAGCTGTGTATTTCTGCATTTCTACATGTCCGTTTCCTCCAGAGGCCACACGGTGCGAGCTGTGTGCGAGTCGTTCCACCTTTCAAAGGACGCCGGCTTCAAAGTGGTCGCCCACATGATGCCAGATCTGCCTAATGTGGGCATGGAGAGGGATGTGGAGCAGTTCATTGTAAGCATTCACAAATGTGATTATTTTTACAGAATTATACCTTGAGCCGGTCATCTCTGGTCTCAGCACACAGCTGTCCACAGCGTCAGCCTCATTAGTCATTATCTGTTGTTGTACAACCTCGATTCCAGAAAGTTGGGACGCTGTGTTCAGCAACACGTTTCCAACAAGGTGGCACAGGAGCAACTGAAGACTGGGAAAGTTGTGGAATGCTCCAAAAATAAAACTGACACTGTCAGTAAACCATTAGACACCAAAGTTCCAGAGTCATTGGTTCTGCTGGATTTAAAGTTTGTATCACAGTATGAATGAATTATCAGACAGTAATAACAAATATCAGGATACATCATTTTGTCCTCATAAGCCACACAGGCTCCACACAAGACTACATTTATTAAATTCCGAGAGAAAAGTCAAGATGGAGTCAAAATAAGAAAAACCTTGTGTAGGTTGCTAACCGATTTCACAGATTTGATGTCAGCGCAGTGATTTGTGTCATCCCGTCAATGAAGCATTTCCAAACAACATTTTGATGATGAAATGCATCATCCTTTTTATTGACACTCATCACTTTGCTGCCCTGCGTGAATGTTGTTTAACCTTTATTGTGAAGCACTTTGTGGTGTCTCTTTTGCCGTCCGCAATCATCAATTATCTCTCTGACCTTTTACTCACGGTGGCTGAGATATCGCCGCTGATGATGGTTTACGGGCGCGTGAGATGAATTCACGGTACGGGCGCTGCGAATCGTCACACGGTGACGGTTGCTCTCGCTTATGTCGTGCAATAGGGAAAGTGTCACCCCTTCAGTATTGATATGCAAGCAGCTGATTGGCAGGGGTGTACTCATCCATGTGTGATTTAAATGTGGGAGTGAGATTTCTAGAACAGAGCCATGCGCACACACTGCGTCATGCAACAAGAGGAAGTTGAACTAATACATGAGAAACAAAACAGGTAAAAACTCCAGACTTAGAATGATGCCAGTAAAGTTATGCATCAGGTTGATCATTAAGTTTATTGTTTGTGACATTTGCAATCATGTCGTCTTTTTTTTTTTGTTGTTGCGTGGCATCGGGGTGCGTCATCACTACTTATCTCACAGTGGTATAGTAACAAGTCTTACATGTTGCATCTTAAAATAGAAACGGAAAGGCTGTGACAGTCGACTCACAGTCCCAACTGTGATGTGACTCAATAGAAAATCCTGTCAGATGTCTCTCAACAGCAGGCTCACTTTGCAGCCCTGATTGGAAACCCAGCTCTAATATGAATGAGCAGAAGTAGGCCGCGCTCCTTCCCAACATGCCTGACTGTAGGATGTAAATGAAGACTCAGTTTGAGGCTCGTTTGGGTTATTTTTCCGTTGATAAAGCACAATTCAAGTGATTAAAAACAACGAAGGAAAAGGAAAGCGCTTACTAATCGGTGCAGGTGAGACTGTGACGCACCCCTGTGACTCATCAAAATATGTCAGTCATCGTCAGCATTAGCAGTAGGAGCAGTTTCTCTCCTTCACCTGTTAATTCAACTGGTTCTTTTTTTTTTTTTTATTGATCTTTCTGATTACTGCCAGTGTGGCGCTTCACCGGCTTTTGCTTTACAGTGGAGCTGTCTGCAGAGGTGAACAAGTTCAGAGCCTTGATTTCCCTCTGTAATGAGCTACAAATACAATGAGAAAAGACAACAAAAAAACAGATGTGAAGTGTGAACAGCTTTGTTCTGCTCTGAGGGGCCGACTGATGAACTGCTACAGTACGTCTACACTAGCTTAATTTAAAACTGGGTTTTTTCTCTCTCGTTGTGATCCACTGTTCACGCCGTGGAGATCTGAAAGCACTGGCAGGGGAAAACGGGCCTTATGGAAAATGATGGCGCGCTGTGCGTCTGGCGTGGCGGTACAGTTAGAGAGTAATGCGACTTTTTTTTTTTTTTTTTTTTTTTTTGGGAAATACGCTCCTTTGCTGTCTTGACAGAAGTTAGACGATAAAGGATCAATACCACTCTCATGTTTGTATGTTAAGAGTGAAGATGGCGCCAGGAGGTGGTTAGCTTAGCTTAGCATAAAGACTGGAAGTAAGGGGAAACAGCTAGCCTGGCTCTGTAAAAGGTGAAACAAGATGAAGGATCTACAGCTATGCTAGCAGCAGTTCTAACATGAGCTCAATGACAATGTTAGCACACTGATGATTAGCATATTTACCATGGTCACCATCTTATTGTGCTAACTGTCGCTAATTAGCACTGAACGCAATGTAGAGCTGAGGCTGATGGGAGTGTCATTAGTTTTGCAGGTATTTGGTCATGAACCTAAGAGTATTGGAGAAATTCAAACTTTGACCTGAACCATACTTTCTTGTTACTTATTGGCCGACTATTATCTACGAGAAGCGCATGTTGGCTGATACATTGGTCGGGCTGTAAATAAAACACCGAGACTCAGCAGAGAAACCAAAATGTCTGCTCCAGTGCTGACCAGATGTCAGCCGTGATGCATAGTTTTGTTGTTAATTCACCGAAAGGGGACAAGGGAGAAGCGATTTAACTGCTGTCTTATTGATTTTCCTGAAAACGCTAGATTGGCCGCCGGTGTCATTTAGAGTTGTGTGAAAGCAAAGCACTATTTCAGTTTTCTCGAGGCTGTTGTTGCAGGTTGTCGTGAGCGCTGACTGGGGAGAACGGGAACGTGCTGTACAGTTACGACGGCATTCAGGACTCCTCCAATTTCCTGAGCATCAACAGCTGCGAGGGCTTGTGATTGCACAGAAAAAGGTTTAAGTTGTGGGGGAGAGTCTGTGTCTTCCTGCAGATTTGTTACATTACCTGTGTGTGTGTATGTGTGTTTGATGGTAACATTGAGGGCAGCAGCAGGTCGGCACTGTGAAAGGAAGCAGATTAAATGTGTGTTTGGCCCTCGGAGTCTCTTTGCTTTCCTGTAACCCTTCCTCTGTCACCTCTCCTCTCCGTACACTTCATTTCTTTCTTTGTCTCTGCTGTCGTTTTTCTCTGTGTGCAGTCTCAGTATGCTCTCTCTCCTGTCTCTGTGTTTGTCTCCCCCCCCGGCTCTTCCCTTGTCTCCATTATCTTTCACTTTATCTTTTTCTTCTCTTTCCTCTCCAGTCTTAACTTTCCGCTCGATGCTTTCTCTTCTCTTCTGCCAGTCGCTCTTCTTCCCATCTCTCCTGTCACTTCATCTGTTTCCTCTCTGCCTCTCCCCCCTCCTCTCTTATCACACTGACACTTTCAGATCATCCAACTCGTGCGTGGCTCCCCTTTGTTCCTCCTCATCATATCTAATCTTCCATGTCACGCTTTGTGGTAGTGAGTGGGAAAAATATGCAGGTTCTTCTTCACTCCAGGATCCAAATTAAGCATCTCAGGATTTTTCCACTACTTCCACTTCAATCAATCAATCAATCAATATTCCTTTATTTGTCCTGCGAGGGGAAATTTCAGAATACAGCAGCATCAGTAAAGATTAGTAAAGATTAATATAAGAAGTGCAATGCAGATTAGAAACAAAACAGTATATACAAGAGAGTGAGGATTTAAATACAAATAAAAAGAAAGAAATTGTAAAAAAAATTGTAAGAAATTGCAGATCGTATTTACAGATTGTTATGTACATGTATTATTGCACAGCTTATTGTCCAGACTATTGCACTGATTACTTGGGGTTGTTTTTATTGTACAATCTGACAGCTGCAGGGAGGAATGACCTGCGATACCGCTCTTTCACACACTTTGGATGTAGCATCCTGTCACTGATGGAGCTCCTCAGTGCAGTGAGTGTGTTTTGGAGGGGGTGGGAGTCATTGTCTGTCATGGAGGACAGCTTGGCTGTCATCCTCCTCCCCCCCACCTCCTCCACCAGTTCCAGAGGGCATCCCAGGACAGAGCTGGCCTTCTTGATAAGTTTGTCCAGCCTCTTCCTGTCAGCTGTAGTGATGCTGCTCCCCCAGCAGACTACACCATAGAAAATGGCAGAGGCCACAACAGAGTCATAGAAGGTCTTCAGGAGTGCCCCACGCACCCCAAAAGACCTCAGCCTCCTGAGCAGATAGAGTCTGCTCTGTCCTTTTTTGTAAAGTGCAGTGGTGTTATGAGTCCAGTCCAATTTATTGTTCAGATGAACACCCAGGTACTTATAAGATGTCACCATCTCAATGTCCCTTCCCTGGATGTTCACTGGTGTTGGTGGAGAGTGCGGGCGCCGGCGAAAGTCCACAACCAGCTCCTTGGTTTTACCCGCGTTAATCTGGAGGTGGTTCTGCTGGCACCAGTCCACAAAGTCCTGGATGAGTCCTCTGTATGACCTGTCGTCCCCATCTGTGATGAGGCCAACAATGGCAGAGTCATCAGAGAACTTCTGCAGGTCAGGTTCCTGTCTGCCTTTCTAGATGCACCCTGTGTTCAAAGTGTAGAAGTGAATTTTTATGGATTTTCCAGGAAAGAACGTCAAAATCATTGAACACATTTCTATTCTTAACAAGTTAGTGCACGCTTCAGTCCAGGATGGATACGTTTAGTCTTAACTAAAGGTACCCTGTGGAGTTTAGACAACTAGTAGCATTATGACAGTAAAGGAGAACACCGCAAACATGGATGTAAATAATGTTGGCTTTGCAGATTTGTGAAATGCATTTCACATCATTGTTAGTCCTCAAGGATACACGTGATGCATTTTGGCAAAAAACATGGAACTGAAAAATAACTTATTTTTTCAAGAAAACTGCGGAGTTCATCTTTAACCTTTACCTTCACGTTGAATTCCAAGTCCAAATTAGAAAGACTTGAAGCTGCTCTGATCAGTATTTCTATGTTTCAAAAACAAATCCAAACACTACATGTCATGTTGAAATGGTTGCTCGTCATGATGACTAGCAGAGAATTATCACTGGCTGCTTGTTAGCGTCTTTTAGCGCACTGTTTTGATTTTACAGCCGTCAACTATTGTTTCAGCATTACCTCGCAGCTGTTTTCAGGAAAAAAAAACCTTAAAACAGCACTGCTCAGCACCAATCAGACAGTGAGTGACTAGCTGGTGAATGTGGTGGAGCACCTGCCTGTTAATGATATTTCTCTCAGGAGTTGGTAGAAACCAAAAACAGCTAAAAGGAAAGTGAACATTGAACTGAAATTCATCAAGTGACCAGCAACAAAAATTCCAAATGATTGCTAATGTTGGTCCATGCCTGCTGGATGAATTTGACCCAGGAACACATGAACCAAGATGTCAGAATAACATTAAAGATGATATAAACTACAGGGGCTTTAAGGGAAATCAAACATTGTCATTGAATGGATGAAAAATCTGCAGAAAAATCTTTGGTATCTCAAGATCCCATGATTGGGAAGCCTGTCCTATACTAAGACACCCACTGTCTCGCGACCCTTAAAGGGATTAAGCATTTTGCTTGCTTGCGGTGTCCAACAGGATGACAATTGGTAGCAAATGCTGTAAACATGATGCAAACCTCCATGAAAATTAGTAATAATAACTCCATTCAGGCTGTCACGGCACAGAGTTCTTCAGGGCTGGTTGCCAACTTAAGGAAGTGGGGATTTGTTGATTTTCTTTCCAGCCATTATCTGCTGCTTGTATATATTGTCCTGGTGAGCCTGGATGACAGCCCGGTTTAGGAGTCACAGTGGGAAGAGGGCAGCAGCAGGGGAACATCACATCCTCCTTGCGTCTGCCGTTGATCTCCTGATAAAGATATTCGATTTCAACTTTCTCCCAGCCTGAGATCCTCTCTCAGTTATCTCCGTTGTACAGATGCTCCCTGTCCTGGGGGAGGCATCCTTAACAGGGTTCTCTCCACCCACCAACAGGAACTCTGATACATGATCCAAGATGGTCGCAGGTGCAAAATAGTGTCTAGTCCCCCCCCCCCCCCTTTTTTTTTTTTTTTTTGGGTGTGGAAGCATTATTTGTCAGATTGTCCTCCTCCCTTTAGGTTTAGTGCAGGGCCATGTGGAACATGTCCTCATGTGATTATGAGCTGTGAGAGAGAGAGATTAGAAGATACTGATAATGTGGCCTGTTTTGGAGAATGAGCCTCGATTCCAGATCTTCACGGTTCTGTTCATGATTATCCCTACAGGGGCAGGAGAATAGCTTTAAATCCCACTGATTCCCTTCACTGCCCTACACCAGACACCAAAATATGATTCCTTCAATTGGATAACTTTGGATAAAAGCATCTGCCAAATGACAAATTGGATAACCAAGCACTGTTGTGCTGCCTCTCTGTCAACTTTATGCACTCTCTGTGGAAGTCTTCTTTTGCATTTAGGAGTCAGCGCCTTTGCAAATGGACCTTTTTTTTTATTGGTTGTTCTTACATTTTCCATCGATCTGGTCATGTAAGAAAAGCCATGTGCATGAAATAAACTCTGCATTTCTTTCAAATTTTCCTTTCTCCTCAGAGCCAAAGTTAACATTACTGCAAAGCATATGAAACATATTGTGATATTAGCTGGCTAATGCTAGCTAACACCAGAGTTACTTGCCAGGTAACGTAGCAAAATACTGTCTTGAGTGGATTATGTCACCTAATTCATCCAGACTCCAGGGGCTGATATGGCTGGTAAACTGGCTAGGTTGCCGTACAAGAATTACTTTATCTGCTAACGTTTCGAAGCAACCAACGCCAGATCCATGCAGTGTTGCCAAGTTCTAGCTAGCTGGCTAACCTGAGCTTGCAGATAGGTTAGTTGGCTTGGTGCAGAATTACTTCACCAGCTAATGTGATCCATGATACTAACTTACTGTATGTATTATGACAATGGTGACTGATGGAAGGCAGGAGTAGCTAACTGGCTAACTGGAGCCTGAGCTAAGCTGGGGTCTGGCATTGGTTGTTTTGTGCCGTTCGCTGACTGGGTGATTTACAAATGGCAAGCCATATGGAGCCATTACAGCCATAGTGTTGATGTCAGCATTTCGTCTTGCGTCACGTCACTGTTTTGGTGGTCATTATTAACAAGGGTTTTCTGAGAGTTACACACAGTTCCTTTGACTGTCTTAAATTTCAGATTGTGTCAGAAAAGCCATTTCAGAAGACTAAAGGGAAACAAACTGTGATGGGTTGCCGAGACAGAGAACTCTGATTTACACTTTAATGTTTTTACATGGATCCGTGTGTTTCCTGCAGGAGTTTTTTGAGAATCCGGCATTCAGACCTGACGGCTTGAAGCTGTACCCAACACTGGTGATCCGAGGCACGGGTCTGTACGAGCTGTGGAAGACGGGCCGGTACAAGAGTTACACACCCAGTGCGCTGGTGGACCTAGTGGCCCGAATCCTGGCGCTGGTGCCGCCCTGGACACGAGTGTACCGGGTGCAGAGGTGAGACAGTGAATGGGCCTGATGGTGATGGTTGGACTCAGTCGACAGTAGATTAAAGCTTCATTAAAGAGCAACTCCATATTGTACAAATAATCACATTCTTGTTCACATTTGATGTTAATGCAGATGATTTTTCCAACGTAGTACATTGTGTGTAAAAACAGTTTCTGCTTGGTAAGATATCAAGGCTGTGGTTATTGTTTGCTCTTCCCTCAAGCAGTCAAAACTGTCTTAGTCTGGACACTATTCTGTCAAATAAATGAAGGCAGAGCAGACTGAAATCATTTCCTCCTGAAGGTTCTTTTATAGGACCACACCATCAAAACGAAAAAACAAAACAAAACAGAGTTTTAAAGGACCAGTGTGTAACTTTTATGGGGATCTATTGACAGAATATGGCAGAAATAGAATAAAATATTCCTAAATATGTTTTCAGTAGTATACAATACTACTACTAGATGCCAGTAAATCCCACACACTGGTTTTTTAACATAATAAATCTTCATGTAAGGACTTCAAAATAGAATTAAATACAGTGAGCAGCATGTAGTTTGCTGCAAAATATTTCTCAGTGGCAAATCTGCTTCTCTGAAAGTCCCTGGAGTCTTACTCACAAAGGATCTTATCTCACCATGAGGAGGCCTCCTGTAGCAACTAAAAGTTCCTAACGAAGAGTTTCCTCTTAAGAGCTTTTCACAGAGCTGCTGAGAGACACTTTGAGTAAGGAACAAACAGATCTCCTACGCTAAGAGAAGGAGTGGGGTCGATGCTGTTTCTATGGGTGACATCATGAGTCATGAGTAATCTTAATCACGGTCCACAGTGATTGGTGTCTGACAGGTGACTGGTCTGTGTCAGTGGATGTGAAATGAAATATTCAGCAGTAAGAAACAAATGAAGTTAAGTTTGGATGGATATATGGAGGTTTATTTTTATGTGGCTGCATCTGTGCCATCCCACTTCCATCATTTTACGTATCATCTGTTTCCTGCTCTTGTTCGGCCTATCAGGGACATCCCCATGCCGCTGGTGAGCTCCGGAGTGGAACATGGCAACCTGAGAGAGTTGGCGCTGGCCAGGATGAAGGACATGGGCACTGAGGTGAGACTCAAAGACCTCTCGCATTAGACTAAAAGACACCATGTCAGCTTATTTAGAGTGCGGAAGCTAATCGACTTTTTCCAGCTGGGATGTGATTGAAACGAGCACCGTAGAACCCTGGTGGTGGCAGCTGCCAACAGACCAATGCTGGCCCAATAACTTGAATATGACAGAGTACGATGACGAATTACAGAACCTGCCCTACATAATTTAGAACTGCTGGAGCATAAATTTTAAGCACCCTCCCTTCCATGCCCCCAACCCCCACATATTTTATTGAATTTACGAAGAAAGTTGATGAAGTCAAATCCATCCAGCCTGAAAATACCAGGCAAGGGTTCACCAGGTTCAGCGGCACAACACATGAAGCAGAAGACCCCTTACCAACTTCCATCAAAACAGCCTCAGGATAAAGAGACTCATCCAAACTGCTCATCAGAAACACCTATGGGGGTAAAGAGCCTCCTGGAAGCTCCAGTTAGAAACAAGCAAGGCATTTATTAACCGTCAGGCTGAAATAACAGCACGGCAACATCAGTGGCAGCTTCTCTTTTCGCTCTAAACGTTGGTTTTTACAGCATTATTTATTATTAAAGACAGCATTCATGGTTGCTTGCATCAGACATGTGTTACTGTATCTTGTGCTCGGTTCAAATTCAGCCTGGTTTCTCCAACCAGCTTGCAGCTTAATGCAACTTTACTGTGCGTGTCAATAAACACGCAGAGCAGAAATCTGTCGTCTTTGTTTTCAGTATAAATCAAAATTGTAGGCAACTGTAGTTCATCCATGTAACTGAAAGCCTTTAAAGTAATAGTTCTTATGATTTCAGACAGATTCAAATTGACCGCGGTAACAGATTCTGAACTGGTTTGAACTCTTCTCTGTGTGCAGTGTCGGGATGTGAGAACCAGAGAAGTGGGCATTCAGGAGATCCACCACAAAGTCAGGCCTTACCAGGTAATGTACCGCATCCTGGAGATGAAGCGCACTCACATTACAGAGTCAGCGAGGGGTGAAACGCTGTGCTCCTGTTTATCAGGTGAATCGTGTTTCGTGCACAGCCATTGACTAACAAAGATGAGTGTGTGCTCAGGTGGAGCTGGTGCGGAGGGACTACGTGGCTAACGGCGGCTGGGAGACCTTCCTGTCCTACGAGGACCCGGAGCAGGACATCCTGATTGGCCTGCTGCGTCTGCGGCGCTGCTCTCCACAGTCCTTCCGTCCGGAGCTGAAAGGAGGCGTGTCCATCGTCCGCGAGCTGCACGTTTACGGCAGCGTCGTCCCCGTCAGCAGCCGAGACCCCAGCAAGTTCCAGCACCAGGTGGCTAAGCTTTCACACACACACACACACACACACACACACACACACACACACACACACACACTCTCTCTCTCTGCATATAAAGTAGATACCGAGACATTTTGACTCCTTTAGCAGCTGTGAACCTGATTGTTTTTCTTTGACACTGTGAGACCTCACTCCTGGCGTGTGTTTGCTTTGGCCCATGTGACAGAGACAAAAAGACCGAGATTAACCAGGAAATAAATCGTAAGTGGCTCAAACTGTTTTGAGAAATGATGTCACAACTTAACCCTGTTTATCTGTTCCCTTCCCTCCCTCCCGTTTAGGGGTTTGGCATGATGCTGATGGAGGAGGCAGAGAGAATTGCCAGAGATGAACATGGCTCTAGTAAATTGGCTGTCATCTCAGGTGAGACACAAAACAGCATCATTTGTCCTCTCCTTGGACATCTAAGTACAAACATCTGTTTAAGCCACATCATGACTTTAATTGGTCAGTGCAGAAAGTAAAAGGAAGTAAAACTAGGGCAAGTTAAAACATTTGAATTCCTAGTCCAGGATGATTTAGGATATGAGTTTGTGAATGTGAAGTCTTTTATAATGTTTGCACCTCTACAACATGTTTAAGTCATTTAAACATTTGTATAACTGGTGTTTTGTTTTTTAATATAAGGAGCCCTGTTTTACTCATGGTTGTAGATCTGGCTGCACAGACCGTGTGGGCCTCCATCTGCTATCTGGATTTATGTGCAGCAGCACAAAGTGCAAAAGGGCTGGGTGGAGTGGAATGCAAAGGAGGGCGTGGCGATTAATGAACACAAAGTTCAACAAATCGAGAAAGAGCTTCTCCAGAAAATCCTCATCTGGATGATGCAGAGCGACATGATGTGAACTCACACCAGTGCAAATGTGCAGCCAGAGGCAGATGGTGTTAATTAGTACAGTGATGATAGAAGCAAAAAAAAAAAAGAAAAGTTTGGTGAAGTAATTTATATGATTGCTCATAATGCTATTTCAGTCCTAATTCTATGGTATCTCACATTGTAAATGGTCTCATCGTATCGTATTTGATGCCAGCATCAGACGCATTTCAAAAGTAAAACGTGAAACAACACTTCTGCTCGAATAAGTTGAGGCTGTGACACAGAGGATTAATGAGGCGTGGTAGTAGGACGTTTGCTACATAAACCAGCAGAATAATGAGTTATGACGTGTGGTGGTGTGTGAAGGTGTGCGTGGTTAGCTTGTAGCAGCCCGATGTCATTTATGCGTGATTAAATCAAGGTACAGTGTACTTTAGATTGATACACCAACGCAGCGCGTCAAACAGCTGATTTCAACACATCTACCAGCTGGAAAATGTTCAAAAATAGTTGTCTTCTCTGGTGTGTTTTGCAGGTGTAGGCACGAGGAACTATTACAGGAAGATGGGATATGAGTTGGAGGGGCCGTATATGGTGAAGGACCTGTATGGACCTGGACTGGACTGAATCTGGACACTGTTTTTATCTGGACAGTGGACACACACACATTATTTTATTTATCGAGACAATATCCCAGGGACACAGTTTGTGCCGTGCGTTTTTTGAAACTTGTTCTGGTTTTCTAGCGTCAGAGGAGATAATGGCTGGCTCCTTCTCTCAGCCCAGTTTTTTTTTTTTTTTATCTGGTGCACAGCAGGCAGTGCTGTTGCATCTCCTCCACTTCATGTAGATAAGGAGACAGCGTGAGGAGGAAGGTTATTTGGGATGAATCCAGAGCTTCACTCAGATTTTTAGTTCACTTTTAGGTCCAAACATTCTTTACAGAAAAAGAATGTTTTTTTTGTTTTAAAGTTAAATTTTAGTCTGTTTGACACACAAACAACAGCATGTTGGGTTTTTAGCGGGCAGCAGCAGTGCCTTGCTCATGAACTCTCTCAGCGAGCAGTGCTGATCCGAACAGTCCTGCCGAGACACGTTTAATTCCACTCAAACGTTGCATGTGTCTGACAAAAGGAGGATCCTGAATGTCTAGGTATCCCTGAAATCCTTTCTGTATGTTTGTCTGAGTTAATCATGTTTATGTTGCAATTAAACAGGAAACTCATTACGAGTCAAGCGTTCATTAGTGTTTGGCAGGGGATGAATGAACAGAGGGAAGTGTCCTCGCTGGACAGCCGTTGTGTAATTGCTCAATTTTGATTTATAGGGCAGGAAATTGAATATTAGTGTTACATAAATTGCTTTTTAAAGCCCCGCAGTTAATCCTGTTTCATGTGTTTCTGTCATGCATTCTCGGGCTTCATGTATTCTGGGAAATTCTAGATGGCGAACACATCTCTTGACTATTTTTTTTTGCCTCAAAGAATAAAGTATATTTCAATGTCTGTTTGTGTCCTGCTAAGTCCTAGTTGCAGCAGAAATCTTTGCAAGACATTTCAATAATTAAAGCTAAATGAGAATAGCCCAAAAGCTGGAATAGAAAGGTCACAGTGTATGAGTGGCTCCTATAATGTATTCCCCAATGTCAAGGGTGCATGCCCTAGCAGGGGACCCCTGATGATTGCCCTATGAGAGACTTTCACTGGCTCATTTGACACAGCCTTTCCAATTACATCTCCATCAGTTACCTGTCTATTGAGCAATGACCGAATGCTGTGTTCAGCCGCACTGTTGCTGGAAAGGGTTTGTCATTTGAGAAATAGCCAGCAATAAAGCGCAAAAAGGCTCATGCGGCGACCTGTGTCTCATATAGATTCCGACTGCACGGAGCAATTGAAGCCGAGCGGCCATGCGTAATTTCCTGGATGCGGCTGCTGTGTCGTGACTGTGCTGTGCTGTGTGTCGGTGTTGCAGCCCTGACGCATTGAAGAATAGGCCACACTCAGGCTTTCTCTCCACGCTTGCTCACTCCTGCTATCAGTTGTGAAATCAGAAAGGACTTTCCCTCCGCTCACACTCGCTGAGTCTGTGCCGAGCTGATTTGTGCCGCAGAGGAGGCAGAGTTTGGTCTAATCTTCACTGCAACACAGGGCAGAAGTGTAGCAAGTTGAGTTCAACTCCACTGAAGTGAAGGTTACAGGGCCTGTCGACCACAGTTACCTGAGTAAAAGAAGAGAAAATGGATTCGGGCATGTTAAGGCTGTATTCTGCTCTCCTCCCAGATCATGTATGCATTACATTCATGTATGCATTATCTGATTTCAATTCAATGCTGTAAATAATGGCTCATCATCAGTCCTGCGTTACTATAATAAAGTTTTAAAAGACTCGAAAAGGCCCTTTGTTGTGGATGCAAGACACCACCAGTAGTCACCACCTTTATGTAAGCAATTCAAATGTACATAGAGTAAAAATAAAGGCTCCTAGAGGTGCAGACCAAGGTTATTATAGTTAACTGATACCGATTCTGAACTTCTTAAATCTTGCCCCCTGACATATACCTCCCATATTATAATATGTGGGATAAAAACTAATACTAAAATGAATACAAACTAAATATTTTGAAACAATAAAAACTAAACTGAAATGAGTAAAGCCACACTGGAAACTAAATGAAATTAAACTGAACTGAAAACAAACATTACAGAACTGTAAAAACTAGTGCAGATAAAATCTTGTACCAACATTCATGGTCCCCAGATGATGAATCCAACGGTTGGCGGTGACCCTCTGATGTTTCATCTAATACCATCATCAGACTTTTAACTTGCCAAATACTTTGCATTGTCGCCCTGACCATTTTAGCATGTTAGCATTTAGCTCAAAGCACCACTTTGTCCTGTATGAAAACTCACATGGTCGTAGACTGAGCATCAAGGACTGTCTGAGGATCACAGGAGTGGTGAGGAAGTCCCCTGCGTACACTGAAAGAGTTCTTAGTCACTGTAATCACACCTCCTGTCCAGACAGGCTGCGAATTGATCCCCTCCTAATGTGATACCAATTGTGAGAAATGGGGGACCAAATCCACAGTCTTCCTCAATGCACTCTGAAGTCAGCTGAAGCGAATAAGCTTTCAGCAGTATGAGTAGCCAGATCGAGTTGGCACCTTCTAAAGACCGTCTCTTTAGCCCCTTAATGTGACCATCCCTCCATGCAGCTCAGCGAGACAACAGGGAATTTTGCACTGAAAAGACCAGAACTTTGAAAAATACCTGCAGTACTTCAGTGACTGCTGAAGCTTTGGCTGAACCAAATATACCATCCTGAATATGTATGCAGACATTCTCCCACCACACTTGTAACACATCCAACCCTGCACTATCAATTCCTCTGAACTCTCTCGGGCAGTGGGGAGGTCAGCGGTCGACTCGCCGAGCTGCTGGCTGGCCAGCAGAGCGTGAGGATTCACTCACACCGCTTAAAGTTCGCAGATCTGTCAGAGACAACCTCATGAGCTGGGAGCAGAGAGGTCAGGTGAGCCAGCCTCGCTAGCTTAAATCTCCTGTTGACGTCCACATCGCGGACGCTGCTGAGCTCGAGGACAGGCTGAGACAATAGGTGAGAGGATTGCTGCTTTTACGCCAGTGCTGTTTTAATTATGAAGGCCCTTTTTTTTTTATGGGTCATTATTTCCGCTTCAGCATCACCGCAAAGCACGAATGTGACATAATAACAGTCATGTTAGAATTTCATGTTTATTTTAAATTTCTAAAGGGTTCCTGGACATGATTCATGCTTTAATATATATATATATCAATTCTTGAGGCTCTGAAGTAGGTAGTAATCTGAGATATGGACTGTCAATGACTAAGACTGATGACAGTAATAAATGCTGTGGACTCAGCGTGGATATGATCAGCAACAATCCTAATGCCTGGCTTTAATTTCCTGTTCATGAGGGGATGCTATATTAGTGATCGTTAGTCATCGTGAACTTTGTGCTGCTTTGCCCTTTTGGTTTTCTGCGCAGATATCACAAAAATGTGACGCGTGTTTGACAACTTTCAAAGCCCTCCATACTCCATACACCAATCAACATCCTAAAATGTTACAGACCCACAGCGAACAGGTGAAATGATGAGGAGATCATACTTTATGAGAAGAAAACCGTGCAAAAAATATACATTTTCAAGTCATTTAAATTCATGTGTAAAGCAAACATGGCATAGAGCAACGTGTCAGAACGAGTATTACAAATTTAAATACACAGAAAGCAGAAAAAGACACCTGTATGAAGCCAGCCCTGCAATAAATACAGCTGTATACATTGAATCTGACGTGTTCGCCATACAATGTCCATGTATTTGGAGAAAAACACCCCAAAATTTGCCCTAAAACATTAGCATTAAATAAGACACCTGTTGCAAACATAGCATCAATAACAACTTTTAGGTTATTTTTTGCGAACTTTACATATTTAAGACGTGGAAGCCCAGTGACCTCTTAGATCCATGCTACATTGATATGTTTTGGAAATATCTGAAAAAGGGTAATTAGCATAAAAGAATTCAATGCTAGCTCCACTTTTCAACAAGTGAAAGCTGACGGTCCACAAATCAAGTCAAAATGAACACCTGAAATAAAGCTGAGATCATCACCAAAACACTGTAGAGCAGACAAGCAGCAGCAGCAGCAGTAACCCCTTGCTTTTCAATTCAGCCGTATTTACACACTAAAATCGATTCTCCATGTCAAGCATTCAAGGTCTAAACAACAGCATGGTGCTAACATCAAATACAGCTTCAGTTAAATCCCACTAGAACTCTATATGGACTTAAATATCATTGCGTGTTTTGTCTGCAGTGCAATCAGGGGCTCGCATGGACCCCCTCTACTTCATTGCTATTTTCCCTTTATGTGGTTTCCTACACAGTTTATTCCGTTTGTGCGACAAAAATAGCACCTGCACTCCCAATAATCATTTCTTATCCCCACTTCCCTGTGGCAGCAAAGTGGCTATTGCTTACACATGTAGGAAGCACTGCAGTCAGGGGGTCTACGGTCAATACTTCCATGTAGTGGCTACAGTGGTTATAGCCATTATGGTCTCTTTAGCCCACTTTCTGTCAGTGGGAGTCCTCTTTCAGAGCAGAGTGCACTCTGGCCCCCAGCTGGTCTGCTGAGGGACGGGCATCCGGGTTTGAGGCGAGCATGTCTAAAAGCAGGATGCACATCGCTGGACCAGGAGGGGGTGGCAGCGGGGGAGCTCTCTTAAACTTCATAGGGATGCACAGCTGGAGGTCGGCGTTCTCCCACAAAGCTTCCCCCAGCGGCATCAACCAGCCTGAGCGACCCTTACACACATAGGCACCTAAAGAGGAAACACGAGAGAAGACACTGCTGAGTCATCGTGCCGGAGGCTCCTGACTGATGGCAACAACAGACACGGCAGGGAGCCACTTGATCTCTGTGATTACGGACCACACATGGATTTGCAAGTAGTCAAGTGCCTACTGGTGTGACATATTTCCAGTAATCGCCAATAGAGAGAGAAGTGTGTGGAAGGTTTTGAGAACACACTGGGACACACATGAAATGTATTACACTTAATCCAGCATCAGATCATCTGATCATGAACCCAAGATGTGATGAACTTTGTGTTTATTAAATATTGTCAGACAGCTAACCTACTTACAGTTTCATCATAGCCAGAAACACACACAGTGGTGGAACACAGTTGGCTCTGAATGCGGCTGGGAGGCAGTGCGTACAAAGAGCGGGTTAAGAGTACTGCATGATGACGTTTTTTTAATAAGAGGGGCACTTGCATGATTACCCGATTACACGTGAACATGCATGTAAGAGTCTATTACCAAAAGTGCCGGCAGCAGGCTGTGACAGAGCGTTACTTTGTCTGTAAACATAAAGCTGCATCTAGCAGCTCTATGTCAATATGATATAGAGGAGACCAAATTACTAGACGTGTTTTCTAAATACATCATCTGCTAAGTGCTTTCTAGTAAGCTGCCTCCAGTTTGCTGTTTAACTGACACACTCAGGGCATACAGTGTGGTTAATATATGTGGTGTGGCTAACATCTAAAGCCCCTACAGACCCATGACACACCCACACACTTATTCTGTTTAAAGGCTGAGCGACTGGACAAAATATATCGGCTGAGTCCATTAACGGTTGTTTTTTTGGCGATTTTTGTCATGTCTGCCTTTGAAGAGCGTGTGAGAGCTGCTGCTCAGTGACACACACTCTCGGCCGGCGAGCTAACCAAGAAGCACAAAGGGGCCAGCAACGGTGGAGAGAGGCAGCAGGGAAAAACGAGTGTAGAGCCACAATACTTTAACATCTAACTCAGTGAATGAAAAGGTTTGTATTGACCAAACCAGAGTTAGTGACTGCTGGACTAACCACAGCAGTTTTGTTGAGTTTTATTTCCTTTCTGTCGACTTTGAATGAAGCGCGTTTTACGATGAGTTAATAAGGCGATTAAGTTTGTCTTCGTTCAATAAAAGAAAGTTGAATTCAGAAGGTGTCCAGTTGTGTTTTTCTGTTAGATGAGGAAAACACGGGTAAGAAAACTTCTTGACATATTGTGAGTTTACTTTGTTTGTTAGACTAATAAAATGAAGTGACGGTGTTGCACACATCTCCCAGCTGAAACTACAGTGGGCGCTAACCTACAGCTATGTCCCAATGCCATATTACCTACTAAGACCTCTCCCTAACAACCAACAAACGAGTGAACTCTACTGGATAGAGGTGAAAATGTATCCAGGTATAATAAAAGCAATGTTGCAGTGCAAAGAATGGATGAGATTTGTTTAGGCACTGCTTGTGATTTCTCCCTCTGCACATGAGCGCCCATGTAATTTATTCTGAACAAATGTAACTTTCTTTCACCTGTGGTTCATGTAAGATGTGCTGCTTCTCAGCATCGTAAATTAGTCTCATCATCCATGTCGTCAGCGGCAATTTTGGCCAGGGTTGGAGGTGGAGCAAGTGCGTGAAACTTTGAAAAAATAGAACGAAGGAGAGCAGTTTTTCAAACAAACGACACGTACCTTAGCCCGAAGCAGGCTAAGACATCTTCACTGGGACAAACTGAAACAATCTGGCGTTCGCTTGTTTCCACTAAGAAAGTGGTGTCATTCTATGCAAGAACTGCTTGCAGCTGCAAAAATGAAAACTAATCGTGGACGCTGGTGAAGCAGCTCCAGTAAGTCACTATTTCTGGAAACCTGTCTGGCTGACTGGACCTCAGAAGTTGGGCAAAGTTGAAGTACCAGGATGAACTCCCTCCTCTTTTCTTCATATCATTATGAAAATCAAACTTTGGTGTTTTGGCTGGTGATCAGTATAATTATGAAAGATAAAACTTTGGGCTCGAATAACCTGAATTGGTCATTTGTCTTTATTTGAGATTTGAGACTACATGATTGATTGACAAAAATTAGGTGATTAACAAGGAGAAAAAAAATCATTAGTTGCATCCCTAAAATGTAGCCAAGCCAAAATGAAAAGAGGTTTATCTGTGAAAGTAATTAAAATGCATCAATTCATACTTAAGCCCTTTTTCAGTTTTCTGGGAGCATGATTTGATTTTAATGGAGCACTGTTAGCATCAGGGCTGTTATGACAGCACGAGCCCTCTGCCCTTGATGACGCTCCACACTGCACTCTGCCTAAACGCCGGAGCTGACGTCTACAGTCAAGTGTAGGACTGGCCTGGTGAAAGGCAGCCAATGATTTCCTGACCTGCCTGAGCAAAAGGCCAACGTTGACATCAAGCACTGGGCTTCACAAAGGACAAACGCAAGGGGCTGTGTCTTCCCTCTTGACTATATTCTTCTCGCTCCCCTGCCTAGTCAAATAACTGTGTGGGTGTGTGGGTCTTGAGAGAGGATGGAGTAAAATAATGGACCATTTTATCTGTCTGTGAAAAGCCTCCAGCTGCCTCTCCCCATTTTCTCACTGACAAAGAAGACTGTGATCAGGGCTGCTAAATTCCATTTTGCCTTTTTTTTTATTTGAATCCACTGGAACCCCTCTCTCCCCCCCAATCATAACCATTTTCATTCAGCTTAATGGAGTATCAGTGACTCAGGGAGGTTCTCAGGCACTAAACTTGGGGATAATGGTTCATGCCTCCAGGTCGGCTCTGGCCGGACCCATTTTTTGTGAATAAAATGAGACATCTGTATTACAGCCATTTCATTAGTCTCTGACAGTGGAGTGCAGAGCAGAACTGAGCCCTACGTCCATTAAGACGCTTCCTCATCCTGTGGCCACATGGGATATCTGACAGGAAATAGGACATTAAAAAAAAGCGAGAGATTAAAATCTAAATGCTGTTCTGCAGTGCTAGACGGGAATGCTTGGCAAAGTGCTTCTCCTTGCTCATATTGAATTGGCCAGAGCCTCACAGCCTTTATGGCTCCAGCTCACTACATCAAAGTTCTATGCAATCACAAATAATGAAATTAAACTGCACAAATACCTACACATTCGTATATGTGCATTACAATCAAAATGTAATTGATCTTCATTAAAGTAGGTGGATATTATTAAAAGCACTGTGTCAGGACCCAAAGGTAGGGACGAAGAAGCTGGTGTCTCACATGCTGCCAGCAACAGCACTTCTGGAGCAGGAAAGGCTGAATTACATACTGTCATCTTGTATTGTGACAAGCAGAGGTCCTATAATCCATATCAAAATGTACATAGCATAAATCATCATCGCTTTGCCATTTAGATTTATGATTGTACCATCCGTGGTTGATGAATGTATGATGTATAGTATGTGACATTTTTATTACGTGCCAGTTAATTAAGTCAAACTCGATTCAGTGCGATGCGTCATCCACCTGCCTGACCACACACTCAACCTTTCTGTGAGCAGGATACAACATGACAGGCCTATGGTGGTGTGTTATCCAACATGTTAACACTCTGCCATATGCACAAAGATGCTGACAAAATCTGTATTCACATATTTGCATATTACCGTGTGTTGTAGAACTAAATCTCCACCCGAGTCTGGTTGCTGTGGAGACATTCTCAGTCTCTGGTCTACTGTACTGACTCTCTACTGGAAACTTACCCAGTTGTTCCTGCGTGGTCCCTTCTTCAACAAAGGTGATTCTCTCCAGGACAGCCCAGAACATCACACCCAAGGAGAAGATGTCTGCCTGCGCTGTGTAGGTCAATCCACCCCAGACCTCTGGAGCCATGTAGAAGTCAGAGCCACAGGTGGAAGAGAAGTGCTGCCTGGTCAGATCACCGTCCACAAGACCTTCTCTCATCTTGCTCAGACCAAAGTCTGCCACCTAGAGGATGGACAGGGAGACTCACTGAAAAAGAAATACAGTATGTCTTGTGATGGTGGAGAAGTTTTTACACAAATGTATAACTCTAGAAACTTTCTTCCCTTCAAAAAAAAAAAAAAAAGCTATGGAAAATTTTGTTGAGGAAGTCTGAGGGAGTCTCTAGTGTAAATGTCAATACAGTAGAGTTTGAACAATTAGTTGATTGATCAATAGTACATAAACAGAAAATTAATCAGAAACTATTTTGATAATCGATTTAATCACAGTCATCATCATACTTTAAGCAAATATGCTAAATATTTATCATACTCCTCTTTTAAAGCACCCGTGGTAAAGTTGTAGAACTCCTGACATGAATCTGATCAATATCTTCTCAGTAATTTAATTGTATGGGGACACAGGGGTAAACACAGAATTTTTACTTTCAATTATTCTTTCAGATTTTCTGTAATATTGGTTATTGTGCGTTGAGCTCCTTGCTGCTGTGAAAATTAAACACCTCCTGAGAGAAAACACTATTAAATACAATGATGCTTTTAAATTTGAACAAGTTGTGTGATGACTCAAGGATGATGCCACTTGATCTGACGTGAATACTGTCACATAACAACACTCTGCCTACCTTGACAACAGGGCCTTTGGGTGTCACACAGACCAGCACATTGTCAGGCTTCAGGTCTCGGTGAGTGATACCCAGGTTATGCAGGAAGGCCACAGCGCTGCAGAGCTGTCGCACCACGCTGTGGTTGCGCTGGGCGTCTGGTGGCCTGGAGAGCAGGTACTGATTCAAGTCGCCCCCATCACAGTACTCCATCACGAGCCACAGGGCCAAGCAGCGCAGGGATCCAGACTCCTCTTCCTTACTCTGAGCTGGTCTCTTCCTGGCTCTGTTTTGAGGTCTTTGTGGAGTTGTAGCATCAGATGCATTAGATTTAGTCTTGTTCTGTAGCTTAGCCTTGGCCTGGATGGTGTTGGTCTTGTCCTGAAGCCTAGAGGCAGAATCGATCCTCCTCTGAGTGTCAGACTGAGAGTTGCTCCTTTCCTGACTTTGTGGTGCTCCGATCACACTGCCCTTCAGCACACTCTCAACTAGAAGGACAGGCAGTTTTCCTGGTTTTAGGGGCTTCAGGCTCCTTGGCCCTGTCTGCAGAAGACAGCTGTGCAGTGCAATAACATTGACATGGTTCTTAGCTGTGGATCTCATGGCCCACAGCTCTTGCAGGTAGAGTTCAATGCACTCCGGGTTGCTGCAAGGAAGCCGCTTGATAGCCACCCTCTGTCCTGTTTTGGCCATATGGCCCTCAAAGACCACACCATAGCTGCCTCGTCCTACCTCCCTCTCTAAAGTGTAGAGCTCCTCCATCTCAGCCAGCAGCTGCAGTCTGATGTGAGAGCTAACAAAGATAAAATAATTAAGGTTAGCATGATCAAAACGACATGTAGCGATGCTGTACGCCTGTGTACGCCTTCGTCTAGTAGTAATAACGGCGTAACGTTTAGCTACAACACTTAACCAGACTGTCCCTCAGCTTTAGGTTTAGAGCTTTAAGTTTACGTTATGACGCTCCGGAATGAAACCTTATGCTTCATAAAATTCAGCCACTATTCGTCGAGCTAATGTTAACGTTACACTTCACAACTACTGTAATGTTAACGTTATGTGCTAGAGCTAGCCAGTAAGTTAGCTTCTCAGTCCAAACATAACCTACCGTGACGAGTTACTTTTTTTAGTTGAAGTCAACGATACATAGACCATTGTTAGTTTACAAACAATAACTTAAAGTTGGAAAGATGTCCCGAGGCCATATGAAGTTAGTTATGGCAAGCGTTAAATAATGAATTCGTCATAGCCTCTATAGCCACAGCAGCGCTAGTTTAAAAAGGAACCGAAACGTAACTTCTCGCTAAAGGTGAGTTCTGGTTGTAGTTTTTAGACTTACCCTCAAGACTTCGGCTTACATTACCAGCAATAAATCCACTTCAAACTGCACTCTACCAGATTCACACGGCGTCTCACACCATATTCAAGTAATTTGGATATTTTTATTGTTGACAAACAATTGTGATAAAATGGCACTGAACAAATGGGACAAACTTCCGCGTCTCGATAAATTCACAGCGTCCCGCTCTGTGCGTACGTGCATCGTGATTGGCTATGGTAATTTTACCGCGTGCTGTGATTGGTTGGTAGCAGAGCCGCGGAGTATTCAATAATTCGAATTGTTCAAATCACCAGGTTGCAATACTAACGAGGAGGTTGTCGCGTACTGTCATCTATTAATGATTTTCAAAGGTATGGACACAGAATGCTGATTTCAGGAGTGAAGACAGTCAATGAAGCATTCGTTTTAAGGGATAGCAATATATTTTAACATAATAAGGTGATAATAGCTCAAAGCTTCAAGGTTTGTCAGACGTATCAATCAGTCAGAAGTGCGCACATTTGCCGATGTTAATGTCTGTTATCATAATCGCAATAGAAACATTTTATCTTATATGCATTGTAGTTACAAATATCCAAGTTGATGAAGTTCCTCATATTATTTTGATTTCAAATACATGTTACAAAACGGAAACGTTATGCTTTTGTATTATTTTGAAGAACTATCTGGCACAGTTGGCAACTCAATAGGCTAAATTGCTTAGAGAGAGAAAGAATAAGTAATATCTGGCCGGAAGTATTTTGGCCTATTCACACATTAGACTAAAAATACTTCAGTGGGTCTTCACTTTTCAGTCCTGACCAGCATTTTGTAAGAAAAGAAAGAAAGAAAGAAAAAAACACGATGGAAGCGCTGAGAATGCCTTAAGTGGCGAATCTGAGTCAGTGGTCTCATATAAAGGTGGGACAGTTTTGTAATCGAGCCTTTTCATTTGACAAAAAAAGAACCGAAAATGCGAAAACGCCAAAGTTCCCTCATTGCTGCAGTCCCATTTCATCACAAAAGACCTGAACAAAACACTCGCACCTATACACACGCGTACAATGAGTGGGTGCTGCATCTGTATCGACTGGAGAGGCAACAGTGGTGATGACAGATAACAGCAGCGGTGTGTGTGTGTGTGTGTGTGTGTGTGTGTGTGTGTGTGTGTGCGTGTGCGTGTGTGTGTGTGTGTGTGTGTGTGTGTGTGTGTCTGTGTGCGTGTGTTTGTTTGTTCTTCTGAGAGAATATAATAGGATACATGGTGATTCATTGCACTGAAGCACACTGTGAAAGAAAAGAGCAGCTTTGAAGTGTGCGTGTGTGTGATATGTGCTCGTGTGCATGCTTATGTGATCCATAGCTTTTATCAGTGGTGCCAATCATGAATACTCTTCATTACTTGAGGAAGATGGAATCAGTCATACTTGACTTATTTTTTATCTTGAAGCAGATGCCCTCTATTGTATTATCATATCTCGCTTGCTTTGACAGATATCTGGATGCAGACATTGGGCATAATGTAGAGTGCATTCTGGCTGGAGACTTTATGAGGAAGTGTTTGGTGGGAACCTCACAGAGGGGCCAGAATTGAATTTCCCGACAAATTCAATAAAGCATTCAAGGCACCCCAAAAAGATGTTAATGAGTCCAATAAGAATTATAGTTTTAATCACCTCTGTTTTCAGACTAATTGCGAGTCTGTGGGGGCTTTGCTTGCTAATTACGGAGTCCACCAACAGGAGGGGCAACAGTAATTATTTCCTTGATTGAGGTCAAAACCCTTGCATTTAATCCTGAGGTCTATCCCGCACTCCTCACACACAAGGAGTAAACATCAGTAAACAACTTCTCTGCATCCCGTACTCAATCTCACAGCAGTCACTCTTTCACAAATAATGTTTTTCTTCCTCACTGAGCCGGCTTTTCGTCGGAGAGCCTGCCACGCCGTCTGCTGCCATTCTCATGTTTCCGTTGTGTTAACCTGATGTCTTCACACGACAGTTTTAATGAGAAATACAGTGCTTTTCTGCTTTCAGACGCCCTTTGCTATCTGCAGCTGGCACTGAAAAGAAAATATCTGAGAGGAGTTGTGCAATAAGATCAATATATACAAACACATGAAATACTGCTGTGTCTCACTGAATGCTTACACTCTGAAAGTTTTTGGTGGTTGACGCTGCAGATTTTCCGAGCAGACGAGTAATTCTTCTTCCATGCAAAATTAAGGCGGCTTTTGGGATAGAAATGTAATTTTTCATTTTCGGCCCCGCTGTTAATAACAATCACTTGTGTCTTGACAGGTGAGAGCCCTGAGCCGCCATAAACCTCGCAGTGATCCCCCCCCCTCCCTTTGGTTTCACATCATTGGGTTTAATTGTGGAGGAGGATGGTAAAACTCCTCAGCTGGATGAGATGGAGAGGAGACGAGGAGCTCAGCTCAAAACTCCAGCCAAATGCCGGTCAGTTTTGGTTGCAGCTGTCTGAGTTCTATAGACTCTTTTGGCGTGGAGCCCACCAGCCACAAGTCAGCATTTTTTCATCCTTAGGGATACTTTGGGTTGTTACAAAAAAAAATCTTTTAAATCTAGTTGCTAATGTAGAAAGTTGAAGTATAACTTGGTGCGACAGCCATTAAACCAATAAAGTGGAATGTAATGGATATGTAAGTTTAGGGAAATACTGCCAAGTGCTTACTGTCTTGGGACAGATAATACATTTATACTGATGGTATAAAAAGTTTTATTTTTATGTCAGCTATCATTCTTTCCACATTTTTAAAATGCTACATATAAAACATCTTGCAATGCCTATTAAAATGTATACTTTCTTGCTTACTAACTTTACTTGTGCTTACTACACATCACTCCCTGATTCATGGTAAAGGGATAATTGATTGAAGTGCTGATAAGAATAATTATCATAATCATGGACCCAAATCAGAGCTATTTTATTAAATCACAACAGAATAACTGAAACCCCTCACAGCTTTAATGTTGTGATATGGCTGCCTGGAATCCAATTACACATTTCTATCGAGGGTTATTTGAGTTTCTAATCCTGGTGGAGAATTACTGAATGATGAAAGCTTCAGTCTAAAACAACACACATGTTTAGCCAATAGAACGTGTTTGGCTCTACACCAAGGAAATAATAATATTCTCCCTTGAGTTGATGGTTGAGTTCATGTTCATGACAAAAACCTCAACAACAGTGACAAAAGAGCGACCTGACAGAGCCTTAGTGTGTACATGAGAAAACAAACATGCTGGCTCGTGTTTGATGAAACTGTCATCCATTTTTTCATACATTGGGAAAAAATTTGAGACTGATTTTTCAGACAAATAGGTGCTCACTGGATTTCACTGGCTCCCTGTTCATGACATCTACAAGATCTCTACCTAAACTAGACTGACAAGGTTCTAATGTGATGTGGTGCCAAGTTAAGCATGACCCTCTCTGTCATCAAGGTAATCACTGCCTCTTGGCCACCAGAGGAAGCGTTTGTGGACACTGGACAGCCAGTGGATAACAGCGATATCAATGACAGACAGGCACCGCTACGGCTGCTTGTTCTTCTGGGCTCCTTATCTCAGCCACACCGAGGGCTCTGTCTATGTACCCAATTCATCCATCACTATCAGACCGCACACAGGTTCAGGGCCAGCATTCACACTTTTACAGGGAGCTAAAGGTAATGTCAGCACATGATGACCAAGGAGTTGAACATGAGGAGTAACTTCAAGACCCAGAAAGTAGGTTTTTGCTGTTGCTGTTGTTATTATCGAAGACACAATCATTGTTTGTATTATCATTATTATTACAATCAAATGCTACTGCCATCTAGGGATTGCAGTGGCGGTCAGTTGGTCCAAAACTGTGGTGTAGACTGAAATACATCAATGATTATTGGATAAATTGCCATTACATTTTCACATTCATGGACCCCAGAGAATGAATCCTAATGATTTTTGTGATCCCCTGACTTTTCTATGAGTGCTACCATGAGTTTTTCCACATTTTTCGTCTAGAGTGAAAGGTCTCGATAGCTATTGGATGGATTGCTTGAAGTTTCGGTACAGATATCCAGGGTGCCCAGAGGATGAATTCTAATGACTCTGGTGATTCCCTGACTTTTCATCCAGTGCCACCAGCAGGTCAGTTTTCACATTACCAGTGAAATGTCTCTACATCCAGATGGATTGGCACGAACACAAATATTAATGGTACTCAGACAATGTCGTCTAATGACTTTGATGGTCCCCTGACTATTTGATGGATCACCATGAAATATAGCGCTGACATGCATGTCCCTCAAAGGAAAACTTGTAATAACTTTGATGATCCCTTAATATTTCATAGATGACAAGATGGCAGCGCAAATGGACGCAGCAGTTTCTGTCAGTCTCAATAGTACAATATTTACACGTGTACATTTGTCTATGTCTTTATGTTTGTGTTTATTAAGATTGAGTACAGCTGTCAGTTTCTGATAGACTTTGGCAGAACAAAGGAAAACAACCTGACACCCACGAAAACAATGAAACTTCAGAACCTTGGATTACCCCACCTGTTTATGACTTTACCGGTCTTGACTGCCGCTTTCAATTTGGGCAGGGTCGCAACAGGTGGCGTGAGTAGGCTAGCAGCTAGCTCAAAGAAGCCAGCTATCGCAACCATTCCACTCACCACAGTGGTGCGTGTGTTTACGTCAGCAATGCTGGATGCTGTAACCCTATGATTACCAAGTGCTGGCCTGTCTATCTACCGAGGGAATTTACAGCTATTCTTTTGGTAGCTACATACTTCCTGGCCCCAACGACAATAGAAATGAGGCACTCAGTTAACTGTATTTTGTCATCAGTGAACAACAGAGAGCTCACTCAGATGGACTCCTCATTCTTGCTGTGGTTTTTAACCATTATGTCGGTATTGCCAAAGTCCATACAACCACATCAACACTGGCTTGTGACAGCAACATCTCTCTGCTGAACCAACTGAACATCTTCTCTGCATGTTTCGAGGCACGAAACAAAACGCCTGCACAGAAGACACCCTCCAACAACCAGGTTCTGTGCCTTTCCTCAGCCAGTATGAAGGAATGACTTCAAGGCTGCTGGTCCAGACAACATACCAGGTCTTGAAAGATTGCACAGGAGCTCAAACTTGCTATAAATCTCCGTAAAGCCAAGACGGAGCTGTAGATTCAGGTGTCAGTTCTCTGTAGGTTCATCATTCTGACAGACCCCTGTTATTCTAAAAATACTTATTAAAGCCACTTTAAGTAGCATACATCTTCACAGAGCTACTACCACAACTGTAGACTTTTAGTCTTATAATTCCCAAATTCTTCATCCTGCTTCTCCTCGGTCTAATTTCCTGTCACTTGTTTCTGTCTTATATCTGTATCTGCTTCTGCTGCATAGTTCATCTTCTGGTTAACATCATCAACTCTCAGGACCTTGGGACAGATCTTGTTTTCTGTTCCCAAATCTCTTGCATGACTCATACTAACCTCCTGTCTGCAGACCTGGGCTGTCTGCTTGTTCTATCCATTGACTGCCCTACTCTACATTGTTCAATCTTTCATTCACAAGGAGAATATAGTCTGCTATTCAGGTGTGGCATCATCATCAAAAAGAAAATGCTTGTTTTTCTCTGTCCCAGAGCAACCTTATCGATCCATGATCATCTCCATGCCACTGCTTCTCTAGCTTGTATTTAACTTGCATTTCTGGCGTAAACATTCGATTTAAAGTGATACTGTTTCCATGACCTTGGCAGCAGGTTGCCGTCGAGGTTGTGGGTTTTATGGACACCTTAGACATAGGAATTCTGGATCAATCTCACGGTGGATGATGCGTATTTTTAGAGCCCCATTAATTTGCTCAATGAAGACGAAACCAGTGGCGTAGGCAATGCCTCCTACGTCAGTGTGGGCCATGGCTTGTGTGTCTGTCCAGGGTTTGTGCGTAACAGAATGGGGGAATCCACCCCTCTCTCTAGCTCTCCTCTATGGTGATGTGAATGGTGATATACAGGGGAAGGGAGGGGAGGGGGGGGGATGGAGGGTTGAGCCAGGAGGGAAGGGGTGTGCCATTATAAGAAGCCTCAGAGGAGGCACGCGTTCAGTTGTTGAAACCCTTAGCCTAAGGATACGAGCTGAACCACCAAACTCTCCTGTAGCCACAGAAGGAGGACTCTGAGAGCACATCTTTACGTCACAGATACAGGTAAGGAAGTGACTTTTTTCACATGAGGGTGAGCCTACCTGCGTGTAGAGATTGTGTAGTTCAAACGAAGACGAGAGGAGGAGAAGACACTTGTTCAGACATGAGAAAACAGTTAATTAGGGGAGGACTTATCTCTTGCATGCACAAACCACTGGCTAATAAATCCTAAGGGAATACTGTTGTTTAAGGACAACCTCTGTTAGGATTCTCCCTCTTTCATTCCCTTTTTCGATCGAGTCCGTCACGTCTGCTTTATCTGTTTCTGGCTCTGTGATTTTGGATTTTGACCTCAGAGGTGATTCTGTAAATAACCCCCCCTCACCTGGAGTAATCCTTTTTTTTTTTTTTTTTCCATTACTCTGTTTGTCTCCCTGTGGCACTAAAGGCGCCAGACTCACCGTCAGCAGCACCCACATTGCACCTGATTACTACTTAATTAACAAGGGAGAAAGTCTCAGATCGTGCTGAGAAAGCAGTTAGATACTTGGCTGCACTTTGCTATGGGATCAGATGTACCTGACTTTAATCTAACATGAGGAGATTACATAAAAAGATATAGAAATAAATGAAAAAAGAACAAATATAAATATGCATTTTCGAAACATTCCTCCAGTCCTTAGTTTTCCCTGAGATTTAAGCCGAATTTATCAAAAGAGCACTGCTGGAAGTCGGTGAATGCCACTCCAGAAGCAGCTTATTTATGGCTGGCTCTTGTGATTGATCATGGAATATTGTATGTCAGATTAAATACATCACACTAAAGCTTCAAAGAAACATTGACAAAAGCTTATTCTTCCTAAAGCAGCTCCAGTGTCAACCCCAACATGTAAGAGAAAAGCTGGAGAAGTGAATCAGTTGAACGCTGTTATTATGCTAAGCGCAGGATAATGATGATTTTAATGATAATGGTAATGAATGTGCATAATCTTTTCCCATTATCAGTGAAGACGATCCTCGTGCAGACAGGGGAGAAGATGGTGGTTAATGTGCCATTCACAGATAAATCACTTCACACTGGGGAAATGTTTTATGAAGACTGAAACATGTTTACAGGACGGAGACAAATATAGTATTTTAGAGGTATAGCAGAGTAATCGGAGAGAAGTGCCTTGAATCACCCAATTTCAATGGAGTTTTTTGTCTTAATTTTGTGTAAAAATGTGTGGTATACAAAAGGAAAGACCTTGTTGTGTCATAAAAAGTAAATGTTTTAGTGCTAATGTGTGCCTTGGCATGTAGACTTTTTCTTTTCTTTTTTTTTTTTTTAATAATTAATAACGTCATTCGTCTTATTTTTGTAAATGAAATTCCATGTTACTCAGAAATCTAAAATTGTTTTAATCTCATCATACTTCACATCATTGGCGAAGAATGTCATTTCATTTGCATTTCATTTATTCTGTCTTGTAAAAAAAAAAAGGTTTTGCTAGCGCATCATGAGCATTCTGTCTTTAATCTGCAAAAAAAAAAAAGCTTTTAGGATTTCTGCTGCCTACGAGAAGATTGAACTGATTACACTGCTTACAGTTTTTTTCTGTCAATATTAATTGAGAGTGTTTGTAGTGTTTTACACACAAATCCTCCTTGTGCACCTATCAGTCTTTTTATATGGCCCATACCGAGAACTGATGCGATACCAGTGTCTAAACAACAAGCTTTTTATGTGTAAAGCAACATCAGGCTTGACTTAAACATACCTTTCTTTCTGTAACAAATAAATGTTCAGATAAAAATGTACTGATACCAGATCAGCCGATGCAGCTGTTTGAGTCAGTATCGGACCGATATGCAGTATTGGATCTCGGTGCATCTGAATTCATCACCACATGATACACTGAGGAATAAGAAGAGCAAAGTTGCCAGATGTTCCCGTATCTGTTTCTGTCAAGTATTTTGCAGTTCATCACTTTTTCCAGCCTCACTGTCCTCACCTTGATAAAAGTAGGGAGCTGTTGTGGCCGTGCTAGATTGCTCTCCCATTGGCTCCATGTCCAATGGATTAGTACAGGTGTCAACGCAGCTTAACAGCCAGATCAATGATGACACCATGTCAGCTGCCTAACACTCTGCAGAATACAGTCTGGGGCTGGTGGGGAGCAGCACTGCAGGACTGAGTGCATCATTTAGAGCGTGGTGTCCCTGTGTTATCTTTGTTTTCTGAAAGTCAAAAGCTGATTTAGCTTTGATGATTGACATTCAAGACATTTTCCATGACCTTTTTTTAGAGTTTACTCCACATGCTTTGACTTGATTTCAGTGTCATGAAACATGTTCCCCTGCATCAGTGCCTGTCCCTTCACTCCACTTTGCGTAGTGTCGACATGGAAAGTGTTAAGATTCACATGAAATCACTTCTCTGCATTCCCAGTGTCCACCCTTTTTCCTTTAAAGCACCCATCTCCCACAGACTCCCACACATCTAATGCTGCATCTACCCGTGCGACAGTTTATCAGCCAAACTGAAAGATGATATGTCTGTAGTGCACTCTGCTCTCTCTCAGGGTGCGATCATCCAAGTTGAACCGCACTGGGAGGATATTATTTTGGGGCTATCAACACAGCTTCATGGGGACTAAATGAGATGATTGTTGGAGTGATTTCCCCTTATGAAGGGCATATCTGATGCTCGCAATGATTGCAGAGGAGATGTCACCCAGTTGAGTGTCTGCCCTCAGGTGCAAATGTGTTCGCAATTAAAAGAAACCCTGCGAGTACAATTGATGGAAACCATAGTAATAATATGCTCAATTGATCTGATATGATGGTGCCTTGGAAAGAAGCAGATATGAATATAAAGAGTATCATATCTCCACTCAATATTTGTACTAATGTGTATGTGAGAGTGTTATAGCCTATGCGGGATATGAGAGAAAAAGATTAAGTTTATCAAGTTTTCACTCAATTTGTGTGCTCTACAGTCTACATGAGATAAGATTTCCTAAAGGCACGTCGTTATCCAGGAGCAGGAATTGTGATTCTTCCAGCAGATATGATTACAGTAAGACAAATAGAATTCAAGAAATAAAGAGAATCTCCATTGCATGTAAATGCACAGTATCTTATACTACTTTATATGCTCAAAGTTAGCAATATATACACCATCATCATGACTTCAGCTCTTGACTTCTTTCCCCTTTATCATCATCATAATGTGTCGATTCTGCCTCAGTGTGCCAATAACTAGACTTGAATGCTGCAACCAGGCAGGTAATTGGTCCAATCATGAAGTCTGGTACAGCTGTGGCAGACAGCTGAACCGGATTAAGCAATATCTCCCAGATTAGTGCTTTCAGGGTGCTTTCTCCAAGTAAAAGGTACAACTGCAAGCGCACCGTCTCCTGCTCCTGGTCCTCTAAACTCTCCACTGAGTCACACACTGTTTGTCGTGGCTGCAGCGGCTGGATTTACAGTGCTGTGGGAGAGATGATCCTGTGGCTGTGTGTCTAAATCCTCCTCAAACTGAAGGTTTTTGGTAGAGTAACTTGTTATGGGTGGTTTGAGAGGATAGCGGTGGTCACATTTGGTGGTGGTTTCAGTGGTGCTGCATGAGTTTTTCTTTGGGCTTCTGTGTGAGTTTTGCCCAAGGATGTAGAATAAGGAAACACCAGAAGGGGAACATTAGTTCTGATAAACGATTAATTGCTCAAGTAATTTCTCAAGCAAGAATGCCAAACATTTGCAGCTTCTCTCTGTTTTAATTTGAATATGTCGCTTTGGGCCATGAAAAATCACACTGAAATAAACAGTTAAACACACATTAGTGTAATGTCAATGCATGCTGGTTTTAAATGGCAGGTGGTTGGCACTCTGTGTTACTGTCTGGTCCGTTGCTCATGTTCAATTCTATTGTCTTTTTAGGACAATATTAACAAAATAGCATAGATGGTATGAGATAGGGTAGCCTGAGAGGCAAAACCCAGGGAGAAATAATACCAAGCACTTGCTGCACCAGTCACTGCTGCTTGTTAAACTGATTGTTCTGAGTGTGTGGTCATAACTGCCGAAGGCAAATCAGATGAGAGTGTCGCTGTTTTCATCAGAGTTTCTGGGTTTTGGCAGCAGGACAGTCAGAGAACGACGCTTAGAGAGGTTTTAGTTTGAGAATCAACCCGAAACTATAAAAGTTAGGAGGACAGAAATAAGGCTTTGTAAAGTGAGAGGGACGTTGAACTTCGCCTCAATTCCCAGTGGAAATTACACCTAATTCATTTGCATTATAGCTTGTAAACTGTTCATTCTGGGATGAGAGTAACCAAAGAAACTATCAGAAAATAATTCAGTTAGGGTTGGAATTTTAAACAGGTTTGTTGAGCACCGTCTAATTTCAAGCAATCAGGTGACCTATGAGAGATACAGCGTCTCATGTCAAGATGCTGGCCCGATGAGTCACCACATGATGTGCACTAATGCAGCGTGTTGTAGGGAGCCTGGGTTAGAAGACTAAATGGTTTAAGCCACAGTACACAAGCATGACCGCTTCATTTAAGGTCAGCAGGCCTTTGCAATGTTGATTCTGGCTGTAATTGAAGTAAAAGTGGGAGCAGAAGTAGTTTGAAGTCTTATTTCTGTGTGCAGTCGAACAACACATTCTTCCATTTTCTGAACCGCTTGTTTTGTTGATGGATGCAAGGAGCCAAAGCCAATCCCTGCATACAGAGGGCGAAAAGGCAGAGTGCAAACAGGTCAGCAGCCCGGAACCAATTCAAGATATGCAAACATAACTTCTTATTTAGCTTTACATAGATTAGTAAAAGTTTAGAAAGACAGAGGAGACCAGGAAGGGAAGAGAAAGACGAAAACTTTTGTCAGAAACTGAAACTGAACAAAAACGATACCGTGTAAGAAAAACTAAAGCTGAATGATTTTGCCTGGTTACACGGCTGATTCAATCAAAACAAACATGAATTCTTCTCAGGTTTAGTTTTTTCGCAATAAATTATCAAGGTTCATTTATTGTCATTGTGCAGCACAGGGTTGTCGGAGTTGTTGCCCCTCATGCTACACATACAAAGAACATACACGCACACGCTTGAATTAGAAGCATTTTGTGTGTAAATGTTGATGAATACGTTGTGCACCTGTGGAGTTTTCTGTATTAAACTGAACATAGTCGTAACCAAGGGCTCATGTTGCCTAAACACAACTGTAAAAAAGTTTAACTTTGCTTTAGCTGCTCTGGATAATCTGCAGACCTTGGTGTCTACAGTTTTCAGTCGAACTACTTTCTACCAAATAGTTTTCTTTTTTTCTGACCATCACTTACAAAATTAGCTCCACTGTATCAGAATGGATGGAGAAATCACAGAGACTGTTTAAAACCTGGACGCACAAAACCAGAACCGCCTGCAAACCACGACAGATAACATGTCAGAGAGAGATTGGAGAAACTATGAATTTGGAATCGATATTATGAGGCCTGTCTTCATCTTCCTCGACTCTCCGTTCACACTCTAAGCAGCACTTTGGCCCATTATATCTGATCAACGCATTTTCAACCAGCGATTATGGAGTGTGTGGTGATAAAACACTCGTGAATCTCCTCGGGTTATAAAGAATTAATCAAGTACCATTAATGGCCCATGAGATTTAATAGGTAGAACATGAAGTTTAATCATTTTCCCTCCTAGAAAGTGACCACACCTTCATGCCATCCATCTTTGGTGGCTCCTGGTTCCAGCCTGGCCTTAATGAAGGGGAGTTAAGATCCACACACCACTACCAGAGGCTGGAACCCTCTGCAATATGTCATTAAAGATAAAAAAGATCTCAGCCATAATTCACAGATGTGGAAATGGAGAAGGAGAAACACTGAGAGATGAGTGGGGGGAGAGAGGGAGTGTTGAGGCGCGAGTGGAGCCAGAAGAACCGCAAAGTGGATGTGAAGAGGGAGCAAGAAGGAAACAGAGGGAGAGAGACCCCTAGGTTATCTATGCATTAGCAGACTCCTTTGTGTTTTTCAGCTCCGTGCAGGCGACTAATGGATGAGATGGAGTGAGTCAGAGCTCTGTCAGAGACAAGCACGGAGCTTTTCTTCTCCCACACTCACATTCATGACACCTTGGCCTCCTCTCCACCCTTCATTGAAGCTGTTAATGCTAATTTATCCCACCGTTAGTTTTATTAATACACTTCACTTTGCAACTTTGTACACGGTGTACAGGCGGCTTGGATCACTCTCATTCATTCACTTGTTGGCAAAAAGGTCTTTTAGAGGGACCGTATAAATAGCAATGGAGCTGGGACGGTGCCTGAATCTAGTAGTTCATTGTATTAAAAAGCAAGACCATCCCTTGTGTTATTTGCTCTGCTATTCCGTCCCCCTAATATCTCATGAGAGATATTTACGGCAAGCATAAGATAATAGTGAGAGAAAAAAAATCCCCCCTCCCTATTTTTGAGAAATAAGCTGCCAAATAAACTATTATTATAGTCACAAAATGAATTAGAATAAAGTCCTAATACAACAGAATTCTTACCATCTGAAAGTGGCCAAATGCACCTTCACGAGGAAAGAAATGAAAAAAATCTATAGAATTTTTGGGCTTAGCCTACCTTTACTCGTGCTTACCACCCAAATAATTCTCACACGGCCCCTTGAAGGACAATAAAGCGATGCAACATTACTCAAGCTTTTTCTGCTCAGCCAAAAAGTGTGCTCAGAAAACAAAACCAAATGCATGAGACCAGCGGTCCTTTTACGAACGCGCTGATTGCTTCTTGTTTGTTTGGAAGGGAAAAGCATTTTATCTTGAAAACACCTAACATTTTCAGGGTCTTAGTTAACTCTAATGGAAGCACAAAGCAACGCATTTTGTTTTGGAACAACTGGGTAAAAGCATTCATTCGTGCAAGATGGAAAGACTTGTCTGAAAGTAGAGGGACATCAGGCCCTTTGCTGTACTCCATTTTCTTTTTGCTTTCACGCCAGCGTTCATTTATAAGAGCAAGGCTGTTTATATTTGCCAATGATGAGGATCTATTTTCAAATGAAACTTCCGGTAATGAATTCTCAGGCTCCTGGATGGATTATGCTGTCTTGGTGCCCCGGGGGAAAGCCTGGTGTGCATGGGCCTCCCTCTCCCAGCGATCACCACTTTATCCGTGTACACTACATCATATATCAGCCCCATGCACCCAGTCAACTGCCTGCTCTGTCATTCAGATTATGCAAATGATATGAAATGTAAAAGATAGCTGAACTAGTGTGCAAATTTATAGGAAAGGGTGGCTAAAATGGACCAGTGGCAATATTTCATAACCATTACCGAAATAGAGCAGAGAGAGGAGTGTCTAGGTTCATGGCTCAAAGTGTCACAGATGTGAGGATTCAGCTTGAAGCTATTGAGATATGGGAAAGTTGTGACTCTTTCTGGCTCAAACTGTTTGTTAAAGTCTAAAAACAATAGATAAATTACAGATTACTGATTGCCTGCAGCATTATAAATACTCCAAAACGACCCTTTTTTGATAAATGAATGATGTTTTATTCATTGGTCCGGTGGTACATAACTTTTTGTTGCTGTAGATGTTCCCCGAAATATAAACTTTTCATAGTCAGATGTGTTTCTAACACTAAATGACCATTCATACCAAATAACTGACAATCTTATAACATTATTCAGGTTTTCTTAACCTTTGACGTGATATATTTCAGTCTGGACAAAAGTGGAGGACCAACTGACAGACAAGCATTGCCATGCTGTTAGCATTCACTACCAGGTGTACTGGGTGACTCACACAGGGACCCAGAAAGATAAGAAACTCTTACAGTGAGGCCAAGTGCTCTCAATTTGTAGTTTTCAAGAACGAAACTCTGCTCACCGCTTGACTTAAATGCTTCAGCCTTGATATTATCAAACTTCATCACAGGTAAGAAATAATATCCTCTAGCCTTCACTGCTCTTCAGTCAGCAAAAATCAGTCAATTAAAGGTGCACTTCAGCTTCCAACTTCCACAAAGTTGGGGGTCTCACTAAACACAGCTTAAAAAGGGAAGTGTTCGAAATTGACGCAGCGGGCTGATATCCTGACTTCAAAACTCACATCTCCAGTTTGTAACGTTGGTTTTCTGTCTCAGCAATAACCCTGGTGACATCATCAGGGTTTTTCACGGGCTTGCTGAAATATTAAGTGAGGTGATTGTATCCCAAAAAGACAGAAAAATTGAAACCAGTCACATGCACTGTACCATACCAGAGCTATGATGACTGCTAGACCACAGAAACCTGCAGCCTGCAAGTGGCCATCCTGAGGGAAATACTGTTCTACATAAAACATATCGCATATGCAGCAGTCAGAGCAGGGCACTTTCCACTTAATAAGATGTATTATTGGGTAGTTAAGGGTTAAGTGTGCTGTGCCGTCTGGGGACAAGAGGTGTGCAAACAGATGTGAGTATGCAATAAATAAGCATCGAGCAAGTGCAGTCTCTTTAACCCATCCTGTGTCAATGCCTTGACCAAAACTAATCATTACAACCAGCCCACTATTACACCACTATAAACATCTCAAGGCCGCAGATTGATGCCACTGTAGCCCATTAACACTTAATATCCTTGTCAATTGTTTCTCACTAACAATAATGGCTTCCATTCATAAGCTAGATGGCTGCAGGCGATGGCATGGTGACTCATTCTCTGAGCCCTTAGAAAGATATGAATCGCTCTCCTGCCAATTCATCGAAAGCCAGATGCAGCTAAATAAATCCTTGTTTAACAATCAGGCTAATCAAAATGAGTGCATAAAGCATAACTCACGGAGGTTTGGTAAAAATCACAACAATTTCTTGGATAAATTGAACCGAGCCGTGGCTTTGAAAAAACAAGTTTGCACTTGAATGCAACACATTTGAAAGGTTTATCTTACGCGTGTTTCACGATCTTATGCCCTCAAAGCCATAAATCAAGCTAGAAACGTGTGCTGAAGATACTGAAGAAACAAATATTAGAAAATAAAAAAAGGAAATAAAAGTGCGAAAGCTTTGTGAAGATATATCAGCCGCCTGAAGGACACTGATAATGTGCTGCCGTACCTCAGATGATCTGATGCCGTCCCCATATTGTTTAGCTAAAAGCCTAAATCACAATATTCCAACGTGAACCTCTGAATGTGTGCAGGCAAACAGATGGACATTCACGTCAAATTGTAAAGCTTTTGACAAACACAGCATGACTTTGTTTATTACTAATAATGTTGACGAAAAGCTCACAGTGGCCCCAAATGCCTGTTCATACTAACACACTGTGGGAGAACATTATTAATTTGTGAAAGCCACATCTTTGTAATGCTGGAGTGCATCCAGGGCCCACACCATCACTTACGCCGTGCTGGTTTGCTCACTTGTTCTACTTATTTAGTAGGGGCCACTTAAGGGAGAACATAATATCAAACGGGCTTAGTCAGCAGGCCAGCAAATGATCAGTGCACAAAACATCCCAGCAAGGCAAACAAACAGGTCCCTCTAATGATTTCCCATAAAGCCATTTATATATTTGTAAATGGGCTGCAGTCACACATGATGTGTTTCATGTGCTATTGACTACGACTGGTAATGTGGTAAAGTGGGAATGGTCACGGCGTGCTAGTTTTTAGGTATTTATTTCTTTTTACTTCGGTGCACCCATCAATACGACACCCACTCTGTGTGTTGTCAAAGGGTTCCATTCACTCTCATCAGTGTGATGTCTTTACTGTGGGACTGTGTTGACTGTCAATAGCCGCGTCTTCTGCCGCTCGTCCTCGTCAAACCTCCGGACCATTCTGATGGGCTCTTGTGTGGGTCGACGTGGCATTGAGAGCATTTTTCATCCACAGCAATTCTTATCATTGTCAACGTAAATTCCGTTCACAAACAGGCCTTCATTTTTCATCCATCTTTCTTTGAGCCCCACTATGATCATTTTGCAGCTTTGTTGTTTTTATAGAAACTGACCTTTTCAAAGTCGATCCGCAGACAATACTTATTATTCCTATTATGTTAATTTCTATTACCATTCCTATGATGAAATTGTGATTGCACAGCTGTCTTAGCCATAAGAAATTAAAAATCCTTCCAGAATAAATATCAGTGCACAGTCAGATAAGGTGCAGCTGGGTTTAGAGAGTGCTCAGCAGGCATTGCCCAACAGCAGAAGCTAATTGTATAATATACAGGCTGTGTACATAAGGAAAGGTCATGCTTTAATTTATGGGTCTTGTAATTTCCTTAAGATTTCTTAGTTTCTTGTAAAGAACTCCAACAATTTGGCACTTATTACAAGAACAATGGCGACAAAGTCCAGATAAGGTTACCAGAGGTTCATTGATTGTTTAGTGAACTCCAGTCGCATTTACTCTGGAAATGCAAGTAAATATTCAGTCATTATTATTACTGGAAACTTTATATGTGTGTTTTTTCAAAACAGGGATCCACTCATACAAAAAAATGCTTCTTAGTGCTGCTCGAGGTCTAAAAGCGCAGGGAACCTTTAAAGTTGCTGAAGTGGTTGATACATTAATAATTGTCAAAATCACAAAACGATGAATTTCCTGAACCCTCGTAACTGAGTGAGCGCGACATAATGATGTATGTCGGTCTATCCTAGCCATGGTCCGGATTCATAAACCTGCAGAGACCATAGCAAATGTTTCTAGTGAGACAGAAGCAATCTCTGCTGTTCTGAGTGGC
Organism: Chaetodon auriga; assembly: GCF_051107435.1. NCBI lineage: Eukaryota > Metazoa > Chordata > Actinopteri > Chaetodontiformes > Chaetodontidae > Chaetodon > Chaetodon auriga. Next base: position 17,924,175 of record NC_135091.1, on the reverse strand, counting down.
TGCTTTTTCTCTGTTATCTCTGTGTTATTGGGTGATATAGTGGTGAGTGACACGATAGATGGGGGTCAGGGAGTGGAGGTCAGGCAGCAAGGACACTGCACCTGGTTCACACCAGGACCCTCTAAAGTTCATTCATTCCTCCAGTTATCTTCCACCAAACACACTTTCTTTGACATAGTTTTACAGTTTCATGTATTCCAAAACATTTCTTCACCTTAAGTGTGTTATCCATTTGGAATTGGCATGTTTTATTCTAACACAGACCCTCCTCACACCCCCCATCTGGCTGAATAAAATGTGCTGCTGCTTTATCCCCCTGCCGAGCGGCTTTTATTGATACGAGGCATGTCCCACGATGACCCTGATCTCTTCAAGCACAGATCCACTCATACGAACCTTCGACTTGTGCTGTATGTTTTCCATCAGCGATCCACCGCACCAGCCTGTAGTGGACACTTCCTGCCCACTAGAAAACACCCATTTTCTCAGTTATTGCCTCAGGTTGTGCTCTCTCTCATCCCACTCACATTGTCCATCTCCTGGTGTTGGCTGAACACTCTCCCACCACCAACGCTTTGACTGACCGCCCAAATCCAGCTAATGATTCCTGTAAATTGGACGTGACGCAATGTTCCCGTCACTCTGTCTGCTCTCTCCCCGTAGGCTGGATCCAGATCCCGCATAGGCTTCATCTCCCAGATTCTCCAGCTGTTGACCCTTGTTTCAGACTCAGCTCTTCTTCCTGCTGGGCTCCTGCTTGTCCCTGCCTGTCTGGCTGTGCTGAGCGATGAAGATCCCTCTGTGGTACCTGGTGGTGCTGCTGGCATGTCTCTTCACCCCTGGACGCACTGACTGCCAGGGGGAGTGTGTGGCCTGTGGTCTGCTCCTGCAGCAGCAGCAGCTGCAGCAAGCCTTCAACACCATGGTGAGTGTGCGTATGTGTGTGTCAGTCGTCGTGAGTCACAGTTGATAAGAGCATCCGCTAAATGCCTTGTCAACACTGTAGTGTGTGTTTCAGTGTGGGTTCAGCTGCACCAAGCCTTCAGGTGTGTTTGTGTTTGTGATTGCCGGAGTAAGTTATTTTCAATCACGATAACAGCTTCCGTGTAATGCGTTGTGTACAGTTTGATAGTGCTGTGCGCACTTTGTTTACCTGTGTGTATGGGAGTTAACATGGTGGAGGAGGGCAGTGTGATTATTGTGTTTCTCATGCAATGCACTTCGATTTTTCATTTTTTTTCAATTTATTGTCAATAATCATACAAAATTATACAAAACTAAAAAAAAAACAACTTACAGCTGTTGCATAGTGGTTATAACTTCAGATGGAGTAAGAAAACAGTTCCTCAACAGTTCTTCTGGAGATATGTGGTGTCAGCTGCACAGGATTAGTATTGTTTCTGTCTCATAGTGGAGGGGGATTATTTGCATGTGTAATGTGTAGCTACAGTTGTTGTGCAATGCTTCGTGACCACCATGGAGATACTATAGCCTCTGCGCAGAGAGAGCGCGATTGCTCCCCAAACTCCAGCCAAAACTTCAGAGCTGCACACAATCTCATTTCCAAACAGTGCGAGACACGTCAGCGGGTAAAAATAGTCCGTGGGCGTCCGTGAATAGCTGTAGGACGGCTAATTTAGCTGATAATGATGCAGAGAAAGACAGCTGGGACCTTTTTGGGAGTTGTAATAGAACTCTGTAATTGACTGCTGCTCAGTATCATCAGCCCAGGCTTACATTGGTGACTGACACATTTTATCAGTTCCTCATTGTGTTTGCCGCTTTCCCATTGAGCCACAGATGGAATCCGCTGAGCAATTCCATTGTTTCCCACTCCAGACTGAAAGAGTGTGTGTGAGGCCGCCGGTGTTTGTTATAATGTCAGGACCCATTGATTTATTACTGCAGACACCTACACACTCATCATGAACGCATCCATACGTGCACCCAGACACACACACACACACACACACACACACACACACCAGGCATTCTATTATATCATCCACTGACTGTATTCATTGCATAATGCTAATCTTAAAGGTAAATGGTAGCTTTTGCTTAGTATCTGTGCTACAGCTTTTATTTACACCATTCCAACCAGTTTCTGCATATTGTCTTGCATATAAATAAAAATGTATCACCTTCTGTGGAAGCCATTACACTACGCTGCAATGAAAAACACACCTCACAGGCTTGAAAAAAGCCTCAGTACACTACTGCACAACAGCAAACATGTTACCTTAGATTCTGCTTTTTATTAGAGTTAAGCATCTAACCATACAGTAAATACAGTAATGTACAGAATAAACAAAAGACCAGTGAAGCAGTGAAAAGATGTAACTGTGATATGTTAAATAAACAAAACATTATACAAAATATAAAGCAGCTTTGATATGTACAGTATGAACAGAACCTAATAAATAGCACGCACAGTAGATTGGGTCTGGTTGTTCTGAATATAGAGCCAGCAGGAGCAGTTGGAGGGTCCTACACAATATTCAACCCCTCCAGTCGAGGCTGTTGGGGGATTTGTAGTTGTCCTTCAATGGGAGCTACAGCACAGGTTGCAGCCTTTGCACATAGTCGCTGTAACTAACCTGCATCTTTTTCCAAAATACAACTGTATGCTGGAGTTACAGCAGATACAGAGATGTACAGCATGTGGAGACAACAAGAACTGAGCGGTCGGCTTTAGCTCCTTATGTTTTCAGATACAAGTTTCCAGTGCTGGTGGAGACTGTTGAAACTAACAAAATTAAGCACGTTGAAAAGGGCCCAGTCATCTGCCCCGTCCTGCTCAGTAGCACGTGGCTAACAAAGCCACCTCCAATGCAGATCTTCTATTCTTTATCATCTATTATCTATTATCTATTATCTATTCAGTCTTGAAACATGGCAAACCTTTCCTTTGTTGCTTTGTATCACAAAGTGAACTAAAGAATGGAAATACAGTCAGTGAGGTGGAAATATATTCGGAGCACGATACGACCTGGTCACGTACAAGACATCCATCTGATGTTGCTATCAGTGGGTGAAAACTGATGCTGAATTGTAAATCCAAACCTGCACTGAACTAAATATCTGGGATCAGCTGTATTACCAGACAAGTATTCAGTGCTGGACCATTCTGCAAAACCCTGGATTGCAGTCAGTGGCAGCATTTTCTTAATGTCCACTGCCAATAAGTTTAGAATTTACACTTTCCACAATATCTGTGCACGGCAGCTACAGTGTGATTGAGGAAAGATTGAGGCCATGGCAAATAAGTTGTGGTTAAGGTATAGTTAGACTCAAGACTTTGCATGAAAGTCAGACATGCTAAAGGCCAATCCACCACCCAGACCTCCACACTCTTACTCACCACCTAAAGGCCACACTCTGTCCTGCACTGGCACTGAATGCTGGAACTGGACATAAATCGTGAAGTCCGGATTTGACCCCATGTTGACGGAATTCCTGGATGGATGCTGCTGTCTGACGGATGGGTTCACATGTGGCACAGCTGGTTCTTGACTCATTGTCACATAATGAAAACCAGCCTCCCATATGCATAAAAAATATATCTGTTTCCTTTGGGTTTAATCCTCGGATGTGTGGTGTAGTAATTCTGTGTGATTGGACATATGTTTTGCTTAAGTCACCTCAAAGAATCCCAGATGGTTTTGTCCTCTTAAGTCAGGTATGTACTGATAGGATGACATGAGATACAGTAGCATGTTGTTTGCTTGATGGTTGCAGCATTGATGTGTCCATCAGCCATTCATGTGTACAGACTCCTGCCTGGCGCCAAGCTGGGGCCAGTTCCATTTCAGTAAACCTTGATACACCCTTGTAAGTGAGGAGTTTAAACCTAAAAATAACATTTTCTGATTCTTAACTCTAACATTGTATTTGCTGTAAGTGCCAAAGCTGAACAACACTCTTCTGACAAAACAGCCTTTGAAGCATCCTCACTACAACCTTTTTATTAAGCTGGCCCTCGTAAGTGTAGAAATACATGCCTGCGTGCGCGCTCACACACACACACACACATCTGCTCTCCCTCATAAACTCCTTTAGATTGCTCCATTGATCTGACGTGGAGAATCCCCTCGTGTGCTCATTTCATTTACGATGGATAATTAATTTCCGTTGATAGATTCACAGCGGAACTCCCTCTCTTCTCGTTCCTTTGATGTGAGCAGGTTTTCCGATAACAATGCAATTTATCTCATTTGAGCGAGATTTGACGAGTAAATGGGATTTGCTTCTTACCTCAAACTGAAATTTAACTCGGGAGTTTAAGACAGGAGAAAGGAGTGATGTGTATGCATAAATCTCTATAGCGTGGCAGCTGGAGCCTATTTTCAGATACATTTACTCTGTACAAACTAATGCCCTGTGTTTGTCTACATTTAAGGGTACAACTGATAAATTCAGTCTTATATTGAGGTTAAATGTTAGGGCAAAATTATTTTCAGTCAGCCTAAAATAAAACTCAAGTGTTTTGAGGCAATGAAAAACAGAAAAGGACTGACTTGATGGAACTTTTAAGAAAAGATACACTTCAAGTGTTCTTCATATGTCCTTACCTCCATGCTGATAAAGTTGTGGTTCTACCAGAGTGTTCAGGTATGACGCCAGACTGTCAGGTGTGATGATAATAAGAGAGGAAGGTCATTAAAACTGCGCAGAGTCAGTGACTCAGCACTGACAACATTCATTTTCTATAAAAAGTTCAATTGCAAATCACTGTACTAAAGTCGTGTATCATTTTCCCAGAAAAAATATCATTATCACAAGTTGAAGGGCCAGTCATAAAAAAAATCGACATAATTTATCAGCTGTCCTTCAAACTGATTTGTAATTTCTTCCAATTTTGTGCTGTCAATCATTTTGCAGAAGTGCAGGCCACATTTATCACATGATGGACATCTCATATTGGCACATACTGTAACTTTCCATACATGCTGAACACAGCAGGAACAAGGCCATTAACTCCCATGACACATAAGGCATCCAGGTCGAGAGACTGCTGTCTCAGCCTCGCTCTGGTTGTACAGCAAAGTAGTCGCACTCCTCAGGCTAAAAAAGAAGCGTGAAGGCTTGCTATAAGTGTTTTTTTTTTTTTTTTTTTTTCATGTAACAGTCTTTTATTAACATAATCCTTCTGCTTATGAGGTATATGAATAAGTGCATTTTTAGTTTTTTTGGACTTACAGTGTGTGATTGTTGTTTCCTGTTTAGTTTTAGGTATGATTTTTGTTATTGTTAAGTTTTTAAAGAGGTTTAAACCTCTGCTATCCTCACTGAATGACTACTGAAGGCAATGTGCACACAGGAAGATGCCTGTGAAGCTACACTGATCAATATTTTTACCTGAGAAATGGCTATAATAACTACATGTAATGTGAAAGAGGTGGCTCGTAGTGACAAAGTCACAATTGATAACCAACTCCACACAGCATTTTAACACCTTTAAGCTCTCTCCCATCAGTCCATCAGTTGTTGAGTTATTGTCCCAAGAAGCAAAAAGCTGAGTAATGCAGCTTTAAGCATCTACGTTGAACTCAGAGAACAGTAATGTTGCTAATGTTAATGTGGCTCCTATCATGCAGCTGCTAACATACAACTGTTAGAATCAATGTTTTGGTGAGGGAAGCTGAACAAATCGTGATCAAATCTGATGGACAATTAAATGATCACACAGTGCTACGCTGCCATGGTCCGTGAAGCAGTATCTTGGTAATCTATAAAGAATAAAACAACATAATTAAGATGTCAGTGGGGATATTTCAGTTTTCAATCAAAAACAGCATGAATGTACATTCTCCTAAAACTCTCCCTGTTAGGCTCCCGCTTTTTGTTTTGCACTTCTTCTCTGATACACTGTGCCCAGTCTCCTGTATCATGAATCTTTTGGGGATTCTGTGGTGGATTTATGCTTCAAAGGAATCAGAAATGATGTGCTCTCGGCAACGGAGGCATTTACTCGCTTTGAGTACTTGTCATACCGTTGCCACCATGGCCACCATTGTCTTTGTTTGGGCCTTCATGCTGCTGCCTGTGGGTAATTAACTTTTCAGTTTACATGTCATTTTGTTTCATTGTGTCACCATAATGAGAAAGCAGACCCAACACTCTCAAATTAAACACCAAGATGCTCAGCAGCCTCACTGAAGAGGGGATAAGTCTATGATAAGGACTTCAACTACTTCGCAGGTCTTTGCCACTTAAACTATCCACCTATGGCTAGAAACTGCTTCAATGACACCTAAATAAACTCACATCATGGGATTTTGACCAGAATTTAAAGGTTCTGATCATCCTTTGGATTGATAGCATAGTCAAATTCATTGTTTAATGCACTACCTTTACTCTTTTCCTTCCTCTGCAGGTGTGTTTGTTGGAGTGTGAGCGTCACATCTCCCCCTCACTCACATGGGAGGTGTGCAGACGTGCCATGAAGCTATCGCACCATCCTACACTTTCTGAGGGAGGTGCTCTGTTCAAGAGAACAGGAGAGGCGCTGGAGCTGACCTCTCTTGACCTGAACTCAGACAGTGAACTGCTGCAGTCTGCAGCCGCAGAGCGCTTCCAGGAGGGGGATCAGGATGAGGCACCCTTTGAGCAGCGCAGTGTCCAGTATGACTCATCACTGCTGGAATCCTCTGAGGAGGGGGAGGGCCTGCGGGGTCTGGATCTCAGTCTGGTGGACGAAGAGAGGAAGCCGAGGGAGGAGGGGAACGTGGAGAGCGACAGCCAGCTAGAAGGGGGTGAGGATGACACCTCACAGGCCGTCACCTTATCCAAACGCTTTGGTGGCTTTCAGAGGGGGCGCCACGGATACAGGAAGCTGATCGGCTCACCCATCAGGCCCCTACAAAAGCGCTACGGTGGGTTCATAGGTGTCCGGAAATCAGCCCGCAAATGGAACAGTCAGAAACGGGTGAACCAGCTGCTCCGGCAGTACCTGGGCATGAGGAGCAGCCGCAGCGGCAGGTTCAACAACATCCCTGTAACTCGGGTTTGGAGGCAAAACAAACTGTAATGTGTTTCCGTTGCTCTCACAGAATCCTGCCCCAGTTACCTCAGCCAATCATGTTTTCAGCAGCTCACTCCAATTTGACATCACCTTCGTCATCAGATGAACAGACTCCGCCATCTTGCTGCACCTCTCTTTGTGTCTCTAAGTAACAAGGAATGTTTTGACCGTGATGTCCTTCTTATTAAGCATATTTCCATGCCATTCTGTGAAATAAAAAGAATTAGAGAAGTGCAATTGAATATATTTTTGTGTGTTGGTATAATAAAAGGGATTGGAATGAGATTGGAAAAACTGGTTCGCTGTGAGGTGAGACCTGACGGTGTGACTTTCCTGCATGTGTGGATGGCTTCAGCAGTTGTTTTGCACTCTGCAGTTTGTGTTCTGAGAGTTGTTATTATTATCCAGCTCAGAAATGGACATAATGTGTTTCTAGGTTCCCCCTTTCCTATAAAATGGGATGTAGAAGTGGGACTAAACAGATCATATACAAATGTTTGCCTTCAACTGGACCGTAATTGCTAATCTTCCCACATGTCCGAGCAGAAACATGCCGTAGAATCAAACTGGAAGTGGTGCCGCACTGTGCTTTCAAGATGGTTCAGTCAGATGTAAATATGGTCGGACGGTGGGAGTGCTGAAGCACAAATTGTTAATTACTGATATAAGAATCTAATTTTCTGCTTAAATAACTTAATTAATTAAACACAATGGATGTAAAATTGGTTTTCTGAACTTTCAAACTCAGCAAAACTCCACATTGCTCCTAAAAAAAAAAAAAGCCTTGTTCCCTTTGCTTCATTCTGAGTATTAATGAAAAAAAAAAAAATTCTCTTTCCTTTCTCTTGTCTTCTAATTTTGGCCATGAAGCAGAGGTTATCCCTGTAAACCCACAACTGAACTCATCAGAAACTGTAGGTTGGCAGGCTCCCGTGGGCTCCTTTCAGTGGAACAATACTGTCCTCTAGTGTTTGAGGAAGAAACATGCTACCCTCGGATACTGACTTGGGATCAGTTTTGCCATGTCTGTAGAAATAAATTATGTAATTCTCTGGATTGACCAGAAAATTCTTAACAGAGAAAACCAGAGTCTATTACTCCTCATTCTCACAGCATCAGTCGTGTCTGTATGACGGCTCATAATCAACACATTTAAGGAACTGTATGTAAGGTATGTATGGGGAGGGGGCTGGACCTAATGTTTAGTTTTATTGGAAAGCAAAGCCCTCTGCAGTGTTATTTATATTAACTTTGGACACTCTCATTGACTGAAGGAAAACTGCAACACCCTCCAGAATATATCAAAAGAATATAAGTAAATTTGTACACTTCATTATTAAAAGCTAAAGGGAGGAACAGTGTAGAGAAGTGTAAAACGAGTGGGTCTAGCCACTTTCAAAGCATCATATGTGAATAGCTTAACAGTCAAAACTGCGCTCATTAGAGGTGGAATTACTGCCACTCATTTCTACAAAAACAGCTTCAGAGAAATTGCTGTCATTGAATGAATGAACGGAGCACAGCTGATAGACCTGAGCACCATAATACTTTATCTCCACACCCAGATTCCAAATATCAAAAATGTAATATAAAATAATAAGAAAAGATAACAAACAAACAAAAAAACTATTTTCTCTTCCCGTGTGATAACTTTCATACAGTCCCTAACTCACACTGCAATTACAGAAATGAGGAAGCAATAATTTAAAGTGTTGCTAAGGCGGACCACAAGAGCAAAGAGAAGCTGATCCCCAGTCAGTTCTCAAACATAGCTCCACCCGGGGCTTTCTGCAGAGCTGTTCATGTCACTTTAGTCCAATTGTTCTTAAGTGCATGACGCTGGAAACTGGCAGGGCCATTGGGTGTGTTATCACACTGTAGGATCTTAATGACACCCGCCCTGAAAACCTCCATCTTAATGCACCATTTGAGAGCAGCAGGATGAAATGAACTGTGTGTGTCAGCTGTGGTCATTATTGCACACAATAAGGCGTTTCTGCTCGGGTGAAAAAAAAAAAAAATGTTTCCATTGAGATATTTTCCTCCACTAGCAGGTCACATCCATCCTTTTGCATCTTAATGGTGTTTATGTGTTAACTAGTGTTTGGTTCCAACATGTAATAACTTCTGCATATGAGTGTGCGGGCGACTGCAGAGAGTGTGTGTGTGTTGCTGTGCACGTGCATGCGTGTATGCTTGTGTGCTTCCTTGTCAATCAAGAAAAAAAATGGAATTTGTGAATACAGTGTACATTTCAGACCACATTTCTAACATTATACCATTATTCTGAGTCTTCATATAAAATGTGTATAGAGAAAACAACAATAAAATAGTTTGCTATTTCTTTTGTGGACTGTCATGCAGAAGAAAAAAACAACAGAAGAAAAAACATTTCAAACTCTCAGTGCTTTTTAATTTGTGTTTGACAATATATTTCCTCTTTTTTTATTGCTATTACAAACTCATTTCCCTAACGCTAATCCCCTCGCCATGACTCCATAGCTTCACGGATAAAACCATTAACACTGGTCGTATGCCAACATGTGGGCAGGAAGGAAACAGGAACTTGGTTGAGTAAAACCAAATGTAGCTTATCCTTGTGAGTTAATATTCCAACAAAGTGCAGAAAAACATGAAAATTCCCAAAAAAAAGGAATCGGCCCAAATACACGGGCTGAACGAGACGATTAAAAAAAAAACAAAACAAAAACAGTATAAAATACTCGTACATAACTCAAAGCACACAATACATCATAACCACTGTGTAACCACTGGAAGAGAGGGTCGGACTACAGGAAACAGCCAAGTAGCAGTCTAATACAGTGGAGCTACAGGGGCAGTAATATGACCTTTGGATAAAGTAGGAGAGTATTGTAGGCTTAGCACATCACATGGTCAAAGTCAGTCAACAGTTAGCACCATCGCAGACTTCAGTTTTCAGGATCAAGTTACAAAGATACAGAAAACTCCATTTGCATTTTGTAAGGATAGAAACAGAACAGGCTGAAAGTAAAAAATCACATGTAGTAAAAGAACAGCTGTTTTCTCCACGGCCTCGATTTGAAATCCTCTTTTTTTGATAAAAGTCTCTTTTATCACTCATCCATCCATCCATCTCTCTGCCTCTCATGCTCTCTCTCTCTCTCCACCATGCAGCTGTTTTTAGTCGGGGAAGCGCTGGCAGGCTTTTTTCCAGCGGCAGGCGGTGCACCACTGATCCTTGCGCTCCACTCCGTACACCTTGCGGCACTTTTTAGCCTCCCCGCGACCCTTCCTGCAGAAAGACACGCAGCGTGTGGGTGAGAAGCAATGCTGAAGGGCAGGAAAGGAAAACACGCGCCTGATGTGATCAGTCTCTATAAAAATGAGACTGAGGAAAAATAGACTGATAGCAAATGAAGAGGTGATTGAATCTATTTTATCTTTCCTGTCTGAGCTGGGGAAATTTGATTTTACAGACGGCAACAAAGTGGGTGATAAAATGACAACCTGGAGGAGAAAGATAGTGGACAGATACTGGAATCAAAGCAGGGAACAGCAGAAAGAGGCATGGACCCACATCAATAAAGCTTCATTTGTAAAGCTTTGTTTCATGTTTAAAATATATGGCACCTTCCTGATAGTACTTTGCATTGCCTTTAAATCTACAGTTTAACAACAGCATCGCCTCACCACTAAATCTCAAAACCCAGAAATTCTTTGATCAGGGATTAATAATTTGAGTAATTTTCAAGAAAAACACTCCCAAGTTCCAACTTTTCAACAGTGAAGATGTGCTGCTCTTATCTGTCTTCTGGGGTAATAAATGGATATCTAGATTTTTAAGGGTTCATCACACAAAGCCAATTTAGGAATTTTATTGACGAACTGGTTGATTCATTGAAAATAATACTTGACAGTAAAGAAAATAATCAGACTTCAAGTGAGGAACAAATAATGTGAAGTTCCTCTTGTTTTCTGAAGTATAACAAGTTTGTTAGTCTTTAAGTTTGTTAGTTGAGGAACACAAAAACGTTTTTAAAGAAAAATTATTACAACTGTTAATGCTGTGATTTAGTCACAGTGATGAATTTCCACCAACAACTGAATCAAAGATCTCCTGCTGTTCTCTGTACTGTGTGAATGAGCCTGAGAGGAGTGGGAGGACATGGGTGGAACAAGCAAAACCCCAAATAATGTTAACTTTAGGATGAAGGACAAAAAAAGAAAGCGAAACCTCGAGTGATTTTAGTGCATAAAGTATGAAAATAATAGAAGTTTGGTCATCCCTTAACTTTCCCTGTAGCGCCATTGTCAGGTCAATCAGCAGATGCTAAAAGTAATCTAAATGTAAAAAAAAAGAAAAATCAAAGACATCAGCATTGATTTTTGGTTCCACACAGGACCTGAACCCCGGTCTCCTGGGTGAAAGTTTGACCGCTCTTTATACTCCTTCACCTGATGAGGTGTAACTAGTCGAATGGCTGCTGTGTGACAGTTCTCACCCAGGTGCAAACAGACACTATAGGAAGTCAAAGAGTGGACAGGAACACAGCCAGCCAGGTGATGCCTCACCTGAAGGAGCAGTGGGTGCGGGAGGGCGATGCGATCATAGGCTGCAGCCTGTTCTGCTGGAGCCACTGTTCCCCGACACTGACAGACCGGCAGCGAGGCTTCACCATCTGAAGAGACACACAACCAGCAAGTCATGACGGAGACAGAGACTGTGGTCATTTACACAATCAGCTGTATCTATGTGAATCAGGACTGTGGTCTTTACTCATGCTCTGTCCCCCCGCTGGTCCTATTGTTAAAATGTGAGAGACACTGAGTGATATACAGGCTGTCAGGCAGGTAAACAAACAGATGTGGACAGAAGACACACCGGAGCAATACTGTGGCCGGAGACGGAGGTGGACGGGGTCCAACCCTGGCAAGCGGGGCTTCTGGAGGCCACAGATACCTGGACGGGGCTACAGGCCTGGAAGGAGCGGGAGAGAGGAGACAGCACATGATTCATCACATCTGTAGGACATGATGTACTGTTTCATATGAAAAGTTAATAAGTTTCATTTTTGGTACCATTTCAGCCTGCTTTAGCTGACTTTTTGGCCACCTGGGGGCACCAGAAACAAGCTATTATCACATAAAAGTTGATATGGCAAACATGTTAGTAACAGATGGCTAATTTACACCTCCAGCAGACAAGGAGCAACATTAGCATTCATCTGGAGTCAGTCATGTTTCTGACTGGCTGGTGAATCTAAGTCCAATATTCAGCTTTGTCTCTGTGCTCATTTGGTGCTGGACATGTAGCTCGCAGTGGTTTTTAAGCCTTTTGAGTGAACCAAAACAGTAAAGTTGTGTGCCATAAAACCAAACAATGAGCTGAAAGATGCTTAAAGGCTTTGTGGAGCTGAGGGGAAGTGAGGATTCAAGTGGCTACCTGTGAGGCTCCAGAAACACGACTCCAACACAAAAACTCTGATCCATGCGTCAGCTGAATTGCCAAATAGTGACAACTAATCCGTCTGCGGTAACCAATGGGCAACATCCAAAACACCACACAGTAAATGATCTCTTCCTGTGATGCAGTTCCCATTCTCCTCTGTCCTATTTCTCCTCCCTGTGCAGCCCTGAACTCTGAACGAAGCACATCCTGTTGCATTCCTACGACTCATCCCACACTGCTGACACAAGTACAAGGAGAAAACTTGCACTACTATCCCACGAACGTCCATAGTGTCGTACCATGCAACATCAATAATATTATCTACCGTATATGCTGAAATGCCCATGCGGCCTGGTCGCCATCGGGAAAACTACCAGACCGCTGAAAACCAGACTCTCTGACTCGACATTCAAATCAATGACATTAGAAATTCAGCGGCAGTGCTTTTCACACAAGCTGCTCACAGTGTCTCTTCTTGGATACTTGAGTATCGAACTGCTCAAACATGTTGGAGGTGATATTAACTCACTGTTTCTGGATTTACACTTTGGCTCCAGAAGGGTTACGTGAGGACTCTGACTCGCAGCCTTTCTGTAGAGACTCTCTCTCTCTGCTCAGTCTGCTTTATGTGGCAGTCATGAGTGTGTTTGTGGTTGTATGACTATAACCTGCACAGTGTCTTTATGATTGTTTTAAAGACTGATCTGATGTTGAAACTATATCCTCATCTTGTAGATTATATACTTTTTTGCCCTGCCTCTCCATTGCTTTGGTGTTTTCATTGCCATTCAATATTACCACCTTTTACATTAGCAGAGGCGCCTTGAAAATTTGTGAGGTTACATTTTCCCTTTTCGTCTTGTTATTGCATTACATTATGACCGTTCATGCCTGATGTTGTAGTCATGTGATATTCAGGTTGCCCTGGTTACGCTCTATGTTCTGTACTTTAAACTGGTTACAAGATTTTTATCTAGGGTGGAGATCCTGTTATCAACGACTGAACCTGCTATTGTGCTGGTGAAAAGCAGACCGCTGTGACTGCATGTTTAGTGAGTCAATAAAGGTGTGTAGTTGTAAACTGACTAATGATTCTAGGATTGTTGTTGACATCAGAAATATCATCACTTTTGTGTAATCGTACCACTAAGGCTCTTTTCCATGACACTGGAATCATGCCTGTTAAATAGGTTTGGTTAAAAATACGAGCTAAATGTGGACTGCTGAGCGTACTATGGAGCTTTGCACATTTCTTGTGTATTTATGGTGTATTTTCTGGGAACTGTTTTGTGCATTGTTACTGCATTATGTGCATATAATGTATATTTAGGTGGTTATGAATTTATGTTATCTATTTAATTTTTAATTAATCAGGCAGTCTCACTGAGATTAAGATCTCTTTTCCAACAGAGACCACACAATCAGTAAGTAGAAACAACACAATTACACAATAATGAGGAATCAATAGAAAAAGGTACAACAATCATGAAACTATCAGACAATAAATCTTTAAAATCCCCAATGTGGGACTCTAGTTTGAGGGAAGTTTGCAGTTGATTCCATTTAAAAGGTTCTGCGAACATTAGTGTGTAAAAAAAGGCATATCTGAGTTTAAGCAGTTACTGGATTGCAGCGTAGTCAGCATCACTGACGGAGGTGGAGAACACCATTTAGTTTGTCTTTTCTGAATTTCAAACTAGTGTGTGATTAAGGAGTGATTGTTGGAAAGCATCAAAGGCAGACTGAACCTGAGTCAGGGCCTGAGCTGGGGGGAGCCTGCAGCATATAAAACAGCATCATCAGCAAAGAAATGGACACTGAAGCATTGATTAGGAAGAATTATGTTATTTATATATAGTGTAAACAGCAATGGACCAAGGATAGACTCATGTGGCAACCCGTGTCTGGTGGTAAGACGGTTTGACTGAGTTCCAGTCTGAGTGCCCTCTGTAAGGTAAGAGTGGAACCATTTAAATGTGGCTTCACATAGACTTCACATGGTGGTATACTAATCCATTTTCACAGGACCATTATCTAGTATGTGGGCTATATTTTTCCATTTTTCACATGTACTGAGCATTTAGCGCATTTGGATGTGCGTGTTTTCTAAACTTTATCCCCTGCATTACCTCTGGTGTTACACTGAGTGTGTCCCCATCACAAAAAAAAAAAACATGCCAGTGTGAGTTCAGCGCTGTGGTCAGGCATTTCAAGCCACAAGCCGCCAGCAGCCATGACACACACAGTAAACACTGCTCCACCAGCAGCACTGACCCACAATTCAACCCACACTCGAGCTAAGGCAGGATCCCACTGGATTTCTGCATCAATGCGGAAATTAAAGACAAATGTGGTGCAAAATGAACACATTTTCCAACATCTGTAGCATATGAAAAAAATCACTTGTCTTGCTTATTTCTCAAGATCTAAGGGACGTTTTTCACAATATGTATAGGCTGAATCACTCCCAAGTGGGCATGGATACGTGCACATCAAGTTCTAACCACTGCACGGCTACACAGGAAGAATTCATGGCGTGTTTTTCTGCCTTGTACAGGCTGGTGAGAGTCGAGTCTCCTTGGGGGAGCGAGCGAGCCCACAGCTTACTCTCTCACTGTCACAAAGCATCTATTTACAGGCTCAGTGGCACAGGGTAAATACAGGTCACCAGTGAAATGTGCTGCTTTGTGATGCATTAACAAAGTTGGAGCTCATTGGCTCGTTGGAGGGGTATCAGCGTGGGGGCGCCGGGAGAGGAGGACCCCTCAAACAACACCACAGCCATGTAACATGAAACCCCTGCACAGAAACTCCAGTAAAATGAAGATAACGTTCTTTTGACATACTTAGCAGAAAAAGTCATCTAGATCCATTAGTTTCTGATTTCATGGGAAAGATGGGCAACAGGAAACTACGATGTTTGGAAGGTAAATTCCCCCCTGACATTTAATAATTCGGGCTGTCTCCTTTCATAGCTCTCAAAGAAGTTCAACCCCCAAAACATGGCCTGCTTTCAGAAAAGCACTCGCATCCTGGGAAGTAAACAATTATTCACTGAAATTCGGGATCATAAACGTCAATACTAAACCAGGTATTCTGTGCCAAAACTCAATATGACCTCAGCAAATTGCAGTTTATCTTCTCAGAATAAATTTCAGCCTGCAAGCAGTATTTAGACAATAACAAAACATTCAAAATCTTCCTTCCACATCCACTCACACTGCACTAACTAATCATCAGAATTTATTATCTGTCGTTAGCTAGACGTGACACGTTTAAAAATGTTGTAATGCCATATTTTGGTATTCTGTGACAGACTCGTGCTTTCCCTGCCAGTACTTCATAGTCACCACAGTCTGCTGGCCAAACGAGTGCAACACTGCTGCACCCACCTGATAGAGATGCTCCGAGTGGATCTGCCAGAAGCTGCTGGGGGCCGACTGGCTGAGCGGACTGGGCCTGCTCGGGCCGGGCCCGGAGCTGGAATTGGACCTGGGCCTGTGAGCTGGGGGAATCTGGAGCCCCGAGGCCGGAGGGGAACCGCAAGAGGCCCAGCTGAGATGAGAGGACGAGGCCTGGCCCAGAGCCTGCTGGGAGGGAGCTGGAGCGGAGCTGGTGTCCACGGTCTCACAGGAGATCTTGGTGTAGTAGAAGTCCTCTTCTCTCTGGGACTGATCTGACCCACTGCTGTGTGTGTGGGTAAATGTGTTTGTGGGTGTGTATGTGTGTTTGGCACATGAAGGGGCAGACCAGTGGACAAGCAGAGCAAAAGAGTGAGCTGGTTGTTTGGACTGTTACTGAATGTAGCCCTCACTTTGGCCCAGATATAAAATTTCCGAAATCACTTCATGACTTCCTGTAATTCAGCCAGAGCTCCTCCACAGCCTGAAAAATTTATCCCCTCTTGTTTTTTTAATGTAGTTTTGTAGCTCGGAAATGTTTCACTGGGCTAAACTGTCTGCTCCACCTCAGACTACAACGGAGGAGTGGCTCTAAAGCTGAAAACTGAGAGCGTCAAACAGATAAAATTCACCTCTGCAACAACAGACACACCTCGATAATTCCTTCATATTCTACAAACCACATGACAAGTAGTTTCGTACTTTTTCAAAACCAATGGAATGACTATTTTCAACTGTTTTATTAAGGCAGAAGTCTGCACGGCTGCAGCATTTGAGAACTTCTTTTTGTGGACAAAGCTCTCAAAATAAGAGACTGTACACTAATTATTAGGCGGACAGGAGGAGACTAACATTAAGCATTTCCCACCCCAGATATATGAGATATATTTCATTTCTGCCATCCTTTGAAAGATTTAATGCTTGAAAAATACAGTTGAAAAATTGCTCCATTGAAAAAAAGGCTTTCCTGTGTGACGTGGGATGACGCATGTGAGGTGTTGGTAGCTGAAAACGGTCACGGAGCACAGTCCCTAAAACAGTGTAATTTTGGCTATCTGTACCTAAACTTTCACCAGAACAGACAAATTCAAGCAATATCCAGACAAAGCATGCAACTAATTATACACGTAAATCAAAAGTATTCCAACTCACCCCAGATGCAGCACACGAATATGTCTTTTTATTCCGACTGAAGACGCGAGCACCTTGCCACAACTGGGCCACAGACACTTATACACCCCTCTGAAAGAGCTCTGTGAGAGAAAGACCACAGCACCGGTAAAGGTTAGGACAGAGGGTGGGACACAGAATAAAGAGGCAGACATAAAGACACAGAGAACAGAGAGCGACAGAGAAAACATAACATACATCCTTTGCTGATTACACAGCAGTTTCCACCAAATGGTGCATGTAGAGCTCAGTACCTTTGGCTTTTTGGCATTAAGCTCCTCTCCCTGCTCCAGTTCCATTTGCAGGCCTTCGTCAGGACTGCTGTCCATCTCAGTGACGGACGGCGAGGGGGCGGGACTCACATTGCCGAGGTCCCAGCTCCAGTAGCCACTGCTGCCGCTGTCAGAGAGCTCGCCGCCGCCGCACTCCATGTCGGCTGGTGACGATGAGCCAGCTGGAAAACAGGAAGAGTCACACTCAGTTTTCAGAAATGACCTCTTGTCCTTCATACCACACTGAATTGTCTCTTAACACCATCAATAATAAAAATGCCAGCGTGGTTATTTTAACTGAGCAGTCAGTGAGTTGGTGATACTCACCTAAAAGGTTTACAGTGAAAACATACCTTATGGTTTAGATATTAAATATTCTCTCTTCTCTTTTAGTTGAAATAGACACTGTGCATTTGGGACTGCTCTCTGTCCATCCTACAGACAACAGCAGGTGTCCCACACTGGTGCCAGTTTCATCACTTCAGCCTCTCTTCCCTACCTCTCCTCTCTGTTCATTGTTTATTGATATTTTATTGTTCACTTTGCCAGAAAGCTATTTATTTTCTACTTAAACACAATAAACGTGCTTACTTTCATCATGGATAGACAGGACAAGTAGACCTAGTAGTGCATCCTGTTACTACTACTACTACTACTACTACTACTACTACTACTGCTACTACTACTGCAGTTCCATGAGTTTCTTGAATTATCTCACATGCTGTAAATGCAGCTCATGCAATCCTGCTTTGCTAACAAAGCTCATAAGAGTGAATGTGGCTCTTGCAAAGCTTCATTGGAAGGTGGTACTGGAAAGAGAAGGGAGACTGGTGAGGCTGTGTCCTCGTAAGGTGAGACAGACCTGGTCCAGGGTCTGTTTGTGGAGGACTCTGGACGACGGGGCTGCAGGACAGACTGGTCAGAACCATGGCTGCCATGATTTCATCCATCTCCACTGACTCTGGGCTGCGGAAGCTGCAGATAACACAAAGAAATATCCTTAGACTCTAGTGTGATGAAGTCCATCCGCACACTTGTACTGCTGCTCATCCCTCACCTGTATGGTGCCTCTCCAGTGTGGTGCACTGTGGCTCCCATGGCTTGCAGGGGAGCAGCCAAGTTGCTCCAGCCTCGCTCAGCCTCCCTCTGCGGCAGGTGAACGGATGTCTTGTTCTTGTGATGCCCACTCTCCACCAATGCTTTGTCAGCCTGGACGCAGCTCTGTGTGTACACCTTCAGACAGAAGTAATGGAATAATGAGCTCAAACCTGCAACAGTCTTCAAACACTCCACTTTCAGGCAGTAAACGAATGGAAGCTGACATGAACAGAGTAACCCAGGCGTTATTTGGGTTAGGCTGTTTACATGAGTCTTTGACACCGTCACTGCTGCCACGAATAACGCAGAAAAGAGAACATTTTCTGTCCATCTGTGGCGTCCTGCCTGCAGACAGCACAACCTGCCAGGAGGAGAGTATGAAAAGAGACGTGTGTGCCAGCCTCTGACCAGGTAGTTCATTATGTCGCACACAGGGGGAGGAAATGATGATTATGGGGGCTCTTCCTTTTTCTCAGTATGGGCTCTTGGCCTTTGGCTTACTGTAACATTCATCATATCATCAAAATGCACCCATTATGCCATGCAAGCCTGCGTGCTGCATCCTGGTGACAGCTACACTTGTGTTTACCCAAACTGCCTGGACGATTGAATGGATGCATAGACGGTGACAGTGTAGATTATGGGTTGGATGACCAACAAAACAAAATAAGACACGTAAAAAGGAAACATCTCTCATCTCAGGGACCCTGTATGGGAGTCTCCTTCTACTCACCAGAGTCTGCTGCCTGTCTGGCCCGTTGCTGTTTTGCGTCGTCGTAGAGACGCGGGCTTGTGGTCCCGACGGGCAGACAGACGTCCCGCCTGGCCCTGCTCCAGCTCTGTCCTCAGGTCCCACAGCTGCCATGGTGCTGCTGCACACAGTGAGGGGACTCAGCACAGTGTCACACCTCCCTGCAGACGAGACACCGGGGACGAGGTGAGACTTGAACCGATCGAAATAACCAAGTGCATTATTACTCCTTATTCTTAAGGGAGTTAAAGCAGCAGAAGCTTTGAATCTCTGGTATGTGTCGAGTAAAATATGAATTTCAACAGCTTCCTTCTTAAAAGCATTCAGTAATGAAGCTTTAGTTATTTTCAGTGAGGAAGAATGTGCTCACAATGAACCATGGCACCCAAGGATAAATATTGTACTTTCTTTGATGAATAAATATGTTGATCTAAACAGAAGGCAGCTTTGCCAACTAGCGAGCGTTGGCAAATGCTCGTGTACTCATTCCATCTTGCATCTCTCTGCCTGACAGTGCAGAGCAAAATCACCACAGGGGATTTAAAAATGATTGCAGGAATGTGAAGTGAACACAGACTTGTGTGGATTTAGATAGTGGCTGAACCAAAATCTTGCCGAAGCTTTATTGTCTACGCTAAGTACGTGACCAATAAGACTGATAACGCGTTCCGGAGACGTAATCTGACTTCACTGTGGCCCGTCTCTCACAGTGGCAAAATGGGGGCAAAGCTGCATTCAGGGCACATGCAACATAAATGGTCGAATGACTCAAAGCAATGATTTTGCAGCATTCAGCAGCCATGAGATACTGTATTTGAAGTATTATGGCAATTTTGGCTGTCAAAGTCATTGACTGGAGTCTCCTGAAGAGCACATCTGAGCTCACATACAGGAAATAAATAAATATATAATAGAAGCGGTAGCATTAATGCATCAGTAACAAAAGTGCCAAATATTTTCTGTTGTCAGATTCTCAGATGTGGGGCTTTCCTCGGTTTTACACTGTTGTACAGAACAAACAATAGACGTCGCCTTGAACTCCAAAGATTATGACGCCAGTCTTCACTACTTTCTGGACTCTTGCATATTTTGCTTATGATTCATTTTATATTTTTGTCTTTTTTTTTGGTGTTTCTGTCATTGATGAGCGGATCTTATGTGAGTTGTATGTCCTATGCAAGTACACTGTTATGTGTGCAGTGTTCGCATTCTGATATTAATTATTGCTAATTGTTAGTTGCAGCTCTAAACTAATAATACCAATGTTTATTGTGGTCATGATGACGATTATTTGATTGTTTGTATTATTTCATAGTATTCCTTCTAATAATAATAATAATAATAATAATAATAATAAATACAACCCCACACTAAGACACAACAAAAAATACCAATCGTTACTTTTGATTAACATCTATGACATGAAATTGCTACTTTCATACAGAAGTGGTAGTCTGGGGTATCAGTGCATCAGTTATCGAGTTGTTTGCTACTTGCAATCCTTCGATTGATAATATTTTTTTTTTTACAAGAAAGTTCAGATCTCCCATTCTTTCGCCATGCACCCGAACGCAGCATAAAGCCCGATTTTTCCCCACCTTTCCACCAATCAGCGCGCAGCTTCAGTAGTAAACAAGTGGCACAGTGTAGGCGGGGAGCCGCCGCTCATTGGCTGGGCTCGGATTCTCTGATACACACCCCCTTTCTGACAACGTGTTCAGACACGAGTTTCGCCGGGAGGGACTGAGCTGGACGAGGGAAAAGGCCCATTGCTGAAAATAATCTGCGGCTGAACGCGAAGACAAATCAAAACGTCGCCGAAAAGTCTGAATTCAACACGTCACACGTCATGCAGCGACTAAGCGAAGGAGGAACACGTAGTATGAGTAAACAGTGCTGCTAAAATTAACACAAAACAATAACGTCATCCCCCCCTGGAGTAGTAGAGGTAAATGCCATTAAAGTCGTAATTACGGAGGCGTGATAAGAGCTCACACACATTTTAATGGAAGGCAGTAAAATCCATGTGAGTCCCTGCGCGAGGGCGACTGCGAATGTGATGCAAGTTGCACACGATGATAGAGGTTTAAGCAATTCACACTTTCCCAAACAAACACATTGTGAGCATTGTTTATTCTGCTGCTTGTGATGTGTTTGAAGATAATAATCGACTCCAAGTCATAGTTTCTCATCCTTCAACTACATCACTGATCTCCACCCGGCGACGCAGATAGAGATCAGGAGGAACACCCCCCCCTCCCTCCCCCAGCTCACGCCGCTGAAGGAGAACAAATATGTTTTACTGAGCTCGCTGCAGCACAAAAAGCCGTCCAAAAAGCCAAGAACAACAGATTTCCGCGTACTTACTCAGTCGGTGGAGACCTCTGTCCTGTCCGTCCCGTCGGAGCTGCAGCAGCGGGTCGTCGCTGCTTGGCTGTCCCGCCGCTAGCCGGCTCTTCAGTCTGCCGGGGGAAGAGGGGGTTGGTCGGTCGGAGACGCGCCTACGTGCGTCTGCTCGGTGAACCAATGCAGGCGGTGACAGCTGGACAGAGCGCAGAGATATCAACCTGCGGCGCGCTGTGCACAAAAGGATGATCTAGGTGAGGGGTTACCAGAGCAGCAGCAGCAGCATCCTCTCTGTCTGTCTGCCTGTCTCTCTCTCTGTCTGTCTGTCTGTCTCAAGCACATACAAATATGCGTGTTTGTCACACATGAGCTTTAGAAATTGTGCGGGTGGTGAAAGGAATAAGACATACACAATTCAGTTTTCCAGAATAAAATGCATTGCATTGAATCTGCAGAGATTTGATCTGCTATATATGTGTATATATGCAAATAAGCGAACTCTGTAATATGCATGACAGATATAATGCAAAACTGGATAAAATATAGCACACATTACCATGAAGGCAGTCAGATATCACTATTCACTGAGAAGTGCCAAGTACCATAGCAGTGATATTTATTGAGGATACAGCATACAGCTAGTATATGCAATTCACTGTAGTACTGCCATTCATCTGATAGAGAGCTGTCATTTGGCTGTTATTTAAAAAAAAACAAGCACACATCAGTGATCGATTTGTCCATCATTTGAACAGTTTTAATCAAATAACTGAAAAGTAATGAAACTGCTGACACCATGGTGCACAGCATATCAACCCCCAACATCACATGATAAATTCCCTGCTTAGATCAAACACTACTAGCATGTGCTTTCAGTGTGTGTGTGTGTGTGTGTGTGTGTGTGTGTGTGTGTGTGTGTGTGTTGCAGAGCCTGTGCCTGTGTGTGTGTTTGAGAGACCGGATTAGTGTCGGCTGTCTGCACCCTCTCCACCAGACATCCAGTCAGCAGGGATTTTAGGGTCTGAGCACCAACACAGTCAGAGAGAGAGAGAGAGAGAGAGAAACCCAATCCTAGTCCCAATCTGATTCCTAAACCAGACAGAATTCCTTCTCTTTCAATTTCATTCATTAATGACGCCATGTAAGCTCCACAGACCTTCTGGCAACTGCCTTGACTGGTTAGACAGACTGAGTCAGAGAGAGACACAGATAATGAATTTACATAGCAGGAGATAACAAGTAAACATTTACAGACACAAGACAGTAGGTTTTAACGAGGCATTCATGTGTCATTGCACAGTAGGTATTAATGATTTTAAGGGTAAATGCGGAGCTCGGTTTAGATGGGTGGCGTCAGCTACAGTTTGGGTGGATCCTTAAAAATAGGCTGAAGTCCAATTTTCGGTCATTACAAAATGAGATATTCCATTAGAAGTAATGGCACCTCCTCTTAGAGGATGACATTGCTAACGCGCCTATGCATAGCGGGGCAATTGTTTTCTCAGTTTAGCATGTTAGCATGGCAACATTTGTAGCACTAAAGGCAAAGTATAGCTGGGGCTGATGGGAATGCCGTCAGTGTTGAAGGTATTTAGTCATGAGCAAAGTATTTTGAAGTGATGATGATGCTGGATGAAATTCAATGAATTGAAATGAAATACGTGAACGTTTGTACCAAATTTCATGACAACTCATCCAATAGACATTTCAATCGAAACCACAAATTTCAGCCTCATTTCACTAAAAAACAAACAAAAAAAACCAACTGTGTCAACCTCATGGTGGCACTAGAGGAAAAGTCAGGGGATCACCAATGTCAGTACGGCTCATTATGGTAAATGAACTGCATTTGTGTAGCACTTTCCTAGTTGACTTTTGACTTCTCAAAGTGCTTTATAACACATGCCACATTCATCCATTCACACACACAGTCACGCACTGATGGCAAAACATCAGGAGCAATTTGAGGTTCAGAATCTCATCCAAGGACGCTTCAACATGCGGACTGGAGGAGCCATGCATCAAACCACCAACCTTTTGATTGGTGTACCAAATTCTATGTCAGTTTTTCCAATTAATGTTGAGGCATTTCACCCGTCAGCCTCATGATGGTGCCAGAGGAAAAATCATAAAAGTCATGAGGATTCATCCTCTGAGGACCATGAACATAACATTTCACAGCAGTCCATCCAATAGATGTTGAGATATTTCAGTTTGGATCACAGAGATGGACTGACACTGCCATTCCCTGTTCCTTGCCACAAGGTTGATTAAAATTTTTGTTGAAAATAACTGCTGAACTGAAGAGGACATTGATCGGTGGACAGATACCATATTATATCCAATATTAGCATTTTAAGACACTTCAATTCATAACAGTGTGTTTGAAATGTCATTGCTGCTAGTGGGAGTTTGACTTAAAGCCCCTAAAAACCTGAAATATTATAAAATATTGTACTTGTCTATAAAGTTAGTTAAATGTTAACAACTAAATAGATAATCAAAGTTAAAGTAGTTACTATCAAATCCAAGTTTAACACTCAGAAACTCAGTTAATCTGCTTTATTGGCAAGCGGTTTGATGAACAGTGACCAGAAAACCCTCCAGCTGTCTTCAAATTTTGATTCAAATGTGTGACATCACCACCGCCCCCGACTTCATAATCAGACAAAAACTGCAATACAAGCAGAAGCTTTTGTGTTCATGTAAGACCGCATTGTTCTCGGTGAGACTCTGAGAATAAAGGGTTTTGGACACTTTACAGGGTCAAGAGAAGCAGTATCACGGTGTTGTCTCACTTGGGTGTGTTTTATTTGGACAGCTCAGTGGATTAATATGGCAACACATGGCATGACAACTGGCATTACAAGAATGACAGCTCCACCCTGCTTTGAGGTTCTGCAACCTTTGGTTCACTTTTTGAATTCTCAGTCAGCCCAGGTGCCACTCCCATCTCATCACAATCGACCAGGACAGGGTGGAGGGCTTGCTTTTCAGCTGTCTTTGATTCCAGGACAAACAGGGCAGTAAGTATCATGAATGTCATACGTGTTTGCCGTAAAGGCAGTTCTGCAGCATAGACTTCTCTGCACCAGCTGAGCAGACCAGGGACTGCTAAACACTGCAACAAAAATTTAAGAACGCAAAAAAACAGAGTTGATCCCTTCACTGATAATCAAAGTGCACCGAAGCTTAGAAAAATCCCCCTGTATCACATTTTATCAGCATCAGTACATACAGTACATAACCAAGAGTATCCTCCATTATCCCACCCAGCACAACAGTAGCAACAGTGTTGTTAAAAAGCTTGGTTTTGCATGTTTTATCCCCTGTGAATCATGCCTTACATTTGCTAACCCTGCTGTTGTGTTTTTTGGATGCATTTCTCTCGCTGTTCCTGCCCTTTGGTTTCCATTGACTTCCACGCAGTATGTAAATCAGTTAGCAGACTCATGAAACTTGCTTTGTTCATGACCTGAATTCCCGTCCGCTGTGATGGATTACAAAACTGCAGCCAGTTTGAAGAATCTGTTCATTTATTTTCATATGGTACAGACATGAGAGGAAACCATGGCTGCCAGGAGTGGTAGGACTAACACAGCAAATAATATTAAATCTAACAGGAAGGTGCAGTTTGAAAACGGCTGACAAAAATACTAAAGGAATAGCGGCATGTTGGGAAGAATGCTAATAGGCTTATCTTTCCAAGAGTGAGCTGAGAAGTTTGATATCACACTCATATCTCTTTGTTAAATATGAAGCTATCCAGTTAGCCTAGCTTAGCACAAAGACTGGAAACAGGAAACCTGCTAGCCTGGCTCTGTCCAGAGGTAAAAACATCTGCCTGCCAGCACCTCTAAAGCTGAAAAATTAACAGGTTGTGCATCATTAGTTTAATCTGTAGCAAAACCAAGGAGTAAAAATGTTGTGTGTTTTATCAGGTGGGGGCTATGTGACAGACTTTTTCTTAGCGAGGTGCAGTGACTTCCTTGTCAACCTTGAGGTGATTTCTCCAGGAAGTCACTGGCACTGCCAAGAAGTGGTTCCAGCACATAACACGCCTGTAAAACTACACTTTCACTCTTCAGTTTTTGCACACATTAAACAAGTGTCATACTGTGTTAATTAGTGAGCTTTGGAGGTGCCTGTGGGTAATTTATTTACCAGTTTGGACAGAGCTAAACCAGCTAAACTTTTCCCCTGCCTCGAGCCTTTGTCCTAATCTGAGTTAACCGTTTGTAGTTTCATATTTAATGGACGCATATGACAGTGATGTGCATCTTTTCATCTAACTCCATACAAGAAAGCCAATAAGTGTATTTCACAAAGTATCAAACTAATAAGCAAACACAATCTGTAATAAACAAGCTAAAAGAGTCACTGTTATGGTCCTTTTGTTCTCCACTGCGCTCTACTCAGGAGACAGCTTCATGACAGTTACATACTGGGTTCACTTGATAGTGGGAAGCAGTACTTTCCTAACCTCATCTACATCCTGGAAAGAGTAGGCTGGATAGGAAAGCCACCGGTGTTAACAATTAACATGAGTAAGCGCTGATCAGAGGCAGTTTGATACATGGCTAATTTAGCGGCCACACTAGATTTGGAGTACCCAAAAGACTGGACAAATAAACCTGAAATCAACACCTCTTAATATCTCAACTCCAAATAAACTCATCGCAGATGAACACCAGCAAATCTGCTGCTCTCATGACTTTGAAACTGATTACAGAGTTTATCATGGCTGATTTTCACTCTCTCAGGGGTAAATCAAGCCAGATGAGTATTTTGTGAATGATCAGTACAGTTCTTGTGTAGGTAATGACAGAAAAGAAAAAAAAAACCTTAAAAACATAATGTAAACTGCTCAGATGAGTCAATAGTCTTTAGATGAAAACGTCTTGTCAGATGAATTCAGATGCCATAAATGAGAAAAAAAAAAAAGAAAAGAAAAGAAAAAGAGGCTCTGTAATCCGTGTAAGTGAAGCCTGTCATGAGGACTAGGTGTGGATGGTGGCTCGGGCTGGCAGAGGTCTGGGCCAACTTTCCCTCCTACCCGTCCTCTCTTTTTCCATCCATCTGTCCATTTGGAACAATGTAAAGTGTGGAACTCTGGGGTTCTGTGCAGTGGGATGTTGTCTCTTTCTTGCCTTGGAAATTGGGAGCTTCTGTTTTCTGTGGTGCGTTTGTGATGTGGCTGTGAGGTTGGTGTTCAGGACTGGAACTGGCTGCTTAGTTGGTGGATGCATGAGGTCTTTCTAGTGTGCTGGCTGGCATGTCTTTATGGCTCCTCCAGTTTACAGACCCTGGGTCTGGAAATGTAGATGAGAAAATGTCAGTGAAACGCAACACGTTTGATTGAAATTTGTTTCCATTTATAGAGAACTCACCGGTGGTTCCTCTTGTCTTCATGCCAATGGCCCCATTGGTTCCTCCTGCTCCATCAGTCTGCGATACAGGAAGACAGAAAGAGTTAGAAGGACATTAAGGACCTAATCTATATACATTATATATGTTCATATGGTCGATATGAAACTACAGCAAGCAGTGGTTTAGCTCAGCTTTGCATAACAATGCAATAGTCCAACCCATTACCCCTGTAAAACCAAAATGTGTCATCTTTACTCTTTGTTCTTTGCATGAATTCAATAAACTAGATATAATGTGTTGATGAGAGAGCGTTGGCAGTACAGGTAAATGTATTTTGACACCGTTTGACAGAGCCAGACTAGCCGTGTTCCTCTGTTTTCGGTCTTTACGCTACACTAAGCTAACCAAAACAGCTGGCCAAAGGGCAAAAAACAGGCAAATATGTTTAAAAAATCTTGGTTGTTGGCTGGTTAATATGCTGACTCTCTGCATGCCACTGTCTGTACACGACGGCTGCTGAACAGAGGCTGTCAAAATTCCCCTGTTGAACCCTTAAGCACTTCTTATCGTCGTTTAAAGTTTGTAACAGTCAAGGCTTTAAATTGGTGTGCAGGTGTGGAGCAGTTTAGCCCGTCAGTCATAAAAGCTAATGTCAATGTTAGCTCATGGTGCTACAGTGCAAATCTTTCAGCCCGAGCTTTAGTACTGTAGCTCTGCAGGAGAAATGTCAGTAACACAAACACCTAACGCAAGATAACCAGCTTTTTACCAACTGAGTTAGACTGAATGATTCAGCATTAGGGTCCTGCAGTTTTTTAGTTTCCTCAAAGCATGCTGAGACCTTTCGACTTGCTGCTGTTTGCAGATAAAGATAGCACGTACAATATATTACGCACATGGAAATGGTGAAAGAAGCTTATCAAGGATGTTTCTGGATGTGTGGGAGCTTGCTTTATGCTCGGTGTGTGGTAATGCCGAACAAACTCTCAAAGAAAACAGTACAGCTTCTCGGCACAACACAGGAAAGTAACAGCGACTAGAGAGGAACAAAACAATTTCACATCTCCAGCAATGTTTTTATTTATTTTTCATTGCAGATTGGCTGTGGCCACAGTTTCCTCCTTCCATGCCTGTGGTGTTATCTTGGATATAAAGCGACAGCACGTCAGAGAGAGTTCAACTGAGTGGGAGGACACTTCACTTCCTGCCTGAAGGTGAAGTGCTACGATTTTTAGTTAGTTAGGATCCTCAGGCAGAGGAAAATGTGTTTGCTTTAGGAGCCCTTGAACATCGGGAAGCCCTATGAAAGAACATCCAACTTCCAAAGTCCATTTCATTTGTCTTTATATATGTTATGGTACAATTTGAATTGTTATTACTGATTCTGTATTCCACAACCAAAACTGCTGTCATTCAAGCTGACATTGATCATATTCGGAAACTAATGGAGATGATGCACTAATAATATTCTGACAAAATTCTGTCTCTCAGCAAAACTTTACATTATTAGAAATTTTCATGACTTTGCAAAGTTTGCACATAATGAGGCCAATAGCTGATCTGTCACTACTGATAATCAGCCACTTATTGCTCTGGCAGCCGGCAGCTAATGCACTGCAATAGATGCTGCACACTACATTTAGATAATGAAGGTGCTTTTGTATGAATGGAATGGAGAGAGGTCTTTAGCGACGGACTGATAGAAAAAACTGGAAAGAGGAAGATGAAACACACCCAGTTCATACCTTTGAGTCGCTCACGTCGTACGCGTTGCTGCTGCCCCTGTGGATGACAACCAGGAAAAACACATTTAAATTAGATCTATTTGACTAAGTTACATTGTAAAGTATTATGATGGTGTCTGTGTGTTATCAGTGTGTACACCTCCAATTTCCATATGCGCAGTAGGATTGATTTATGGCTTGAGACCTTTAAAACTCTGTCTGTCTGTCACCTGTTTTGTCTCTGACTCTTTTCTGAGTTTGTATCCTTATTGTCTTCATCATCCTGGTTCACGTCACACACACAGGTACGCTTGGCCTCAGAGTCCCCTGCTCTCCTTCCTAAATGGCTTTGTGTCTGTAATGGCCATCATGCTGCCCTCAGCACTCCTGTCCTGCTTCACTGCACCATTCAACAGGGCACTGCAGTGTACAGTAAATCCCTATTTATGCCTAAACTTAGTTGGATTTGATTAGGCCAATTAGACGTGAGTGGCTCAGCTGAGCCCAGGCTGAATTTCTCATTCAACTGCTGAAGTTTTGGAAAGACTCTGTTCGGCCAAACTGTCATTAGATAACTGAGTAATTTCAAGCTGCAATCAGGTTTACAAAGTCTCAGCAAAAAGATTTAGAATATGCTGGACTCACTGTTTTCAGCCTAAATCCTGTTCATTTACTTTACTTTTTAGACTTAACTTGGGATTCGCTTTGTCAAGACGTGAGACTTTATTTGAGACCTGCTTGGACAAGACTTGGCCAGGACATAAAACAGCTCTGGTGCGCTCCCAAAAAAGAAAGAAAATATTATTTGTGCATTTATAGTAATGGATCTCCCTCAGCAACTGTTCTCAGCACTTATCAGTGTATCAGATCACAAATCCTGCTGTCCCCTCAATGTCTTCCTTGTAGTATTCCTTGATGCTCGTCTTAACTCAGTCAACACACATTGGCAGAGGAGTTGTCACTCCCTCTGAGTATGCAAGCACTTTTCTGAGTTACGAGTTATGATTCCTATCTATCACTCCAGTCCCATTCAGGTTTCATTCCTCACAGTGACAAACAAGCCCTGGAATGTACAGAAGGAGATAAGACTATTTTTTCACCCCACAGCACCTCTGTGTCACTGTCACAGGAATGTTTGGTGTGACAGCCACAGCGAATGTAATAAAATACCCACATGTGTTGCGCGCACACACAGACACACACAGACACACACACACAATCACACAAAGATGTTATTAGGACCGTCATACTATGGCAGATTAATGCTCCAAGCCCAGCCTGTTTGGCTCAACTGCTTCAGCCCTAGAATGATATTTTACAATCGCACATACTTCTCTGCTTCCTTCTCTTCAAGGAGGCAACACCCTTCATCCAAAACCACCTATCGAGTCGAACAAGTCTCTGTTCTGTGCTGCTGAAAAGTGATAAATAGCAATTAAAGCCTCACAAGGCTGGGGGCAGGAAAGTGAATCAGCCACTCCCAACAGGGGAAGACCAGTTCTCCAGTGCCACTGTCGGTCATGATTACTCATACGTTAGTTGACACACTTTTTAAGTCCTTTAACTGACAGCGTTCAGGAGTGCAAATGGAAACATACTGAAGGAAAAGTGACATAATGTGACCTAAATATACTTAAATTCACGTCTCTCTTCATCATCACGTTCCCCTCACCTGTGACAGCTGGTACAAAGGCCGACGAGAGTGATGCTGAGGATGAGGAAGACGACGAGGGAGATGACGCCCACCTCTGGGGATGAAACCCAACCCAACATGCCAACCATCCCTACTGGAGCCATGGTCGTAGTGCTCTGTGAAGAGTAGAAACACCACAGCAAAGTGTCAACAGAATACACATACACATTGTTCATGAGCAACCAAAGTGGATCATGGGAAAAGGCTATGAGTTTTTTCCATTCGATAATAATTGATACAATGATACCTTTTGTGTTTGCCTGTATGTTTGCTACTACAACAAAATAATTTCCCAAATTGGGATCAATAAAGAAGCAGTCTAAGTCTAAGTCATAACATCCTGATCATGCCCGGTAATAAAACAGCATTGCACATATTAAAGTCAGGCACTTTTCAGATGTTCATATTCTTAAAAATAAAACAGCATAAAATCATAATGACACACAGCACAGCAAAAAGGTAAAATACAGGCTTCATAACTTACGTTGTAAGCTGATTGACTCTGTCGTAGCTCTGACAAATACTGCTGTCAGTCATTCAGCTGCCTTTGCTTTATGGGACTCACAGCAGGCAGACGGCTGAGGGAGGGACTCACTTCATTGGTGTCTTGTTATGAAGGAGGTGCTGACACGAGCCCATAGACAGCCCATTGTGTTTTTCATCATCGCTACATCTGCACCTGAGCGCGCTGGCACCTGACACGCCTGTGACTTCCAGGAATGTCGGAATGTGTCTTCTAACCAAAAAATGATAGAACTTCAAAAGATGGTGAAAAAGCCCAATAAATCAATAGAAGACATGTTTTAAACTTACACTGAAAATCCTGCTGTGGGGGAAAAACCTGAGAGCTGAACCAAACACTGATGTTAATTCATGTGTGTGCTGTGTGGCTGCCTGCCTGGGAAAAGCTAATCAGGCATACAACCACTCACACACAAATGTTTGTTGTGTTGCATTACTGAGTTGTGAGTTATACAGTACTTATCACAATCTCTCAAACACTCTTTTTATGTGGTATTTCTGCTCATGCAAAAGCTATAATAGAACTCCATGGTCATCTATAATCAGTTGCACATTTATATCTTTAATTCCATGTTGGCTAGTGGATGGATATATGCTACATTCCCAGTAAATGACACTGGAAAATGCACTTCTATTGCAGTACGGATTAGTTTCTCTTTCTTGGTCTCTGTACTGGGAGCTGAAATGATACTCACAAGGGGGTTATTACAGAAAAAAAAGGACCATTGTTCTAATGCAAAGCAGGGTTTGGATGCAGAATAAGACCGGTGTAAATGGATCACTGCACTTCAGAGGTGCAGTTTGAGTTCTGCACATGGAAGTGAAGACATTTAAGCTGATCTCTTTGAAAATGTCAAAGTGGAGACATGAAGCTAAGGGATAATGTAAATGTAAAAAAGTTACCCCTGTGGTGGTGAGTGCTGGGATGAACGGCTCGCGAGCAAATGAATGTGGCAACCCAAAGCAAAGAGAAGCAGATCTACTTTGTGTGGAGGTGTAGGAGGGCGGCATACCATAGCGTGGTGTAAAATTGCACTGAATGTTAATGTCAGTTATGTGCATGTTTCCAGCCACACCTGCACAATAATGCTATCAGCCCTGAAACCTTTTTTCTGACTGCCTGGTCAGTGGAATTACTCCATTCAGTGCTAACGGAGCAGACAATTATGTAACTGTGCATTCACACTGTATTAAAGTCATTAAATGCTTTCATATAATTTCTTCTACTCTTTTCACCCCAAGACACGGCATTTTTGCATTTTCAGTAATTATTTTAATTTTTTCTTTCAAGCTTTTGGACACAGCCAGGCAAGCTGTTCGCTCTTGTTTCCAGTCGTTACGTTTAGACATATAGTGGTATCATCTAACTCTCTGCAAAAAAAGCTGGATTTCCACAAATGTAACTATTTCTTCAATGACTATGAAGTGAAGTTTTGTAGCTGGGGAGACATACTGGAGGGTAAGGCAGAGAAACAATTGCATTGAATTACCCTGACACACATCCACACTGGCATACCGCACCACCCCTGACTCTTTTAAGATTACACACACATCTCTTTGTTAGTGGTGACAAGGACACCAAGTAACGCCCACGCCCATTACCTGTTTAACAGCCCCATTCTGTCATAATCATCTTCTGAAGCCCTGAAGAACAGGCAATCTATAGCTCTCAGCAATTTCCTTCCTTTTCTGTGGATGTTTGAGATTTGCTCAGAGGCACAAAGAAAAAAATCAATAGCCACACTTTCACAGCGGAGGAAAGGAAGCCTGCAGGAATCATTGCCAATTTCAAATATTTGCAATATAATCCTGAAAGCACAATTTGCTCATATAGGAATAAACTCAGCGAACAAATCTCTATTTGTGTCCAAATTGAAAAAATGATAACTTTCCTGATGCTAGCTGAGCTTAACCCTGCAGAGGAAAGTGGGCCCAACGCACCATCGCACAGACTATCCCAAATAATGAACAATAACACATTTATAGACACATTTCATTATTCAATTTAATATATTGGTCTGAACATACCTGAAAGCTCAAGAAGGTAACTGCGACTGGCCAAAAAACTGAACAGCACAACCACAACTTTTCATATTTACACTGTCTTTGTCTACAGATTAAACAGGTGAGGTATAAACTATGGATTAGTGAGATTTAGAAGTGCTGGGAGGCAGATTTTGTTATCTTTGGTTAGAGCCAGGCTAGCCATTCCCCTCTGCTTTCAGCCTTTATGCTAAGCTAAGCTAACAGACAGACATGAGAGCAGTATCAACCTTTCCATTTAACTCTCAGCAACAAAGCAAACATGCACATTGCCCATAATGTTGAACTGCTCCTTTAGAATGAGGCCTGAGCTCTGAGTCATACAGTGACTCAGAGCCATTGAAACTCATTCAGAGTCCTTTCATATTGGGGACAAAAGGGTGTGGCAACCAGCTTAATGCGCCCGAAATACAGTCTGTATCACCTAATAATGAACAAGCAAAACCACAGAGACACACTGACCACAGCCTGCTTTCCTCCGTGTAGACAAACACAGTCAGCAAGATATATTTGAGTTCAACATCAGTGTCTAAACACCCTTAATTTATGTCAGCTCTTCTAAATATTCAGCATTTGCCAAGGATTTGCAACTTTTTCCATTTCTCTCTGTTTATGTTATCTCATGCTGTCCATTGAATGTTACATTGTGTTTGGTCTTGCTGTTATCTGGCTTGAGTTCAGTCTACTAAATATCATGATGTTGAGATAAAACAGTCTGTCATCCGTTCCCACTCCTGCCAGTCAAAATCCTTCAGTTTAAGAACTATAGGATTTTTGTTCTATATTGAATCTCAATATTAAGAGTCATTGATTGGGCAGATAAATAAAACAAAAACCACGCAGTCGTTGTTGTTGCCCCTGCAGAGCAGTGTTGTTCCATGTCATCGTTTCCACCCCCTTGGATCTGCTGAGGGATTTTACCCAAGTGGAAAACCATTCTGCCAACTTCTCTCCGTGCAGTCTATTCCCCTGCCTCAGTATTAAACTAGCCTCTTTGTTCACCCATATCCCACTATCTGGCTGCACCACTTTAGTGAACACCATAATCCGGACTTGCTCTTTCACTCAGTCTTTCAATGTAAACACTGCTGCTCACCGGAGAGAGCTGACAGCCTTTATGGCAAATGTAAAACTTGAGAAGCAGGTTTGGAGCAGCTGTTTGTCCAGAACTGGCCAGCAAACGAATTTTGAATACACAGCTGCTTGATTTCTGTGCTTGAAAATGCATCTTCTCTACATATATTTACTATATATATGTTTATGAGTTTAGTCCTGGTTTGATTCTGACCAATATTCTTCATCAGCATTCTGCTCAGAACACCCTCCGTCATCAGCAGCAATTAAAGGGAGGATGATTCACTGTGGAAAACTGTACTGAGCCATAGTTAGCAAACTATGGAGTCCACTGAGGCAGCCATCGCTTTGTTGAATCAGCAGTTAAACCCGTGGGACATTTCAGATGACCTGTTCGTTGTACCAGAAAAGGCGTTCAGTTT
The DNA here is from genome assembly GCF_051107435.1 of Chaetodon auriga. Taxonomy (NCBI): domain Eukaryota; kingdom Metazoa; phylum Chordata; class Actinopteri; order Chaetodontiformes; family Chaetodontidae; genus Chaetodon; species Chaetodon auriga. The sequence goes on along the minus strand of NC_135091.1, from coordinate 17,889,831 downwards.
ATTGTTCAAATATTAGAAGCAATCACACTTTTCACAGACAGACTGATTCACGCTTGACAAAAACTGACAAAGATGGCTTTATTCATTATCATCATCATTTATATCATTTTGTACATTTAAACACAAGGCCTTTGTCTCTCTCTCTCTCTCTCTCTCTCTCACACACACACACACACACACACACACACACACACACACACTTCAATTTGTCACTTGTCTCTCTCTAGCTTACCCTGTCTACCCAGTTGCTTTTTCAAGTGCCACATTGTAATAAATGCTGTCAGGATGCAACACACAAACAGGGCGGGGAAGGACACACAAGCCCACCACAGCTGCCGCTCTCCAAATACCTTCACCACCGTATCCCTCCGCCCGGCGTAGTCCTGGAACAGAGCCTCCAGCTGGAACACGGTGCACAGGGACAGAAACAGGTGGAAGATCTGGTGACCCTGACCCACAAAGTCACAGTGGCCGGGAAAGAAGCGCTCAGGGATGGGACAGGAGAAGAAGAGGGCGGACAGCAGGAACGACGCCATCTGGAGGGCGTGGAAGGGCAGCGAGGGCTCCTGTGTCCAGGAGACGGTGAGCAGGCGGTGGGCTACGGGGCTGATGTCCAGCAGGTATGCTAGGGTGGTAGGGATCAACTGGCAGATTTTACGCTGTAAAGGATAAGGCCGCCGGTACCTGGACTTAGCAAAACAGCAGCCTGCACAGGAGAGCCACCCGAAGAAGGCAGCTCCAGGCAGAAACAGCAGCCCAATGCAGCTTTCTCTCCACGCTGGCTCTGACGAGTAGAAATAATGTCCAAGTGAGCAGCCATACTGATACACAGCTACACCCACGTAGTCCATGAAGAACAGGAAGTAGTGTGTATTTTCAGAGTGAGACTGGAAGAGGTGAGCTGCCACGCTGAAGAACAGATAGGTGAGGCAGGACGCCAGGAAGGCACTCAGAGGTAGAGAGGCTGCGTCCCAGGTGTACCCCAGGGCGCCTACGTTGGCCCACCAGCGGAGCAGCAGCACAGGACCCGCCAACAAGTGGGTCCACACATTCAGGGATTCATTGTGTCTCTGGAAGAGGCTGAGGAGGTAGCAACGCCAGTCCTGCTGGATGGGACGGTAGCCCGACAGGATGTAGGGCTCTCGGAACAGGCTGGGAACCTGAGAGGCGGTGACGGTGGGGCTGGGTGACGGAATGGAGAAAGGGGTGAGGTGCGAGAACCGGGGCAGGTGGCCAAGGTGCTTGAGGTTGAGGGTCAAAGTGCTGAGCCACTGCAGAATGTCGCCCGGCATAGCTGGGTGATGGGTGGAGGAGAGGGAGAGGAGGCGGAATACAGACAGAGGGGGACTGCAGGACAGGGTGCCCGATGGGAGACAAAAATTAAAAAGAAAAGACAGAATTACTTCAGACGTTCATTTTGAATGAATACTTAAAACTGAGGAAAGACCTTAGAATGGTTCATAACTTAACAGGAACCCGCAATGTGCTTTGATATGATGCCAAGTGTTATTGAGATGGAGAGTTTCATGTCATTTTAGAGTCTATCAGTCTCTTCAGTGAATCAGAGATGTGAAGATGTGGATCTAAGAATGGAGGATGAAGAGAAAGTGAAGTTCATACACTCGAAGGGGGATTAAAATGGGGACAGAAAGTTACTAAAACTTAACACAAACCAGCCAGAAGCACATGCAGTGAAGTGTCAATAGACAGATTAACAAAGCAGGACTGTTTCTGTGAGCCCTGAAACTGCAGCTGCAGCTCTTTTGCCATTTGATGTTCATGTTTTGGTTCTACACCTTGGTCCAGATTGAACTATTTCAGCTCATTTTCACCTGCAGTCCTTTGGCACTACCATTAAAACATTAGTCTGCACAGTCATAAAACAAACACACAACATAGGAGCCTGCATGAAGACATTCTTCTCCATATGAATCATGCATATGGGACAAGCAGGCATGCAGTCAAACCTGTAACCATCACCCTCCTGTTTTGGCATGCACACATAGGGAAGAATGTAAACAACCGTTGCCAAACAGGTAAATGAGCACCTATGGGGGCAACAGGGCAAACAACCACCCATCTGAGAATAGACTAAGCCCCCACCATTTTCCCCTTGACTTTGAGGAAAACATTATTCCTCTGGCCCTTCCAAATTCGGGTGACTGCAATTCTATGAAACCTGCTGCATGTGCATTTTTAGCCTATAAATAACCAACACATTAAAACGCTCTTTTCTTTAATCCGTCCTCATTTTGCGACAAAGAAACTGTTCCTTACCAGAAAAACGTTTCACACATTTTATCCTGTATGTCAACACTGAAAATGGACAGAATAAACATTGGAATTTGTCACAGTGGTAAGGATTAACATCCACACTAACACATTGTGAGGTATAGTTGGTGTAGTTGCGGGATTTTGTAGACAAGATCTAAGAGGAAGAAACATCAGCTCACCTGTTTGTATCGACCTGACGCGCCTCTGGTAAAGGAATAAAGTCATCGGCTAACTGCGCTGCAGGCTTCCCTTGAAGGCGCACGCACTCAGGTAACTAGAACATCTTGAGGTAAGAACACAGCTGACCCGACAGCCCGGAGGCGCGCGGGAGTGTGGGCGGGGTTAAAATGACCGGAAAAGCACATGGTACGCTTCTTATCAGTCCTTTTCAGTATCACAAATGATAGTTCATCCCTGTAGACATTTAAATACGCTTATAACTTTGAAAACGAAAAGTTTTTTTTTTTTTTTTTTTCCAGTAGTATCTCTCTGTCAGTTTTAATAGACACTTGGAGCAGTGAGTTGTGTTTATACCGACTGTGGTCAGACAGGATGTTTTGGCACAGCCTTAATAATGATGATAAAACTGTGGGGGGAAAAAGATAAAATGCATGTTTCATTTTGCATGTGTGTCTCCATCTACTGTCCGGTAGTGTGTACTCATATATGTGCTCTATCCATGATCAAAACTAAGTTGGGCTGCTTTACTTCAGCAGTGCACGTGCCAGTAAACATATGATGCCCCAAATGATAGTTATTTTATTATGATTGAACCTAAAGATACATTAGAAATGTTGGTTAAAGAGGGATTTATTGGTTCAAGGTAGAGCTTATCTGAGTCCTCCCCAAGTGTCTGAAAATGAATTTAAAGACTAGAATTGCTAAACAGAATTTTATTTAATTTGATGTGGAAAAACAGACCCCAAGAAGTTAAAAAGTCATATTTTATGTGATAGCTTATCTATTGGTAGACTATTCTGAACTTTAGTACATTTAATCAATGTATTACAATTTATTGGATATAAAAACTTTAAAAACTCAACTTGCTAACAATATTGGATCTCTTCTCTCATCTTTAAAAAGTTGGGTGATTTTTTTTACTGCAGTGTCTGTATGCAGTTGGGAGGCTCCCTATAAAACGAGCAAACTATCATGAGCAGATCTATCTATCATAAACTAAATCTCTATATCTCTACAAGTGGCATGAACAGAATATTTTGACAGCAACTGAACTGATGAAGACCGATTGTCAACAATAGAAAAGTAAAGAGTTTTTATTTAGTTTTATTTCCATTTATATTTTAGTGTAAATGAAAATGAATTCACAATACAGTCCCTTCCGGAATTTTTGCCATCATCCAGATCCCTAGTTATAATTGCAGATCCCATTTCCCATGTATGTCTAAGCCTCTGTTTCATGGTCTCTCTTTGCTTCATTAACGATTCAATGATCGATATAGAGGAATCCTAAATAATGACACTGCTGAATCCTGTCTGTCTGAATTAAACCATACAATTTAACATGAGTAAAGATTTGGGCATTAACTTACAAATTAACCATCAAAAAGTTTATATTTAGACCTTTAGAAGTCGCCGTTTATGCCGCCATCTGCTGGACAAACAGGGTAGGTCAGGTCTGCTCGGCTTTTCCTCCTTTTCTACAGCCCGCCCCTTCCTGCTCCGTTTTCGCGCGAGTTCTTTAGTAGGCGTGGTCACGCGGAGTCACGGTCGAGTCTATTGGACAGCTCCACGTTTACCCGCCGACTATGCTAAGTAGCACGTTACGAGTTGACCAATGGCGTTTTACGCTTTGCCTGCGCCGGCACGCAGTGGCGCGAAATCTCCTCAGTTGTGTGGTTTGACGGTAGCGGAGCAGACACGCTGAAGAAGCTCTGTGCGATATTTGAAGCTTTTTCAGTATAATAAGTAATCGCTCACAATGGCAACCGACGTCGTAGATGACCGGGAGATGAGGGAGGCGCAGAGGGATTACCTGGACTTTCTGGACGACGATGTAAGTCTGACTTTTACGCGATTAAACGCCCTGTTGTGGGTGAAATGAGCATGCGGCCACAACAAAAGAACGAACCTTCGTTAGCAAAAATATCACAGCTGACAGTCAAAAAAAACATCAGTGTACAAGTGCTCCACGTTCATATGAAGCTCGGTGTAACAGTTAAGTCTGATCTGAGTCCAGCCAGCTGTGTTCAGTAAGCCGTGAGCTGATGCAGCTTTGTCCTGAAGCCCAGTGAAAGCGTTATCGAGTTTCTTGAAAATAAAGATGATAAAATAACACTAATCTTCTGCTCGGTTTGTGCAGCAAGACCAGGGGATTTACCAAAGCAAAGTCCGGGACATGATCAGCGAGAATAAAGCTCGACTCATCGTCAACATCAACGACCTGAGGAGACGGAACGAGGCCCGGGCTGCAAAGTAAGGGACAGTCTGTGTATGTGTGTGCGCGCGCACGTGCATGGAAACTGACTGAAAGTAATTTTCAAAACATGAAAATCACGTTCTTTAACAAACCAAAAGCTTGAAGTGTACATTAAGTATGAGGTTACAGGGGTTTGATGTTAAAACTGTCGTGTTTCATCACACTGTGTTGTGGGTTAGTTGTATTGGATGCATGAAGTGAATAGTGGTCTGTAGCATGTTGTACAGACCCTGAATACACACATTGACCAGTAGAACCAGCTGACTGGCTTTCAGTGTTTTGGTCACATCACTTGGAATAAAAAGTAAAAATCATGACTCCATCCATGACCCAAATGTTTCCTTGCCTCTTCCAGACTGATGAGCAATGCCTTCGAGGAGCTGCTGGCGTTCCAGCGGGCTCTGAAGGACCTGGTGGCCTCTGTGGACGCCACCTACGCCAAGCAGTACGAGGAGTTCTACGTCGGTCTGGAGGGCAGCTTCGGCTCCAAGCACGTCACCCCCCGAACCCTGACCTCCCGCCTGCTGGGCAGCATGGTGTGTGTGGAGGGCATCATCACCAAGTGTGAGTTTATTTCCGTCCTCTTTGGGCCCTGCTGATCACTACTTGTCTTTGACTGTGTTGTACTAGATGCACTCTTTGTTTCTAAACACGTTTAGTTTATCTTTTATCATTTCCTTGTTCGTCTTCAGGTTCTCTGGTGCGTCCTAAAGTAGTGCGCAGCGTCCACTACTGCCCGGCCACCAAGAAGACAATGGAGAGGAAATACACTGACATGACCTCACTGGATGCCTTCCCTTCCAGTGCCATTTACCCCACCAAGGTAACTAGAGGAGCTCAGATGTTTGATTTCTGCCTCAATGGTGCTGAAATGGCATCACTGCCCAGATTAATGGTGATGGTCGTCGTTTTGTGTTTCATGTTTTCCTGCTTTTCCGGCTGTGAACAGGATGAGGAGAACAACCCTCTGGAGACAGAGTTCGGCCTCTCCATCTACAAGGACCACCAGACCATCACGGTGCAGGAGATGCCAGAGAAAGCCCCCGCTGGCCAGCTGCCTCGCTCTGTGGACATCATCCTGGACAACGACCTGGTGGATATGGTCAAACCCGGAGACCGAGTGCAGGTCATCGGAACGTACCGCTGCCTGCCCGGCAAGAAGGGCGGATTCACCTCTGGCACTTTCAGGTGAGGTGGCGTAGCGTGTGCACTGGAGCTGCTGGTTTGACTCTCGTTCTTGAGGATTAATTTTCCACCCTCTTCTCCTCAGGACCATCATGATCGCCTGCCACGTCAAGCAGATGAGCAAGGAAGTGTCCCCATACTTCTCGGTGGACGACATCGCCAAAATCAGGAACTTCAGCCGGACTCGTTCCAGGGTGAGGCTGCAGTCTTTCCGCCTGGTTGCTCGCAGCTGTCCGAGCTTACGACACTTGAGCTAAATGAGAAAATCAATTTCCTTTTCCGTTGTTCCTCAGGATGTGTTTGACCAGCTGGCTCGCTCCCTCGCTCCCAGCATCCACGGTCACGAGTACATAAAGAAGGCTATCCTTTGCATGCTGCTGGGCGGCGTGGAGAAGGTGCTGGAGAACGGATCGCGCATCAGAGGAGACATCAACATCCTGCTCATCGGTACCACAGTTTGTTGTACCAGTGTCTTCACTGGACCAGGGAGCTTGTTTGGGCGACGGTGGTTGACGCGGGTTGTCTCTCTTTACCAGGTGATCCGTCAGTCGCAAAGTCCCAGCTGCTGCGTTATGTCCTCCACACAGCGCCCAGAGCCATCCCCACCACAGGGCGAGGGTCCTCTGGCGTGGGTCTGACTGCTGCCGTCACCACGGACCAGGAGACCGGTACGACACACACACACACACACACACACACACACACACACAGGAATGTACAAATGCATCAGCTCTGACACACATAGATCTTGGCATTCCTGGTATGACCTGTATCTTACACCATCAGCTCACCAGCTTCTAATGTTTCTTTTTCTCTCTTAGGTGAGCGTCGCCTGGAGGCGGGCGCCATGGTGCTGGCCGACCGTGGCGTGGTGTGCATCGACGAGTTTGACAAAATGTCCGACATGGACCGCACGGCCATCCACGAGGTGATGGAGCAGGGCCGCGTCACCATTGCCAAGGCTGGCATCCACGCCCGGCTCAACGCCCGCTGCTCTGTGCTGGCGGCCGCCAACCCCGTCTACGGCAGGGTGAGGAGCTCATCTAACAGCTTGTCTGACTTGTGTGCGTTTTGCTGAGCTCTCAGCTGATCTTGATGTGTTTTTGTTTAATCTGCTCCATCTGTGCAGTACGACCAGTATAAAACCCCCATGGAGAACATCGGCCTGCAGGACTCCCTGCTGTCACGTTTTGACCTCCTGTTCATCGTGCTGGACCAGATGGACCCCGAGCAGGACCGCGAGATCTCCGATCACGTGCTGAGGATGCACCGCTACCGCGACCCCCGTGAGCAGGAGGGAGCAGGTACTGTGCAGCCGGACGTCTTCAGACTGTAGTCTGTGTAATGAGTTGATATTTGGTTAAAAGATTGTGTCCTTGGTTTGTTGTCCAGCCATGGCTCTGGGTGGGACAGTAGACGTGCTGGCCACAGAGGACCCAGACGCAATAGCAGAAGAGCACGAGGAGCTGCAGATCTACGAGAAACACAACAACCTGCTGCATGGAAGCAAGAGAAAGAAGTATGAGCACAGCGTCAGGAAACATCCACCTTTTCACTTTTGATGTGTGAAAACGACAAAACTGAAATGTTTCCTTTGTTTCAGGGATAAGATCGTGAGTAAGGAGTTCATGAGGAAGTACATCCACATCGCTAAGGCTGTGACGCCTGTCCTGACAGAGGAGGCGGCCAATCACATCGCGGAGGAGTACTCGAGGCTGAGGAGCCAGGAGCAGATGGGTGCCGATATCGCCAGGGTGAGCAGCAGCATGAGAGGTTATCGAATATCCACACGGACTGAAGCTGATCGAACCTGTTCATTCTCAGTCTGTCACACGCTCTGATTTTCTTCCTCCTTCTCCTCTTCCTCCTCAGACCTCTCCGGTGACGGCCCGTACGCTGGAGACTCTGATTCGTCTGTCCACGGCGCACGCCAAGGCGCGCATGAGCAAAGCCGTGGAGCTGGAGGACTCAGAGGTGGCCGTGGAGCTCGTCCAGTTCGCGTACTTCAAAAAGGTGCGTGCTGCTGGAGAATGGAGGGACAGCGTTTTTACACCGGCGTGAAGTCATGTGAACGAAGCTCACATCTGGGCCGTCTGCTTTCCTCTGCAGGTTCTGGAGAAAGAGAAGAAACGCTCGAGACAGGAGCGGGACTCTGGCTCAGAGGAGGAAGAGGAAGAGGAGGCGTCCACTCAGCGTTCACAGAGAACTGCCAAGAAGAGGTAAACACCAAGATTCACTTTCCGCTGCCCTTACTTTACTCCGCATCTCCCAGTACACAGTACACAAGCTGCGATCATTCATAACACCAACCTGTGTGTCCTGCAGGGGGCGACGTGGCTCTCAGGGCAGCGAGCCCTACAGCCCGTATGACTTCAGCGAAGAGCAGGATGTCCCTGAGAGTAAGCATCACACTGCTGTCGTCTGTTTTCATACCATCAGTTACTCGTTCCAGTCACTGCTGGACGCTCGTCTTCACTTTGTCCATTTTTAATTGTATTTTTGAGAGTCGTGCTGCTCCTGTTGACAAACAACATTATGAATTACATGCAACTATTTTCAAGAACACGCAAGCCAATGCACGGCCAAGCACATTGTTTTGATAGCACACAGGTCTTTAGATGTTCTCTGCATGTCTTTGAGTTCTCACATTGGCCTTTATGCTCGTCTTCAGTTCAGGCCGGCACCCCGAAACCAGCCAAGCCACGGCGGGACGAGCAGGAGGCCATGGACACCACGTCACAGGCTGAAGACAGCGAGGTCTCTGCAGAGAGGTGGGTGATGGATTCACACAGCTTCAAATAGTCAGAAGTGCTCAGTGTATCGCGTACGTGTCGGTCACGCTGTGAAATGTGATCACATCTCTGCTGCTTTCTTCCACCAGGCTGAAGGAGTTCAAGTCATCCCTGTTCGCAGTGTTCCAGTCCGCTCACGCTCAGTCCGTGAAGATGAAGACCCTGATGGACGGCGTCAACAAGGAGCGTCAGAATCGTTTCTCGGAGCCGGAGGTCCGTGCCGCATTGGCTCGCATGCAGGACGACAACCAGGTCATGGTGGCTGACGACATCGTCTTCCTCATCTGAGGAAGAGCACTTTGAAACTGATTCTACAGACTCTGAAACAGACGGTGGTTTATATTCAAATGTACATAGTCATTTGTATTCGTGCGTCCTGCTTTTCATCTTTTGCTCAAAATGCAGTCTAATGTCGCTCTGTCAAAACATAAAGACAGACATGTAATCTACAGTTCCACACGTGATGCAGACAAAAATACTCTAAACAGTGCTTGTGATGGATTTGGATGCAGATTGCTTCATCAACCATATTAATAACAAGACCAGTGCAAGAAGACCAAGTCTTAAACCTTTTTGCACTTGTGTGTGTTCAGTACTTCTAATGACTGTGTATCATCAGACTGCTGTTGGTGTGATTGAACATCAGTTTATGGATTTGTATATAGTTGAAGACAAGTTTTGTTAAATAACTGTGCTTGTGTGTTAAGAAAATAAAATGTAATGCTTGAGAAACAAGCTGTGTTATTGAATCTACTACACTGTGAACACATGTACAGTATCACCCTGCATCCTGGGGGAATCACTGCTGGCCTGATGCTGGTACATTTGTATTGTGACCCCTCAAGCTCTGCAGGCGACCAACCCTGGGTGTGTTTTGTTTTTGTTGTATTAAAATGGAAAAATGGTCCAAAATACTCGGTAATTTTAGGTTTTCCGAGAAGAGCTGTTCTCAGACTAGTCCTCTTCCTGCTTCTGCATTCGTGTTTCCAAGAAGCACTTTATTTGAAACCCCCAATGAATCCAGACCTTGCTTTGTGTAGGAGGCAGGTCCCACAGCGTGAAATCACTGGTCAGCTTCCCCCTTCCTCCTTGCAGTTCTTTACCCCAATAAATAGTTGAGCAATCGGCTTAATCACGAGTTAGATGATAGTTCAGGTGAAGGGGCCACACAGCACTGCTGCACCCACACTCGGCCCCATAATGCACCAACCACACAAGAGGCGCCATCATCCAGGACATAAGGCGACCTAAGCGCTCTCCACCCACGCCTGACTCATATCACATATGGTTACAAAAGCCAAGCGCCTTCCTCACATGCTTCACCTCAGCTTCAGTTTAGTTTTAGTTTCTTTTACAGCTGCGTTTTAGGACGGCCCTAACCTTTTGGAGTGGTTCGTGTGGTCTTCTAAAGTCTCAAAAATGTGAAGCAGACTGAAAAAAACAGCAGGCTTTAGCTGTGATTGTTTGAGAGACAGCTCTGTTCAAAGTTGTATTTGATTCATTTGCTTATTATTTGGAGCAAATTTCATATTCACGAATCACAGGCAAAAAGCTGAAGACTGTGCAAGTCAAACAATACCTGTAGTCCCTCTGACATATATGCAAATGCAGAGAGTTGTTTTTTGTTTGTTCTGTATGTTATGTTTCAATAAAGGTTGAAAAAAATGGGAAAAAATAGTTATTAGTTTTTATAAATAGTTGTTACTTATTTGCATTCTTGCACAGGTGATAAGATAGCTCCCACTTTCATGTATGTCTGATAAATATGAGGATACAACAGGCAGCTGGTTAGCTTAGCTTAGCACAAAGACTAAGCTTAGCTAACCAGGGCTAAGCAGCTAGCCTGGCTTTCTCTGCAGATAACAAAATCTGCCAGCTACCTCCTCTGAAGGACACTATTCAACACGTTATGTCTTGTTTCATTCGTACAAAAGTGTAGAAAACGACAAGTTGTGCTTTTATGAAGGATTTTGCCACCCTGGGACAGAGCCAGGCTAATTGTTTGCCCCTTTTCCAATCCTTATGCTAAGCTAAGCTAACTGCTGAACTTGTTCAACAGCTATTACTTCAAGACGAAAATAAAGCTCAGAGAAGCACCTACGTATATTTACCTTTTTTCCTCATTTCAATCCACTTAATATTTGTCCTGCGTGACAGAAGCAGACCTGACAGGCAGCTTACAAACACTCGTACTACTTCATCCACAGTAGTATCAGTCTGAGCTTTACAGACTGATACATGATGGCTGATGTTTGATCCTCCCATGCATTTCCTACGAGGGGAACTTTTATAGTAAGTTTGCTGAGGAAATCTGTGCGAACTCATCATTGTTTGATTTTCTCTCTTGATGAGATGCATCAGATAAGGACAAGGACAGACAATGAGATGCAGAGTTTCTCTGTCATGCTGCCTCTCGCCTTCTTTGACTGTGTAGCTGTTTCTTTCTAACGTAATGATACTAAACTTGATCTATCACTCTCATCTGTCTGCACCAAATCAGTCATAAATAAACCTTTATGTCAGCATCCATCAGCTGCAACTGATTTCTTACATATTAGTTTTTTACCACTGCACCCCGATGTACTTCATCACAGGACACTTTGTCTTCTGTGAGGATCAAACATCAGCAGCTCTGCATTGGCCTGTAATCTCCCTCTAACTTCCCTCTTGTGCTTTGCTTTCTTCTCTCCCGTTAATTTGCTGCATGGTGCACCATTATCGCCGTCCTGTGATTGCTCATGGAGTAGTTAGACATGTGCCATACTTGCGATGAGTGGCCATATAAATAAATGATCTTGCACTTGACTCTGTCACTTGGTGTTGAGTCAAACTTCACCTTTGGGAAATAAGGCCGCTCGCTGTTATGTAGAGCTGACAGAGCTACACTCGACGGGCTTGTCAGAGCTCTTCACTGGGAGTAGATGGGAACAGAGGAAGTGATATTTGGCAAAGGAATATGGAAAAGAAGGAAAGAATGAATGCAGAAAACTAAAAACAGGCTGAGTGACTTGTTCAAATGATAAAGTAGATGCTTACAGTATCTAATCAAAAACAGTCATCTTTAAAGCTGTGCCAGTCAATGTTTGAATATGAGCAATCGACCGAATGATGAATCATGTGAAAGTGGTGACTTGTGGCAACAAACCCACAGAAAATCATGGTCAAACTCTGCAGCTCTGCAGAGCATTTCAGCATCTTTTAGCACACTATTTTGGTTTTAGGTCTTTCATTTCTGCCGTTCAGTCTCATTAGTTTCCAGGCTGTGCAGGAAGCTGCTTTCATGGTTTTGATAAACCCACTGTATGCTTCCTGCTCACCACAAACACCAAGTCAGCAACTTCACTAACAGCTGAGGAGGGTGATAATTTCCCTTGAGACCAAAACAGAGCCAAAAGGACGGTAAACCCTGGTGATGTCATCGGAGTAATTTTTTTAAGACATTAAAAAGCTCCTTTCAGATCCACAGAAAACATTGGACAGTGCCACACACGGAAATTCTATTGTTGCAGCAGCAAGTTAAACATACACATAAACATAAAATATACACAATAAAGAAGAATAAGGATGAGAATAAAACTGTATAGTTATATAATATGTATTATAATATATAATATAATAAAATAATACACTATAACTAAGTATTTAAACAAAGAATAACAGCCACTCTTCGAGAGAGAGAGAGAGCCAGAGCTATAAAATATGTACCAGGAAAAATATGTGCAAGTTGCAAGTGAGTCCTGTGTGAGGGGTAAACTGGTCCTCATGTAAAATCAGTGGAGTGACCCTTTAAAACGGATCAGCGTGACAGCACTCAAGGCTACACAGACGGATTATTACAAGTTAGTTCACAGGACCATTGGCACATTAGATGATATCTGTTTTAAATAGACTAGGGCACAAAAGGATTTTTGCAGCTGGAGCACCACTTCATCGTAACTCCACTTATCAAATGTCAAGATTTATAATCAGCTGTTCATACACATTGCAGTTCAGTTCTAATGGTGTCAAACTGCTTCAGCATCTCATTCTGAAACCATTTCTCTTCACATCCAGTACGGCTGTGCTCCAGTTTACAGGCTCCTTACTCATATGATGCATGGAGGGAGAAGATGCTATCACACGCTTTGTCTTCGATGAGTGGGCACGCTGATTTATTACCAGAACCATAGCATTTCACGTCAAGCATGTCTTTGACCTAAATTTGTTCGTGTGGGGTGGCAGGGTGTAGGTGGAGTCTCTAGTCAAGTTTTATTTGACTCGGATTAAAAAAAAAACAGACGCAGTTTAGAAAGATTAGTCTGTTGTTTTCTTCGTGGGATAATGTAACAAGAGGGTCACTCTAAACTGTTGGAGGGCTTTCTGAAGCCACTGAATTGTATATAATATATAGATATATTATTCTGCTTTCAGAAATGGGTTCTTCTTGCAGGTTTAACTCATTTTAAATTGAGATCTGAGCCAGATTTTTAAAAATGGCATTGCAATAATTGTTTGTTTCATTTGGCCTGACACAATCACCTCTGGTTTGTTTGGACACTGGCAGCAAATTTTGCAGCTTAAGTTGCAGATTTTCACATCAGTGCGCTCACAAACGTCCTCTTCTTTGCCATTAAAGGAAGAAATTGTGTCCTATTTTCACCGCCACGTGAATAAGGTCCAATGGAAAAAACATTTTCACACCTTTTGACAGGTCAAACGTTTGAAGGTGTCATCTGACTCATTACACTGCTGTTTCCGTGGGCTGTGGCTTAATACTGATAGGGTCACAATGGGGTCAGGTAAAAGGTGTAATACTTTTTAAAGAGATCGCCAAAGAAAAGGTACAAAAGATGAGCGTGAGAAGACTTCTCCTTGCATGTTTGAGCTGTGTGTTGCTGTTAAGACCAAATGCAAGACAATGAGAAACATGCATGCACAGTGGATGCAAATGGGCGCGGACAAAGAAAGAAATGCTGACCACAGAGACAAACTGTTATCGTGTTTACAGATCAACATGTGTATCTGTAAAATCAGTGACAGTCATAACGGAAACACATCGCAGATCTTGCCAACGCACACAGAGCCGGCCTGTATATAAACACAGAGAGACTGGAGACGCGGCAGGACAGCGGAGCAGCACTTCACAGTTTAAGCTGGGCTCTGCAGGCAAAACAACACAGTCATGCAGAAGGTGAGTTCTCCAGCAGGGCTTATCTTTAACGCTTATTCATACTTCTGTGATGACTTTTCAGACAGAGCAACACGACACATCGTGACATGTACTGATTTTATGAAACTGAGTGCACCGTGTTACATTTGAACGAACGTAGGTTTTAAAATTGAGAAGCAAATGAAAGATTGTGAAACCTTTTGTCATTCAGAGCGTTAAAAAATCAATAATACCATCCAAGCATTCGCACACTGATCAGACAAGTGGACTTTCAGCCCAACAAGAGGTGGCAACAGAGACTCAAAGAGCTAAAAGTGAATGAAGCATTTTCTTTTAGCCCACTTCAGTTTGCTCTTTCTCTTTCGCTTCTGTTTGTTTTATTTGTTCTTTGCCTCTGGCTTGTCTCGTGTTTAGGTGTTGAGAGCTTTGCTGGTGCTGGGCCTGGCCACGCTGCTGCATACCACCAGGAAAGGCCAGGCGGTCTCGGTGCAGCTGGGCCAAGGAACCAACTTACAGGGCAGGACTGTGAGACTGGTCCTGGATCCTTCAGTGCGGTCTCAAATCGCTAGCATGTCCGCCTCAACCATCGCCAACATGTCTCTGTCGCCATGGACATATAGGTGAGGCATCGCTGCATGCTTTAAAACATTATTTGACATGTCTTTGGTCATTCAGTTACCAGTTTTGAAATTTTAAATCCTCTGATCCTGATTCTAAATGCATTTTTTTCCCCTCCCTGTCCAGAGAATCCTGTGTGGCGTCTCGCCTGCCCAGGCGGATCGCTCATGCTCAGTGCCTGACCTCAGGCTGTCTGAGCCTGCAGGGGGGAGGAGAGGATGCAGCCCTGGTGGCTAAACCTATCAAGTACCAGGTCCTGGTGCTCCACAGGTGAGCCACTGCAGTCTTTGTTTTTTTTTGCCCCTGCTTCTGTTTTGTGACGGTGCAAAGATCGTTCTTCTGTGCACACTTCAAAATGACAGCAAGTTCTTTGAGGTCGTCTTGGGTCAGCCTAACAATGAATGTGAAATGTAATTTGGAGAGGATTTATCTCTCTTAATCTGATGCATTTCCTGTTGAGACAAGCAGCTAGGGTGGGACATAATCAGGGCAGGCATTCATTCATGGTATGTCCGTTTATTTCTTAATGCATACCTACCAGTGCAAAATGAGGCACAGGTTCACTGTTTTGCAGGAGGGAGATGGGATTTTCAGAACAGAAAACATTCATCTTTGTGGGCGTGATATTGGTATATTATCAGACACATAGCTGATAAACCACTTCTTTTTTATTGTGGCTTGAAACAGCTGGAATATGAAAACCTGAAATAATTAGATGCTTATTATCCATCGTCAAACACAGCGTAAACACCTCTAACTGAAGTCTGGACAGATGCATGATGAAAAGTGTATTGCTGGATACATAATGAAAGCAGTATCAAGGGTTTGGCATTTTTAATTGAATTTGCATTCATTGCACTGAACTGAATGGGAACACCCTCAAACTAATTAGGTTGGCTTCTCCCAAGATTTTCTTGTTTCTTCTCTGTCCGTTCTTGTCACATCCACAGTCCAAATTGATTGAATACAATAATCTAATAATGATGTCATCTGTGTATGTTCAGCCCTCACTAATGTCCCCATCCCACTCCAGGGTCCCAAGGCAAAGGCACAATAACGAAAGAGGAAGGAGAGAGAAAAAGGAAAAGAGGAAGTATGAGTTCCGACTGGCGACGGAGGTGATCACAGTGGGCTGTACCTGTGTGAGGCCCAGTGTCATCCCACAGCAGTAAGATGGCAACTCTTTCAGCATGCTTTCGAGTTTTTTTTTTTTTTTTTTTTTTTGTCACACTTGTATTAAGCAATATTTTCAAATCACTCAGTCCAATGAAAAAGGGCCTTTTTTGACTGCTGTGACTAATTTTTGACTGCACTTGCTGGCAGGTTAGCCATTAGCTCGCCAGCTATTGTTGTTACTAACAAGCCCTGTGACTAGTCCCCTGTAACTAGTGCCTCCAGGACCATGTAATCTCATGAGGTTGTGTAAATAAATAGGGTAATATTAACATGTTGATCTTGTTGATACATTTATAGTTGTAACTGCAAAGAGCTACATTTTCTGCCCCCTGGTGGTGAAAATTGCTTATTGCAGCTTTAACCCAGTACAGTGTCAGGCAAACACTGCAGGATGATTTTTAAAGTCCATTATTATTATTATTATTATTATTATTATTATTATTATTATTATTATTATTATTATTATTATTATTTAACTCGCATTAAATAATAACCCTACTTACCCTACTTATTTCATTGTAAACAATGTGAAATTAAAATTTTATCCCAGCTTGGATGTCTAATTGTGCTGTGAAAACTATTGTTTAACTTTAAATTGTGCTAAATACATGTGGCCGTTATTATGGTCTAATTAGAATGTTTCATGGATGTGACTGACTGAGCAAAGAAAATATCGGACAGACCACTCAAACATTTTTAGTTTCTTTTATAGATACCTTTGGCCTCTGATTGCTTTACTTTACTGTCGTATTTTTGACTGATGTTCAGTTCTGCTGTCTTTTCAGGACAATATTCTGCATGTCAAACGTTGTACTTTCAATCTACAAATAAGAAATGATGAGAACAAGAGTGAGTTCAGTCAAGCTGTTTTTTACTGACCATGCCAAATAGATACAATCAATCCAGCCTCGAAGATATACAGCGACACACAGTTACAGCAAGTACACACCCCGTGTTACGACGCCCCCGTTACAGTGCAAATATTTTAGACATTTCAATCAAGTCAGTATGACTCAACAACTCGAGCAAATTTCACCTTTCTGTTGACGCATTTACGTTTTAAATTCCCTTGAAAATCATAGTCTGACAATCACAGTGACACATGCCAAAGCAAAGGGAGCCCGCTGCATCACCAGAACCCCCCAAACTCATCCTTTCAAAACCAAATATGTCCAAATTCTGAAGTACTGTCAATCACTGCTATGCCTCGTGTGATGTTATTGTTGTTTATGCTGTATATACTCACCGTCCTTCATGTATGCATATGTGCTTTTCAGTTGTGCTTAATGAAATAAGAGTGCAATCAGTGCTCTAAATCTAAGAGTCTCAAATGCATGTCACTGATCTACAACTACACTACAGTTAAAGTTTCACTGAAAGTGGCAGAATACAGCAGAGAGTCCTCCCTTTCCATGCTTTTTTTTGTGTTACTCCCCTAGAGCACTGCAGAAACAAAAGCCTGACGCTTCATTTTAGATTCATAAACCAAAGTTTAGCACACGCAGACGTCCCCGGATAGACCAAACAATCCTAAAAAACGGTGCAGCGAAGAATTAGCATGAGAGCGGTGACCCAGGGAAATCAGTTTTTGTTTTTCATTGGGAAACAGCAGAAGCTTGTGTGTTATGTTGTGTCTATGCGTACTGACTGGTAAGCATCCTGTGATTCAAAGACTGAAGAAGGCTAGTGAGTCTTAGTTTTGACTTGGTTGTGGCTGACTCGGGCTCCTAAACTACATCTGTGTCCAGTTTTTTTTGTTTTTTACAAGGTACCAATTTCGATTACAACTCCCTCCTCTATAGTTTCAGTCTAACTGGAAAGAAACGGTGTAATTGGCTGTGTTTCTGCCGAATCGGTGTGTACAGTGGTGATTTCTGATATAACCAACGGCAAGAAAATCACAGCTCAGTTAACGCTGCTCAAACATCACGCAGGCAGTTATGATTTCCTGCTTTCCGACAGAAGAACTGCAGAGATGAGAGAGCTGTAATCAAAATGTTTACCTCCTCCCGCCTTGATGCAGCTTTCATTCCCCACAAACAACCACCGTTGGCCCTCTGCTAAAAATTGGAATTGTTTTCTTGCCACCCCCCCTCCCACGTTCCTTTACAAAAAAAGAGCAAGATTTCTTTTTGAATTTCAACATCAACAGTTGACTAAACTTTGTACAGCTTGTTCAGAATTGTTACAGCATACATCAAATATGAAAACTCGCCTTTTCCCTTTGTTCGAGTTGCTTTTTGAGTTCTCTTTTTTCTTTCCTGCACTGTTTTGATTTCCTTTTTTTTATAGACTCAGAAAACTCCCAGTCCTGCTCTTTCTCTCTCCTCTTCCTCGGCTCCAGTCATCTACCGGCAGGCTTCCTCCTTCATCTCCTTGTTCTTCCTCACTTCTTCTGCGTGTTTGTCCTGCCAGACAAACACAGTCATTAGTGTTCATGAATAAATTAGCATTAATGAGGGAGATGCCCACAAAACAATTCCCCTTTGAACAAAATTTGAACAGGGGAATGATACAGAAAGTGGAGAACTAAAAACTCTTTTCCACCTCACATAATATTCATGAGAACTTCAAACCCTGTGAAATGTAGATTGATATGTAAGTGAAGCGGTAAAAATAGCAATTTGCTGTTTAATGTGCTGCACTATTTCTTGGTTGGGAATGAGAAACCTCTCCTGGTTGACTGGCGACTGATTCCTCCAAAGAAATGACACATTAAAGAGCAAATTGGCATTTTAAAATTTGTTCTGCTTTGTGGTAAAGATTGGACAAACAAGACAGATTTTTTTAACCTCAGGATAGAGCCAGGCCAGCTGTTTCACTGTTTCCAGTTTTTATGCTAAGCTAAATTAGCTAACTGGTGTTGTTTCTTTAAAAATAGGACACATAAAAATTGGGAAATTCTCTTGCTTTCTCTCTGAGAGAAATGGTTGCGTGTTAATGGAACTGGAGCTGTGAGGCAATTAGCCTAGCTTAGCATAAAGACTGGAAACAGAGGATACAAGTAGTCTGTCTCTCTCGAGTTCAAAAACACTCCTAGCTATATCTCCAGAAATGACAAATGAACACATTGTATCATGTTGTATCTATACAATGTGTGAAAACAACAATATGTGGTTTACATAGAGCAGTGCTAATAAGCATATTTCAGAAAATGTCAAGCTATTCCTTTAATATTACCTCAATCACGCTTTTTGTTAATAAGAGATCAAATTTGGGCCCAGCAGGAAAAATATGAGTCCCTGTACTAAAAATGGCTGCATCACATTGTTGAACTCCTGTTAAGGATGGGTGTGTTACTCCAAAAAAGCGGCCAGGGGAGTAATAGAAGAAAAGCTGGAGAGAACACTAACAATAGTGGCACTAAACAGCAACAGCTGGAAACAGTTGGTGAAAAGCTTGATCTGACTGTCTCTGTGATACATTTTTTTCATATCTGTCCTGGTGAGTCCAGGCAGAAGTCTGTGCTGTCCTGATTTAAATTTTAGACAATGAGCTTTTTCTGTGTTAGAATCCATCAGCTTCTGTTACACATGAGAGAAAAGATTAACTCAGAAACGAAATTGCTTAGAATGGTTTTCATGTATTAGAGTGTCTTTTTCTTGAGAGACCTTGACGTTGAGAACATTGTAGATTCCTTTCAAACCTGACAAGCTCTCTACAAAGGTTAGAAATAATCCCATCGAGTGGACAGTACCTTCTCCTGCAGCCTCTCCAGCATGGCAGCCAGCAGGGCCTCCCTGTTCTCCTTGTTGGCCTCCATCTTCTGCTCAAGCTTTTCCTTGGCGTGCTTGATGAAGTTGTTGTTCTCCTCAAAGGCCTTCTGGATCACCTCACGCTCGTGCTCCCTCTTCTCCGCCAGGTGCTTCAGCAGCTCGGCCTCCTGGCACTGGAGGGGGATAGAGAGCACTGAAGGTCAATCAACAATTTTCCCCTTTGTTAAAGGGCTTCAGTTTTTGAGATCTTTGGCACTGCAAGAAGCAGAAGCTGCATTAAGGAGTAGGACACCTGAACCCCTGACATGCACCATTAACAGAGGGTTATGTTTAGGGTTAAGGTTATGGTTGTCATGTCTTGAGTGGTTTTGCCATCAGCCGAGTCTGTGACCTGCAGACAAAACCCTCTCCATTACTACAACGACACAGACGGCTGTCACGCCTCAGGAGCTAGACACGATGGTATGGTCCTTTAAAGCCCCTGAAAACATGGCTTCAAATGTTCATGACTAAGTACGTGCAATCAAAGTTCAAAAACCATCTTTAGGTGTTATTTACTGTGAGTTTAACCTCCAATAACCCAGCAGATAGACCAGCATCACGTCATCAAACGCCAAGGGTTTCTGATTAGCCAAAGATTTTATTGTAGCACGAAAATGCAATGAATACAATACAATGAAGATGAATTATGAATGAACTATTGTGTGTTAATAACCAAAGCTTTCACGCTGAGATTTGAGGCACGTGTGATACATGAACATTCACTGTCAGAGTAGTAAAAAGCTGAATGATGCTGGTGACAGTGACGACTGATGGATAGTAGCTTGAGTGGGAGGCTGCTGGAGTACAGTCATGCAGTAGAGCAGCATCAGTAATCATGGCTGTTATCTCCAACTAAACCTGTTTGGATAAGCAATGTGTGGCCACTGTGTTGGGTCACTGATCCACTTGTTGTTAGGGTCTGCACACCTGTTTGTCCCTAGTGTTTATCTTTTCCCCTTTTCCCTTCGTGTTATTTGTCTGTCTGTTCCCTCGTCTGTCTGAGGCTGGGCGTGGTCTCCTCCACTCTCTGCTGGCGCCTGCCTAATCACCTGCACACCTGCTGCACGTCAGGCTCATCAGACCAGCAGTATATAAGTCTGGCTTTCTGCGCCGCTGGTTGCCAGTTTGTCTGATCCCTCCTGTGTCAAATATTTTTCTTTGTGTGAGTGTCGCAAAGGCAGTATTGTCAGACTTTCTCTAGTGAACTCCCAAGACTGAGCTTATGTTGGATTCTACCTTTGTTTCTGAGATGCCACTTAGGTGTTTTCTTTCTTTCAGTGCCTTCCAGCCACGTCCAGTGTCTCGCTCCGCCTCAAACCATCCAGTTGTGTTTGTTTAAGTCATAGAATGGAAGAAGACTGAGGGGTGTGCTGGCTGATGATCAACCTTAAATTATCAAGGTTTTGCAGATGCTCAGGGTCAGGCAAGGTCACAAAATCACCATTGGACATGTACATAAAACTAATTTGGTACAATAAACTACTATACACTTGTCAAAATTGTAATCCCAACACACATCAAGATGCACTGACATCTATAGAACCTTCATTTTTCCAGCCCCTAAAAGAGGTGCGGCTGTGATGCATTGCTGGTCTGGTCTATCTGCGTCATCACGACTGCGTTGGTGCGGTCAGATTTATTGACAGTGACCAAACAACCCACCAGCTATCATCAGAATCTGATCAAATGCTGCAAAATCCTGATTGCTGCATGGACGTACATTACATCACCTCTTTGAAATTAAGCCCTGCCTACTTCAAACCAGTCAACATGGTGCAGAGAGAGAGAGAAAAAAAAAAACACAGGATGTGATGTGAAAGAATTCTAGAGGTTTTGATGTTTGCAGAAAATGGTATTTTCACGTAGCTAATTGAGAAAACACCCTTTCAGGGTCTTTAAGGCCCTAAATAAACGAGTGATTGTTACTGTAAACATCTAATGTTACAGACGTCTTGTGCCTGTGATGTTGCAGGACACATTTTCTATGTCGGCGAAATAATTTATCTCCTCTCACCTTTCCGCTCTCCCGTCCTCCATCCCTCTCCACCACCCTCTTTGCTTGATGAGTATGAGCCATTGTGAGTGTGTCCTTGCATGATTGCCCTTGTACTTTCATGTCCCTCTTTTCATCTTCCCACCCTCCCTTCGCTCAGTTCCTCCCTTCCTTTCTATCTTTTCCATTGCTCCCTCCCTCTTTCCTTTTATCCATTTCCACCCTTTTTTCTCCTGAGTTGATAAATCATGCTTCCCACAAAGAGCGTTGTCAGATGTTTGACAATGCCTGAATGAGCTAGAAATAGCTTGGGTTAGGGTTACAGTTTAGGGTTAGGACCTGTCCAGCTGGGCTTCTTGTGTTGATACAAAAACCCAACCCCACCCACCCTCCCCTCACCTTCCGCCTCTCCTCGGCAGCCTCCAGCTTCTTCTGGATCTCCTCCAGGGACGGGTCGCGGCGCTGCGGCATGGAGGTGTTGAGGTCTGGCACGCCGTCAAAGGACGGGGGCTTGAGGATGACCTCGAAGGCCTGGCCTGATGCCCGCTTGTTCAGCTCGATCACCTCCACGTCTTTGATGACGCACCAGCCCAGGTCCACTGCATCTGTGGTGTTGGATTGTAGCCATGTTTACATTATTTATTTACAGTGAATTTTAATACATGGAAACACATGGCTGCACATCGTCATTAATATGTGATTTTTGGTGCATTGTGTGGTTCGCCTGCATTCCCTCTACGTGTCTCTGCTTTAGTTGAACAAATTCCTACATTTCCCAGAATGACCAGTGCCTATACCGGCTATAATACTGTGTATCTCTCCCTGTATGATTGTTAATGTGTGCGTGAAAGTGGTTTATTTTTACCTTCTGCCTTGTATGTAGGTTTTTCTGCAGTCTGTGGATTCAGGCAGGCACAGAATAGAGACACCAGGGGGAGCTCTTTGACCTTCTCTTTGTAGGCTGAGGAGACACACACACAGTCACGTTTCCAGAGGACATTGCATAGACTTACATTCATTTCCTGGACACTTCCCCTTCCCCTAATCATTACCATAAGCACTACTTGTCTAACACTAACCCAAGTCTTCACCCTAAAATTGAATGATTTACATCATGGGGTCTTGTGTTGTGTCCCTAAAAGGAAGGTGAGTCCCCACAATGTGACTGTGTAAGCAGATTAATGTCCCCGCAACACACCCAATACACATCTACACACATACACACACACACACACACACACACACACACACACACACACACTCTATTATGCTTGACATTGACTCAAACTAAATGATGTAGAAGCATTCAAGGACTAATGATGCAATTCTCCTCAGCAGCAGCAGTGACTAGTCACTCTCATTCCGCTATTTTAACAGTCATAATAATGACAAGTTATGTGGTTCAGATGCTAAAACTGCACTGTTGTTGCTATTCCAAGAGCTGAATCATAGCCAGCGAGTACAGCGAAGGACTGGGGAGGTGTACGACTTTCTGCTGTGGCTGCATTTACCTGCCAGAGTCATCTTCTCGCTGCGTATGTAACTCTCCAGGGATGCTGAAGATCCTTCTCAGTCTGTCAGGGAGAGACATGCAGAGACAGAGGAGAGGGATTAAATGAAGCAGCCTCAGAGGTCAAATAATGAATGTGAGAAGCAGTGGCTACGGAGAGCGTTAACAAGACCGCAAGCTGCAGAGGTCCTGTGTAAATGCCTTCCATTAACGTTTAATTCAGCCAATGAGAGAACAGCTCTGCGTCAAAGAGCAAATGTAGGCCAGATTCAATCCCTTGACAGGCTGGGAAACTCAAACCAGGGAAGAAATAGACATCAACGTACACATAACATCATATCGCCTATTGACCCGGGGTCCTCATCAGCCTTCATCGACTTGTTCACATGTGAACAAAAATGACCGATTCATCTTTTAATAGGAGACTTCAACAAACAAAGTTGACTCATTAGTGCTTTAAAAATCCTTCAGTGGAAAACTGCGTTCTTGTTTACCCTTAATGCTGTTATACAGTATATCACAGATCTGATGCCAGTGACTTCTTGTGCTTCCCAAAATATCACTGCACAACTCACAGAGAACAGGCATGAAGATCCCCTCCAGACATGTTTGAAGACATACAAAAACTGAAAAAAAGTCATGATTCATTTATTTAGTCTGCTCCCATTTTCTTTGTCACATTCTTTCATCTTACTGCTGTTTCCACCGGGATGCTTTTATGCAAGAAATAGACAATGCACACAAAAACAGGTGGATGGAAACGCCCTTAAAGAAAAGTCCATGATCACAGTATGAACACCGGAGGTTTCAACTTTCCACATCACTCTTGTCCAAATTGCAACTATGAAGGTTTACCAAACATCTTGTCACCTATGGATACACCTTAAGCTCAGATTTAAGGTGAGAAACGTTCCCCCTTCAGCAGATGAATGTAGAAACAAACCTTTTGTTACAAACTCTGCACATACGTCACACACAGTGAAGCTCAAACACCCAAGTAATAATGAGCAAAGCACATTTTGAGCAGAGGGGGCTTTAAAGTGTTTTTTCTCTCTTCTTAGCCCTCTGTGTTGCAGTGAATCACAGCTGTGACACAAGGGGGAGAAACAGCTGTAAATCCCTGAGAAGATGCAAGAAAGGAACAGGAAGGTATAAATAACAAAGCGAGGCATCAACCACGGCACCGGCCCGTTTCACCACCTGCTGAAAACCTTTAAACTGGGCTGTGTAGCGGCATGTGCTGCGATTAAAGCAAATATGCCTCTGTGACACAGACTGTAGCCTGGTAATCACATCAAATACTCATTGACTGTGCAGGAATTGAAATTCAAGAATAATCTAGTTGAATTTAGAATGAAATCAAACAGTGATTGAATCAAAATGAGGCAGCAAAGTGGCAATCTCATCAGACCTTCCAGCCCCTGCTATCACTCTGCCCATCTGCCCCCTGTCTGTCAGATGGTCTCATCAACACTGAATTGATGGACATCTGACGCATGCTGTACATTGGTTACTCTATATCACACTATATAGACTTTGGAAACCTTTAAATCAAGCAAAGAAGCTCCTTGTTTGTACTGAATTCAGTTCAAACATGTACCATCGTGGCGAACATGTATTCAACTGAAGTTAATACAGAGATAAACAGAACTTTAATACTTGAATGCATATAGTCAGCTAATTAGAGGACGTTATCATGTGAGCTGAGCAGCTGAGCGCACACACTAATCTAGTTTTGCTTTAATTCTGGGATCCAGTATCATAAACACGCTCATTGTGTGGCCACCCACACGAATCAGCTGTTGAAGAAAACAGGCTGAGGAGTAATATTAGAGAGTAAATGAAGGCTTGAACTTCATAAAGCAGATTTCCACTGCAGGCTGAGACATGCCAGTGATGCCTGAGGTGGGCCTGATTGAATCAAACATCTGTGATGGGATGCGTCTGCTAGAAATGTCCCACCTGCTCTCAACTACCTCCCCTTCATCTTCTAAGGCAGGGCTCATAGATGATCATCCAAACTGCACATACGGGCGTGCACACTGGGAGATACTGTATGCTAGTCATCCTACCTCAATTTCAAGCACAGAATGAACTACATGCAAGACATTAAACACTGCTTTTGATGTATTGCTTGTTTTGATTGTTGCCCAACTTATATGAATTGAAGCAGGATTTTGTTAGTTTGAAGAAAACTGGTCAAAGATTAAGAAAAAAAAAATAAAAAAAAATAAAAAAAAAATACAGCAAATGCATTTTAATCTCCTAAAAGGTATTTTTCCATTCAGAACCACGGCATCCCTGCTGCTGGTAGGTCAGCATGCTAACCGCGTTATCACGACAGCTATAGACTGCTACAGCTGGACTGAAGGACGCATTGGACATTTTGAATCATGCTTCTTTGCTTCCAGGAGAGTTTCAAGCTGTAACTTTTTCTTGCTGAACAACAGTTTATCCAGGTAACAGCTCTTGGTTGCCAAGAAAAGGTTACAGCATGTATTTCCCATAAAAGCCCAAATGGACATTTTTACAGTTGCACAAATTGAACAAACGGAAAATATTAATTGGTGATATTTTGGAAGTTGTGTTTTTGAAGACTACCAGGCTAACAATTTGTCCCTGCTTCCAGTCTTTATGCTAAGCTAATCCTGGCCCCAGCTTCATAGCACTATCCTACTACTTACTGTAAAAAGTACCTCATTGCTGGCAATGTTGTGTGATTTTTTTAAGTAGCTGAACATACCTGAAAGCTATTCTGGGAACGTGTAAGCTTGTAGCATCTCCAACAATAGCTGTTTTCCCCTGCTTCCAGTCTTTATGCTAAGCTAGGCTAACCACCTTCCCAAGAGAGGGCTATCATACCTTTACATGTGACTGTCTAAGCTGCAGTGTTTCAGCATGTGAAATGCCTGAAGAGTAATGAGCTCCAGAGAGTAAGAGAAGTGTACTAATGAGACAACCTGTGACAGAAAGACGTCTCATATGCAGTGAGGATCACTCACTCACCTGACATGATTCCCAGCGGGCCATGCACACGAGGTCACACACAGTACGTGCAACATGCATGTACAAATACCTTGAAATATACAGTTGTGCGCACACATACTAATTAGGCAGTGAATATATTGCTTTGCCACACCGTTGGAATGCACACACACACACACACACACACACACACACACACACACACACACACACACACACACACACACACACACACAGCTGCCTCTCATCTCATGAAACCACCCAGGTTGCAGATCAATGCACGGCTTCCTGCAGCAGTCAGAGTGCTCCATTTGGTGTGTGTCAATACATGGAGAGAGAAACAGAGAGAGCAAGTACACACAGGGAACATTTGGGTCATGCTGATGGGAAATTTGCTGACAGTTATGTCAGAGTGAAGTTTTTCATGGTACAATTTTATGATATTCATAGAATATCATGGTAATATTTCTCCTTTATGGTCTCTAAAAATTGGGCTAATACATAATGATTTACAATGGTTTTAAGAAATGAATAATAAGAATAATTGCATGAGTTTGCACATTCGAATAATAATAAGCATAACAAATGACTTTTGTTATTGTGCATACTCAAGTCTTTTTTGTTACTCTTGGAAATATGATTGCTCGCATTCTTGCTAGATAAGAAGATTAATACCACTCTCATGTTGTTATACCGAATGTAAATCTACATCCAGCAGTTAGTTAGCTTAGCTTAGCGTTAAGATGCTGGAAACAGCGGGAAATGGCTAACCTGGCTCTGTCTGAAGATAACAGTGTCTGTCAATCAGCTCCTCCAAAGCTCAATAATTAACATGTTAGAACTAGTTTGTCTGGCACATAAAACATAAAACAACAAAAGGTTTCTATAAGTAAAACAGATATGTGTTTTGTTTTTTTTTTTGTTTTATCGCCGGCATCCAATTTTCAATTTTCAATTTTGGAGAGCTTACATGGTGCTCAACGTTTCATATTTCAAAATTATTTCTAAATATTTTACACTGATAAAAAAAATGTGGTTTGCAAAATTTTCACAGAAGAGTAACTAAAATGTCAAGATGATTCCAGACTTACAGCAGTTTTACTTTCTGAAAAAAAGATATTAAGTTTGGATGTCTGTTTCTCATTTTCCATCATGCACAGTGCACTGACACCTTCAGTGTTCTACATGAACAAACCCTCACTGACTCTGTTTCCATGGGCACAGTGTTTGATGTACTGCTCATATACATTTTCATATTCTCACATGAATAACAAACATAACATTATGCATATTACATTTGCAACTATCCTAAACACCATTTCATGATATTTTCACACCTGATTATTTCTAAGAATAGTGTGATACTTCCATGTCTTATAGTAGGAGCGACGTTACACCAAACTTCCATACAGTATGCACCAAGAGAACATCAACATTGGCCACATTTAGCCCATATAACACCCACCTACACCTGACATTTTTATGAGCCACATTAGTTGGTTTTACGGGTTTTGCAGAGGCTGCTTTTGTGAACTGGTCTTTCCCGTTCTTTCTTACCTGATACCTGCACTTAAAAAGGTACACACAGCAATAAACCGTGAACATGGTACAGATAAAGGTGAAAATTAACATGAGAGACAAGAAGCTTTGCAGGGTCAAAACCAGCAAAAAAATCTCAACTTTTGAAGTGAAGTATTTGTCACAGTGTTTAATTTTTTGTACCTTTCCCCATCCTCTTGTTTTTCTGTTTTTCCTGCTCTGTCTCTCTCTCTCTCTCTCTCTCTCTCTCTCTCACACACACACACACACACACACACACCTACACACCTTTATGCCACATAAACATGTACAAACCCCCTCATTTTCCTCTCCCACTCTTTTTCTCTCTCTCCTTCCCAATATGCAGACACAGAGCTGTATCTGCACATATGGAGGATCAATAATAAATGGCACAGGTTGCACACCATACAGTTTTTGGGAACAGCGAGTTCTCTCCCTCTCTCTCCCTTTTCCTCCGTCTCCTATCAGCAGGAACCACTGCATCATCACTATCTCACCCTCGCCCCATTACACCCTACCAACACACTCCCTCGCAAGCACACACAGAGGCAGCCTTCATTTATGCAATAAAACTGGACCTTGAGAACCCAAAGTGACACGAGGGAGATGCAGTGTGCAGTTGTGTGTTCGGCGGTGCAGACTTACCCCCCTCTGTCCCTGTCTTCTCTGCTGCTGATGGTGGACCGGTTACCCCCGTCTGGCTGCACGGATACAGGCGCCGGGCAACAGCATCAGCAACAGCATCAATGCTGCCTCCATGACATCACCTTGGAGACGTCTTATTGGTCTGAGACACTGTCAGCATCCAAGCCTATCAGCCAATGAGAGAGGAGAGGAAGGATGGGGGAGGGTCGTCAGCTCTTTGTGTTGTACTGCAGGGTGGGTGGTAGAATCACTGTTTTATTATATGGCGCAGCAGTGTGTGTGTGTGTGTGGGTGTGTGTGTGTGTGTGTGTGTGTGTGTGTGTGTGTGTGTGTGTGTGTATTATGCATGGAGGGGAGTGGAGTGAAGCAGTGTGAAAAATTGGTGAAGATTGGTAGTCTGTGTGTGTGTGTGTGTGTGTGTGTGTGTGTGCGTGTGTGTGTGTGTGTGTGTGTGTGTGTGTGTAGGTGTGTGTGTGCGTCTCAGCAGGGGGCCCAGCCAGTGAAGCACGCAAGAGGCTAAATTATTTAGATCAAGTAGAAAACCTCTGGCAGTGTGAAGCACATGCTGTTCATTTTGAATATTTGTTGCAAATACTAGTACTACAATACATTTAGAGCGACTTTATAAATGCTACTACCACAATTAAAAACCTTCTCTCACTGTACTTCACTCCAAAATGGTTAGTGTTGCTTTTGCTATAGTTTTAGTCTGTTTCTGAACATCAAACTTACATCTAGAGCTCAAGTTCAGATATTTCCTTCATAGCTAAACAACAAACTCTTAACGGCTGAGTTTCACTGTTTTCATTTTTTTGTATCTGTGGGATTTTTTCTTCTATGATAATGATGATGATGATTGTGAGGACCTGCCACATTTCTTTTTCATAGTATATATTCTGTTGTTGTGCATATTCCTAGAATATTACCTCCCCCCTGGTTAGCTGTGTGATAATTTGATTAAATACAGATCAGTTCAGGAATATGCACCATGCAAGTTATGATGAGTTTTCTCACAGGGCCTCAGGATCAGGAAATAAAAAGGGATCCATGATGCTTCATTTTTGCCCTAATTCCTACAGAGCGGCACTGTAGCAGCCAGACTGTCCCCAGTGTAATGCGACCCTAACCCTGCATGCAGCAGCGGAGGCCCTTTTCATTTTTGCCCCTGCTGCTTGGAGAGCCTGTGCACACCCCTGCTGTAGCTCACAGAGTTTTTGCAGCATGTAAACGCCTGTTGACTATTGCTAGTACCGTTATTACTGTAAAAGCTGCTGGTGCTAGCAACACTCCTAAATGTTTATCACATAGGGCAAAGATAGGAAAAACAGAACTGGCTGGAAGACGGAGGACAAACACTGAAGAAGTGACGTATCTGTTGTCGCCGCCCTTTGATCCTGTATTCAGCTCACGCAGCTAACATGATGTCACCACGGTGACCACAGGCACACGAGATGAAAGAGCTGTGTTCAGTGTTGAACAGTGGATATGCATGAGGTCACATTAGGGTGTGTCCTGTTGTCGCTGTTTCCTCTCTTTTCCTCTCCTCTCCTCTCCTCTCCTCCCCTTCCCTCTGCTCTCCTCTCCTCTCCTCCTCTTTCCCTCTCCTCTCCTCTGCTCTCCTCTCAGTGACCACTGCTGACGGTAAACACACGTGCGACATTAGACATCACTCACATCCTGGAAATGAGATCACCAGGGAGAGAGAAAAAAAGAAGAGAGGAAGATAGAGAGGAGGAGGAGGAGGAGGAGGAGGAGGAAAAGAGGGAGGTGGAAACAAGATCAAACAGATTATTTCAGTGAATCTGAGTGAACAAAGATAAGAGGGAGGACCAAAGCAGAGGAAAAATGAGGAGGGAAGACCGAGTGAAACAGAGGGAGCTTACTGGGAAAACCCATGGGAGAAGCTGGGATGGGGGGAAAAAAAATACTCTGGAGACAGAGGATGAAGAATCACACATTTTACAGAACATGAAGGTAGCTGAGTAGTGGGATGAGGAAGAGAAATGGACAAATCAGGTCCCTGTGTCTAGAAGGAATGCATCTAAAATCTCTGCAGACCCACAAAACTGAGGAAAGAAACAGATCTGGATGCATAGATATGATTAAAGGTAAGGAAACAGATGCAGATTGTCCAACAGCCTGGTTAGATCCTCTTCCTTCTTATCCATTTTGACAATATGTTAAACATCCTGATGCATTTGAAGTATTTTTGGATTTTGATTACAACAGAATCTCAGATGCAGATTCATCTCTTGAGTATGCTCAGTGAAAAGGCGTATCCTTGAAGCATTACATTGCATGGACACACACACACACACACACTCCTCTCCACTGCAAGCCCTCGTGACCCTTTAAAAACATAAACAGTTAAAGTATCTTAGCGGCAGTCCTCATCTAAAGTCTGACATCATCTCTCAGTGTGTCTCAGAATGAGATCATTCCATTTAACTACCAGCCTTACTCACTCTATTCAGTGTGTGTGTGTGTGTGTGTGTGTGTGTGTGTGTGTGTGTGTGCAAAGAGGATTGTGAATAAGTTTTCTGAATTAGAGAGTGGACGGACTCCGTGTGTGCATGTCTGTGCTCGTGCAGGTGTCCACTGTAGGACAATTAGATTATGGGTAAAATACTCTACAGAGTGATCTGATTGAAGCTGAAGGGCTTTCACTAGCATTGATTTTGACAGGCAGGGCCTGGTATCAAGGGGAAACAAAGCAAATACACCCACTTCAACAGAGAGTGAAGTGTAATCCCTTTTCCCCTGAACTATAGAAGAGTTTGGCTCAGATACTGCTTAGCTAAGCTAGAACTGGGGTAAGTGGTTCAGACAAGCCAATCACAACAATAAATGGCACTTTAGGTTTCTTTATGTTCAAACTTTACTTTTCAATTTTCAGTTTTATGTTGTGACACATTAGGTCTGGTTACGTTTAGACACAAAATCCACTTGGTTAGGGTTCGGACAAGATCCTGTTTTGGCTTAAAATACCCTGTTTTGTTGGCATAACGGCCGAAAAATGTCCCGACATCGTCTTAAAATAACTGGTTAACTAACAGCGGTCAGCTGCTTGATGGTCATCACACCGCCACCATCCCCTCCTTCTCCTGCTGAAGAACTCAGCTCATATAGATGCACCAGTAATCTGATCTACTTCAGTTTCTTATAGCACAAACGTACAAAAGCACAATTTATCGGCGGTTTGCAGAAATGCACGATGCCAACATTTTATCCCGGCAGCTGGGCTGGGTTTAGGCCTCATATAGAAAACTGCAAAGTCCACGCTATAAATACTACATCTACTGCACTCACGAGGGAAACAATAGCATGCTTTAAATTTAGGACACGTTCATCTCATGCAGATTTAACACAATTTGAACAAATCCACCAAATAAAAAAAGTGTTTAAAAAACAGAGCTAGCCCCACAATAGATTTTGCCGTTGCAGCAATAACAGAAAGTTGTCTTGACCTCCTTTACTGCGCAGATTTCAGCTTCTGTGTGTTACTCTTGTCAAACGACAGCCTGTCTGGAACAGTCTGTTACCATGGGAACAAGGAACTGACAAGTACAGTGAGAGAGAAATCACTGAATGCCAGGAAAAGTGTGTGTCGGCATTTGTGTGTGTGTGCGTGCACAGTCTTGAGTGTGATGGTCTGAAAGCACTTTGTATACTTTGTTCGCAGGGGTGATTAAAACACTGCCTCTGTGTTACAGTGTTCCACCTCGTCCCCGCTGAGCACACGTACCACATGAGGCTGGTCTTAAAGCATCATTTATGCCATCGCTGCGTCCTGTGACTTACTGTGGAACACTTAACAGCGGCACTTTTTCTGATTACAAACAATGACTCAATGCAAATTTGCTTTGTTAATGTGTTCAGACAAATAAATGTATTGCTTGCAGCGTGTGCAGTCCTGCTCCTGAAGGCCCATCACGCAGGACAAATACCGTAAGGGGCCATGAAGTTTCCCTTAAAGGTAGGAACAGTGATCCAGCAGCACAAAACACACACCCCATAAACATTTATAGGTTTACTGTAAAAAGCAAGTCAGCCTCTAAGAGTTATTCTTCCAAGAAACAAAGCCTGCCAGGGGGGCTTCCTGCGCAGCCCACCATGTTTCTGCACGCTCCCACAAAAGCTGAACACTTGACTTCGCTGTTGTCGAGCACAAGCTGCTGCAACCTTTCATCTGATTACCGCATCCCAGCAGGTGAAGTTATTCATCGAACAGATGAAGACACTGTGCAGACGCCGGTTCAAAGACAGCAGCGATCGTGCGGAGAGCAATTAAACAAGAAAAATCATCACAGGAATCCCTGCTGGCTCATGTGATACGTGACAGAAGAAAGGCATAATTTCCCTTTATGGGCTCACAGCTTGTCCAGTGGTGGTGCCATCTTCTGGCCAATCACAGTCATGTTTCTGTAGGTATAAACTTGGTACAGTACTTACTGTCATGCTGGATACACAGAGCATTTTAAGCTGTTACTAGTCCCAGTAGTCCTGTACTGACCTGACCTTTGGTGAAAGCTTCCTGCACAGTTTAAATATATCAGATGTCTTTTGTTTCCACTATGTCTACAGCTTTAGCAGCAGCCCCCCCCCCCCAAATCCTCTGTGTGCAGGGGGTCTTGAGGTCAACAGCGGTATTCCAGCTATCTTTGCTAATGTGTGCGTGTGCCTTGATGGTTTTACTGGATTTCTATTCTCGGTTTATGCGGTGCACATGCTAAACACACCGGCAATGAGTGTGTATGTGCATGAGTATACAAAGACACACGTCCCTGTGCAGCAGGGGTCAGACCTGTAAAACGAGAGCTTTCCTGTGATGGGATAGTAAGACAGTTACGACTCTCCCGTGTGATGGACGTGATGTTCGGGTCAGCGAGGATGATGCAGTCCTCAAAGACAATGTCGATTTAATGCCTTTCCATGAACGTGGCCAACACTGCCTGTCACTGTCTCCAGACTTCTTAACACGAAGCAAAGAATGACAGTGAGACAGTGTTGAACATAATAAAGATTTACCTGCAGCTCTCACTGAAGCCTGACTAATGTTGCTGCTGCGTCTGCAAATTATTATCATGTGGAGAGGAAGAAGACACAGCGCTGATTTCACGGTGACTGAAGGCGTAACTGTCACTCTCCTGCAGGATGACTAACGCAGGTGATGTGTCTGCGTGGAGTGGAGAGAGTGAGAGACAAACAGATGCAAAGAAAAGAATGAATTGTCTCCACGGAGCCGTTAGCCCAGAATGTCTCACTGGGGTGAAGTGAGTGCACTAATATAACAAACACTTTTCATGCTTCTCTTGTCTCAGCCGTCCTGTCGTTGTGGTCATTAATGTGTTTATATCAGAAATGAAAGTAATAAAATAAATGTAGTCTCATACACACATCTGTCTTAGCATTTGTGTGTGGTTGTAGTTTTCTATGTGATAATATCCTCATACAGTCATGTGTTCACAAAGTGGTGATCCTCGCTCCATCCTTGCTTATGAACGACTGAGTCTTTCCAGGATGCCCCTTTCATCCCCAATCATGATCCTACCACCTGTTACCAATCAACCTGTTTACCTGTGGAATGTTCCAAACAGGTGTTTTCGGAGCATTCCACTACTTTCCCAGTCTTGCAGCTGAGTTTATGTCAAATAGGAATAGCAAATGATCACACTGTGTTTTCCACAGCCCCATCCATCCCACCTTTTTTGGGATCGGGGTTGTATAGAAAGTGCTGCATGCAACATCAAGCTGCTTTTAAACAGACTCAACATGAAATTAATTAATTTGTTTTACTCCAGTTTGGTGCTTTGTCAGTGCTGTTGAAAACACAACTATTTATTTAATGTTAAAAAACTCTTTTATGTGTGGGAGCAAAGTATTCATCATGAAATAAATGAATAAAGTGACATTATGAACTAAAGAGTGAAATAAAACAGAAGTGTAACTAAGACGAATTCTGCTTTTGAAGGAGGGAATAAAAATAAAAATGTCTATAATTAAATAATAATTAAATTCCAGTTAACTCCAATCAAAATCTGTTAGTGTGAAAATAAGAATCATTAAATGATAATACAATTTCTTAAATTATTTCACAATTTATCAGTTCATTTATTTATCAAACCCAGTGTAACCGTATGATTATTTCTTTATCTAATACTGAGCACCTTGGGGCTGCACAGAGTCACTCTGGGTACATTTCAAATAAACACCAGCTTATTTTTCTCAAGTTAACTGTTGTCAGATGTAAAATGTGCAAAGTAACAGTGCTGCACTTCAGCTTGTTTTGTATCCACCTGTGTTTCTAAACTAAACTGAAGTATTGTGGCTGCGGTGCTCTGTCACCCTCTTGTGCCTGTAAAGTGGATGACTCCATTTTCCACCAGCCAAAGCTGACTTCATCATAAATCCAATGATCGTTACTTCCCCACCGCAGTTAGAGCATCCACTGCAGGAAAATATTTCCTGATGTAATAGTGATTACCCACAATGACGGGGTCATTACTGAGCAGTTTAAATAGGAATTAATCAAACACAGTCAGCAGTACGTACAGTGACCAGCTCCTCTGTCAGTATCTAATTGTATTTTGTCCAATGTGAGAATTTAATACTCCAGTGTTGCGGGAATGTACAGAATTTATACAGAGAGAGGAAAGTTCCTGTGAGAGTATGATTATGATGACCTAATTATATCAACGTGTTAGTAAAAGTTGTATTAAAATGCACTTTATGCATAGTCTCATCCAGTGAAAATGCTTCATAAAACTGTTTGGAATTCACTGAAAACAACACAAAATGACAATGGATGGCTAAGAAGCAGTTGTGTTTAAATGCAGTAGCCATTTTTAGCTCACAAAAGCTGTCCTCAAGTGCTTTTGATTCATCTGAAGGGAAATGTAAAAATAATTGTGGCACTCACGAGTCGATCAAATCCAAACACGACTCGTTAAATATAAGCAAACTACAGTAAGCACTCTTTGGTGTGCCCACAAGTTGTATCCACATGAAAAGACTGAGGGCCACTGCTTCTGAAGAGCTGTTTTCAAGCTGAAATTGTTGTGGAAAGCGTAGAGTATGAGTGAGAGAGCTGACCCATGTTGCATCAGTTAGCCATCACAACCACATGGACGCCATATGGATCGAGGCTCTCTGATGTATTCACAAATATAATGCTTTTTATTAGCCAGAGGGGCGGAGCAGGTCAAATCTATTTATATCCCTGACCTGACGCATTAAAATGCACCATGTAAAAATATGTTTGTGCATCATGGACTGAGCTGCTTCAGTCCAAACAAGCAGATCATAAATGTGCGATTCACAGCCACACCGCTGTGTTAAGACAAACTCTTCCACACACATGGAGTCTGCAGCTGCTTCTTTTCACCTGCCAGTGAGTAGCTTCCCCGCACCGTCTGCACGGGTTGCCACGGCAAGTCAGCAGGGCGTGACCCCTCACTGGCTTCCCACTGACCAACACTGCCGAAGCTGTGGACCAGGTGCTGAACCAAAAACTGAGCTGAACTTCAAAAAAGTGATGCAAACACAATGTTAAACTCACCGGCTAGCTGATAACTTCATCTATGTTCTGTTTCCTGCTGGGAGCAGAGCCAAAGCAGTGAAGCTGCAGCTGTAAAGCTAAAACAATGAGCTGAAAGACAGAGAAAGCTTCTGCAGAGCTGAGAGGAAGCGCAGAGTCACATGATGATTCTCTGTGGTGTTAAGGTCCTTTATGAGTGAGCCTGTCCACATTATACACAGCAGTTTCATCTGTTGCTGAGTAGAGCAGCTTTAATATCATAAAATAACACACAATCTAATCATCCTTTCATATCCTGCTCTAGTGAGCCTGACCAGCTGATCTGTTGTTTTAAGTGGCTTCGACAACAGGTGGGGCCTGCGTTTGTGTTGGTTTTAGGATAACGAGATGTGTGTTTTAGGCTAATCAATGAGGCTGCTTAGTTAGGAGGAGAACAACACTCCAGTG
Organism: Chaetodon auriga; assembly: GCF_051107435.1. Taxonomy (NCBI): domain Eukaryota; kingdom Metazoa; phylum Chordata; class Actinopteri; order Chaetodontiformes; family Chaetodontidae; genus Chaetodon; species Chaetodon auriga. The sequence continues at coordinate 17,853,765 of NC_135091.1, read as the reverse complement.
TGTCTCTCTGCGCCTGTGAGCGTCTGATGACGGCCTCAAGAGGTCCGCGATGCGTTTGAGAAGATGCACAGCGAGCAGAATGGTGAAAGGCTAACAGACAAACACCTCCCCACCGAGACTGCGACGCTTCTCTTTGTTCTCTTCCATCAAGAGACAGCTGACCGGGACGAGTGACGTCTGAGCAGCAGGGGAGAAGGCAAGACAAAAAGACAGAGAAAGAAAGACCGGACCGTTAAAAGACCGAGAAAGAGAAGCAGAGGAAGAAAACAGCAGGGGACAGAAAGAGAAGTGATGCAATGATAATAAAACCTCCATGAACTCACACGCGTACTCTCCTCCACCCCGGCTCCCACTATCAAACACAACAAACTGGCTTGTCAACTTGTTTCCCCCCCCCACCTCGTTTAATAAATGACTTCGACTTCCCCCCACCGAAACAAAGGCATATTTTAAGTCAGCGTCCACAATTAGAAACAGATCCAGGTGGTGACACACTGAACAAACAAAGAGTCAGGGTCACACTGGGCTCACCTTTGACCCCCCTGGCAAAAAGGTTTAACATTTTCTTCAGGGGATGGACAAGATCTTTTCTTCTTGAGGCTCAGCGTGTGTTTTGGGGGCTGCTGTCAAGGCTCATTTAACAAAACGTAGCCTCCATTTATGACTACTGTTAACCTCTTGTCTAGCGGCTGTGAGGGAATAATGATGTTGAACCTCAGCTGTGAAGCATGTTGAGATTCTAAACATGAACAGTGAACTGAGGGGAAATGTGGGAGCACATAACAAAGTCAGTGGGCTTATCTTGTATGATGACTCATGTTTATATATTATATTAAAGCTGCACTGATCAGTGTATATTTAAGCTGCATTAATCACGAGTTCTATATCAACAATGACTACATGTTATGTGAAAGGTCTCATTCATAGCGATAAACCCAGGAAGAATTACCGCCCGGTTCTACCCTCCGCTCAACACATTTCAGCTCATTGTTTTGGTTTTACATTCCGCAACTGCAGTGTTTTGGTTCAGTCTCACGGCTCTCATCAGTGTTGTTTCCAGCAGCAGCAGGAAGCTGCTTTCAGAGGAAAAGCTCTAGAAACCTACAGTACACTAACTGCCGAGCGCCGATCGACAGCAGTCAGAGACTAGCTGGTGAACACAGCGCAGCATTTAGCAGCTAAAGGGCCGGATATTTCCCCCAGACACTGGTGCAGACCAAAACAGAGCTAAAAGGAGAGCTCTAAATAAATAAATGCTCTAATCTAATGTATGTAGCTGTAAGTAGATTGAGGTTACACTATTATTCACAACTCTATTTTAATATCATGCTATTTATCATTTCATTTCTGTTTATCTCGTTTATTATTGTTAGCATTATATTCATTTTCTCACTGGCCTGATCTGTTATGTGCAGGATGCAGCTCCCTGCAGGGCCCCCTGCAGACTTGAGCGGTGCATCCTAAGCTGTTCTGTAATAAGCTCTGTTAAAATTCATCATTACAGATCTATTTGTTGGCAATTCCATGTGTGGCTATAGTAGTTTGCTAACCAGCAGTTAGCTAAACGGTTCAAACATGATTCCCTGTGTTTGTGTGTTGTGGAGCTGAATAAGCCAGAGTAGACAGACCAGAATAAACAGCTAGTTGGGGCAAAGGTGTGACCTTGTGCCTCGTTCATTACGTTGCTCAAGAGAGACTACGCAAATGCAACACTAACATGTTTGCCGTATCTACTTAATTATGATTAGATTATGTCAGCGTTGTGTTGGCAACGTGTTTTGTGCTGCAACAGACTGGCCAAGAAAAGCACAACGCTGGTTTAAACAAAAGACGGACAGTACATTAGATCAGACACTGGCCACCGTGTGATGAGAGACAAATGTGTCGCATTAAATTAGATGCACTGTGTGAGCTTTTATTTTTAGTGCAGATATAAAGACGAAGACATTTTAATGCTTGATTTGGGATTCGGTTACAATATTGCAGAGATATCGCATGCAAAGAGAAGAGAACAAAAGAAACCAAACAAATCCCCTCTGTATCTGTTTTTCTCCTCTCTCTGTTGATCATGTCTTGGTCTAAAAATATTGTGTTCTCCAGTGGTCCAGCAGTGAATGCTGGGTAGTTGGATCTGCAGTACAGTATAAGCAGTTCCAGTGTCTGGGCTCCTTTTCAATCATCTGCCCAATAAGTAAACTTCAACCTCAGACATTCCTCTGCTCTGTCAGTCAGGGGTCGGTGTTTTCTTTTTAGATATGATCGTATTCCATCAATTAACCAATTCAGTAAAAATCTATACCTCATCTTGTCAACCAAAACGAACTGAACTACTTCATTTCAGGTTGGCCATGTGGTCTGAATTAAGCATGCTCCTGTTGCTTTCGGCTCAATGGAACATGCCAACCTATAATGTTGTGCAACAACAACAGATATTGTTTCATAATGCGGAAGTGTGTCCACATCTTACCTGAATCTAAGCCACCTGAGATTAAATATACTACATTTGGCTTCTGTGAGAAAATACACAGACTTGGGGCTTATAAATGAAAATCACATGTAACTGACCTCCCATGAGTACAAACTGTTTCCTGTCAAAAGCACAAAGCCAAACCTACATAAAACTGTTGGCATCTTCTGAAAACACTGTTCCTTTGGGACAGCAATGGTACCGTATGAGGACAGGAAAAACATTTAACTATGTGGGTGATAACAGAAAGCCTTTTGAGGATGATAAGCCTCCCTAATTCACAGGAACTGGGTGACGAAGTCTGAACAGACCATTCTGCATTAGTTCAGCTCATTCATGGGGGCCAAACCCAGATGTGTGGCTGTGGAAAAGTGAATTCCCCCCTCTGATCCCGGGGTCTGTCAGCTGACCACCACACTCTCATAAACCAAGGCCAGACCTCTGCCACGCCTTTGATCACCTTACACCTTGAAGAAGTGCTTCACATTTATCACTGCTTTAAAGGGGCGCTCAGAGATCTGATGATCCGCTGCATTCCTCATGTGTTCCATCATTGTGTTCTCTTAGACGGTATTTCTGAGTGTTCCTTCAGCACAAATGCACCGTGCTGCAAACAAGCACGTATCAGCTTTGAAAAAGAGAGTTACCTGCTGTTTGGCAGAGGCCTTTCAGAGCACATGAGAAGGCCTGTTTGTTCTCCATGCTGGAACAGGACAAGCTTATGCTTGAATAGTTTATGTTTCCATGCAAAATGTTCAAAACTATAGCAAAATACATTCTTTTCACTTTATTGTTTCATGCTGCAGTTGCAAAATTACCCTCAATATTACTTTGCAATGTGAACGCTTTGGTTCATAGTGACAAACCCACAGAGAATTATCACCCGACTCCAACTGTTTTATTTGTGGTCTGTTTTGCAATTTTACTGTTTCGGCCCACTGTCACTGCTCTCCTCAAGCCCATTTTTGGTTGGAGGCAGCTGCTTTCTCTGATAAACCCGCTGCATGCTAGCGTCCCAGCACCTGACTGGACACAGTGGAGCATTTAGGAGCTAAAGAGCCAAGAAAGAGACCAAAACAGAGCTAAAAGGAGAGTAAACGTTGGACTTGTGCCTAGTAGAGAAATATGACTCTTAATGACCGCTTATGTTTTTCACATCTATAATCAGGTAACTGTTAACCATGCTAATTCAAAAAAGTAACAATATGTCAATAAGTACATTTCCATCAACCTATCTTTTTTTAGGGAAAATGCTGGCAAAAAAATAGTAAAAGTTGGTGAATTAGAACAAAACGCAAAATTGTGTAAAAACTTCCTTGAAGGAATACATGAAACATCACATGTAATGTTATATTTCCATCTCGGCGTGCCCTCTCCTTCGACAGCAGTTTAATGGAGTCTGATCATTTGCGTTTCCTTTTGCCAATTTTCTGGAAATTCCATTAAAATCTATGCTATGTATGGATGGAAACTTCATTAACGTGGTGCTCACAGCTTGTTTTGCTGCCCCCAAGTGGCCAAAAAATCTTTATCACTTAATATTTTTCATTCAGTCATTTTCCTTTCAGGACTGAAATACTATCTATAATTTGTGTTTGACTTTAGCACCATAAAGTGAACAACATTCCAGATGAACAGTATGAGGGCCTTTAGAAACTATGACCCCACTTTGTTTTTCTGAGTAAAGCCCCTGTTGTGTGTCTCCTAACATCTCAGATCTTACCTTTACAGGTCCCGGCTGGTGTTTCCCCAGCGGTACCCTTTAAAAGCAGGAAGGATGGAGGCCTTCCTCCATCCAGGGCCCCCCCCCTGCTCTCACCTCTTTCTCCTCATGCTCTAAATCACAGCAGGCAGGACCTGCAGGGGGCAGAGGGGAACATAAAATTCTGCAGCTCTGACATGCATGACAGACTGTGACAGTGGTGCTCAGTGCAGGTAGGCTGCTGAGAGGAGAGCCGAGACAAGACAGATACAGATGAATAAATGGATGAGGGATGGATGGATACCCTGAACTCATGCCCACCCCTCTGACTGGAACACGTGCAGGGAGAAAAACGGAAACGTGAGGAAGCCTGTTTACTGATCAAATAGTGCCTCAAATACATTTCTACAGTTTCAGTGAAGCTGCGTCATAATATTGTTTTTAATGTGAGAATTTGCAGCACGGATATCTTAAGCCTCATTAGGAGCCAGATATGAACATACAACAAATTCCAGAAATGTATGCGAGTCTTACCTGATAAAATCTATAATTGCTCCGATAAGCCTTCCCATCTGGTTGCCCGTGGAGCAGGAGAAACATGCTGAGAGTTATTGGCTGTTTGGCCGAGGCCTGCTTCGAATCACCTTCAAAAACACACCACTGCTTCTTCCCAGAAGTTCTCTGAGGCTTATCATATCTGCCTCGCTGCTTTTGTTTTCAAAGGCTGATAATTTCATTTTCACTCACTGCCTCCTTTCACCAGGCAGTTAAATGTGTCAGGACGGACACGGCAATCAGTAAGGACAGGAGCAGCACTTCAGTCAGGACAGCGTGTGTGTGTGTGTGCGTGTGTGTGTGTGTGAGCGCTAAGAATGAGGCATTACAGTAAAGCTCAGACACCTGGTATAATGTGAGTGTACCGACATGAAACACCACTGACAGATCTATGTGGATTTAGTGCATCTTATAAGGAGCTACAAAACAGATTAGTTGAACAAAGTGAAGGAGTGACTGCATGAGTAATAACCTAAACCGGCAATAGAGGTAAAATTAGAAACAGCTCGTGTTCAGCAAGTTCTTTCATGCTGCCAGGAAGTCCCATCAAGTGCATTTATGAGAATGGGAAAAACCACTCTGCCTTTCTCTATGTGCAGGTGACCTCATTTGATGTAATTTTCACCAGCTATATTTGTTTTATGTTGTTTTCCAGTCTGGCCTAAGTTGCAAGGTGCTCTGAGGCCCCAGATTCAAACCCAGTAAGGGACCCTTTTCTTCATGTCACGCCTGTCTGTCTTCATATTTAGCATCGCTATAATCAGGGATGCCGTCCTCCTTGGCGTTTCCATCACTGTCCTCCCCTGTATGGTAGATGATGAAGATGTCCCTGGTTGAGCGTCAGATTAGCTCTGTCCATCCACAGGTCAACAGCGAGCTTTGGGTGAAAATGTCTTTGTGGTCATCTTGAACAGATCAATGTGCACTTTGTCACACACAGAGGACGCAGCCAAGTGTTCCTGTTTGCTTTAAGGGCATCATTCTCTGTCAGTCTTCCAGGTGGTCTTTCGTGATGTCCACCAAAAGTCAGAGGACTGCAACTTAGCTCTTCACTCCCTGCTGGTAGTTTGTGGAACATTATCTGCGCTCCTCCTCACGTGAATGATATGCACCTCTGACATTCACTCTTTGCTGCTTCAGTAAAGCAAATCTTCAGCAGAGGAAGACACGGGGCATGTGTGCTTAACCTTATCAAATGCTCGGAGAAAAACATTACAGAGCTTGCTGTTGAGTTTGAAAGTGGCCGACTGGACTTTTTAGCTTGACTAGCTTGTGCATTAGCTTTAGCTTGTGCTACAACTGTGTGCTCCTTGTTTCTTCTCATGTTTATCAAATTATGGATGATTTATATTCTCTCAGCCTGGATAAAATGCATCTGTTTTGTCTTCCAGATGTGGATGCGAACTTTTAAGAGAAAAGTGTTTTTGTTTGCTCAGTTTCAGCTTGATGTTTCTTTGTGTACAGCTGAACGGAGAATTAGTACTAACATCTGTTGTTTTTTGGACATCTCTCATAGTTGCTTACTTCGTTTGGTAAATGTGTTGACAGGAACAAGAAATGCATGGCTACTGTCTTCTTCTTCGGATGATTTTCATGACACTGTTCAGTCTATAATCCAGACTCAATTCAGCTGCTGCCTGGTATGCAAAGACACCTTTTCAAACAACTGACATTACGCATTTCTGATTTTTGTTGTTTTTGAGTTGTGAGTAGCTCTGGTGAAGAAATTTACCCATTTTCCTAAATATGTTTTTGCCATTTTTGCCTACAGTTGACAAGGGAAAGTCTGTCATGCTTTTGGTTGTTAGTTTCGTTAGTTCCTGCTTTATGTTGAAAAGTTTTCCTCCTTGTTTCACTTCCTGTGTTTGCCCAACTTTATAATTGTTGATTTGTCTCACCTGTCCCTCATTAGTCCTCCCTCCCAGTGTATTTAAACCAGTGTTTTCCCTCAGTCTGTGCCTGTTTATCCATGTACTTTGTGTTTCTAGCCCTCTGGTCCTTTACTGGGTTTACTTGAATTCTCCAATGTTTTTTTTGATTATTGCTTTGTTTTTCCCTGAACCTCACCTGTTTTTGGACTTCTGGATTTTGTTCCTTTTTTTTTTGTTTTTTTGTTTTTTTGTTTTTTTTTGCCTGTTTGGATTTTATTTCTTTCATTATTTCTTCTTTTGCCTTTTGCCAGCTTAACCATCCTCTAAGCTTTTTTTTTACTGGCCTTTTGTCAATAAATATTATGTGAACTACATCTGCTGCTTTGTAGTCTTCTCCAACCATTGCTTGCTTGTTTCCCCCACAAGAGTGACAAAATTGGGTTGGAGTTTTAAGGGTTCTCTTGATCGGATGGAGAACGGCACTAAGCAACCAAGGAGCCAGAAACTAAAAGATAGACAAAGAATAATGTATTTCAAACCTAATAAAGCAAATAAAGACCACTAAACCCAGTTAATAGTACTGCAAACAGTGCTGCTCTTCCCTCCATGAATCTGTCACAGTGTGTTCATATGAACGCTGAGGGAGATACTTACACAAGCCATCACTGACCACCTGAGCCTCACCTGAACCGCAGGCAGAGCGTAGTGCTACTTCCCAGCTAAGCTGTTCCCCTTACTGAGAGCTCACGCCACCATCCTCTCCTGCTTCTCTGCTCTGCTCTCCTCTTTCCGAGGTCTGGAGGTCTGGTCTATGAGGCTATTATCGATGAAAAACTACTCTGCAAACTCTATTTGAACTTTTATCCCATAAGCTTGAACTACATCTGGCACATGACAGCTAAAGACAACGCTGCCGTTTTTAGACCCTGAACAAGTGACTTATTGGAGATTGGAGGTTTTCAACTGACAGCAACCGTAATTATCAAGTGACCATTGGCCAGGAACATGAATATGGCTGTTATTCAAACTGTCACCCCGGCAGCTCAGAGGAAGCGTAGAATGATTATACTGCACTACAGGGAGTGTGCTTCAAGCACTGGGTATTTATTGGGGAGAAGCTTGGGAGGACAGAGTGTGAAATGTGCTGGTGTGTGTGTGTTTGATGCGTGTACTAACGTGTGTGTACCAGTGTCAGTCAGATCTGTTACTCCAGCTCTGCTTTGTTGGCTCTGTGACTATTGTTGCGTGTGTGTGTGTGTGTGTGTGTGTGTGTGTGTGCTCGTGTGTGGTAAATTAACTTCTGTCTCCTTCCATTTAGTCTCGGGGCTAAACGTACATGACAGCCCCTCACTGCTGCTGCTGACCTCCACAGCCAACAGTCTCCTGCTTCTGATCCCAGACCAGCAGGACTCCTCTCCTCAGTGCAGCAGGGAGAAGCAGCCACTGAGGCTGCAGTCACACGCTTTAATGGCCAGACAGAAGAGGGCCTGTTCATATATTACTTCAAGTTTTTAAGTTAAACTTTAATATGGAAAATAATGCAAATATCCTTGCTTTTCATCACAGATCAGAATTATTGGAAAGGACATAAGCATTGCACTCAATTGTGTGGTTTCATTTAGTGACAATTTTCCTTTATTTCTTTTATTTCAGGCTTCTTCACAACTATCGCTGATCTTATCTCCATCTGTCTAGCTCAGCCATCACTTGAGACACCAGCTGTCTGCAGCTCTCCTCCTCCACACTTTCATGGCTGTGATCCTGATGTGAGTCAGTGGGACGCTTCATAGTAGCAGATGATTAGATGAAAACCAAGCTGGAATCCATGTACCAACTCCTGTGAGCAACCCACCGACTCAACACGAAAACAAATAGTTTGGCAGTCGTAGCACAACCGTACTTACTCAGTACAGTCAGTCTCAAAATGAGCTCCTATGAGTTATGATAAACTCAGACTTTGGAGACCACATGATGATTAAAATTGCCCGCAGCTGTAGCATCAGAGACTTGTTATAAAGACAAAACGTAGACATAACATAGTGACCCACAAAGAACAAAACAGCATGAGTTGTCCTTAGTGATGGCTGAATTTCTGAGGCCATGCCTGCAGGTATATGCACTTCAAACAGATAAAGACTCATAATTTCATGAACTCACCAGTAGTGACATTCATACGTGGACATGCTGCAGATGGAGGTACAGCTAACAGCTAGCAGCTGTTGGTCAGACAGAAATGAACAGCTTTGAATGAGGAGGGTCCACAAAAAGAAAAAATACATTTAATATTTTGAAAAATGGAATGCAGGACTTAAAGCTGCTATTATTGATGTGTTTTAGAGTGGGTGGAAAGAGTGTGTACGTAAGTGATGAACCCATAGAGAATGAACACTCTGCAGTTCTCCTCAGCTTTACAGAGCCTTTTAGAATCTTTTACCTCTGCCAAAGGCTGTTTTGGTTTTACAGCCTGCAACTTCACGGTTTTGGTTCACTCTCACTGCTCTCTCATTGGCACTGTTTTTTTTTTTTTTTTTTAGCAAAAAAGCTCTGGTAATCAAACAGTACACTACCTGCCCAGCACCAACCAGCAGACAAAGTCAGCAACTAGCTGTTGAACATAGTGGAGCACTCATCAGCTGAAGAGATATCATCAGAGATGAGATAAGCACACTGTCTGGAGATCACAGACACAACGAATGATTGCTAATGTTACTGTTTGTGAACATGGACACCACATCAGCTTAAAGATGATAATATCAACATGATGTCAATGTTGCATTTACAGCTTGCTGCATTGCCCCCAGGTACCACCCGCAAAATACCCCCAACTCTGTACCAGCTCATGCCGTGCTCATTGCAGTTTGCAGCCAACTGAACACTGTCTCACTGTCACATGCATTGGCTGCAAAACTCTAGAAACACAGCAGCACAACATGGTTGCTTCTGCTGAAGAGGACCCACTCCCTTTATAGAGCTCATTCTAAGTTAACAAAAACACTTATTTTCAGGTTATTGTAGACATGAAAACCAGCTAAATCCTACACACTGGACCTTCAAGTGTCCTACAACTATGACTTAATACTGAATACACTTCATATGCTCAAAATAGCCAGATTGGGAGCTAAATACCACTGACTGCACTACTTCTTATGATACAAAATAAGCCTTAGAACCAACGATGGTGGCAGAAGTTAATAATGCACTCGAGCAAATGAAATTCCTCTGTAAACAGTCTCACTGTAGGTCATGAGCAATTGATGGCAGGCCAAGGTCAAGTCAACAAGTTAGCTGGATTCCTCTGGCTCCCCAAAGAGTCAGTCGATGACCACCTGCTGCTAATCTGTTGGCTACTGGGCCTCTAGAAGCATAATAGTTTCTGTCACTGATGCTATATATGCAGAAACACATTAATTCACACTTAACTAAGCCTCCTTACAGAATAATATTTTGCATGCACAGCACACGCACACCCACATAATTTGCTAACCTTGTTTTATGTTATTTGTCGCCTTATTTTCCCTTGATAATAAATTAGTTAGATAAAAACGTTTGGACAATAAGTTATACCCAAACATCATCTCTCCACCACACCCACAATTTCATAAACCTACGCACAAAAACACACACAAAGATCCAATGCTACGGACTTGGCAAACGTTCATCAGCTGGCCCCTGTGCTGCTGACTGTGAAAAGGGAGATTCCCAAAGTGCAGCGTGAAATTAGAAAGAAGAAATAAGGTAATGTCAAAGGAATGTTTTACCATAACACTGGGCCTGTGGAAGGAGGTGCTGACTCAGTGTGTATATATCCCACAATCCAGCGAAGCATAAAGATAATGGAGTAGCTTGACAACGATGGACAAATTAAGGCATAGAAGTTCAAAGGGAAACTTAGCAGCACTGCATGAATAATCACCTAAAGTAGAAATGAGAACGTTTCCAACTGTTTTTATTCTTTCACTTGGACACTGTAAAACAAATTTATTTGAGATGTATCCGGTGTTGGGTGAGTCAGACGAGGTGATGTCATGGCGTTTCATGAGAAGAGTCCTTGATAAGCTGAGCTGCGCTGCCTGCCAGTTCTCAGAGATAAAAGGAAATCTTGGTCACAGATCTGTGAGCCCTGCCTATCTCTGACTTGTTGCTTGGGTCAAGGTGGCCGGCCTTCCCACACAGCTGGCACACACAGCGCTCTGCTCTGGACAAAGTTCCTGGCAGACACATTGAGGGAAAATTCTGATGCTTTTTCAGTCTGAAGGGCCCAGTCTGAAGGGCTATTCACGTCAGCTTTTAAAACAGCTAAATTTAGTTCAATGCAATGGAGTTGCCAATTTCTTACATAAACTAATCTAGTAGTCCGTAGTAGTCACTTCTCTTGCATGTACATGCTAAACAAGCAGCAACCCACAGCCTCACATATGTATGTAAACTAGCTGACGTACTGAAATGGTTAAAGTGGTAAGTCAGCAAGTAGCCCCGGATACAGATCCCTATGCAGCTTTTATGGCTAACCCTGGCTACTTTCCTCATTTGCTTTCGTTTGTTAAAATTCTGTTTATCTGAGAAGCTGACTGAGGCTCGTGCTGCTTGCTCTTGTAGAAGTTGTTTTGCTGTATGTAATAGCTGACGTGGTAAATGCAAAGTTAGCCAAAATGGCCAAAATTATGAGTAAAACCTGCTGGAAAGGGTCAGTTCCAGTTGCAATCAGCTGGTCTTGAGATTCAAAATCATCAGCTGAGAATCTGAAGAGGACATGGTGCTAAAACTCCCATGTATAAATCTTCAACCAAAAGCCTTCTTCACACTCTTCTCTACAGTATAAACAACTTTTTCTTCCACGGGATACACTGCAGTAGCAGTTAAACCTTTGCTTTTCTTGATAATTAAAAGCGGTGGAGCTTGAAACACTGGTGTGTTGTCCTAAAACACTACCCCTTCAGAATTCAAAGCTAAAAACTCGCCGCATTGAGGGGACTATTCATTCAGTGCAATTCATGTTTTTCCTTTCCATGAAATATCAGCTCTACGTTTCTCTCCATCCTGTTGGCTGCTGCTTTCTGTATGCTGTCAGAGCTGTGGGCGTTGAGGATGGCCGACGAACGTATGAATGCCGGGCTTTGTATGCTGGCATGTGTGGGCTGCGATCACCTCTAGTCTTACCATTTAGGTGGAGGCGTGAGAGGGAAAAAATATATGGTTCGCCTTACTACTGGTGCATAAAACCTTACTTTTAATAGGGAATTCTGAACATTTCCAGACTGGTGCTTATGATTTTCAAAGCTGAAATGGGTTTTGTTGAGCTCATTCACGTCAAACTGCAGGGACGACATGGAAAAGTTGTAGCTTAAGTAGAAAATATGGTGTTGCAGTTGGAGGTACAAGCAATAGCAGTCATTTTTATTTCACTGCAAAGCCTTGGGCCTCTCGTTTCAGGGGAAATTTTACAGGACGGAAGGCAGAGGAGGAGGTGTGGGGAGCACAGAAAGGTCTTACTGGCAGCTCTGTGAGGGCCAATAATCAACTTTGCTACTAATCGTCAGTGTGCATATTCAGGTGGCTGTATCTGTTTCAGCCAAACAGCCCTCCTGGGTCAGTTTTAAGTGAGGGCGGACTCCCACGTGCCTCACCAGATCAATACACATCAGTGGGGACAAAGAGCGCCTTTTAGAAAACAAAAATTCCAAGTAGCGGGAACCCGAAGTGAAACAGAGGTATGGTGGTGTTTGCTTTGGATGAGGTTTCACTGTTCCACCGCTGCCTCTGCAGCTGAACCTGCTGCGAAGGGCGGTGGGTGGTGTAGGTGGTGGTTTCTAAGATGGTGTACTCCTACAAACAAGTACACAGAAGGAACCAACACATTCAAGCTTATTTTCTTTCCCTTTTGTCTCTTTCTTTCTCTCACACACATCCACACACACACACACACACACACGCACACACACACACACACACACACAAAGGAAAGCTTTCTTCACTCGGGCCTTTTTGCTTTCTTAACTCCTACTCTCATTAAAGCCGCTGCTCCTGCTGCAGCCCGGCTTGCTGGTACATGAAGGACTCAGCTGAGCGATCAGATTGGGATGTATGCAGTCAGGCATGCGCTTGGCCGCAGATGACCTTAAATTCTCCAGGCTGGACATGTCCTTCTACGGAGTTTGGAAACAAAGCAAAGGGTTTTGAATCACTTCAGTAATACATTTTGACATGTTAAAATGGAATTATGCAGGATTAATTCACTTTGGTGACATCTTTGAAAGATGATCATCTCTTTGGTGTATTGACACAGTGAATATTGCACATTGTATGTCATTATTTTGTTTATCTTCTTCATTTTCTTTCCTGTTTTTCAGCTACCAAAGCCATAATAGCTATCAATGATCTGCCATATTCTTTTGATTATCCTGTACGGGCCACTGTTGTTGCTGCTGGAAACATAAAACATGTGACTTCCTGTGGGTATTTTTGCTGAGAAAGACCTACCTGTCACCAGATTTTGGAACAACAGTGTAAATGTTTTCCTGAACCGGATATAGGTGGAATCACAGCTGCTGTGTTAAATGAGTTAGCAGCAGAGAGCAGAAAACAGCGAAGTGGACATTTTCTATGAGAATGTCCCAGGTTATTGCTTATCTTTTGCTCAAGGACGCTTCTGCAGGACAGATCATCAGATTGAAGAACAAGCACTGCGTCTCCGCCACTAAAGAGGAAATGCAACACTGAGAAACAGTTCTCACCTCTTTCTTTTTTGTTCAGTACCCAAACTTTTGACCCTCCATCTCTATTTATCAGCACAACACACAAAGCAAAAATAGAGCCTTTGGTAAGTAGAGCACAGCGTAAATGTCAGAACAAGTTGTTACTCAGCCAAAACCTAGCTGCTGTTCTGAGTTCAGACTAATGTTTTTCCCAGGAGTGGTAGCCTCTGAATGAAAGTTCAAATGAGGGGCTGTTGCACTGAAAATGCACCTAACTGGACAAAATAAGTTGAGCACAGATAACAAAGGCTGCTTAGTTTCAAACAAGAGTAAGGCTTAGGGGTTTTTTTTTCCCATGGGAGAGCAACACAATGACAAAACCGCGGCTGCAAGATGCGTGCAATTGCTGCAGACACATGGTAAGCATTATGCAGCAAGTGGAACGCTCATAAATGTAGAAAATGTGAAAATCTGTTGTTTTTATTCATGTGTTATCACTGTGTGTTGCAGTGTTGGATTCCTGGTTTGGTTTCAGACTAAAAACTTTGCAGACGGGTACTGGACTGATGGACTCTCTGACCGGTTTAGTGTCCCTTGTCTTTCTGTTTCTCTCGTGCAAAACCTCACCATCTGGCCTCCCCTGCAGATAGTGTGAGAAAATTACTTTTATAGCTCAGTAATAGAGCACACCAGCATTAAACAAAACTTGTTAAGGTTATTTTACTGAATATAAAAGTGGTGCTGCTGAAGTTAAGGAGTGGTTTGTTCTTTTACTGGGCTTTGAGGATATACAGAAAGTCTAGTGTTGCACGGCGTGTGTATCTGTATATATACAGTATGTGAATGATCATGCTTGTGTGTGTGTGTGTGTGTGGCAATGGCCCCGGTGCTTAAACCCCTGCGGTTCCTAATTCATTCTACCTCACATCCCCATAAACATCCTGCTGCAACTCTCTCGTGGTTTGTTTATGAGCTCAGCCTCTTCAAACAAAGCCCACACAGGAGGTCAGTTTCATCTTGAATGACACGGGATTCGCAGCAGAAGCCATCACATCGTTCACACAGCGCACCATCACTGGCAGCTATTAAGTAGCTTACAAAGTGTCATAAAATAAAAGGAACAAAAACACATCAGCAATTACCTAAAACATGCAAATTCTTCATAGAATAGAAAGGTGGCCAATAATTGCTTTAATCGAGGCATGTGGCACTTATAGTAAATTGTCAAACCCTGAATCTATTTTCATTTGTGCTGCATGATGTCCCTCACGATCCCCTCCCTCCCTGCTCTCATACAATATGAAACCATTTGTATGATTTGCAGAGCGGCGTGTTGCAGAGCTGCTTTCTACTGAATAAACAATGAATGAACGCGCAAGTTCAGCTTACAAACCTCCTGAGACGAAACCAGTCCAAGACGTCTTCATTCTCACGAGGGATAATACCATCCTCATCCTCACAAGGACTGTGCTAATGCAGGATTTCTTCGATAAACATCCGCGATGATAAGGGGCAGAGGTAATGACTACAGTGATAGGGAAATTGTTTCCCCTGCACCCCACCCGGCATCGCTGGGACACCAGTTTCAACAGTGCAGAACAGAGCGCCCGGGCCAAGACCCAGGTCGGGGTATTTATTTCTGCACATGATAGTGACGAGACATTATCTTGGGAAAATAAACGGAAGCATGCCTGTGTTAGTGTTGGAGGGTATCAGATTTTACAAGCTTTTAAAGAGAAAGTACAATAATGAGTACTTGCTTGAATTTTTGGTTTGTAGGCAGTAAAAATCACACAAAAACCTGCTCCGATCAAAACTTTTCTAATACCAGTCAGCCAGATGAGTACTCAACTTTGCAGGGCTTTTTAGTGCCTTTCACCTCATAGGGCCTCACACATGAGCCACTCATACGAGCAAATTTGTTCTTAAGTGACACGTATGAGTTAGGAGTTTGTGATATTTTCTCATACTTTGAATTTGCTCTTTCGTGTGAATGACGTTTATGTGGGTCCAGACCCGTCGTATAAGTCGTAGACGCACACTGGTCATTAAATATGAAACTGAAATGAACTAAAATTAGATAGCCTATATAAGAGCTCAAATAAACATAAAATGCAAAAATAATATTTTTTGCATGCCAATTTTCTGACAAGTTTTTTAGGTTCTGTTACTTTTATTGCCATATTTTGGCACAGAAACTTCTACATTTCAGTAGTTTTTAGGGAAAATGATCTCACTCCAGCTGCCTGAGCGTCCACAGTGTCTGCAGTCTCTGTCCAGCATCAACACCAGCAGTCAAAAAGCTCTAATGAAGCCACCATGCACCACCTGCCCAGAGCCAAATAGACTGACAATGTTAGGTGCTAGCTGGTGGACATATTGGAGCATTTATTCTCCGTTCACGTATCATTCAAACCTTAATTACAAGCAGCTGAGTGGGAAAAACTGTCAGCCTTCAAGTTGTAATTGAGTATTATTATATATATATTGTGGATTTCTGACAGCTATGACGTCTTTGGTTGTACAAATGAGGGAAAATAGAAATTAGCCTCCATCTAAATGAAATCCAATAGCCACACTAATGCATTTTTTCAGTTAATTTAAAAGCAGCTAGAGACTGTTTGGATCTGGTTTCACTTCACTCTAAATATGCAACACAGAAAAGTAGCTAATATAAACTTTTTAAATGGTTCGACTACAATGCTAGCAGTGGGGTTTGCAATAATGTATGAACACTCCAGAGTCAGAATAATGGGGGTTCTTCCTATTCTTCTCATTCTGCCAACATTGTATTGATGCAAAATTAGCAGCTAAAGAGCCATGTGTCCCTCAGGAGTTGGTGGAAACCAAAACTGAGCTAAAATGAGATTGATACTGGACTATAAGTCAGATCACCTGAAACACAGTTCCAAGTAAATGCTAATGTTGCTTGATGTTTGGTCTATGTGTAAATAGGGGCCAATACATTTTTATCTTTGCTACACTTTGGAAAGTCTCTAAGTGCTATCAGGCAAGGCAGTCGGCCCGCTAGTTGCGGTTTATTATTTTATTGTTAAGTGTTACCAGAAAATGTCTGATCACCTCAGTTGAATTGAGCAGGATTAAAGAAATGAAACGTAACATTCATCACCCTAACAGCGCAGTAGCACCTTGATTATGGTCCAAGAACGCAGCTCAGGTTATGGATCATTACTGTGGGATTTAAATCATGCTGCCATTTGCCTCCATATCTCTGCATCATAAATAATTCCTGTCATCACACAGAGGCGAAGAAGTGAAGTTCAGGTTAATGAACTTGCGTTTTGCAAGGGCAGGGTGGGGGTGGGGGGGTCACTACAAAACTGAGTGCACTTACATTACCTTTGTTGGAATGTGAACGCACCACATTGTTATTGCCCATGAAACAGCAGCTTTGTCATGATAGTGACTCTGATGATTAGCTCTGAAAGCACCTCCTCAGTCAAAACATGTGACCACGCTCGCATCTAAGTTTGCTCCTTGTTTGTCTTTGTCTGACAAGGATTTAAAGTAAAGTAACTTTTTGTTGGAGGACGATGAAAGTCGAGATACGTTTCAGGGACAGTGGCTGCTGCCGTGAGTGGAAAGTCTGGAAAAGCATGAAGGTACTTTGTGTATAAGGGACCTGGGTTTGCTTAGGACTACTGTATGTTTGCAGCACACACACACTGCAGTGTGACTTATGAATGTGGGCTGTCTTGTAAGTACATGTGGTCTGGGCATTTAAGCCCCAGAAGAATAAAGTAAGCCAGTGAGTCCAGAGCTTGACTGTAGCCTGACAGAACTACACTCTAAAGACACCTCCCACCGAGCCTCAAGTCTTTTCTGTGCAGCCGAGCATACACACGCAGCAGCGGAGGCATTTTAAAGGTTCCTCCAAAGTGCGAAATAACAACTGGGGGTCTCCCATAATAGTTAAAGCAAACAAAACACCCTGACCTGCACAAATGTGAAATGCAGGCCAAGCCTCAAAGAATGTCAACATGGCAGCCGCAAAGCATCGGAAACATGCGTAAAACACACACACACACACACACACACACACACACACACACACACACAAACAAAGTCTAGATAAAGGCTATAAAGGAAGCAGTGGGAGTAGATAGAAAAGGAATGGGGTACAATGGGGACAATAGCAGGGCACAGAATTGAAGTTTTTCAAAGTACACACAGTTCAGAGTTGTACACTAACGGTTTAGAGGAATGGTGCCCTCATCGACACATATTGTATGTTGCTACAACAGAAAGCTTTGTTGTTTGTTTTGTTGTATGGCCTAATCCTGCCTATTTATAATGGCAGAGAAACAGTCCTACCCCCCCCCCACCCCGCAGGAATGTTAATCTTCCCGAGGACTTTGGTCAAGAGTCCAGTGGCCCAGCCAACAAACGCCACACAGCTGACAGGGTCGATCCAAGTACATCCCAATGCAAGTTGTCTCTTTAAGGGAGATGCAATTAATCGAAAGCCACAGGAAAGGAAAGAAATGCTGTCCAGTTGCATTCTTTCAAAGCAGCCTCACAGTGCAACCACATAAACCGATGAAAGTGCCAAAGATTCCAGTGAATTGAGGCTAACTGTGAGCAGGGAAAGCAGAAGAAAGTCATCGGCAAGTTTCCCCCTGCAGCATTTGCAGGAGAAAAGAAAAGTTAACAGCACATAAACTGAAAGAAATAGCCTGTCACACTGTCGAATGGTACAGAGCTCCCCTTGGACGGGGGCTCTTGGGTATCTTTATCATGAACGTTATCACCGCTTGGGAACTCGAGGAGGGGCAAGCTGTGTAGACCCTGAGAGACACGGAACATGGAGACAAGAAACACTTACATTCAAACGCTTTCAAAAAAGCTTATTTTTGGGCGTATTATTTTAGTCTTATTTTTATTAGCCATGCTAGCAGCGTGGCTATAGGGATGTCTGATTACTCTCTGAGCCGGTACACCACTTTGGTCCAACTAAAATATTTTCAGAGACTATTAGATGGATTGTATTGCACATTTTTACAGACATTCATGGTCCCCAGAGGAAAAAACTGTCTACTGACTTTGGTGATCCCGTCTCTCTTTTTCCATGACATTTGAGGCTTTGAGTGAAATATCTGCTCTTGTATAACTATTCCATGGATTGACATTAAATTTGGTTCAGACATTTATGAGCCCCTCTGCAGGCCTGGATTGGCCATTGGGAGCACTGGGAGAATCCCTTGTGGCCTGGCAACCTGATTGGTGATAGGCCAGTGTTAAAAAGAGAAAACAACCCAGGACAGTTACAGTCCCTCACAACTGTCAGCTGGAAGTGTCTCCAGAAGTCCAGTCAGAGCCCTGAGGAAATAACAAACACTGCAAAAGTGCACAAGAATGATATATGTAATCTTTATTCCTGTTGCCTTAATCATGTGCAATTGATGTACTCTGGAAACTGAAGACACTTGGCTGTTTTGATGTTTCTCTAAACTAAAGATGTTACTGGCATAAACAGGAGACAGGAAATATATTTCAACAAAACACTAACCGTATACATGATCTGTTGTGAATGGAGTGAATGTGGACATTGGCCTGGACTGATGTTAGACTCCCAGCCTGAGTTACCGTCCCAGTCAGGCTCTCTCTGGATGAACAGTAATATCTTGATCCATTAACTTCTCAACCAGCACCTTCAGCAGGTCAAATTTAAAATCTGTCCAATACTTCAGTTTATGCCCAAATACCTGCAAAACTGATGACAATCCCATCAGCCTCAGCTGTGCCAGTTATCAAATGTTAGCATGCTAACACACTAAACTAAGATGATGAATATGGAAACAAAATATCTGCTAAACATTGCCACGTTAGCATTGTCATTGTAAGCATGTTATTATGCTAACTTTAGCAATTTACCACACACCTGTGCAGTGCAGCCTCATAGAGATGCTAGCATGGCTGTAGATTCTTAGTTTGTGTATGAAATCAATCCCTTTTTAACATACAGTGCAATAGATGTCCTGTTGTTACCCTTTTTTGAACTGTGTGAATTGACTGACTGCAGCTTTATCCACTATACAGTAGACCTACCCTCAAAATGTTCAATGATACAAAATGTTGCATGACTGAAATCTCAATCTAATGCTCACTATTGAGTAAGCTATTCATTGTTGATCATATATGGAGTTCTGACTGAGTGAAGAAATGAGTGATTTCAGACACAGTTGCAGTCTGAGAGCAGCACATGGAATGACTTGTGTTACTGGTGTTACTGTACATTCATTCAGTTCAGTGTTTTGTTTGTTTATGATGGGTGATTTCCACACTTAGCTTGCAGGCAGTCTTATTATAGGAGCTATCATGCTCCTCTCGCATGGTAAAGGGAGTTAAAAGTTATTAAGTTGAAAACCAGCTTCAAAAAGTGCTCCACGCACTCTGTCAGCAGCCTCCTGGATGATGAAATAGGCTGTGTTATGCCCTGCACAGCTCACAGAGGTTGAATGAACTTCAGTTTGTTTGAAATGTGCAGTAGATAAGCTGGCGACACCTGTCTCTAATTGACACACAGGCTAATACCAGAACTCTCAAACTCCAAGTGGTACTAATTTCCACGTCTGATTCTGGAAATGTGACAGATTAATCTTGGCAAGCTTTGGCTTCAGAGAAGGAAGTCATTTAGGGCAGGAATTTGGCTGAATTTGAACAGGGTGTGACAGTGTCCATATGTATCTCTCCAGATTCATTGCTTTTTTTCAAGATCTATTGTTAACAAAGGGGAAATGTGAACAGCAATTTGAACATTCTTACAAGATGAATGTCACCCTTCTTCACAGCCTTCATCCTTCACCCCTTCTTTCAACTCACCCCCATCTGAGTTCTTCTTCTATCTGGATTTTGTCACGGATCACGTGGTTCGTGAGACTTCCCGTGTATGCTCAGCCTTATCACTCACACTACAGCTCGGCCAGCTTCTCACACAAGGCACAGATCATTTGAAAAGTGCAGCAGCCAAGTAGCAGCCTGTAGCTACACTTAATGAGCCATAAGCCTTTTGAACTAAGTACAGTGGGCCTCCGTTCACCAGGCACAGGTCAACACTTCCCAATGCGCTTCATATATTCCAACTTTTGTCTGGCAAGCATTTTAATGCATTGTTTTGTGTCGACCCAAAAGGGTCAAGGGTTTGTGTGCTGGAAATCCACTTTACGAGTCCTAACTTAATGTGTGCGCCAGATACTGTCAATCTGTCAACTAGATTTAGACTGATAGTGGGTTACCTGCTACAGTGGATATAAACCACCAAGACAAATACGGCAGTCATGAGCAAATGTGGCTTCTACACTGGCACTGTAATGTAATGTCTTGGGTTTGTATAGTTGAGGAATACTGGAATTAGATACCAGATAACTGCTTTACATCATGCATGAACGGGTAGTGGTCGAATGCTTCGTTAACGGTCTCATCCTCCTCAGTATGCCTGGATATGCTCTCAGTGGGGAGTCGCAGAGTCTGTGACAGAGCAGCTGGGAGAGCTGATCTCATTAGTGGGCTGATGGGAGGATTGCTGAGCTGGGCATTCCACTGTGGCAGCATTGGAGGAGATGCACAGCTTTCTGTGGGTAAAACGATGGAAATAAACTGGGAGAACAAGGCAACACTGGGAAAAGACAATAACCCTGACAAAAGTTCTTATAAAGGTTGGTCATGAGGAAAAAGAAAGTGCCCAGGCCTCTATGAACATGAATAATGAAACACAGTGAAGAGTCAGCCGGTTTGTCTTTTTGTTTCCTTTTGACCCACAGAAAACTACCCTGACACATGGCCAGATGTGGTTTAACATGCTGTACTTTACTGAAAATGAACTGGAATATCAAAGAATGCAAACTGGCGTTGAGCACTGTATCTCTGAACTGAGACTGCAGTAGTCTATTTTTAACTTTTTGGCATGTACGCTATATTTGGATACAGATAATGACAGGAAAGAGGTGCAAGGGGAACTGAAGAGCAATGTAAATCATAGCAAGGAGTCAAACTGTCTCTTGGCTGCGGAGCACAGCATCAATCACACCTCGGGAACAGCCTCTTTATCCAGCAGATAAGAAGTTGCTACTACGTGCTGTGTGTGTCTGTCCCATGAGCGGGGTCGTTACACGTCGTCCACTGACTGAAATCTGCTGTACTGATCAAAAGGGAAACAGGGCAGACAAGCTGATTGTGTTAAAATTGACTGTGATTATGGACACACACACACACACACACACACACACACACACACACTCCTCTCTTTGCTAAATGTATTTGAATCTATCCGCTGCTCAATGCTTGCACTTTTGGTTTTCTTTTTGCTGAATTATTCACCAGTGCCAAACTCTGGCCACAGTAAAAGGAAATGAAAGTAAGTTATTGTGAGTCTAGAGAAAAAAAATATCCACCGGAGGTTGAAAGTTCATTCTTGAGCTTTGGTTCACATCACAAGATCATCGTCAGCAGATGGAGTCTGACCAGCTGTCGTTACTGTAGATGGTAAAATTTACGTATCTTTGTGCATTTTAATGAATTCTTGTCCACATTGATTTAAGAGTTGAGACTGATGGTTTACTTGGTTTAGAAACAGCAGTTGACGAAACAATCTCATGTTGACTTGTTGTACTTTTAAAGTGAGACTGTGTTACTTTGAAAAGAAGAAAAAAAAGGTTCGGTACAGTCAGAGATTCGGCTCTTAAAGCCGGACCTGGTCTGGTATGACCAGTAGCTTCTGTTTGCTACTGTTAACTAGCTCTCCATAGATATAGCTGTGGGAGTGACTTGATGGCTCTCCTCCATCTCTGTTACATCTAATCTACATTTTAGGTTAGTCAGCGCTGATGTCTCTGAAATGCCTAAATCAAGCAAAGTCACATAGAGCCTTGCTTTAAAGTTAATATGTGACAAACCCCTTAAGTGCTCTGAAAAATGGAAATTTAAACGACAAGAAATAGTATCTTTAATTTAAACTACCTACATTTCTACGACAGCTGGGCAAAGTCCATCTGCAGAGGAAGATCATGTGACACAATTGAAAGCTGCAGAACATCTATAGACTGTGCTGTTTTGCCAATATTGTTCAGAAATGCATTTGAACATAGACTCCATCCACAAAAAAATAAACTCTGGACAGCACATTTATGTCCCAAAATCTGTAGATATAAACACTGAGAGGAAAGAAGCAGAGGTGGACACATTCAGGCTGAGTGTTATGGAGTCAAATATAGGAAGACACATGAGACCTGAATTATTCAACACAATAAAACAATACAGATGTCATTGCTCATAACAAAATATATAATACTACCACCCTAGCACACCTGGACAGTTGGAGACAAGAAAACATCTCTCATACAGAAGATGTGCAATGTTCCCATAGTGGAAGTTTGTTGAAAGTTGTTGAAAGTCTTCTGGAGTTTCCCTCCTTCTCTTGGACCATCCTCTTTGTTATTTGTTGTAAAGTTGCTTTGGCAGAGCCAGAAATGACCTGACAATGGCCAGGAAGCATGCTCAGTGGAATGGAGCTGAAATGAGCTGAGCTGAACTGAGTCTTTAAGAGAAACAGAAGAGGTGAGGGTAGAGGGAAGGAGAGGGACACACACACACACACACACACACACACACACACACACACAGAGAGAGAGAGAGAGAGAGAGAGAGAGAGAGAGAGCCCCTGAGCGGGCATGAGTGCTGTTGGAGCTCTGACAGGAAACTTTCCTCTTGTTGCTGCTCTCTGCAGCAGCAGTCAGACTCTGAAATGCACTTGACTGGACCGAGCGGAGCGTCTCACCCTGTCCCCCAGCCATGGCTCTCCATCATCCCCTCCGGACAGCGCGCCAGTGAGGACGACAAGTAGTGCCCGGGAGACTTTTCGAGGATCAGCTTTGGGACTAAATGACATTTGTTTGTTTTTAACCCACGCTGGACATGAGGATGGAGACGGTGTTTTACCTGCTTGCCTTCGCGTTGGCCCGGGTTTGTTGGGGTCTTGGGTATTCGGAGTCCAGTATTCAGGCGGGACAGAGAGCGGCCAGCCGACACAGGTAGGATCAACACGTGTGGAACTGTTATGAGCGGCGGCGCGTTCACTTTTAGCCGTGTTTTTACCAGAACAAGAGCATCGGAAGAAATGTTTATTTATGAAGAATTATGATTGGTGATGAGGGACCCCCTCGCTGCTCCTGTCACGTGGTTCCCAAAGTGCGGACCCTCTGGGGAAACAGCAATTAATTAATTTATAAAGTGATTGCACGATCCAGCTACACACGTGAGGATTTGCTGTTTTTCCTCAGTTTTTAGATAACTATAATTGTGTTATCTTGTTTTGGACGTTAGTCTGATAGAAAATGATATTAAAGACGTCTGTTGTTCTGGGAAAATTGACGGCGTGAATGAAAATAATCTTTAGTTGCAGCCTTAATGTGTTAAACTACTAAGAGTGATATTATCAGCACCTACAAAATCTGAATGGGTCCAAATATGTAGCAGTAATATTATCATATCCTGAATGAACGTCTTTGTGTCCATAATGTAAAAATATCACTGATATCAGAGGAAATATTTTGTTGGTGATTACGTCCATTACTTATCACGGGGCCCCCTCCTTGAACTGGGGGGTGATGGGTGGGTCGATGGCTGTCTGTGATGATTCAGGGGGCCCAGAGCTAGACAGGGCTTACAGGGATTATAGATATTTACTGTTTCAGGGCCCCAAGTGAAACATTTTCAGGGGGCCTAGAATTCTAGCAGCACCCCCCAGCTTCAGCCTTGTCAGAGGGAAATTTATCATTGTGGCAAACAGCATCTTCCAGTCAAGTAAAGGTGAATGGCTCTGCGGGCGGGTGACAAGTTGCAGGGATACTGAACTTGAACTCATAGTTATTAATCCAGGCGACTGATAACATATAATGTGGAGTTTTAAATTGAGTGACTCAGATTTAGGAGTCTTGAACTGCCATCTTGACCTCTTTTATGGGACAGTAAGGAAATCATTTAGATCTGAGTAACTGTTGATTAATAGTCGCTCATAAATCGGTGACGGCCGTTAGAGCCCCTGCTCATAAAGCTGTTAATATTGTCAGTGAGCCAACACATGTATATTTTTATTGTGCTGTTGCAGCCCCATAGTGTGTTACTAGCATGTAATTGAGCTTCTGCCTGAGGGCCCCATGTGTGGACGACCCCTTCACCTCAATGGACAGATGTGTGTGTGTATTTGTGTGTGTGTGTGACTTGTTTGTGTGCTTGAAAATGAATGAATGAGGAAGTTTTGGTAAACTGAATGACTGATAATGTATGTGTGTGCACGTGTGTGAATAAAAGGGGTCACAACAGAGTGAATGAATGACAGAGCCTCTCACATGTGGTATATGTCTGCCCGCATGTGTTTGCACTTAGCGTGTGTGTATGTGAGTATGCAAGGCAGGCCAAGCTTCTGGGAGCTGAGCTCCTGCAATATGAGCTTCTATCAGGTTTCTCTCCACATCAGAGCCCAGTGTGCTGCTGCTGCTGCTGCTGCTGCTTTGGCTGCCTGAGTCATGAGATGACGACGGTTGGCCTCTTTGGTGTATGGTGAAGCTGAACTGTTAGCTAAAGGAAGTGAGCGATAAGAAGTCAAGAGGAGGCACGGTAGAGAATAGAAGAAGGAAAAACACACAGTATCTGAATGAGAGAGGGCTAGATTAGTGAGAGGAAGATAAGGAAAAAAGAACAACGATGGGGAAAACTGGCAAGACAGTAAAAGCAAGAGAAGATCTGGAGAGGAGAGGGAACCCGAGCAGGCGTGACAAGAGAGGATGAAAGAGTGAGAAAAGATGGGGAGGAGCAGCACGACAAGAGAAAAGACAGGAGACTGGATCTTTAAATGCCTTCCCCCTGCTGAAACCAGTAGGCTATGAAGGAGTCGGCATGGCTGGCCTATGACATACACACACATACAAACCACACACGCACACACAAACACAAAGTGACGCAACTGGGAGAAGAATGCGCTGGCCCGTGGCAACGCGGTTTGCCCCTCTGACATCTGTTTGAACTCAATTGATCTGTTTTGACAGATGTGTGAAGTATTCCATAAGTGGTAAAGGCTGCTGAATGAACTGAAGACATCCAGCAGGGGCCTTACCGGCAGCTCAAGAGGACCCAGAGCTGTCCGACACATCTCCTGCCAAAATGTCAGAGCTGCACGTCATCCCGTCAGCTCCAGACAGTGACGGAGGAGAAGGGACGGGGCAGTGTGTTTGGGACTGGATGAAGGTTGACTGGTGATCTGCTTTGGCTCATGTATAGTGTGAAGGAGAAGACATTCGATCGCCACCGGAGGGGAGAAAGGAGTAGATACAGAGCATCTCTTTCTTTCTCATTAATCATACTTATTTCCCCTTCCACTTTTTTTCTGTACATTAGCAGGGGCCATAAATAAATCCACACACATTACGCTTAGTCAGTCACTGGAGTTCCAGATGTTGTGTTGACGTGGATTTTTATAGTTGTTTAAAATATAGGCTGTTTTTATGGCCTTCTGCCTTACACATTGGAACGGGAAAAACAGGAGAGCCAAGGAGGTGATTCAGGCCAGTCGTCAGAATAAAGTGTTGGCTTTCTATGTTTCTGCAAGCCATGGACACATTAAATATATATGTTTCATATGTATCATATCAACGTTTCTACGAGAGGCATCAAAGTGACATAGTTTACAGTCAGATGATCGCCAAGCAGCAGACTACTGTTTGAGCCATGTTTGTGGCCAGAAGACCAGCTATTTTAAACCAAAACATGACGAGCTTTTGTGCCTAAACCTAACCAGACCTAAACCACGCATTCATAACTGAAAACATTAAGAAATGTAGAGTTTGAACATAAAGAAACAGAAAAGTTTCAACATTTGCAGAAACACACAATGCCAACATTTATTCTGGTGAGTGGGTTTGGGTGATGAGCTCTGACAAACAGTATGTTGTTGGGCCATTAATGCAGTTGTGCATGTACACTATGTGGACATGCTCACATGATTTTGGCTAGGGCTTAGTTCAATGAGTGAATGCTATACGCTAAAGCATGTATTTGTATATAACAGAATGCTTCCAGCCTGTGGAAAGAGCTTAGAGAAGACCTGTTTCAGTGTGACAGTGCAACCGTGCTCAAAGCCAGGCCAAAAACAAATGGTTTTCCCACTCTGGTGTGGAGGTAGTTGACTGACTGACACAAACTCCTCACATCATCATCCAACACCTTTGTATGACTGTATCACCAAAAGTCAGGGTACACTAGCCTTTGTCGTACACTATGTATCAAAGTCCTGTACAGATAGGTCTCCTGAACTAGAAAACTTCAGTGACCCTGATAACACCATAACATTTGTTTCAGTAAGAATGTTAGAAATATAAAATCACCATGGTAGACAATCTTCTTACTGAGCTAAAAGCTTGGAAAAAACAACATCAGGGGCTTATAAAGTACTAAAAGACACAATTTATCCTGACGGAGAAAGGAGAAAAGTCTCTTCCACTGAAGACAGTCCAAACCATGTCAAATCAAAGATGCTGCAGGACTTTTGACTCTTTGCAATCAAGTCTCTCCAGACACTCACTGCTCCTCTCGTCTACTCTTTTTGCTGACTTTGGTAGATATTTCCCTCTCTCTGCCTACATCCAGTATGATCAATGGCACTTACCTCATGCCTTTTTTTTCTTTTTTCTTTTTTTGGTGGGGGGAATGTAGGAGGTCAGGAATTCATATACGCTAATGGTGATAGAGTATCTAAGGAATTACCCTTGAGAATCCAGCAGGGTTAAGCAATCTGTGAGCGAATAATTGTCCGTAATTAAGCTTCTTTTAATAATTGCTCTGGAGCAAGCTAATTGACCCCAATGGCTCCAGCGCAGCACAAGTAGACTGCTGGCGCACAGTCTGCTGTCGTGGAAGCTCAGACTTTAAGCTTTATTGCATGCAGAAACCTACTGTGGGTCACCTAACAATGCCTGTAAATTCGCTTTGTGTCCATCACAAGAAAAATAGTGGACCTTTATCTGCACTTCAGGACAGTGATTCAAATGTCAGCCGCATTTTTTGGCTCTATGGATGATAATGTCAGTCTGTCAGCCAGTTGGTTGGTTTGGCCACCCCTTCCACACTGAAATATCTCAACAACTACTGGAGGACCACCATGAAGTCGAAATGTGTGGTTTTTAGTGAAATGTCTCAACGACTGTTGGATGGATTGCCATGAAATGTACTATAGAAAATCATCCCCTTCTGGGTGAAATGTAATAGCTTTCATGATGCAGATTACAACCAACTAAATACATACGTTGTGAGCATGTTAGCATGCTGATGTTGGCATTGAACTCAAGTAGCTCAGTAAGTATAGCCTCAGGAGGTGTTAGCATGGCTGTAGACTCTTAGTCTTGTTTCTTAGCTTTCCACAAGACGCAGCTGTGGCAAAACTTTGAGAGCATTAGCACCCGTATTTCTCACAACTCGCTATAAGATGGTGCGAAAGCCTGGTCACTACAATCGCAATAGCACACCAAAATGTGTCACCAGGCAATTAGACTGTAATAGGATTGTCCTCTTCTTGACCAAACCTTGGAAAGTATCCAAACTCACTTCATCTGTGTGATTTTCTGCTTTCTGCTAATTAGGGCAGTGAATAAATCTCATTATATATGGTAATGAAAATGTGGGAAAAGGGATCCTGTTCAGGCACAGCCATTGTGCCCTGTTTGCCATAGTTCCAAAGCATGCATTTCATTTGGAAGCTTTCTTAACTTGTTTAAATAAGGAGCACTATTAGACATTTGGATCCCTTCCCAATACTCACCCTGTCCTGCCACATGTGAACAACAGTAAACCTCCTCTGAACTTACTGGTTTGTACTTTAGAGCGACTAATAAAGCTTTACCTGCATAAATAGCCTGTGCTATTTTGAGCAGCTGTGATTTTAAGGCTTTGGGGGAGACTTGTGTTTCAAATGCACAGGCCTCCATAAATGGTTAAAATTCAAGTGAGCCACAAAAAACCCTGCAGACGTCGGAGCCCTGACGTATCTGGGCAATAATGCTAAAGCAAATGGCAGTATCGTGGACATTCAATGTATATCATTGTGACCGCCAGGCTAAACAATCAGAGAGAAGTTTACACAGTCACACTGTCCACCGAGAAAATGGCGTGTGTGAGCGAGTAAAGCTGCATTTTAAGACAGCGCAGAGAGCCCGGAAGAATGCGCGTGTCTGCCTTTGTGTGTGTTAGTCTGTCGTTGTGCGATCGCTCAAGCGTGAGTGAGTGCACTCGAGTGTGCGTGTTGTCGTCTGTGACAGTCTGTGTGCTTTTGGGTGTGTGTACAGGGGTATACCTTTACAAGGATGTTGGAGGGGTGCTTGACCTTTGGGTCACAGTTCAAACAGTGAGACACACCCCCTTCCATCCTGCCATTCAGGCTGCTGTCGAAACCTTCCCTTGAAGCTAAATGATAGATCCCTCAACAATAGATGCCGCCAAGTGATTTCTTTGTTTAAGTATTAAACCTTAGCCCCCCCTTTATTCTTTCTTTCATTCTGTCTTGCACCTATTTACTCACCATGTTTTGTCACTGGCTATTACCCACAATTCTTCTCTGCTGGGCTCATGCAGAGACACTGTTGAATAAAATGAACCTGGTATGTGTGGGTTGAGATGTCAGACCGCAACTTCCTGCCTGACTATGAAGTGTCTGTCTGCTGTTTTATAAGGTGGGGAAATTTATTGGGAAATAAAGTGATGCTCAGACAGGTGCAAGAGTTCCACTCACGCTGAGTAATGGCCCAATAAATAAAAATAAGACGTGTACAATGGAAGTTTCACTGCTTGGTGCCCAGCAGAGAAGTAATGAAAACGTTCTTTGTATGTATGTGTTGGTAGGTGAAGGACAAAGTGTATGTGTATTCATTAACATGCATGTAAGTGTGTTTAGGCTTGTTTCCTGTGCTTGTTTGCGCATCTGTCTGGGTGCACTTTATCATCATTTTTACATGGTAGGAAATGCATTCAACTCAGTACTTAGGTCTCAAAGACATACACACAGTGAATTTAGGTCCAAAACACTGAATGTAAATATTAATGTGTTCACAATTTCTGAGAGGTGTTGATTACATCTCAACAGAGTTCAAGTTGAATCAACACCTTTCTGAAACAGATTCAACAAAACCTCAACATTATAACTTTCATGCAGGTAAGATTCAAGTTGGGACAGGAGCATCTAAAGACTGGGAAAGTTGTGGAATGCTCCAAAAACACCTGTTTGGAACATTCTACAGGTAAACAGGTGATAGTATCATGATTGGGGCATCCTGGAAAGGCTCAGTCGTTCACAAGGAAGGATGGAGCGAGGTTCACCACTTTGTGAACACATGATTGATGTCTTCCCACTTGTAAAACTACAACATGGTGTTAGACAACCCTTTTGATACAAATTGTTTGGGTTTACAAGAGAGAAGGCATTAAGAAGGAGGACTAACCGGCTGGTTTGTCAGTCCATGTCTGGTTAACTTTCCCTCCTGTGATAAAGAGCAGCACACATCTGCTTCCGCAAGTTCTGTAAGGTTAACATGAGACGGTCCCAAATGGGGCTAAACATCACTCCAAAATTCAGCCTGGTGTTTTTGGCATATTTAGAAACTTGGCATCTTCACTTGAATTTCAAATAAAGTTCTGCAGGTTTTAATGATGTTTGGTTGCACAGCAGGAGTCTGAAATGAGCAGTCCATGAGTGAGTCAGTGAGGTTCAAAGGCTTAAAAAACTTTAAAGAAAGCATTGTACGTTGTAGTTTTACATTTCTGTCTTTATCTGCAGCTGTCTGATACACATTCTACAAATACATATTGTGGTTAGAAACACGCAGTAATATGTGCAGGAACTGGACTGTTTATGTGCAGTGTTTTCCTGTGGTGCTGATATAGTAAAGGAAACAGGGAGATTAGCTACTGAATGTGCCGTGGAAGGGAGAAAAACACACACACACGAACACACACACTCTCAGATTTCTATTAAGGTTTGATTTTGAACTGTAATTTTCATGTTTAATTGGCATCAGTGTATAAAGGTGTATGGTTTTATGTTTAAGTGAAGTGTGTGTCTGCTTGTGTGAGTCTCTTGTGAATGCATGAATGTGTTTTGTACTGCGTTCTTTCTTTTAAATGTTGTGTGTGCGCTTGTAATTGTATTTTACACTTATTGAAAAGATGCCAAGTCGGGTTAGTGGACTTTCATCCGAGCAAATTCTCTGCTGCCATTTGGATTAATGAGATTTTATTGGATTACTGTTTGGAATGCTTAACATCACGCCAGTTAGACAGAGGGACAGAGGGAGGCCACAGGGTTTGGAGCAGAAATGTTCTGAAGGTGTCACCCCCCTGGTGCAACACAAGGCGTCCAGGGAGGCACACATAAACAAACTCACTGTAGGCTCTTTTGTGAAGGGCGTACGCCTACCCGCAAGCACACACACACACCCACAGACACACTCTTTCAAAACTAACACTTAGTCATCCTCCTGCAAATATAAAGGCTCCTCTTATGTATTTCAGCGGAGTGAGAAGCCCATGATGGAAAGATGGAAAATGAACCAGCAGGGAGGGCGGCATGTACACTAAGTGGGTGTCTGGAGGCTGCAGAGATGGAGGAGTTGTATGCATCTGTGTCTGCCCAGTAGTGAAAAAAGAGAGATGGTTAGGTTTATTTATATGTGACACAGTGCCTGTGCTCCATCAGCGGAGATAGGGTGTGAACGTTGCCAACTTTATGCTTTATCTGCTGTGTCTGTGACCCCGAGAGTTAGTAAGTCATGATAATAGATCGGCAGAGCTGCCCCACTCAATCACAGTGACAAAAAACCCCCCACAAAAAACAGCGTAGCTACAGGGGGAAGAGGCGGAGTTGTTTTGATTTTTCACCGCTGTCTTATTTTACATGTTCCTGATCCCTTCTGTGTTGGTCCAACTCCTGATGGAGACGTTAGATTCCCGTTTCTCAAAATCTTTGGGTCCAACATACACAGTGAAGCATAACAAACCGCAGATCAAGATAACCCAGCAAACCCGCACAGGGTATAATGCAATAAGGATCACTGCGATGAACCGCAAGACTCTGGAAAGACATGAGGGGAGAGACAGCTGTGTTTGGAAGCACTGACGTTGGCTGATTTCAGATGTGAGGCTGTGAAACACCAGCGCACCAAGCTCTGATAGAAACATTAAATAGAATACAAACCACAGACCAGCAAAGCACAATGTAATACAGTCCAATACTAAGCCAGAGGGAGGCCATGCGGAGCTCTGGGAAGACGCATAAATCTTTGCAAAGGGAGTTACAGAACTGCTGGATACTGCTGGACGCTGGTTGTTTGCAGCCAAATGACATTTACCTATGCTCGATTTGATATGACTCCAGGCTCGGCTGAATCCCTCCAAATTTCATGTTTATTTCAAATCAGCTCAGAGCAATACTGTGCATGCTGTGAGTATAGAGTTTCAGGAAGGGATTTTAACTCTTTAAAATGTGAACATCTACCAGCCAATGACAGGCAAATGTTCAGTCACTCAATAGTAAATTGTTATTTTGTGATACTGTTTCAATATTTTTCTAATATCCCACCCTGTGTGTGGACATTGTTGATAGGAGACAGACAGACTGTGTGTTGTTATTGGCTGTAATAAGCTCAAAAAGGAAACACAATCTAAATAGTACAGTATTGCAATTTACTCCTTTGCCACCTCGACAGAAAGTACCAGACTCCCTTAAGAAAGCTTTGAGTTTTTTGGAGTTAGGGGAAACTTTCTATACGTTGTGAAACGATGTCAAACAAGCTACGTCAAGTTCTCAAGCATTTGTCCCCTCTTGTCGGCAAAGTAATACATGATGTTATTCCTTTGTTTGTGTAAAAATTTGTCTCCCGGCATGTTGCTGTGATGGCCTGTGGGCTCCTCTGCTTCTAAAGTATGTTTTAACGTTACCTGCCAAGATACGCAGCAGATATTTGTGAGCACGCTATTTCAACTGATGTTTTTTGAAAGGATCCAATTTTCAATGAGGGTAAGATTGTCACATCTGACAAAAACAGTAACTGCAGTTTGATCTTTTGTTGCGCAGGGATAAAGTCCCCACACTCCCTTAAGAAACTGTGGAGTTTTGTGAGTTGTAGAGGCAGGGGAGACTTTAGCAACTTTGTGAAACACTGCCTATGACAAATCCTGAAATATGTGCCTGCTTGTATAAATTCGGCACTTACTTGAATGCTGACTTCTGCTCTCTGTCTTTGTTTTCTTCATTCATCATTCATTCATTTGGTAGTGCCAGAGGAATACTTTCTCATTTGCATCATATCTTACTTTAGCAGCATAATGATTGATTGGACCTTTGCTGCAGCACTTGTGCCAATTAAACCCACCCACGTCCATTGAAATAGGGCCCCCCTGTGTCAGGCTTGACATGATTTGTCCATTGCAGAAGTGCCCCCCTGTGCTGGGTCTGTGGGGGTCTATTTGTGCAGTCAGCATATCAGGCAAGCAGGCCCTGATTGGGGTAGAGGCAGAAATCACTGAGGCAAACAAATTCTGTAAAACCAAAGCTAACTGTGTGGCTAAACCAAGATCGACCAACCCTTTGAATGTCCCTCGTAATTCCTGAGACAAACCTTTACAGGAGAGTCTGACAGTTTATTAGTCCTGTTCACTTTCCCACGTACAGTAGCAACAGGAACAGGAGGTCATGAGGGGCAGGGGAGGATCGAAACATGATAAACTCTTTCTGTCAGTCGGACAGGCTGTGGAATGAAGGGGAGGATCAGGGTCTCGGGGGAACAGGGCAGAGGTGTAGTCACACAGGGGAGATCGAGAAAAAAAAAAACAAGTGGAAAGGACGAGAGGGGAGGACGAGATAATAAGCAGAGATGTACAGGGAGAAATGCAGGTGGACAGGGATGAAGTGAAAGTGACAGCAAGGGTGAGAAAAACAGTGAGATGGGAAGAAACTGATCCACACAGACAAGGAGAGCCTGAGAATGAAAATAGAATGAGTTCCACGGGAGACGAGTGACAGAGAAAGAGACATAGAGAGACAGACATGAAGACGGACAAAGAGGAGAAAGCTGCTGATTGAATCTCCAGCATGAAGGAACTCCTTGTACGCTCCAACTTTTATCTCTAAAGCCTTCAGAGTTCTGCTCAGATGAATCTGAGAGCGACACTAATTGGCCCTAATAACCACCGGGGAAACGGCATTGGATGGGGGATTCTGGGTAATATGACAACGATGATAGAAAGGACTGAAGGACGTCTGTGTTGTAAATCTCTCCGCAGTTGTTATTAAGAGATATCTGAGGGTCAAGGGCGGTCAGAGGGACGAGGACAAACCGGGCAGCATGTAGACTGAGGAAGTGTGTGCGTGTTACTAATTCTGTCCCTTTGAGTTTTACAACATGTTTATATGGGCATTTTTGTTATGTTGCTCATAATGACAAACTCACCACGATTTCAGGCACAACAGGCAGCTGTTTTTAAATGAGTATTATACTAAGACGGTCGAAAGCACGTGAATCTGAGCTATAACACACGTGTTTGATATCAATCTTCTGCTCTCACTCTTGAACGGAAAGCAAATAAGCATGTTTCCCAACATGCTGAAGTATTCCTTTATCCCAGCGGCCAATCCCAGACACACTCTTATTATTTCATTTCATGTAAAGCATCTCAAATGTTTGAAGATTAACATGGAATTATACACATCTGAGAGGCAAGACATTTTATTCTCACTGTCATGTTATTTTTGAAATGAATGTAACCAATTAGACATGGCTATGCGGCATAAACACTGGTGTGTGTGTGTGTGTGTGTGTGTGTGTGTGTGTGTGTGTGTGTGTGTGTGTGCGTCTTTGTGTGGTTTGGGGAGGCATACAATGGTCACCATTGTTGCAATCATGCAGTTATCCTGAACTGATCTGACATTTGCACCA
Source organism: Chaetodon auriga (assembly GCF_051107435.1). Classification (NCBI taxonomy): domain Eukaryota; kingdom Metazoa; phylum Chordata; class Actinopteri; order Chaetodontiformes; family Chaetodontidae; genus Chaetodon; species Chaetodon auriga. Next base: position 17,819,491 of record NC_135091.1, on the reverse strand, counting down.
CCATTCTCTTGAATGTTGTACAGAATAATAATCAGCGAGGGGTTTGAGATATTATCTTGAACCTCCCTGTGGAGCCTCACAGTCAACAAGTGACCACAGTTTTCATTATTATTTTTACTTTTTGCCTGGAAACAAAGAGCAGCGGCGGAGTGAGTAGGAGGGCTGCTGTGTCTGTGTCAGCACCTGACTAAACTGACGGTAAACTGGCAGTCATCACACAGTTATTCATTTGTCATTTCCTTTTTGCCTGCTTGCGTGTGTGATTCCACAGGAACTGGTGTGCTTATGTGGTGACACGCACTGTTAGCTGTGTGATGGAGGATGGGGTGGAGACGTACATCAAACCAGACTATCAACGCTGTACCTGGGGCCAGTGTCCCAGAGTTGCGTGAGTATTTTTTACTGTCTTCTTTCGTATTTCATGTCTCGTCCGGTTCTTCCTCTCTGGAGCTGGAATCTGATCTGTATTCAGCCTTGCTCCTCCAGCTTTCTGCCCTCAGTCCTACAGAAGTCTGTATCCTCTATTCATCCGTGTTCTCCCCCTGTTTCCTGTCTGTGGATACTGAATTCACTCAGCTGTTTTCATTTTCTGTCCGTCCTCTCTCAGGAGAGTCTGCTCAGGAAGGTGTCTGGTTGTGTCTGGGCTTCTGCTGCAGAACATCGCTACAGACATAATTACAGCTCAGTATTTGGCTGATCGAGTCCAGTAATGACGTACTAGTCTCAAACTCACACGTACCACTGTGGTAGAGCTCCAGTAAGCCTGGAGCTAAGCCTGTAACAGATTTGGGGATATCCAATATTACAAGCATTGCAGCAAATTTACTATAGATGTGATTGGTTGAATGAGTTTTCCAAATGTGGATGTTATGCTAGCAAGGCAGCATTAATCAAGTGCTCCTTTTTCCCCCTTTGAAGTTTTCGCCATGTTGTTCGACCCTGGCTTGGCTGCTTGATCCCCATGCTTGCCAGGGGCCTTGGCCTAAACCTGGGCTATGCTAAGAATGAAGCCAACAGAGGTTCCAGGCACCACAGTCTAGTCTCCTGCCCTGTAAAAAAAAAAAAAAAAACCCTCCTTCTTACTGTCTCTTTTCCTTTTTATGACTCTCCTCCTTTCTAGCTCGTTCTCTAGCTCTACCAACTCCTCCTCCATGCCCTGTTTTTGTTTTTCCTCTGAGAGTACGTCGGATCCCTTTTTCTCACGCTCTCAGAGCAGGGAGCTGGAAGATGAAATCTTTTCTATGGCACAGAAAAGGCTCTGGGATACCTACAGTGATGTTTGCGGGTTGGCGTAAAGGAGAGCAACGTGCTGAACTTTCATAGTCAGGGCTTGTTAATGTGCCTGTGACGCTGCCATAAATCTTTATTGAGACTTCCGGCCAATTCTGGTCTATTTATTGCATCGTTACTGTAACAGGGAGTCGCTTCACTCTCAGAACTAAATCACACATTAATGATACAACTACAGAAGAGCTATCCAAATAAAACATTCTTGTTTTTTTCAGATTGCTCTGTGAATAACAAATGAAGATTTAGTGCTCGCTGAATGCAGCTGATTTCTTCTGGAAAATGGGACAAGAATAACATTTAAAGTTTACAAAGCACTCCTAATCCCATCCATCATCAGTAAATGATTTGCAGATATTTCCAGACATCGAATGACTCAGTGTACATTAATTTTAACAGTGCACAGTGGTGGTATTCAGCACGGGGGTCAGGGGCCGCTATAGGTCCTTGACTTGATCGCTGTACCAATTTGAAATCTCAAGCCTAAAGGATCTGCAGACATACTATGCTGTGAGGCTGTGCTTACTGTACGCACAGCAGTGCTTTGAGCTGAATGCAGACATCAGCATGCTAATATGCTCAAAACGGCAATGCTAACACAGTCATATTCATCCTGTGGCAACCATGACTGTAGGAAATGTCATGGCAATCCATCCAATAGTTACTGAGATATAACACGATGGCTAAAAATTATCATGAGTCTATCTTTAGAAAAACAGATCAAGTCTTAGTCGTGTCTCCTTAGTGTTAAATCTTAAGCCAAGTCTCAGTTTTTAAGTGGAGAAAATCAGGTCTTATCAAGCCAGAACAAAATAAAAATCCAAATGACATTTTGTATGTGAAATTTCCATTTCATCCTCAGCTACCGGACATACAGGAGGCCAAGGTATAAGGTGGCTTACAAGATGGTGACAGAAATGGAGTGGAAGTGTTGCCATGGTTACTCGGGGGAGGACTGTCACGATGGGCCAAGGGTGACCACTGACACTCAGGTCAATGGAGGGCGACCCCGCGTGACGCAGACGGGCTACAACACCGGCAACGGACAGAGAGGAGAAGGTAGAGATGGGAAGGAAATCCAGACTGCTTTGACTGGAAATACGTTTCTTTTATGTCATCAGGAATTTATCCATTTTGTAAAATAACATCAAAACTGTAACATGCTCAAGATGTTGATATTTTCTTACGTGTATCTTGTCAGTATTTATACCTCAAGAATGAATGAGTGACTGCTTCTGACAAAATGATTTCAACAGATCTAAGATGATACATAACTGTCGAGTTATGTGGTGTGTTGACTTCATTTACAGCCCCTGAGAATTTGGTTTCAACTGTTAAATATTCATGACTAGATAAGCGGCAATCAGAGTTAAAGTTTGGGAAGAAAAACCGTTGAACACTCAGGAACTAGCTAATCAGCTTTATCAGGACTGTGCGGATCTGGTTTCATCGGCACTTGGTGGACTGGGAACATAAGTGAACAACCCCCTCACCTGTCATCACATTTTCATTCAAATGTTGCTAAACTGATTGATGCACAAAAAAAAACATGAGTGCAAATGAGTCCGTTCCCATGTTGGATGGTTTTCCACTGAGGAAAGTGTAGACAGACACACAAATACAGAAATGTTTTCATTTCTCAAGCATTAAATATAAAATCTGAGACTTAAACTCTTTCATATTGGCTGTTAATCCTTTTCTCTGGTGACAGGTGACACTGAGAAGATCAAACAGCTGGAGGAAACCATCCGTGGTCTGACCAAAGACCTCCACAACATGCAGACGACCATTCATGGCATAAACCAGAGGCTGTACGTGTTGTTTTCGATATGTCGTGTACATGTTTTATTTCATGGAGGGCATTCACCTGCACACCCAAATCCTGTTTATGGTCGGGAAACTCAGACTCGCTAGTTTTTGTTTACTCACATCTCCCAGAACACCTAATATACAGCACACTGTATATCATTTCGTGTTTATTGTAGTTTATTTCAGCAAGTCCGTTATTTGAGAGAGTATATGCTTGTTTATTAATGCATATAGAGAGATTTGTGTAGGGTAGGAAGATATAAACAGTCAAGCCTCAACAAGAAGTTAATAGGATGCTTCATAAATTCACTGAATATGTCCAATATGTTTGACTTAAACTGCACATGCAGAATTGATGAAAATTAGACTAAATCTCTTCTATCCTCCCATCCTCTCCACACACTACTTTGATGTCATATATTATTGAACACATGCTTCTTTTTTATGAGACATGTTAGCCAAAACTTGAGGAAATCTCAACTCTCCTTCTGTGTAGGCCTGGTCTGAATGGGGCCATTGTCCCTGCTGACTCAGCTCAGCCACACATGAAGGAAACCATCAATAGCATCCAGACCAAGCTGGACCATCTCTACAACAGGACCCAGGTAAACAGCACCTCTCTTTTCACAGTCTTTATATTTAGGATTTAAATGTAAGGATATACCATTTTACTTTATGGTGCCATTTGCTTGTTCAGGTCCACGACCAGACACTGCTCAACATCAACAACCACCTGGTGAACGGAGGGGGCAACGAACTGGATGGAGTGGTCAGAGGAGGGGGAACTGGAGGAAACCAGCTGAACAGTCTGAAGGAGGAGATACTGACAGAGCTGGAGAGAAGGGTGTCTCTGTCCTGCTCTGCCTGCCAGGTGAAGCTCAGCATGCAAAAAATCAGATCCGAGAACCTGAGACACAAAAATGACTCTTGCTTTGTTATGGCCATTTTGGGATGTCAATCTGTGTAATTTCTAGTTGTTTTCATAGCTGTGAAATGTCCATGTTTTTGCTTTGTGGTGTCTGCTGCCTAAAGCAATAAAATATATTTGCAGGCGGTGAGACAAGAAAAGAGCATTTCTGTGTAAGCCATTGCACTAAAAAAAATAGAATAAAACAAAAAAATACTGCAAAAAGAAAGAAAGAAACAAAGAACAATTAGAAAAGGAAAAATAGCAAGGCCAAAAACAGTTTCCAGGCAGGGTTTGGATTTAACATAAAACAAACAGTTTTATAAATCAAGGTTTTATTTATCATAGGCCTCAGGGCACAGACACATAAAATGGCTTTTTCTGCTACTTACCACCTCCCCACCCCCCCTCTGCTCCTCACAGTTGTTTTGCATATTTTTTAATTCTGTTGCTGCTGTTGGTTGAAAACTGTGTTTAAACTTCAGTATTCAGATCCATATAAGAGATGAGGAGAGGCTGTGTCAACCCTTTCTGCCCTTTCCAAATCTCCCTACCGTATCAGATACACACTGAAACTGTTCTCCACAAATATTTTACAAAGTACTTGAGCATGTTATAAAAAGTATTATGGGAAAGTATATTTTTCTAAGAAAACCTATCATATGGATTCTTAAAGCAGAGCATGTTTAACATAAACATACAGTACTTGTATTTCTTTTCATTCATTTGCTTTCACTTTGCTGTAGGTTTACTGTAGCCTCAGTATGCACTGTGCAGCTGTATTGTGTTGCAAGAAATATTATAAAAATAAGCATTTCTCTTGGAGAACTGGCAAGGATCAGGAGCAAAAATACAGGCTTACCTCTTAGATTTTTAAATGGGAATGTTAAAACCAGTAACTTGCAACAGAGGTCTGGTCTTGGGGCCCTCTGGCTCCTTGGGCCCAACTGTTCAGTAATCCAGCCATGTGTGCTATATAAGTGCTGTGCATAAGAAGCAAAACAACCTTACAGTTAAGATTAAATTGGCCTCTGATTTAGATTAGCCATTTGTTGGCACACATTGTAGGTGTACAGCTTACTCACTTGAGGCACACAGGGGTACTTTGAAAAAGCTTAAAGGGCATTGGTCATTTGCAAGAACCTTTGCATGAGATAGCTGACATCATAAAACAGAAGAAAAAATAAGCACACTTCTTTCAATGCCCATTTCTTTTAGGCTGGTGTGGAGGACCTGAGGCGCCAGCAGCAAGAGGACAGGGAGCGGATCCAAGCCCTGGAGAAGCTGATCAGTTCCATGGACCAGCACCTGAGGCAGAGCCTGGACGTCTCCCGCCGTGAGACTGAACGCTTCCAGGCCTGCTGCAACACAGTCACTGAGCTGGAGAAGAGGGTGTCTGACGTAGAGGTCCGTGTCACCTCCACAGCTAACAAGTGTGACACAATTAAAGGGCGGCTGGATAAGGAGCTAGCTGGAACAGGTGGCGGGAAGGGAAGAGTGACAGAGGACAGGCTGAATGGCAGACTGAGAGAATTGGAGAAGAGGGTGAATAACACAATGAGAAAGACGGAACAGAGGTGTACGAACACTGGGAACAACATGAAGGACAACGTCCAGAGAGACGTCACACAGCTGCGCAACATGGTCCTCGGTCGGCTGGATGACCACAGCTTTAGGATTGGCAAGATAGAGCTGGATGTGGCTGTTCTGGGAGATACGGTCACTGACCACAGCCGGCGTTTAAGTCAGGTGGAAAACATCACAATCTTCCTGGACAGAAGGCTAACATCAACCACAAACATGTGCAATGAGACCTGCGGGCCTAACGGTAAAGGCCAAAAGACTGAGGACACTGTGAAAACCTTACAGTGGAGAGTCGTGGCCAACCAAGACGAGATTAAGAAGTTTAACACCAGGTTAAATGATTTGTCTATGACAGGGGACTCGCTGATTGACAGAGTGATCAACCTAACGCACGATGTCAAAAAGATAAAAGATATGACAGGGGAGAATGGCGAGCATTTCAACCGGATTGTCACAGAGGTTGAAACACTGGGCCGTGATTTTGAGGACTGCTCTGTCTGCAGCAGCGTAGAGGAGGACTTGCGCTTGCTCGCCAACTCCACCAACAGCGGCCTCAGCAAGTGCCAGGCAGAGCTAACAGATCTGCGCAGAAAGGTTGACTCAGGAGAATCTGTCTGCTCTCAGGTGTGCTCCAACCTTCAGGAGGAGGTAGGGCGACTCAGAGAGGATGTGGAGGAGTGCACTGAGCAGTGTAGAGTCAACATAAATGACCTGAAGAAACGCCTGGATGGTCATAGTATCCATAATGGAAGATTAGGAGGGGATCTGAAGTCCATCCAAGGAGAGCTGGCTGGGGTCATGGGCACTTTTAACTCCATCAACAACACTCTGAAGGGCCTGGGAAGGACTGTTCAGATACACGGGGACACACTGACTGATCTGACCAACACCAAGGACAACATCCTCTCTGAGGTAAGATGATGTGGTGATGATACTGCTGCTGCAATTGCTTTGACAGGTATAATGTATGCTAAATACACCATCTTGGTTTAGCTAATAAGCTACTCAACACAAAGCACAGTTGATGCAGATGAGAATGTCATTAGTTTTGCAGGTATGTGGTCATAAGCCAAAGCACCTCACAAATGAAATTGACCTGGGTGTGGTGGAAAAAGTGAAAACTTCTTGGATCACCAAAGTTATCACAGTTCATCCTGAGGGTGATTTGGATGTCTCTACCAGATTTCACAGCAATCCATCCAATAGTTGTCGAGATATTTCAGTAACACCCAAAAATATCAAACTGTTGCTGCTGCTAGAGGAAGAATCAAGTTCACCAAAGTCAGGAGGATTCAGTAAAGGCTGATATATATTTTCAGTGTGGACCAAAGTGGTGGACCGATCAATTGCAGTGCATAGAGCCATTCTGTCTCTGTGGCTACAACAGCAAAAATTAGAGAAAATAACCAGAAACTGTCTACATAATATGATCTTGTGACCCCTCAGATTTGTCTTTTGACCTCTTTTTGGGTTCCGAACCCCATGTTGGGAAGCACTGTGCCCCACAGAATTAAACAGAAAAGATCCTGCTACTGTTTTGATTGTGACGATTGTAACTGTGCTGATGATCTGTTGTTTTATTAAACTGTATATACTGAAATCTAACTTTTCTTTATGGACTTTTAAAACAACATTATGTCAATCAAACATGGCTCATGCTTATCTTGGCAACAGTGTTTTCACATAATGTTATTATAGTTAGGAAAATATTTGGGCATATTACAAACATACAAGTCTTCTTGTCAGACATGGCCGTGATAATATGCTTACATTTTTGTGTGTATAAGATACCATAGGAAAATAGATTGGAGCAAAAATGGAAAGAAAGTATATTTATACTTGAAATTTGTCTAAAGAAACTCAAACAAAATACACACATTAACAAGTATTTATATTCTCTACAAGGTGGACAATTTGCAGAAGGAGCTAACAGAGCACGTCGATGACTCAAGGATTCGATTCGGCAGTCTGGGCAAAGAGATCCAAATCATAAGGAGCAACTATGTGACAGAAGTCGGGGAGTGCCGACGGTCCAGCGATGGCCTGGACCGAAGACTCTCCAAACTGGAGGGAGTGTGCGGACGCCTCGACTCCTTTTCAGACAGCCTGGAGAGGATCAAGGAGGGCCTGAACCGACATGTGTCTGGACTGTGGAGCTGCGTTAATGGACTCAACGTCACCGTACTGTCTCAAGGAGATCTTATCGACAACATCCAGAACGTCCAGCTGGAGAATGTCCACTCCAACATACACAGACTGAACTCTTCAGTGGTGGACTTGGTCAAGGAGTTCCACACTTTCATCGAGCAGGACTTCATGGGTGAGTCGCAGAGGATGGAGGGCATGGGATTTGACTTTTGGACAAGAGGCAGCACTCAGTGGAAGGGAGGCAAGGTCAGGGTGAAAAATAGACCAAAGAAAGAATCCAAGCTGTCATCATGAGAAACATTCACTTAAAGAGCCTCTGAAGTCTGCAATCTGTCTGAAAGAGCAGTTTTAGTAAACATGAGGCTGAACGGCACATCCTGAGTCACCCCAGGTTAAATGTCTTAGCATTCTTGGCTGACTGTGCAGGTTTTTAGAATTCTTCTAAGATGCTTTTCATGACGGTGTCTCCCACATGTCATGATATATTCTTCTTCACCAGGTCCACCTGGACTACCGGGCCTTCGTGGAGACAGAGGCGAGCGTGGACCTCAGGGTCCTGTGGGACCCCAAGGGAGGGTTGGGCTTCCAGGCAGAGAGGGCAAGCCGGGACCAGCTGGACCCCCAGGTAAAGATGACAAACTTTGTCTTGGAGTTATTTAATCACACGTAATTACTGTTTACAAGGCGTATCTTAGATCATTCTTTTCTTCACATCTAGATATGCTGCGATAACAATGAAAAATAAACAGCAAGAATGACATTGTTGGATGATTAACTCACTGTTTTTATCTTTCATCTTACTTCTCAGGTCTCAGAGGTGAACAGGGTATGTGTTGTTCTTACTAAGCTGCAGTTCAAAGCGCTCATTCCTCTTTGATCTGTGTTTCATGCTAACTCCTACTCTCCGTCTCTCCTCCACGGTCAGGTCTTGCAGGGTCCGATGCGCACGTGCCACGCCTTTCTTTCTCTGCTGCTCTTACTCGCCCGATGAGAAACGCAGGAACCATAGTGTTCAACGAGGTCTTTGTCAATGAAAATAATGCCTACAATCCCCGAACAGGTGAGCTCTAGATCGGCTGGAATTTGAACAAGTACCTGCCAAGATCAGGACTCTCTCGTTACACCGTTTCTTTTTTAAGATCACCTCGAGGAAAGGCAGACATTTTATGTGAATTTTAAGGGTCAGTTCGCTCACGTTTTGAGATTCCCCTCTGTGAAATTTCTGCCTACACCCAAATTCAGCGATGAATGGAATTTTGTTTGTGGTGGCACTGTAAAACAGTTTCCTGGTTATTCTAGATAGTCCACTTACTGCTGCTCCCTGTGAGCAGCTTTCATTTCAAGGAATTTCTTCCAAAGAAATAGTCCCCTTTTAAACTTTTGACAGTGAGGTTTGTACATTGTTTGTACATTGAGTAACAGACATATTGATTCTGCAGAAAGGCCTGATAACCAGCCAGACCTTCTATTTTTCCCTTTATTTGTTCAGCATGACATCGTGCTAATATTCGCTCATTTCTTGTCGGGAGGAGACGTTATTTTGTTTTGTTTCACCCTAACCAATGAGTAGTGAGTGATTTGTCCAACCTGCAACTTTTCAGTTGATATGGAGGCTGCTGTTGCTACTAACAGTTGCCTTCATTCATGTTTCTCGCTTGGTCATTTGCAACAATGTAGGAAGAGAGCGTCCCTATTCTTAGTCCTGCTTCTGATTGGTCAGTTGTTTCTTTAACTGGAGAAAACAGCCATCAATGAGCACAAGACCAGACTGAGCTAGACTATTTCATTGACGTGAGCACCACAATCAAAATTCCACTCACCTCCATTGTATTGTAGTGGTGCCAGAAATCTAGTGAAGAGTATCTCAAACCAATAGTTTATACATGGCTAGATACAACTGGAGGTAAGTAAGAAAATAAGCAGATTTTTTTAGGATCACTTGACCCTTTAAAGCAGCGTTATTTCTTTGCATTAACTTTTGAATGTGATCTGACAGGTATTATTTAATTGACCTCTAAAGTTCATGACTTATCAATCAAGAAATCTTTGTCAATTGCGAAATACGGAGGTCTGAGCTCTTCATTACATAGTAAAAACGCAATATTAAGTCTTCCTTGTAACCTGCTTCCATCCTCCAGGTTATTTCACAGCTCCAGTGAGTGGGAAGTACTTCTTCAGTGGCGTCCTTACTGGCCATAAAAACATGAAGATCGAGGCCGTGCTGTCCAAGTCCAACACAGGCGTGGCCCGGGTGGATTCAGCTGGGTATCAGCCTGAAGGCCTGGAGAAGCCCATGGCAGAGGCCAAGCACATCCCTGGAGCCCTGGCTGTCTTTAACATCATCTTGCCCATGGAGGTGGGCGACACAGTCTGCATCGACCTTGTCACCGGCAAACTGGCCTACTCGTCTGAACCGTTGACCATCTTCAGTGGGATGCTGCTGTATGAAACCATCTGATTGGACACAGTCTCACTGTAATTAGTCTCTGTGGGTGAAACTTTCAGCACGAGAGTATTTCATTTGTCTGCTGGACTGTAAGAGACAGAGCCGCTGGCTGAGCAGTCAAAGAGACTGAAATGACTGGACTGGATTCAGTCAGCAAGGAGAGAAATACATTATATTTTACTCTATGTCCGAAGAAGGAAGGAAAAAAATCCTTCACAACCACAGTCATGTTTTGTGTGTTTCACAGCTTTAAGGAAAACAATTTGAGCAAAGAGCCATTGTGTTTTTTATGCTATGATATGAAGCCACTGCAGGGTTATCTTATAATTCCATATTTCATGCCGTGCTATAAACTTGAATTCTTTACTGATTACGTTGAGTTAGCCTCCGGGTCTGACTAAGTTAATGAAAGGAGATTTGGTCAGACAATTGGGTTCTTTGGTTTTTGTATGTCATCCACCCACAGTATATCAAATGTTCAGAGTTTCTACTGTTGTTTCTTTTCTTCATGGTCAAAGTTTCAATTTGACCACAAGCAAATTCCCAGAAACACAACACTGAGTGCCAGTTGTCTTGGAAAAAATGCAGAGTGATGTAGGTGGAGGGGACACAGTCCAAACCACTATTCTTTAGAAGGAAATGCTCAAATGAAGTCACTGACAGTTCAGTCGGGAGACCACAGGATTTTCTAAATCATACAAAAGCAAAATAAAAAAGACCTTTTTAGGAAATTAGCTATGCCCAGAAACATGCAGGGAGATGGAGGATGACCAGGGGAAGAATAGGGATTTTTTTCTCTGTCCTAATAAGGACCATCTAAACTTGGTGAAAGATCAAGTATTTAAAGTTAAGAAGCTGTTACTATCAGTCTTACATTGGAATTCTTTGGAGAGCTAACAATAACAAATAATGAAGCTACACATACCCTTGTCTCTATGATACAAATCCCACCTCTTTTATGAACACACAGACTTCCTGCCTTTAGAAGTTTAATTGAAATGTCTGTTGGAGTAAATATGGGCATGATGTCAAGTTTGTAGATAATATTGAATGGATTTTAAAAGGAACATTGCGCATTTTCTGTGGAGACAATACAGCAGATTCGGTCACATACTGGATTATTTTTACATTATGGTGGAAACAATACATGAAGTAATACCAGCATATCAGGGTTTGCTCACAATGCATTCTTTTTTGTGTTTTTTTCCTCAGTGTTCAGTGTGGGAATTTAATTGTATATGTTTCTATGCATTATATAACCTTGACAGAATGTAAATATTTTTCATAAGTTTTGTCTGTATAAGATTTTTACGCGTTACCACTTCACCTTGCCAGGTACTGTATATGTTTTGTATGTTTTTGCAACATGTGTGCCTGAAATACAGATACCCAGTTTTACACAGCCGATGTACCGAATAGTCTCACTTTATCTGGATCTTGTTCCTTTATTAAATGAATGAGTATATGTTCCAGTTTTTACACACTGTTTAGCCTGCTCGGGACTTCACTTATTTAATCTGGCACTTTTTTGGCCTCCACAAATACACACAGCTGGACTGACATTATGTTTCTGGCTCTGTCTTATACCTCTCTTATCTCATTCTCTTGACTTCAGTTGGTTAACTTAAGCTGAAGACTTCAGAGAGAGTTGGAAAGCCATTTCTTGTACTGCACTTCAGTGACACCTTGTGTTCAGTATCATTGCCATCAAGGCTGTGATGTTGCTGCTGATGAACCACGAAGACTTGAAGAAGCCCCTTGAAGGAAGGAGTATCACTTGTCTTCCATTCTTTTTCGCATTCATTAGTTATCAGTGGGTATTACTGGTCTCTTTATAAGCCCCTCTGCACTCAATAGCTGCCATTCCACTGTCACTCACACAAACAAAACTATGTAAGTTGATCTATGCACTGGCGGTCAAGGGCAAAGAACCGGTAATTCTACCTTGGCTACTTAAGGATGTTAAGGATGCATGATAAGATGGGAATAGATATGTACATGGTGTTTATGCTGGTAGTGTTGTGTGGACTCTAGGAAGACTAGTGATCACTCTGTGGAGGCTAATGATAGAATAAATAATACATTTATAAAGAATGATGAATCCAGAAATGTCAGGTTACAACACAAGTGGGACTTCTCTGACACCTGAACGTTTCTGACATGTAACGTTTATGGAGCAAAGTGTGGCTGGTGTTCATTCATGCTCCTCCATTATCTTAATTTTACTGAGTTTAATTTTGAGAATATTTCTGTTGTGCAGTTTTGCTGGGCTCTTCAAAATACGATATATTTTACTGTAACGTACATCTTCCCTGTCTCCAGTTCATTTGGTTCCGTAATATATGTATTAACCGAGCACATCACCTGCACTTGAAGGCAGCACCAGACACCACCGAAGCACAAAAAGTCCTTCCCGGGATTTTCACGCGTTCCGTTGCCATGGGGAGTTTGTTTTCTTCCTACGCCTTACACAGAGTTATAGGTTATGCTTTAAAATGAAGGAAGGACTTTGTGGGGAAACTCGGGATAAGCGTAACTGTCCTAGCTGTCCAGACGTAGCGGGTACGTGAATAACCAAGTGTAAGGACTTTACTGGACTTTAAAGGACTTTTTCCAGTTCCGTAACAAGCGCGTGCCAAACAAGGAAACGCCGGTGGCTGTGGCTAACGTTACCCTTCACCTCAGTGTGCAGGTGGGTGGAATGATGACTGAAGACCTGTTTATTGTTCATGCTGGCGAATGTTTAATTTACAGCGACAGCATAGGGTCAGTATGAGTCAAAGGGTCAGTAGTAGTGAAAAGGTAGCGTTACCGGGTCAGACGCAATTAACTGTAGATTGTCACTTCGTGATTTAGGGGGGCACACATGCTAATGACGTGACCTAGCTTCATTTACTGCACTACTTGTCAGAGAGGAAAACGTCTCTGAATCTGAGCTCTGTTCACGTTAAATTGATGTCAGACCTGTTTGTTTTCTGTGAAAAAGTGTGAAAATTTAAAACTACAGTGCTCAAACACAGCGAAGCAGGTTTGCTGCACTGGCTGCTAACTATAATGGCTCCACAGGCTGTTGTGTGACTTAACAGTTATTCTCTGTGATGATTTGACAGTATTGAGTGAGTTCAATTATGCAGTCCTTAAACCTAAACCTTAAAACCTACCTAAATAAAATTAGTCACTTTTAAAAACGCTACAGAATTGCTTCTGTCCTTGGTCATTGGCATCTGTACCTGCATATATTAACTTCTGTTGCCTTTTGTTTTTGTTTCCACCAGCTCCTGTCTGATCCCATAATGAGTGGCAGGCCGGCAGAGGGCCGCCTGCAGGTCCTTCAGATCTATCGGCTGCTGCAGTGTGTCCATGAAGGGGACAAGGCGCAGTTAGAGAAGATGATGAGCCTCGGGGTGGAAAACCTCATCAATCTCACTGAGCCGCAAGATGGCACAGGGGTGCTTCATGTGGCAGTTTCAGCCAACAATCAGGGTGATGGACCTCATCTTTACTTTACTTTAGAGTAGAAGGTGCTCCGCTGGCCTGTAGGACAGCAGTAATTTGATCATTTTCAAATGAGGTCACATTTGGTCGTGACCAACATTTGAAGGCAAAGGCTTTAGACAGTCAGTTTGTCTACATAACATGGATCCTGTGAATATCCAGTCTACTGCAACATAATTTAAGTGTTTACAACTTCCAAAATCCCAGTTACACATTAGATGTTTATTGGATTTTCTTTAACTAATAGATAATCTTAATGCAAGGCTTTCTTACTGTAATGTTGCCTTTGTACACTACTGTCCAAATTGTTTGTGGCAAGAGCCTTTTAAACCTCTTCTAAAGCCTAAGAGAAATCAAGCACTTCATTGAATGTACTGGAAACCAAAAACTTAACTCCCCTGACCGTTTCTCTACTCATCCTGACTCCTTACAGACCTGGTCAGCTTCCTTCTCTCCCAGGGAGCACACCCCGACATCCAGGACAAGAAAGGCCGCACCGCGGTCATGTTAGCTGCTGACCTGGGCAGTGATGCCATAGTGGCACTGCTGGCCCAGAACCATGCTAACCTGCGGCTTCAAGACAGCGAGGGTAAAGGTGAGCAATAGCAGGCATAAAGCATGTGCAGATGGTGGGTTCTGGATAAATGAAACACGAGCAGATATTTGGAAAAAGCGGTGTAGTACTTGATAGATGCAATACTTTATTAAATCAAGTAGTTTTACAGAGATTGAAATCGCAAGTGGGACCTGAACAACCACAAATCTACATAAAAGTGACAGACTACCACAGGCCAGTCACTTATTTAACAACTGAACAGCAGGTAGAAATGAACTTTAAAGGACAATGGTGTGAACTACAGAGAGTTTATTGGCTAAAACAAGAATATATAGTAACACTAACGGGAAAATATCGTAAAGGAATGCAATGAAATAAGAAAAAGACGGTCGTATCCCTTTGCACATCATTCTGTTTAGAAGGCAGACAGAGATCCTGAGATACAAGACAGAAAAAGTAGTAAAGAAGTTGGATGAAAGTGGCCAGATCTACATTTTATGGCTTTAGTTTAGTGTGGTCTCTCTGTCTGGTTTTGTTCAGAGCACGTGCTATGGCATTCTGTCTGAGCTGTAACTAACTAATAGCTTTCTTAGACACACCAGAAAGAGGAGCGTCACAGCAGTCAAGCCTGCTGGAGATAAAAGCATGTATTCACTTTTCTGTGTCTGTCTGGGAGAGGAACAGTGTGACTCTCGAAATATTACTTAAATGATAGAAGGACACTTTAGTCACGTTTTTAATGTGATGTTCAAAATGTAGGTCTGAGTCAATGATAACACCAAGGATTTTGACCTGTTCCTTGGTTTTTAGTGTGAATAATTTTAGGCAGTTGAAGAGTGTTTCTCTCTCAGCTTTGGCTCCAATAACTAGGATCTCAGTTTTGTCTTGATTTAGCTGGAAGAAGTTCTGAGTCATCCACTAGCTGATGTCTGAGATACACGTAATTCAGTTGGTGATGGAACTGTAATCATTTGAGCTGGGTATTGAGCCCTCTGGGATACCACGTCAGGACTATTTTAACGGACGAGTGATCATCCTTGGCCACATAGAACTGTCGACCAGTTAGATGAGACCTGAACCATTTAAGGACTGCGTCAGAGAGATCAACCCAGTGTTTAAGTCCGTCCAGCAGAAAATTTTGATCTATAGGATCGAATGCAGCTCTGAGATCTAACAGGACCAGCACAGACAGCTTTTTCTCATCACTGTTCATTCTGAGGTCATTCACAACTTTGACTAGAGCCCTTTCTGTACTGTGCTTTCAGACAGTGTTGTTGCAGAGGAAATCATTCAGCTGTAATATTTTCTAAAATCTGGAGATTGGGGCTTGGACATAGGGCTTACAGATGACAGAACAATCTGTGTTGTCTTTTTGGAGCAGCGGTTTAATTAACGCAATTTTAAAAGCTGTAGGAAAGGTTCTTGTTAGCATTGAGCGATTAAGTATTTTTAAAACTTCCACCGCAGAACAGTTAAAAAGCAATTTTAAAAAAGTGGTGGGAATGGGATGAAGAGCACAAGTAGAAGATTTGAACTCACAGACGAGTTTCTTGATCATTTCCAATTCCACTGATCCGCATGGTGGATTCAATATTTGGAGCAATACTTTGTGGTACATTGTCCTGCCTTTTCTGAATAATATTCACTCTGATGGCTGCAATCTTATCTCTAAAATATGCAGAAATGCAAATTCATTGCATTTAGTAACGCTCAGGTGATTTGTGATTGCTCCATTGTATTCTGCTAGGAGTTATTTTAAGATACAGTAGCATGGTGGACCTGAAGTTTTGTCTTTCGCCACCTCCGTTCAGCTTTGCAACAGTCTCTTTTTATTTGCTTTTGGGCCAGTGCGACTGGGCCAATATGGTCAATAGCTATTTGTAGTATTTCTTTTAAATTATCCCCTTGATCATCAACAGATGATGGGAGTGTTGGCAAACATGTTATGCAAGATAAAATGTTCTGCCATTTCAGAGGCAAGCTATCATATTTTTCCAGTATGTTGCAATGCAGCATACGAAGAGAGACAGTGAATTCACTTAAGTAACGATGGGACAGAACCACACCCATGACTGATGAAACGTCTACAGAAAGTCCCCTTGTAATGACAAGATTTACGCTATGATTAGTTAGAGCTGATAATGGATAAGAGCTCAGAGATATCAGACAAGAAATTTGGCAATGCTTTGGTGGTCTTTAGACAATAACTGCAAGAATGTGTACATGACATTTCAGTATGACAGCATGATGCTCAAATGAACTCAAAACATCAAAAGAAATATCCCTTGGCCTCAGAGCATTGGTACATATGGTGGTTCCTCCTCCGCCCCTCTGCCCTTGTCGAAGGGAGTTGGAGAAATTCTCATTTTTTGGGGCAGTTTCAATAAGTTGTATTTGTGTTTAGACAGGTTTCAGTTACAGAGATCGTTCATTTAAAAAGATTTATTGATGAGAGACCTGATATTTAAATGTGCCATTTGCAGATTCACTGTCTTGTGGCAACAGCCACTAGATGCAAGGACGCACACAAGGTTATTCAGATTAACTCTGCTCTGAATTAGGAGTTGAGACTGACAATTTGTTAAATTATATTTTAAAAAAAGTCTATGAGGTCTTTCAGTTACACTGGACCGGACACGTAAAGTGTCTGTAGAGAGTCACAGTCACTTTTCAATTGGTCAGTACAATGTGTGCAATGACCTTAGTCATGATCGGTTTGTTTGTGAGGATTTTAATAGCTTTGTCCTCATGTCGTTTAACATTTCTGATGTAAAAGTCACCCATGACTATAGATGTGACGGGTGTTGTCTGGTGGACTTTAGGCTATTCACCCTGGAGATGGAATGCTGGCGCAGTCCACAGGGACCTGAAGCTGCTGGTCGAGGGGCTCTGCTCCCTTGATCTGGCTGTGATGTGCTGAAATCAATGCAACAAACAATGATTGGATCAAATTTGTTTCTAAATGGTCCATAAATTTGTGCAGGCAGACGATAAAAACAAATTGGCAAATAAGCCAATGATGACAAGAATTTGTTAAAAGTTAAAAGCGATTAGCGGAACAAGCGAACAAACCATCATTTGGCAGCCTTACTTGACGTTTGAGAGGTGAGAGGTGCAGTAATGGAACAGCCTCTCATCCACTAATGTATTCTCATTTGAGCTTGAAGTGTCAATTTCTCAAATAGAGGTGTTTTCCATCTCAAGTTAGACCAGCAGGTTCACGCTGAATACCTTGCCTTGTCTTACAACTCATGAAAATGCATGGTGCTTCTGTTTAGATATTGATGAGGTATCTGGGACAGCTCCAGTCAGCGTGCCTCAGGTTTTCCTACAGGTTCTTTTTAATTGTGATAATGACCCCAATTACAGTGTGTCTGGGACATCAATTACTGCAATTGGGACTCTTTTGAGAGTGAGTGAATGAGAGAGGGAGAGAGAGAGGTTGAGTTAAGCAGAAAAGTATTTGCGTGTGCGCTTTTGTACATGAATGCACGCTTATGCATAATGTGTGTAATTTATGTTGCGTGTGCGCACAATTGTGTGTATGTGTGTGTCAGGCTGCGTCGGTACATCTAATTACAGATCAACCACTAATAGTGATCCTTTCCTGTGAAAGGTGCTGAGTAACCTGATATCACCCTGCACTCCCCAAGGACTGGTTCGGCCCAGTCTCAACACTCACAGCCAAATCGTTTCTCCAGTAGGCTGAGTGTCAGTGGCTGCACACTGGCCTGCATAAGCCTCAGTGTTACAGTATGAAGGTGGGGAGAGTGGGGAAAGAGCAGCAGCTGTAGCACAGATCAAACTGTGGTCTTAGTGGGCAGCTTCCAGTTGTGATTGCGTGTGAAAAGAAATGAAAATAAAGTATTGCTGCCTGTGAAACATTGAAAAAGTGTATCATCATCTGGACCGGAGGTGTCCACCCTGCATGACGAGTTGTGGATTTGTTGGTGCAAGCTCAGATAGGCTTATTGACAAAACTAAAACCACGGTGTGTGTAAGCTGAGATAAGATAAGCCTTGACTGATCCCCAGAGTGGAAATTCATGCAGCTCTGTCTCAAACAAAGTGACAGAGCTGGCTGGTCAGAGTGATTGGCATAGAAAAGTCATTGTCAGATGTGGGATTCGAAGAGACTGCACCCTGAAAGCAGCCCCTTACGGCAGGATCAGACTACACGATTTTGCTATAGTCCATCCACAGCTGTTTTTTTTTGTTTTCTTTTTTTTTCTGCTTAGATCTGCTTAGCCCTCCTGACATCTCATTTGCTATGAGGACGCTTTTGGCACTCAATCCCAATCGTTGTACTCTGAGAAGATAACAAGCTACATTTCCTGTCTGATTTTTTTCTTCAATCTGTTCCTGGACTGCTCTAATCTAATCAAAATTATTTAGATAATGTTGATTTTAAGACTTTTTTCTGGAGATACAACTCAAAAGCTGAATGCTAATCACATATCCCCCTATTTGCCTCAATCCCTCTATCGCTCCCTTTTTATCAACCTTTGTACTTCTTTCCTCCTCTCGCTCCAGGTGTGCTGTTCTACTGTATTTACCCCTCCAAGCAACACACCCGCTGCCTGCAGGTGGCACTGAAGTGCCAGGCAGACGTCAACAATGTGTCGGCGCAGGGCAGCCATGTTTTCCAGTTGATGTGTGAAAAAGCCCGGGGCTGCACCCCAATGTGTCTCTTCATGCTGGAGGGAGGGGCAGACCCCAATGCAACAAATCAGGTTAAAAATTGGATTGGGGGGTTGACACTGTGGTATTGTGGCATGGACTCTGTCAGAACTGGTAGTTTAAAGTTCATAAAACATAGCGTGATGCTGAAATATTTGCAGCTGAGATGCTCTTCATGCTGTTTTTGTAACCTAAGACGTCTCTCCTCTCCTCTTTTCCCTCAGAAAACCGGCGTCACGGCGTTGATGGAGGCAGCCAAGGCCGGCTCCCTGCAGCTCGTTAAAGCCATTCTGAAGAAAGGGGGAAACCCCAACGCCCTGGACCGAAAACGCTTCACAGCAGTGCACTATGCTGCCATGGGGGGCTTTTTTGAGGTGTTGTTTTTGCTCACCCAATGTCTCTTTGTGCTATTATAAAGATGACTAAACTATATGAAGTTGCTGGTTGTATAGATTTTTTAAATATCCAATTCAGGCCCTCACTCAAAATTACGATAGTAAATATCTGCACCAATGGGATTTTACATTTAGGATTGTGTGATGTTTTGCTCTGTGGTGTTTCGTGTCTTCCAGGTGATTCAGGTGCTGTCTGCATACTCGGCAGACATGGGAGTGATCAACCTAGAAGACTGCACCCCCTTACACTATGCTGCTGCCACAGGCGATGCTAACTGCTGCAAGTTCCTGGCACAGAGAGGTGCTGCGAGAGAGAGAGTCTAACAATAATAGGCATCCTGATTTATGTGCAGTCAATTTCTGCTTTTTCTGGCATTCAGTGATAGCTCTGTGATAAAAAATCTGTAAGGATTGCAGTCACAGGGTCAATACGGACTTTATTGGTCTCTTTTTGTAGTTGTGTCTTGTCATCTTTTATCTCTCTTGTGATACATGAAGACTCAGGAAATTCAATTTTCTTCATGGTCAAGTGTTTGACAAAAAGTGGTAGAATATGCAGCTGCAAACACAGTCCCAGATTAGATTAAGTAAATCTGCGGTGTGTTTACATTTCTTCCCTGAAACTGTGCTCTGTGATCAGGTTGTAACCCCAAACTGAAGAACCAGGAAGGTTTGCTCCCACGTCAGATTGCCAAAGACGCCGGTCATAAAGCAGCTGCCAAGGAGCTGAGGAAAGCAGAGAAGCAACAGCGAAAAGGCAACAAATCCAGCGGTGTCGGCCTCATGTCAGATCTTTGGGGCCTGACCCTCCATGACTGGTCTCATGAGTTTGAGACTGAATTACGGCAAGCCTGTGGGGACAAATCAGACACAGTCACCACCGACGTGTTTATTTCAGTGTTGGAGGAACTGAAGGCTCCAGTTGATCTCGACCAGCTCGATACAGTCATCTCAGCCCATGACAAGGGAAGAGAGGGCCGTGTCAACATTAATGATTTCATCAAAGGTGTCAAGTACATCAAGAAACCGTTCCTCCTCTCCTCTTACATGACCAAGAAGAAAAAGGGAGAAAAGGGAGGAAAAGGAGGTAAGAAGAAAGGTAAATTTGTTCTCCCCATGCCAATTTGCACCCTCCTGCCAGAGCTTATGCCCCGGCGACCAGACGGAGGCCCACCACACTTCATGATTGAGACATACTACAACTGCTCAGACATCCGTCGATTCGACCGCGATCACCCGCCAGAACATCCCATAATGAATGACTCAGGATGGTACATAGAAAAGCCAGAGAAAGTGTACGTCAATGTCAACTACTGTGTAAAAAGTGGAGACCTGGAGTCTCTGGACCTCGCTCTCAGCCAGGGGGTTCCTGTGGATGTTCAAGATCAGTTTTACAAGACCCCGCTGATGGTGGCCTGCTCCAGTGGCAACTACGAGGTGGCTCAGTACCTCCTCAGTCGTGGGTGAGGAAGATTGTGTTTTCTTTTGGTTTTACACTTTGGAAACAGAGATTTCACCACTTTTAGCAATACAGACCTACTATTACTTTCACAACTAAATGAACTAAAAGTAGATGAACAACAATGCCGTGGACAATGAAATGCAATGAGAATTATATCAAATGACAATGTGCAAGGGGTCGCTCATCGTAATGAACCTACAGACCTACATTATGTGATTCTGCAGCTCTCCTCAGCTTTACTGAGCTTTATAACATCCTTCAGCTCATTTTTTTTTTAGCTGTCTGTCCCCAAACTTTGCTGTTCTGGTTCACTCTCACTGCTCTTACAGCGTTGTTTTCAGTTCCAGTGGGCAGCTTTTGTCACTCTACACCACCTGCTAGTGTTAATTTCATTAACCAAAACTATGACTACTAATGACAAACGACAGACAAATTTCAATTGAATATCCTCAGTAACTTCCTCAAAAATGATAAAATTTAATTAGAAATTAAATGTCTAATCCTTAAAATGTCACTCCTAAAGTGACTTGGTGACTGGTGGTAACAGCAAGGGCAGTTTAACACTCGCTGAGCAGCTGCTTTGCCAGAACAACAGAGGATACAGCAGAGGAGCAACTAGAGTATGTGTTTACAGTGCAGCCAAACAAACATGTAGAAAATTCCAATGTCTTGTTTTGTAGATGCATTTTGGATGAACTGTCACTGTCAGCGCTAACCTCAGTGACAAATGTGTTTCCTGTAAATGCTGCACAGTGAAAGCCAACACTTCAACACTTTTAATATGAAGCAGCTGCAGTAAGAAAGGTTGGCTTCGCAGTACATTGGCAGTAACTTCATACGGCTCTGATACAGCTGGAGGAATGTGAATGTAAGCAGTGAGGCTGATCAGTGACATAGAATTACAAACAGTAATCCTGTGTTTCATGCCTGCATTGTTCCTGTGAATCACTTGTGGGTAGGTAGGCAATTTGAGTCAGCACTAACAACGAAAACCAATGGAGACGATAACTGATTCTAAACACACTGAATGGCTATTGCAGAAAAATAGAATCAGAGACGGGGTTCGAGTTCATAAAATGATTAACTCGAAATGCACCATAAAACACTGAGGGCAAGTTAAAAAAATAGATTTTTGTTAATAACTTGTAAAGTTAAAAAGTTTAGAATAGGTAAGTTAATCACCAGTGAATAGTTCAGCACATTTCTGTTTTGCATGTCAGTGAACACAAACACACCGTGACCATGCCTTTCTCTGACAGGGCGGACGTGAATGTGTGTGACCAGTTCTTCTGGACGCCACTCCACCATGCGGCTCACGCTGGCCAAGTGGAACTTATCGATCTTCTGGTGGAGGCCGGGGCCAGCATAGACGCCCGGGCCCTCAGTGGGGGCACACCCCTCATGAGGGCCATTGAGAGCTCTCGACCCTCCTGTGTGGACTTCCTCATCAAGGCGGGTGCCAGTGTTAATGCAGAGAACAAGAAAGGTTTGACTGTACTGCTGAAATTATATCGAAGCTGTTTATGAAACTGTCCTTTGAGCCAAGTTTACCAATAAGCACCAGACTTCTTGTGACAAGCTGTCCCTCTTTGACGGTTAACACTGTGACTTCTGCAGTGACTGTGTGGTTTCTTCTCCTGCAGAACAAACCTGCCTGGACATCGCCAGAGCTTTTGCAGACTCCAGGATAATTGACTTGGTTAAAGACAAGATGGATTCTCTGCCCAAGCTAAAGGAGACAGGGAAGGGAAAGGGGGGCAAAGCACAAAGGCCTAAACCTGCCAAACAGAAGGTACCCAAATAGTCACTACAAACATATTAAAATCTTGTGGCTTCAAACTTTTCTGTTTTCTGTGTTTGTGTATGTGTGAAATGGAGATTTCACTCTGCTCAGTGTTCACCATTCACTGTCCACAAAACCTATTCATGCAGCCCTTGAGTCATACACTTGAAAAGGTAATTTTTTGCAGATATAGCAGGGTTTTGGTCTGAAACAGACCTGTACACAGTATATACTATACTTATGTACACAGTTTTCTGTTATTATGTTTTACAACAGAGTGCAGTCATTTACAAATTAACTGTGTTCACCAACAACGGCTTCATGAAGTATTTCTGTGTCCATGCAGTAATATCCTTCAGACAATCATGTGTTCACAAAGTGGTGAACCTCGCTCCATCCTTGTGAAAGACTGAGTCTTTCATGCCCCTTTCATACCCAATCATGATACTATCATCTGTTACCAGTGAACCTGTTTACCTGTGGAACGTTCCAAACAGGTGTTTTAGGAGCATTCCACATCTTTCCCAGTCTTTAGTTGCTCCTGTCCTGACTGGTTTGAAATGTGTTGCTGCATCAAATTCAGAAGCTGATGAGGTCAAACATTAAATATATTGTCTTTGAACTGTTCCCAGTTGAATATATGTCAAAAGATTAGCAAACTATCTCACTGTTTTATTTATGTTTTACGCAGTGTCCCAACTTTTTTGGAATCAGGGTACTTTTACAGCAGAATGTGACCTCTAGGCCCTTTCAACAGTGAGTGCAGCTACCGCTCAGTATCATCTCATCGCATAGCTAAATATGGATGGTTGTAACTTTTAATAGAGGAAATGGTTAGCAATATGACATGGTGGATATAGCAGGTCTTGCTAATTGGTATCGCAAACATTGTTTATTGTTCCAGACAAAGATAATCAGTTAATAATACTGTTTGTCTTCATTGAACTCTGAATACAGCAGCAAATACACCAAGTGTGCTCGTTCACCAGAGCGGCAGCCACCATCCTTCTCCTTGCTGCTTACTGCCTGAACACACCTTAAATGATGTTAATGTAAAACTTAAGCAACGTTTGACTGGAGGTGATCTCCCACCTTGCTTTTCCTCTGTGTACTCCAGCTTCTTCTTTCAGCATCAAAAACCTAAGCCTCTAAACAGATCTGATTGCTGTAAGGCAGCAACTGTGTTATAGCTAAACCATGCCGGAACCCCCATTTGCATTTAGTGTAGGATTTAGTGTCATCTAGCATGGAGGTTGCAATTTGCAACCACCATCTTTTAACCTTTTTTAACAGTGATTATTTTCTGCTTTACCAAGTCTTTGCTGCCAGACTGATTTGCACATCAGCTAAATTTTATGGGGTTTCAAAATTCTAATGAAAGCCACAACAAACACTTCAAAAAAGTTCGGTGGTCTTTTATAGAAACAAAAAAACACCTCTGTGCTCGGACATTATCAGTAAAAACATGCAGTATGCTTCAAGTAGAAGTCTGTAACTTCAAGATCTGAGTGTTTGAAAGTGCAATCTTTAAAAACGGGACATAGCTGAAACACAGCTGAAACCATCAAACTGCAGAGGCAGAGGACGTTCAGCGCCAGTCCGCTCTGCACCACCTACAGCCAAGAGAGTCCCAGCAGCAGCAGGTTAAAAATGCACATGTAAATGTCTGGATCTGTGCCATCTACAGGCAAGACAAGTAATAACCATTTCCAACTTTTTTGTAGCTTGTGTTTGTATTTGTGTTTGTTATTTTAGAGAGGGGAGCAGAGGAGTCCTAACTCAGCCGTTGTATCCGTTTATTTCTACAAAAGTCTGCAGCATTGATGTCCACCTGTCTGATGGTCAAGCATCTGAAAAGGCTTAATGTTTTGGCCAGCTCATCGATATTTATCAAATCTGAAAAACGTGGTGCCCCCTACAGGACGTTGCCGCAGAAGGAGCAGTGCAAGCAGAGGCATCAACTGCAACAACGGGAAAGACTTCCCCTCAGAAGGATTCAAAGAGCGTCGTCTTGCAAAACACCAGGATCACAACGGGGAAGACCAACACTGTGGACATCACCTTCGTGCCAAAAACGGTCAGACATACATATGTATATAATGTAGCATCTGCGTTCTTAGCACCAATTATTACTTCCTGTCTTATACCATTGAAAATACCCCATAAACTGCTTGTGAAATATATATATTTTGATCAATTTTCAGAGACTTTGACATTTTGACCTCAGTCTTATTAATTCTAGATGTAGAAAAAGTCTGTTTTATCCAAATGTTTAAAGGCCTTGTTAGTTACGTTTATTGCATACTAAAGTCATTTTATTTCCTCACCTTATTGTTGCAAAAGATCAATTCTGCTGTCAAAAAGGAACATTTCCCAAGATAAACATGTTTCTTTTCCAGATCCACACTTTAGTCTTCTACAGATATGTTAACTGGAGCACGCTTGTCCAGTGTTCACACCAGTGCCATTCAGTTCAGCCCAACTAACTGTGTCTGTCTGCCTCAGGTTTGGGGGAAGCCGCCCACCACCAGCCAGCTGATGTCAAAGATAGAGAGACGGAAGGAGCTCTTATCCCTCGAGGTGGACTTTGACGACTTCATGATGCCTTTCAGCCAGAACATCCAGAGGAAAACCCTGGAGATGACAAAAACCACAGTGTAGACCTAACGGAGGTTAGCCAGAGAGAGACACTCTGACATTTAGAATTCTAGTCTGTTACTGAGCAGGTGACCTGGACTTTGGATTGATTTTGGATTCTTGTCATTTGGAATCTGAACTCGAAATGCCAATTCATCGTAGTCTGAAATTGTCAGTAGGGTAGTACATGTATAATTTCATCATGCTAATATCAAGGGTAGAATCTGCTTGAATTAATCATCAAATGTTTCTGCTTAAAGATATTTCTTTTATACACACCGATCATGACTGTATACCTGCAATGTTCATCAGGGTCCTTTAAACAAAGTAAAGATCTAACATATATATCTGTCAATACACTGGAAGCTGTACTGGATATAAAGAGTTTGGACATGAATATAGAACTGATGGCTTCTGTGCTCACTGTGCTGTCAGCCTGGTTCAAACCCAGAACCATGATGCTGTCTAAAATCCCATGACCCTGAAAGTTTCAGGACAGGCTCACAGTTTTCCAACAGTCAGGTGCCTGTATGAACACCGATCAGATTTCTCATTTTAGAATTATTCCTCATGTTTGTTCTGGCTATTAAGAGTAAATTTAAGTAAGACATAAATCACTTTAAGCTTGCTTAGCGCAAGTTCGATGGATATCATATTCAGTGTGTAAAGAAGGCAGTCACTGAATTAAAGCTGGGAGACGAGCACAGGGACAAACCTCTCCTGTAAGTACACACTGTAGGTAGGAAGTTGGTTAAAATCCTCCCCTGACTCTGCAGTGGCTGGAGCTGCAGTGAGACACTGTCTGTTCAAAGTGGCAGCAGGAAGCTGCTGAGGAGAGGAGAGGGCACAGGCTAACAGCGGCTCATGAAGGGAAACCTTCTCTTTCTTTCTTTCTTTCTTTGCATCCTTTCTTTCTCTTTATTTCTTTCTTCCCTTGCAACCTTTCTTTCTTTCTTTGATTATTCCCTTACAGCGTCTATTTTTCTTTCTTTCTTCATTATTATTCCCATGCAACTTCTTTTTCTTTCTTCCTCCATTTCTTCACTCTGTATTTCTTCCTGACTGTCTTCATGTTTGCATGCTCTCTTTCTCTCTTTCATCACACCCTTTCCTTCATTCTTTCCTTCTTCCCTTGCATCTTACTTTCTTTCTTTCTTTCTTTCTGTCTCTCTTTATTTCTTTGTGTTTGTCCTCCAGTCTTGGCATCCTTTCTTTGATTCTTCCCGTGCAACCTTTCTTTCTTTGCATTCTTTCTTTCTTTATGTCCATCCATCTTGCATCCTTTCTTTTATACAAAACACACACTTACTCATTAATTAGAGAGGACAGACATGTGGCTCATGGTTCTCTTTATGTATACCAGCTCTCTTTTTCCTTTCCTTCTTTCCTTCCTTCCTCACTGGAACTTTCCTTACAGTTTGTGAATTATGCCTTTAGACATGTCCTGCAGTCACACAAAAGAAACCCATTTGCTCATGAAATGATGAACTCTTACTGGTTGTGCAGCCAGAGACTCAGTTAGCGTAGCTCTCATTATGCCTCCTTAATGTTGCTGTATTTGATTTCACCGTTGGTGGTCCTTCATGTTGTTGGAACTAACTGCAAAACATCAAGCTCCCGAAAGGAAAAAAAAACTGCTCTCCAGCAAATGCATTTCCATATTTAATCCACCGTGTGGCACTGTTTGGCAAATTTAGTAATGCAGGGCTCTGGTTGTTTATTAAGCCGGGAGAACAGAAAACTTGGAGGGAGCTCTTGTGTTTGTAGCACAGAAAGACATCAAAATGGCAGCCATGTATATGTACTGTTTTCATGTTAGACTGTCTTTGAAACAGGAATCTGCATTTCACATGCAGTATTAATGAAAAAAAGATGTCATAAGATGTCTTGTCCTTGGTGAACTGATAACATGAATGGCTGTAGGGTGGCTGACTGCAGCTGAGCAGTGTTTCATATTTCGTATTTCGGCCATATGTTAATCATTGATGTCCATACCAGGAGTGAAATAGACGTGCTTTTCTGTGTTAAATGTCGCATTGATGCACACTCCCATCATCACCACCACCACCATCACCAGATAAAATTAGATTGCAGTGTCCTCAAGGTCCATGGGGACGCAGTTATATAATCAAATATACAGGCAGAGGGGGGCGGAGGGCTGCTTTGAGGTTCGTTATACAGGGTCTGGATTGTTTAAATATACATAGTCACAATATCATTGATGACAAGGATGTGAGGAGAGAGGCAATGCATGACAGTGTTGAGAAAGAGAGGCAGAGGAGGAAAGAGCAATGAAACTAGAGAGCGGAGGTGAAAGGAGGCACACACATATGTAATGATATACAGAAAGAGAAACGGAGACAGTGACTAGAGAGTGAAAAACCTCCCCGAATGCCCAGCAGAGCCATTCATAATGAGGCGAGAGAGATGAGGGAAGGAGACGACTGACAGCGAGGGAAGGGAAGGCGAAAGGACATGAGGAGAGGAGGGGGAGTGGTGGGTGGTGGTGGTGGTGGAGAAAGAACAGTGTATGGTGACTCAGAGGATGGGGAGGGAGCACGGCGGAGGGAAGAGAGGGGAGCGGAGGAGTGGGTGGGAGGAGAAGATGAGGGCTTTTCTAGCACAATAAGTGGCACACAGGTTAGAGGGAGTAAACAAGGCTGCTGGCTCTGATTGTCGACTGTGACGCAGTGTGTCTGTCAGGGCGTGGGCTCGGGCTTATATGGTCTTGCAGTATGAGTGCTTGACTGTGTGTGTTTGTGTGTGTCTGTGGATGGTTGTTTTCCCGTTGTACAACCAGCATGTGTCTATTTTAAAGAGCACATCAAGATATGTGTGGCTGTTTTTACACAGAGGTGTGCTCGTTTTATTCGTGACGTGTTATTGAAGGCTCTATAAGATGGGCAGATACTAGTTTTCCTATGTGAACATAGTATGTTTATATATGTGCATGCATGTGTGTAGTAGCACATGCATGTTGTATTGTACCTCTATACATAACATAAGATAATCCTTTATAAATCCCACTGAGGAAATTTGCAGTGTTACAGCAGGAAAGGGGGCAATGCAATAGTAAGAAGTATTGCTAAAAAGCAAGAAATGATACATAAATAAACAAAATATTGAGTAAAACAATGCAGTGGATGAGTTAAAGATGAGACAGCGTTGGCCACCACAGTTGTGTAACATCTGCAGAATCTTGTTGCAGATGTTGAAGCAGGGCTCATCCAGGATGTGCATATATTTATGTGTATGTAGGCTTTTGTGTATTTGTGTTTCTGGATGTTTACATTATTCTGCTGTTGCTTGTTTTCACTATGTGTTGTGTTTGCATGAGTGGGAGTGAAGGCGTGTTGTGCTGAAATGTGAGTGTACATACATGCTAATAGTGCACGTCCAAGGGTATTTTTTTTTTTCAAGTTTAGAACCTCCTCTCCTCTCCTCTCCTCTCTGCTGAGTATCAGTCTGAGCTCAGATTAGTGTGTGTTGCTGCCAGCAGCACTGCAGTCTCCCAGCTCTGGTCCTGCACCGCTTACTCAGCACTCCAACCCTTCACTTCCCAAAACAACCCACTGGGACAAACACAGACATGCACACACACTCAGTATATTACCACTGTTTACCACATTATAGTATGTTATTATCACCATCTATCATTGCATTACTCACAGGAAGTATGCAGGCACACAGATTTGCTCACACATGCATACAATCCAGTAATTATATGCTGTATGCAAGCAAGCATATACAGACAGATACTCTAGACACAACATATAAATGGACACACAAACAGATGCACTGTCACTACTGTCTCACCCCCACACCCACCTCACCCGCATCAAGTCCAAGTTCAACACCACTGCCCACTGCAAAAAATAACACCCATCTGATCTTGTCCAAAACTCAACTGTAATATTTTCATAAAGTGGAATTTATGGCTGAGCTGTTTTAGTGGATTGCATCAGATTTTACTGGGGTACTTAAAAAAAGTATAGAAAATAAAAACTGAAAGTAGTTGCCAATTAATTTTCCTGAGATCAATTCATTGAGCTTAATAGTTTCAGCCCTAACGTGGACACACACACAAACTGTACAAACACTACACTGAACGTAAATAATGCTCCTAAAATACTGCATTTTTCCCCAAATGCACTAATGCACTTAATTGAATTAATGATAATCAATACAGCACATGTCCATAACTTAAAAAGTTAAATGACAAAAAAAAAAAACATCTGTTTGCAGTTTCGGATTTAAAGAAATCTATTTGTGTAATTTCATGCTAAGATGGATTCAGTATCTCTGTTTCCTAAAAGAGCCAATAACTGTAAACACAGTAGCAGGGGATGGAAATGCTGTGTCTAGTGAAACAATGGCGGCATTGTACAGATCCTGGTTTACCATCCATTATTGATGCGGGAGTCATGTTTCACACCAGCCTAACCGACTGAAGGTGTGTGCTCTGCATGTGTGTGTACATATGTGTGTAAACCTTTTTTGTGGGTTTGTCTGTGGATGTTTGGTACCTGTGCAGCTTTACTGAGTGAGCAAATATGTGTGTGTGTGTGTGTGTGTGTGTGTGTGTGTGTGTGTGTGTGTGTTGCAGTGATTCATCATTCATTAGCGCAGCCTTGGCAGTGCCTTAGATCTCTTTAACTTTCCAAGCTATAGATTCCAATTTGCTGCAGGCCTGGGACTTTTATGATGAGGATATTGATTTGAATTTCATAGTGAGGCCAATAACGCTGGGTGGTAAACAGAGGACTGGGCCTTGGCTCAGATAAACAGACTAATTCCTGGGAAAGAGACCAGAAACAGATACAATGAATATCTCTCAACAGACTACAGCTGCAGCACTTTACTGACTGTACTTCCTTCATAAAAGTGGGATTTGAAATTAATTTCAAACATCAGAAAATATGTTTCACGTTCTATCTTTTCTTCTATAGAGCGCTCTCGAGCAGAATAGGAATGGAACCCCATCACCATTGTTGAGCGTAGGCTGGTTTAAAGCAGACTTGGATAACTGAGCTCTTTGATGTTGTCATTTTTTATGCTGTTTAAGGTAGGGATACATTGGCTTTACTGGGCTTTTCTTTGCCTGCCTTCTTTAAATTGTAAGAACATAAGTTTCCTCTGTGCTAAAAACAGCTCATTAGTGTTGCTGGCAGTGATCATGAAAACCAGCGGGGTGCCATTAGCTTAAAAGCACGTAGTTTCTGCTTCATTTTACCTTGGCCTTCAGTGCAGTTTTAGTCTGCAGTACCTTCATACAGCATCGATACCTTAAAACAAGTCGCCGTGTTGCCCTCAAATCTCAAATTTAATACAAAAATGTCAAACAAAGACACTCCCACGCATTTCAGAGCATCTACAGACACTTCCTTTTGTTGACCACTGAGACTAAACCATTTGTTTTACATAACAAAACCTGTGCATATCATCCATCAAACAAATCCATATCATTTGTTTACAGTGTGCTAAATTTTACTCTTCAAGCACATTTGGATGTATTAATTAATCAATCTTCAGTTGCTTCGTTAATCTAACTAATATAGTACACTATGATTTTCAACATATCATTTCAAGATATCCTGAACAGGTGCTTCACAGATCGTAATATTTTATTAATCTAAAGGAAACAGTATGATTGATATTTAACTTTGGAAAGAAGTACTTTCTCTTTTTTTGTTATTGTACTTTCTTTCTGTGTTTAAAGCTGCGCTAATTAATATTTTTATGTCAACAATGGAAATGTCTGTGTGTAAGATGAAAGGTGTGACTCGTTGCGTTGAATCCACAGAAACCAAACTCTGCATTTCCCCTCAGACATTTTAGCATCTTTCAGCTCTTTGTCTTTCAGCTCTTTTCTGTTTTGGTTCACTCTCACTGCGTCATTTCCATCTCCGGCTGCAAAAGCTCCGACAACACGCTGTATGCTACCTGCACTGCACCAAAGGGCAGACGAGCAAAGGTGGCTATTAGCTTGTCAGTGCAGGAACGGAGCAGCTAAAGGGTATTTAGCATTTAGAAGGATGTTTTTATCAGGAGTTGGTGGAGACCAAAGCAGAGCTGAAAGGAGAGTGAGCAAAGTGACGTATGGGGTCAAACGCCATCATAGAGTGTTATTAATCTGTGTTCATTTTTACCACAGTTAAAGAATCAAAATGAAGGCGTTATTTTGACGACCCCAGAAATTTTTGACTGACGGTTTAATGAGACGCTCCTCCAGGCTGCAGCATGTCCGCGGTGGTAGAAAAGTTTAACAACTGTTGTTATGTCTGTGCGTTTGGCTCTGCTTTATACTGCAGTATCATCTGCACCCTCCCCCCAAACCGACTCCTTCAGTCTGCTGGAAAAAAAGGAAAGGAGAGACGGACTCTCTCTCGCTCTCTCTCTCACTCTCTGTCACACACACACACACACACACACACACACACACACACACACACACACTTCCTGTTGATTAAGGCTTCCTCAGTGGCCAATCGCTCAGCAGTAGTTGGATTCCTGAGCAAGAAAGATGTTTTAATCAAACTTCAACAGGAAACACAGTCATAAAATATGGATGTTATATAAGGAATTGTCAGCAGGGCTTTCTGATAAGTATGCAGTATGAATAATATCGTGATGAATGTTATGGAAAAGGGGAGGGTGACGAGAGAAAAGAACTTTTCCGAAATCCTCCTGCCACTCGTGCATCGACGCGACGAGCAATTCTCAGGATAAGCAATAATTTGAATTCATTTAATTTGAATTTTATTATGATGGGAAGTAAAATGTTGAGATTATGGATGCACTATTTTAGAGAAAGACACTCCTTCTCCTCCTGTGATGCATTTATCTTGTAATTTTTACAAGATCAATTAAGCCTCCTGATATTTTACAATGTAAAATATCCTGGGGCCTGATGAGGAGTCTGCAGAGTTTTTGTCACTTCTGATTAAGTTTCTCATTAGCATTATTTCCGTTAAAGCTCTGCACATCGTATTCATCGCTCTCACTGTATTCTCTCACTGCATGGTAATGATGCTGCAGCCATAGCTGCAGTTTGCCACAGCCAGAAAAGCGAAAGATGCCAGGAGAAAACAATTAACTGAACGCCGAGCTTCCCTGAATATTCATATGCTCCTGATGTTATCATGTGTGCCTGTAAAGATAGAACTGTGCTGCAGGGTGGAGAGTGGGTGAGGGTCGGGCTCCTGACAGCCTGTGGAGCATAACCAGGAGTTAAAGCGAGCAACAGAGGAGAAGGGGGAGAGTGAGGTGACTGAGAAAGAGGATCTGCATGAGGGTTATGGTAGGTCAAGGGAGAGGAATGGTTGTTTTTCAAGCCAGACACAATAGAAGGTGAGGTGAGATTTAACAATTCAGAAGTGTGGTTGTGCGTATGAGTGGGTGTGTATGTGTGAGCGATAGAGGGATAGACCCGTGGATGGAGACAAAGGAGAAGCGGTGAAGGGGTGTATTCCAAAAAAACTGGCCTGTCATTGCTGCATGGAGGAATATGAAGCGGTGAGAGAAGGGGTGTCAGGGAGGAGATACCGATTTTGGAAGTGTAGGAGGAGTGAGAACGGGGGAGGTGGCAGTGATTTGTGGTTAGGGTGGGGGCGTGAGGAGTGGACGCAGCAGTGATGGCGGGGGGGGAGAAAGGGGTGTTTTCCCAAAGCCAGGCAGGCACTGCAGAGCCTGAAACTGAGGAGATTTTTTTTTTTTGGTAGAGATTTGTTATGCTGCTGCTGCTGCTGCACCAATGAATCGATGAGGAGAGGAGGGGAAGGAGAAAGGGGAGGAGGGTCAGCCTGGTTGAGCTTGTTTCACTGCAGTGGAGCCTTTTTGTCCTCCCCCTCTTGCTTCACATTGATAGACCCCGTCTCTCTCTCTCTGCTGTCATTCTCACTGGAGTCTCATCTGTCTGTCTTTGCTTGACTCTCTGTCCCTTTCTGTCCTCATCCTCATTTCCCTCCAGGCGAGACCGTTTTCTGATACCTGGCGCCCCGCTGTCCAGAACTAATCTGGCAACCTCTGGCGAAGTTGTCTCAGAGTCTTGCTGTGCGCAGGTATTGCACAGCTAGCCAAGACCTACACTTCTCCTTATTAGCTGCATCAGCATCTGCCAAATAGAAACTTAGCACAATTGCACAGAACTTCCTCTGCTTGAGTTTGTCTTTGAGATAAGTTAAAGGGGGGCTGCATGCGTGCTGGGGGTCACCAGCATCAGTTGTTTCAGTGAGTGCCCCAAACCGACTTTTGTTTACTTGCAAATGACAAAGCCCTCTTTTTTTTTTCCATGCATGACCACAATCGTCCCCTAACTTTAACCAAGAGTTTATTGCAAGCATGACAGTGAAGCTCATGGACGCAATGTTAACCAACATGGACGTTACATCTAATTTCCGAAGTGTAAAAGCAGCTCCTTGTTGTTACAGGGGTTATGTGCTGGACTATTTCTTGGCGACTTTTCGAAAGATTATATAACCCCCTGTATAACTCCAACACACTTTCCGCCCATGTGGGTCATTATTCACAGCCCCGATGATGATGAAGAATCACTGTGTTCTTGGTATGAGCCACGCTGTTTCCTATTGCTGGTTTCTAAAGAGCAGCACATCTGTTTGAAGCATAAATAACTGTTGATCAAAGCTTAGCTAATTCTCTTTTAAAAGACTACAGAGTAACATTATGTTGTTGTCTTCCCTGAGAGCCTCGTGTGTGCAGTATTTTTCATATTCTGTCTGGTTCAGTGTGTGTGTGTGTGTGTGTGTGTGTGTGTGTGTGTGTGTGTGTGTGTGTGTGTGCGTGTGCACCCTACATGCTTAGTCTATAGCTTGGCTTATGCAAATACTCATATTAATTAATTTAGGTTATCAGAAGACTTCAGGGCTGTGGTTTGTGTCCTGTGCTTTATGTGTGTGTGTGTGTGTGTGTGTGTGTGTGTGTGTACCTGTGTAGTTCTGAGATACTACTTTTAGCTACTTTTAGGGACATAATACAGATAAAAGGCCAGTTAAGTGGGGACATCTTGTCCAATTGGGTACAAAAGGAAAACAGCTGATTTTTGGGTCAGTGGTTGTGGTTAGAGTTAGGCCAAGTCTGCAGGAAATTAATGGAAGACGATATAATGTCCCCAAAAGTGACTGAAAACAGCATTTGTGTGTGTGTGTGTGTGTGTGTGTGTGTGTGTGTGTGTGTGTGTGTGTGTGTTTCTGTTTCAGCAAATGCGGTTTGGACTACTGAGAGAGGGAGAGAGACACAGACAATAAATTAGGACGAGAGAGCGAGAGAGAGAGAGAGAGAGAAAGCTGATAAAAAGGAGCAGGAAACCAGACCAAACATGGGCACAGGTGACGCACAGAGGATACCCAGTTTCCATAGCAACAGGCAGGTGCAAGACACTGGGAGCTAATCTATCTTTCGATCTGTTGAGGTGAAACATTTGCATGCACATCGCAGTGTGAGTAGCCCGATATATACACACACATAAATGCACACCAACACGAGAGCAGGGCTATGTATGTGATTCTTAGAGGCAAGAACATAACACACACTCATACACACACACTTACACACACACAGAAGATAAATGTGAACAGCATGCTGAGCACACACCAAGAGCAGAGCACAGCACGCACCATGACAAACACATGTATGATCATGGAACCAATGAAAGAGAAAATGTGATTTGCCAACGAGTATCCTGACCTTACTGACCATACACACACACACACACATACACACACAGTAGCAACGCCCGCCTCATTGAAGATACGGAGGGATGGGGGGAGGAGGATAAAAGGGAGATGACAAGAAGGGGTGAAGGATGAGGCAGGAGAGCGAGATTAAAAGGGAAGTGGAGATAGGGGGAGCGGAGTGTTGATCCGTACCCTGGGGGTGAAATACATGATGAGGAGGAGGGTAAAGGCAGAGCAGGTAGAGGAGGAGGGGGGGGGTTATTGCATGCCGAGGAGCAAGTGAAAGAGAGGAAAGAGGTTGAGAGGGGAGGAACGGGAGAGGAGGGGCCGAGAAAGTGAAGTGGAAAAGAGGAAAAGTCAAGGGAAGAGAAGGCAGCTATGTACACACCGTGCAGTCCAGAAATTTCGGCAGGTTCTCTTGAAAGAGAGCAGCACTGGCCTCTGAAGCACACGCTGGCTGGCTGAAACACATTCTGTATACCAGCCTCTATCTGTGTCACCATGTAAAGTTTCATGTTTGAGTTTAAACTACGGGTGAGGAGTGTCAGGATGCCCCCCCCCCCCCCCGGCGGCGCCCCTGGCCATGCTAAATTATTAAACACATATATTACACACACCTCTGCGATGGCTGGAACTGCAGGTAGTAGGTCATTGCTTTGCAGCTCAGCGATTTGGTGCTGAAGGTTGTCAGGCATGTCGGCTGGTTCCACAGCAAATATGTTCACTTCCTTTTGTTTATTTTGAAACCTCTCACTGAATGCCAGAGGGGGTTTTCACACTCAGCCACATACTCAGATGTCATAGACGGCTTTTGCTCGGCAGAGTAGGAGACGGCGCAGTGTTTCCTCTTTCCAGTCGCCCTCGCCACAGCTTTAATTTGACTTCAAATGATTTCACATGTGAAAGCAGGGAGCTGAGGAGCAGGCTGGAGCTTGGGGTTCGGCTCTGAGAGCTGCTTGTTAATGTAGCATGTAGCATGAAGGCCAGATCACACAATTTACATGTCAAGTTTTCCTTCATCTCTATGAATTATTCCAAAGAAATGGACGCTTTAGATCAATTTCACTTCGTCCGGCGCTAGCAGCTCCACAGCGGCAACAAGGCACTCCCTCACAAATTCTCCTTCTGAATGAGGTTTCAGCTTCTTGGTCATTAGCTCACTCAGCACTAAACTTGCCTGCAGAACACTGTCTCTAAGAGTGTCATCCAAATGCATTTGTCCCTGTGGCTCATCCAGTTAAGCATGTTTCAAGCTGCAGTGGCTCTTGAGATTAGCCTTTTTCATCACTGAAAGCGTGTCTCCACAAACTAACTGAGAGACGTTGGCTTCCCTTTTACTTCAACCCCCTCACCCCCCACCTCAAAAAATGCTCCCAATGACAATGCTAGCACACTGACGTTTAGCAAATGGAATGTTTATCATGTTCACATCTTAGTTTAGAATGCTAACATTTGCTAATTAGCACGAAACGCAGAGCTCTGCTGAGGCTAATGGGAGTGTTGTTTTGCAGGTACTGTATTTGGTCAACAGTATTTTTTCATATCAACACCGGGGGTTGAGTAAGTCAGGAATTTCCAAATTCTAGACTCAGTGGCTTTAATGCATTTATTGAAATAATTTGTCAGCATTAGATTGAGTGAAATAGCTTTTACATTCACCTTCATCCAATAGCAATGCTCCTTCAATGCAGCCGCGTCGACGTCCTCTTTGTCTCTTGCCTTTTTAATTTCCCCCTGTTTGTAGTTATGTGCATTCAAAGAGGAAGGTAAAGAAGGTGAGAATGGATGTGTTTTTACCAGGCGCAGTATTCTCCCACTGCCCTGAAAAAAACAGAAATGTCTTACTTTCCCTGTCTTGATACAGTGCTCATTGCATTTCTCACTGCTCACTGGGCATTTCAACCCTGGTCATGCAGCAGGGCAATCTCAGCTATTCAAACATTCACACTCGCTCTCACGCACACACACACACATTTATATGCAGTCTTCTATACGCTCATATGCACATAAGGGAGATCGAGAGTGCGCATATTTTGAGTTCAGTTGGCAGCAATGTGCCACTTCCTGTGAGGTAGCCAGGAGGGACGTTAGATTCTGGGCCAGTGCACCCTCGCAACTTCTGTTTATATCCTTTTCCTTCTCTGCTCTCTTATTCTATTTCCACATTACCTTGTATTACATTATGTTACATTATCTTATCTTGTGTCACCTTATGTGACGCTCTCCAGGGTTTGTGTATGTTTTGTTGTATTAAATTAGGATACTTGATGACTTACATAACCTTATGTTGCATCATGTGGTGCGCTGTTTTTCCTGCTCTGTCCGGCTGCTTCAGCCTGCTCTGTCCTGTTCCAGCCTTTTCGTCTCTGCTCTCTTGTGCTCAGCTGTTTACACACAGGGTTTCTAACTTTGGCCTGTGCTATTTTTTGCTGATTCACAAATACTCCGTACCATCCAAAATCTGTCATATGTGCTACGCTAACAGGAGAAAGCAAAAGGAGGAGAGGAGAGTTGCGCATTGAGCCAAAAAGGAGATGAAAACGTAGAAAGTGAGAGAGAAGGCAGGAAGAAAATAGAAAAGCCAAGGATAGAAAAGACAAGAAAAAGAGGGCAATGAGGTGTAGAGCTGTGGATCGATGTGGATCAATTCTCCCTCTGACAACCATCCTCACAATCGAATGCGAGACCTTCAGTCTCACACTTATCAATGTCGCCACTGACTCCCGATCTATCAATACCTCAATTATCAGATTGAATATCCCTCGCCCCAGTGGGCTGGATGAGACTGAAAACTATTCGTCATGCATGTCTTTGTTGATTCGCTCACAGTTCAGCGCCTCTGCAAAGACAAAACAACACAACAGGCCTGCAGGCAAACGCAGTCACAAATGAAACAGCATCCTGAGAGGAGGACATGCAGAGATGGTCTGTTACTCTCTCAAACATGTTACTCATAAATGCGTAAATACACTCCAATATTCAGTGGTGCAAAGTATATTGATTCATGTGTTGTACTTAAATACGCCTCTGGTACTTTTTTGGATTTCACTTTTATGCTACTTTAAACTTCTACTCTACTGCATTTCAGAGGGAAATATTGCACTTATAGGGTCTTAGAAAACGGTCAGTCGCTGTTTTGGTTACTAATTGTAAAATACACACACACACACACACACACACACACACACACACACACACACATATACATATACATAGATATGTAAAACTCTGCTCACATAATAATGTATCATGAATTAAAATCCAGTAGTGTTATATATAACATCATATGACAGGGGCCATTACCAACTAGTGGTATTGGATATTATATTATTGAATTGTCATTACTGATGCATTAATTGCATTAAAAGTGGAGCCAGTCTTAACTACATAATATTTTGCTGGGTCATTTCTTCTATAACAGCAAATCGTGTTTTGTAAGCTGACCATGCTCAAAATTTACCAGATTTAAGTTTGTAGATTAATGTAGTGGACTGAAAAGTACAATATTCCTGACTGAAATGTAGTGAATTTGAAGTATAAACATGCATAATATTGAATGAGTCGGCCAGTGCGAGGGTGCATAGGCCCACTGGAAGCTAAGACACATACAAATCCGCGCATCGCTATTTCATACATGTCGAATCAACCCTGAGAAACACGTGGAAGCTTAATCAGATGGAACATTTCAGCACTGCAGCCAAATCCGATGAGATGCACCGTCGTGACAAGCTCTCCAAACGCTGAGGAGACAGAGCTTTAATAGTGTGTTTGGTACAATGACTAAGGACTGATATTTGAGGGAGAGGAGAGAGAGAGAGGCAGATTTTAGTGCTGAGTCACAGCAAGGCTGCTGCCGCTGCTGCTGCTGCTGCTGCTGCAGCACCCTCCCCCATGCCCAACCACACAGACTGGCTGACTGGCTTCATCTCTCATTCTGCCCTCTTTCTCTTCACACACACACACACACACACACACACACACACACACTCTCTGTACATCCCATGGAGTGTGTTCCATCTCTGCCTCTCCTCATCTTTAATGTCATATTCTGTCTCGGTCAATTTCGTCCTTTCCGGATCTTTCACACCTCTTTTTCTCTTTTCAGCCCGTGTCTATTGTGTTTTTTTTTTCCGCCTCGTCACTCTTTTGCAGCTCACCCCCATCCTCTGCTCCCTCCACACTCCCACCTTCCCTGTGAAGTTTAATTAAGAATGAAATCAGCCAGAGTGAGAGGGAGATCAGAGTGTGTGAGCTTGTCTGCTACAGAGTTGATAATGCTGCAGCTAATCTTCTCCTCCACTCGCTGTGTTTTGCTCTTTGACCGTGAGACGAGGCATTGCTAAAGCCAAGCTCTCCATCCCCTGAGTTCCCCAGACACTTCACACACACATGCACACACCCCTCCCTGCAAATACCACTCTTCAAAGGCCTCTTCTCAGAAGTTAGTCATTCTCTTTAATCTCTGCAGAAAGTGAGAATACAGCAAGCTTTAATGGATTAAAAGAAAAGGGAAAAGTGAAGGATGAGTTGTTAAAGACTTCTATTCTCTCAATGACATTTGGTTTATTGGTACTCTTCTAAATAGAAAGCATCTTACTAGCTTGTAATATACTTAAATGCTAAGTCACAGTGACCAAACGCACTCCCAAATCCACAAGCCAGGGAGCTAAGAACCTGCAGATTGAGGACTTCATCAGAATGTTCAATCTGGAGCTGCTCTGTGGAGGATAAAATGTGACAGATAAGCAGCACCAGTGCCATGGGGATGTTTCCAGCAATAAGCTGACAATGCCTGGTTCACACAGCTGATAACCCTGGCAGACAAAAGATAATATTCATTTGAAATGCTCACAGTATTAATAGAATAGCATTTAAAATGGGATTAACCTGAATAATAGTCTCTCACAAATCTAGTACTCTGGGAGAAAGAAAATGTAGATTTGCTGAGTCATTGGAAGGCATTCAATTTCAAAAAAACAAGCAGAACGTGATTAAACAAATAATTCAACCAGCCGATATTATATTTCATATAAAGAAGAAAGGAACGTGATTTCAAATCAATACTTAAACTGTTATTGAGATATTTATATGTGAACACTGTTTTTATTTAGAGAAGTTTAACGTCAACATGAAAACAGTCTATGAAACCTGTAACAAAAGCGGACTTTGCACAATTTCAGTTTCTTTTATTTCCTCGTTGAACAGCCATGGTTAGTCATCTTGACTTAATCATTTAATTAACCTGGGTTTCAGAGGAGTGTCCCCTAATGATGTAAAGGTTCTCTTAAAGGACCAGCGTGGAGGACTTAGTGGCATCTAGCAGTGAGGTTGCAGATTGTGATGAACTGAGCACCCCTTGCCTCACACTACCTCACGGTGGCCGAGAAAATGCCTAAGTTGCTCAGTAGAGCCAGTGTTTGGTTCGTCTGTTCTGGCTGTAGAAACATGGTGGTACCACATGGCAACTGTGTGGAGGAAGACCTGCTCCTTCTGTAGATATGAAGAGCTTATTCTAAGGTAAAGCCTACACACTAGATTTTTAAAGGCAGTGCCACCCTAATAACAAAATTTTATAGGAATCACTGACTACTTGTAATTCTAAAAATAACTAAATTCATACTGAATAAAACCTTTAAATACCCACAGTTGAACAACAGAATCCGTGATGTGATTATTGGTCTATGGCAATGTTGGTCTGTCAGCCACTCTGGTCTAAACTGAAATATCTCAACAACGATTTGATGGATGACCATGAAATTCAGTGCAAACATTCCACGGTCCCAAAAGGATGAATCTAAATGGCTTTGGTTGATCCCCTGACCTTTCCTCCAGCACTGCCATGAGGTTAACATTTGTGGTTTTGGGTCAAATATCTCAATAAATATTGGATGGATTGCCATGAAATTGCTACAGAAATTCATGCTTCCCTCAGGATGAATTCCAATAACTTTGGTGATCCCTTAACTTTAGATGTAATCTAACATTGGTTTTAGGACCAGATACCTGCAAAACTGATGACACTCCCATCAGCCATGCATTGCTGTGCTTTCTGTTTAGTGCTAATTACCAAATGTTAGCATGCTAACATGATAAATTTAAACATCAAACCTGCTAAACATCAGCATGTTTGCATGCTGTGTCTAAGTACAACTTCACAGAGCTACTAGCATGCATGTAGACTCTTTGTCTTGATAGTTATTTAATCCCCTAATTGTGTAGAATAGATCATCCCTGTTAATCCAAAGTGACTCTTTTTGTTCCTCTTGTGGTTGCCATTTCCCCCTCACCTAGCATATCAAAAATACAGACACACGTCCATTCATATTAGACTTTAATTTGATGGATGAGTGAGCTAATAAACCCCATCTGAGTACATTATTCAAACCTTTATGTGAAACTTTCAGATTTTGAATCTCAATGAGAAGTTAAATAAATGTTAAATCAGTTGAAATAAATACATTTCTGTTCGTAGCCATGATTTAATATCAAAGCCCATCCAAACAGTCACTCTATTCGTTCTCTAACTGGGGCCATTAACCTTATGATGAAATAATAGTGAAATTACTGGATGTGTTGTTGTTATGGGATCCCTGTACTTGCCTTAGTGACCCTTTTAAAGCCCTGATACTCTAACCTGGTCCAGCATGGTCTCTGTAGCCTGCCTTCAAACAGAACCATGATCCTTCACTTCCATCCAGTCTTAATTTGGTTCATTACACTTTTGTAATATTGTTTTAGAGCAGAGTGAATGAATGAGGGACCTGTGGATTCATTATCCTCATTTTCTCCACACACACACACACACACACACATCTGAGGACACTGAGTACACATAATACACACAAAGACGTGCCCCCCTTGCAGACATACATGGAGTCAGTACACTCGCACTCACACACTCCCTCCTCTCTCTTCTTCTCCTCTGGCTCTCCTTTCCAAATGGATTTTTCATGCAGAGTTATCATTATCATTAATTTAGGAGACAGGTTCACTTCTGAGCAATTGAAGACACATTTGTTACAGTGCCAAGCAGCGGCTGGAGGAGAGGAGTCAGGGGACATTCCCGTGCCGCGTAGTCCATAGATGATTCAGTGTGGACGTGCGGGGAAAACATCAATCCATCTCATTCTCCAAGTTAGTCTAAGTCGTAATTGATCAGAAATACAAACCTCCGGTTGGTTAGGCCTTAACATCTTCCATATGAAGAAGACACATAGATGTAAACCTTACCCAAATACATTATGGCGCTTGTGTTATGGTATTTTATATATGCATTTCTGCGTAAAAGCAAGTGGTCATATGGTTGCTGCCATGCAGAACATGGTTGGAAGCATATTTTCAGCTGGGGGGCAAACGCAGCCAATTGCCTCTGTGTAAGGTCAGGCTGTATTTTTCCTCTGAATAGCATTAATAAATGTGATGAATGTGCAGGAGCTGATGTGAAGGTCTGCAAAACCCATTGAGACAGTCCAAAGAACAAGCAAAGCATTTAAGGATAAGGCTGGTGATTTTCTTGCTTTTTCTCATTATCATGAAGTCCCATGAAAAGACCACAAGCGACAGTGTTTCAGTCCACCTCTCAGGTCTCCCCTGCCCTGTGGTTGTCTGTCTCAAACACCTTCTGAAGATGTAAGCTTTAAAAGAGGCCACAAATATATGCATTCACTGTTAAACACAAGGCTCGATCATTTTCTTAAACAGCTGCACACTGTAGTTTTTAGCAAACATCAGTCAAACCAGAGTAAATAGTGCACCTGCTGGGGACTATTTCCAGTGGCGGATTAATCCACATGTGGCATTACAATGAGTATTGACTGCAGCAGGACAGTGGCTGTGGGATCGACTCAAAACAAACTACAGTGCCCGTGTTCATTGTAATAGAGGAACAGTGCAATGGTGTCTTAATAATGTGTTATTAGTTTTTTGGACAGTGGAGCTCTGTGGCTCATAGGAATAAGACGTATCACGCTGGATATACACACAGTACTTGTTTGTGGGATCAATTGTTCATTTTGGTGTTTT
Source organism: Chaetodon auriga (assembly GCF_051107435.1). Classification (NCBI taxonomy): domain Eukaryota; kingdom Metazoa; phylum Chordata; class Actinopteri; order Chaetodontiformes; family Chaetodontidae; genus Chaetodon; species Chaetodon auriga. The sequence continues at coordinate 17,776,589 of NC_135091.1, read as the reverse complement.
TCATAGGGTTTGTTAATAATAAAAAATCAATAACATCAAGGTTATTTTTTAAAAGCCTGCACTTCACAGCAGGCCTTCAACTATTTTTAATATATTTTATCTTACTATCAACCTGAAAAAAGGACAAGGTCATCCTTTTCTGGGGCGGTAAAGCAGATACAGTGATGATACAGCAAAGTACCACACACAGCTGGACACCCACGTGCCCAAAAAGGCCTCAAGGTCATTAGAGCTGGAATACAATCACCTCCAATATGCATACAGTCTAAATTTCTTTGGTGCTTTCTTGAGAAAGCATGGAATCACTAACTAGCTCCATGGTTACCACCATAGACGGATTAGTCTCCTGGAGGCCCAGAGCAAAAAAGAGCTACTGGGTCTTTGTTCGGCCACAGTTCCTCTCACACTCTATGAAGCATGTTTTCCATGTTGGACCACTACATGCTTCCAGGTCTGAAAACTAGATATTGACATCAAGACCTTCTTCAAGACCAGAATCAGGTTTTAAAACAGGACCCACCACTTCTGCGTGTCTATATAGTCACTACATGTTATGCTGTAGTGGTGCATGTCCCCATCCTCCCAACCAGAGAACACAGTTAACCAAATGACCACAGATCAGTTTGCCACATGGCGTCTTTACCACACCCGCCGTCACACCAACCAGTCTGATAAGTCATCCTGGTTGTAAACAATGACTAATCAGCTTGCTTTGATTTCCATTAAAAGTTCCCATTAAAATCCACAGGAGGCCAACTTTGTGAACAGTGACAGTGCGAGGATAGGTTTAGTGGAACATGGCCATGTTTTTTTCTGCTGCCATAATTAATTAACACCCATTAGGTTTCAGAAGCTCAAACAAATGAAAATGTGGGCCGTGAAGTGGCGAGAGTGAGACGTCTCCAAGCAGGATGACCCTGCATAAACTAACAGATCTGCATTAATGCACAGAAACTGGTACAAACAGACACTATTTCAATCTGTGTCTGGCACGCCAGTGTTGGGATAACACACATCCAACATCTCGAAACATCTCAGATATTCAGTGGCTATCAGCGCTGCTGCCCATTATAACAAAGACTTTTTTGAAGTCTCTCTCCCTCTCTCTCTCTCTCCCTCTCTGACAGATATCTATTAAAAGCTGCTGCTGACGTCAAAAGCGTCCGCCATCTTTGACGAGAGCTGCGCTGCTTTCCCCCCATTGAAGAAGCAGTGAGGAGGGCTCAGCCGACGCGCAGTGCCTTTGCAGCATCCCAGTCATATACAGAGAGAGGCTGCTATCGCTTAGCTGTTGATATACGCAGACATTTCCTCCCATTCTGACTGCGGGGCACCGACAACAGGCACAGGTAAGACTACAGACATTTCCTACTTAGATTTTTTATCCTTTTCTGTTTCTTAAACGTGCTGCTTTTGGTGCATTGGAGCAGCAGATGTTTGTTATTCCTGAAACGTGAGCGTTGGATTTCTGAATGATGTTGATGCAAGCGCGCATTCACGTTATGTTCTTTAGGTTGCGCCTTGTTTGGGGATGTATTGCGGCATTGTTAGGGGGAAGAGAGGGATGAAAGATGGGGAGGATGGAGGGAAGAAGGCGAGGAAGGCAATGCGTGACCTCCCGGGTGATAAATCTCAAGCGCGCAGTGGATTGCTGAGAGGATGGCTGCGGTGCGCTATAATGCGTAATGTCAATGTGGGCGTTTTTTCAATGTTTCAGCACCTTGGACAGCGACTGAGGAGGAAAACCACACAGAGGAGGTGATGTGAATGTCTCAGCGTGTCGATTTTCTGTCCAAACGGCGCGTTTTTAAAAAGAGGTGCGGGATTGTTTCTGAGCATTTCCTTCAGAAATCAGTGTGACTGAATCAGAGGCTGCGAGCCTCATCTCCCACCTCAAAGCTGATGGAGGCAGCAGGTAGACTGCCGATGTCGCAGCAAGATGGTGAATCATGACTCAATCTGTCGCGCTCATACCAGCCAGAACACAAAAAAATACAAAGTAAAACAAAAAGAAAAAGAGCACCCCTGCTGGTTTGAGCAGAGGAGTCAGGCTGATTGCGGTGGGTGATGGAGAGAATGTCTGGTGTAGTAAACTGCGCCATGGTGAAGTCGATGGGAGGAGGGTAGCCCATATAAACAGGAGGGAGGGGGGCGCGATCGAGCTCCGTGAATGCGTCGCTTCCTTTTGTTTATTTATTTTTTACCCAGTGTCTTTGCCTCACAAGCGAACAGCTCCGTGCCACATTTGCGTGACCGAGGCACGAAGGGAGCTCGGAGATGTCTTGGTGGGCGGAGGTTGGGGGTGGGGGTGTCAGAGGAGAAATTGGGGAGAAGAGCGCCGGGGAGGACCGCGGTGAAACCCGCACTATGACACCCCGCCCCCCTCCCTCCCTCCATCCATCCATCCATCCTTCCATCCTGCCCGCCGTCTCCGAGGCGACGATATGTCAATGAGCCCCGCACGCGCTGTCTGTCCGTCACGCGTGGCGCACAGTGGCTGGGTGCTGATTCGGTGCCCGAGCGCTCCACATGCGCCAGCGTGTACCCGTTTGGAGCGCCGCGTGAATATCAGGCTGCACACACACCGCAGCGAAAAATGGTGTGGTATAGAATTTGACCTTATTAGCTGTGTTTCAAAAGCACGCAGGAGCAGGCGAGACCGGTCAGGTCCCCGCGTGCGTATGTGTAATGATTTTCCAAATTCCAATACATAATGCGAAATGAGATAACCCGTCTGTTGCGAAGCTTGCCGGGTTTCTGCAGAAACAGTTGTCTGGGTTTAGTGTGATGAATTGACGCCCCTGTGCTGCCTGTCACGCACAGCGCACAATGGCGTGGCTGCAGAGAGAGGAACCCGAGCCTCGTGATGCAGGAATAGAGACATGATTGTTGGCCATCCTGAGGTTTGACGATGCGGCAGATTAGATATTGAAGCCATATTGATCTCTGGCGCACCTGGAATCATTGTGTATCACCACATGGGGCGATGGGCCTGCTGGCGGATTGCCAGTGACAGATGCTGTCACTTGAGGGTTGATTGAATGTTTGTCACATCACTGGATGTCAGGGAGTGAGCACGGACACCAGGATTACATTTACCAACAGATCCCTCAAAGCACGTTCCTTTAGTGAGTTTGTGGTGATTTTTAATGACCCTTAAAATGATAAAAGTCACAGGCAAACAAGTTCCTTTGTAAAGGAAGACCAGCCTACAGGTTTTAGACTCTGACAGCTATGTGTTCATGACAATGGCAGATTATGGCCGACAGTATATAGAGAGCACAGTAAAGCCCCCAAGGATGCTCCAGTTGCCATGACCGCTATACCATATCGTGTTATGCGGCTTGCACTGTTTGGACTGCAGAGAGGGAGAGAGACTGGAACAGGGAGGGGGTGTTGGTGGTGGTGGGAGGGGGTGTCAGGCCTATACTGCATACACTGTGAAGGGGCTGCTCTCTGGACAAATGGTGACTCACAGCACCACCACCATCCGCTGATTGTTTCTCGGAAACACTCTGGCTGTTGTTCACTTCATATGGGTGCTTTCACGTCTACCTGTACGGTGCTGTTCTGAAATGCAGTGAAAGCCTCTGTGATCAATGCTGGTGAACACCGAGCCAGTCGGCCGGCCCGCTGGCTGGCTGCGCAATGCGTGTTTTGGTGCAGGTACAGGTTGTGGTCGTTTCCTATATCCACCTGCTCCTTTTTAAGGCTGCGTAGCCTCAAACTGACAGAGGTGATAATCAAGCCATGATTATGCAAATCAAGCCAGAAAAATGCAGACCATTTCTCATTTTTTTACCAGTTTGTGTGGTTTGAAAGGTCCTTAACAGGGTCAAACCAACCACTCACCTCAACCCACATAAACAACTTCATAGTAACCTCATACTACAGCCACACACTGTAAAGCCTCTCACATTAGTCATAGAAAATAGGACAGTCACACTTAGTTAACCCCTCTACGAGCAGTCTGAGGGATCATTTCTCCAGCTCTTTCTCTAAAATCTGATCAGAATTTGAAGGGAAAAGGCTTTTTACTCAAAAATTGTATACTCTTTGTAAGTCTGCACATATCAGTCATCTTCAGCGTTGTTTCATCTTTGCCGCTGGCAGTCATTTGCAAGAAAAGGTGCTCTATCTCGTCTTTGGAGTAAAATCCATGTTTCGCTTTACATAATGGCTGACGACGCCAGGAGCAGAGTCACAAAAGGCAGTTTACATTTGGGTCTGAATCCAAAGGACAGTACCATGTCGAGGTACAGGAGAGAAGCGTCCGTAGTACTTTGCTCTGGGGCATTATTGAAGTGCCCTTGAGCACACAATTAGACCGCTGCCTCACTCCCTCTTTTCTAAAGTAATCTAGATTGGGAGTGTGAGCTAAATGTCTACTGCGGTACTTTCTCGCTGTCACAGTGCAGTTCAGGTTTTAGCTGCATGACAAACAAAATCATCCTCATGGATTCAGCAGAGCTTGTTCTGCTGCTGTCGCATTAGTAACTCTGTCCCAGATAATACCCTGTGGTGGTCGACTGTGCTGTTCTTTCTCTCCGTTTTTCCTGAACAGTGAGGCCCATTCTTGGTTCGTAGTCCAGAGCCAGAGGAGACATGACTGTTTTGTCTCAGCGGGGACTGTGTCTACTTTCTGGACACGTCATTTCTTTTATTTTCTCTGTGCAAAGTCACTATGGCCTGGAAAAGAAGATTTTATCATCGAGACTCGAGAGTCTTGTCCATTGTTTTTGACTTTTGCACATGGTGAGCACATCACGAGTGCATTTAGAAAACAAAGTCTCCCACATGTCTTCAGCCTTGAAAAAAAGATGGTTATCAGCCTCTGATATTTCCACTTAAGCTGCGTAGTATTTTACATCGAAAGCGTATATTCAATAGAGCAAAAACTGTGAAAGAGATGACAGCAACATACAGAAATTATACTGACAAAGGTCAGCATTTCTCAAAGGAACATAAGCTTATTGACTCTCTTGCTTTGAATTAGATGAGAACATCTGTACCACTCTCACATCTGTCTCTTAAACATGAGACTACCGCCAGCAGCCCGTTAGCTTAGCTTAACGTAAAGGCTGGGAACAGGGGGAAACTGCTAGCCTGTTTCTGAAGGTCAAAAAATTTAGAGCTTCATATTAAGAGCACACGCGAGAGTGGTGTCGATCTCACATCTCACTCTTGGCGAAGAAAGCGTGAATCATATTTGTCAAAACGTCAAACTATTCCTGTCAGTGAAGCAGAAAAGAAGAGCGCTGATGTTATTTAAAGAAGAAGGCAAAGGGTGTTTATTTCCTCCAAGTGAGTGTGAGATATATGAGGGCGGTGGCTAAAAAAAATGGCAAGTCAGGGTTGAGTCTTTTTGTGCCCTGTCAGCCCTCGCGGGACAACCTCTCACTTTCTCAGACACGCAGAACAAAACACAGAAACAAAATGGCTGCTGCCGAGGCCTCGAAGCTGTGACGAAGCACGGAGAGCAAACCGCATCGTGCAAATGCAAATGTTTGGGGTGTTTTAAAAGTTGTCTTATATGCTTTCTAAAACTTGCCAGGCTGATAGCATTGTCTCATTGCATTGTGTCGGGTAGTTAAGTGGTTATTAATGGAGATAGGCCACAGGCACGAGCAGCTTAGTTGTCAAGACTCCTCTCGGTGCTCGCACACAAGCGCGACTCCTCTAAATTTAGCTTTATTTAACTTGCCTCAGTTGTACCCACTCACTGAAGTGATATGACAACTACCATCTCCCAAGTGATGCTCTTGCATTTGAAGCTTCCCTGGAAGTGAAAATCAAAAACCTCCTCCATCTTTTTACCTTTTAAAGCCACATTTATGAGACAGTTATCTGTGAGGCCGATCCACCGCGCTGTCAGGCCCCGTCATCATTCTGCCATCTGTCCTCCGTCCCGCTCTCACAGGGTAACATTATTATTCTTTTGATTAATGAGAGGAATTTAGGGAGAGGAATGGAAGCGTGGCGAGTGTAAATTTGAGGCAGATAAAGCGCAGTGATCGCCAGGTTGAATCTTCTAAGAAATACTATGAATGCTTTCTGTGGAAATACAGATTGTCAATCCGGGATACTAAATTAAAAATGAAATTCCAGATGATAATAAGCTTCATGGCTCAGATTTTACTACATCAAGCTGATATTTTGGAGTCTCTTGTATGTGTGTGTGTGTGTGTAGGATATGATGCAGACTGCTTTAGTTTCACATTGATCTGTAGCTTCAAACATATCACTTTCACCATCGCATTAACCACGGCTCTCGCAGTAAACCATCCCTATGCAACTTTCCACAATAAAAGCACGCATAGACGGCATCACTGAAGCATAAAGTCACCAATTAATCTGCTCGGATCAACATGAATACACCCTCTGCCCTCTACATTACGTGGCATTGTGTGCTCAGGTGCGGGGACAATACGTCTGTATCAGTCTTCTGCAAACACGGCACTGTGTGGAGTGTGGAGACGCTTTTCATTCAAGGATCAGCGGAGTGTCATGTGGTGTTTTTTTTTTTGGTGATATTGTTGCTGTGGGTCTGTGTGTCGGGAAGGGTGATTTACGATGCTGCAGTGCAGCTGACCGAGGGTGGCGGTGCAGGTTAGCCTCTGCAATGCTTTTGCAGGAACCTTAAACAGCAGGGTATGCGTAGGACAGAGGGGAGACACAGAGTATTTGACTGATTCTTTCATTTGATGTGAGCTTTGTCACATTCAAACTTCATTATACAGCACGCATGCACTATTATTGCATTACAGTGCGAAGACTGCAGGCTTTATAAGGCATAATGGCATGCGTGGTGTCATGTTTTATGTGTTTTGCATCTGATTTGACATTGTAATGAATTTGTTTTGAGCTCCATAGTCACCATACAGATATTAAAGTCAATTTTCTCACGTTTTTTTTTGTTCAACTCCTTAGAATTTCTCCCTAATTCATCCATGTACAATGCATATAATGTATTAAAATGGCCTTAAAAAATATTATTATTATTATTATTACTATTATTATTATAGAGACATAACACATAATGGCCTCAAATTGTGCTGGACCAAACAACTCATTGATTGGTAAACATATTAGATATTCACACATTTTTTATTTTGCAGTTTTCAGTGGCTCAAACAGATGTAAGAAATTAGCTTTTTTCTGATGGTTGTATTCTGTCAGAAGGTATTTCTCATCCTCCGTGTGCACCTAATGGCTTTTTAATGTCTTTGTTTTTATGACTTCTCAAATATTTAACAGGCCCTTTCATGACACTGGTGTGGCCTGGCTGCTAAGACCCATGACCATGAATGAAATAGGGAGTCGTTTGGCATTGAATGCGTCCTGTTGGGCTGTGAAATAAACCTCTGGGGATCACTGATTGGAATTCTTTCATCTTGTCTCATAATCCCCTTCTGTACAAATATGCTCTATTCCAACAAGCTGTGACCAAAGGGCTAATGAAACACATCAATATTGATTAGGACATAACAGTCTGACGGTCTGTTACTGCAGTGTGGCTAAAACATGGGGACTTCTGCCTTTGCGCTCTGTGGCTGTTTTCCTGCCGAGGATTCCATCAAACGCGAAGATATAAAAAGGACATTGCTGTATTTTTCACTCAGAGAGCCTTGCCTCTCTCCGCCGTGACGTTTATTGCATCGTAAAACACGAGCGCTTGTGCTTCTAATTCAAAACAGGCTGCAGAGGCCTGTGCAGAAATTGCTTGTTTGATTGTTGGTCATATGTTCACCGCCATCCCCTCAAACCCTCCACCCCGTCTGATCCCAGTCTTACTTTTTCTCCTTTCAGCTTAACTGCCAACCTCAGCCCATGAGCACCCCTTCCTGTCATGTTTCACTTGTCAGTGTCATATCTCCCCAGGCCCCCCAGCATCCAAAACGTCATATGTAATAAATGTGACTGTGGGTGCTCCAATGGTTGGGCAAATGATGTAGCCAGAACCCCTTTAACCCATGGAGACTCCAGAGGTGACTGTGAGGCTAAAGGGCATTAGGTGACAGGCGGTATGCTGTGCATACTGAATTAAGCCCGTATGTTATTTTCTTCTTCATCCTTGTGCATATGTACTTTCTGTTCTTCTAAACTTCCTACGCTTGCTTAAAATAAACATCTCAGTCTGCGCCGCTGAGATGCTCTCGTCTTGTCTCCTCATCTATTGTCACTTTTGCTGTGCTCTGCACTTGTTTCCAAGGAGCAGGAGGCTGGCTGGTAAGGAGCCATGCAGCTCAGGAGCAGCAAGGAGGGGGGGGCTGAGGGGGCGGTCAGCCTTAAGTCACCAGGCTTGCCCTTGTCTTCACCCTCAGTCTATCTGGTCTCTATTAGCGAAAGCAGCAGCAAAGCCACCCTCAAGAGATAATAAATAGGATGATGACATTGCTTTTACTTCGGTGCTGCATGATAATGGATGAACTGTGAAGCAGTTTTTACATTAGCATACACACAGGTCATCCTGTGGCATCCCTCAGGCTGTTTAGAGTGAGCGGTCACTCTGGAAGAACAGAGTTCATGAGAGAAGGTGTGTGACTGGAATACCAAGTGAGTAACTTCCCGTCATTGACGAGCTGTGCAATTTGGCCCCGACACTTCCAGAAAGCAGTAAACTGTAACTTCTGGCATCCGAGAACCACGCGCACTCACCATAATGATGAGAAACTAATAAAGCTGTGGACCAATCTGACCTGCAACAGGTTCGTAAACCACAACCTATAGCACCAACAGTCATTTCTCTCACCGACTTCGTCTGCTTTACCCTCTAAATAGCTCAGTAAACTGCCCGGGGCACGGACAGGATACGCCTTGTGTGATTTGCTTATGTGTTGTATAACATGCCTTGTAGGATATTATGAACAGATTAGGTTTGAGTGTTTGTATCTCTGCACATAGAGAGCACAGTCCGTGGGGTCCTCACCTACCCAGTGGTTAAAGCGTTCATCATACAATAGTGTTTTTCTGTATGTGCCTTTATATTCTAAAGCTGTCTCTCAGTGTTATTCCAGCCTAGCTGAACAAACGGCTTTGAGCTCTCTTCCCAATTACACCAGAGTCCAAAAAATCACCAATAAAACTTCACATTTCATGCAAATGTTCTTGCTCTGTATGCAACCCATCATGACACAGTGTCATCAAGCCATAGGCAAGGACTGATGATTATATGGCAGACTGATGGTTTCGCATCTAGTTCTGGATTTGAATGTCTGAGGAACCGTAGCTGTTCTCAAGGCCACAGTGGAGAAGGTAATGTGTTTCCCCTTCACGATCTCCTCTGAAGTGCTCTCCTCTGTCTGAAGCGGGTAGCCTACACTGTTATGATCCTCCACCCGCTGCTCTTTAGCCATGTGTTCCTGAGCTGTAAATGGTGGGGCCAGATGAATAAGTGATGGGGTCTCGGACTTCTCAGGTCAATAATGCATGGCATTCTTTGTCGAGCAGGCCGCTGGGATGTTGCCGCAGCACTTAGCGCTCGCTCCTCTGCGGAGAGAGAGCTCCAGCTGTAGTGACACTTGGGCTCGTTGTGTAATGTTACATCACTGCTGTTGTTATTCAGGCTAGCCGTGGTTCCTGGAAGGGTAGTGTCATCTTATTGTTATGGTTCAAATGTGTTAAAACCTCGGAATAAGAAGGATAGAGGAAGCATTTTAGGGTGCGGAGTCATTGTTCTTTTGAGCCCCAGAATGTTTTTGGTATATTTTCCATCTACTGTCTCATCTGTAGTTAAATGACAATCCAACAATGTTCATTTGAAAGGAACACCCACTCGATCCATTTCACTTCAGTGCTTTTGTCACTGCAGGCTTCTGTAAGGAGAGATAACAGCTGTACCAAGTGAAGAGCTGTTGCAGCCTTCACATTTAAAGTGTTTTACCGAACAAGATTTATTTTTATAAGGTAAATTCACATCAATCTCTTATCTGTTAAAACGTCAAACTACTCGGCCTGTAGATAACCTTTAAATCCAGCTATTGTAGTGCTAACGCAGTGTTAAAGCGATGCCTGAATCTGTGCATATCATCTGAAGTTTTTGCAGCAGAGCAGAAAACCAGACGCTGTTTCATCTCTGTCAGCTCGATACATATAGTTTTTAAACCTCTGGCAAACTGCATCAGTCACACTCGAGTGACGTCTCACGATTACTTCCTTTGTTGTGAAACGTTCATCAGACATTTCAGCGTAACGTTTCCGTCAAAGATCTTTCATTCAGGAAGACAAAGAGAGATGTTTGATGCAGGGAAGGAGAGGGAGCGTCTGAAACCGAAACTGGAGAGCAAACAAAATGGCAGCCAGCACGCACACACACACACACACACACACACACACACAGAGCAAGAGAAGAGAGAGACGCACACATCCAACTCGATGTGCGTGGAGCAGTGAAAAACAAAGATCTGTTGTCTCTCTTGCCACAAGCCACATCAAAGCTCCACAGTATCTCACCATCATGGTCAGGATCTGTCACGTATGAAATCTGTCTTACAAGCTTCAAATAATTCCACAGTAAGTATTCTGATAAAAATAGATCATAAAAAGGACTATTATGTAGCAATAAAGGCGCAGCATTTACAAAAGTAGCCTTGATTTTGTCAGATTTAGCTATAAATTGCATTTTAAAAATAGAAGGAATAATATCTTCCGGCATTCTGCATTTTTACGGGCTGTACCTGACGTACTAAACCTGGATGATACATCCAACAGTATTTGGTTATCTGGTAGATGTAAAAAGCAAAGAGGACGACAGAGATGTGAAACAGAAGGACAGACAGAGCAGAGGGAATGAAGGACAGAGAGGATTGATATTAAAGAGGAGAGAATGGAGAAAGTGTTGAGGGTGGAGCAGTCGGTGGGGACTTGTAATCTTCTGCAGGTAGAACGTGATTGGATAGAGTATGAAATAAGCCATCCTCCAGGGTGGAAAATGTGCGGAATGGAAATAAGAGCATCTTCATATCTTGGTTATTGTTCCCAGGTGTCAGTCATATGGCAGTAAACACATGATGGATGGACGGAGAGCTGGAGAAATGGATGTTCTAGTGCATATTCAGTGGTACTTATTTCTTGCAGAGAGCGTTGTCCAGTACATAAATAAAGGTTTTTAGCTGTTTTTATTGCTTATTCAATTATTCCAAATAGTGTTGATGAATGTGTGGAGTTCTTACTCCAGAAATTGACTTGAAACGTCGTCATATATCACATTTTACAGCATCTTTTTTAGTGCCATAGATTAGATCATTCTGCTAATTAGCAAGTCTTACTCTGCCACAGTCATTGGCGACAAGGACGTGATAAAGTGTGTATATATGCCTGCATATACAGTACTGAGATGAGTTTGTGTGTTCAGTGCGCCGCACTGCAGCCGTTGTGTGATTTTAATAACTGAGAGGTTGATTTTTGGCCGTGAGCGTTCTGGTTCACCGTCTTTATTGCTTTTGTTTCGACATGGGGTCAAAAGGTCACAGTGGTTACCATTTCCTGCCATAAATGTCAGCGTCGGGGTAATATATGCTGACAGGGTGGGAGAAAGATGAAGTGATTATATTTATATATATTAACTCGTGCTTAGTCTGTTAGCTTGATACTAACTCATAATTGGAATTATCATTAACATGCTAAAGGAATTAGCATTACAGCTGCAGTAATATCATAATCTTAACAAATTATCCATTTTATTTCGTTTGCTTACACAAAACAGCACGTGTGCTCATACTTACAGGCATATATTCATCAGCTCAGTGGAGATGAACCAATAGCTGCTGACTTCACACTGCTAAGTCAAAGCAAGTCAAACGCTGCACACTGACCAGCTACGGTGACCTCACATGGGTAACTGTATGAACACATAGCTACTCATGTAACACAGATAAACAACATTACACTAGTTGGTCTGAACAAAAAAGTCAGAATCGGTCCGGCCCCTCCTTTTTCAGGTGTTGATCAGCCTGAAGTGATGAGCTCAGATACCGTCCTGTTCAAAATGACATTGTGGTTTGTTTTAATTGACCCTGATTTGTGTACTGGAGAATCTCGTGGGCAGCAGATGTGCGCGCACACACACACACACAGCTTCCTGTGTGGCCATATCAGTGCAATATTTACAAATTTATATTCATACAGTGTTCATGTTTGCATTCTTTTATTTGTAAAACACAGCAGCAGAAAGAATAGATATTAAAACCAAAGACATATTACCTGAAAAATGTCCAGTTATCACATTACTCCACTGACAAAATAGCTAATGATAAACAAAAACCACATATCCCATATTCATCTTCAGCAAATGGAAAGTACTCAGGTGACACTACATGACCAAAGTCGAGAACAGGTCCTTCACACAGGACGTCGATTTGGCTGAAAGCTCAGAGTGAACTTTAAGTTTGAATTTCTAAGTTTAAAATTGCCTAATTAAAAATAACCAACAAGCCAAATTTTAGAGCCAGGACACATTTTGTGCAATGAATAATTAAATAACAAGCTTTTCACAAATCTCAACAGTTCTTTTTTTAGTCAATAATTATTTCCGTTGCTGCTCAAACAAAGAGCGTCTATCTTGAGCCGTCATGCTCCGGTCATTATGGTCATAAATTCAGCTTGAACTGTAATCCACACTAATTAATGCATTGATGAGAACAGCGTTTTATTACACGATGCCTGCTCCAGCAGCATTTTGTGTGGATCCTTGATAAAGCCTGATGATGAACTCCTTCCAGGGCTGAAGCAGGCAGTGCTGAGGGCAGCTAACATGCAAAATGTGAAGCTTGTAATTAAGACGTAAAGTAAAAGGTCAGTGTAGCCTGTTAAAACTTAATTGTCTGAATTTGCTTATGTAACCAGACAGGCAGGCGAGGATGCGCTCTCTTTCTTCAGCGAGTCGCTCCGAAGATCTGACTCCATTCAGACATTAAGCACTGCACCGTCCAGTTGGAGGTTTATATAACCTAACATGGCCGCCGCTGTTGTGGAGGCATGCAGGACAGCGAGGAGAAAGGGGAGAGAGAGACAAATCTGAGAGATCAGAGCAGAGAGAGATGGGATAAACACGATGCATAAACATATTCAACACGCACATTTTGTCTGCAAATCAGTACAAGCGCTTTGAGTGTGTCAGCACTTCGCTCACCTTCAGTTATATAAACTGGCCTCGGAATAAATGCTGTAATAAACAAGAGCCTGTAAACAGTGCAGGACTTGATCATTATGATGCAGCTGTTGATCTGAGGACGTATTCATGACTGAATCCATCCACGGAGATGAATGCAGATGAATCTGTATACCACCGAGGGACGCTTTAATGATTTACACCATGACAGACTGCGACGCTGCCATGGCAGTAAAAAATGGCTTCATATCCTGTGTATGTGGCTGATGTTGTTGTAAACATCTCTGGACACACCGGTGGGTGAAGCACACACACACAGAGGGTACAGCGGGACCTCAAAGGCAGAAATCAACCAGACTGCTCACTCAGTCACCACGATGAGACATGCCCAGGTGGGGCAAAGCCATCTGTCCACGATCGTACACAGACTCTCACTCCCGACTTGATTAGTCTGCTGTGCGTCTCACTTTGGGGTGAGATTTAGACTGTTTTCCAAAGTAATGATTAGTGAGCATCATTTGGCTGTGGTTAACTTATTGTGTGAGGTTTTTCCATGTTAATGCCATTTTGGTCTCAGTTGGGTTTTTACATTGCAAGAAATAGTGGTCTTATAAAGACACAGAACTGCTTTAAAGCATTGATTCTATAAAGTAAATCTGGTGGATTGCCTTTACTGTATGTGTTTTGTAAAATGTCATTTAGTACAGCATACAGTGCATTAATGTTTCAAGGGTTTTAATGGGCTGGATGGTCTGTTTAGGTGTGTTGTTCCTCAAGCAGTTCATTTACCCGCCTGCCATCAACTTCAGTCAGTACACAGAAAAAGCAGATTTGGAATAACTGAGCTTGTCATTTGCACTTTGCTCAAGTACACTGCTGATTGTCCTTCACAAGGCTTAAACATGGAGTACTCAGCCTCAGTGTGCCGCAATGTGCTCCTTTAACCCTCTGTATTACCTGCACTTTTCATTCAGACTGAAGTGGTATAAATTTGTCACTTAAATCTGCATCAACTTATTATTTTTTTTGTCCACGCAGGGAGAAGCAGAAACAAACCATAAACATATGCATCACATATTATCACCTAATAAAACTGATATGGTAGCATACAGGTGTTTGCCTGCTGTTGCTGGAGACTGCATTGATGATGAAAACAGTAGGGCTAGAAAGTCAAATTGAGCTGAAAGATGTTAAACCTCACTGTACAGCTGAGGAACTGCAGACCTTTCACAAGCATGTAGTCCTGCTGTCCACTGTTAATAAGAAAATATTGATTATAGCTGCTTTAAACTACATGAAACTTTGAACCCAGTAAAAACAGAACCAAAGTCTGAGCGTACGATCGGTTTGTCTCAACCGTCCTAAATCCTTTGTAGAGCTGCAGTTCGGTGTTAATTCTCACTAGAATTGGCACGACTCTCAAAATATCCTTGATCAGAGCTTTTTTACGAAGCCTTTTTGTTTCTCTGAGAATGTCCATAAAAATATTTCAACCCAGCAGCCAGTGGTTCATCATTATTCCTCCCTGGCCAGTAAAGGCCATTATTGTACCAGTTTTACCATTAAGCCAAATAACTATGAGCAGGAAGTCTGAAGGGGTTTAACCAGTTTGGATTCTAATTTGTAAGAATGTCTTGCAGCCACATCCTCTGATAATCACTAACTCAACTGGCACGTGACAAGTTGTTTCATGATCACCTTTGGAGTTAGCTCCCAGTAATCCTACATCTGGAGATGCCCAAGTGTTTGGCTTACAGTACCAGCCTCTCATGACCAACAGAGGGGAGGAGAGGATCACAGCTACAGGGCTAACAGGCTGTTTATGTCTCTCCGTGGCTAATCCTCCAAAATCCCAGGCAACCCTGTCTGAGACTGGCATTCCTCTGCAAACATCAGTTGCCTGCTCCCTTCCTGTTCATTCCCCAACAAACAAACACTGCCGCTGCAGCTTCCTAATCCTCCATTATACAGCCTGCAACAGTAAACAGAGAGCTGGAGGACAGACCCTTCCATTACCTCTTGGTGTGATTTTTTTGGTTTGATTTCTTTCATTGTTTGACTAAAAACCAATTTAATTTGGCCCGTTTGTTGCAGGCTGCGCTCTCACCCCTGGAGAATGTTTTTTTTAGATTTCATACCTTTAAGCTGCTGCTGTTATCCAGAGCGACTTGAAGCCGGTGGGTGGAGAGGAGTGTATCACCTTGCTCGCTGGCGCCAACTGTTCAGAATAGCCTTGTTGCTCAGAGGGATGCAGAGAGGAGACAATGAATGTATGATGCTGTGGGATTGCAATCACAGGTGCATGTCAAGTTCAGGGTTTCACCGTATTCTTGAACATGTATTTTAATCTTGATGACTTTCCAAATTGCCAAAAGCCAGCTCATTTCTATTTCAGTAGTCAATTGTCAAATCATCCAAGTTATCCATCGCCCGAGTCTATTTATGCCTCATTGGACTCAGCTGTACTGTGGCATCCAAACAATCCATTCTCTTATCTTTTGTCTCTCCTCCAGCCCTCCCCAAACTCCCACCAGGATCTTCTCTTCCCTGTTGGAGACCTTCTCCACCCCCCACATCCAGCAGCCATGGCAGATGACGCGGACATGCGCAATGAGCTGTCAGACATGCAGCAGCGCGCCGACCAGCTGGCCGATGAGGTGAGAACGACACACTTGCTGCATCACCGTGCTTTGAGTTGTGATGACGCGGACGCGATGGCACGCATACTGACTCACAGAGAGAGGGATTGAGCACGTTCACATGCACACAAATGAGAAGCAGGAACATCAGAGACACGTTCAAATGGCAGATCCTAAAAATCTGGAACAAGACAAATGGATACTAAGAATTTTGTGGATAAATATGCAGTTTTTTCACATGATAGCAACTGGCTTTACCAAAAATCTTTTCATTAATTTCCTAAATCTGAAAGCTATTTTTCTGAAACAAAAGTCTTTAATTTGAACTGCATTCTCATAATGTGTAGGATGTTTGAAGCCAAAACTGTAGAGATTGTTAAAATTGTTGCAGTTCAGTCTTTGTATGCGTAACAATAGAAATTATACAGCACCATGTTAGTGTCTGCCTAGGGCTGCGGCTGTTTGCATGTGTGTGCACGCACACATGTGTGTGTGTATGTGTATGCATTTGTGTGGTTGCAGGTGATGGGAAAGTATCGCTGCGTCTGACTTTACATAATACTACATGGCAAAATCATGAGCGTGTGTTTGTGTGTGAGACACAACCCAAATGTGCATACTCATGAGTGTGAATTGACAAAACTGATTGCGAGTGTGTGTCCGTGTTCGTGTGTAGGAATTCATCTATGTGCTTGAGCTTGTGTGTGTGTGTGTGTGTGTGTGTGTGTGTGTGTGTTTGTGTGTGTGTTATAACGGAGTAAGAAAGAAAGAGACAGTCTCTGCTATGGCCCAGAGCAGATAAGCCCACACCCTTCCAGCTTCACATATGACTCACACTGGCACAGCTGAGCAAAATATTAAACGCACACACACACACACACACACGCACACACACACACACACACACACACACACAAACATAGGGCATGCATAAAATGGCGGTGTCAGAATTACAGTTTTAGCCTGTGTTGAACTGACTTACATGAGCTCTCAGATCCCAGAGAGGAAACAGCTCATATATTGTCCATTTCAGATGTGAGAACATGAGCTCAAGTGCTAGAACATAAGTGCAAGGACATTCTGGTTGCTTCACATCAGACGAAAAGAGAAAGATGAAAGAAAAAGAAAAGACACTCAAAAAGGAGGAAGAAGAGAAAGAAGACCGGCTACATCAAAAATGGCCGCTCAAATCAAGGCTGTGCCCCATTTGATTCCTTACCCAACCCCCCTTTCCCCTCCCCCCCACCACTCCGGGGGATCAGCCGTGCTCGCAGCGAGCACAGCAAGGCGAAGCTGTGTCATTGTAAGAAGAGCGAGGTATCAAAGAGCGCCCATCCCTGCCGAGTGGCAAGCTGTGCTCTGCAGCCACATGCTCCTTACAGAGGGAATTGGAACGTGCAGCTACATATCTGTCACCACACAGGCTAAGAATAGACCTCCAACAGTCTGGGAAAAAGCAGTAGAGAGGGGGGGGATCAAAGTGCAGTTATTTTTATTGGCAAAGCTGCTGTATTCTTAGGTAAATCGCTGGTGAGCAACTCGATCTCTGATGTGCTTCAAAGCAATTTAGCTTTGATTGCAAATCTAAATCGTCGTCAGCAGAAACATCTCAGAAATCAGTCACTGTTACATCTACCTTCAACATTCCCTTCATAAGGTCAGGCGTATTCAATACTCCCAGCCCAGACAGTCTGTCACTGCGAGTTCACGTCGAGTTCATGTCGATAAACGGCAGATATTGATCCTTTCTGTGTCCCGCTGATTGTTCAAATTGACTCCACTTTGTTGTGATACAGGCTCGCTTATCCTCAATTCAATGAAAATACACAGCACAGAGACGTGATTGTGTTGTTTTTGCGGAAACCCAAGGAAACGTACGTTTGTTTGTTCTCAGTTTTACAAATGTGATGTCAAACTGTCCTTTTTCTGTGTTAAGATGGCTGGAGCTTTTTGAATCTGTCACGTGATCTCAAGTGGAATCTAACTGTGTCTCTCATTTGCCCACAGTCACTGGAGAGCACTCGTCGTATGCTGCAGCTGGTGGAAGAGGTAAGAAAAAGCCATAAAACTTTGAATTCATTAATAAAATCTAAAATGTGATGCAGCAAGAACAAGAAATTAACACTGTGACACAGGAAGTCAGTCATGTCTCACATACACTTGGGGCAAAGCTCTTACGTATGCAGGCTTATATGTGTGTACTCCATCAGAAAAACTGCAGAAACAAGAGAATTTAGTGCACTGAGTTTGCAGATAATCAGGGAATTTAATGAAAAGAAAAAAACAGCTGCACCATATAAATTCTTACAGTTTTAATAGCTTGAATATTACATTTCATTTTGTTCCTGTCTTGCAATTCTGTTACCGTTATTAAGACTTTCATTTCAGCTGTTTGGGAAGAGAGATGTGACCTTAACTCAAAGATTAATTAAGGGATTTTCAGTTACAGTTTTTACACAACGTCCCCATTATTCTCATTTTCCACAAAGAACACCAGGCTGTTCACAACATTTCCCCACTGGGAGAGACTGTGGCAGCACGCATGAAGACAGTAGGCTGTCTCACAGGAGCAGAGCTGAATGTGCACTGGTACAGCAAGGACAGTGAGAGGCTCCTGGCTTTAGCTTCATATTTAATGGACAGATATGACACTCATATTGATCTTTTTATTGCTATTTATACACTTTATCTGAAGGGGCGTGCATAAGACTGACACGACTGTCATTACCAAGATGTGACACCTCAAGGAGTCCTTATGAATATTTATGTTGTCATGTACTGCTGTCATTAAGTGTCAGTTTTGTCATTTTTAATGCAGCTTTGACATTGTTTGAGATGTCTCCGGTGGTTAGCTTACTTAAGCAACAAGTAAAGCTTAATGTATTCCCAGTCATCAAACTGGCCTTATAACATTTAATGACATCTTAATGTCAAGTCCAAATTGTACCACCGTTAATTGAGGTCAAGAAAAATATTTCGTAAAACAGTTGTAATCATCTCATGACAGCCAATGTCATAACCAACCACATATGACAGTTTCATGTCATCTTAACACAACGCATTGAAAATGACTCCTTCATGTCATGGTTATGACAGTATAATGTCAAATTAAGTATGACCTTTTTATCTAACTATGGGTCAGAAAGTGGATATTCCTTTAATATCTCTCCTGCTGGTACCAAAAGACATTGATACTGATCCATTTTTCATTTGGATCTGGAGTCAAATCTCTGGCTCATTCCATAGGCAGAAAAAACGATTTGGGCGAGCTGCTGCTCACCCTATTGATTTCTGAAACTACTCAATTCAAATTTAAGATTTAGCTCCACTGTATTTTTCTGTCGTCGAGTCCATTAGTCAGATGGGTCTGAGTGAATCATGAGTCATGACGTGAATGACGAGCACATTATGCCAAATGAATTAATGTGAAAGAGAGAGAGAGAGGATATATACACACACACGTATACGCACAGTATCCATAGATTTCTATTTGCTCATGTATGAATAATACTGTCAAAGAGAAACAGAACCTGAGAGTGACACGCCAGCAAGCAGACAGAAATGCAGGGAATGAAACAGAGGGGGATGGA
This sequence comes from Chaetodon auriga, assembly GCF_051107435.1. Classification (NCBI taxonomy): domain Eukaryota; kingdom Metazoa; phylum Chordata; class Actinopteri; order Chaetodontiformes; family Chaetodontidae; genus Chaetodon; species Chaetodon auriga. The sequence goes on along the minus strand of NC_135091.1, from coordinate 17,757,252 downwards.
TACAGGGAGGAAAAAAAAGCATAGACAGCTGGGGGGCAGTGGTGTCTGACAAGCTCTGGGTCCAGATCTCAAGGTCATATTGATCATCAGTCGACATATGTCATCACACAGCTCCACCCTACGACTGTACTGCAGGCGGGGAGAGACTGAAGGAGAGCGAGACATGGGAGGAATAAAAGGAGATCGTTTACTGCTCCTCCTCCTCCTCCTCCTCCTCCTGTTTAAAAGACAGTCAGAAGGATGGAGGAGGGGTGAAAATGAGAGAAGGGAAGGTGAGAGGACTGATAGATGTGCAGAGTCTAATACAAGTCTGCTATGAAATGAGTCTCTTCATTACTAAATTGCTTTAGATTTTTATGTTCCATTATCACACAAATAGCTAACAGCAGTCCGACGTGCCCTGATTCATAGATAACGTTCAGTCTGTTCAATGATAGCATCACTCAGGATGGGAGATGATGGGCTGGAAAATTGCAATGGCAACAATAACAGAAAAAAAAATATTTTCTGAATTAAAAGTAGCTGATTTTTCAAATCAGTGCGCACCCTGAGATTTCCTCTCTTCTCTACAGCTTTCACTCGACAAAGTGGAAGCCCTTCTAAGCAATCGATTGCATCCTGCATGGTCACTACAAGCTGCTCAGCTGTAAAACAGTGTTACTGTATCTGAATGGAAATTTCTGTGGAGTAAATGACTGTAATTCTGCGGTTTGTCCCTCAAACTGACTGCAGCTAAGCCAAACCACTGTGGCTTGCTTCTTCCTGTTAGGCCAGTGTCACAAATACAGATTATTATATTCTGTATTATAATGTATTATAGAAATACAGTAGATTAAATTCATTTATTTTGTCCAAAGGTACATAGAAAACCATTTGATGAAAGAGGGATGTTCCTCTAACGTCAGAGGAGTCAGCTCGAATCAGATCAGTTTTATTCACATATGCAGCTTAAAATCACTGATTCGATGGTAGAAGGTTCCTTTATGTTGCAGCACGCCAACTATAATCTCTAATTCACACTTTTACGTACTTCCAAATTTGCAACCCATCTGCCAAAATGTGTGAATCTATCCGCCTGATTTGAACGAGGAATCACCATTGAACCACCTCCAGTCGTCACGATGGAGCATGGCTGATTATCCCTTTGAGTTTCTCCGGGGACACATCTGGACCGCTTTGGGATTTCTCTTGGATGTAGGCTTGCTGAATTACAGCCTGATTAATACACCAGTTTCCTTATTGCTCCCCTCTCGACTCTCAGACTTCAATATGGCTTTCCTCCCAAACTGCTGAGGAGGCAGGGGGGGGTGTGTGTAATGATGTGTATGTGCATGCATTCAAGTGTGCGTGTTTGCGCGCTGAGACACCATAATCTTATTTATGCCTATCAGGTCCAACCAGGTGCCACATCTTAGTGTGGCGTCGCTGTATTTCTCAGAAGCGAAGGGGAAGAAAAGTTGCATATAAGCAAGTGTCGCTATCCTCCGCCTCCTCACGCTCTTTCTACCAGCTTCAGAAAACCTGTAGCCGACCCAGCCTATCAGTGACTAATAGCTTTACTGCTGCTCTCATGCAGCCTCAGCTGTTCTGATGCTTCACAGTCAAAGGAAGGGATTAAAATGAAAATCTGACGGCTGAAAGAAGACCAACAGACAATCTACAGTTTAAACGTGGGGGGAAAAAACAAGTCTTGCTTCCAGGTTTCAAGCAATGCTAACGCATCGTCCAAAGGTCGAACAGCTGCTGACTCAGAGTTGGTTATTAATTGTATCATTTGTACATGGAAGTCAAATGGCAGGGGTCACGTTTTAATGAGAGCTCTCTTTTGTGATCAGTGTTAGTATTGCTAATCTCCTGGGAGCTATTTCCATGTTTCCTGCTTAAAGTGTAATGGTCTAATCAATACCAGCCTGTATGCTGATGCTGGGGGAGCAAAACATTCTGATTTGTTCCTTTAGGAGAACAGGAACAGTCACCGAAATGATCCCAGGGTGTTGGGATGTTCCAGTGGTTTGGTTTTACGGACAACATGGTCGACTAACTACCAGCAGTTTATTTTTCTAAAATCTGCAGGGTTTCCATGTTAGAAATGCGTAATTGTCCAGCTCTGCTTTTGATTTTTTCACTGTGGACATTTAATGGAATAGTTCAACATTTTGGGAAGTAATGTTCTTTCTTGGAGAGAGTTAGCTGAGGAAAAAATTATACCACTTTTATGGCTGTATGCTAAATGTGAAGCTAGTTAGAGACAGTTCCCTAGTAGAGACTTCCAGTTTTTATACTAATCCAGACTAATCCAGAATCCTTGTCACAGTTGTTCATTTAAAGGCATTTGGGTAAAGCCTGGCACTAACTGTCCTTGATTGATTAGTGCAGAAGAAGAATCTTTAATCAAAGAATGCAAAATAGTGAGAAAGAGCAGTGGAAAAAACAATCACTTTCCAAAGGAAGGCAAATGTGAAGGGGAACTTGCTTATGGCGGCTCATTATTTTTCAGCAGCCACTGATTCCCTAAGCTGTTGTAACCTCATTACTGACCTCTATTTCATTTTATTTGTCCTCCCTCCCCCACCCTTCATTCCTACCTGGCCGTCTTTGGGGAATAGAGCAAAGATGCCGGCATCAGGACTTTGGTTATGCTGGACGAGCAGGGAGGTAAGCAAGCAAGAGGGGAGATGGTGAAGCATCAATGACTGAGCTACTCACATTCAACAAAGCCACTGTAATACTTCTGTATTAGTAAAAGTAAGACATTATAATTATTCACATACTAGCAGCACCACAAGGGGCATTAGTATTTGTACAAAGTGATGTTGGTGTTAAATTTATGGTATCAAAACACTTGTGAATGGATGAATTGTTTCATATGCTGTTGCTTGTTTTCATTTAAATGCATTTCCAAACTAATTCATTTTTTCCTATTTATTTATTTATTTTACAGTAATATCGTCCGATTAGGGTTTGATTTAATGCATGGTTTATTTGATTGATCGAGAGTGCCCTTAAAACTTTGGGGAAATTTTCTTTCTTTCAGCTTCCTTTATCCTTTGTTTGCTTTGACTAACATTTTTTTTTTTTCTGGTTTGCCTTTACTGCATTTGATTTGCCAGCAGCTTTTTCTTATTTTCATTAGCTAACAGATATAGCAGAAGGAAGTCTTCAAAGTTCCAAAATATTAACAGAAGAGTCTTTAATGCCAGCCACTGCAGTGCCAAACCCCTACAGCTCAACACCAAAATAAATGATTCATTGTCCAGAATCCAGTCAGGTTAACACGTTTGTCTCTGTGGCAGTCAGTGGCAGGTTGACCTCTGGGCTGTTCTTGGATCTGTTTGTGCTGTAATCTTCTCTAGAATTAATGAGGAAAACTGGATGTTCAAATGATTATAATGCAGTCATGTTGGTTTAGTAACCTTGAATTCAGAGCCAACAGATTTTACTTTTTACCACATCAGCTAATGAGCCTTAATGAAAACTAAATGGAATGCTGATTCTTGAATTATCACAATTTGGCCAACCGATCGTTAGCCTTTTACTGTAATTTCTCCTGGGAGCCTAAATGCCCAAACAGGTCTGAGATCAGATAAACTGGTCCTGCTAACAGTCCAGGAGTGTAAGAATACAAGAGGTGGATAAGAAAAAACGATCGAATTAGCTGGTAATGACAAAATATCCAGTCACCTCTCTATCAACCCACATGCTGTTTTGTACAATCCCTGGTTAGATGCAGTTAGTTATTGAGCAAGATAACAACCCACATTAAAGAACAAGCTTTCCAGTGTGCAACATCAAACTGATGATGGCGTTATGTGAAAACATGAAAGTGCACCTTGAGCTTCCCTTGGCTCTATGGAGGCCCTCAGGTCTCCCATTGGCTGGAAGGATGTAAACCAATTCATCAGTCCTGGAAGAGAGAGCCTTAATTGCACCAACACGGTCGTTCACTCATGGGGATGAAAGCTCTATCCCTCCTCTGACCATCCATTTATCCCATCATCCCTAGTGTCCACAGCACTATTCTACACCTGCAGGATCACCACTCCAAAACCAATTGCAACGGCAGACTGGACACAGAGGCGGCTATAAGCCTGGCTGACCTCTGACCCTGTGTTATTGACTTTGTGCAGGCAGCAGAGCCTGTAGGTCTATGGTAACTGATACTGGAGACCGTTATTAAAGGATATAAGGTTTGCTTTTGGTGAAACAGAAATCTTTTAGCCACTGATCATTTTTTCTTAACAGTCACTCTTTATTGAGGGCAGCACGCTCACTGCCATTACCCCACTTCATTCCAATAACACTTACTCAACATGGATCCGTTCTTGGTTGAATATATTTACATAAATGCATGCCAACCAGGGATTTTACAAATCTGAAAAAGTCAATGAACTGATTTTTGAATCCCCTCCATATTTAACTGTGCCTCACTCTTCACACTCTGCCCGCACTGTACTCCCCTTTAATCACAATCAGGATGGAAAATTCTTTGTGCTGTGGAACCGTCACCAACCCACCATCCACCACATCAGCATGACAAAGGCCCTGACGCTCATAAACCAGAATCCAATCATACTAGAAATCCTTTCTGTTACCTTGAACGTTGCGAGGACAGACAAAGCAACACAGGCAGTTTTCAGTTAACTATGCCAGTTTTATTCAGTCCATTGTGGCAGTAAGTAGCAAGTAGTTTAGCAAGTTTAAGCAGTCTCTGAAAGGCTCTCTGAACTGAAAAAGGTATGTTCACCGTGCTTATGCCTTGATACACAATCCATACGGGCCATATAGCCACTCATATTTATGCTTCAGTGCTATTTGAATCCAGTACCTGGTTCGTATAGTGGCTCATCAGACCAAAGAATGTGTAATATTACACAGTGATGCAAAGCTGCTCATTTATATCATTTCAATATTAGTCAACAGGGACACATTATGTTGTCCGTCTGAGCAGCACAAAGGAGCAACTTTAGCTCACTGTCCCAGCAGAAAACTTCTTCTCGAGAGGGAAAAAACAGTCCATGTGGCATGATGCTGGCACCACATTAAACAGCTCTCAAGTGAGATTTCTTTGCTTTGGTCTGGTGAAATCATTAAACATTTGCTCTGAGCACAGTTGCAAGGATTTCAACTGCAAGGTAGTAAGCACTTATTCGATACGTTGACACTTAACATGTGTTATTGGAAATAGTTTGACATTTTAGGAAATATATTTGCTCTCTAGCATAAAATTAGATGAGAAGATCAATACCACTAGCTAACTATGAAGCTATTAGCTTCATTAGTGGTTAGCTTAGCTTTGCATAAAGTGCAGTGAATCTTCTGATATAACTCTCGGCTGGAGAGCAAAGCATATGTCCCAAAATGTTGGACTATTCCTTTAACATCAGTGTTGAAAGATTTTAACTTTAGAACAGAATTCACCAAGAACGTCTAGAAATAGTATTCACTGTCGTTATTTGATTTTTTTTTTGTGCTTTTTATACCATTCTGTGGCCCAAAAACTCCATAAGTGCACATAATTGTCTTTTATCTCACCAAATTGATGCACTCAGTAGAGTTCAGTCTTGATCTGTCACCCTGACACAAGATGCACATACACACCAGAGCACACACACATGACCCACTGACTGCTCATCATAACTCATATTTCTGTCAATCAGTCAATGAAATTCATTCCACTACTGTCATCCCTTTGTCCTGACCAGAGCAACTCGATCGTGTTGAAGATGGCATGAACCATATCAACCAAGACATGAAGGAAGCCGAGAAAAATTTAAAAGATTTAGGGAAATGCTGTGGGCTTTTCATATGTCCATGTAACAAGTAGGTACTGACAACGTGCCCCAAAGGCCCTTTACATATGTGGTGGCGTCCAGTTTTTTCCTCTTTTTTTTTTTCTTTTTTGTTTTACTTTCTTTCGTCACAGTGAGTGTCTGAAGTTGTTGTCTTCTCTCCTTTGTCCTCTCTTTATCTCTCTCTTCCTCTCCTCTCCCTTCCTCTTTCTCTTCTCGTGCTTCATTCTGTGGGGGATAAATGACTTGTGTTTAATCAGAGCAACTGGAGCGCATCGAGGAGGGAATGGACCAAATCAATAAGGACATGAAGGATGCAGAAAAGAATTTGAACGATCTAGGGAAATTCTGTGGTCTTTGCTCCTGTCCATGTAACAAGTAGGTGTTGCTTGCCTGCCTGCCTGCCTGCCATTCGAAAATAAGAATAAATATCTAAGAAGTCAGAATACAATCGAGGTAGAAGTGACATCACAATGGCCATCAGCCAAAAGTCCGCTCTGCTCCAACTCCAAATAACCTCTGACTATACGCCCCTTTCACATCCATATGAGGTGGGCACAGGAGGCCATGATGTGCCTTCAACTACTTCCTCTCTCACACACATAAACATACACAGTGCACTTAAAGTCGAACTGAAATTGGAATTCTCCTCACTTTTTGTGAAGGGAAAAACTGCTAAACTGAAACTATTGTGGATGATTAGACTGTTTCCATCTTCAGTCTGACATTGCTTCTACTCTAACCAACTACCATACGGTAGGATTCAATTTTCCCTAAGCAATTACTAGAATCTAACGCCATTTTACATCGACACTAATGCCAGCATGCTGGTTTTTCTGGCTTTGAGAGTGCGGTGCAGCAAAGTAAAAACAAACTACGATGCTGGGCGAAGAATGGCCTCCATAACAGCATCTATCTTGTCTATAGCAGTCGCCACTGTTATTGTTATTCCTGCTCTGTTCCAGCACACAGCTTGACAACACCATTAGTCCCACCTGTGCCTCTGATTGGCTAATTGTGTCCACTTGCAGCGCACATTGGTTTGCTTTTTCTGCCAAAAAAAAAATAAAAATACAGTTTCAACAAGCCCAAAAAGTGGAGGCTGGTTAGCCTAGCTTGCTAATGTTAGGCCTGATTCCAACAGACATTAGTTTTTTCTCCCACACACTCTGTGATGTGTTTAGCTCATTAGCTGGCTCTCTTTTATGAGTCCAAATCTAAGGTGTGCTATTCTTTGTGGTAGTTATAATTTTTACAACACAACAACAAGAAGTGCCAAGGATATAGGATTTCTGAGCAAGACTGAATTTTAATTTCAGTTCGACTTTGATGGCAATTTGGACAATGTGCAGAAATATACTGTCAGTAATTGCGGGCACATGCAGCAGCCTTGGCTTCTTATTGCACCATTTCTCCTAGATTGGTCTGCAGACAAACAATGTCCCTGAATTCATACCTCTATGACTGGCAAGCATCCCATAGTCCTACAGTCTGAGCCATCACTACATGATTGGCCTCAGAGAAGTAGCACCAATACAGTACTTCCAATTCACAACCAGCATGCACCATGTAATCATGTAAACACTCCACCCAAGCATACTTACCACTTCGCTGCTGCTGCTGCTGCACAGTTGTGTCAGACACGCAAATAGACTTGCGAGACCCAATTCCTATAAAGCCAATCTCAAAAAGTCCTCCACATAAGTTCTTCTCCACTCAGCCAAGGCCATGGTTCATCAATAAGTGCCTCTCTTAACGCCCTTCTATCAAGTGCCCTTCTCCAGGTGCCCTATTCTCGAAGCTCCCTCTTCTCCAAACACCTTTATAATGGGAGTCATCGACATGCAGGTGTAGTCATTGTAGACATCCAACTTTTAACATTTGTACTAATTCCATCAAAAGAGTTTGTTTTAATTCAAAGAGATGGCAAGAGGGGACTTCTACAATGATATACCTGTAGATGTTGGCCCTCCCAACTGTAAAATCACTAAGATTTAACCAAAAGAGCAGGGCTGGGGCTCCCAAAGCATCTTGGCACTCAGATCATTTTATGTGTTGACTCCAACTGGAAATTCAGTGATCTTGGTCCCAAAATGCCTTTGGTCAGCCAGGTCCAGGACTGTTTGACACTTCTCCTCATCTGCATGATCTCTACCACCACCACCACACCGCTCTAACATCCAGTAGATCCTCACCTCTTTGCAGGCAACAAGATCTTTTTGTTTCCCCCTGAGCACCCCCCTCCCCTCTCTACCATTTTTGAACCACCAAGCGCCAATGACATGGAATGACTGGCGAGCATGACCCTTTGAATGCTCATGCATGCATGACAATGCAACTCATAACAGCAATGCTACACATGATGGTGCTGATATTAATAATGCAGGTGATGTTGATGATGTTGATGGTGATGATGAACTTTTTTTTTTTTTTAATGTTTTATTTGGTACAAGCAGTAGAAAGCCCTGGAGCTTTTTCTGGTAACCAGCAGATAGACATAAGAATTTGTCTTATTTTGAAAATGTCAAAATATCTGGGAAGAAATATTTTCTCTCTTCTCTCACTCATTCTCATTCATTCTTCTCTGAATGAGAGAAGATTTATCTTAAGAGAGATGCATTTCAAAAAGGCAAAAGTAACGCAAACCTCAGTTTTGTATTTGTACACAGCAATATTGTTATTGTGCCAAAATATTCAAGTACCACTTTAATATAGTTTGCACTTGTGAGCACCAAGAAATAGCTGTGTATGCCACTTGCAGGATGATTACAGCCATAATTATGTGATTTTGTAGCTTGGACCAAATCCAAAAGAGAGAAAAGGGACAAGAAAAAATGTCAATTGAAGTCCTTCTTGCATGAGAAAAGAAGAAACAGAAGAAAGACAAAATTGTCAAATGCCAGAAGGAAGGCAGTGAACACATCATGAGGAGATGAAAATGACAGTATGACACATTCAAAGCAAAAGAGGAAGAACAGGAGTGATCTGTGTTGTTCCTGGGAGTTGAAAACTGGGTTAAGCCACATGCGCAGTGAAATGTTTTCAGGGATGCAGTCATGCTTGTTCTGTAAAATGGGTACATCATGCCACTATGTATGTACTGCATGGTACCCTTGTCTGTACATGGCTCTGCGTGGAGAGCCAGCCCACTGCTGCCTTGTTTTCCCCCTCTGGTCCTGCTGCAGTTTCTCTGCAGTGCCACCTCTCCTGCAGAGCGCTGTGCTAAATTAGCTTTTATCTGGCACTGGCTGTTCAACATTATTATTCGCTAAGCTCCCTCTCCTGCAGGGAACTTGCTCACATGTAGGTCAGCCATATCAGATAGTGTCATGACAGCCTGCTGGGAAGCTGACTCAAAGTGAATGCACATGCAGATGGATGGCAGAAAGACAAAAGACACATATTTTTGTTGGATTTTTTTCACCGCTCAGACAGTGAGACTTAACTCCATCATACATGCTGGGATGTTTTTTTAATCCCCTCAGCATGCTGGCTGTCTGTCAGAATTACAGTAGCTGACTCCTGGTTTTTTTTTACTGGTACTTAATGCCTTTGGATTTTGGCTGCGTGCACGCCACTGTTAGTGGATTTTGATTTGCCGATAGCCCAACTTTCAGGTCACTCAGGGAATGAATTAGATAGAATGAGTTCAGTTTTGCCACGGGATCTGCAATGCTCATATGATCTAATCAGATCATCTCAATTCAACAAGCAAAGCTGATTAGAGAAGTGCATTATATCCATTCGGAGACTGCAGCAAAGCAAATCGCAAAGGAGAAGAAACTGGATATCAAATGAAAGGAATGTGATGTGAAAGGAGAGGGAACGTATGGACAATATTAGAGAACAGAAAGAGAAAAAAAGAAGAACAAAACTAGGACCAAAAGGAAAGGACTCAGACAAGGGTAGCGTGTGTGTTTACCACACTGGTGTGTGTCAGCAGGGACAGGGAGCTAAGCGAAGCCTTGCCTCAGTCCATTTCTATTAATAAAAGCAGTGTAGGAGGCTGAGCCATCACCAACTCTGATGCAGCTAGAATACATCCACACAGCACTCCAAGGTTATACAAAACTCAGCAACTGAGGCTACAATACAAGCAGAGAAACACTAGAATATTGTTGAATGGATGGAGAAAAAAATAAGAATTGGGTATGAGATGCATTTCTGGGGAATATCAAAGTTAAAGTGCTTGAGAGGTGAAAAGCATTTTTTTGTCCTGCCATCAAAAGTGCCTTAAATATACAATAACAGTAACTAATGACAACAAAGATGGACCTCTGTTACCTTCCCCTCTATCCCCAACTCCTTTGTGCCAAATCAGATGCTGAATCTGACGGTGTGAAGTCTGACAGGCAGAGTGAGGTGACATTTACAAAGCCGTGCAGCCGAGCTGTGATTGCAAATGGTGTTAGCACAGCTGTATTTGTCATCCGCTTTCTACGCTCGAGACAGAAGCAGATGGAGATGAATCCAAGGGATGTGTTAGTGTCAAAATCCTTATCATGCTCTTCTCTCCTCTGCCTCACCGCGGCCTGAACTCCCAGCTTGGCCACTCTCAACCTGAAAGAAAAGCGTTGACATTTAAAAAACACAAAGGGAGGGTGGGGGTAGAGGTGTGGGTGTCACAGTGGGTCTGGGAGTAGTTGACTATGGTGTTTTTCTCTGTTGACTCCCTCCAGTTTCTTGTTTTGTTTCCTTTTGTTGTTTGGCAGTTTGTTCTACACGTTAATTGTCGTCCCTCCTAACGATGTGACAGTCCTGTACACTCTGTGTTGTGTGTCTGGCAAAAGCTCGTCTCTTCTGTGTTCTCTGTCACACTGGGACATTTAACTGTGGGTGTTGGGTGGGGTTTTATCATTGCAGCAACACAGAAGTGTCAGGAGGATGGTTTAAAGGAAAAAAAGGGGAATGGGAAGGGATATTGTCACAAACCGAGTCGTCTCACATGTTGAAGCTGTTAAAATGCATGCCTAGGTTATACAAAACAGATAGATGTGACTTGTCCCTGGTTCTGAACAGTATGTTATATACCTACAAGATATAACATCACACACATTACTATTGTCTAACAACAGAATGAGCCTGTACCTACAAAACCCAACAGTCCATGCCTGCTATGCTTTGCTTGACTTAGTGTAGTCCCCACCATATATTTATGTGCTGGATGCATGAAACCAAATAACACCTTTGTGTCAGCTGATCACACTACCTACTGATACGTTACATATATATACATATACATATATGTATATATATGCTGCAGTGCCTCAAATCAAAGGCTGTCTTTTGTAGATTTGATTAGTGGGGAGCCAGCCTGGTTGAGGTAAATGGTGTATCGGTCAAACTGTTGAGTAACTGTCCCTCCTCGTCCTCCCCTTCGCTGTCGGCGGCCAGGATGAAGAGCGGAGCCAGCAAGGCCTGGGGGAACAACCAGGATGGGGTGGTGGCTAGCCAGCCCGCCCGCGTGGTGGACGAGCGTGAACAGATGGCCATCAGTGGAGGCTTCATCCGCAGGTAAGAGAGGAGCTTGAGGTTCTAAGGTTGAGGATAAGAATGGATGGATAAGAGAGAACCATGAAAGGGTCCACACTAAGGAAAAAGACAGAGGCAGCGAAGTACAGAGAAGTTACAGTTAAGACATTCTGAAAAATGTACTTTTGCTTTCTTGCTGAGAGTTATAGAAGATTCCACTCTCACATCTGTATGTTGAACATGACACCACAGCCAGGAGAAGGTTAGCTTTGCTTAGCATAAACACTGGAAACAAGTAAACAATCCACTGATTCGGTCCTAACACTGTCAGACTAGTGAATGCTTGATGGACATTTCCGACAGGCTACCATACAAAATTAGTTGCTGGCAAGTTAGAAAACCAGTTTGATGGTGATGTTAAGAATCGTGACACTGGTATTCGTTGTTGTTGTTGTGGAGAGTAAACATTCAGTTCAGCTAACCATCATTTGACTTGTGTAGAGATAAGTATAAGCTGCTGTCCTCAGAGCAACAAATATATTTCCTTGAGCCTGGGGGAAAATAAAATGCACGATGGCCCCTCCACCATAAATATTTTTTTATATTTGCACCGGATGTAGGTAGTGTTAGAGCCAAAGAAACGAGCAAACAGCACGGACGGGTTGAGACTTATCATCAAAACAGACAGCCAATTTTTTATTAAATGCAAATCCTCCTTACAAATCTCATCATCACACAAGCTGTGTGTGCAGCTAAGCAGAATGTGGATGCCTGACAGCCACTCCTCTTACCACTCAAAACCAATAAAATGTAATAAGGCTGCACATCACACACACAGCATGCAGACAGCCAGCATTAGCAACATGAGCATATTAATGACTGTACTCCCAAATAAAGCATAACATGCACCACGGTGGCACCAGTGGCCAGAGTAATATCAGTAACTTGGCACAGTTGCCATTATTAGATTTTTTAAAAATGTGTCAGAGTTCATTGACCATGGTTGTTATTTAGTTTGCCACTTCAAACCACCATCAAATCAAAAGTAAAGCCATGATCTGTGTTAAATCTGTGTGTGGAAATAAGCTATATTCAAACTTTGTGTTATCCTTGACATTTTTAACAAATATATATTTGATGCAACTGTTAAATGATTAAGTGAGTACATTTATATCTCGACACACCATTTTAAAATCTTATCAATCCAGTTGTAGACGAGGTAATGACATTGCTAATGCATTAGATAACAGTCAGGATTGTGTCGCCCTTTTTTTTTTTTTATTTACCTAAGGCTTTCAGTACAGTTGATCAGATTCTTTTGAAATGCCTGGATTCTGTTGGATTTGATGAAAAGTGGTGTTATTGGTTTAGAAATGATGTCAGTGGTATTGTGACTGAAGGCTGTCAGTTCAGCTTTATGAGCGTTAACAAAGGTGTGCCACAGGGTTCTACTCTAGGACCACTTTTATACAATTTCTATAAATGACCTAGGTGAGTAGGTTAGAAACAGCACATCGGTGCGTGGACAGCTGATTTTAGAACAAATTGATGTTTGCTGTATGAGAAAGCTGAATGGCAGTCTTTAGCAGTCAGAGGCACTGCATTCTGTTTGTCTATAAAGAACTTCTTGGCACACTTCCTGAGTCCCAAGATTATTTGGTCCTTGAAAATTAACATATTAATACAGAGACTGAGACACAAAAATGGAACAATTTGTCAAAACTTGCAAAATGAAATGGGCTGGTCCCTTTGTGCAATTTAGGACTCTTTTGACCAACTTGGATAAGCTGTGTGGTTTGTTTGTATTGGATATGTAGAGCAAGCTCTCAATGGTCCTTCACTGTTTTAAATGCAAATTAAGGATACGGAGGTGAAATATGGACAAGAGAGTCTTCAGGGCCTTCCTGAACCTGGTCAACGTGGCAATATGTGTTGTGTGTGTCCTGACGTCACAGTATCAAAATCTTCCATTGTATGTGTGTGTGTGTTTAGGGTAACAGACGATGCCAGGGAAAATGAGATGGACGAGAACCTGGAGCAGGTGGGTGGCATCATCGGTAACCTGCGCCACATGGCCCTGGACATGGGCAACGAGATCGACACCCAGAACCGCCAGATCGACAGGATTATGGAGAAGGTACGAGTCACGCCAAGATCTAGATTTCATAGCATTTTATCCTTTTTAATATTTATTTATTGTACATTATACAATGTACAATATATTATACATTATATTTCTGTAAACCAACCTTGGCTTTGTATGGGATTTTAAATATTTTACCTGTAAAAATCAAGTCAAGGACCTCGATATTTCCCTGGAAACTTACTTACTTGTGATGATCCAGTTAATTTCAAAACACAAAAGGTGTTTTGCTAGTCATAAGTAGTAGAGATCTTCAGAGGTGGTCCTAGAATTGCAGGATTTTTAGTTCATCATTTCAACAATAATCCCTGGTAGGAGTCAGAGTGCACCCTTGAGCACTGAGACCTCTGTCCTGAGGGGCCATTCGTTCTTTCACCATTCTTTTCTGTGACCGTGCGTTTTGACTTTTTATTCTTTCATCTACAGTAATTGTGTATATTTGACTTTGTGGTGGGTCTCCCCCCTAGACAGTTTGACCAGTCACCAAAAATCAAAGACTCAAATCAAATTTTTTGAACTTGTTATTTATTCAGTTCTATCATCTGTAAAATGTATTTCCCAACATGAAGGTCTAAAGGCTGTAGTATGCATATTGCATACTTCTGTAGAGAAATAATGAATAGATGAATCCTTTATTTACTTAGTGGCCTTGAAGTTGAATTATATATATTGTATATCATGTTCTGTACGGTGAGTCAGCGTCCTCAATGGTAGCTACAGCCCTGTACAATCTTACAAGGGCTACATGGTACATCACAAGAACAATACAAGCAAAGTGATTTCCCTTTTCTTCTTCCTCCCCTTTTCCTCCACCAAGGCTGATTCTAACAAGACCAGGATTGACGAGGCCAACCAGCGCGCCACAAAGATGCTGGGCAGTGGCTAAACGCCCTGAACCCAGAGCGTGGGCGCTCCGCCCCACACGTCGACAGGCGCTGACATGCTTTCATCATGGTATTGACCTTCTAGGTTTGCACACATGCACATATCACCTCCCCTCCCCATTGTAAATGTTGTTCTGTGTGTCGTCTGTCGAGCTTTTTCAAGATGATTGTCCTCGTAAAAAGATGATTTCTTATACTCCGTATATCATTCTTTCCAAAGGTTGTATATAGTGCTGAATGGATGGCTCTCTAGCTCACCTGTGAAGTTTTTATTCTCTTTATCAAACAAAAAATATATATCATATATTATTATATATCATAATATATATGTGTGTGTGTATATATGTGTGTATATATACATATATATATACATATATACATATATAAAGTACACTGCTCTGGATGACAAGTATATAATAGGAATGCTCTACAAGCTGTTTGTTTTTATTCTTTTTTTCCTTTTCAGTATCTCAGTATCGTCTTAGTAAAACTGTGTCATTCCATTTAAGCTACTGTCATGCTCCTTATTTTGGTGTTGTCTCGACAAAAGGGAGTAAAGATTTACTGAGCGACGGTACAGATGAATGGGATAGCAAAGAGCACTTACAATCAAAAGGCAGTTGTTGGTACATTTTCCTTCATCGCAATCATACTGAGTTACTGTTTAGACAATGTGCAACTAGACTCTCTGTAGCTGTATTAGACATTGCATTCCAAGTGATGTGAATTGTGCGTTCTCTGCATGACAAATGGTAGATTTTAGTCTTATAAATAAAACCTGTCTGAAAAATATATATAAAAAATGATAACATGGCAGTAGCAAATTGACAAAACGCATGCTCAGTATTAGGACACAGTTGATCGTTCCATACTCCTGCAAGTTTGCAATAGTGCCACTCTTTTTGTCTCGATATATTTACCAACGGTGACCATCTCGTTGTAAAATAATGCAAAAGGGATCAAAAAAGTGAGATAAAGATGAAAAAAATATGAGGACTTGGGGTTGTATTGCAAAAAATGACCTGTTTTCTAAATGATTATGCAGTTCAATGATGAAGATGTTGATTATGTGCTGAAAGATGAGGACTGGTTGTGTACTGTAACATAGGTTTTGGATGCTCTGAAAAAAAAAAATAAATGTTTGCAATGTAAAGCAAAGACGCATATTTCTGAGAGACCTTACTTTTATAAGAAGACTGTATCTGTAAGTTTATTCTCCCCGTGTGGTTTGTTATTGGTAAAAATAATGATAATATTGAATAACAATAACTATACTCTGAAACAAACAAAAAAAAAATACATACAAAAGGGTTTTTTGTTGCTTCTGTACTTTAGAGCTATGCACACCAAATCGCCAAAATGTCGAGTAGTTAGAGTACGGTGATTAAATACCTAAACCTGAATGACACAATAGGTTAAACCGTGAGATTGATGTCCTCAACGCATGTAATATTAAAGACTCCCTCTCTGTATCCTGTCAGTGTGTGAAGTGGTGGACATTTTGTAGCTAGCTGAATTGATTAAAAGTAATAAACCCTATTCGCACCGTGTCTGTCTTTATTACTCCTGTGAGTTGAGAGGTTTTTGTCTCTCTAAGGTCCAGGGTGATATTTACAGAGAAACACCGCTCAGATTTGTGCATTTGTACGCAACAATTGCCGCTGATGAGGCAGGCAGTCCACCCGCTGTCCTTTTTTCTGAACTGCTCTGAATAAGCATCTTAAGGTGTAGAGCAGTTCAGCCATGTCACTTAAAATCATGATAAGTACACTGACAGTCAGGGCGATGCAAGAGTTTGAGATTTATATAAGCTGTGTGCAGCTAGAGTGTAGAGGGTCGAGGGTAGAGGATGGAAACGTGAGGATACATGATTCTGAAAGTGCCTTAAAGTTTGGTTTCAAATCTATTTCTTTAGAACATTAAATATTCATGACTCAATTAGTAACAACCTGTGAGGAAAATAACAGCCATAAGTAAGTCAGCCTGTGTGGGTGTGGTTTGACCACAGAAGCGCCATGTCTAAAGCTCAAAAAAAAAAAAAAAAAAAAAAAAAAAACAGCAAACAAGCCAACGGAAATTACAGAAATATTTCATGTGAAATAAGAAAGTAAGAAACTGGTTGAGAAAATAGGTTTTCAAGGCCTTTAAGAAATAACACATTGTGTTTTATTCTCACGCAATCTGTGAACTTAATCAGAGTTTTTCCTGCTGAGTCCCTCCTGCTATTGTGCGTGCACATTCCTTTTCACAAGACTGACTCGCAAGAATTTATCCAATATAAAGATTTTCACATCAGCGTATTTAACTGTCAAACAAAAGGGAAAGTTTTCAGTCCTTGAATATTGTGCTCTGACGACTTCTGTGTCAGCAGACACGCAAAGTTAAGTGCTAATGTGAAGTCACTGAGTTCTTTCTCCTGGGAGCATAAATGTGTGCATTGAACTTCATGTCGGTCCAGTTGGTATATTTTGAGATATGTTGGCCACAGACACACAAACACTGCAAAACACAGACAGACATGGACGGATGGACAGAGGGACTGAAGAACAGAGGGATGGACGGAGGTGAGCACATCACCTCTGCTCACTGCTGAAGGTAAAAATAGTTTCTTTCAATAAAAATGAAATGAACCTTCTTCTGTTCCTTGGCGTCTGTAAAAACAGTCTTTGATTGCTGAGCTGCGGAGAGCACAGAGTGGAGTGAAATCATTACAGTGGAGACACATCTTACCCACAGAAATCCTACATTACACTGTAGAACATGTCCACATGTAAAGCTCTGCTATGACCGTGTGTGCGCACAAGATAGTTCTTCATGCGCATTATGTTATTCATTCATTAGCTTGTATTTAAATGCAGGCAAACAAATTAGCATTAACATGTAATTGCATTTTGAGAAAACGAAACATTTTGAGATTGCTGGTTCAGTGAGGAAGTTACAGAGCGATTATCACCCACTTGATTTAATTAGTTGAATTTAGGTGCGTCATTAGGATTAATGAGGCTGTTTGGTTCAAGGCTGGTTGAATGACTCTTTGATTGGGTGTTATGGACTTTTCATTAATCAGGTTCAGGATGAAAGTGACAGTGTGTCTGATGGCACTGAGTGAAAGTGCTTTGAAAAGAGATCAAGAGAACTGCTTTACCTTCCTATCTATGCAGGCGTGAGATGTTCTAAAAGATGAGGAAGGATGTCCAAAAGCACGTCTCATGAAGAACAGTTAGAGTGCAGCAGAAGATATAAATGTGTGTCCCCAAATTCAGTTTAATGAAAGGCAGTGGTGATCTGACCTAACATTTTCTGGGAGTTTGTTCCAGATATGTGGTGCATAGAAGCTAAATGCTGCTTCTTCATCTTTTGTTTGGAGTCTGGGGACAATGAGCAGTCCCTGTCCCAGACCGTCTTAGAGGTCTGGATGGTTCATAACGGAGCAGCAGATAAGAAAGGGATTTTATCTCTAAACCACTCAGACAGCAGGATTTTAAAACCACAGTGTAAAGACGTGAGAAGTGGACTGATGTGATCCACTCTCCTGGTCTTAGTGAGGACTCCAGCAGCAGCTCTTAATCAGCTGCAGCTGTCTGATTGACTTTTTAAAGAGAGCTGTAAAGACAGCATTAGTCAGGCCCACTGAGGATAAACACATGAGCAAGTTTCTCTCAATCCTGCTGAGAAATCCTGCTGAGTCCTTTAATTCTCAGCATATTCCCAAGGTGATAATAGGCTGATGTTTAAAGACCCAGTCCATGACTACACCAAGATTTCTGGCCTGGTTTGTGGTCCTTAACATGAGGGACTAAAGGTGAGTGCTGGCTCAGTTTGCAAAAAAATTATGTGTTTTTTTTGGTTTTTGTTTTTTTTTTCCAGAAACTGAACTGAAACTGAAATTTCCTGCAGGCTCACTGAAAGCTGCCAGAGGGAAGGTATGGGAGAGAGGAGTTTCAGTGATGTTGAGTTTATCCTTTTACGATAGTTTTGTGTTAATCATATTGTGACGACGTGTCTGAACAGTTGCATGCACAGAGATTGCCATCTTGAGTAAAATACAGGAATGATAAGAAAGAGCAACATCAGTCACCACGAGCTTCGAAATGTTAAGACTTTTCCTCCCATCATGGAGTCTGATACCTTTGCCAATACAGAGTGCTGATCTGAGATCTGAGGGGGAGAATTTAATGCCAGCTTTAAACGGCTCTTCCATCTTATCAGTGAATCCCAATAGAAGTGAGGGAGGGGAGAGGAGGAGGAGGAGGAGGAGGAGGAGGAGGAGGAAGGTGACAGATCCATGAGCTGGTTGTTGCCATGCTGTGGTGGTGCAGTCTTCTTGGCACCAAGGCTGGTGGTGCAGTGTGTCAGGGTGAATCATGGTAGGCCTGACCGATGGGTGCTGCAGGCTGGACAAAAATACTCCCTGTCAGTACATTAACTCCATATTTGATTGGGTGGCGACCATTTGTATGGTGGCCCTGAGAGCTCAGTGCACTGCAGCTTAAGAAAACACTGGCAAATTAAGAAAACATCTTCATCATCTTGAAGACTCTGTACATTTTCTTACTGAATTGTCTCAATTTTATTCATCCATCACATGATTAGACACTCTTTCAAGAAGACAGATGGTATGTGTCCAACATTGGATCTGCATGCTCTGAACCGTCGCACTGTGCAGTGCAGAGTTCTGCTTTGGTCCAGCTTTAAAAACCTGCACCTGTAGAGCTCAGTACCAGCGCTGACCCTTTGCTCGCAATTATCTGAGTCAAATCTGGACCCACTCCGCTCTGCCACAATCCAACCCAACACCCAAACGCACAGGCGATACACTCACTCATATTAAAGTGCTTTATTTTCACAAATCCATCCAAGGAAAAGTCTTTTTCACTGGCTGCGCTCGGTGCCAGGATGGCGAGCACATTCCACACAGTCATTGCCAGGTTGGGAAACATTTTAGCGTCCTTCTTCCACCAACGCAACACTCCCAAAGGATCCTCCTTGAGTGTCTTGAATTCAATGTAGGTTGCCACTTTTTTTTTTCTTAAATAGTAAAATGAAATGTAAGATTAAAGCTATTTTAAGAGGAAAGGCAAACAAAAAAGTAGAAATACAAAATGTGACTCAGAGTCTCTTCTTCTAAGAGAGCGTGGATGCACTCGCACTGGCTGCTGATAGAGTCCAGCATTGTGTGTCGTGAGTTCGATCCACGGATGCTTTCAGCATTTTTTTCTGACAATCTGCAGGTCTGTCTGCTTAAAGTAAGTCAGAAGCAACTTATAAGAGCAGATATTTCCTCACCAAAGACATCATCTAAAGTAAGATTTCCAAGCATGACATGCAGCAATCTGTTCAGAAGCTAAGCTGAAGGTCTGCACGTCTGTGGTCACGCACACCAGTTTGGAGAAGAACGCATCAGGATTGCATTCATGTAGTGATTCCACGATGGCTGATCTGAAGTTATCTGCTGTTTTGCATAATGCACTGTCCCATTCAGATGCTCAGTCCGCTCCCACTTGTCCATGTAATGCAAAATGACACAAAGATAATCGATTTTGTGGCAATCATCTGCCCACATATCCAAAGTAACCGCCTCGTTGCTATCAGTCAGCTGCATTCGCAGCTCTGGAATGATGTTTTTGTCGAACGTCCTCTGCATATTTTGTCGGTCTGTGCTTGTGGGTCTACACTTGTGGAATCAGGCAGAAGCTGGTGAGCGTCCACATGGCCAGCTCGGGCACAGATGTCAATCAAGATCTGTGCCAGTTCACTGAATCCATCAACATGCACTTTCAAATGATCTGATGTCCTGGCACACAGATTTTACTGCTGAGTGGGCTCTGACCTCTTTGTCCTCATGTTTTAGAGTCGTGTGTTTGGAAAAGTATCAGTCACTTGGAACAGCACCGGTACTCCTGCAGGTTTTGAGGTGTTTCCTCAGGGACAGTGTCTTGCTTGCAGCTATCAAAAGCTAATACTTTCTGACAACTTACACAAGCAGCAAAGCCACTCACAACGTATTCTCACAGTCTCTGATCACACCACATTTCTCCCTAACATACGAACTGGCCATTGACGATGCATTGTCCACAATTTGGTATTCACCATTGGCCGTTTTTGCCAGCAAGTCGTCCATTTCGATCTACGAGCTAGCAGCTAGTCAATATCGCTGTCGGATCAGTGATGTCCCATTATTTTGCAGGATATGAATTTAGGGGTCAAAAGCTGTGTTGTAGGCTTTCAGCAGTTAAAAAGATTGTAGGTGAGTGGTTGAATGTGACTCAGCCAGGCTTCAAGTTACATGACCTGGTTGTTGGACTGATCAATGCAGGAAACAGAAAGATCTGTAAAGATCTCTGTGCTTGAGCAAAGGGTGATTACATCTACCTTTGGTACTTCAGAGGGTGATACTCCTGTAGTGGGCATTGATGTCACTACAGATGTAGAAGGTGAAACACAGAAGTTTCAACTTGGCCTGGACTCAAACTCAGAAACTTCACTTTGAGTTTTCATCCCATCACTGTTGCTGACAAATCAGGGACCATATTTAAGTGGTATTTTGGAGAGATTTTAGTCAAAATCCTTCATTTTTATTACCTGCAAACCTAAGACGTTAGAATTTCTTATGATGTAAAGACGGTGTTTGAGAGAACTCAGGAGGTTCAGAGTAGATCCTAGCTGTTTGAGTCTATTGTTTGCATTGATTTCAACATCTGATAGGATGTTACGTCACTTTCCTTTTGGAGGGTGTTCGTCAGAGACACAAACAAGAATACAGCTGACAGTGATTGTGTTCTGACTGACATATTTTTATTTTCTGCATCTGTTGTTGTGGTACTAAATTCTCCTTATCATGTAATATCTCTGATGTAGTTTCTATTATTTCATCCCTACTATATATTGAAAAGATGTTAGATTGATGTTCATTTTCTACTGATATTATGGACTTCACACAAATAAAAACATTTGTTTGGATTAAGATCACTTGTGTTTTTGCATAATAAGAGTGAAATTTAATGTGATATTTTACATCCCTGTTTCTAAAAAAGTTGGGACGCTGTGTAAAACGTCAATAGAAACAGAATGTGATGATTTGCAAAACTCTGAAACCCCATATTTGACTGAAAATAACACAAAGGTAACATATCAAATGTTGAAAGTGTTGAAATTTCATTTATTTTTGAAAATCATGTCCTCATTTAGAATGGAAAAAGTTGGGACAGTGACAACAAAAGACTGGAAAAGCTGTGAAAAGCTAAGAGCAAACAGCTGGTGGAACAACTCACAGTTAATTAGGTGAACTGGCAGCAGGTGAGTAACATTATTGGGTATAAAAAGAGCCTCCCAGAGAGGCTGAGTCTGTCTGCAGTGAAGATGGGGAGGGGTTCAACACTCTGTGACAGACTGAGCTGACAAACAGTGCAGCAATTTAAGAATAATGTGTCTCAATGTAGAATTGCAAAGAATTTGGGGATTTCATTGTCTACAGTACATCATACTTCAGGCCCTCAGACAGCACTGCACTGAAAACAGACAGGATTCTGTGGTGGACCTTCGTCTGTGAACACAGTTCATCACTGCATCCACAAATGAAGCTGAAACTCTACCACGCAAAGAGGAAACTGCATATAAACCAGAACAGAAACGAACCCAAACTGTTGAGCAGCTGAAATCAAACATCAAGCAAGAATTTGAACTCATTCCACTGACAGCAGTCACTCTCTTCAGCTCCCAAACGCTGTTAAAAGAAGAGGTGATGAAACAAAGTCCTAAACATGAGCCTGTTCCCACCTTTTGAAATGGCTGCTGGCATCAAATTGTAAATGAGGATAGAATTTTAAAAAATAATGAAATTTTAGGTCAGTTATTGAATCACTGTGCAGATGTATCACCTCAAACTGATGCATGTATGTGTGGTGACCTTCAAGCCTATGACTCATCCCAAACCCTGATATCCCAATTTGCAGTCGATCATAATAGCCTAAAAAAGGACACCATACTTCACCCATCTGCTGTGTGTGTGTATGTGTAATGTGTGTTTTCATTTAAAGAGAATTAACAGTCTTGCCAGGAGGGTTGTAAATGCAATAACACTGTACACATTATTCAGTACAGCTATTTTAACTGCAGTACAACACAAGAGGCCATGGTATCATCACTTCAGCAGCACCCTCCCCGTGTTTAACTTCAGCTCAATATCACAGTAACTGATGCAACACCATGTCTTTTAATGTTTCCCCAGAAACCTACAGCAGACTATGGATTATGCAGCGGGTCAAAATGAAACTGAGGACAATAAAGCAGTTCCTCCAGCAGTACAAAGCATCAGTAGGTGCACTGAGATTAAAGGCAAGCTAAATCTACAGTGTAGTTATTACCCAAATCCACAGTTCAAAAAACAAACCGTGGTATCATCTGTCAGGACAGTACAAATGGAAGGCCTTCTCCAGCAGTGGGGATAGTTGAGACAGTTGTGGGGGGTGAAAAATCCTTAGTATTACAGTACTTTGAGGGAGACTAAACCTTCTTTTTCAGGCCTTTTTCTTTCAGATAAAACAGGGGAGTTTTGGTTGGGAGGAGTATTGAGAAAACTCCTGAGTGCTGCAACACAGCCCAATCACCAAAGGACTGTCTCTCCCTCTCTCTGTCTGTGGTTCATCGATTATTCAGCAGGATAACAAAAACACCCTTGAAAGAGACCAGAGGATAGTACAGGAACACTAAGGATTGTTCTGCTTTTTGGAGCAACTGGAACACATCCTGCCTCATTATCTCACATTGCCTTTGGTTCAGCGCTTAGTTTGCTGTGTGTGTGTGTGTGTATCCATGCACCTTCTTTTCAGCCGGTCGAGGTAGAACCCTGACAGCACACAGGTTCGATATGACCCAAAGGGGCTGACGAATGGGCATGATGCAGCACTCTTATCAGCTTGACTATTTAGAAACACATTTTTCTGTCATAAAGCAGCCCACTGAATAAATGTCTCCATCAAACTTCTATTCAGAGGCTAGTATCTGTGTCAGCGATGACAGATCGGATATCTCTGCACATTTTTAAGCACAAATTTAATAACTTTTCGCATGCAGGCCATAAGAATGATGAGCTGAGAAACGCTAAAGCGCTCGTACAGACACGCGCTGTATTTGAATCGCTCCATCTCTCTGCAACACTTCAGCATTAAAATAACTCTGTGTGTCAAAATCTTATTGGCAGAGATGTGGATGTATAAATTGGCAGTCTGGCTGTTCTGTCCTGAAAACTTGAAAGCTGATGGCAGTGGAATGTGTGTGTGTGTGTGTGTGTGTGTGTGTGTACGAGCACATACAGTATCTTTCCACAGGCTAACCCCCAGGCTCCAGCAGCTCCTGCTCTGAGCCGTGTCTGCAGCCTCTCTCTCTCTCTGACACACTCTGGGACTCGGTTTTGTCAGAGTCAGCAAACAGAGCCTGCGGAAACAACAGCCTCCCCCAACACACACACACACTCTGTCTCACACACACAAAGTTGTGTTTCCATCACTTTTGGGGACATTACATAGACTTACATTCATTTCCTGGAGACTTACCCTCACCATAACCCAAGTCTTTACCCTAAAATTGAATCATTTACATTATGGGGACTTGCAATTTGTCCCCATAAGGAATGCAAGTCCCCGCAATGTGACTGTGTAAACAGATTTATGTCCCCACAGCAGGAGCAATACACAGCCACACACACATTGTCTCTCTCCAGGGTTATTCATGTTTTCTTTGAACGCTTCTTGATTTAGGAAGAAACTGCAGCACCCCCCTCACAATACGTCAAAATAATAAAAACAGTGTTTTAACACCCTGATTTAAAAAATGGATCCTTTATTTCACATGCTGCATTCAACAGCATCTCCCTTTAGGCCTTCACTGCCTGGTACAGTCAGACATCTTTGTGTGCCCACAGTTTGAAATGCCATTAAAGATTTGTCTCTGAGCTCAAGCCAACATATCTCTGATGACATCACCAGGGTTATTTTTACGGATGAGACAAAGCTCCTCCAGAGGCACAGAGGACACATCGAAGGGTACCAACCATGACCAGTACCCCTTTAAGGGCAAAATCGGCCAAATAGGGTCAGGTGTGTATAGTAGGGAGGGTCAGAGGTCAGAGAATGAAAGGAAAACAATCTGCCAGTACCTGGATTTACTGCAAGGGAGGGAGCAAGTGATGCAGAGAGGGGAGGGGAGTCTCACAGCATGCTACAGTATGCTGTGCTCTGTGAACATGAAGAGAGAAGGAGAACAAATACAATATCCCACCGGAGAGAGAGAGAGAAGGAGGAAAAGAGGCCAAACGGAAACAAAGTGAGACAGAGAACGAAGCAGAAACACAATGAAAGATTCAGAGAGAGAAAGCAGACTGCCAGTTACTGTAACAACACGAGGCAGACACAGAGCAACACGTCCTGCTACGCTGCAGCCTGTGGAAAGACAGGGGGAGCTTTGAACCCAAATAAAACACGTTCGCCATGAATGTGACGCACTCGCAGGCTAAAGTAAGGAAACGCTGAGACTGCCACAGAAGCAGCAAACTGTATCAGAGCGTGGACGACAGCAGAGCAACACATGGAGCTTATATTTACACCAGCTACACTATTCAGTGTAACCACTGAGCAGACTGCAGGCGGCCCGACGAAAAATGAGCTCCCAAAATATTTAGAGCCCAGCTGCACTGATGTGGATCAATAATAATCTACGCTTTCAGATGTAAATGATACCTTTGGTGCCTGAACGATACTGTTGGAAGGACAACAGCATCATAACAGGCCATTCTAAACTCATGACTACTTCTGTATTAAACTATGCAACAATAAAATACTCCACCTCAGCTCCACCTCCACCAACTTCAACACGGCTGCCTACACATGAACGCACCACCATTAATAATATAATGTAAAAAAGTGCAACACTCACAGCAGCAGTTTTTCCCTCTAGTACTCTTACTATTGTTAAAGAATTTTTCCAATGCTTGTGTACTTTCACTCAAATAACAATTTTAATGCAGGGCTTTTATTTGTAATGGAGTATTTTTTTTTTTTTTTTACAGAATGGTATTGTTGCTTTTATTTTAGCACATGATGTGAATATTTCCACCTCTATACATGAAACCAAGTTGACATCATACTGATGTTTTGGGAATGTTATTTGGTTCCATGTTGGCAGTTATTACAGAATACTTGGTGTTTTTACAGTATATAGTTTTAATTATGTCATGTGTTTCTCTCTTTTGCCATTTTGATGTTATTTTAGGAACAAGCCATTTTGCTTTTTCAGAAGCTCTGGTTTTGGTGCACTTGCATGTCGTCTGTTCTGTAGATCTACGCAGCTCTGAAGGGTGAAGACACGGTCTTAAAGTGTAAACCCTGAACACCATGCTTCGCAGCACTTTACTTAATCGTGGTCATGCCAATAAAGCCAAATTGAAGTGGAGAGTGCAGGCCGATCGTTAGCTTGATGGACACATCCGAAGGGAGCGGAGGAGAGAGCGGAGAGGAGGTGAGGGACACGACATGAATATCTGCACAGCCACAATGGCCGACTGGAGATGTGCAGGGGCAGGGGAGAGGGGTGGGGCTGCTCCGCAAAGGCAAACGACTGCAATCTCTCCCCCTCGCTCTCATTCTTGTACACTAACACAGGGCAGAAATACCACCCCACCCGTCCCTCCGGCCGCTGCTCATCACACTGTACTTAGGAGCTATTTAACATAGAAACTGGCCCTCTGACATTTCCCGTCAGCAGATTCTGTTTTCACTGCGCACACAGAGCTAAAAGCAGCTTTCTGTGTGTATTTATGTTTTTATTGGAGTGGTGGTGACAGCGGGGGGAAGGGAGGCAGATGAGACACAGAAGACTCCCAATGATTCACAACGAGGAGAAAGAGTGAAAACAGAAGCAATAGCTGCCAGCTCCTTTTAAACTCCCCATCCTCTCCGCAGATCTGAGACGTCTGCTGGCTCACAGCGACCCTCTTGTGATCGTGTCTCCGCTTCTCCACATTTCAATGCACCCGCGGTCTTTTCATTAAGGCCGTGCGCAGTCTCTGCCTGCTCAAAGGCACCAAATGACCTCAACTGTCATGTCGGTCTGTGCTGTGCAAACGCTGGTCAGGGGCGAGGAGCAGAAGAAACACTGGCACCTGGTGTTAGAAAAGGGTTTGGTTCAAGTGGAGGGAAGACTGCAGTCTCTCTGTGAGCCACAGGATAGCTGTTCTGTGGTCTGCATGGGCTTCTAGGCTTGCGAGGATACAGAAAGAGTGTATGCATGCATGTGTGGCACAAACTGTGCATTAGTAAACAATCAATGGCAATCCATATTGTAACGTCTGCTTGATATTGAAATAAGGAGGACAGGCAGAAAGTTCTGAACACTCAGCAGCGTTTATTAACAGAACTGCACACTGGCAACACACAACAACACACACGGGCGCTTCCTCACTCTCTGCCGACATGTCGTACCTTCAAGGTACCATTTCAGCAGGAGGTTCCGTTCGTTACATGTATGGGCTTTTATTCTTTTGGGGATTTAACTGCAGGCGTGAAGTCAAAACACTCAAAAGCACATTAAAAAGAATGGTCTCTAGAAATCAGATTAAAAGACATGTCCGTCTCAGTACTTTCAGACGTCTCGACGCTGTCTGAGGCTCTCAGCCCATTACTTCCTAATGAGGATGTGCATTTGTTTTAATGAGACACGGACACGGTAGTTTTCACCAGCGTTACTCAGACTGGAGTAAATAGTGCATTTTCTGGGGACTATTTTCAGCTGTAGATTTGGCACACAACAGGGTGTTTCCACAGCAGGACTGCAAACGTGGGATTGAGTCCAAATAAACTACAGTGTGTGTTCATGTACTGAAGGAACATGTCACCAAGTGCTAAAAGTAGTACGCTACATTCATGGTTGTTTTACTTTCTTCATGGAAATTTTGTCGACAAGATGTAAGATAGTAAATCATGGGAACATTTCAAGCTATGAGATGAATTTAACTCGTAACTGACATCAATTAGATGGCCACGTCTGATTGAAACCTATATTTAAACTCAAATCAAACGCACATTTAACTGTTCACTGGAAAACAGTTTCTATTCAATCATGATTCTCTTGTTTCTACTCTACAGTGGTTTAAATACGTTTAGTGTTTTAAGTTTTCAAGATTCTTTGATAAAATCTGCGTATTTTCACAAATGCAGTCAATAAATTAGTGTGTACGATATGTCTTATTACATGAAGAGATCCAGCGGTGATGGGTGATCACTCACTGATGATCAAACAGACCTCCACTCACCCAGATTAAAAACACGACGTCTTGCTTTGCAGTGGAAATCAAGTGTCTTTGACCTGCTTTCGTGGCTCTGTTGCCAGCTCTGGTCCCTCTGATGAATCCTCAGAGTGATATTACTCAACCAACAAACAGAAAAACAATGGATGCAGGGTTCAGTTACTCTCACTGTAAAAAGTGATCATGTTGACTGGATGAGAGGTCAGGCAGCATCTCCAGTGGACATCAGTCCAAACGTAATATACTGTAACTGGAAGGTGGTGTGACCTTTACAGTGGTTTCTGGCCAAGAGCTACTGGTAGCTTCTGACTGAGAACTTGATGCTGTGGTCCTGGAGGCGGTCGATCAGACTGGTTTTATAGAAAGCAGCTCCTGGAGTGTAGACCCCTCCCCTGTCAATGACAATGAAGAGAGAGACAACAGAGAGAGAATGTGGGATAAGGCTTTAAGAATGGATGGGGATCAAAAATGGGGGACAATATAAAGGAAGCACAATGAAAAGGAAACTAGACTGACCTCTTGGGGAGAGAGTGCAGTTCATTCAACAAGGTTATGGCTGCTTGTACCATAGCAGAAACTGTTGCTACATACCCAGGCTCTGTACACCACAACAAAAACACAAACACAGAGAGGAAGTTACAGGAATGTTCCAAATTACAGCACAAAATACATGAGTTCAAGGAACTATCGACAGTATGTGGGAGTGTAAAGGATGAGCAAATCCCACGAAAACACCCAAACCACCAATGAACTGATGCTATGAACAAATACTGAGTGTGTGTCCACAGCCTGATGTGTCCTCCTGCAACCAGGGTCGCAGAGCTCCATCAGTGAGCCCCCCTGCTGCACTGGGTGACCCCTTCCTTCATGACCATGAACACACACACAGTCCTCCCAGACCACCATGTGTGGATTCATTTCAGCCTATTTATGAACTACTGAAAAAAACCAATGTGAGCTGTGGCTCGTGGCGGTTTTACCTGGTCCTATGACCTGAGTGCAGATCTTAGCGTTGGGCTGGCCCTGCGCGGGATCTGTACCCTCTGAGTAGCCCTCCCCGAAAAATGTCAGGCTAAAGCAGGTGTTTTCTATCTGGAGGGAAGAGAGTGAACGATGAGAGACAAAGTGAATGAGAATCAAACAAGATACAGCAGCAGAACAAACCGCACGATAACACAAAACTCTGTCTGGGAGTTTAACGCTGAAAATCTCAGATATTCTAATCCATCGGGACAGCTGTCATCGCGTTGTGAATCAAACGTTGCTAAAAGTTGTCCTTCCAAAGGGTGAGAAAAAGCAGAAACAAACCCACACACACAGAAATCTCTCATGTGAAATAAGTGAAACTGCTGTAACTTTGCCGGTGTTTTGTGTTCACGTCGGGCTCCATCGCTCACGGTAAGAAGATGACAGAGAAAATCCACAGCACAGCCTAAATCACGCAGATCAATGGCTATTTCCTTTCACTTGGCTGCGAAGCTGCAAACAGCAGGCAACGAATGACTCCCCATGGAAGCTTTCAATTCATCTCAGGATGCAGCAGTGATAAAAATAGCCCCCAACGGTTCGGGCTTAAAATGCTTCGGTAGACCTTTTCACAAACACAGCCTGAAGATACGCTCCCAGACTTATGATGATTGGACAAATCCTTAATAAACTGGACATATTCCTGATAAGTCCCGCTCCTTGCAAAGTTTTTTGGTTGATGGCAGCCATGTTCTTTGGACTGATCCTGCTTATTTATAATAGAAATGTGTCTCAGTCTTGCTGTGCTCTGTACACATTTTGGGGTTGATAAAAGTCAAAATTCCAAAAATTCAATTCATGTTACTGTTTTTCAAAATATCAGTCTGGTGGACTTGGGCCTGGATACAGCGCCCCCACCTGGCTGACTGGCCTCATATTTCCTGGGAAGCACTTGGACGTCTTTTCCAGTTATGGAGTTTCAGGTTTCTAGTTCATTCCAACAACAACAACAACAACAACAACAGTAATAATGGGAATAACAACAATAAAAAATGAACATTAATAATACACATTAGGGTTGTGGCCCTTCTGGGCTTGAACCCTAAATACATCAAACTCAAACAGTGTTTGTGTTACCTGCTTCATGGTTGGACCAGACTTGGTGAACAAGCCAAAGGAGAAGAGTGATGGAAACTTTGGAGACACAAAAAACAAACAGCAGTCCATTATACATACATGTCACAACTCACAGCTTACAGCAGAAGTATATGCTAAGCTCTTAAGAACTGTGACTCCATAAACTCATTCAATATACTGACTCAATTTAGTTTCCAGAGCTCCTTTGCTCTTCATTTGATTGTAATGCTAATAAGTGAAGCATTAAGACTGTTATACATGTGGAAGTGAAACATTCTGCTACTCTCACATCAAGCAGTATCACAGTTGTCTCCTCTGCTTTTGCATTTTACATGCTTCCAGTTAAATACCCACACCTAACTGTCCACAGTCAAATGTGCACATCTCTGAATGAAATGAGGTAAAGCACGCCGAGGTTTGATACACATTTGATTAACAAAACAGGTGCTCCACCCATGAATGCTTGTGATTCAATAAGGCAAACCACACAGGAAAATCGCCTCAAACCATGAGCCTAATCTAGGAAATCTAGCAAAGAAAACACCCCTAATCATATGGCCAATTACAGTTTGTCAAGAGGGATGTAACGACTTCCACAGTTTCAACAGCCAGGGGAGAGTTTTAGCGGTGTATCAGAAATAATCTCCATCCAGACTAACGTGTCTGAAAGCGCACCCCACATGACCACGTACAATAAGAGGTTGTTTAATGAACAATGTGCAGGAGCTACCGTGGTGAGGAGTTTCCTGCCCAGGCTGAATTTGACCATGAACCAGAAGAGCAGGCCGCCACAGAAGAGCTTAACGACTGAGAAGAGGCCACCAACCCCGACAAAGGCACTATACTGGACCTGTGGGTGGAGGGAAGACAGGGCACAAAAGGCAGAATGTAAATGATCGAAGGGGAAATGAAAGGTGACAGAGAGAGGGGGAAAAAAATACAAGAATACAGGCGCAAGAGAGAGGGAGAGAGATGAAGAGGAAATTGGTAAATTGAGAGAGAATGGGGAATAAGGGATGGGCACAGAAGAAGATATTAGAGATTAAAGTGAAATGATAAAGGGAAAGGGGGGCTTGTGGTACAAGTGTAAGAAAGAGGAATGGGTAAGGCAGTTGTAGATGCAGGGGTAGAGGGCAGAAGAGAAGCACAAGGGTGAGAGGGAATGCAGAATCAGATAGAGAGAGGATGGAGAGGAAAAGACAAACAGCTGGAGGGAGAAAAAAAAAAAGAGCGAGGAGGGAGGGCGAGATGAGATGTCAAAGGGAGTAATGAGCAGCGGGGAAGAAAGTGATGAATCACTATAGATGACTCATCATATTTCCACTTTGCTGGTGGATGGCGGCCTAAACAATATAATGAGATAGTTTAAGGCCTGTGTCTCTGGCGGTGATCACAACAGTAATAGCAGCTGGGATGGCTGTCCTACTTACAGGTACAGCTCTTCACAGCCACGACTGCAGAGGCACAGTCGAAATAAGAGGCAGCATGTGTTCTTAAAGCTCAATATTAAACCTCACTGCGTCGTGCCAAGCCATCTTCCTGAGGGACACGAATAGTCCAACGATTTGAATCTCTCTGGTGCTGAAGGCGCTCATCAAAACTCACCCTTACAAACATTGTGTGTATCCCATGAGGCCTAACAAACATGCTAACTGCATTTCCTTCCTCATATTACATCTGCAACGCTGTTTTCTTAGTATGTTAGAACTTGCATTATTTACATCCACGTTTGCTAGCTGGCAGCCTTTGTCTCCCTCGCTTGTGCTGTGTCACCGCCACCAGCTGTCAATCAGTGAAATTAGCGTGTAATCCTTGGCAAAAGCCCACAAGGTAGCGTTAACTACCACCACCGCAGTGAACAACAGGAAACACAGGGTCAGGTCAGTCTTACTGGTGACTGATGCTCCTCCTCGTAAAGAAAACGCTGGGTTCTCTTGACTACTGAGGGGTCAGAGCCCATGAATGGGATGGCATACTCCTCGATCTCCTTGCTGAAAAACACAAAACCCCTGGACACACACACACACACACACACACACCAAATTACACACAGAGAAAGCGAAGTGTTCCACAGTCACCAGATCGATCTCCACTTGCAGCATCTGCAGTTGTATTCAAGCTCATTTCACCCACTGACAGTCACCTGTAGAAACGTCTCATGGCCTTCAGATTGAACTTAGATCATCAAAATGAAGGTTTCATTTCTACATTTTTAAAAACAATTGTTGCACCACATGTTCATCACATTTACTTTGTGAAGACTCCATTTGCGCTACATTGTAAATTAAGGCATTATTATGACAATAATATTCCATCACTGTCTTGTGAATCATACTACTGAAATGTAGGTCAAGTGGGAAATCCCCCTCTGCTGTGCACTGATGAAGCACACCTTCCCCCGGTCTTGACTAATCGCTGCTAAAGCCCCACATTCCATAAAAAAAGTTATTCCTCCAAGTAAAGTGTTCGAGCTAGACAGCAGATGCTCAGTTATACCCGTACCTCTTTTTGACTTTGGCTCCCACCACAGGCAGTGGCTTGTGCCCAAACTTCCTCCTCAGCTGGCGGAGGGATCCGCTGTCTGCAAAGCCGTACACAGCAGACTGCCAAGTGGCATCGTGGCCAGACGACCCCTGCAAAGGTAGAGATAACTTTTAAATGCTGCCGTGTGCAGAAAACCACGGCTATCCAAAAGTCTCCTCAATCAACACCAAAGGTTTAACGTGAAGAACTCATTTCTTTTGACTGACAGATTTAAGTGACTTGAGACTGCTGGGGATTGTTTTACCTTCTCTTGAAAACTACATGTATATGATATTTTGCTTCTATATGAGCATATTTAGCTTCATGTAATGTCATGTAATAACAGTCTGCCAACAGGAGGGTGGCACTAACTGAGAGTGCTCTCTATATAGAATTTCCCTAAAGCTTCTGTTAAATGACTTCTCTGTGTCATGGGGATATTGATTTTTTGCTCCATATTAGTGTTTGCTTGGAGTCATTTTAGGAATTCAGCTCTCTTCTACTGTATAATCAGTAGAAGTGAAGTAAAATCCAATATTATATTTCCAAAATGTATTCAGCTGTGGGCCTGCAATGACATTTTCTACTGTGATTAGTCACATCCTGAACTGTGCCTTTAAAGTGACAGCTCCATTACAGAAACTTACACCAAAACAGCCATCACTTTACTTTTTAAAGGTTGGACAAAGTGCATCAGACCACATTTCCCATCGTGTAGTGTAGAAGCTGTAGCTGTTCAGGTTACCTCAGGCCCACTGCTAATGTTCAGGAAGCTCTCCACAGCCGTCAGAGTGCCTGAAATCAGACCAAAGCACGAGCTGAAGACCACGTTCTAGTGCAAGTTTATCAAATGCATGAGTTCAACTACACTCCACTTTTAGACTTTGAATAAATAAAAACATTCACGGCGCTATATTTGTTGATAAATCAATGAATATTTCAACAGATGAAATCAGCTGAAATGTATTATTGAGTTATCACTTCATTGATCAATTCATCTATTTGGAATTTTCTGCAATTTTGGGGAAGTGTAAAGATGACAAAAAAAAAAGTCCTCCCAAACAAGCACTGCAGTGTTTGGTGTGTCTGCTGTTGTACACCCTGACATCCAAGGAGGGTTGAATCAAGGACAACTGGACTCGTTTGTACAAATGTTTCGCTTCTCATCCAAGAGGCTTCCTCACTTTTAAGTGACTGGTGGAGAGTCCCTGGTATTTCACCTCTGTGGGGTCGTTATCAAGGTCATTGAATCCACCTGGGTCATTTGTGCACCCGGCTGTGTAACGGCAGATGTTCGAGTCGGACGCACCTGAGGCCAGCTGTAAGGGGCCGTTGTTGCTGTGAATAGCTGTGAAATCTCCTGGGAAGGGCTGACAGGACGGTATGGTTGGTTGGTGTTGAGACCTCCTCCTCTGTTCAAGGATGGTCTCTGTATTTTTACATAAATAGCCTCCTTCACACCTCTTTTCAAACATCTGTCCACCCTATGCAAGATATGTACATTGTTCTCCTGTGTGCAATGCCACACTGCATTGGACTACATACGCAAGATTGCTTTTCTTGTGCCTGTTTTCACAAAGATCCAGTTTTTCAGGAATCCACAAGTTTTAACCAGCTGAGCTTATGTTGCTGTACGAGGTGTGGCGATAACGTTAACTAACGCTATCTGAGGCTAAACAAAAAGCAACACGAAAAATCACTTTCCCACATCCAACCAACAACTCTGGTTATCTAAATGTCTTCAAATGAAGCTTAACATTCACATAATGTTTCTTGACTGTCCCTCAATATTAAATACTCCAACATTGTTCCAGCATGTGGGTCTACAATAGATGCTACTAGCCACATTAGCCAAATTAGATGAATTCAAGCTTCAACATATAAACCATATAGTCTGCAGTCTGGTTTCTCATTTCCATCACAGCACAAGTGCAACACAAGCACTGGAACAAAAGCAACAACTTTCGAGCTTGTCTGAGTGCAAATTAGTGCAGTACTGTCAAACAAGGTGGAATTCTATTGATGACGTGTTCCAGCCACCACCCGAGCAAAGATCGGCCATATTTGCAGTCTTGTCAGCCAGAGCATTTACTAACCTCTCAGACGCACGAACCTTTGAACTTACTGATAATAGCTGAGGTAAGTGAGGAAGTAAAAATGTACTCATTAAAACACAGCTACAAAGTGCTTCCCACATACCAAAACAATAAAGATGAATGAACAAATAAGATAAAAATATAATATAAAACACAGCACGATGAGACAAGACAACAAAAACAAACACCCCACTGTTAAATATGTAGGACTTCCCATCAGTCAGAGCTGAAGAAGCCCCTTGAATGCAAGGTGAAACATTTTCAGGTTTCTACAACCGAGTCTCCTTGCCCTTGATTCAACTCTCCTTGGATCGCCATAATAAGGATGACTGAGAATCTTCAGACACACGTCGACACATTAAAGGCTCAAAACAACCCACAAGGATTTGTTACTTTTTACTTTTCTTCACTGAGTAAACCATTTGAAGTCTTTTCACAGTGGCTGACGTCACCTGTCTTCTGTTTCCTACCTTTGAACTGCCTCTGTGTGTAGAGAATACCCAGGTCTGCCGGTATGGAGTCAAAGCCACAGCTGCCAATCACATACACTCCACTGTCCAAGGCTTTAGTGTGGTACTCGAGCTGCATACGCTCCAGGAACTGTACACGATGAAACACCCACGCATAGACATGGAGCATACACAAACAAAGTGCATTTGATTATATGTACGCACATGCACAGTCGAAAATGTCAGTCTGCTTAAAGGGCAGTAACAGGGTGGGCTATATGGCCAAATCACAGCATATCTAATCTCATATCATGGTAACAGTAAACATCGTAGACATAAATATGGCTTATGGCATAGCTCCTGTGGTGGAAACAGTACTAACAAATACTGATGGACACATTTATAGCGTCACATGGTATGTACCATCATACTGCCCGACCATTGGTAGTAATAACCAAGCTACAAAACAAACATATAGATACAATCACAGTGAATCAACACCTAAAAAACAGCAGTATCAATATAAATGGATCTCCATTTTCCTACCTGAGGCTCGCCAGAGATGTCCAAGTAGTGAGCTCCATTTGCTATGCAAGCTTTCACCACTGGTTCGCCATAAAATCTGTACTGAAAGAATAAAGAGAGC
This sequence comes from Chaetodon auriga, assembly GCF_051107435.1. NCBI lineage: Eukaryota > Metazoa > Chordata > Actinopteri > Chaetodontiformes > Chaetodontidae > Chaetodon > Chaetodon auriga. The sequence continues at coordinate 17,721,850 of NC_135091.1, read as the reverse complement.
AAAGAGACAATTATTCAACACAACGCAAACAACAGGATGACAGTACCGTGGGTGTGAATCCCCCAGTGGCAGGTTTCCTTTGCTTCCCTCCCGTACAGTCGGGATAACACACTCACAGGTCCCACACAGTTGAGGATCACCAGGCCCTGTTGGCACATGACGGCCAGAGATTCCTCAATGGACACATCGGCAACAATGATTTCAATGTCTGTCCTCAGCTCTGGCATGGCTGAAAGAAGAGAGGAAAAGAGGTCATCTTTCACTAATCGTACAGTAGTTAAATCTACCTCTTACACATATTTATGTGTCAGCAATGTGTCAGTGCTCTGGCTTTAAGTCAGGGGGACCATGGCATGTCCTCAGATACAGTACTATAACTACTGCATAAATAAGAAATGTTCCTTTATCATGGCACAATGACGTGCTGCTCAGTCAGACTGCAGTCAAGCTGTGAGCTACACTGCGCAGTAACGTGACCAGCTGTCTATTTCTGAAGCTAGCTAGCTGTTATGAAGCAAATAAGAACATGTGTTTAGGGGTCAATTACAAAATAGCTCACTTCTAGCTATAAAACCACCAACAGACCCCAACGACCACTCAGCCTGCTGCCTCTGTCAGTCAAGTGAGTGACTAAAATGTCCTGTGGCGGTGACATGTTGGTTAAGAGCCTGTACAATGAACAGCCTGTTCGTTACACTTCAACCTGTCAGACACATACACAGTCTGCCGGCGGCTTGTTTCAACACTTCTTCCAGGCGCTGTCTGCTTCTCCCGGCCACAGCCCATTTCAGAGGGCTACCGACGGGACTGCCTGCGGCACAGCGGGCGACCTCCTCCACAACAAACTGGCCCGTGAAGCCTGTGGCACCGAAAACGATAATATGGTACGGTCTGGTCGAAGTTACAGTCGCCATTGTTTGTGTTTTGCTTCAAGGTGCCGCCTGGTAACGCTACTTCCGTCCACTGCTGCTGCTCCTTCTTCTTCTTCGGCTTTGTCTTCTTCTTCTTTGACTTTTTACATCCGCTGACATCAACTATGTTGCATTACTGCCACCCTCAGGTGTTATTCTCCCTCATTATCAATTTTAACAGGAGATAAGACGAAATATCCATTTCCTCCCTTGCACATTGTCCCCACATTCATATTCTTTTAACGTTGTCCTCTACCGGTCCTATTTTCAGTTACTGTCATCATTTTCTTGTCTGTTGTATAAATATCCTGTATGATATTAGAATATGCCCAACTGTCTCAGCCTCATGACACTGATTGCAAAAAGACCCATAGGATGTTTTCCTATGATGGAAAGTGTACTGTAAAGGTTGCTGTGCCCAATTCTCAGCCTGTTTAATATGACTTGCTCTTTCCTCTTATTTCCTCTTCTTCTTCATATACCCACTCTATGTCAGATTGAATTTAAATGTCTGCTTTTTATTGCATTATCCCAATGCTGTTGTTACTGTTGAGTCATTTTTCAATCACACTTTGCCTTTCCCCCCTAGTTTTGATCATTTAATATTGACTTCAACAAAAAAAAAAAAAACCCAGTTCTGCTCAAGACTGACTGACCCAAACCGAGAAAATCAGCTGAGAACGGCCAGGGGTGCTGCCATGGTGGGGCCAGGGCGGCCAAGGCCATCCTGTTACAATTGCTGTACTTTGAACTGAACTACAATCAGTAGGAATTCCCTCACTGAGCGATCCCTTTCACTCTTAAGCCATGTGGCATCCATTACATTGCCTCCTTGAGTCTCATTTTTAACATCTGGACATGGACATACTCAGTGAGACTCCTGAGATAAGTCCTCTCACCTTTACCAATGCCCCACTGATATGAGCCCTTATACTTGACCCAGTAAGTGACAACATTCTGAGGATGTTTTCTGGCTGATGTTTGCTGGTTGCAATTATCAACCCTCATTTGTTGTTCATAAACCTAGCATATTGGATTCTACCAATTTGTTGATCAATCGCTCTGGTAAGTTTAACCAGGAGATAATACCCACCATCCTGATTGAGTAAGTAGCAACATAGCATCAACCAAATCCACCAGACAAATCCACGAGACTATGTTCCTCAAATAGTCTTGTGAACCACATGATAATCTCTGTATTCACCACACACTATGACTGCAGCAGGATGAGGATGAACTTTGCCTGGTGAAGTGGTGGGTCATTGTGAACTGTACATTGACATCTGGTGGCAAAATTCAAGAATTACATTTGAGAAGTTTCTGACCAGCATGAAAACCCTCAACAGCATGTGTAATGCAGCATCCTCAGTGACAACACAGAAGCAAAATGCATCAATTCAGAAGGAGAGAGAAAACCTGTTGAAATCAGTGAAAACATCAACACAAAGAGCATCCTCTCTTTGACCAGAAGTATCTTTTTGGTTGCTTTAACTGCATGTTTTGAATCATTGTCCCACAACCAAAATAGGCAAACTTCACTGCTCACCTGGCATGGATGTCAACACTTTCATTCTCAGCATTCAACACTGTTAAAGCTCCATTGGTTGATTGGGTACTCTGTATGGTAATATTGACTTGATTTCCATGTACACTTAGTTTCAACTAATGCAGTCTAATACTATAAAACATTAGATATATACATATATATATACGTTTTTTCTCATTTTGGAGGCTGCACTTTGTGGTGCTGTTGAATTGTACTGAATTACTTACTCAGAGCTGTTTCTGTTATTTTGTCCACCCCATTCATATCAGTGAGGGTAGGCTACATCTTGCCTTTTTCTGTTCTCAACTTTCACTCTTGAGGCAACACTGGCTATTACCATGGTCTGGGCATACTGAATGTGTGTGTGTGTGTGTGTGTGTGTGTGTGTGTGTGTGTGTGTACTAGAACATGTTAACACATCACAAAATTGTTATTTATTTATTTATTTTTTCTCATTTCTAAACCTTGGTCTTCAGTCCTGGATGTGTTTACTGCAGCATTCTGTCCAGGCAGATACACTCTGATGAAGTCATGACCTTTCATGCAGCCATCTGCAGTATCAGTGATTCAGTTTCTGACTCTCAGTCCCAACAGATGGGTCTGCCAGTTCTGCCCTCCGTCCTGCTGGCCATTCTGCTGTCCACGCTTTCCATTTCTCGGGACTGGTGCAGTACACTGACAGCCATCAAGAAGAATATGTGGAGATACAATACCTGCGTCTTCCTTCAGCAGCACTTTTTAACAGTCCAAGCACCAGAGATGCTGAAATGAGTGTGGAGGATTAACTTGACTCACCTCAATTTGTCACCAGACTTTCTTTCCTCTTGCATCAAGGAGGCTGTGAAGCTGCTACAACTGTAATTACTAAATCTCTCCCATTTTCCCCCCCATGTGGACCCCTGCCCTGCGGTCCTTGTTACTGTTGACTCCACTGGTGGTCTCAGGTGGGCGCAGGCAGACATGTGAACCTCCCTGACATGCTGCCTCCATTCTTTGCTTCTTCTGCCAGACAGGAGCTTCACTGTGAGGGCGTAACACACGGACGGTTCATGCTATCCCCCCAGATCACTCCTCATCTGAGAGGCACCCTGAGCAGAGTCACAAGTACAGCGGCAAGGACACGTTTCATATCAACGCACAGCCAAACACCCCATATCAAATCAAAGCGGATCAAAGTCATTCAAATACAATCAGATCAGATCAGAAGATATCACTTAAAACAAAGGGATCAAGTCAAAGATCAGATCAAATAAATCACATTACAGTCAGTCAGTCAATCAAGTCAGAATAAAATCTGGATTCAAATGAATTGTTTAAAGGGTGCTTCCCTGGAGGGTCACCTTCTGGAGGTCCAGCAGCTGTCTTACCTGCCCGCTGCATCGCCGCCTGTTTCTTCTCTAATAATGGCCTGCAGGTTCCTCACCTACTTCAGCTAGGGGCTAGGGGTCATCAGAAGAGGCTTGATGGGGGTCTAAACACATTTTGTCATGTTGTCTCTGTCCTGACTCCAGGTTTCCAGTCACAGACACAGCAAAGAGGCTTGGAGTGCAAGCAGGAAAGCATCTGCTCTTTAAGAGAGCAGAAAACTGATCAGTACACTCTGTATTTGTTTACTAGAGGATCTTGACTGAGGCAGAGACACAGATGCATAGCTGTGACATACAGGAGCAGCCAATGAGGTATTCACGTTACTATATCTGTGGTATTCACCTTGCATTATGACTGCAGCAGAGAAAGGGTGAACATAACCAGATAAAGCGGTGGGTGTTTCCGCCCTGTGCATTGACATCTGGTGGTGACATTTAAGTATTACACTGGCAGTGCCAGTTTTATTCTCAGCTCAAAGCAGACCCAAATGCAGACAGAGGACACACAGGACAGAAGAAATTAACAAAAGACAACTTTAATAAACTCACTGAAGGTGGTGCAGAAGCAGGCAGGGAAAGACAACATAAGCAAAGGCAGCTGGAGAGTTCAGGTAAAGCAAGACTATCAAAGAACAATCCAAATGAAAATAGTCAAACAAAACAACAAAGAGAAATCCAGAAGGTAACCAGAGTTCACTGGAAGCAAAGCTTGAACTCGGGGAATAGCACAGAGACACTGGAAAAACACAATAAAACAAGCAAATACACAAGGGATTAATTAACGGATAAAACACAGGTGACCTGGAAAAGTGGTGGAAAAAAGAAAACAGGTAAAATCAACACACGAGGAAAGACTCTTTCAACATAAAAACAGAAAGGACTAACAATTAAAAGCAAATTTTAATGACTTTCCATTAGGACACCTTCCATTTAAAGGTGAGAAACTAAGCAATAGTTCGTTGGGATGGGGGTGGGGAACCTTTTTCCTACTGGAGCCCATTCCACTTTGTATTACATTCTTCGAGGAGCATGCTAAATGATTAAACACATTTATCACAATAACATCTGCAATGGCTGGAACTGCATCTCTCTGGTGAGGCTTCTGATGTCATACGGCAGTGAGGATGATGATGATGATGATGATGATGTTCCAGGTTTGGGTCAGTCAGTCTTGAGCAGAGCTGCTCTCAGTAGCACGTCGCTGCTTTGAAGCTCCATGATTTCGTGTTGTCGTTCGTCAAAGCGCGTTTGTCCTCGCATCTCTTCCAGTTTAGCATGTTTTTGAGCTGCAATGACACTCAAGGTTGGCCTTCATCACTGCGCTACTATTTTATGCTATTTCCTTTTATCACTGAAAAAAGTAATAGCTGTCTGGAGCACTTTTTTCTGTTTCGGAGTTGCTTTATGCTGTTATGAACAGCCTCGCTGGCTGGATCAAACAGTCCCTCGGAGGCTGAGGTTACCTACCCTTGAATTAGAACAAGCCTTGAAAAAGAAAACAAACTGGCAAGCGTTCCTTGGTATATTTTGTATTCCCTTGTGGACACATCTAAACATAGACACTGAAACATATGAAGGCAGATTGCATAATGCAGTATCCACAGTGACAATACAGAAGTAACATTCATCACTTCTCAAACATTGGGAGTTCAGAAGGAGAGAAAAATCTGTTGAAATCAGTGAAAACATCAACACAAGGCAGTTGAAAGAACTTGTGTACTTGTGCCAGACAGGAAGCAGCTTTGCTTTCAGTCAAAATGATACAAAGACAGCACGGCCGCTGCACACCGGGCATTAAAATCCCAGTACAGATAAAAGAAGGCTCAGGATCGTGCCGAATACCAGATGGAACATTTATAGCAAGATGCATTCAAGAAAGACATAAAACCAGTTGTCAGTGATAATGCACTCCATCTACATTTTTTGTTTTTAAACCACCTGTATTTTTGCCCGTTTTTCTGTAGCTGTTTGCTCTCTGCAGCAAGCAGAGCCTAGATATGATCAGAAATCCAGATGGAGATCAGGATTATTTGGTCGTACACTGAAGGGTGAACATGAAAACACTGAGCACATAATGTATAAACAGAGGGTAAGTGCCTGAGTTTGTGCAACAGCTGTTAAATGCATTTCATATAGATAACCAGGATGATGACACTGAAATGTATTGTGTTAGAAGGTGGTCGACTAATGTTTTCATACACTCTTGTGTATGATGGGCAGCCTTTTAAATTTAAGGTATTTTGTCAGGCAGGAAAAGCTAAGATGGAATTTGTAGCAAAATACTTTAAGAGCTTGTATTTGTCTATTTGAAACAGTTAAAATGCATTATTTAATATTTCACCTTATTATCAAATAAGATGCATTTTTATCCCCACGTTTAAACTATAGAAAACAACTGGACAGCAATTAGCCTAATCACAGTCTTTGGCTAAATTTGAATCCTGTGGCATGTCCTGTCAGGTCCAGCAAGTTTGAGGAAAGAATCTACTTTGGTGTTTGGTGCATATTTCCCCTCAAATAAAAGTTTGTAATGAAGTTAAATAAGTTTACTTCCTCCACTGTACTTATTACTGCAGTGGAAAAAGGCATCTGCCAAACAGTCTTATTGTTTTCTGAGAGAACTAATGCATCACTGCGGCCTAACTGTGGCTGTTCACTCCAACAGTGGTGGATTGACTGACCCAGCATGCACCCCTAAACCCACAGCCCCCCACCACCAAGACATCAAGACCTCATGGCCTCTTCGAATTGATGATGCGAGAAGTTAGCAGAGCTCAGTTTTTCAGTGTGCGGGGTTATGGTCAGACCCCCATTGAGGCTACTAATTGCCTAAAATTTGGTAATATCATTACATTATATACAATGCATTTTGTATTCTCAAATTACAAATGATTTGTATTTTAATGAAAGACCAATATTTAGTATTTTATTTTGATACATTTGATGGGGATGTTTGCAGTTTGTGACAAGATACTTTTGATGTATTTTTATGCAAACAACATCCTTCATGCAGACTGCTGTATGATGCTGTGCTTTGTTTTTAATAGACCACACTGTACATTTACCAGTATCACATACAGTACAATGCTTCCGGTCATATTCAGATGGTAAGAGGAATGTTAAGAGTAACCGCTTGTACTGAGGTAAACACAAGGATCTTGTAATAAAGGCTGGAAAGGCTCATCTGTATCCGAAATCAGGGGTTTTCAAAATAACATAAATCTTTGTCGTCGGGCTGTATAAAATTTCTGACATAAGTGTACAGCCCTACAGGATATTCATTCAACAGAGGTGGATCAACAGAGGAAAAGATAATGGTCACATGAATTTAAAGAGGAAACAAATTCTCATTTGAACCATTAATCATCCAAAAAAAAAAAAACACAACACACACATACAATCCTAATGGCTGTGACGACAGCTTCTGTCTGAATAAGTCGAAATAAAACCACCAGAAGGAGAAATGCACACACAGCTACAACCGCTACAAATGTGAGGGAAACACCAGTACGCAGATAAACTACTATTTCTGTTAAAATATAAATATTGTTGAGAGTTGAGCGCCTTATAATGTGGGATCTGTAAGGATCAGCTTAAGACGCAGCATCCATACAAACAGTAGTAAACAAGAGCTGTAAACTCTTGCAACATGCACGCTTGAGGATGATGACAGTTTTTACTGTTTGGTGTTGCTTTGAGCTTCCAGCAGTTCGGCCTGAATCTTGGACTGAAAGCTCAAATTCACAAGTGAGTCGAAGGACTGAAGCTCGAGTCAGTGCGGAAGAAGTCAAAGTCTGGAAGGCAGCATCAGATTAATGCCTGTCACGCTGACTCCAAACTGCAGACTCGAGTCAGGAACTGTGTCTCGTCCTCTGTCTCTGCTGTACTCCGTGTTGTCCGTTACAGTACAAACATCTGGACTGCAGATGACGGAGTCTAAGTCCGGAGGGGCAGCCAGTGTCTGAGCCCTTCAAAGAACCTCCGTACGTTCGTGATGTAGAAGTCGACGTTGTGAGTGAAGTCGGTGCAAATGTTGGAGTAAGTGTCCACCAGGGTGCAGTAGAGGGCAGTCCCGCCTATGCTGATCACAACGGTAACCAGACACAGCAGCAGCAGGATCAGGCAGGAGTCTCCACCCACCTCATCTACAGGGAAGAATTGGGACAAATGTGATACACTTCTTTAAGGAGTCTAAGTATTTTGACAGTTTGTCTCTATGCATGTATTGATAGAAATGTTCGTGTCATAGATGAGGTGAAGCGTACCTTGCTCGATGCCGTCCTCTGGCTCACTGAAGCGAACTTTACGTTTGGAGGTCTGCTTAGTAATGTTGCTGGGGGGAGGCAATCCGTCCAGAGATGCTCTCCTTCTCTTCAGAATGGAGACCAGGCCATCAGGTGAGGAGCTCTGAAAGAGACACAGACACAAGAGAAGTGATCACTAATGTTCTCTTGTTTAAAGGACCAAGTTTTAGGGGTCACTTTGCCCAGAACTGGTACTTAAATCAGCCCAGTGTCTTACAGTAGGTCTGCATGGTCTATGTTAAGTACATTGAGGGAAAATCTGTCCTGATCTGTAAGATGTCATGAATGTTTACAACAGACGTCTTCAAATAAATCTGACTAAAATGGGAGTTTCTTTAAAATCTGTTGAGTTGCCCAGTTGGACCTATTTTCAGGGATATCCAAGTTCTAATAAACCATAATTTTACTGTAAGTCAATGAAGAACAAGCATATACAATAGTAAGTTGTCTTTGTCACATGTCACAACTAATAGCTCAGCTGAACACCTCGTTTTAAATAAGGACAGTAAAAGAAAGAAATACATAATTCATGGCAGAGAGTGAACAGGCTCCATCTGCAGACTAATGTGAAACTACTGAATGTTACGTATTAATCAACAGACAACCAGCAGCATTTAAGAGGAACTGGAGCTGAGCCACAGAAGCTTGGCTGAGACAAGTAAACACAGAGCTGCAGGAGAAAAGGTGCAACAACCCAGACGCACAAGAATGTGTTTCAATTGGAAATCATGATTAGTCAAGCTCAATGTGCAGAGAGACCAAAGTTACAGTTACATTTCTTACATCGTATGCATTGCATTAAGGATGTTTAAACTGCAGTTACACTGTACAGTGAGTAAGAAGAGTAATTCCTATCAGACCTTAAAACACCACCACCCTAATGAAAACCTTTCGACCTGATCATAATGACAAACAAACCACAGAACAGAAGCAACAACACACTGCGTGGTCATATGCTGAGCGCTGAAGCGGAGTCATTTCTCAAGCTGCCGGCCTCATCTGCTGCCATCACTTACAGTCCAGTTATTCACTGAGGTCAGTGGGTCGGCAGCGTGCTGAATATTGCAGTGGTCATCACATTCCATCAAGTTTGTACAGAGGCAATTTAATAAATAGAAAAAATATGAATACGTTTGGAAATTTGTGGATGAAATTCACGTCTGTGAAGATTCTCGTTCATCCAGCTCATGGTACTTCTTAGTGCTTTAAAAGGCAAGCAAGTCCAGTTGCCTTTTAAAGCACTTAGAAACATGAAATTCAGTCTTGTGCCCTTTCAGACACAACACAACAATGGCACCGCTGTGCTCTGACAGCCATTATTTCCAGTGGCTTGTGTTGTGTTTTTTTTTTACTGCATCAAGTCAAGCAGCACATGCAGCCCGGCGCGCCGTCTGCGCCCAAAGTTCAACCTAGATGAACATCCAATCTACTTCACACTTGGCGGGTATATTGCTAAGGACCCAAGGACAGGCAGTATGAATATGCTGGACATGCATCACGTTCAATATTAATAAACTCTGAATAAACAAGCACACCCTGCGCAGTGGCGGCAGCAGGGCTTCAGGGCTCTGTGGAACAAGGCCTTGACCACACGTATGGGGATATTTTGCAGATATTTTGACTAAATATCACTACAGTTCAGCAACTTGTACCAAATTTTGCCAACATTAAAGGTCACCCATTTAAATTGAACAGAGGTTTGTTTATAGTGCTTTTTTCTAGCTAATCTGGCCACCTGGTATTCAGATATTCCAGCACTGGGCATTGCTGCTATTAATTTTCTGAATTTGTTGTTTATAGACAATTGTGTAAAAAGTGACTGAAAAAGAAAAATGAGAAAAATGTCATTTGTTTGGTTAGGAAAAAAAAAACCTCCAAAAACCTCATGAAATGTGACTCAAAGGAGTCCCACCCATACCACACCCAGTTAAACTTCCACTGGGTTACATAACAGCCACAATCCTGACCCCATCAACGAGGCCTTCAGTCTGTGCTGCCTGTTTGGACAAGCTCTGATTTCACATCCACCTCTAGGAAGAACCAGGCCCTTACTGCTCGGTGTTTGAGCCAGGACATGATGTTGGCTCAGGCCCCAACTCAGTAATCTAGCCCCTTTGGCAGCGAAAACATCCCAAGTGTCAGGCCGCACCAGCGAAGATGGGCGGAGGTTTTTCAACATAGAGAAGCTGCCGATGATCTCACCAAGGGACTGCAGAGATCACTCATTTGGGAGTGTCCCGGCAAAGACAAAGAACTGTGGGCCAGAGAGCAGGACTTAGGCAAATAGAGTCTTTCTTAAAGTCTAACAGATAGTACAACCAGCAGAGAGCACAGAGAGGAAGGAAGGAAGGATAGATGCATGCAGGAGATGATACATGAATGGTGAGGAGAAAGGACAGAAGGCAGGAAGGAAAGCAGACAAAGATAAAGAGAGAGATACATGGAAAGAAGAAATATTTATACCCCTCTATTCATCACAATAGCTCACTTTTATGCATTCATCTTATACCTAAATCACGCTGCCTGACAATCTGTTTCACCAAAATGCTTCTTTGTTGTCACATCACCTCCTCTTGTAATAAGTCTGAAGTATGACAGCAGACAAACAAACAGCGGACCAGCAGTCACACAGTGTATTCCTACCCCCTCTGTGTGGGACAGCTTGGCCAGGTCCTTGTCTGAAGCCTGGGGGACTCCTGTCGGCCACTCCACCTTCACCTCCTCCTCCTCTGGGGTCTCCTCACACGGCTCCTCCTCCTCGTCTACTTCCTGTCCTTCCTCATACATCTCTTCCTCTCCTCCTTCCTCCTCCTCACCTCCCTCCGGATGGTCTGTCTGTGCGAAGGGAGGATCTGACTCTGAGCTCTTCATGCTTTGGTCTTGTTCTTCCTCCTGGTGTGTTGTTTCAGGATTATTGACTAGAATGTGAGAGAGACACGGGACTTTGGTTATTGATTCCAAATTATTACTCAGGCCTTACTACGTACTATGTGAACTTATGGTGTATTGATAAAGAGGCCCTGAGTATCTTAATGTGTCAGAGCGGATTAGAAGGTCATGGCACTAAGTCTGCCAGGGTTAATGGAGGTCTTGTGGAAAAACGTGCCTGAGTTTATTATATCTGTGAGTCAATGAAAGAGTGCATTTTCCTGGTATGACAGGCCTGTAACTTTGACAACACTGCCTGTTTAGTGTGTTTGCAATGCGTCTTACAGATGGTTCTGTTGTTAAGAGTGCAATGTAAATAAGGTTAATTGTGTCTATAAGCCCATAAACATCAGTGTACTAAGACGGTGAACATATTGTACCTGTTTAACATCAGTATGTTAGCATTGGCATTATGAGCATATTGGCATTCAGTGGCTGGAGATGGTTACAGTGTTTACCTTTATGATGACAGGACTGCAGTGTCTTGTTCAAGCCCTGAAGGTCTGTCAGTGTTGTATTCAGCGTTTTCTGTTGAATCAAACATAGCTGATGACAATGTATCATGGAGGAGGAATTATTATCATATGAAACGGAGCGTGGATCAGTATAGAAAGGGAAGTTTCACGTGTCTTACCTGTTCCACACTGTTGGATGGTCTAAGTGATGCCAAGAAGAGGAACACAGATAGAGACGAAGGAAAGAGAAGGTGGAGGAAGAGCAGGCAGACAGCAGGAGAAAGAGAACAGAGAGAAGTAAATAGAGGCGGAGAAATGCCAGACATGGTTAATGTGTGAGTGGTTCATATACAAAAACATGCTCTATCTACCTTTTGATTCACTTTCCTTAATCATGTTTGTGTGTGTGCACTCAAGGGAATATCAATCAAACTAGTGTTGATTTCTGTTCTGTTTTTGCAAATTAAGAACATTCTTCAGGCCTTTCCGGCAGTAGTTGGCATCTGCTCTCAAAAATCTAATTTGCCTGCACTGAATAACTCTGGGCTCCAGTAACATACCAAGTCAGTCACAGGACAGGTGGAACACAACAGCGTCTGGCATGCAGACCTGGGGTATTTGTCTGGGTCTGGTGGAAATCACTACCCAGCAGGAAATATTTTCTGCCCTGTCATGAACATTGATTTTCCAAATGAGCCCCATGTGTGTCTGTATCTTCGGCGTATCATCATGCATTATATGACTCCTCGGTGTATCCACATGGGAGATGAAGATAGGGGTCAATTACAGCAGAGCTAAATGGGCACTAAAAGGTTTCTGTCTGACAGTGATGCAGGTAATGGGAGGAACGGGCATGGGAGGAATCTGGCTGAGAAGCTGAGCTGTTCATGGTGGAAGTTTCCGCAGTGTGTACGTGCTGAGGTGAGGGAAACTTTACTAAATGTTTACTGGTGAAGTGTGGGAAGTGTGTTGACGTGTTATGGCATGCCTGAGGTGCGTCCTACAGATCTGGCTCAGGGTCTCGATATGTTTCTGATCGATGCCATCGGCCGCGGCGGGCAAAGTGCTCTCAGCGACTTTCTTCTCTCTCCACTGGCTCTCTGGGAACACATGTGCAGGACGAGTGCACGCAAAATAAATCCACATTCCCACCATTTCTGTCAGTACTGCACAGAATTGCATTTAGGTTTTTGATGACTGAAAATATTGCGTAGAAGGAAGAAACCGGTGCATGCATACCCCAGTTCTCCTGCAGGGCGCCGAGGTTGGACAGCAGACGTTCGTGGTAGAGCTTCTCCAGCTGTAGGAACTGGATGGCCCACTGGTCTGGTAGCATCGCTCATTAAAGACACCAACTGAGACTTTCAATCCAAACATGTCTGCTTAACTACAATGAACCACAGCAGGTATTTTTAGAGTTTTTACAACAGCTGGGTCAGTTTTATGACACTGCAGTCAATACAGTCCCTAGCCTCATGTGTAATTGTTATTCATTCTGTTACTGTCATTGGTTTTTCATGCTCCATGTCCAGCTTTGTCCCACTCTCTCATCAGCATCTTAATCAAAGGTCACCCCCAGGCTGAACCAGGTCTTGCATCAAAACACTTGCCCCTGACTTCAGACCTCTTTGCCCATCACTCCATCACTACTCTTCACTCAGGTTATCTGTCTCCTTTCATAGGCTTTCAACGCCACACACTTCTGGTTTCACCACCACTTTTGCGAAATGTTATCCAGATCCAGAACACACCCTGAACAGTACTCTGGACATTCATTCTGCATTGGAGCCCCAGAACCTCAGAACCACCCATGTACAGCTTTCCTCTTGAAGATTCTTTTGGGGTACAAACCTGGAAATCTGATGACATTCCCCCTCCAGTCTTCCCTGTCTTCCCATCATCGCGGCTCTCCTCCATCCATAATATGTATTAAACTATTCTAAATCTGTATCTTATTGGTGTGGTCATTGTTAGTGAATAATACTTCTGTCCCTACACGGCACAGGTCTCTAATAGGAGAATATGTAAAGCCCTGAATCTGTCTTGCTTGATGACCAAAGGTGAACCCCATTTTCAACCAAATGAGACAGAAAAACTGACTCCATCGTGAGTTATTGTGAGTTGATATAGCATCTCATTTTCCTGTCTCACTCAGTCATGACTGAAAAATACTAGTGACTGACAAATTTCACAATTCATAAAGACTGAAAAAATCTGATCACTGTACACTTTAAAAGGATACAGTCCTCTTTGAGCGAGTAAGCCTCTGCAATCTGAAAAAAAAAGATAACTGAGTGACAGCGCGCACACAAAAGTTCATTTGTACTTGTGCAACATACAGAACTGTACATTATATGTGTAACTCTGACTTAAAATCACCCTGAAACAAGTCATGCGACGGCATTTCCATGTGAAACTTTCACCCATGCAGCATCAGCGAAACAAGGCGACCTTAAGGTGCGCTGCTGTGCGCTGAATGTGATTTGTCAAACACTAATTAGGCAGCTCAACCACATGTCGATGTTTTTGTTTTAAATTAAAGAAATTCCTTCTAAGATGAAGATCATGTGACACGTCATACCAAGAAGCCGAGCCATGCAGACACCCGGTCAGATATGAAGTCACATGCAAGCACTCATGGTGCGGATTAAAGTGTCTCTGTGGGCTTTTTTCCCATCAGTGTTTCACCTTCTTCTCCCCAACCAGGCGGCTGTATGACTTAGTAAATACAGATGGTGAAGTTTCACCTCCTCACATATTCTTCTGTATTTCCATTATACCAGGTGGTTTTAGGGCTGCAGCTAGTGACTGTTTTTATCATCAATTAATATGTTTTCTAGATTTTCTAGCCAAAACAATTAGGGCTCTAACATAAACACAAACTGTGAAAAATGCCCTTTGTGATTTCCCACAGAGGAATGTGACTTATCTGGATTACTTGTTTGATTGGTACAAAGTCCCAAGACATTAAAAACCGTACACATCAAGAGCCAGCAAATGTTTTGGCTGAAAAAATAACTGAAACAATTGTTGATTTTCTGTCATTTGACTAATCAGCTGATCAGCTCTCATTAGTTTCTCTAACCTCTGACCCTAACTTTGTGCTGTACACCTGTATCTTGTCAGTGGCCTGTATTGTTTGTCAGTGTCTGCTTGACAGGAGACAAATAAACAGATGCACAGACTGAAAACAATGGACTACACATTTCACTTAGTTCACATAGTGGCCATGGAGAGATGAGGTGATGAGGGCCCTTGACTTGACCACAGACATGTAAAGGGCCCCCTGTTGCACTTCTTTTTTAACATTTGTCATATTAATTATAAGTCTAAATTATTGTACTCTTGCACACTATACACAATATTACCATCAAAGGAACCTGCATCAAAGGAAGCCTTTAATTATTATTTAATTATTCTGCTGTCAGACATATTGAAATGGCTTTATTAATTGAAATGTAGACTTCCTGTAGCCTCAGTATAATGAAAATTAATATTGGATGAGATGGATCAGATTGGATCAGTGCATCATTTAATCAGAAAATATCCAATATTACAAGATTGTGGTCGAGAGAAAGGAAAACATTAACAGGACACCCCTGCTTTTTACTGAGCCCTCCGACTTTCCAAAGGGAAATCTAAGTAGCTGTCACTTCAAACTGAAGCTCTGGCTTAGGGGCCCCCTGACCCCCCGCATTGGTGCCCTGCTGGCCGGTTCAGTAATCCACCCATGTTATCAGAAACCTGCTTCTTACACAGATATCATTTCCCTGGTAATTCAGTGACCCTCTAGCATTCCCTTACTTAATTGATGATGTTTGCACCTGTAGCTCTATCCTGCATTAATCATAAACCTCCCATCAGAGGCACACAAGCAAACTAACACGAGAGGCTAGAAACGAGTATTTTTAACACTCTTCTGCTGCTTTGATTAGTTCTTTTGTCTTCAGGATCCTGCCTTGTTCTCTGGGGTATGTTTAGGATTTAACAAATGAATTCAGGCCATGAAATATTTGGTACACCAGAATAGCAGAGGCTAGCAGATATGACCAAATATGGACTGTCATGTCTAACTGAGGATGAAAGACACCGACCATGTTTCTGCTCAAAGTGGGCCCACATGCTGAACATTATAGCATCACTCACCCCAAATTCCTTGCAAGTGGAGTGTATTTGTTAAAAAAAAGATAAATCTGACAAAAGCAGTTATATGATTTGTTACTGTAAGAGTGATCAAACGAAAATTTGCCTGTCCTCGCCTTTCTTAGTATTTGTGGCAAAACTATTTCGCCTTTGTTCCGTGATTACTGCAGCTGGCAGAGCAGCAAAGTAAACTATAAGCTTCTCAAACTGCTGGAGTTGCTGATTCAAATTAATCTTGTTAAGAAATTGTGGTCCGCAATGTTTTGCACCCACAACATGAAAACATTTCCGTTATCCTTTTTTGTTTAAACGCAGAGACTGAGCCAAGCTATACATATCACACCTCTGTGGAGATGCAAACACACCCACACATCAAGTCACTCTGTCTGACTAAACATATTCCCTCTGGATTTGGGAGAAAAAAATCTTCCCGCTTTCTCGAAAACATTCACGCACACACACACACACACACACACATACCTGGTGCAGGGAGTGTGGCAGCAGTGTGTAGTCACTGTTTTCTCTGAGGGACTGCAGGGAGGCCAACAGCTCTGGGCTAGGGCCCGCCAGGCCATCTCCGGAGACACTTCCTAGAAACACACAACACAAACAAACACTAGAATGAAATAGACCTAATATTTGAGATGTTTCAGCATCATTATGGTAATGTTGCTGTTTTATGAAAACCAGCTACATCTCTCTGCCTTAGCTTTGAAGAGGTAGTTTGGCTTTTAGGGAAATGAGTATTTTCACTTCCTAGTAATAGTAATATTAATAATAAACTTTATTTATACTACATTTTTTTAAACAAAAAGTGCTTTCCATGGCTGAGCCAGGATTAAAACATTTCAGGAGGCAATGAGGGACAGAAAATCAGACAAACACAACACCCAACAATAATATAAGATGATAATAATACTGATTCTGCAGCCTCAGATCTTCAGGGAGGGAGTTCCAGAGCTGAGGGGCTCTGACTGCCAAAGCCTGATCACCTGTAGTCCTGAGCCGGGACTTAGGAACAGCCAGCAGATCTGAAGATCTGGCTCATAGGGGGAGCAGCAGTTCAGCAATATAACTGGGAGCTAAACCATGAACTGCTTTAAAGTTTATCAGCGAAATCTTAAAATCAGTTACTGGTAACCAGTGAACAGGGCTGATATAAAGACACTGACAACCAGTGGCCTTACGTGTGTGTGTGTGTGTGTGTGTGTGTGTGTGTGTTTGTCATGGCAGCCCCAGAAGACGTGGCAGATGCTAAAGCTAGCTGACAAACAGGCTATTACCTCAGCAGGTTGCCATCAGTGACGGCCTGTCAGCCCCTCGCCTGCAGCCACGACTGTGACAATTAGTCACTATTAGCTGTAACTGTATGGTGCAACCCTTACGTAACGCGGCTCCAGCTGTATAGTACATTGCAGATATCCAAGAGTATTGGCCGTGGCTTCCTTACAGCTTAGTATCATCCTGATCATCTTAATCTCTGTTTTTTCCGGTGCACTACAGCAGTTTGTGGGAAAGCTTGTGCTGAAAAGCTTTCAATCGGCAGTCTTCTGCAGAATAATGTGTGTTGCAGTGTCTCTCTGCTGTGCTATGGAATACATAAACAGGGTCATTTAAACATGATAAACTATCTTTCAGAGGTATTTTAATGAATAAGATGTAGCGAGTAGTGTATGTTATTGTGTCATTACAATCCACATTAGCTGATGCTGCAGAAAAAGCAGCACTCCCTGAGGCACACAAACATAAAAAGCACAAAGCATGCATATATTAGATCAAAGTAAGATGGAGAAAAGCATGGAACCTGTGGCACTGTCGATGCACACCCCTTCCTCTTTATGCGTCGTCCTAGTGTCGGGACCTTTCAGCAGGGTGGTGTTCTTGTTCCCCATCACTTTCGTCACCGCAGCAATCTACTCCTCCAAGTCGATGTTCCCCAAAAAGCTCCTCTGGGACCCTCCAGTGGGCCGTGGCCAGGTCTCTTTTATTCCAGCCCTCAATGGAAAAGCATTAGTTCTTCCTGACTTTTATCAGAGCACTTCCTTTGACTGAGATAAGCAAATTACTGGGGGAAGTTTGCGTTGCACTAAGCTCCCAGAAAGGATTCAAGGGTGTCTCAAGGAATGGAGAATGAGGTCTGCAGATCTGGTTTGTGATCACTCTTGATGGAGCACGTGATTTAATCCTCAGCTGCCTCTCCTGGGTGGTCAGGGAGATTTGAAATGTCCACCATAGTCTACGAAGGCTGGGCTGTAGGCGATGATGTTCTCATTTACAGGCCTTTCCGCAGTCCTTTATGTGGTTTATTGAGATTTTTCTTCTTTCTATCTTACACTCAGAATTCAGTGCAGCCTCCTTTGCTTGTCCCCAGGACACTGTCAAAAAAAAGGAAGATTTTAAAAGCAGCACGTAACATGTCTCATGCATGCGATTTGTTCTGGGAAGGAGAGGACACATAAACCGTGAAAGAAAAGAGAGTTGAATGCATTGCTGGTGAAATGGCAGTTATGTCACCGACTGAAAGTGTCGTCTTTGTGTCTAAAGCACGACTGCCCACTGAGGCATGGCAGAGTGCTCCATTCTGAATCACATCATAGTAGTCTGTGGAGTAGAATAATGAGCAATGAGCGTGTTACAGTGCAGACAGACAGCACACTGTTACAATAAGCCATTCTTGCGCTTGTTCTACCATGCAGGGAGGTTTACAAGTGAGGGTCAACATTCCTGCCTATCTCTTACAAAATATTGTAGTGTTACATGGGCTGTGAAGAAATAGAAATGTGCTTTGCGACAGAGTCTACAGCTATGCTAACAGCTCCGTGAGGCTGTGCAAACAGTGATTAAAGCTAAAGGCAAATGTCAGCATGCTAACATGAACACAACGGTAATTTTAACATGCTGGCGTTCCATCACCTTCAGTGTATACTTTTTGTTTAGTGTGTCAACATGCTAATCTTTGCTAATTACCAGGAAACAAAGTGCAGCTGAGGATGATGGGAACGTCTTTAGTTTTGTAGACCTTATATTGACTGAACGGTTAACCATTAAATTACATTTGACAGATTAACAGTTCATTCCTTCCAGCCCTACAGGGTACAGAAAGTTACTGTGAACTAACCTAACCTGTGTCACACTGGGCTAATAGTCTGATGTATGTGTACCACTGGACTCTCCATCTACAACGTGCAAGACACCTCAACATATATCATTATTGCATGATGCAGGGTAGTGTATGATGGTGAAAGTCTACATTTGCCTTTAGCTGATGGTTTTATCCAGATGAACAATGCCTGACAGGGTAAATATTTATTTTCTTGGCTAAGATCATATCACAGCAAGTTCACAAGGGTGTACCTGTAGCTGTTGATCATCATGGAGAGAAACCAAACACAGCATTGTCAAGGCGTTTCCCTTGCGCCATGGCTTCAGAGACAGATCACTGTTTTCACGCTGAACACCTGCATCCATCTGTCTAAGCCTCCCCAGTGAGAGCCGCATCACAAATGTACGCAGCACTGATGCAATTTTATACACGAGCTCCACTATAAGCCTGCAAGAGCCATGGCTCCCTCTCCGTTGGTAGAAGCAGAATAGGCATTGGCTGACATGCTGTAGATAAACGTATTTCCACCTCACGAAACCTACATTTTCAGCCTGAGCGGTCCGCGGGCATGAAAGCCGTGCGATACCACGTGTTCTCACAGCATGTTAGCAGTCACATGAACGCTGTGAATTCTGCAACATGGAATGTGACACGAAGAACAAACGCTGGGAGCAGAGGCTGACTCGCAGGATGTGTAGCGTGAAATTAAGAACGATGCAGGGAAGGCTAAAGGTGAATATGTGCGTACGTTTTATTCAAACGCATAATGACAGCTCTCGGTTTGTGAGGTTTTTCCTGTGAATTGCTCCAAACGCTCCTCCAGCATGGTTAGTTATTGATGCTAACTCGACTCATCCGGTAACAATAAAGGCCTTTTTGCACTCTTCTTTCCTCTGTGTCAATTTACACAACAAATGTGACTGTGGCTTCCTGACTAAAAATTTGGGTTCAATGGAGAGGCTGTTTTGGCCTGCAGGCACTTTCTGTTAGCGCACCACAGGCGTCACATCACACCTTTCCCTCGTCTTTGATGGACTGTCCTGGCAAGGGTAGGAATAAACATAGCGAGGGACTCTTTTCAACTAAGTTTTTATCTCCTTAAAAGTTCATTTCGCAATTTTGTCCATAGCTCATTTCCTGATTCTCGTCACGGTGGATTCTTTTTTCTGATTCTCGAGTAGCCAGTGGTCTCAGTTCCTTTATGGAAGGCAATTAGAGAGACATGCTGTGATGGGCTAGCTGGGCATTTTAGGACATATGCTCATTTGTTTTCTTGCTAAGAGTTAGGTGAGAAGAGACTCACTGATATGTCTGAGCCAGGAAACGGTTAGCTTAGCTTAGCATAAAGACTGGAAACACAGGGAAACAGCTAGCCTGAGCCTCGTATTTACCGTACAGACGTGAGACTTGTATGACAGCATATTAGGGCCACTGTGGGTAAAAAAGGAAGCACACGGCTCCCTTTGCGTGGTTGGATGAACCTCATCACACCACGGATGCTGCTGCTCGCTGTGTTTCATGCCCAGAATCACCATATTATCATGAGCATCCGGACCTTGAGGAATTTGCCGGTAGATGGACCCAGTGATATCCTTGCATCTGTCCATTGTTTTGTAGTTCCTGTACAAGCTGATGAGGCAGAACACAGGGTGTCTGTGATGTATCAGGTTGATGCAGCCTTGCAAAGCGAATTGATGTGGTTCCTTTAAAAAAAACATTTTTACAACATTTTCTGTACATTTGTGATTTACAGGAGAATATCCAAGGTTTTTTGTTTTGTCCTGATTTTGTTTTGTTTTGTTTTATTTGTAAAGTTACGACTGTAATCAGAGTTTTTTTCTCAGAATACTAACCCCCTCCTCTGGCTCTGTATTACTTATTTTATTTTATTTTATTTTTATTTTTGATCTGTCGACTCTCCCTTTTAAACCTGCTCATCCATCATGTTTTCTTTCTTTATTAAACACTGAACTCCAGTCGCTGTCACACACACTGAGCTCACTGTCCACTGGCTTCCATTCATTTCCCAAAAAAATGTCGCACGAGTGGGTGGCGCGTGTGTGCGTGAGTGTGCACGTGTGCGCGCTAAGCAACGTGAACATGTGCATCGGGGGCGCGTGCCGCTGACGGGTACGCACCACGAAACCTCGCGCTAAATTAAACCTAATATTTTCTGCCTAAATCCATTTTCCTGTCCTTTTTTAAAAAATCATTGATATTGATTAATGGTCTAAAACAAACAAACAAACAGCACAGCAGCCGTGGCGCGTCTGAAGCAGGCTGTCGAGTTAATTGCGTATTTCTCTGCTTTTACCACAATAATATTCCTGTAACGTTCGTACATCTTATTTTCCTGCGACATCCACATGAAATCTAGTTCCTTCTGGAGAGGCAGACAAATACCCAAACCTCTGTGAACCACACTGCATCTAAGTTAATGTCACACAGCCACCCGGAGCACGCAGCCCGGGGCTCGGGCTGGAAGGATGCACTCACCGCTGGATGGTGTCTCTCAGCCGCTCGTCTGGACCCGATCGCCCTGAAACGCGGTGCTTGTCCTCCTCCGCCCGCAGCTGGATCCACGCAGCCCTCACTCTCATCCGTCCGCCTCTCACTCTCAGCTCATGCTCCTTGTTTACGGTTCGATCCGGGGATTTTTCTGCTTCCCCTCATTGCAAAACATGGCCCATGCTCCTTCATGTCTTATTTAGTTATTTATTTATTCGCCTCAGCATGTGACGGAGGCTGCCATCTTGTGGCAGATGTGTCACACTGGCTCCTGGCTGTGTGTCAGCGGTTATGTAACAGCAGATGAAGCGGTCATATGATGGGGTGTTAAGCTGATAAACCTTACACCGGATTACAAGGGAAATAGTGAAAATGTGCGTTGCATTGTTGGTATTGCATAAGCAGAGAAGAGAACGGCTGTAAATTGATTACATTTGGCAGATTGGTGAGGTAGGAGTCGGATAGTCATGATAATTGTGGTGTGTGTTCTTTGCCTTGACTGAATCCTACTGCACTCACTCATCAAGTCTGCCCTGAGTAAGAACCTGCATCAGACATCAGAAGAAACAATGGCCTAAATCCTTCATCTCTGCTCATTTTATGTTCAGAAAATATCTGCAGATCAGTGCAACACTCAGTGCAGAGATCGGATGTTAGAGGAACAGGGTGCTTTGAGACTTGAATTATTGAAGAAGAGACAAACATATCTTGATGAGTTTTAGCACAGGTCAGGTAAATCCCTGAAAACATGATGATGTGTTGAAAATGTGTCAAATACACTAAATTCCTAGGTCAGATGTTTAAATTGAGGATGCAAGAACAATTCTATCCCTCCACATTGTGCATTTTTGATGCAAAGAAATTGGAAGTAATTAGAAGAATTTACTAAATTAATACACGATTCATCAGCTTTATAAATCACTTAAACCACAGCTGTGATTACAGTAGAAAATGGGATGCAGTTTGACACTGTGGCACATGTAAAATGAATTTATTTTAACAGGCTTATATTGAAAGCGCCCACAAGGCTTTTGGTTTCCTTTAGAGTCAGATTGAAACCTTGTGAGGCAGAAATGGCGCAGCCCTTGTTTTCCTACACATTTCTCTTAAGATGGACAAATGAACACCACAATCATTTGCTTGTGTGCACCCAGATTGGAGCTATCACTGCATCTCCATCCAAAAATAGGTGTCCAGTGTGTGTCTGTGTGTGGCATTCGTCCCTCTTCCCTCTTTTTCTAAGTCTAAACACAGCGAGCATGAATGGAAGACTCTGGACTGCGGGATCTGAAATGTGGCTAAACAATGAGGAAGTGGAGCAGAAAGAGAGGAAAGGCAAAGTCAGGGAAGGAAGCGTGTGTGTGTGTACATGTGTGCTTGTGTGCTTGTGTGTGTGTGTGTGTGTGTGTTGTGGCGTTTTTTCTTGCTCTCCTGGAATGAGTCTGACTTCGTAATTGGGCCGCTTCAGGGCTCAGCTCTGCTTGCTCTCATTGCTTTTTTCACTGGCTGGACAGCATGAAAACTCATCCTGTTGTTGTCAGACTACATTGGATCACAGCATCTCCTGCATCTCTCTCTTTGCACACACACACACACACACACACACACACACACACACACACACACACACACACTGATCACTGCTTACAGCATGAGCAGGAAGTGCATAACGACTTTAATCATTGTAATTCAAAGGATGCACGTTTTCCAATGTCTACACACAGAAAATATCTGAGAGTGGAGGTCATTTATTCACAGTGAGGTACGACATGCTGATTAATACAATTCACAATACAGACATCCAGTATGTGTGTGTGTGTGTGTCATCCCTGCATGTTTAAATGCATTGATCCAGGTCGAAAACCTTGCATTGTACATTGATTACTGTGCGTCAGTCCATCCTCTCTTATTGTCTCAATGACTTCAGAGTCACGAAGCTTTTCAGACACACTGACGTTATTCCTTTAATGTAATTACTCCTCCATTACACTGAGAGTAGAATCCACATTTTTTTATTCTCCTACCCATCATTTACTAATGTGATTTAGCAGCCAGCGTATTGATCACTGGCCGCCCGTCTTCTGAACCCAGTAGAAAATCCACAGCTGTGTTCCTGTTAAAGCTCACCCTTCAGTCCTCAACCCGGCATCCTGTTAGTTATTGGATTTATTTTTTACATTAGTACAAGATTTGAAATAAACAAATGTATTTTCTTCATTGTATTCAGCACCAAATTTTATATACAAAATGACATATTTCCTTTTTAACACTCTTCAAATCAGGAGTTATTTCAACATATAAGAAGCTATAAAAAAATCATCACAGTACAATGAGTGTGTGTGTGTGTGTGTGTGTGTGTGTGTGTGTGTGTGTGTGTGTGTGTGTGTGTGTGTGGTGAAATCTTATCTAAATAACAGCCAAGTGACTACTTCATCAGTTGTCCATGAGCGAAAGATGCATGTTAGAAAGAGATCAAATCTTCCAGAAGTTGTTTCAAAGAGTGAAATCAGACCATAAACAAATATCAGAAGTGATGACTCAGCTACCCTGCACAAATGTTAACTATCTATGGTAGTTATATCTAATACCAGGTGTACTGTCTATGTGTGAATGGAAGCCCGGAAGCCTTTCTATGGAAGCAACAATGCAGATTCACTGCACTCTCATGACCTTAACGCAAAAGTTTGATGATCTGAATGTTTCTTTGCTTGGAGAGGAAAGGTTACAACATGTGTCCCTTAGCTACACTTAAATGTCTTGTTAGCATTAGATGCTGCACGGAGCTGAACTGCTTGCTTTAAACATACTGTACAATGCTCAACAAAAGCATAAACAAAAAAATGTGTTTAACGTTCTTTAAAGGACAAATAGAGAACGTGTGGATAACTGAAAAAGAGCCCATTGAAATCCTAAAATGTGTCTGAAAGAATGGCTACAAATTGCATTGTAACAAGTATCAGCCCTTTGTAGGTGTCTGAAGAAGCTGTAGGACTGTAGCTCTGCCACCTCCATGTGAAGGCAGGAAAGATATTCCGGTACAAGACTCCAACCTGTGGCACCTGTTCAGTCAAAGGAGGTAATGCTGTAGCTGAGAATATAATGTGTGAGATAGATGCCCGCCCCCGTTACCCTCATTAAACCATGTGTCAGTCCCCACTAGAATCCAGCTCAGATTCCCTTCAAGGGTCTCTGCTCGGGTGCTTTTCGCCGTCGCTTTTTCTGCCGTCTCCTGATGGCGGCGTCGAAGCAGGTGACCATCATGACGTTGGCCTTGCAGAGGTTGAGCCTGTCCTCCAGCCGAGCCGTCACCACTTCAAGGGCCTCCAGATGCTCCAGGGAGTCCACCTCGAAGGTCTGCCACACGTCGACTGGAGAAGGACAGCGAGGTGACATGAAAGCAGTTCATGAGGTTAAGCATGCTAACTCATTTTCGCCCCCATTTGATGCCCCGACCTTTGATCAACACCAGTGACAAATACTTCACAGAATCCTCAGATTACTTCATTTCAAAGTCACAACATGTTTGCAGGTTTAACACAAACCCACCCAATTATTGCCATTTCAAGACACTCCCATAGTACAAGGCTTGTTTTTTTAAGGTTGCAATTTGGACTCTGCACCATGTACCTTATGTGCAAAGTAAAAAAAAAGATAATTACAAATAGTGCTAAGGGTACTATTAAAGGTGGTAATGAGGACTGGATGACTTTCCCTCTAATAGCAGGATGCTGCCCCCTGTTGAAATGTTGTCATACTGCAAGCTCATTATTTGATCCTTAACTGAAGGGACTAATCACTGAATCAATCAGTCAACTGACAAAGAATTAATTGCCAACTGTTTTGATATTCTATTTATCCTTTCAGTCATTTTTGGACTGTTGGTCAGACAAAATAAATTATTTGATGCGTCCATGGACCCTAAGAAAAAGTGATATTATTTTTCCCCCCATCATAGAGATAAAACTATTAATGAATTAACTGATAAAATAAAACATTCATGATAATCATTAGGCTCTAATTGATAGTCTATAAGTCTATATGTATTAACTGTAATTTTCAAAAGCACAAAAGTCTTATTTGCATGCTTATTTCTTCAGAGAGGGAAACATTTGACTGACACTCTTGGTTCCACTTGGCGGGCTCCAGCATGAGGTTGTGTTTGGCCTGCTCCAGCTCTCTCCTCAGGTTGTTGTATTTGGCTCGGACCTGGGAGATCCTCTCCTGACGGTGCTCCAAAAACTTCAGCTTGGCACTGAAGCATGCCGACCCCTGAAAACACAAACACACACACACACACACACACACACACACACACACACACATTTCACTGCTATTATTTACAGTCATACAGCACATAATGGTTTATGAAAAAGGTGGTATATATTTAAAACTTCACTTCTGCTACTATTGATCTTATGAAAAATAATAACATGATGTATTGGCTGCAACACAGTGCTTGGCTGAATCCTCCACTGACACACACACACACACACACACACACACATAGAGGCTGGATGAACAACAGGGCCTCCCCACTCTCTCTCTCTCCACACACACACCACATCATAAACACCATGTTAGGGCAGGGAAGACACCTCTGGGGAGTGAGACAAGACAGGCCTGTAGGCTACTAAATAGAATTACTCTGTGATCATACTAACCTTATTACACATAAGGGGCGGTTTCAAAGGTCAGTACATGCACATTATAACTGGAAACAGAAGAAAACCTGGAAATGTGAAGCGATTCAAATCAAATTTTCCTCACTGTGTGCTACTTCCTCTCCCTCTTCTGTTATCTTTTATCAGCAACATATTCTGTTTATTTCACCTCCAGTGTTCTTTGTCCTGTGCTGCCGCATTGACCCAAATTCCCCCCATGTGGTCATTAAAATTGTATCAAAGTTGCCGTGCCTGAGACTGGTGGAGGCGGGGAACAGCCTCATGAGGCCAGACCTCTCGTCATGGGGACATTACGTCACCACATGTGCTGTATTTTCTGTTCAACTGTGAATGCAAGGTGGAATTGTCTCTTTAACCTTTGCTTGCTCAGGGTCAGTTCACTGAGCGTGCTGGTTTTCATGCTGCTTCCACTGTGATTTCACACATGAAAACTGGCTGCTGCCCACAACAGCCAGTTATGCCTCCCTCAAGGGCACTGTGCCATTCACTTCCCCGCCCAGATTTCTCCCAAATGATCAAAGCAGACAGACTCTCGATCTCCTCCCTTAAGGCCACTACACAAGCTGTGCTTTTGTGATTTTTTTTTTTAAAGCAAAGCAATGCATTACCTCGTCCATTTACAGGCTGTGGAACACTTGAAACAGCCGAGTAAGATGACGTTTTTAGCCATTCACATTTTGGTCAAACATAGATGTTTTAGAGATGACATGAGCATTATTGATTAGTTGGTTTTTTATTCATTTAGCTGCACTGTTGCTAAGTAGGGTTGAATGTGAATCTTTATGACTTCCATTTCGAACGAAAATAGGTTTGGCTTTCAGCATTTGCAAACTAAAATGAAAACTAAAATCTTTTTTTTTTGGTAGCTTCATGTTGACAATCTGTAGCTACAACCTGAAAATGAAATGAGTAGCAGAAAATCTGAAATGTTGATTGATTGTGTCTGAAGCGCTGAAATAAAAGGTGTCGTCTAGTAACTTTTACACCCAGTTTTCACAGCTGACCCACAGTCAACATGGCCACAATGATGAGAATAAGACCCAGGATGAAAAATACCTGAATCTCACTTAACTTTGTGTACCAGCCAAATGTTTCATGACAGTCTGTGACATTTATCAAGTGTTCAGTTCAGTGACTGCTGAAGATGTGAAGTTATTCAAATGTTTTCTACATTGCTCTTTGCTAATGAAAAAGTGCACGGACAGATAAAAGGTTTTGATAATTGATTGGTTAACATTTGTTAGGTATTTTGCTGATGGAGTCCAAAATGGAACCAGCTGTACCTTTGGGTGGAGATACATTCGATCAATGCTGCTATTCCCGCTGGTTGCTAATAGAGGTTGATAAAGGTCATATTTTACATAGTGCCTTTAAACCTCTTAAAAAAAATCAAAATAAACCCAGCACCTGTTTGCCAGCACCTGCTCTTTTCTGCATCCTCTGCACATTGTCGATCTCATAGACCTTGATCTCGTAGGCCTCCGGGATTCCCCGATCCACCCAACGAGACCGCAGACCGCTAGCTGAGCGTCTCAGGGACAGAGGTGTATCATGGGAAAGACGACGCTGGTGAGCACCTACAGCAGGGTGAGGCAGAAAGTACGGTGACATGCTGTGTCTCAACAGTCTTTCTCTTCTCCTCCTCCTGAAGCTTTCTTGTACACATACATGGTGAAACTGAGTTAGTCTTAATTTGTAAAGGCACCTATTCAAACTGTATTTAAGGTAGCACTGCACTTTAGTTTACTTTTGATCTTGTTGATTTTAAGTTTAGTGTTAGTAGATTGCCCATACTGACACAAAGACACTGCTTGCTGCCACTTCATTTAAAAACTTTATTTATACCAATACCAATTTACTCTCACAATCGATGTACAGTACATGGAATTAAAATTCAGCAACACAGACTAAGATTATGCTGTTTTGTTCTGAGCTCATATTTAAAAAATGAATAAGCCTGCACATGGTGCTCATGGATCTACAAGGTGGCTAACGCTGAGCCGCTACATTAGTATTGTCTGCTAACATTCTACAATAAAAGCAACTCTCCTTTCTCTGAGTAAATTTCTATGATAAATGATGGGTTGTGTCACGAAGAGGCATTCAAGGCTCGGGCCATGTGCTCTTATAATGAGCTGAGAAAGTTTGCCTGAGGGCAAATGCAGCTTGCCAGGGCACCCATATTATTCATAAAAGTCAAGACAGGAGACACAATTTCTGTAACTCCTTCTGGATTGACTACAGACAAGAACAGACAAAATTTGATTGGTAGTAAATTATGTTTGGGGACTTAAAATTAATATGCTCATGAATGAGCTCAGGACCTCTTGCGATTAGAGATTCTCGGTGTATATCGATCAGCAAGTACTGATAGTATGCACACACAGCAATCTTTATAATTTACTGTATCAGCCAGCACTCTTCATTTTCTGTATGCATGCTGCCATTAGTAAGTGCTGTCACTGGGTTCATGTATTAATAATGTGATCTCCTACACAATTAGACTTTTAATGCTAATAAGGAAACTAGGTCAGACAGCACTCTCCAGATGTGTGTCATCTCCAATTAATGTCACATTAATATGTTGTCAGATTACAAACCAAAAAAATCTGGTGGTGCAACTATTATTCATAAAAAATGTATTGTTTATAGTTTGGGAATTGTCTGAATGCCATATTTATTTATGTCCAATATAAACGTAAACTTTGAAAGTGATTTACTTCCACTGAAAGTTTTACAGGAATGGGTTGAAATTTCTGTAATCTTTAACATATCCACTTCAATCTGACAATTTTACTATTGCATTTAATTGGATTGGTGTGAAGGTGCCAGCACACCACTGGATCACAGCAGACAAAAACATCATATTGTGAAAGTCAATGCCCTTAGCTGCATTGCCAGGCAACAATAATCAAAAGAATGACAAAGTAAAACATTGATGCTGATACTGTGCTGAAATTAAGAGAAACAAGTGGATGCTCTAAGAGAAGGAAAATCGATGACTCAAGCTAAAATGGTCATTGCAGGTTATCATTAAGATGCTCATCATGCATGCTAACTACAGACTTTCTTGAGACCACATTTAGAAAACTAATACCTAACATCAACAACACACTTGGAACTTGGATTAGGTTGTGATCTTTCCAGAAGACAAAGTCATCCAGTTCAGTTCATAAAAGGCCCTTTTTTCCAGGTATTTTACCTGTATTGCCTCTCCTCCGAGATGATCGACTGCTGCGAGACACACTGAGGAGAGAGCCGCTCCTGTCGCTGACAGAATCTCTGTTTGAGGTGCTGCTGCCTGTGGCTTCGCTGTCCCTCACCATGCTGTCATAGCCACTGCTCACCATACTGTTCCTGTTAGAGAAATGCAGGGATGTCTTTCCCATAGCTGGTGGCAAATCTCCACTCAACACACTGGTGGTATCACTCGCGTGCCCACTCATGTGATCAGGCATGCGGGGAGCAGTCACCCAGCTGTATGGTGAAGGAACTGTGGTCATTTGGTCTGGTCCTCCTGAAGTGGGGCTGGAGGCCCTTTCCTTAAGGAGGTCTGAGATCCGGCCATTAACGAACCCCTGGATGGCAGATTTTGTGGATGAGCATGTGGAACTCTGGCTTGGAGTCCGACTGATGGAGTGAAAAGACCGTGGAGGGGAAGAGGAGAGAAAGGAGGATGTCCGCTCAAAGCTAACAGTTTTACTGTCTGGGGAAAGACTGGCGCTACGGTTGATGGACTGCTTCAGGCCTTTGTGGGGTAGACTGAGGTTCTTGATGCTGGGGGCAGACAGTCGACGGACTTTGGGGCTAGCCATCTTAAGTTTCCCCACAGCAGAGAGCTTGGAATGGGTATGCCTAGCAGACTGAGTGACAGGGTCTTCAGAGGCAAAGAAGTGATGACTCTTATCAATCCGAGGATTTTTCCTGGGGCTCCTGCTCGCCTTTGGTAAGGTACAGTCTCCCTCATTATGTCCGCTGTAACCTTCCTTACAAACCCCTTCAATGCTTCCCTTGGAGCTTGCCTTAGAACTCACAGAGGTGTTACTATTGTCTCTATCCAGAGTTGGGTGGTCCCTTGGGGTCCTACCAAGGGAATTAGTCCTGGTAGCCAACTGCTCCAGTTTGGCACTGAAAAGCTTGCTGCTGTTCTCAATGGGTGACTTCAATTTCCCACTCATATGATTCATTCTTAGACTTGATGTCTCAAACAAAGATTCAACACCTTTTCTGGGAGCACTACTAGTATGCTGTTTGTACTCTATTCCATATTTCCGAGGAGAGGAGACATGGTGGCTGTGGTTTGCTGCGGAGTGCTGTCTGCCCTGCCTCCTCTCCAGAGTTACCCCTGGGCTACATGGGGTGGATGATGTCACCCCCCTTGGGTCTCTGTGGTTGTCTGCCATGTAACCGCCATGGTAGCTGTCCTGGTGGCTGGCATTTTGCCAGCCTCTAGGCAAACTACCTGTTTTCAAGAAAGCAGGGAAGGTATCTTGGCAACCAGGTGAAACACCAATTCTCTTAGGGGCATTCCCAACACGTCTGGAACAGATTTCTTCCCCTTCTGAACTCCTTGGGGTGTTAGTGGAATAAACATGCTCCCTGTCTCTAGGGTGGCTCTTGTCTGTATTTCTTGGTCTCTTTCCACACATTTTGTCTCCTGCAGTCTCATCGCAGAAAGCTGAATCTTCCAAAGTCATTGGTACACAAGATGTTTGGCTAAAAGGTGAGTCACATACTTTGTCAGACTTTTTGGCACGTGTCTCTGAAGCAAAAGCCCCACTCCTCTTCTCAAGGGCCTTCCTATCTTCTGGACATTTGACATTACTCTCTCTGAGCTCAGACTGTGACTTGACTGTAAAAGTGTCCAGGGGATTTTCTTTTTCTTTTGCACCATCCATTTCACAATCCATACCTGTATTAATCAGCATGGGATTTATAAATGAAGGTAAGAACCTCTTTTCCCTTCTGAACTGACACTGGGGCTTTTCAGTGTTGGCCTCTGTAGCTGCAGATTGAACTACAGAGCTTTTGTTTGTATTAGAAGAACCTGAAGCTACAGATTCTTCGCTGACATTGCTGATTATCCTGATTGGTTGAGAGCTGGCAGAGCCCTGAACACATGCCTGTGATTGGGCAGCATCTCTGATACAAATAATGTTTCCACCTGTCCTCCCGCTATTCATTTCTCCACTGATGGTCACCTCCTCCACCATAGAGAAGACAAGTTCATCTTGACCTTTTAGGTCTAGTGGCTGTTGAACAGTCACTGTGATAGTGGCCTTCATTTCCTTAATGTCCACTGTGGGGCGTTTAGGTAAGACATCTCCAAGTATAACACTGGTAGCCACAGAGTGTGAAGATGAGCAGGAAGAGGAAGGAGATATAGGAGAGCTCTTGCCAACTGGTGAGGTCCTTCTGTCTGGTTTGAACCAATAAGCAGCTTCAGATCTCTCATGCTTACCTGTAGGCTGAAGTGCAGGGGAACTTGTGATGGCCATGCCCTGAGCATCCACACCAAAGTCCTGAGAAGAGAGCTTATCATCTGTCCCATTTTTGGGCAGCTCAGAGCGACAGGTCTTGTTAAGATTGAGAGTTTGATTCAGCAGTTCCTCGCTGGAACTGGTTGCACTGCACTCCTCACAATCATACAAACCCGAATCCTCTCTCTGAAAACTGTCTCCAGGGAAGGAACCATCTGTTTGCTTCTCTCCAACAGATGTCTGACTGCAGCCTAACCCCTGATTCAATGTCTGTGGTGTTTCTGATGATTCAGTGTCTGTCTGTTTCCCTGTTTCTTTCTGGGGTTGTGTTTTGGTTGTGACATTATTAACAGACGGCCCTTTTGAAGAAGATTTGAGCAAATCCATTGTCGTCTCACTTCCATCGATACAGCCCAAGCGCTCTTGAAGTTCAGCAAATGTGTCACATTTAAGACAGTCCCTTCCTGTCTCCTTCATGTCTGCCTTCAGCACTTCATTATTCCCTTGAATAGTTTCCTCATTCTTTTTGTCTCCATGCAGCTGAGGAATCCTCAGAAGCTCTTGGAGCAGAGCTGTAAACTCCGGGTCATCCATGTCAGCCTTGTTAGGATGCAAAGAGGGTATGATGGGCACAAATTCAGGCTGTGCCAGTCTTGAGGTTGATCTGGACTGGACCAACCCATCCGAGTCTAGCTGAATGACTGTGTCACAGGACTGGTCACTACTGGAGCGCTCATCCAGTTCACCACGCAAACGGAAACAAGGGACGTCAACATCTACCTCATCAGTGGAGTGAAATGCCCGCAGGGACAAAGACTGAGGCCCTCTCTCATATTCTTTTGTCAAGCTCCTCCCAGATGGAGAACATGAGGTGGACTGCTGTTGGATGAAGATAAATTGTGGAGTTAGTTCTAGAACAGGATTATCCAAAACATAAATCAACAAATAAATCATTGGGGTCCTTTGGAAACAATCACATGGGTAGTATGTACAATAAGTTTTAAACAAATTAAATTCTAGTATTCTCAGTTCCATAACAAAAAGGGCACCAGTGCTATGATGCCATTAAAAGGTGGTTGGAAGAAAGACGTTAAAGGGTATGTACAGTACCTTTGTCCTCTTCTGTGTCCTGCGGATGCGAGAAACCAGCTGGATGGTGGATAAGGTCTCTTGAAGGTATGCCAGCGAATCAGCAACCTCAGTGATCACTGTGGTATGGCAATTAACATGGCCCAAGGACTCTCGAAGGAGCATAGTCAACTTGCTGCCCCTATACAAAGATGGAGTAAATGTGCAGACATTAACTAAATGATTTTTTTAGCCAGGATAAAATGGGTAAGAATCAAAATGTTTTCACCATAACTTTTAATTTTTTTAGAATTGCATTCTTACTTGTTGGGGATGTTTTTATGTCCACTTAGTAGAGACAAGACAACAGGGCCCAGTTCAGAATACGGAGGTTTATTTTTGCTCATACCCCTGATACCACTACACACATCTATCATGGTCAACTTAGTGGGGCCACGTGAACCTATGGATAGAGATCAGAGAGCAGAGGAGATTGCAAATGCAAAAAACTTAGCATGTTTCCAAGTATGCAAATAAAGGACACAAGAATTATAAGATGTACTGTATATTAAATTGCATTAACTCAGCAGTGAATTTAGGGTTAGCTGTGGAAAATAATTCATGGGGAAACACCCACTGCACAACTGCCCTGGTAATTGAATAATTCATTCCAACCTTTGCCAATGGTGCTGCTTTCTGTGCGAGGGGGCTGGACATGGAGAGTGAAGAACATTATGGAGGTGTGGGACAGGTACGTAACAAAGTCACTGTGCCGACGTGCTGCAATGGCTGCGTCCAGGAGGGAAGCCGCCCGCTCAGCAGTGGGGGCCTTCACTCGGTTGTGGTTACGTAGCTGCAGGGAGTGGAGAAGAGAGTCATAAAATGCCATGTGGAGACACTCTGCACCTAAACTACTTCAATGAAAACCATCTACCATTTGATTTTTTGTCAGTCTGCCACATGTATCCCACTATTGTCTATCACTGTATGTTTTTTGATTCAGATGTGGATGCCAGATTATTAAAATAACAAATGTAGAGAATTGTTTAGCCTTGTCAGCGGTTTGCACTTTCAGAGAGAATTCTAGTGTTTGCTGTCATATTATTTGTCAATAGGTAGGTTTAATTTTCCTTGTATTCAATGTAGAAACTGAGAGAAATGTGCTGTGAGGTGCTGGCTTGGAATTGACAAACAGCAGTGCGAGGGAGGAGAAAGCCACATAATCAAATTGCAATCAGATGCAATCTTTTATGCAGTCTAATAGGTTTCATTCCCTACCAGTATAATCTCCTCACATACAGTGTCGATCATTATCCAAATTGACTATTGGATAAACATTAACATTAATCCTACAATATCTAGGGAACAATGCCTATAGTCTAACTTGGAGGGATCCCAAACAATAATTGTAGAACAGTATCTGTAATATCACTGGCACCTCCCACTGAAGAGAAATACATTTGCTTTGTGAACAATGAAAAAGGAGTTTCTAAAGGATTATGGGTTCATTTTCTGGTTCTCAGTCATTAAAACAAGTGTAAAATAACATTTATTTGAATGTGAATTCTCAAATTGAATCTTTGATGCATTGCCAGAGAAGCAGAGCCAAGAAATTGCCACTTGTCAGCAGCAAAATATTTCGACTTGGCTCTCTGGTTTCCAGATTTGGAACAGTTTTTTATGTTTCCCAAGATTAATTAGACTGTATATAATCATATTTTTAACAATCACTCTAATTTCTAGTCATTTTATTTGGTTTTAAGGCTAATTATCTTCTTTAAAAGAATACACCAACAGATTTAGATCAGTGAACCCCTGTGCTTGCACTTGGACAGAGAAGCAGACAGACTGGGAGAGACACAGCAGAAGTAGCAGTTCATTTAACAAGCCCCTTTTTCCTAATAAAAAGTACTTTTCCTTCTACCTGAATCCCATAGATGGGGTCCTCTTGGAGTCTAATATGGGCTTTTGGGCTGTCCTGTACACTGCCTAATGAGGGGACAACTTCCCCCAGTAGATCCCTCAGTGTGTCCTCCTCTCCACAGCAGAGCTCTATAGCAGACACTGAGACAGTCAGATCGGTCCAGGTCTTCTCCCTCCGCCGCTCGATGGCACTGTATAGCCAGGAGATGGCACAGGGAATCAGCCCGAGCTTCTGGACGCTCTCACCACTCCCCACCATGCTGGACCAGGATCCTGAGGGAGACAACAGAGCACACAAATGTATGCATGCTACAGACACACACAAACATATACATGCACATGCTAGCCTTTAAACACATGGGCACCCCGTCAGCACATACAATATACACTTTGAGAAGCTGCTAGTGCACTAGCTTGCACAAACCACAAGACATAATACATAAACTCCCAAAAAGGCACAAATAAAGATGGAGCAACACAACCCACAAACATTTTCTGATTTTCTTATGGACCGGAGCCAAACGGTATCTTCAAATGCACTTTTGCCCCACATTAGTTTTGAGTTATGGGCCTGTTTTATCCTCTCTTGTCTTCTCCAAACTCTAATTGAATGAGGACAGGAGAATTGGTTTACTCCAATTAAAGGCCAAGCTGCCCGCCGTTATTCAGAGAGAATAGTTCACTATGGAGGAGATTGATATGCCCTGGCTGTGGGCCACATGTAGTTTGTATCGGCCGGCTAATTCAATCAGATTTACGGAGAATGGCGTCATGTGAAAAAGCAGCTCCAAGGAGACCCTGTCCTTCCCCTGTGTGTGTGTGTGTGTGTGTGTGTGTGTGTGTGTGTGTGTGTGTGTGTGCGTGCATGTGCGTGCATGTGCGCACACGACAAATCTATTAAACCTCTTCACCAACCCTAAGTGCAGGGTTCCATCTCTCTAATAGCAATGTATTACAGTCCATTTTGTTTACAGTCCCCCCTGAGCTCAGTGCTTCAGCAAAATAAAATAAAATATGTGTGTCTTTTTGTGCAGTATGCTGACGTGTCTGTCAGGGAGTGGGAAGCTTTTAAAAAAGCATATGTGTTGTATAATTGATGAATAGGCTTTTATTCACAAAGTAACAGGTGAAAGATGAATGACTGAGAAGGAAAGAGTTGAAATGACAACACTTTGCAGTCAAAACTGTGGAAAAAACCAAGACAGAAATACAAATAGAACAGGAGTGAAAGCAAAAGAACAAGGAGTAAATGTGTATTTGGATTGAATAGAGGGCAGAGAGAGAAAATAGGGATGGTGGTTTAAGTGAAAGAGAAACAATGAATGATCGCAGGAATGGGACAGAGCAGCAGGAGGAGGGGGGGGGTGGATGGCCTCTGAGCACAGATAAAAGCGTCCCACTCTCATCTTAAGATTTTAACCCATGGCCTCTCACAGTGACCGATTACTCACCCACATCACTACATCCCAAACCAAGAACACATCCATCGCTGCCGCTGAGCACACAGCGGATGACATCAGCCAAGACGCCTGCACACACCTCAGCCTGGTCAGAGAGAACAAAGGACGGCAAGCATCTTATGATTCATCTGAAAAAGTACATCCAATGAAACAAGAGGAGGGATGCATACTGATTCTGGAGATTCCCTTGGGCTCTGAGACTGTAAGGAGAGCTTGGAGGACGTTGAATATAATTGATGGACTATATAATTGTGGTGGCTATCCAGGCCCTATCAGTTTTCAGGTCATCAGACAGAGAGAGCAAACCAACCGTGCTGTGTCGTGTACAGAGGGGAAAATATTCATGAAACACTTGAGAATCTGTCAGTTAAAACAACTCTACCAAGAGAGATCAGTGTTAAGGAAGCACAAATAGAAACAGCTAAAACCGTATGTGAATTATGTTGAGCAGTGATCAGGATGAAGAACCCAACCTGGCTTGACTCTTGAGGGTAGGCAGCGTCAACGTTAAAGGTCTTCAAAAGTTTTCTGCCGTCCCCGTCGAGCGTCATCGTCGTGTGGGGTTTGCTTTTGCTGATTGGTTCTATTATGGTGACTCTTTTCTTGGACGGGTCGATGCGGAGAACAGGTGGTTGGCCTTGGCCCTCCGTCAGTGTTGGGCACACCCTCAGCACGACTTTGACCTGTGCACAAAGGAGATGGAAGCATGTTGAAAATGACTGTTGCATACCCACTAATATGAACAAGTAAAACCAAACATGTCTGCATGGGTAGATAATAGAGGTAAGGTAGAAAATATGATTTTGTAATTTCGGTGAACCGACTCTTAAATGCTATAAGGCATTGTGCTCATTATAAACGCTGCCATGTAGTAAAAATAGGCTGACACTGTCCGGTCTAACTAGGCCAATTCTGTCCTGCTATCATCTTTCAACTACAATAAAAGTGGACCCAGCTAAACTAACTAGTTGGTAGCTACAGGTTGAGAGATTATGCCATATACAAGGGTTAAATTAGCATTGTTTCACTTACCCCTGTGTGTATACTGCATGCATATATGCAGGTTAAACCTTTTTAACAACTTTGAGACACCTTGAGAAGACAATAGCATTCATTTGCATGCATGGAGTGTGTATGTGCTCTGCTTTGACAGTGATTTCAGAGGAAGCCTCTGAATGGCAGACATGTAAGTTTAACTTCTGAAACTTAACACCAGCAGTAAACAGAAACCCATGAGAAAAAAAAGAGTTTCAAAACAGTAGGGTTCAAAGTTTTCGACATTAGAGAATCTGTATTGCATTGTGTGGAATCTGAGAACACTGTATAGAGAAAACTCTGTACTCTGACTGTATGCATGCCATGAAATCTTCAAATAATTTGCGTAAAGCTGCCTGTTATTTTGCCACTTGCAGCACATTTTTTTGCTTCTATTTATACATTGCTTTTGAAAAGTGGTTCCAGACTTTATGTTTACCGTACAAGTTTTTTTTTTTTTTTTTTTTAACTCAGGAGCCTGACATCAAATGTAGCTGTGAGAGAGGGAAGTAATAGTCAGACTTTATCTCTGAGCCCATGCTGCTTAGCCATGGGAGGCTAAGATACTATTTTATGCAACGTGGGTTGCAAGAAACCTCGGCTGGAAAAGGGAAACCTAGGCAGAACAAAGTAGTAAATGTCAAAAAGGATTAGGTTTGAGCAGTGCGATGGCGAGCTAAAGATGGTGTACTTTGCTGTTGTTGCAAATGTTTCCAACTGACATCACTTCAGTGAGGCAAATGTGTGCCCTTTAACACATCTGGCAATCTGCTCTTTTGCTTCAAATCTGATTTTTATACATACAAAAATGAGGAGCACGTTGTTTAATGTCAAAAAACATGTTTTCTTTAGGCTGCAGCAGAACATCAGTTGATCCAGTTAGTGCAGAAACCATGCATGCACTTACAGTTGCATGGCTATGCATACCTCCTGCCATATTTCCACATGTCAAGGCATTAATTCCTTAATGCAGTTCTCTGCAGGAAGCCTTAGGATTTAGAGGCTTTAAGGTCTTAAATTAAGTTAGACTCTGACTCTGACAGCATTTAACAGCGCTCATAGGTCTTAGTCTGCAGGAAGACAAGGCGACATTTACCTCACAAAAGACAGTGAGCGCTATTAAGGTTTCTAAGCCGATGATAATGAAATTATTCCCAATCAAGACTCAGGTCTTCATGATTGCAAGTAGCCCTGTGTGCCATGACACCCAGTTGAATGCGGATTTCTTGCATTACACCATGATGACATCATTGATAATGTGAACACCTGAAAGCCATATTCCATCTGCCACGCAGTGACTGTGAGGGATTTGTTTGCTCAGCCCTCCTCATAATTTTAATACCTTATGCAAGAAGTGGCTCCCTAACCCTATTGAACATGTGTCAAACTCTATTTATGAGGGTTAAATTATTCAAGAGACCCATTTACAATGGGAGAAAATCCTCCTCCTCTCTCACACACATATATAATCTGGCACGCAGAAGCACACAGAGCTGAGTGCTCGGGCAGGTGTGGCTGGCGGCGTCTATCTGAGCCGTTATCTGTAACTCTAGACTAAACCCAAGAGTCCATCTATCTGAGACAAGGGGAGGGCAGCCAGCCATATTGATCTTCCCTGTTTCTCCCAGAGGAGGTGAGCGGAGGAGAGGGGAGGAACAAGATGGAGACATTAGCACCACATTACAGTGTATCATAAAGAAGGGGTGATATAGGATCTCCTCCAAACAGTCTGTGATCTCTGTACTCTGCAACAAGGGTGCTAAAAACACTTCCAAGGTGGTGGTTGTGGGCAGAGATGGTAGTATATACTTTATACTTAAGATATAAAGTGGCCCATGTAACACAGGGATTTTGTGTATTTTCTGTTTGAATAAATATTGGCATATTGAATGTGTGTGTGTACTTTAAAGAATTCAATAGATAAAGCATGTCATCTGTACAGTCTATCTCTTTACGCACATTATAGAGGAAATGAGGTTGGGTGCCTCTTCCATTATTGAGCATGTGGTGTATTTCTTATGTCTTGCAACTGTCCTGCACTGATGGACGTTTGTTGAACTTTGAACCCAAGCTGCACTGATCCACCTACCAGCACTAATAAATAAACACATTATATTTAATTTGGTTAATCCATATACAGACCATGTAAAACCCACAAATTATGGTTCTACACTGAATTATATGCTGCTTTCTCTTATACCAAGCTAAGATTCATAAGCATACAAGTACAAGAGTGGTAACGATACTTTCATCTGTCCTTAAATTGTTGTGAGGATTTCATGTAGTTTACATTGTGCATGAATGTTGATGTTTGCAAATTAGTTTATGACAACCAAAGTTTAAGTATTGCAAATATTGACTAGCAATATGTTCACAATAATATTGATCTGTAATTACACTGCTCCACTTTGACTGATTAATACAACTTTATGAGTGCTTACATTTAGCTCTATAATTAATCACTCATCCAGTATTCATGAAAATCAGGGTGACCGCATAGAACTGTTGGAATTATTATCAAATTGCACCCAAACCAAAAGTGGTTCACTGAAAAACACAAAAATCTGCATCTACTGTAAATCTAGTGGAATTCGAAGCCCTGTAGTCTACCTTGCCAACACTGGGCGAGTCTTTGGTTCTAGTGGCAGCTTGGAGCAGGCAGGAGGGGACGGGCGGTGGGCTTTTCTGGATCAGCTCCCTGAAGCAGGTGGAGAGATGAGTGGGTGCTGGATCAGAAGCCTGGCCCTTTTTCCTCGATGTCAGGTTGAGCTTCTCGGCTGCCCTACGGGGAAGAACGGATGCGGCGAGTCATACCACTGAAACTGATGGTGTAACCAGTACAGAAATGCTGCAGATAAAACTTAAGTGCTCTTTTGAGAGCTATATTTACCTGGCTAAAAGGGACATAGCAGCAGTGTTGGCGATGGTCACCACTCTGGATATGTGAGGGATCTTTGAGCTCGTCTGTACAATCCCGGCATCACCACGGCCCAGTGAAGCATCATCTGCAGCCTGCTAGGAGATGAAGCTCATTATAAAAATCCAAATTATAATTGCACTCCTGCACCCACTCCAAAAGGGGCTATTGTGACAGGAATTACTCTGGGGACAAGTGAGGGGTGTGTCTGGCTAAGTAGGGCATCTAGGCTGAGTGCACAGTGGGTTAAACTTACGCCGTTAGTTATATTATGAGTCTGGCTGGCTGCATGTGGAGTGTGAGGAACCGTTAGTGACTGCTTTAGTGACTGCCGTCTAAGTTTAAACCATGACTCAGAGTTGAAGAGGTGCAGTAAACACACGGTCACTGCTTCAGACGCACACACACACACACACACACACACCCTCGGTCAAGCAACTCCAACACTTACACAGCTGTAGCTCCAGGTTGTGTGTTTTGCATTCATTCATATCTGTGCTGTGTGAACGCAACACGACCTATTCAGCATTCAGATGCTCGACATGCAGCGAGCGAGCCTCGCCGCAGGCCACTCAGCCAGCATCGTTGTCTTTACAGTGCTCTCATGCCGCTCTCTGGCTCCACGTTTCATCAGTGTCATCAGTGCCTTTTTTAGGGCAAGATAACAACGTCAGCTCAGTTTTTTCTTTTAATAACGTCCAACCATAAACTGCCAATTAGTGCCATAGGAGGGCTGCAGTAGATGATGGTTTGGAAGGAGACTGGGAGGAGACTGAAGACAGGGCTAAGTTAATATATGTAGCCAAAGGTAATATGGATGATGTGTAGATACTCCCCCACCCCTCCTCTTGTCCTCTTCTTGACTCATTTCTTCTGTCATAACCTGTTTTATCTCCACTTTCTCTTTACCTCTGCTCTGATTTCTCTCCGGATTTGCTTTCATATAGTCCGTTATTATCTCTTGTTTTCTCCTCGCCTCTCCCGCCCTCCCCTCCATCTCTTTAAATTGTCATTTCTCTCCCTCTTTTCTCCTGCCTCCCATCTCAAACGCTCAATTTCCCTTTCTCTTCCTCTGCGATCCATTTTTCCTCCGCTTCCTTTTTTGTCTCCTCTCTCCTCACTCCTCCACTTTCACTCCTCTCATATTATTTCACCTCAGACACATAAACCTGTATTGATCTGCTCTCACACTGGACCCGCTCGGCTAATTTCTCATACAGTCTTGCAAAGCCCAGGACAGCTTCATCTGAGTAAGATGTTTCATTGTTATTGTTAAATTTGATTAGACAAGTCGATTAAGAGTAATGGGTTAATTACAATGTTGCTCTCAAGACTGTATCAGCAAAATTGACCACTTGCTGCACCCCACCCCTGTCAGTAAGCCTGTCAAGCGTTCTGTTCTCGCAGGCCACATAATGATAACAGTGGCAGCTTTATTTGAAATACTTAGTCATTTTTTAAACATTGGGTCCTTGACAGAAATAGACAAAAGCCATCTTCTCATTCCAGGCAGGCCACGGTAGATTTTGCTGGCTTCCCTTAGCATATTTTATCAGCGAGCTAGTTAAGCTTATGGTAGCTCTGTGATTTTGATGACGAGGCAGTCTTTGGTTGGCTCGATGTTTCAAACTCGTTGACTCATTTTAAAACAAGAATACTGTTAAATGGTCTTAGACATGCATGTGAAGGCTAAATACATGATATGATGTTAAAATAATGAGGCTCAAGCTGATTAGAAATAAAGAAAATGTGCTGTTCATCTCTTACAATGTAGAGTTAGTTAGTCTATGGTGTTTTTTTTAACATTACAAGAAGAAAAACTTCTAAAATGAGGACTAACATTAACAAATGTGTTTTGGTGAAAGTAATGCTATTGGCTATAACAGTTTTGTCTTGAGACGTTGGAGGGTAAACTTCCCTAAATCCAATCAAGAGCAGGACAGAGTTGCTAATATTAGCCTAAACCTGGTAGCATCCAGGACCAGCTCCCAGTCAGTGGATGTGCTATCGTGAACAGAGCTTACTGCACGATATTGTAGTATAACATAATACAGGTTGCTAAGATATAATTGGACAACTGCTTTTCCAGGGAGAGTTCGACCAGGTCACAATATCTACAAGTAGTATGCCAAAGCAAGGACTTTTATATCTGCCTTTTGTTCGTATCGATCGCAAGTATAAAACCAGCAACATCGTATAAAACATCGAAACACTCTCACTCACCTTGTACCGCTTTATAACCTTTTTCATTTGGGACTCGGGGGAGGGTTGGCTCAATCTGGTGTAGCTTCCATCACAGTAATGCATATTTCACCATTCGCCCTGTTAAATATGACCATCCCCCTATTGATCACAAGTGCTTTTTGACTGGATGGCTTTTATGACAGGGGTAAATCATGACCCAATTCCATTCCATTAGTAAAGTACTTTTAAACAACGTCCTCAGCCATGGGATCTAAATAGGCTGTGATTAGGCACTATGAATCACTGCTTTGCTGGCACGTGCACCCGTAAAGATGTACTTTACCCATATAGCTCATTAAAATGGGAATGCACACCAGGGGATGTGTTATGTGTGATTTAGTGGTAGGAGGAGGCTTTTAGGGGTACCTGATGGTGAGGGTGGATGCTGACACCATCAGTGCTGGACACAGATTTAGAAGCAACCAGCTGCTGCTGTTCCTCTACCCAGCGGTCCATATCGGGGTTGGGGAGCTTGGGCCCCCTTCGCCTGAGGGTTTGAGGGGTCCTCTGAGGCGTCCTCGGGCTTCTTGGGCTGTGAGGACTGTGGCTGCGACTGCAAGGTTGATGGACAGCCATGGCAGCTTCCCTCGGAGCTCTGTCTCCATGCTTTGTCCCACTTTGTCCCAGCAGTGAACCGGTGCTAAAGCTGGGTTCAAAGGGAGGCTTAGCTAATGACTGACCCCTGCTCAGAGCCAAGTGGACTGCCTCCTGTTTGAGCTGGTTCAAGTTTACACCACAAGCTCCACACTCGCCCTGCTCCCTCTCTCTGTCCCTGGACTCATTGATGGACCGACTATGGACGCGAAGGTTGTCATGAAGAAACGCAGACAGATCACTTGAGTCCTGCAAAATTACAAAGAAACAGCAAAAACAAATTTACATTTACCAGTTGCAAATAAGCTTGTCAGTTAGGTGTTTGAAGTAGGTACTTCCCTGGAATTTCAGCTCTATTTTCCCAAAAAAGACTGAGCTAATAAGATCACAGATTCAGCACAAGCTTCTCATGAAGGCATAAAACAAAGCTAATTTACTTTCTGGCTTGAGAACTACAGTACATGAATGATCACTGAGCATATGAAAATTGAGTCGTGGGAAGGCACTGAAAGCAATTTTAGCACTTAGCGAAGTAATCATGGAGTCAGCAGTATTGATTAATACCATCCCTGTCATTTTAAAAAGTGCAGTAAGCAACAAAAAAACTTAGTTACTGCACCTTTGCTATAAAATTAAAGTGTCATGAATCTCTGCTGTTAACCACCAATTCATAAAGAACACGTTAGCATGCAGCAATGGTTACAGGAGCTATTTATCTCCATGTTCCCTGCTGAGGAATAGAATAAAACATTGCTCCCTGGCTCCAATACAGGTGGTAAAGTACTGCTGTAAAATGATGCAAACAATGGAACAAGGCTTTGTTTTCTGCGAATGAGTGCTGGGCATTCAGTCTTATCATTTTGCACAGTCATGTCAGGATAATTTAATGAGACTGTGTTATTTTAATAGACAATTGTTATCTAGATGGAGGCTAATAATCAAATTCAATTTACAAAATTCTGACAACATGACATTTGAAAACGTTTAAATCCCAATCATGTGAAAGGTTTTTTGGCATCTGTGTTCCCAGCATCAACCCAGCCTGTCAAATCTAACAAAATGAAAATCAAACCATCATTTTGGTTTTCATCCAGACAAAGACACTCTTGTCTCACATCCCATTTGCCCTTGACACCTACCAACATCCAACACACTCCCTCCCTCCTCCTTCCCATCCGTCCCACCCATCCTGCAAGCTGCCAGCATTTTGCCAGTGACCCATATTCCCCCAGAGGAGTATCATAGGAGCTCTCAATAATTATGTAAAACAAAATCATTAAAACTCCAAAACTGCTGAAACATCAGGGACTAAATTTATATTCTCCAAATAGCACGTCCTGATTTTTTTCATGCTACAGAAAAAAATTGGCAAAATAAACCAATTCTACCACTTAACATTACAGTTTCAGGTTTGTATGGCTTGCATTTGTCAAGCTGAAATGATGACAGACATAAAGGAAGAAAGGTCCTGTAGTAGTCAGACTTTCCATCTTAGCAAGATTGCAAGCCTGTCTCAAAAGATGACACTGCAGAGCCATGGTGCTTTTGAGAAATCATGCTCGGATCAATAAACTTGCCAGGAGCTTGCTGGCTTATCAGATTTCTTCTGACCATGTCTGTAGCCACAAGATACCATCTCCCTCCTGCTCTCACCATGTACTGCTCTGGCCTGTGGTCTCTCTCTAAAAACCTGATGCTCGCTGTGCCCCATCCCACTTAAGAGGACAAAAATAAATAGTCTTCCCTCAGTGGAGAGGGCTGTGGAGATGACACATGGATGTCGGAGATGAAATATTCATGCCCATTTGAAACCACTCGCGCAGGAATGGCACGAGTTTACTTTGTCGATGGGAGTGTTTGATGGATGTTAGTGGTGACAAATGTGCAGATGG
This sequence comes from Chaetodon auriga, assembly GCF_051107435.1. Lineage (NCBI taxonomy): Eukaryota > Metazoa > Chordata > Actinopteri > Chaetodontiformes > Chaetodontidae > Chaetodon > Chaetodon auriga. Next base: position 17,677,290 of record NC_135091.1, on the reverse strand, counting down.
ATGGTGTGCAGACCTCCCAGAGGCAGCACTGTAAAGACCCACGCACATTAAAACACATAAATATACAGCACTTGCACAAACAGTCAGAAAATGTGTTTAAAGTGGCAGTTTTATGAACAAAGTCTGCGTGTGTGTGGGATTATATCATTTTTTCCCCCTCAATTAATCAGTTAATGCTTTGGTCTGCAAAATGAAAAGAAAACAATTGTGCATTACCATTTCTCAGAGTCCATGCTGATATATTCACATTGCTTGTCTTGTCTGATCAAAAATCCAAGATTTTCAGTTTACGATCAAAACAGACTAAAAAACAATAAATATTCACATTTCAGATGGTGAAATCAGTCAGTTTTAATTATTTTGTTGTTATATAAATAAAAAAAAGTCTTTAGCTGCTTAATGGATCGAAATTGCTGCTGATTAATTCCCTAAATTGATAATCTTGTATTCTTACACACGGCTCATATTCATGGAAAATATGGGTGGAGGTGGATAACTATGCAACCTTATGAATCTATTTTGGTTTGTTAAATCAAACCCTATATCTAAGTATTCCATCAGTGTTGTTGCATAAAAATATGCAGTCCTACCACTATATATTTTTATTATCTGGCTGTCTAAATATTAGGGGGGGAAATGCTGAGAAATCCTGAGATGTGTTTACTTCAATCAGACTATATTTTTGTCTTAACATTTGACTCCAAACACTACTTTAACCTTATTTTTTTTCCTCATTTAGTTTACAGTCATCCCTAAAGGGAATCAGCCTGATCTAAAGTGCATTTATGTCCCAGCATCCTCTGACCTGCCGCATCACAGCGCGCTGGTTACTGACCTTGGAGGAGAAGTGATGGTGAACAGCCAGGCTCAGCGCTTGTTTCTTCAGAGCAACAAGGGTCGCTGAGCACTTCTCACAACACGCAACTTTCCTGTCAGACCTTCCAAAGCCGGGATTCACCGACATGGTGCTTCTACATATGGTCCCACTAGCAGAGGACAGAGTGGTCCTGATGCGGTCTCCCACCGTCCCAGGAAGGGACCTGTATGACGGGACGGCGTCTGCTCTCTGGCACATATTCCGGAGTGGGCTGCCTCTGGTCCCACCGGCACCCTCAGGAGCGGGGCGCTCCTTGGGCTGGCAGTCCTTCCCGATTACACTTGCAGAAAAGCGGACGGGCTCACAGTGATGCTGCGCTTCTGCGCTCTGAGAAACAAACCATTATAAGAAGGATGGATGTGGGCTTTGGCAGTGGGAAATTAGATGTCAATCGACGTGGACAACTGCAACCACACCCAAATGTTTTGTTTTTTTTTTCTTTCTTGCAGTGCAACAATATCGTTCTTGTATGAAAGTGTATAAAGATAAAGCAGTGTTTTACAAATGTGAGTCAGTTGTTTTCATGGTGAATAAATCTGACTTACCCAGTGTGTTCCTCCGACCGACGCAGGAAATCTCTCTCTTCTTCCAGTCAGAGATGACATGACAACTTGTTAATATTTAAAAAGATATCCGAACAAAGGCGGGGTGCACTTTTATTGAATTTTGTAAAAGCTCCGTGGACAGAAAGCAAAAATGTTTCACTCATGATAGACTTAAATGAAAAAATATATATAAACTAAGAGGCTGGCGACACTGGCTCAAAGCTGGAGATGTCAGTGGCACAGTGGAGAAGGAGTGAGCGCACTGGAGAACACTTCATGATTTCACTTGGTTATTTATTATATCCTCCTCAGGGAGGCAGTAAGGAGCCTGTTCAGACAAACAGACCAAAAGGAACAGGCTGCTGCACAGTTTGTTAAAGATATCCACTTGGTATTTCTTTCTTTTTCAGAACATAATTCCTAAATAATCTCTTAACATAACAGCCTGTCATATGAAATGGTACTGTGCACCTTCTTGCAGCAGAAAAGTCACATAAGGCTGGCTGCATGGAGACATGAAGTCACTGTAACGCTGCTATATTCCTGCAAGAGCAGTAGGTGCACATAACATTATGATATCAATGTATCTGCAATAGTGTGCCTTCTGAAGATGTTATTGTCAAGTACCATTAGAGGTCGCCTTGGTAGTGATAGTAGTGAAGTAAAAGGAGAAAACTGAAATATAACTAGTGTAAGGTTTTTTTTTAACAAAAAAAAAAAACAGTCAGACATGCAGTAAGTGTGCATGCAGTTCTAGAATTGGGCAGAGACTGTATAAAAATGAGTTTAAAGGGATTCTAATGCAAATTAGAACTGCACTTTCAAAATGCTGGGGGACTCACAAGAGATGCATTAAAACAGAATGGTCTGAATGGATGCAGCAGAGGCAGAGATAACCTGATTTTCAGTCCCCAGCATGGGTCAGACTCAATAAATGCAGGAGCCTTCATTTCTGCATGTGATGACATCATCAGGGTTTTTTTCCTCACACACCGCTCCAGAGCAACACAATGCATTTCACTGTTTTCACAACATGAGTGGTAGGCCTCAGCAAACTGAACGTCATGAGTTTGTAGCGGCCATTGTAAATTCCCCTACACACTTGGAAGGGAAGGAATGAGGCCAGGAGTTTTTAATTGGTTGCAATCCGCCAACTCGCTGCCAGATGCCACTAAATTCTACACACTGGACCCTTTAATTGATTTTCAATTTTAAAAAGAAATTACAAAGGGTTGACAAAACATCAAATGTGCTTCCTGTTGTCATGAAGACCGTGACACTTTTTGTGCTTAAGCATAAACATGTTCCACATCAATTGGCAAATGCCTGAAAGTGACTGCTTTTGATGCTCTTTATTAATGAATCTGGTGTTCCCTCTGTTATCAGCATGAGAAGATGAAAATAAAACCATGCATTCAGAAAAAGGAATCAAATGCTACACAGTCATTCATGTGACCCTCTTTTACTTGACAGGCTTAATGTTGGATGGTAGCTGTCCTAAAACCCTCCAGTAGATTTAATGTTACAATAGCCAGCTGTCCGGGAATATTAAATCAATTTATATGAAATTCACCCTTTGATTTATTTTATTTATTTTTTTATCATTCATAGTTCTGTTTTCCCTTGGAAGACACTATTATGCAAAATATTTACTAAATATACATTAGCCGCCTACTTCGTGCAAGAACCAGTACCCCTACATTAATTAAGGTAAACAATATTGTACATTACGGTATTTTATATCATCATCCTATAGTCTTGCTACAACCATTCCTTTCTTAAATGCATTCCGTAATATGCTTATTTATTTCCAAACATATATGTACTTAGTCAATAAAGATGAGTAATATTGTGGGTGCTATATTGTGTGGATTTTCTTCCTCCACATTCTGTCCCACTTTTCCTTAACGGCGCTTTCTGTGACACTGGTTTTATAATTACGGCAGTGACAGATGGCTGGCGGGTTATGTAGCCAAGCTGCGTTGCTCTCTGGGTAATTACGGTAGGCGACGTCATCCTCCTCCCCCACACCGCAGGCTCGCTCAGCTCTTTTGCCGGTGAAAGATTGGTCGGACAGCGCGGGTGCCATTTGGCGCAGATTTGAGCTACATCCGTTAACAAAGGGCGCCCAGTTATTTATTTGTCGTGGTATTTGTGAATTTTACTTACTACATTTTGCAGTCAAACATCCACAATGAGCTCCATTAACGTTAAAAAGCTGAAAGTGAACGAGCTGAAGGACGAGCTGAAAAAGCGTAATCTTTCGGACAAGGGGCTGAAGGCCGAGCTGATGGACCGGCTGCAGGCCGCGCTGGACGAGGAGGCCCTAGTCGGAGACTCCCCGCTGGACCAAGAGGCTGCGGCGCACGAGGGTTTCAGCCAGGCCGCCGATCAGGAAGGTATGGGAGAGGAAGAAGAGGGCGATGGCCCGATAGAAGAAAGCATGGAGGCCAACGAGGAGGAGGAAGAAGAGCCGGAAAATGGGGGCGAGGGTGATGGCGTTGCCGAGGACGAAGAGATGGGTGAGGGGGAAGAGGACGGGGACGGGGACGAAGACGACGAGATGGATCCAATGCTCAAGGGAGATGTGGACGACATGGAGAAAATAGATACAGAGGATGGTGAGCCCGGGGACCAGGCTACTGAGGGTGAGTCGACTGGATTGGTTATGAAAATGTGACTGGCTGGATGGACTGTGGCTGGGTGTCGGTTTTTGCCATAACGTTAGCGTTAATGCTACCGCGGGAGGGAGCCGGCTGGGAATGACCAAATTTGAATGCGTAACCATACAAAAGAGCGTCCATGTTGAGCTAGATAGCGTAACCTCACAAGGGTAGCAAGCGTTAGCCACAAACCGAAACAGTTAGCCGGTCAGCTAATTTGCCGTTAGCATCGGTCACTACCTTGGCTAGCGCGTCATTTTGCAACGTCAAGTATCGATAGTCCACTCCACAACCTTAACTTTAGCATTATTGTTATGTTATTGGATGTCGTTCGCTACAATGTCCAGGTTAAATAAGTGAGAAGTAAGCTATTAATTTAGCTTAGTCTGGTTTTTCGTTTTGCTTGGTTAGCTTGCTAGCTAACGTCATTTTCTTTGTGTCTGTGGTGCAGTGCTAACTATCTGAACAGCCGGTTAGCTAGTTCAGTTGTTCCTATATTGACGTTTCACTACCAATGGGGTGGCAGGGTGGCGCTGCGCTTAGTCAGACACTTTATAACCAACATTAAAAACTGACACAACGTGATAGCAACATGATGGAAATGTTGAACAGGTTTGACTATTTTAGTGATAACAAGGTATTTTTCCTACGCGTTTCCCCTGTTAATTACTGTAAACGGAGATGTGACAATTGGGGGGTTCCAAAAACAAGACAAATTCAACTTAAATGTCAATTTCCCAGGCAATGGCAAGACTAAGTGTATACATAATGGGATAACTGTGTTTAAGTATATTTGATTTTGTAAGGACCGGGAACACTGAACTAGCTTACCCAAAGCTGTGCAGAACATGGGGCAGGCACTGAACTGCTTGGCCAGCACGTGGTTAGTTTGTACGTGGTTTGAACAGAAAACGTCATCTTGTTGGAATCAACATAGAAAATATAGGATTAAAATGAATAGCCACCTAGGTAATTCTGTGTAAGATATTGGGGGGGGGGGGGGGGGTCCAGGTCTATGTAGGTTTCCCTATTTCCTTGCATGTTGCATTTGTCCCGGAGCACAGTAGGTTTATCCTCTTAATGAAAGACTTATATCTGAATCTTATTAAGCAGTAAAGTCTGAGCCCTTTTTTGCAGGGTTTTGGCCCTTTTACTTTGCAGAGACTTGTTTTTCCAGCCCCAGCAAACACTGTTCACAATGTTCATTTGGACCAGCTCACTTTGTAATTACTAACTGGTCATTAGAGCTGTTACAGTTTATGAAGTATGACTGTGTTGTTTAATTGTAATCATGAGGTGTCACCTCTAAGTTACCTTAACATTGATGATTATGGTCGACACAATGTAACTAATGAACGGGCTTTGTGGGCCAGAACCCCACTGCCAGTCCGACCTCTCTCTCACATAAAAAGGAGCACCTCATTCTATATCTTTGTTCTATTTTCAAAGGGGATGCGGACAAAGACACGAATGCTGATCAGAAGAATAAGAAGGGTGTTAAGAGACGCCGGGAGGAACATGGAAGGGGCTACTTTGAATTTATTGAAGAGAACAAATACAGCTGGTAAGGATGGGACAGAGCAAAAATGGCCTTCAGCATCCCTGAAGCGCCATCCATAGCTTTGTTAAACTGTATTGGCTTTAAGTGCCAATGCACATATAACTAGCAAGAGAAAACCCTCATTTTCAAGTATTATACTATTTATTAACAACCTTACTTTCACACACATGTTTTGAGGGTCATCCCTGACTACTTAAAGAGCCTTACCATTTACCTTTTACAGTGCCCGCTCATATATGTGTCTTTAATGAACTGCATTCTGTAGCAGAAGTGCAACTATCAAGTCTCTATGAATTTTCACATCTGTTCCTCGTGCCACTTATTGTTTTGGAAAGCCCACTGTGTCCTCAACGTGAAACAAGGCTGCTCAAAGAGAACAAACCCAGAGGAAGGTAGCAGATGTGCACTTTTGAAAGAAGGGAGGGTGGGAGGAATAGCTGAGAGGCATGGGAGGAAGGGTCCACTGCTGCAGTGTAGCACACAAGGATGTAGCAAAAATCCCAAGGTATTTGGACCGTCCACGGAGGAGCTCGCTATTGACCGTCCATCGTTTTGCCTCGCAATGGTCTTTTTTCTTTCCTTTTTTTCCCTTTTTTTTCCTTTTTTCTTTTTTTTTCCATTTTGTTTGGTTGTATGATGTCAAAATGCTATTTCTGTCTCATGTATCATGTCTTGTGTGTGTGTGTGTGTGTTATCATGGTGTGAGAGTGTGGATGTGTGTGTTTGCCAGGCTCTTTTCTACCCCTGTACAGGTGCCATCATGCATGGTGTGTGTGGGTGTTTGTGAGTGTGCATACATGTACCTACTTCTTGGTCAGTGTTTTGTTTTCATTGCGCTGTTGACACACTGTAAGGATCAAGTGGCAGAAAATGGAATCGCGTTCTGATTCAGCCATTTTGATTTTTTGAATTTTTTTTTGTACTTTTGGGAAACTTCTCGGACTCTTCATGAGTGTTCAGGGCACCAGAATTGTTTGAACAAGATAGTCTCGCTGCCTCTTCAGGTGCTTTTATCCGCCGTGTAATTGGACAGTCAATTTTTTTATTTATTTATTTATTTTTACAATCAACCATTCATTCCCAATTGAAAGTCCAGGTTTTTCCTTGTTTCCCCATTACTATAATATTGAGAGAGCTTTAATCTACCCTGTGTGAAAACAGTGACCCCTGGGCAGCCGCAGGCCTTTAGACCAGCAGCCAGTGTGTGGCCCACTGGTTGACTGTATCGACAGTATGCTCCAACTCAGACAGCCTGTTCTCCAGAGCCACCATAAGTTTCCCCTCAGCAATCACTTGTACAATACTCAAGTCTGATTGAGGACAAATACGATGATGGATGTCTTTGGAGATGTTAAGATTGCTGCAGGTGATGAGAATGGGATGTTGAACCCCAAACCAGTTTCTTCCTACTAAATAACGACTCCACTGGCCCCAGATCATTGCTTCAGTTGAAACAATGCTTAAGCATTGTGAAAATGTTTACCTTTCTTACAACAATTTGACTAGTTTTTCAAACTTACCAGTAAAAGAATTGGATACCTGATCTCAAGCTACAGAGTTGGTAAGTTGCTGTAGCTCAGTGCTCTGTAATTGCTCCTTTCAAGTAGCTAAGCATGGTGACAGCTTGTACTAGATAGTTACACAGGACAGTGAGCTAGCCCTGACCTTTTCATTTATAATTCCACACATGGGAAGTTAAATATAACTGCACCCGCCATTGCTCTGACTGACCCTACAGCAACCCTGGAGATCATAAACACACTGATCTCAGAGGGGAGAGGTCTGCTTTGGGTTATCACTTTCACCAATGGATAGCCTTGCATGTTAAGGCTAGCAGAGGTGCTTTCTTTCTGTGTATCTCTCACGTTTTAGATTTCGCTGGATACTGCAAGGTAAGTGTTGTCTGCCAAGGTCCACATTACAGACTATCCAAAAAGGCTCGTCTGCCCAATTTACTGCCTCTATTTTGTATCGTTACCCCTAGTCTGTCTCTCCACTTCTCTCCCCAAATATTTTTCAGCAAGTGGTACCCAAGACATCTATTTGTTCCATGCAGTTGCACTGACATGCGAAACCTCTAATTGACTGCATGGTATCTCTTTTCAGGGCCTCATTTAAGTCTCCTGTGCCACCCCTTGAGGAAGAAGATGAGGAGTTTGATGACACAAAAGTCTGCTTGGATGCCTGTAAGTGATTTTAATGTGACAAATAACTGCAGTTACTGGTATTCCAAGATCCAAAGTTGGAATTGCAAAGAACATCTGTCTAAGAAGACTTGCATAACCACAGACTAGAGCATTAACCACACTTTGTTTATCTGAGACCTTTTTGCATAGATACAGATATTGATGAGTATGCGTTCTTGTGCTCCAGACAACTGCGACCTGCACTTTAAGGTGTCACGGGACCGTTACAGTGCCTCATCTCTCACAATGGAGAGTTTTGCTTACCTGTGGTCCGGAGGCAAGGGTACCTACGGTGTGAACAAAGGCAAAGCCTGCTTCGAGATGAAGGTACTGGCTTATGTATAAGTTTAAACAGTATTTACAAACTAGGTGTAAAATGGTCAAATTCAGACACGCACTGGACTAGTGGAAATGAGTCTTGATGCATTTTGTCTGTGTGTTTTTGTTTCATGCTAACAGATTACAGAGAAAATTCCTGTGAAGCACATTTCCAGCAAGAACATGGACATTCATGACGTGCAGGTCGGCTGGTCCCCGGCTACTGGCTCTCTGCTCCTCGGTCAGTGTCTTATATATACATATGCTTTTAACTACAGTCTTCTGTGTGTGAGACTTTTGGCTGTGTCGTTCAGGCATTCAGTGTCGGTGGAATGAATGAAGTGTCGAGTCCAGCTGTAACTTTCCGTTTGCCCTTGGCGGCGTTTGTTCACTCGCTGCCAGAGAAGTTTCTGCTTGGTCACATCACACATGCTGTGTACGGAGAACTGTTAAAGATCATTTTAGTTTGTTCCTTATGTGTCTGTAATGACTAAAAAATGGGAAATCATTGCTTCTCTAGTACGCAAAACACTGACCAAACCAATGCATGGGATCACAATAATGTGTAGAATTTGCAAGAAAGTGAACCTTGTTTTAAAATTTAAGACTGAACAGGCTGTACCGGGCATCTGCCAAATAAGATGACACTAAGAGATGAAGCTGTTGTGGTCCTCTGTGAAAGGCAGTCAGTCTCAAGAGGTCCCTCTCCTGGTTCATATTCAGTATGACATGTTAATGTAAAATGGCTCCATCTCCGGCTGCATCATAGTAATGGTGGCTGGCGTATTGCCAACAGATGATTCACACACCATTACAGAGTCCCAGTGACTGAGGCATGGCGTGTTAATTCAGCAGTATTCTACCTGCTAGCTGTCACGAAATGTTTTTGTTAAATAATGCATTCTCCCATTAATGTGTAGGTGAGGAGGAGCATTCTTATGCATACTCTGGGAAAGGCAAGAAGACCAGCAACTGCGTGACGGAGGACTTTGGAGAAACCTATGAGGAGAACGATGTCATCTGCTGCCTTATTGTAAGTCATGAATGCTGCTTATATTTTATCAGCTCTTTAAAGTCCATGAAAATCAGTGTAATTTGTGCCAATGAGCGTCACCTTTTCTCATTTCATAACTGTCTTTATTGCACACGAAAGAACTTTGCGTTTTGCTTTCTTTGCCAAGGACTTTGAGGGTGAGGAGGTGGTGTTGTCCTTCTCCAAGAATGGCGGGGAGCCAGCCATCGCTTTCCAGTTCAGCAAGGACACCCTGAACGGCCAGGCCCTCTTCCCCCACATCATCTGCCACAATTGTGCAGTGGAGTTTAACTTTGGCCAGATGGAGACTCCGTACTTCCCCCAGCCTCAGGGCTACACCTTCCTGCAGCAGATCCCTGTGGATGAGCGAGTCCGTGGGCTCAAGGGGCCACAGACCAAGGCTGACTGCGAGGTAAGCACAATAATGTGTGGATAATCTTTTGATTACTTGTGTGATAGATGTGTATTTTCTTTATTGATATTCAGGTGTGTTTCAGTGTTTAGAGTCACTTTTTGGGGGGCGTTGACCGCAGTTCTTTCTTTGGCTTCATGTTATGTAGATCATAGTGATGGTCGGCCTGCCAGGCTCAGGGAAGACTACATGGGTGAAGAACCATGTCCAGGAGAACCCTGGGAAATACTACATCCTGGGCAGTGACACCATTGTGGACAAGATGATGGTCAGTACTGGTACAGCTGTGTGGTTTCCTATTGATTTTAGTAACTCTGTAGCATGTGCACATGCTGTAAGTCTGTGTCCCTAATGTAGATTTTATCATCATTGAATGCAGATCAACAGCCTGAAACGCCAGTCAAAGGACATCACAAAACTGACCGCCATTTCCCAGCGAGCACCACTGTTCTTGGGAAAGTTCATTGAGATTGCTGCCCGCAAGAAGAGGAACTACATCCTGGACCATGTAAGCAGCTGGTTCTGAATCTGATCACAGCGTTTGCCAAAAATATACAGGTGTGACATTATAAATCCCTCTCTCCTCTCCCCCAGACTAACCTGTCTGCTCCAGGCCAGAAGAGGAAGATGTGCTTGTTTGCAGGCTTCCAGCGCAAAGCCGTGGTGGTCTGCCCCTCTGACGAAGAGTACAAGCAGAGGGTCCAGCAGAAGGTTGAGAGTGATGGCAAAGAAGTGCCCGAGCACGCTGTCCTCAAAATGAAAGGTAAGAAACGATGCTTGGGTTAAGGCTAGTTGAAACCTACTGGTTCTTTTTCAGTCAGATTCAGCCTTTTCTCTTTTTGCACCCCTAACCATGTCCTCCACCTCCTTTCCATTTCAGGTTTCTACTCTCTGCCTGAGGAGGGAGAGAGCTTTGATGAGGTCATCTATGCCGAGCTGCAGAAGGAGGAGGCCGGCAAGCTGCTGGAACAGTACAAAGAGGAAAGCAAGACCGCTCTGCCAGCTGAGAAGAAACCCAACCAGGGAAGCACAACGCCCAAAAGAGGTGGCGGCCTGCGTGGTGGCCGGGGAGGCAAGAACCAGTTTGGCCGCGGCGGTGGACCTGGACAGAGAGGAGGCGGCCGTGGAGGCTTCCAAAACAGAGGCAACTTCAGAGGAGGTGCAATTGACATTTGAAGCGTAATTAGTGCAATTTTAGTAGAAGCTATTGTTTAGAGTTGAAAGCACGTTTATCCTCACTGTCCTGCTTCGGATCTTTCTGCAGCTCCTGGCCCTCGTGGTGGCTTCAACCGTCCACCTCGCGGCTTCCTGCCTCCTCCGGCCTTCAGAGGAGGGTTCCATAACCGTGGAAACTTCAACCGGGGTGGTGGCCACATTCCCAGCCTGGGAGGATCCCCCAGGGGTGGTCCAATGAGGGGCAACATGGGACCCAGAGGGGGACCCATGAACAGAGGCGGCCCAATGCACAGAGGCAACATGAACAGAGGAGGTGGAGGCAACATGAACCGCGGTGGAAACAGGGGACATCCCGGCCAGGTGGGTTTGATCCTGGTGTCCAGTTTGCAGAGGCTTTCAAAGTGTCTGCAGCATTCAAAGCACTCCAAGTGTTCTAGCATTGACTCATATACTTTAAGTTTATCATGTTTTTTTCATCACATTATGTTGATGCATATTCAAGTTTGTGAGCTCCTGCGTGCTCATCATTTCCCTGAACGTCTCCCACTACAGTTTCATCAGAGAGGCGGTAACCGCGGCAACTTTGGCAACAAGAACGGCAACTATGGCAACAACAGGAACAGCGGTAACTTTGGCAACAGGAATGGCATGGACAAGGCCCAAGCCTTCAACCAGAGCTGGCAGCAAGGGGTCAGTATTTCTGCAGCTGAGACACGGTTAATGTGCTCACTACAGCAGACACACACACACACACACACACACACACACACACAGAGTCAATGTTTAAGACGACACATATTAAGTTTAAAAGCCAAATTTGACGTGTGCATGTGAATAAAACTATAGTCCCCCTGAATATTTTTCCCACTCTCTAGTGTGTTTTGTCCCAACCTCACCAAAGTAAAGAGGCTTGTATGCACAGGTGCTTTCATTCTTTATCTCAGACATTCAAGCGTTCTTGAATGCACACATCAGCCTTTTAAAGCCCCTTCCTGTAACTGTGTTATCAAACAATGCCCAAAGAAAAGCAGCAGAATATTGAATGCATTGCTGATCTCTGTGTCCTGTGCAGTTCTGGAACCAGAAGCCGTGGAGCCAGCAGTATCAGCCTGGATATTACTAAGACATTTGTTCTAACGGACTGGTGGCAGAGGCCCACCGCTAGCCACGGAACATCCCTCCACCCCGCTTTTCGATTTTATTTTCCTTGAACCCACTTTTAATAATCTAAAACCCATCAGCTGAAGACTGAAGTGTTACAGAGCAACAACATTCCACATCAGAGGGGAGACCAGGCAACCTGAGTGTGATTGAAGCTTTATATATCTATATACACATGTACAGCGTGGGTTCAGTCTCATTCAGTCATCTGTTTTTCTTTTGTTGTATATTTCATTCTTTTTTTTTTCACCACTTTTAAATAATGTGCTTTTAAAAATCTCATGTTTGTAATATCAGGAACCAGAAATATTTTGCCAGCCCAGCAGATGTTGAGAAGTTTTTTTTTGTTTTTTTTTCTCCCCCTCCCCCAGGGTTGTGCATTTTATCTGTGCTGTGATCTTTTTGTTTTGCTTTTTTTATTACAAATTGTACATTTTTTTCCCTTTTTTTGCCGTAGTTTGTATGCAAAGTTTAAGAAACGGTAATGATTGAAAGGAACCGTGGCTTATTAGCGAGAAGCATGGTAGGTGATCATATTGTTAGACTGTACATGTCGATATAGTCCACTGTCAAACAGTTAAAACTGAAGCAACGAATGAATTACAGCAAAGTTTTTGTCTTTTGTTCCCAGTATCAAACCTGTAACCTAAACCATAGACCTACAATAAACAACCTGTTGGCTTTTTTACATTCTTCCTGGCTTATGACTTTTGATTCAGTTCAAAGGTGTGTAAAAGACCTTTGAATGGGCGATGTCCTAGTTTGCTACTTCAAACAGTGACGAGCCCCACTACAAGCCCCAGTTGACGCCTCGTTAGTGAAGATTCCCCCTCAAGTGTCCGTTTGATACGTCTCTCCGACCCTTAAGCTATTCTAATGTATATTGCTTTGAGAAAGTATTTTGGCCAAGCCATTTTCAGGATATGAATAAGCCATTTTTAGTACTACATTATGCCTTCTTTTTGATTTGTTTTTGAAATAAGTCTTTTAATTTATTTTTCAAATTAGAGCACTGACTATGCTTGATTCTCAGGAGGAAGTGCCGTTCCTAGATTCTTTTTCAACGGTTCCTTTTAGTGCAGTAGACTTCTGAAAAAACAGCACTGATCAGTCGGATTCCAAAACCGCGACCACAAAAAGCATTTTATTTTCCTTTTTTTAAGTTGACACACTTTCACAATTTTGAACAAATTTTCTGATGATGCTAATTCAGCACAAACATGATTGAAAGCAGGCAGGGTTTCTCATTCTCACCAGCAAACCTAAAGGGCTACACAGTGTCGCAACACATCCAACACACCAACAGTCCGTGAAGACCTTTCTCAGACGGCTGGAAAGGGCAGCAGAGAGTAACTTTTTGTCCGCTTTAAGACACTGTTGCGTTTGGAGGCGCTCCAGAGTTGACGTTGGTGACTGTGTGGCCCGGCAATAATGGCAGCTCCGCATCCAACTGCTCATAATGTGTCCCACCGCACTGCGCTGGCAGAGGACACCCAGCTTGAGTTTCGACAGTAGAAGATCATCAGAGCTGGAAAATAAACCAGTCCAGTAGATCAGACAGAATCCGCTCGTGTGTGTGTCCATTGCTTTGGTTTTCTACCTGCCCGTGTTGATATTTAATAACCATGTAAATACTTCACCACTATTTCAACCATGCACGAATGTTCATGAGACAAGTGACTTGGAGTAATAACTGTGTTGTGATTAAGAAAGTGTTAGTTTGCCCGAGTACTGCTGTGTGATGAATTGACTATATTTAAATGTCTGGCGAGGTTGTGCCCTCCTGTTTTATTGTACTCGATACATAAATCTAGCAGAATGCGAGCTTTGAGTTTACAGTATCATCTGTGACACTATACAGACACTATATTTTTATCGCTTTATGTTGCAGGTTGTATATCAGGTCTTTTATGATTAAACCAACAATGCAAACGCTTTGAGACACTGAGACTTGTCTTTTCTATCTGACAGTTTTTGATATTTGTGTTTAAAAGTTTGGGATTGTATTTTGTTTTATAATTTGTCTCAACTCTATTAAAGTTAAAGAAGCTGGTGGATAGTGACTCTGTGGTTTGTTACAGTGCATCAAAAAAAAAGGGTTTTTCCATTTTTATTGCCTCACGACATCAAAGCAGACTAGATTAAATGTCCAGAGCATGAATTTTGACAGCTTTAATCCCCCCGACCTTTAATCTAGTACCACCATAAATACATGCATCCTCAACCTAGCTTTGTGTTCCACAGAGACAATGTTAGCATGCTAACACACTAAACTAAGATGGTGGACATTGTAAGCATTCCACCTGATGAACAGACACATGCTACCTTTATATTGTGATGGCGTTGGCATGCTGATGTTAGCGTCTATCTCAAAGCAGCATTGTGTCTCAGTGCAGCCTCACAGAGCGTCTAGCACGGCTGCAGACTCCTGTCTAAGAGCTGCTGTCTGCACAGTCTCTCCAAACTCAGCCTCCAACCTGCATCTCCTGACTCATGCTTCTTCATCATCTTTTTGCTCAGTTGTTGAGATTGTCCCTTTGTCTTCATGTTAGGCCTCAATACTACCTTACTCAAAGCTGGACCGTCCATATACACATGTATTTCTACTGCAGTTGTTGCTGTATTTCTACTACAGATGCTGGTGTAGTTCTACCACAGATTGAGGTGTATTTCTACTCCAGATGTTGGTGTATTTATGCTACAGATATAGAGGTTCTACTATATATAGAGGTGTAGTTCTACTATAGATAACGGTGTATTTATACTGGAGATACAGTTGTAGTAATACTACGGATGCTTGTGCATTCATCCTGCAGATACAGGTGTATTTCTACTACAGATGCTGGTGTATTTACACTACAGATACAGGAGTATTTATATTACATTTAATTAAAACCCCTTGACTACATGCAAGCTATTTCCATTTAACTAATGATGTGACTTCTGAGGCCAGTTGGCTGCACCATTTTAAAGAAGGTGAGTCATTTTGATCTTAAATGTCTTTTCTATTGATCAGCATCAGAAAAGCCACATTAAATCTACTTTAACGTTATAGAAAAAATAGCACATGAAAACTTTCAGGGGGCTGGCTGCTCTGTGAAAAGTAGCAGAGTATGCGTGACACTCATTCTTTCCAGCACTGCCTGTGTTTCCTCTATCTCCATGACTCCTGGTGCTGCTGGAGGTGCATTTTGGGAATCCACTTCCCTCCCAGACAGACAGCTGCTTGTCTTTGGCAGGGCAGCATGTTTACCTCCATCAGCAGCATATTAGTGAATGACAAGACCCCCCACTCAGACAGCAAACAGTGCATTAGGTATTGGCTCTGATTACCAACGTTTGGCCCGGTCTAAGTCTGATGTAAACACACGAGAAGCCCATTCTGGCTTAATGTGAATTGACCTCATGTTTGTCTGCATGTGGCCGTGTAGCTCCTTCCCACTGTCAATAAAGCATTACAAGAAGCTTGGACCGTCACTGTCAACAACGGGGTCCCCTCAGTATAACAAATGTTATAAGTCATTAGGCAAATTATTTGCTCTGCTCTACAATTTCCTATAAGTGTAAATAAAGAGGCGAAAGGGGAGGAGGCGGCTGTATGTAACTGCATGTGAATGGCATCATGAATGTGAATGGGGCCAGACAGCCACGCTCGACAGCAGGGAGGAGGAAGAGCACAAACTCTTAAGTGAAACAAAATATTTTATTTTCCAAACATAAACTCATCCATATTATGTACAGCTTGAAAATATAACACATCAGACAGAATTTGAACGATGGCTGCAGATTCAACACAACTCACACAAATTCAAATAAAAAATCAGATTTTTTACAAAATACATAAAAGTGCTTGTGGGAGGAGAGGGAGCTCGATGGCAGCAGGACTGCCTGTCGTGTGTGGAACTCCCCATAAATGTCCTTTTAAATAGAAAGTACTCAACGTGTTGTTTCAAACCATTAAATACATCAACACCCAAATGGAAAAACACTACAAGGATCCTGCGATGCTTCCCAGCAGTCTGTGAGAACAGGATTACTACAGCTGTTTTCCCTGACTTCATACTATGGAGACGTTGTCCATCGTGCAGGCACACCTCTCCACAATCATATTGGGGAATTCAGCCACTTCTATCTCAGTGTAGTCCCCCTTCTTCACCAGGTACATGATGGGTAGCGGGGCGCTCTCAGACACCGTGCACCGCCTCTCCCCGTAGCCGTAGTTGCGCTTGGGCTGCTTGCAGCCGCCGGTGCACCTGAAGGCCTGGTAGCCCGCTGGCTCGATGATCCAGTACTGCGTCCAGGTGAGAGCGCGGAAGTTGATGAAGTACTGTTCCCTGCAGCAGGTGTCTTTGTTTTGGTTGACGTCGCAGTCGCCACGAGAACTGAGGAGGAAAGGATGGAGAAAGTCAGATGGCTGCTGAGACACAGAGGCCCTGAGAGGCCTCTCTTAGCTACACCCCTGCTTGTCATAGTTATCCAGTTATGATAATTCTTGTTTTTTAGTGGGTGAATCTACATAAATAGGCCCAATTAAATCTAAATAGAAGTAAGAATTGTTCAAAACAAATAAGATCAGAACTATTAAACACTAATCTGTGAAACATCTGAACTCATTAGATGTGGTTCTTGGATTCTTGTTTTTCACTGCCAGCCACTACTTTTAATTTTCCAAACCATGAAGTAGCCTGACGCCCCAGTGTCACACTACTATAATGAATGGCAAGAAAAAGAGGACTAATTGTCACACTGATTCAATATCCTGTATATCAAAAGCTGGCGCCCTTACCCGTACTCTTCGAGGTTGAGTGTGTAGAGGATGAGCTCGGGCTTCCCCAAGGTGTTGTCCGTCTGCTCCTGGGTGGTAAAGCGCACACTCTTAGCCATCTCTGCCGCGTAGCTGCCAGGTCTCTCGCCCTCGATCCACACCTCCAGGTGCATAGGTGTCTTCTGCTGGGTCTTGGACCAATAGTGCACCGCCTGGGTCACATCAAAGCTCTTCCAGCCGGTCTCGTGAATGGGGATCAACCTGTGAGCACGAGATAAGGATCGATTAATTAAAAAGTTGATTATTTCCTGGAGAAGACGATTTAAATATTATCGAGAGGCCTTGGTGATGTCGCCTCTTAATTGCGCTACAGCGTCGCCATGAGAAAGTGATTCCTTACCGTGAATCCACCAGCGATGTCCGGTTGGATCCGTTTGGCAGCACCTCCACCCAGTAGATGCTGACCCGGGCGTTGCTGACGGGCCGGTGGCTCTTCCTCTCCACAGCGAAGCGTTTGTGGTAAGAAGCCCGCTGGTAGAGCTTCAGCTCCGCCATGGTCACCTCGCTGTTATCCGGGATCCTCGCCTCCATGTCGAATACCATGCGGTGCCGAGTGGTGTCAGAATATACATACTCCCCGGAAATATCTAAAGCACAAAGCATTGTTGGTGTTTTAGGCGATTCTTTCTCTCACGTGGTTTAAAATGAGTGTTTGGTGAAGGCAGTTTGGTGCGTAAAATAGTCTTTTCACCAAGTGTCACAATTACGCACGGAAATAATGGTTTACTTCATCTGGCATCTGTGTCAAAGCTATTTTCATATGAATTCCTACAGATTACAAAAATGAAAAATGGGGTAGGTGCTTACCTGCGTTCCCAGGGATTCCCCTCAGGATGCCCGCCAGGCTGGGCAGAGATCTGCGTCTCCTGCTGTGGTGCATCTTCAGCATAGACAAGTACTTGTTTCTGATGTGCGCCGGAATAACCAGATTCTCCAAATCCCTTTTATGGATCTTAGGAACTTCATCCAACCCAAGTTTCTGCAGCAGCGCGTCCTTCATATCCTCATGCGTAAAAGCCTTGGCGAGAGCGAGGAGAGCGGTGCACAGGACACAAGCGCGGAGGAAATCCATGAGTAAAACGTCAGTGTGATAGACAGCAGCACAGTAGCAAGTCACCCAGAGGCAGAGTGTCCCTCTGACACTCCTCTGGCCCCTTATATTGTTGCGGCCCTCCCAGTCGTTCGCACTTTGTCAATGGGGGCAGGGACCCTTATCAGAACAAAGGTGCGACAATACAGCCCCATCCTAAACAGGATATCTAAGTGGCCATACTTCAAACAGCAACAATTAGACTCGAGTGCCATCCGCATTGTGGAGATGTAATTTCACCAGAGTTCCACTAAAACAATGCTTGATGCCGGTGGCCTGCGTTTCATTTGATGGCAGAACGAGGCTCTAAAACCTACTCTTTATGGTGTAAATAAATTAATTGTGGAAAATCAGACACTCAAAATCCTTGTGCCTTTTTATGTATTTACATATTTGTTCAGCTGTATTTTTCTAAAGCCAAATGTGCCACAGCTTTTAAGTAGGTATTGTGATGGGTAAAATGCTCTTTCAGTGGTCTTTCCACCTTAAAATCAAAAACATTCTTGGGGCAACATAAAATACATGAATTTGTTTGGCATTGATTGTCAAGACAAAGGCGATTTAAAACCCATATCTGTATAATTAACAGTTACAGTTAATGTGCTCATTACCAATGGAGTCCTTGCTGCCATTTCCATTAAATCAAAAGCATCTGAGTGCTTTTCTTTATTTCACATAGCTGAACAAAGTCTCTTTTAATCAGTAAAATGCCAGAATTAAAACGCTTGTCTCCCCGGTCCAGTCTGAAGTGTTTTCTCTGCTGCTACACATGCGTCCCAGACAGACATCTCTTGACCCTGTGAACCTGAAGTGGCCTCTCCTCAGTAGCACCCTTGTCTACACACACCCCACACTCTGTCGTGTACATTCCACTGCACGATGTCAGGCCGGGGCAGTCTGGCAACAGTCTGTCACACAGGGGGCTTATTTCTGACTGTCTGGGTGGCTGGAGAGCAGTTTTGTCCAGCAAAAGGTGGACCAAGATCTGGACTAAAAACCAGCTGGCACTCCAGCCTGCTCACTTTGGTACAAGTGTATAACAGAGGGCTGAGGAGGAAGTAGTGCAGATCTCCAAGGGAGGAGGGGGACTACAGGATTAGATGTTTATTCCGAGCCCTGTCACCCATTCTTGGCCCTCTCCAGCAGATTAAAATTATAAGACAAACAGACAGTTAATCCAGGGGCCGGGGGGCCGGCGTGGATGTGGATTGGGGCAGGCTCTTCACAGGTTGGTGATTATCTGATTCCATTGCGAGGATTTGCCTTGCCTTTTTTGTCACACAAACATTAGAAGAGGGGTGCTCTCACTGGCTGCCCTGAAGGCCCTGCCTGCGGTTGTGTATTGGCCGGTGTTTGCTTAGAGATGTCAGACAGACTGAAGGGGCACACAGGAAGAGCAAATGACAGATGACTGCCAGACCCGCTCGCTCACTCCAGCGAGTGCCTGCAGCTTACAAGCAAGACCAATTATTAATTAGAGCTGAGACCTGGTACCACATGTATGGAACAATCACAGGACGCAGTATGGAAAAAGTTCACAGTATGAAAGAAATATGAAAAAAAAGCTTAAAAAAAACAATACATATCCAATTGCATGTGTGTGGAGGCAGTTATGTGTGTATGGAGTTAAGACTAATAACAGTATTGCAGAGTTATAATGGCTGAATTATTATGATCTTGTTGCTGTCGTCTTTGTGTTTTAACTGAATCATTTGTAAATGATGAGTGAAAGATTTTCTTTTTGTTTGCAACTGTTTGTGTGCAGGTTTTGCAGCTTTTTGTATGAATGAATGAATGAAATTTGCTATGACAATTAACAGTTGTGCATATGTACTATAACCACTGGTCTCATAGATAATATCAGGTTTTTATTCGAAGTTGGACATTTCAAGATGTTTATTCTATTCTTACAAAATTAGTACTGAATAAAAGAAACGTAATCACGACACACTTATTTATTTAATCTATTAGCTTATTTGATGAGGACATTGCTCATTAATTCAACGCTGATTGATGCAGACAATGCTGCAAATGAGCCTCAAAGGCGGTTTTTATCCATTATCCCTGGCTGGGACCCTAAAAAAAGAGCAAAACTACATATATCTTATAAAATTCACATACACAACATGCTAAATATGCACAAAATAGAACAACACACGGCCATCAGTTTATAATGGCACAGCTGCACACAGTTAACAAATGACAAATGCAACAAGCAAAAGAAAAAAAGGGGCAACATTTATTTCCAAAAACAAACAAATAAATAAGATCTAATTGGCTGGTGCAGGAGAAGATCCTGCATATGAACAGTAAAGAACACAGAGTCTTCTTCCTCAAAGCCCGCAGGTGAGGTCCAACCTCACCTATCAGATGACCTGATGTCAGAGCAGCACAATGCAGACATGTAAATTCAGCACACAGCCATTGTCCAGTCCAGCCAAAGGCCAAGTCTAAGTGCCTGTTGTCCAGAGCCTGAAATGCACAGACCTTTGGTACCCCCTCGCCCTCACATTACAACCCCTAATTCGGGAAATTAAGATGGCCTTTGTGTGATATTTCTCAGTCTTTCTTCCTTCCCATGCCAATCAAAGACAAGCTGCCTAGTTCAAAGCTACATCTGATGCTCCTAGGTGCCATTTCTTTTCAATCAAAGGCCAACAAGCTCCCACAATCAACAACACAGGTGTTAATTAACATCCAGACATTTGCATTCAAAAGCAGTCCAATTTATAGGTCATTCCCTTCCATTTGTGAAACATGAAATCGCCTTTGCTTGCAAAAACTGCTGTTTGTAGAAGGCTGAAATGCTCATATGAGAGAAATATTACAGAGAGGCCTCCAGGAGGAAGGCCTGGCTGCAGCCTGCTTGTTTTCCATGCGGTTAGGGTTACACACATTACATATATCAGCATTTGGAGGCTCCCTGGGAACAAGGCGGAGCCGCTGCTGCTCCAAAAAGTCAATATTGAACTTGTGTTGGTGGTCAGCGCAAATTCCTCATTATTCACATGCCTCTATTGTCTCAGACTTCCTGATCTACAAGCCTGCTGTTCGTTTTATCTTCATATCAAATATTTGGGGAAATGAGCCCTTCTAGTTTGCACTTTAATGGCCCATACAAGCCTTTCTTTTCCACTGCGGCTGCAGACGTCAAAGATCCAGTCCGAGTCTGCATCAGTCCGTCCAGCTGCCTGCCAATAATCATCGATCAGTCTGTCAGAGGGGAAAGCGCTAGACCTGTGCAAGGACAACACAATTATTGCTCAATGGTCTCCACATCTAGACCGAGTACAGGCCAGTCTAATTGCATTTCACACAGCTAATGACGGCTCAATCAGCGCAGAGACGAGAGGGTTTAATCCCCGCGTAGACTTAACCAAATAGCCTCGGATCAGACGTGATTAGATGGGACTAACAATAAATATTTTCATGAACTTTTAATTAATCGACATAGGGGAGACTTTGAGTGTGCAGGATCCTTAGAATGAACCTGGTCAAAGATGGAAAATCCAAAAACGGTACAGTTTTTTATAAACCCAAGCTCAGGTGGAGGAAATTCACTAAACAAACATATTCTGCAGTCTGTAAAAGGCAGTGATGACTGAAAAGTATTTAAAACAAATCAAAACCCATTTACAATGTGGCATTTTATACCTGAGAGCTGCAGAAACTTTAAGAAAACACTCCAGCTTCACAGCTGCATGAAGGCAGTTTGGACAGCAGAGGGCGCTGTGGTCACACTAAGAGCAGCTAGAGGCTTTAAAGGGAACATCCACCCTAAAAACTGCATCAACAGTGTGGAATTTGGGAGGGTGAAGTCACAGTTTTATGAAATAAACAAGTCTTTTCTCAGACAGTAAAACCCGAACCAAGACCTGGATCGATTGCATCATCAGCTCACACTTGCTGCCATTGGCTGATTCATTTCCATATTGCACTTTCTATTGAATGTATGACAACTTATTACTGCACGGCAATTCTACTATATATGTCTATTTGTATTTTTATTGTCTTTTTTCAAATAGTTTTCTAATACATTTCTTCAACTTAACTCACAAATAAGTAATATTTATATTAATTATAGGACTGGAAATATTGCAGACTATTTTATTTTTCTTGTTGTCAGCCAAAATAGGTTGTTACATCCCAGTAAAATCACCATGCTGTTTCATAGAGCGCCCAGTTATTTATTGCCATTACATCATCAAGAGTGTGGACTACTGTTAAACTTATTCACATTCAACAAAAGACTCGCAATCATGAATGAATGTAAGTGTTTGAAAATGGTCACCATACATACACACACATATATATATATACTGTGTGTGAGTGTGATGAACTGTCTAATCCACCCAGAAAAAAGCACATCAGTCCCGAAGGGGAGTGGCACAGAGACAATACAACTGATATTATGCATGTGGATCCTCTTTTAAAGTGCCTGTTCTCTTTAATAGGATGACCTGGATCTGCAGTGCCACACATGGGAGAGAGTCATAAATGTTGTGAAAGAAAGCCAGCGAGCAAACACGTCCTCTCCTCTTCAGTATTGTTATCACGTCGCTGTTCACTGCTGCTTGCGTCCTTTCACACACAATATATCTCCACACCAGGACAATGAATCATCTCAGAGTGGCTCCACATGGCAGAAGACGGACTCTGTTGTGTGGCTGTTTCTGATAAACAGTCATGCCAGAGCAGTATGCTTCAAATTACACTTGGTCACCATCAAAATCACTTCCATTGGACACATCTTACACGCTGAGCTGTTCAGTGTGTGCTCATTTCAACACAGTGCGCCTTTTGTGCCTTTTCTTGTCCCTGCCGCTGCAGCAAGAAATCCATTCGAATATGTTCTGAAATAGAGAAGCGTATCATTTTATGTTGCTCTTTGCTGGAGTGTGGCACAAAAACACAGGGCTCCTCTGTCTGTCTCTACCCCTGCAAGCTCTGCAAGCCGTTAATCATTAATAGATGTACTTTGAGCGGCGATAAGCACCTCACTTCAAAAGGATGGGACATTTCCCAACAAGAGATTAGAATAAACCCGCTTCAAGTGTGCCACAGCACTGTAAATGATCACTTTATACTCAGTATTTTCATGATTTATGTGTAGACATTTAAGGCATGACTATTACTGTTTTCATACAGTATATTGCTATGAATGATGGTCAGGCCAACAGGTGTTTTAGACACACAAGTGCAAATAAGTAACCATGCGGAGAAACTGTGGGATTTACCCACTGTATCCTGATCCATGCTTAATTCTCATTTGGGGATCTGTGCATGGGAAAAGTCTGAGTGACTCAGCTTGCAGGAATACAGCAGAGCCCAGGGTCATCAGAAAGCCTGTTTATCTTTGGGAGTTTGCTCTCAGCATTAAGCTTCTCTCAGCCAAGAACAGCCCGAGAGGCAGAAAATCCGAGACAAACTTGACACACCTTGACGCTGACAGATGGAAAAAGCTATCTAAGTATAAGAACTGCAGTAATATTTCATTCTTTTATGATGCCAATGATGTTTCTGGGCAGGTAAGTCACAGTCAACTGCCTGGTGAGACCACACACGGCTATGATGAGATGCACACACATAATCTATGATGTGCCACAACTTTTTCATGGGTCAGTTACAGCCAAAGTGTCTTAATCTTGCAATAAATTTCAAAACTTGGTAAGTTTGGGCATCTGCATTAATCCAACACACACACACACAGGACTCTCATGCATTGTCTGGAGGTTGTGTAAATGTGGCCCACTGCAACATCTATCAGGGCTCAGCACAGGTTTGACGCAGACCCCATTAATGCGTAGGTTTGCCTCCCTAAATTAAGTGTTTTGCAGCCAGTTAAAGGGACAGCAGTCAGTCCAGCCTGAAGAAAATGTGTCCTCTCCGCACCACGTCACCAGCAGACTGACAGACAGCCCGCAGTTTCCATTCACAATATTGACAGCCCCCACCACCACCACCATCACACACCCCTGCCCCTTCCGCACAGCAGATGCTGTGACGGGCGCCATGATGATGATCTGGGATTTTGCCTGCAGCAGCAACCAGAGACTCTATAATGCTGTGAGGTAGGCTGCTAACTGTAGAGGAATGGACGGATTCACGCTATGGCTCAGCAAAGATGGCCGATTTGAGGATTCGGCGTTCTACGCATGCGCGAAAGTCGGGAACTATCGACATTCCTTTTAAAGAATTAGACACGCGACGGCTTTGAAGCGTGTCGTGTTGCAGCTGAGACAGTCTTCGTTTGGTAAGAAAGAGGTGAAGTAGTTTGCAAGGGTTCATAAAGCGTGTTTTTAGACAAAAGCAGCGTCGCGAGCTGAGCGTCCATTTTTATCCCATTCATATTTTACAAACAGGCCCCGCTTCCCATAATCCAGCGCGGCGTTACGGATAGAGCTGTCTACTTGCTTGTCTTTCCTGTCGTCAGTCTCTGGCAGCAGGCTGCTGGTAGCTTGACTGTGCAAAGACGGCAAGAAGCGACCGACCGGCGGGGGAGGCAGGCAAGGCAAGGCAAGGCAAAGGAAAGGACAGGGGGAGTTTAGGCTGTGTCCCGTATTTGGAATAAGCGAGACTCGACTACAGCTTTCCTCTTGACGTGAAACGAGCTCCGCTGTAACCTTCAGAAAGGACCCGCATTTTTGACGGCTAACTTACGGGCTGTTGGAACTCCTGAACTAACCGTCGTTTTGAACTGTGAAGAAACTGAAGAGACATTTGGTTTCTGGACGAAGAATGGGATTTAAAGAACATATCTGCCAGCACTGAGTTGAGAAAACAAGGGGATATTTTCCAGTTGGATGAAAAATAACCGCACTGTCGAAAGGGGCCAAATTCAGTGAAGCCCTGCTAACACTGTGCATATTGTAAGTGGACTCCTGGGAAAAGGGGCAACGATGGCATTTAGGGACGAAGAAAAGTAACGTTAACGTTAGCTCGCTGGCTAGCTAAATAGCTAACCTAGCAGGCTGCTAACTAAGCCTGTGTCGCCCTTCCATTCCTGGAGCAGAGGAGGGGCGCTGGGGCTTTGTAGCATTGCAGATCTGCCTTGCATTTTTGGGTTGCTGCAAGAATGGAGAATCCCAAATATCTGCCACAACAACTCAGGGGGATCTGTTGAACCGCATCTACTCAATTTATTTTTCCATTAGCCACACAGAAGACCAGAAAACTGCCTGCTAACGTTGGGATTTCATCAAAATCAGCCGGCCCGGAGCAATCGGGGTCTGTAATTGTGACTACTTCTTTTCGTATATACCCTGTGGGGATAGGTGTTATAAAATGGGGAAGTGCTACATGTTTTATCCACCTCTTAGATACTGGATCTCGAGAGGGAGATCATGAATAGGCCGGTTTTAACGAGGAATTAGCCCCGGCTTGCCCTCGACTCAAAGTTTTCTTATTTTCGAGACATTCAAGGTGAGAGAACTTCTTTACAGGCCCCTCTGCGCTAACCAACAGGCCGAGGAGGTGTTCGCTCATTCCCCTCCCTCACCATCATCATTAGTTCAGACACCAACAAGCCGGAGTAATCATGTCGGGAGAGGTGCGTTTGAAGAAGCTGGAGAAGCTGATCCTGGACGGGCCAGCTCAGTCCAATGGCCAGTGCCTGAGTGTGGAAACGCTGCTGGATATCCTGGTGTGCCTCTACGATGAGTGCAACAACTCCCCGCTCAGAAGAGAGAAGAATATCCTGGAGTTTTTGGATTGGGGTAAGCAAGCTTGTTTTTTTTTTTTTTTTTTTTTTTTACTTCCTCTTGTTTGGCCTGTGCATCCAGCCTCCCTGTCTTTTGGTAAGATGATAGGATAATAATGTTGGTGGTGCAGTGGCCCTCCCTTCCCCATCACATTCCTTTTATAGTAGCAGCGGGGCTCAGTTGGCCTGCTCTCTTCTCACTCAAACCCTCCTTAAACTCAAAGCAAGGCCACTTTATGCTTGTGCAGTTAAATGCTTTTATATGTTTTGGGGAAAGATTTATACATGAAGACATGTCCAAGTTACAAGAACACACATTAAACAGAAGCCGTGTCCCAAAAACAGATATGTTGTAAAGAAAAAAAAAAAAGGTGGCACCAAGTTGGCAGCAAGAGTAACCGAACACACAGAAGGACATTAACTATAGTGAGGAAGATGTTAAACAGGCCCACTCAAAGTTTTGATATGAATCCAGGAAAGATCTCATAAAGACGTCCCATCCTCCAGGCCACCATTTATCCTTCAGAAAATACACTCTTACATAAAGTAGATCCCTGTCAGTCACTGCACGAACCCTCTTTGGCTCAGTTTAGCTTTCACGACTGCTTTGCATGCCAGTTTGTTTTCCTTTGTATGGGCGTGTTGGTGAGAGCTTGTGAAAGATAGCCAGCCTAGCTGTCTCTTAGCAGACAGACATTGAGATAAAATGAATGGCAGTCTTTTGTTGTTGACATAGAGATCACTTTTGCACACCTTAAAGGTTTTATGCAGGACTTGACTAGTTTCTAATCAGGGAAGGAGCTTTTCTGTGGCGAGTTTGGAGTGTTGTGAATTTCTCACTCTCCTGGTTAAAGCAAGGTTAGGAAAAAACAACACACAGGAGGCAGGAGGACCACACACACAAGCGCACACACACACACACACACACACACACACACACACACACACACACACACACAAACAACTCAATCATTTGTGCAGAAGGACTGTGTATGTGCGTGTATGACGTCGGGGGTTTGGTTTGTGCATGAAGCAGGAATGTGAACAACTCACCTTTTTTTTTTTTTATCTGGCGCAGAGGCCCAGCTCGCTGCCAGAGCATGCCTGGCTGGCCTGCTTGGCCTTTAAAGCCCTG
Source organism: Chaetodon auriga (assembly GCF_051107435.1). NCBI lineage: Eukaryota > Metazoa > Chordata > Actinopteri > Chaetodontiformes > Chaetodontidae > Chaetodon > Chaetodon auriga. Next base: position 17,650,609 of record NC_135091.1, on the reverse strand, counting down.
AAAGAAGTGCTGCAGCAGTTTGAGCAAATCATTGCCCTGGATTGAGAGAAATTAAGAATACAGCAGGCTGTAACTGAGTATTATGGAAAGAACGTGTAGTTTGGCACATTTGCTGGCATCTTTTGCCTTTCTTTATTTCTGAAAGTGCTTTAACTGCAGTGTTAAACAAGCAGCCGTTTGGCCCATTATAGACTTGCACTGTCAAAGACTGACAGGATGGATGTTAAATCAGTCAAATGGTGGTGAATTCTGGCTGTGGCTGCTAAATTGGTTTACCCCACCAACCACCATCTGGACAACCTATTCTGTCCATAAAATGGAGCTATGCTTGATGGTAAAATACTGGAAGTAGCGGGATGTGGTGATTTTTGTGTCTTCAAATGGGTAAAGAGGTAGTTTTGTGGCTGTCTGAAAGCCATAGCCTGTGTTTTTTCATTACACATGCATGGTTTCCTTTAGATCATCAATGTCTCCCTCATTTGTTAGCCCCCAGCTGATCTGCAGCATCTGTTGTAGCTGGCCTTGCAACAATGCTGGTGTGGTCTGGCCTTTAAGGTTAGGTGCTTTGTGCCTGGGTGCCAAGTGGTGACTTCATCTTGACATTTCCCAGTGTTGTCACAAGAAACTTTCTGACTGAGCTCTCCTAGACACAACACACAACATGCAGATGTATCCAAGCTGTCATAGTCCTGTTAAGGTCCCATGTTGTGACTTGTTATTGTGCTCCACTCCAGAGGGATTTGTGTGAGAATCCTCCAGCTTCTACAATTAATATCAATTAATTTAATTAAGTTGCAGAGTTTGTTCCTAGGAGTCACTGAAGCACAAGTTACGTAAACAAAATTCATTATCCTAATCAGGTAACCCTGATAGAAGAGTCCTAAGGGAGTCTTAATACCAGTTGCTGTCTCTTCAAATAGACTTGTGCTGAAGATTTCTCACCACAGACACTGACATCCACAGTAATCAACTGGTGGAAACCCTGTCCAACCAGATGAACCATAATGCTTCACTTACCTTGTTTTACTATGCTTATGCAAACATCTTCCCCGCTGTAACAAAATGAAAGATAGCTATCAGACATGTGTTGTGACTCCTGGTGGAGGATACCCAATGAGCTGTGTTGCTTTGTTCCTAAGGCATATGATCACTTCCATCACCAGTGGCTAATAGGTAGACTAAAGCAGTTTATTGTGATTGAAAAAAAATAAGGACAAGAGAGACTTTAGTGGTCCTTAACGGCTTGTAAAGGCATTTCTTCATGGGTGATTTATATATAGTGCTTGGAAGTGTCACCATTTGAAAAATGGCCTGAAACACACACAAAAACAGGAGAAAACATTACATCTGGATCACTGCTGGCAGCAACAAGTTTATAAGTTAGAAGTGCTAGTGTGTCCCCTGTCTTTGACTTTATAACATTGGGGAGTTTGTGATTTACTTTTTTTGTGACAGTATTTGTCCAAACTAAATGTAGAGTGTGTTAGCAAGATGGAAGAATTCAACTGGAGTCCTTGTGGACATTTGTGATGAATCACATTTAGGTTGCTCTTTGTTACACATCTCTCTGTCTTATTCTCTATTAAGTGGCACAAGACCAAGTTATCAGCCAATGTGAGCAAAAGCCCCCAATGGATGCCCTGTTAGCCCTGTAACTAGACCCCTGGTTAAAGGAATAGTTTGACACTTATATAGTATTCGTATTCACTTTCTTGCCAAGAGATAGATGAGAGCATCACACCACGATCATATCTGCTATGCTAAGCAGGTTATCTTAGCATGAATACTGGAAACAGGGGAAACAGCTTAGTCCAAAGGTAGCAAAATCTGCCTACTGGCAGTTCTAAAGTTCACTAATTAACACGTTATACCTCCTTTGTTTAATCTTCACAAAAACCAAAATTTACCTACAAGTTGCTGTTTCACAGGCGATTATGTGTAACTTCATCACTATGAAGTTGCCAGGCATCCAACAGAGACTTCAGGAAGTCTAGCACATAACTTAAAACTGCAATTTAGCATTTTTTTTCTCTTTGTACAGATTAAACAAACAAGATTATATCATATGTTAATTAGTGAGATTTAGAGGTGCTGGTTGGCAGATACTGTTACCCCTGGACAGAGCCAGGCTAGCATTTCCCCCTGTTTCCAGTCTTTATGCTAAGCTAAGCTAACCGGGTGCTGGCTGTAGTCCTGTATTTACCAGACCGATATGAGAGTGGTATCAATGTTCTAAGCTGACTTCCCAAAATGTCAAACTATTGCTTTAAGTGGTCTGTATTGTCATGCAGTGTTACAGTCAAGTATTTTGGGATGTGCTTCATCATCAGTCAAAAACAAACATGTTAGAGCAGTATTAGCAGACAGTACTGAAGAGTGGATTTCCATCTTTAGGGAAGGGATGACATGACTTGCTGTGGCAATGGTTTTAGTATTGTGATAACACACGTCCACAAGACAGCAGACCACACCTTTTTGGCGTAGCCATCAACACAAACAACATGTAATTGGGGTCAAGTCTTGTCCTGTTCGCTACAGTTTTTGGAGTGTCACCACTCCCATGTTTTCTCTTTCTTGGCAGAACATCCAGTCAGAGGGTCAAAGGAGAAAGCGCAACTGTTACTCACGCAACACCTTTTGCAGTATTTGGACAGTTAGTAGAGAAGTGTTAGCTGAAGAGGTGATATAATGCCATTACACCCCCCTATTTATCATCAGAGCCAGAGAGTGCACATGATTTATTGTAGCCTACAAGAAACAGATTGGATCAGACAGATAGCGTTAACACATACTCAAAACACAGTTTAATCCTAGATACAGAAAAATGGCTCAAGATTGGCCCCCGTGTAACCTTAGACCTCTTCAGCTTGTGAGTGATCTGCCTTTGTCAGCCACTCAGAGGCTGCCTCTGCAGCTACAGTGTGCTCTGACAGAAAAGACATATCATCGCAGCTTACTCACCAGGCCTGTATACCTCTTTGCTACAGTGGCCCAGCCATGACAAAGGTGCAGCGGTGTTCCCTTTTCTTCTCGAGAATGTATATGAGCCAGAAAAGAAGACAAACATTTGTATTGGGTTTGCTTTTCTTCTTGTTTGGTGACCTCATTTCAGTTGAAATAGAGACCCCCGCATGACCTGCAGCCAAAGGGGAAACGAACATGGGAAAGTACCTCACATGTACCACAGTGTCTACCAAGTTCACGAGCGCAGGCCTGCTCTTGTGTTTATTCTCTTGCGAGCTGGCTTGTGAAATTCAGTGTAAGCCTGCCAACGTATGTCAACATCTTCTTTATTTGTAATGTAATCAGGTGTTGTAGGTGAAATGAACATCAGCGTGTCTGTGTCTGTCTGGCTTCTAGAGTTAATATGAAGAGTGAGCATTATTACTCAAAGAATATGACTTTCTCCACAGAACAAGCATTTGTCAGTCAGGGACTGAACAGTTAATGTACATGTATCATCCTTTCAGTTTCAAGTTGATCCATTGCTCATGCCGGGTGGTGTCAGCGTTTCTCTAGCACCAACAGTGGAATTGTGAACAGGAGTTAATGTTTCTGTGGAGACAACACTTCTTCTCATAGATATCCTGTTTTCTTTCTTTCCTCCCATCATTTCCTGCTTTTTGTTTTGTCCTGATCTCCATCCCTGTTGGGAAACGGATTGCCGGGCAGCTGAATGAAAACGAGCAGCCATGCCAGCCCACAGTAGGCAAACATGGGGGAGGCAGCCTGACCTTTTCTCAATCCAGACCCAGTGTTAGCCCACAGTGGCCAGCTGTTCAGCTGTAGCTGATGTGTGCTCCACCCTGCAAGGCTTTCATTGGCAGCATGCCTCTCACACTACTCACAGTAGAGATGCGCACACACACACACACACACACACACACACACACACACACACACACACTTATTATTGTGGTTTCTCATAGTTCAGACTGGAGTCCCTCCCTGTTATTGAACAGACCAGAAAAGCTGCCACTTCACCTATAAGAATTTGAGTTTTGTTGGTTCCAAAGATGAATTTTTTTGTGTCCCATTTAAATTCGTCTTGGAGGCCATTCCACCCCACCAAGAACAAACAAGGCTATGTGAAAGGCCAGCACTTTAAACCTCTGGCTTCATGTGCAGTGTGCTATCTACCCCTGCAGCAATAAACATGCTAGGCTAACTGAAAGTGAGAGATCACTGATGTCTCTGCATATGCAGTTTAATCAGCCGATTGCTTTTTTCAGTAGTGGTAAACAAGGCAGGGATGGTTTATTGTGTTCATGTTATGGTTATGAACGGTTGCTCCATTATCCATTAAGACATGATGCAACCAAAATATTTGCTGATGATAGGAATTTGTCATTCGGATAAATAGTAATTGGATAAGATAAAAGTGTCACATCCTACAAATCAAAATTCAAATATGAACAATACTAGGAAAATACATCTTAGCATCACTGGCAGTCTATGTCAAGTCAGCAAAATAAACTGTAATCTGCTCAAAACCTGAATGTGTCAATATTAATATGGGACTTTAAAACCCTGTATGGGCTGGACTCTATCAGGATATCCTTGTCACCCCTCTGGTTGTTCTGCCGTTTCCTGTCTGGCTGTCCGGTGCTTACGATGGGCACTGAGTACAGGAAGGAACCACAAGGACTCACTTAGATAGTTCAGACCCAGCGGGAACATGATGTCATACCAGGAAGTGGGACAGCTGTATCGCATTGTGTTATTGTGTACTCTGTGGCTCACTTGTGTCCAATATTTTGGTGTTGTTGGTGCAAGGTCACAAGCGTGTTTACTTCCTTGCTGGTTGATTCATTTTTCACACAGACTCACATACAGTCTGTTTAGTCACTTGGAACACTCATAAGATCTCTTCGTCTTTCTTTCATGCTTACACACACACACACACACACACACACACACACACACACACACACACACACACACACACTACCACAGCCAAATACACACACAGAGTGTTTTCCATTGTCCTGAGTGGACACACATACAGTCATACATAGCAGAGGGGCCCATGTAGATCCTCTCTTCTCCTAGTGTCCTCTATTTCTCATCAGAGTTTAGGATCCCAAAGGGAGCAGTCCAGCAGCCACTGACACTTTATTAAGCTCCTTTTGCCCTCTACATTTCACTTACTCTAAATTAACGCAGCAGCATTACAGACAAACCTGCCAAAAGTAGAAAAATTCTAAACATCATTCATTTACAGAAGACCATAGAGTCATTTAAAGTGTATGAATCATGGGAATGGTGCAAGTGCCTTTGTTATGAGGAGTGTTTTGAACATTATACAGATGTTCAGGGTTTCATAAAAGCGGGTACGTGTATTTGATTTGTAGACTACATCTTTAAAGGATGTTGGGTGTCCATAAAATTGCGAGAGAGATAAAAAAAAAGTGGTCAAAATCTGTGCTGCCGTCAGTGCTGCAGAGTCCAGTACACATGTTCCACAAATCTTATTGCAGTGATTTCAGGTAGTGCTAAGTGCTTAGGCCTGACAAAGGTAATTCAGCAGTTTTTGTTCACAACATTTAAATTCTAATGGGACCAATAGTGAGGTATGGTTAATTAAGGAGTAGGTGGGGTTATCTGTGGTCGCAAAGATGGCATTGCTGCAGTCCCTGCAGAGGATTACCTTGACCTTTTACCAGAGTAACACGTGAAATTGTGCATGGCATTTTCAGCATTTTTATTAAGTTTTTAATATTTTTTCAGGCAAAAAAGGAACCATTTAGATCAGTTTATCTGCCTGTTTGGAAATTTACTTCTGCAACATTTGTGGAGATGTGAGGGAGCCACTGGCTGAATGGGACCGGCCATCAGCCATGTGACTGCATCACATGACTGTCTCGCTTGAGTGCACTTCAGTGTGAACTGTCTGCTGGTAATTGCATGCTTAATAGTTCCTTTAGTAGGCCGTATGTAGTGCGTGCTGATTGAGAAGGTAGGAGGCAATACGTCAGTATGCGATCTCGAACACAGCCTTCGTCAATCTGTCTGGGTGCTTTGTAGGCAGTGAAATGTCTGCTGCTAATTGTGATGCGTCATCAGAAAGTGGCAGGGGAAGGGTTGGCAACCTTTCTCCGTCTCCCAGAGGACACACTTGTAGTGCAGGTCATTAGCCTGGCAAATGGCCTCCCTCTCTCCCCCCCCCCCTTTCCTCTTTTCCTCACCTTCACTGCTTCTCATCCTCCCTTTTCTTTCTTTCTTTCTTTCTTGTCTTTTTTCTGCCTCATTCTTCCCTCGTAGTGCCTGTTAGTTGGGTTTGGCTGACCTCTCTGCTCAGCTGTCTGTCCATCACTTCAGCCAGTGTTTACAGACCAAATGAAAAGGAAGCGGCTCAGTTGGCTGATTCGGGCCCCTTTGTAATCTATTCTTTCCTACTGCAGCTTTTCAAAAGATGGACCTATTTTAGCATGAAGCACACACCATGCACTAGCATTAGCATAAATTATTCCATCATTCTGGCTTGTTAGGAATCAGCATAGCTTCTGTTTAGTCTGTATTCATATTACTACAACCCCAACCAGTCCTTTTACTCAAGCAGTCGCTCGTGATATGAAGCTCCTGGCATTAGCGTGCAAAATGAGTTTGATTTCAGAGAAATTACAAGAGGCATAAGCGCTCCTTCTAACAGTTTAAAACATTTGCGAGTGTGTTTTGTACATACTGGAGGAAAAATGCTGGTCTGCTCTCCCTGTAATGACTCTTAAGCTCAGAGGAGCAATTAGCGACTCTTCCTTTTCATCTGCCAGCTAAGTCTAGACCAGTGACACACACACAAATACACACAAACATTACAGACAGAGCAACATTGTTTTCTCACAGATTTTTTTTTATGTTGTCAAAGGGTGAATTTTGGGAAAGCTGCTCGCTCCCTCCACCCGTTCAGCCGAAACGGTCCCGCAGCCAACTGGCTAAGGCACTTGCTTGCATAGTTTTGTCGCTTCCCATACTCGCTGAATTGGTAGTGTGTGTCAGTGAAGGAGACTGCTTCCACGCTGGTCTCACTGAGCAAGATGTAAACAAAAGCTAATTCAATTGACAGTTGAAAAAGAATGCACAGACATTCCTTCCTTTCTTCATTCATAAAAATAAAATATGGAATCAATAGTAATGACAGCAGCAGATTAAAGGAATAAAGGGAATTTTGTCTCTTAAAATGGCTATAATCGATATTTTTTAGTGACAGTAGATCCACTGTAAATGTCTATTTGTAACATGAAAGGGCTTCTAATGACAAACAGATATCATCACTGGACTCTGCAGCTCCCCATAACTCATCTTTTGACTCATTGTTTTTGGATTTCCAGCTTTAATGTGAATGTTTTTCACTTTCATTGCTCTCACAGCAGTGTTTCCAGCAGCAATTGTGAAAAGTTTCAAAAACCAACTGGCAGGGACCAAACCAGAGCTAAATGCAGAGCCATTATTGAACATGACTCCAGATGAGCGCTGATGTTTCTCAACACTTGCCGGTTGTGCCTGTAGTCTTGGATGGTGGCACTGAAAAGTTGGTAGCTTGCTCCATTTTAGAGAATGGCAGCTGTACTCCGCACTGGTTCACAGCATTAAAAATGGATTCAAATGGGGACCCAGAGTCACAGCATTAAAAAAAAAAAACATCTAGAAAGCTTTTAAACCACCACTGCAACGTAATCCACCTCTCTACAGCTGATCTTTATATTCATTATAACACAAAGCCTGTGAGTGATTCTCATGTGTAATCTCAAGGTCTCATGTTAACAGATGCTATTATGCTTAATGCTCAGTGTGGTGCACTTATTCACCGGTGGCGTATTTCATGTTGTATATATCGTGATACACTTTTGATGCTGAAGGACGGAGCAGTTTGGTGAAGTCTTCATGTTTAACCACTGTTAAATCTGGGGATTAGGGAATCTAAGACTGTTTGGGCAGCTGCCATAAACACAATTTGGCTTTAAAACAATTTCTACTAGATCCAATTCAAACTGGGTGTACACACTATGATATTATTTATGTAGTATTTCTTAATAAGGGAGGATTTTCTTTGTTATACCAGTCTCTCAAAGAGGAGGGTGTAGGAGACCTCCGACCCTCCGCTGTCTCCAACCCCAGGATGAAACCTATTAGCTGCTCTAAAAACCAAAGCCCTCAGGAGCCTCGTCAGGGCACATGTTCATAAATAACATGGATGAAGACAGCAACATGTGATCTTCCCTGGCCCTTTGCTTTCTCCTCCTCCAGTTCCTTGTCTCCTCCCCTTGCTCATTTCTATCACAGGATGTTTCTCTGACGAGCCGAGAAACTGCGAGGCAGTCTGGCACGAAACCCCAGCTGTGGTAAAATGGGGAGATGACAGGGAGTCCAGATTACCTCCGCTTGTCTCTACTTTAGGCATTTTAACACAGACATTTTGTTTATTTGTTTAATTTGTTTGTGTTTTCTATGTTTTTTGAGGAATCTGTTCCTACTTTTCACCTATTCTCTGTTGATTCTCTTGTTCTGTTATATCTTCCCATGAGCTTTAGCACATTTAGCACAGCTGTGCCTCTGTCTGCTCTTCTGCGTCTGCTCTCTTTCGCTGAGAATTGCCGCCTTGCTTGATTTTTGAATGTTAAGTTTGTGTAACCGCAGCCGACGATTAAGGTGCAGAAGTCTGAAAAGGCCCAGGCGGAACTCCAAACCTTTGTTGCCGCGGCTGCTTTTTGTCCCTCTGCACATGCTGTAGCCAGCGCATCCCCTCGCTGCTTTGAGCAGAGGGCTCAGCTGTGTGAGTAAAAAGCGCTGACTCAGGCCCCAGCCCCTCATAGCCAGGCGGCCTGTGGAATTTGGAGCAGAGGTGCAATGTTAGAGAGAACAGCAACTGTTTAGATGAGGCCAGATCTGCCTCTTTGTCCACTGGTGCCTACCAGCCCCCATTCACTCTGTCTGTCTGTCTGTCTGTCTGTCTGTTCTGGTATGTCTCTTGCTGCTATTGTTTAAATCTGTGTCACTCTCAATTTGCTATCTCCGCTATTCACTCCGTCTTCATTGCTCATATGGGCTCTGCAATGCCTTGTAACCCCTTGTTGGTTGTTCGGCCCCCTTTGGCTCAGTATCATCCCTCTCCTTTCCTCTCTTCTATTCTGTCTCCCTCATTCCTTTATTTCCTCTGTTTGCTCTCTCCTCCTGTCCTCTCTGTCTCCCCTCCCTGCCTCTTGCAGCTCCTCTGCCTCCTCCCTTGCTCCCTCCCAGACTGCTGTATCGCAGTTTTGCCTAGTGACAGGGAAAGCTTAGTTGGCGTGCGAGTGTGTGATGTGTACGGCATGTACCAGGAGCACTGTGCATTGTACATGTGTGTGGGGTTGTTCATACTTGTCCCCCTCCTTTTTTTGGGTGTGTTTGCATTGTGTTAGCGTGTGCGGAAAAGGCACACGTGCAGAGGCTGAGTCGATCAGACGGCACAGTCAGTCCAACAGCTTCCTGACAGCGAAGAGCTGAGATGCATCCCTAATATAGCTCTGCTGCATCCGCACGCACGCACGCACGCACGCACGCACGCACGCATGCACGCACGCACGCACACTTTGATCCTCTGTCTTATGCTGTCATACTTGGAAAGAGAACTTCATGCCAAATGAGAAGGACAGGTATTTGCCCTCTGAATTTGTTCACGCTAAATTAGGACTGCACACTCCACTGACTAAATTAGCTGCTTAGCAAGACTATCGAAACGGTGCTGCAGCAGCCTACAGGTTACACAAGCAGGCTCTTTTGAATCCTATAATTCAGAAAAATAGGGCAAGCACAAAGTTTATCCCTACGTCTCATCAGTAGTGAGGCATTGGCGCAGTTTATAAATCAGATACAAACATCCAGATTTTGTTAATCGGTATCAGCTGATATTGATTTGCATTTTTGTATGATTCAAAACAGGTTAAGCTTGTCAAACATTACTGTTTTGAGGTAAGTGCCTATATAAGTGGATTTCTTTGTTCATGTTTGTGATACAGCAAGTGACATACGAGTCCAAGTCCACAATCAGACATATATTAGCACTGATGATAACCCTGCACTGATGTCTATGAACCCATTTGCACTTGGTATTTCAAGTGTATAAAATCCAGATGCAGTTCAGTGCTCCACTATGTTATAAACATTGTTTCTTCAGTAGTGGAGATTAGTCTCTGCTGCAGTAGTAAAGCTGAAAGCCACTGTTATCCAAAACACTGTGCAGACGCAAGTCTTTTAAAAATGAAAGAGATGAAAAGATGGCTGGGAGTTTTGTAAAGCCCTGCAGTGTGAGTTGGTCAGCTGGTCTCGTTTGTTAGTGCTGGTTAGTTTGGTGCTTCACTTCACCAATGTTAGCTATTGTCTGGGTGATGGGGCACACTGTTGTCATGCAGAGCTAATTATTAACTTACTGGATCCAAACTGTGCCCAGATGCTTGCCTTTTGTGAAGATGACATTCTGTCGACATGTAACTTTATTAACAACGTGCACAAAACGCCTTTTGGCATTAGTGACTTTTTCCCCCTCTGCCCCATCACTCTAACTTGTCTGAACACATAAGCATTCAGACTTGTATTTTATGACATTTCTGCTTAATCTTCTTAATTAGAAAATGAGAGAGTAGATGTGAGAAATTAGGCAGAGTGTGTGTGTGTGAGAGAGAGAGAGAGAGAGAGAGATGGGGACAAAGTGAAATAGTTGCAGTACATTAGAGAAGCCCACACTGTTGTCTGGGAAGATATCACTTGAAGTCAGTTCATCTATCTGTACTCTTTGTTCCTCTGCCTCAGTGCTGCTTGCAGTAGCTGACACTGATGCAGCATTGACCTTGGCTCGTGGTGCGGTGGCGAATTTGATGGTGTCCTGATCTATTTTAAGCCCTGTCCGTATATCTACACTGCTGCATGCGTGCGTGTCTCTTGTACTCACTGTTCCGACCTCCCCGTCTTTATAGTAGAAATGCATGACTCAAATAATGTTTGATGGGCGAGCAGTTTGTCAGCACCATTCATCCATCTTCCACCTGAATGGCGGTCATTCACTCCGGTGGCTCTCACATGCAACTGATCTGATTGTCCCTCAGTCCTCCAGCTCAGGTCTGAATCGCTGTGCTGTCTGGGTAGATTCTCAGTGATAAATTGAAGCCCCCGTGAGACGCTTGGCAGTCTGTTTACACATTCACTCATGAGCATGTTTCCTCCTCAGCGTTATTGCATTCTGACAGTGATTCAGCGGTTTTGTGGTGTCTGTTTTGAAAGGGGTTTTTGTGGGTTGTGGGGAAGTGTGTGAAAGCGAGAGTGAGTTTGTGTGTCACGAAAAGTGGATTTTTTTGAAAGTTCCTCTATATGTTTGAGCTTTGATTAGCCCACTCGCCTCTCGCCTCGGCCGTCCCTGCCCTGTTTCTCTCTCCTGAGACGTCTCTGGTGGGGGAAATCCTGTGGTCGCTCCTATTGTCATCTCGGTTGTCTTCCACTGAATCGTGTCTGCTATTCACCTCTATATATAGAGAGCTGCCTCACACCGTTTCCTCTCTGTGCTGAAGGTCACGATACAGACACAACAATTTGACACGCTGCTGTTGAGTAAATTTCATCACCCCTAAATCCAATTTTTCCCCCCTCAGGCATTTGAAATAAGACTAATTAGTGCCATTGTTCCTTCATCTATTTTTCCCCCTTCCTGTTTATTGATTGCTCATGTGTTATAGTAGGCAGTAGGGAGGGGGGTTATTGGGAAGCAGTTTAGCATAGCTTAAATTCCTTTAGAAAAGCAAATGTTACATACAAAGATTACTCTGCATTAGAGAAATGTGTGATTTATATCACACGACTTTCAGGTATCTACTGATCATTATTATGCACAGCACTACTCTGTTAATTACAACATGCTCACACAAATGTGCACACACTTTTTTCCCTTTCTTCCTTACTGATAGCCCCAATGTCTTTCATTAACAAACTGTAATATTGACTCATACTTCAGTATCAGTAATGCTGAACCTAGGGTTAAATATAATTAGGTTTAGATGCAGTTTTCCGTCCAAAACACTTAATTTACTGATATTAGGTAATAATTGCTTTCCATGTGCTTCAGCCCCTGTAGCTAGATTCTTTGTCTCAGTTGCTTTGTTGGGTTCCCATCTGTTTTCAAATTGCCTTATTTGTGCAAATCTGATTCAGTCCAGACCGAGTCCTCCTCTGATAAGGAAATACCGTAAATGAGGCATTTCCATTTATTATTATAATGATATTCTCAAGATGGGCAAATAGCTTAGCTGGGGCACTTATTTGCTTGAGTTTGTATTGCTCACCACTGTGTGCAGTCATCTATGCAGTGAGGTTTTTCTCATTGCACACTACATTCCTGACACTTCTGCTCCTGTGTTTTTGGCTTTTGGAAAACAATAGAAAGACACAATCCTCCGAACTCTTTAGATGCAGAGTATCGCTTTTACTTCAACCCCATACATACTTCATTATCATGTGGATAGATCCAAAGTGTGACAGGCTGTGCTTTATGTTTTGTCTAGTGCTCTGATGATATCAGACCACTAGACCAATAAACACAGTATTGTTATGTCACCAAATACATCAGTCAGTAAGTTAGTTGTTCAGGTGTCTGAATTTTAGCTTGCTAGTTTTAGACTGAAGCTCCTGCTGTTCCTTTAAATAAACTTGCAATCTAGCTGAAACATCAGCAGTTCCCATACAGTTTGCCCTGCTACAGTTTCATGCCGGCACCCCCCACATATAACCGACACTTGCTACACTGATCAGCAGGCGCGCGCGCACACACACACACACACACACACACACACACACACACACACACACACACACACTTGCTCTGCATCAGGGCAGATTCAGTCAGCTAACCGAGCTAACAGCAGCAAGTAGCTATAGCCAAAGATAGCTTTAGCAAAAAGTATAACAGTTATTCTGGAGATATTTTGCCCCCTATTTGTTTGGAGTGACCTTCAGTGGGTGGCCGATTCTTACACATTATACCTTTTAACGAAATTAACACTAGCCCATTTACGGTGGCATGCAAACTTTTGGTGAAAATTGCAGTTCCTGTGGATGATTAAGTGAGAAGAAGATGGACTGATCTTGAGTTAGTTACAGATGAAGACAGGAACACTGGAGGTCAAGCTGAGTTCTGGAAGAGAGAAAAAATATTAAAATTTTGACCAAGGGTAGTCAGACTTTTGCATGACACTGTAAATGTGGGGCAGATGCTGAAGTCACAGGTGGCTTAGTTTGTGTGGTGACAGTACGGTTGTTGTAGGTGGTTGGTGCTGCTCTACATTATGTCCAGCACGCCACTGTGGAAGCTGACAAAGTGCAGCCTGTGGTTGATCAGCCTGTGGAGAGAGTGGGTGTATGATCACCTAGATGTCTCACGTACTCGTCAAAACAAGGGCCCGTTCTGCTTTGGTCTTCCACACTGACTCAATCTGCTTATCAGTGAGGTCATTAGTCTCGTAACTGTTATCTAGGTGTCCGCCTGCTACTGCAGGGCCCGTTGTTTGTTCTTGTAAGCTTACACTGTTGGACCTGAGCTCGTGGATAAGTCTTAAATGGATGAGGCTAGAGGTTTCCCTGCCTGATTAACTCTTGGATGGATTTGTTAATTGGCCAGGCAGTTAGATGAATTAAATGGAAATGTATGAATGTAGTGCTGTGTCAGTTTATGAATGGATATCGATTATCCTGTTTGTTCTGGATGTTGTTTTTGTTCTTTTACAAAGATTATTTGCCCAATTTTATTACCAGTACTTGAGCAGGGAACAGGAACATTTGTAGAAGACAAAGCTTTTCTGTGCTTGTCTCCTATGTTTGTGATGTAAACATGGATAGTTTCTCTATGATAACAACATGGGGGAGAGCCAGGCCCTGCCCTGATCTGATCTGATCTCTGCCTGTCCAATCAGCCACATAACCTAGCCCTACCACTGTATCCTTGCTTTGAAATCAAATTCATTTTTGTGTAGTGGTCACGTGTGTACCTTGCTTCTGTTCTGAATGGGAGGCCCGTCCTAACACGCCCCAGCTGCTGCCAGATGCATATTTTCAGGATGCTTTTGGTTTTAGGTCCCAGCACTAACACCTTTATTCTGGAGGTTATAATTAGTAGCCAAGCTAGTCTTTTTTGCAGCGACGGGGACTGGTTGTGGCCTAGAAAGTGTCTGTTGTGCATGGCTGCAGCAGAGGGGGAAGTGTATATATAGCTGTTTCACTTCAGTCCTCTCCATTTATTTTGGGAGCAGCAAATGGTAATTTAGTGGTTTTCTCCAGATTTCAGTGTCAGTTCACTTCACAGCCTGCCCTTGATTCTTTGTAAGAGGAGAGGCCACCACCTGTATTGGAAAAGTGGACTTTGTTACAGTGTTGTAGTGTTGGGGAACACATTTTTATTCTTTTTGGGTTACGTAACATACATGATGATTTGCTAACATTTTCTGTGTTTCACTGTTGTATGTCCCAGTATTTATGTAGAGCTGTACAGCAGCTCAGTTTATGTAATGACCCTTTTAAAACAAATTTGCAGTCTGCATTTAGTGCTATTGTAGTGTTAGCTGTTAATATTTGTGTTATCTGCCTTGTGTTGACCGCTCTGTAACTTTATGGTTAGTTTTTGGGGTTTTTCCGGGGTTGTTTTTCATCAGTCATAATTGTTAGGTAATTGGGGCGTACCACACTGTGACTTCAGGGCAAATTTAGGTACACAAAAACAATTTTTAACTGCACAGTCACATTTATGGGTGCTGGTTTTTAATTATTCAGCACTCATTTAAGCACTCAACTTGGAAACATGCAGTCTCGGCCCGGTTTTCTGTGTATCATTGTCACTCCTTCATGCTGGCCATAGCTTCAGGTCCTTCCTGTTGGTCCCATCTTCAGCACACCTAGCTGGGCAGGTTTCCAGAGAATAAAAGACATCTTGGGTTACTTCCATCATGACACATATCGCCACAGGGAGCCTGCAGCCAAACACATCTTAATGTTGAATAGAAAAGACCTGGGTCATCTGTAAAGTACTCTGGGTGTTTTCTCCAGTGACAGCAGCGGCGGGGGAGGTGTATGAGCATGTCAGTCTATGAGTACTTTGCCTTTGTATGCGTATAAGTAGACAGTGTAGTTTCACTGTCACGGACATTTCAGTCTTTTCTGACAGTCCTTCTTCCCACTCCTCCCTGATCTTTTCTTTTCTCTTGAACCTCCTCTGTCCATCTTTCATCCCTGTCTGTTGTCTTTTCTTTTGAAAGAAATTTTGGAAATTTAATTCCTTTGCCATCTATGCCAGTTCCATCTAAATTTCCTCATTGTTATGATCCACTTCAGTACTGCTTTAATGGTCTTAACAAATGCCTAGAGGATGCTTTCATTCATTTGGGTGGTTCTAGTATGGGTGGTCCCTACAAGAATCAAACCCTTAAATGGTGCAATGTCAGTGTTGGGCTGTACCAGTCGAGCTGCAAAAGGCTGTAGCATAGTAACAACCCCCCTGATTTTCCACGAGTGCTGGCATCTGGCAGTTGGGGCGGGGGGGATCAGAGAAAGGATGAGCCCAGAAAAGGCAGTAGGAAACTTGTGGTGTAATATCTGTCAGGATGTTGTGACATGTTGGTGCTGGAAGACCACTGGCAGTAAAGTCTTACTTTTGTTTAAGTGATTGGTGACTTTGATTTGACTGATCTCGAAATTTATAAGGTGCTGCTGGAAGTTGACGAGGTGCCACGGTATGGCTGCATTCTTGTATGTGCACTGTGCCAACTGAGATTTTTACGTACTTGGTATTGGAAAATATTGTCTGCGTCGCTGAACATTCCCACAGCTCATGCCCGGTATTCCTAGCTCTGGCTCTTGTAACCGCCCTGTAGTGTTTTTCCTTTCAGGCTGATGTGGGAGCTCTGGCCTGTGAAGGCACTTAGAGGCTGCCATAAAGTCATTTGTTCCTGGTATTGAGCAGCAAGTGTTTCTGCTGGCAGTAAAAGCGGAAGATTCATACAGCTGTCAGTGTCTGTTTCTCAGGTGGCCACCTCCAAAGCCTGCGACTCCTTCCAAGGTGGAAATGGAGTCAGGTCAAACATCACATCTTATTCATTTGACTGGATATTGCAATCAGGACTCATTTTAAAGTACAGAAATAGTCCACCGCACTTTTGATATCTTGAGTACTTGTTAATGAATCATTTTTGGAGAGCATTGTTAAACATGTCGCCTCACTTCATAAGCAAATGTCCCTGTTGTTCATCTAGTTTTACATCAAGAGCCAACTTTCTAATTATATATAAAATCTTCGTCTTAGCCTTTTTTGGTACAGGACTGGTAGACTACATGGTATTTTTTTTTTATCCATCTCCACTAATGCCAACTTAAAGTCCCTTAAATCTTTGTGTTTTGCAAAGTAAATCTGCACAATTAATGATGTATGATTGTAGGGGAGTGCTAGCACTATTACAATAGCCAACAAGTACCAATAAGTTGGGAAAAACATGAGAAGAAAGGGTTCATGGAGACTTCCTGCCTGTTAAAGGTGAAACATCCTCTTTTTACAATATTAGAGGGAAAAAGGAAAGGAGCACCATGCAGAAGTTTGGGCATTTATTTCACATTTATGCACAACAACAGCTGCTTTTGTGTGCATTGAAAAGTATTTATGTGGAGGTATATGAAGAATGAAATACATTTATGAATCCTCCTTTGTGCCCTCATTAATACTGAAGGTGATGTGAGTCCATACAAAACAGTGTACACCGAACTGGCTATTTGGCTGTGGTATAATTCCTGCCCTGACTTAATAATTCTGCCCACCCTCGTTTGAATGACCTGCACGACAACCAATAAAAACATTGAAGAGTGTAGTTAAGTCTGATTAGAGTGGTGTTGTTCAGGCCCATCTCACTTTTCTAAAACAACCTTCCAACTCCAGTGGAACAGGAGATGTTGCTCACTACACCTACACATGTACCACTGAAATGAATAATGTTCCAGATGATGATATAACATCTAAATATGGCAAATATTGGTGGTGTAATATAATCATGATTATCGGTGTGACTGTGAATTGTGCGGCTCTACCCTTTTCTTGACATCCTGCGTCTTATCGCAGCCATCGTTCTGTTACTATCAATACCCAGCAGAGGAACAATGCAGCACCTGGTGCTTCTACTGCCAGAGTGGCAGACAGTAAGGAAACCCAGCCAAGCTTGGTAGCATGGCCTGGCAGGCTCCTTTCATATTCTCTCTTTATCTGCAGATGGTATCGGGAGCCTGTGTTGACACAGAATTGTCTAAATCACCTTGTTTGCGATGTGGGTTGAACAGGCCGATGTGTGGGCTTGGAGAATTCTTTGAAGTACTGGGAACACTTCCTGTACAGACAGCAGAAACTGGTGTAGCCCAGCCCCTCCAAGGCAGTTTTTCTCACGTTGCTGGCCTGGGTGTATGCTCACTGCAGCAGCCTATGCACTGTAACACCCACTAGATCTGATCTATTGTTTCTTCAAGCCCTGCCTCCCCTTTTCTTTGGTGTTTGCGGTTTCTTAATATTTTGGGAACATCCTGTTTGTGTGTTTAATGCTGTGGGGCACAGCTTGTTTAGTTTAAGGCCTCTGACCATTCCTGCCCTCTTATTAGTGTGACAGGACAAGAAAGGCAGACCGAAACAGAAGAGGAAAAGTCTAAGAATAAGAAACTCATATAGAGAGAGAAGGAGCTGAGGCAAATGATCAAATTGGATAACTCAGGAGGAAGAGTGGAAATGTAGGAAAAGAGATGAAGAGATGGAAAGAGAGGGAAATGGGTAGGGATGGCAGTGAAAGGAAAAC
This sequence comes from Chaetodon auriga, assembly GCF_051107435.1. Classification (NCBI taxonomy): domain Eukaryota; kingdom Metazoa; phylum Chordata; class Actinopteri; order Chaetodontiformes; family Chaetodontidae; genus Chaetodon; species Chaetodon auriga. Next base: position 17,632,784 of record NC_135091.1, on the reverse strand, counting down.
AGCATTGAGGGGAACTTGAGGTTGGCTGTGGTGGAGCGGAGGGGGCAGGGAGGGTTATTGCAGACAGACAGCATTGGGAATTCTGGTGTCGCTGGAGTGCAGCCTAGCATTAAATACAATTTAATGCTCCAAGGCATGTTTACATGCTATGTAAGTGATTCCCTGTTTGTCCTTCACGAATTTCCGGTGCTTATCAATGATTTAACGGCACACCCCCCACCTCTGTGATAGCTGACATACATCAGATATGGTCAAATATGTGTTGGGGCACTGGCACTGCCCCTTGGCACTGCCTGTTGGGATCAAACAGCTGTGCTCGTGTCGTATGAGAGAGCGAGACACGGAAAAACCTTTTATCGGAGCTGGTCGTGCCTCCCTACACACATCTGTTGGGAGAACCTCTGGCTGTGACATTAAGAGCCCTGGTTCTATTTCCATCTGTAATTTAGGTAATTTACTGGATGTTTTTAAGCTACTTGCAGTTGAATTGCTGAAAGGGCGGTGTTTTTGAAGTGCCTCTGGCATGAAGTCACTTTCCCTTTGAAGGACCAGTTTATTAAAATCAAAGAGCTTGAATATTTCGCTCGATGACCTTGGTGTGCTATTTATTCATTCCTCACTTAGTTGTATTTATTTTTTGCCTTCATTTAATCAGGAAGTACTTTTGTAATAACACAGCTGTTATTTCTGGGAGTGCAAGCAAAACCTTGTGTTTATAAAAATGAGGTAATGATGGACCTGGAACAGTTTTTAAGTTTATTTGTTTCTAAAAATAGTAAATCGATACTTGATTCCCTTTTTTGGCAGCTAAATGGCCATAATGGACAATGTTTGAAAACCCTGACCCTATTGCACCTCGTGTCAGGAATGATGAGTTGATGGGCTCATTTCTGGAAAATGATAAGCAGCTGGTGGGCTCAGCTTGTGTTGCCTTTGGGGTCTGCTGACTTAGTGGAACTGAAATGTCACATACATAGCCATTTTGAATCAGAAGGCAATGTAACAGACAGCCTGGCAGGCAGCATAATTTAGAAATAGCCTGTGATCATGTGACATCATAGGAAACTGCAAGCTGGTACATGTGCTTCACTTTTATAAAGAATAAATGTCAGACTCCTGGACACAGCGACCATCCATTTTTCATAAAAGATGTATTCATTTGCTATCGCTCTCAATCAGGAAAAAAAAATATATGACCATTGCAGTTATTCAGACCTATCATTTGCTCCTTTTTATGACACAGCGTTTCCTCAGCAAAGGTTTACACAGTCTCGGAAAACTCCCAGCCTCCTTATGAGGTGTGATAAGTTCGCCCCCTCCAGCGGTCCCACCACAGTCAGATGGAAGGAAAGGCCATCCCTGGGTCTCTTCCTCTCCTCTCTGCCATTCTCCCTCTTCATGTCATATTCTGGAAAGCCTCTTGCCTCTCTCCCTCGCCCTCTCTCTCTCTCTCTCTCTCTCTCTCCCCCTCGTCCTCTCTCTCTCTCCCTCGCCCTCTCTCTCTCTCTCTCTCTCTCTCCCCCTCGTCCTCTCTCTCTCTCTCTCTCCCTCTCTCTCTCTCTCTCTCTCTCTCTCTCTCTCTTGCTCTCTCTCTCTCGCTGTCTCTCTTGCGCTCTCAGTCTCCTGTCTCTCCTGTGAGCAGCATTTTTCTGTCGTTACCTCACTGTGGTTGTAAATAATCTCAGTTATGGCTTCCAGATGTCCCTCCGTCCCACTCTGGAACTAGGGATGGGGTTGGAGCACGGTGCGGGTGTAAGGGTAGGACACTTACTGTAACTGGCTCAGCGGCTGGCTGGGCCTGAGTATGTGTTGCCTTCTCCTTCTCTCTCTCTGTTCTCTTGCGTTCTCTCTGTCCTGCCCAGTCTCACTTTCTCCCACGAGCTGAACTTGATTGCTTTTTCATTTTTTCCCTCTGCTGTCTCATTTCTATTTCTCTTTTTTTTTCTCTCATTGTTTTTATCCAACAACTGCCCTCTGTCCATCAAATATAATACTGTAATTTCTGAAACACAGACGGCTCCAGAGGTGCTGAAAGAGTCAACAGTTGCCCAAACTGTATTATCAGAGAGACTAATATTAGAAACAGGAGAATACAGAAATTATAATTACAGATTTCTTTATTTTATTACAACAGTTTCACAAAACTCCAAAGATATCAAATCTGTCATTAGCTTTCTTGTTAGCAAAGAGCAGCCTACAACACATTCAGCTAGCTCCTTCTCATGTTCAATCAATTTCAGGAGACACAGTCTCCCACTTAGACTTTCTGTCTGCTCTCAGGTAGCTTGCCTATTGGAGCGCCACACCCATGTACCATGTCAGTGTTCTCACCAGAGAGGCCCGGGCTAATAAAAATGCAATTATGGGACTTGTGTCACTTCAGTAGCTTCTGATGGGAATTACATCTATGCTGAATAAAAAAACTGAATAAAAACCATCTTTCATCTGCATCTCTCAGAGTTGGTGGATTGGTTCATTTATAAAAGAAAAAGAAGCATGTCTGGTCTGTGTAATTGATGAGCAGCAGACATCTAAATCACTCCAAATATTTCAAAAACAACGTGGGTGTGGATTTCCCTTTAGCCTCTTTGTCTCTGTGTAAAAAAAAAAAATACACTGGCAGTATGCAGATAAGTGAAAATACATGACTCACACGTAGCATACACACATAAGTTGAGCCACACGCAAACAGTTCCTCTGTAACATACGTACAGAATATAACACACACACAGGCACAACAGTGTCGGGAAAAGTTTTTTTGGAACATGGGCTATGGTTTATATCCATGAGTCAGATCTACAGTTTTCTTTTTGAGAAAACATTCAAAGCATTGTGACATATATGAAGCCAACCGTGTTTGGGGACTTTGACTGTTCAGTTTTCTGCAGGGTGTCCTGCACATGTGCTCTGTGACTCTGGAAAAGCATTAGACAGATGCATCAGGTGACTGCATAAGTTTGTTTTCCTGAAATATTGGCAGAAGTAGTGGGTGTGTCATTTTGCACTTAAGAACATAGAACATGAAGTACACCCACAACGGTCCTTTAATAGTCAGCATACTTGCAATGTAGTGCAATGCTTAAAAGTGTTTTTATATTTACAATTCTGAAAATTAAATTGAACAACAGGGGTTAAAGTAAAAAAGTATTCAGATTCTGGAAGGTTTACAGATTTGTAAGTTACCGATAAGTCTAGTTACTTTCATTACAATGAAATGAATGCAGTTACACCCAGTGTTGAGTCACACACAGAAACCTTGCATGTATACAGACATTGTAATCCTTGCTACACTTATGACACACACGTACAGACACACACTGACAAGGTTCACATGAACACACCCTGGAGACACGGCGTGGAAGAGATCCAGACTGAGGCCAGTTGTGAGAACTGAGCATATCATTTGTGGGCCGGCTGCTAAGTGAACACACTTGCCTGTAGTTACCAAGTTTCACACAAAAATGGCTGTGACCTCTCGTGTTGGTATGGAGTAAGATGGGCCTGATAAGTGCTCAGCATTTTGGACTAAACCAGTCTGGCTGTGAGGATTAGCTGGCGTCACTCATGTTTTTCCAGTTTCACTGCATCTTAAGGCCTTCTCCTGAACATGTGTGTATTCAGCAAGCATATGTGTATTTTTGAATGTTTTTTTCTTTCAGTCTTTGTACTCCTAATATGTCTGCAAGTGGATGTCCTCCCCACAAAGCACGCAGTACATTAATGTGACTGACATGTCATCTTTTTCCAATCTTGGCTCACTTGCCCGACACATTGCAAAACGCTCGGAAAACAAAGAGCTCCAGTTGTGCTAAAGCTTGGATAGACACCTTCGCAAGTGTTGCCAGGGGTTCCTACCACACCTCGTCATCGCAACAGTTGCTATGTTTAGGTCTACCTGTATATTTTGCCAGCGAGTTAAGATGTATGACCAAACTCTATGGTATTTATTTTTCTCTGTTGTAAAAAGGGATGTAGCACATCGCTATGAATCCATCTCCGCTACAGGAGCAGCACAGACACATTGATCCCTGGGTAAATGTAGCTGAGCTTAGTGAGTACATTCAGTTCTTCTTTGAGTCAGGGTGTTTTATATGTTGACCCTTCATAGTGACATATGTGCCAAGTATTTCCAAAACACACACACACACACACACACACACAATTGAATACCATTTATAAATTACAGGCTATAGCAGGTTAATAGCTGCCGTGTGCTTCAATAAACCGCTTGCTGTGGGAGTGATGACCAATGATTTTTCCTCTCCTGAAAAGCAATTTATATCATATTTCTGCCAAGGCCAGAGCAAGACATAGTCACCAATTATGTGTCACATGTAGATGTAGGGAACTAGATCTCGCTCTGTGTGTGTGTATGTGCGCATATTTGTATGTGTGCTTTGTTGTGGACAGGGCCTGTGGGCTCCTGGCTCAGAGATGAAAGACATTTCTTATGTGGCTGGTTTAGTGGAGCTCCTGAGTCAGCACGCAGCTACTAATCAGTGTTTTCTCCCTCTGAGCTAGCCTGACTCTGTTCCCCCTGCTCTCTGGCCCGCCACCCTGTTAGCTCTGACTTGTATAATTAAGAGTTAAACCAGAAGGAATCGGATGCATGCAGTTGAACCACCAGTCCTACCTTGTCAGATCAGTTTAGATGAAGAAGATGAGGTGATGCATGGAAATTAATAAGACTTTTCCATTCAAGTCACACCAGGCCATGTTGATTTGCGTTTCCATTACCAATTTAAATGCATAAAGTTGTGCCGAGTCAGGGACAAGGTTGACCAAACATGGTCCATCATGGACCAAACATAGCAGATACATCATTGGTTTCAATCCTCCCATCCCCGTTTTTCAAGCAGTGAGCTGTAGATGCCAATCAAAATCATAACAACAGCCTGAAAATCCATGATGATAAAGAGCTTTAAACGTTATCAAGAAGTGGGCACTGCTTTTAAATGTCATTTACTCAGGATGAGCACATCATCAGTTAAAGACACACCTTCAAGTGGGTACCTCTGTTGTAATGGAGATGCAGTTTCCTGCCACACTGGGCTGATGCACCAAGTCAAACCAAGTCACACCAAGCCAGTACGTTTGTTTGATAAAGGGCTGAAAGACTGCTGAGAGACAGAAGACACTGGGTATAAGCACATCTGAATCAGGATGATGGCTGGATGGGAAGCACCAGCAGTGCCCAAAGACAATGTAGAATAGTCTACATCAGTTACTGTAAACCTTAATGAGAACTATTGCCCTTTGTGTTCATAGGGTGGGGGCAAATGAGACTATGCAGTGCTGAATTAATGGAGCCCTCCTCTTGAGATAATAGCATTTATTGATATGGCTGTTCTCGATGAAAGAAGTCGATACGGAGATCTTGTAATGCAGTTAGCTTAGTAAGGCTTTGTCATCATATTTAAAACACTTTGGCTACTAATGATAAATACTCAATGCTTGTGTCAACGGTTACGACAAAAAATCTGAGCACTTTTCCCTGACCAACATAAAAGAGACTGATGTAATTTAACTGTGTTTTGTATTTGCTTAAAACCTGAGCATGCGACACTGATGACTGAGAAAACACATATACTCCTTGTACCCTGTAATGAATAACCCATCATAAAAAAAGTCTCATTATTCACACATTAAGTGAAATGAAATGTTAGAATCCAGTTATAAATAATTTGTATATCTCTGTGCTTTTAACAGTGAAAATACAACCATATTAACCACATTATTTAATCTCTTTCCTAATCGTTTGCAACTCCAGAGTAATTTGTTGGCTTTCATAAATGATTTAATGTGAATCTGGGGATTTAGCTGCCAGATATTATCTTTACTCTGGCAAACAGGCCATACCAGGTTAAAGGTGCTGGCTAAAATAGACGGCTGAAAAGAATCAGATGTGCAATGGAAATTACCAGTAGCACCCAGCAAAACGGTGGTAGATTTGACTAGCTGATTATGAGTTTGTTTTCCGGCCACTTCGGCAGTTAACCTGCGATTAGCCTGTCCTAAGTCAAATATTATGAGATTATAAAGTCAAACAAAGCCATGTTGACACATGTCCTTATGGAGGACAATCCCTCCAAGATTTCTTTGACAGAACCAGTTTTTTTCTAATATTACATGTACAGAGATCCCATCTTATGTATATATCTCGTGTGTGTGTGTGTGTGTGTGTGTGTGTGTGTGTGTGTAGAGATGTGTATATCTATATATATATATGTAGAGAGAGAGAGAGAGAGAGAGATGTCTTTTGTGGGTGACATTTTGCAGCCAGCTCTCTGTACTGTTGTCTGAACTGCTGTTTGGATGTTAGATGTTGTTGAAGAAAGGGAAGGGTGCATGAAAACACTTTGTGAGAAAGACTGATTTTGTTGTTTGTCACTACCTTGTTTGTCGTCATTGTTGCAGACTTGTGGTGATGTCCTGGTCAATTACCTGAGGCTGGAAAACAACTCACAAATACAACCGAGTTGATTGACCACAACTTTTAATGTTTCTCGTCTACTTGCTCTGTAACTGGTCTGCAAGAAAATGAACAAAATGACCAGGCAATTTTCCCATGTCAGGTGTCCCCAGCCTTACTCGATGGTTGCAATGGCTGAGTGGCTTGTGTGTTTATGTGTGTACATTGTCTGTAGTAATGTGTGCCAGGACATGGCACACTGCACCGGCCCCTGTTTTCGCTCTGCCCTGCGGTCATAGCAGGCCAGGCCAGCTGTCAGTTGAGTCAGGAGTCAGGAGGGAATGTGAGTGGAGAGGTTGTTGAGCTATGAGCGACCTGTTTGTTTTATTTCAGCAGGCACTTCCCTGTTTCACAGTGGGAGAATGTCCTTTTCCTCAACACTAGAGGCTCTGTTAAGTCATGGCAACCAGATGAATTTAGCATGATGTTTTGCCAGGGAGGGATTGCAGATGGGCCCAGAGTGTCAACTTGGCTGGTGGTCAGCTCCCTCACACATACACACACACACAGAAGATGTAGATTTAGTCTTTTGTTAACCAAAACAGCCACGTAAAAGTCAAGCATCAAAGTGTATTTGTATGTGAACGCTTGCTTGTCTGTAGGCTAATAATGCTGTTAAAAAGCAGGCAGCATACCATTCAAAACAACAAGTTAAGTTGTTCTTCTCTGTGTTATCAGACAATAAAGTGTATCATTGCAGCCAGTATGCTGACCTTGGTGAACTTGCAGCCAATCCAGGTTATCCTTGGCATGCTGAGATCATGTAAACCAGGAAGTGGTTGAATAGCTCTCCACAAATGAGGGAAATGCTGACTTTGTCAGCCATAGATGGAATCTGTTTGGCTTTGTGAGGGAACGCTAGTGACCCTTACAGATCCCTCCTGGTCCTTTTTCCACCAGGAACCATGACTAAAGGCGTAACAATAGCTTGCTTTATCATTCAGCCTCTCTGTGTCCGGTGTCATGTGCTATAGAGAGGTCCAGGTGGTCACTAATACTTTGATAGAAAACATTTAAAACGGCATGGCCGCCTTTCCTGAGTTGTGGGAATATTGTGGGTCCCTAGTGGGTTACCACATGACTAGCACAAGTATGTTTCCATAAGCCTGGGTCACAGGATAAAAATACCTTTAACTCTTTTTTCCTTGCATTGTAACGTGCTGCTCTGATCAACTGCAAAGCAAACATATGATGTGATCAAACAATCACCTGCTGAGATGAGTCAGACAGATCCTGATGCATAACATCTCATTATCAGTGCTTTAACTAGATGATGGTTAAAACAACTGGCTTCAAATTGGCTTGAAATTATTCTTCTGTCCCTGCATGTAGTTGATATTTTCCTGTGCAGTACATTTCTTATTTTATTATGAATTGAGTGAATCCTAAATGTGCCTTTTGTGTTCTGAAGACGCCGTTTGGAAAAATCTGACGTCTGTTTTCCTTCTCTCTACAGCTAAACCCTTCACTTCCAAAGTGAAGCAGATGCGCCTTCACAAGGAAGACTTTGAGATCCTCAAGGTGATTGGACGAGGAGCCTTCGGAGAGGTAATATACCCTCTGGTTTTAACACTCAGCCATGCAGCAGTCTGTTACCATACAAGTGGAGAACCTGCAATTTGGGTTTCCCCTTTTTCGCTTTTGTACAAGAAACAGGTGTTATAGGTTAGTTTGGAGCGTTTTCACATAGATACATCATCTGGAGTGTGCGTTTCTTGTCTGCTTGTGTGTTTTGACAGGAAACATCTCAAAATGGGCAGCTTCTTCCTTGAGGCAGAGATTTTGATCTCTGGGCAACACTTGCCAGTGAAAGGCTGTATTCTGTTGTGCCCTTCTAGCTTAATACCTGAATTATAAAAGACAAGAGTGTTCTTGTATTTGATAGTGGATTACTTTCTGCTGCATTCCTGCAGCTGTGCGTAGTATTGGTCCGCTGCATGAGCATGACTCTACTTGCAGCTTGAACAAAGCGTTTAAATTCTTCTTCACACTTAACCCGTGAACAGTAAATGAATTAGAGTGTCAGTGGAAAGCATCCACTGTGGGTTCACTTGTTTTTGATTATTTACTTTTTGCTTTTCTGTGTGCCTGTAGGGAGATAGAGTCACATTTGTCACTGGGTTTCAGGTAATGATGTCAGAGCTGGGGAATGTTGAAGGGACAGGTATTGTGGTCCTTAGCCAAGACTCTTACATAATCTCAGTGTCCTGCAAAAACCTTCTGTCTTCACACTGTTAGGTTTCACCATGACCAGACAATTGTTTTGACAATACCTCTGTAACAGATTGTCAGAAATTGTGGGGTTTTAGCACTGAATTCATCACCATGAGCCACGCCGCACACTCCCTAACATTTCTGACATGATTCCACATCTGTACAAACAAGTTTGTGAATTCCTGAGTTCCCTTTAAAACACTCTGATAGGCGGAGAGAGATGAGGAAAAATCAACAAGTGATAGATTGATGGACGGAGATAGATACAGGCACACCTGCCAGCGTGTAGCTGCAGTACTGCCACGAAATACTAACATGCTGACTTGTGTCCCTGCAAGGAGTGCTGGTATGTGCATGTGCGAGTCATGTGACCGTGTGTGTGTTTCAGGCATGTTGTGCTCAGCGCTGTGGTGTGATTCATGAATGGTGCTACCTTGTGGTGACATTCCACTGCCTTTTCACTAAGTCTGCTGTGCAAGTATGAGTTCTACGTGACAGAAAAATTCAATTAGCTTGAGAGACATCATGACTGTCCCATTACTCTACTTCTTAATCACCTGATAGTAATATACTTGCACAGTGTCTTGGATGTGGGTGTTATTCTGGAGTGTAATGAACAGAAATGTGGGAATGTAGCAGAATGAAAACTGGCTCAGTGGTCAAGTAGTACAAGTAGTTGTGATTTTTGCTTTTGTTTACTGTTGTCTGTATAGATAGTATCACATTCTATTGTATGTTCCATGCATTTAAAACTTTGTAAGCTTTCCCATCTGGCTTACGGCATCATTAAATAAGCAGAACTTTAAATGGCACTCAGTATACAGACATACATCCCAAAACAATGTTCTCAGCAGCAGTCAGATAGCACATGTTTCTGCAAGTTTGTCAGCACTGCTACCTTCAGGCACCTGAGAGGCTTTGCAAACCCACAAGCACATGTGCCAGTTTTTCTTCATGACTGCTCATCACAAAGTTTGGAAGTCTTAACTTTATTCTGGTTGGATGACAGTAATAACAGCCATATGACCTAAGGTCACACCAAGCAAACATGGAAAATGTGTATTTTGGAGAGGTGTCATGAAAATTTAGAAGGATATGATTTATTTGTCGTCCTTTTGGGGGGATTTTTAAGAAAATTAAGCACAGAACTGCGACTGAGATTTGGCAACAGAGAATCACAGCGTTAAAGAGAGACAGACAGCGACAGTGATAGAGACAGACCCAGGTGGGCAGACACAGACATAAGAATACAAAGAAAAGAAAGTACTTGAGAGTCAGAAAGGGAGGCGAGCCAGTTTGAGTGCAGGATGTTTTGATTTCATCCTCCCATTGTCAGCAGCAAGCAGAAAAATGGTGCAGGTGGGTGATGCTGTGCAGCTTGTCTGATGAATGGACCAGTGTGCACTGGCCTCCTGCCTCCGAGAATGCTCCCATTAGGACTCAGTTGCCTCTTCACCAACACAAAGGGGCCAAATGGCGCTCAGTCTGGTGGAGCTCAGTGGATAGTGTTTGTTACAAACAGTGCCAGGGTTAGAGGTTCAGCTCCCAACGGCTGGCCTCACTTCAGATGTACGCTATCATGATGTGATCGTTAAGTTGTTATGAAGTCATGGGCCATCAGTCGGTGTTAAACTTTATTGTACTGCTTGTTGGATTGGCTCAAAGAACACTTCTTCAAAACACTTGTCAGCAGCTAAATGCCTTTAAATGTGGCCTTGGCTGTTAAGTCTGCCAGTTCTGTGGCCATTTTGGCAGATAACTGGTGTATTTGCAGGCTGTCTCTGCCACTCTGTAAAGTACTTGGCCTGTGGAATAATTCTATTAACTGTTGTGGCTTGTTTCATGCCTATTCCAAACTGATAAAGCCAAATTTGAAGACTCAGTCGACACCCCGAGCTAACAAATCGTCTTCAACGCAAAATAGAAAACAACCTACAATACACACTTGTATCCAGGAAAATAGACAGGAACAGTGATGTAAATTCTGTGCTTAGTCTTTCCTGGGCCCCGTAGTAGACACCAGGCCTGTCAGCGAGGACCAGGAGAAGGAAAGAACAGTGGAGACATGAAAGGAGAGATGGAGAAAAGGACAAAACAGCCAGGCATTGCCAAGAACAGTGCGCTCCCCCCTGTCCTCCTCTCTTCCTCCTCCGGTCCTCCTCTCCTCTGGTGAGGGATCACTAGGGGAAATCCAAACACTGCAGGAATGTTATCATTGTATTGCATTAGCAGCATTCCCCGGCTCATTTAATAGACTACAGACCCCTCTGTTGCATGGGGCGCCTGTGTTTGTTTCACTTCTCATCCTTGTATGTGTGTGAAGTGCACTTACAAATTCCTGCCTGTTTACTTGTGTTTATTTTTTGTGGGTTTCCCCCCCAATGTATGCATATTTTTGTATGCAATTAACCATTAAAAGAGGCCTTCATGTATTTCTGCTTTTTGGATTAATAGAATATTACAAGAATATAAAGGAGGCTAAAGTCAGCCAGGATGTGAGTTTGCATCAACACGCGCTTTGGCGGTCAGCTTGCAGCGCTTTGTCACAGCAGCTTGTGCATCTCCTTTTTTGGCAAAACGTGCAGCCAGAGCTAGGGAAGCTTGTCATGGTGTTCAGCAATTATCAGTGAGGGGAAAGTTGGCCGCTGTTATGTTGTTAAGACAGTACAAGAGGGTATGATGAACACAGTGGGGCAGTGGGAAAAGACAGTATAACAGACAAACGGAAACACTTGCAGCCACTAAGAGATTGTACGAGGTTGGTCAATGCAGGGCCTCGTTATCCAGAGTCTGTAATCAATCAACTATTCACTTTGAAGGCCTATATTGAATGCATGCAATTGCACACATACTAAATACATAGGGTATACAGCATATGTGGTGTGTGATTGCATCTGTATGTGAATTTGTGTGTTGCTTCATGATAAAGGAATACATCAGGGAATTTAAATGTGCTAGCAGATTTTTGAAGGCTTCTTTAAGAAGTTTGCATTGATAGGTAATGACACACAAACTTTTTATTTGTTTCTGTATTTTAATAGTGAAGATCACATCGATAATCAGTCATCAGAGACTTCCTTCCAAACCATCACATCTGCACAAATCTGTCCATTCACTATTGATTTGTGCCCATTTGCAAATCACTGGACACAGTGGTTAGAGGAGTGGTCAAGGGTTTCTCTCAATTTTTGCTAGTAGCAAGCATGAATCCTATTTAACTGTCCAGCTGTGTCCAGCTGTGTGTTGTGTATGTGTGTGTCAGCGGGGGGAGGGTGCATCCAGGTGGAGTGCATCTGTTAGTCAGCACTTTAATATCTTCGGTCACTTCCTGCCCCTGCTCCCCGGCCAGCTCTACCCCCCTCTCCTTCGTCTCTGCATTCTGTCCGTTTCTCTCCCTCAGCTTCTCCTTCCTCCCACCTCCTCTTTCTCCTCCTGTCTTCTTCCAGTCATCCTTTCTTTTCCTCTTCCTTTTCAACTTCATCCTGTTTCATGGTACCACAGATATTTCTCAGTGTATCCTCTTGCCTGCATCTTAGCATGTTTCTAAGTTTAGTAATGTAATGGTTTTGTGCTGAGATCATCTCCTTGTCCTTTTATTGTTCTACCAACCTTTTCAATGAAGGGGAATTGCTGCTAAAATTGTAATGATCATTATTAATTTGTAAGGTATATTAATCATTTGAGATTATTAGTGAAGCTGAAACATTATCACACATGAATTATCTTTGTGCGGTTCTTTCATTTGTTCTTTTTCCTGTTGGGTAAGATATTAAATCTGTTTGGTATTTTCCTGTTGGTCTGTGTTTTCAACATGCTTCACATTCTTTCACTGGCTTTGGCCTCACACAAATGATTAAAACCGTTTTTTAACCCTCTCACTCTTCGGTCTTTCTTGCAGGTTGCTGTTGTAAAAGTGAGAAACACAGACAAGGTCTTCGCCATGAAGATCCTCAACAAGTGGGAGATGCTGAAGCGAGCCGAGGTGAGCATCACTCGCTCCAAGCTTCTGTTGGGGTTCATCAATTCTGCTACTGGTTTTGGATGCTGGGCCGGCAGTATTGGGGGGATCTTTACAGAAAACAGTAATGGGAATTGGTGATTAATTTTGAAAAGTCTCTGCTGTCAAGAGAAGTCACAACCCTCATTTATCCACCCACAAATCAGGCCTGCATTGATAAATGCTTGCAGAACATGTTGCTGCTTGAGCCGCACGAGCTGCATGTTTTTCTCATCGACCTCTTCCTGACAGTCTGACATTCCTGTTGGTCCCCTGGGTCTTCAATCTTCATGCCTCATACGTCACAGGCCAAAACGGGTCCCTTCTGCGTGTGTGTGACTGTGTGTGTGTGACTGTGTGTGTTTGTGTGTGTGTGTGTGTGTGTGTGCGTGCATGCATGCATGCAAACGCCTGGACATGGGAAACAATGTACAGCAACAGATGTACTATGCACAGTCGACACTAAGTATGTAATTGTCGTAGACATCAAAGAACTGTACAACCCTTTTAGATGGTGACTTTCACAGTGCAAGACATCTCTGGATGTGCTGTTGATTTAGATTGTTAAGTCGTGCATTTACACAACAGTATTTAGAATCTTGATTTGCACACTTACAAAGGTGTGCAGTAAATCACAGACGCATACAGTTACCACCAGGGTGGTGTGGTGGATAATGATAACCTGTCAGTTATCTGCAATACGGTTAAGTACACACAAGACACTTATCATCATGTTAAGGCAGGAAATCAAAAAACACCTTGCAATATAATAATGTGGTAACTATAAAACCTTTGTTAACATGAAGGTGAGTAATCAGATTTCTCCCTTTTCTTAGCCACATTTAAAGACGTTGTAGCCTGCGGAGTTTTCTTTTCTTTTCTGATCAGAGCATTTGGAGTGACAGAAAGGGCAGAGAGCAGGGTGTGTTGAGACGTTACGCTGTTTTTTTTAATGGACTGCTCAGCTGTGGAAGTTGTCTTATTTTTATACTTAGATTAGGATAAGTTTCACTTTGCCATATTTTGAATTGAATTATTTTGGACATCCACCACGACACAGAATGATGTTTCCTTGTCTTCACCATGCTGCTACAGTTACAGTACAGTTTTCATGTCCTGCGTCTTCACTATATAGATGCACTCTTGTTCAACCCTTTTAGAATCCAGCTAAGGTTCTGCTGTAGATTGCCTGGTAATCAGGTTTCCCCAGCAAAATATCTTGCTGTGTTAATCAAGTTTCATTCAATTAAGGGGTTTCCTGTTTACATTATGATTAAGCAATCAGGTTATCACAAAAAGCTGACGTCATCTAGGTTACCTAAATGATGCGCTGCCAGACAGCCCTGAATTATAAGATTAGCAAGCATTCCCATTCCAAACTGTCCTCGGGTCAAGACACTGAGTTCTTCGCTCCAAGCATGTGGCTCTGAAGAAGATCCTGATGTTTGACTTTGTACTGGAGGGGGCCAGAGGTATCACATAGTGTATTATACTAATACATGAACCACAGCATGTAAATTCAGGGTATGCCATTCCAATCACACATCAGATGATTAAAAGAACAATGCTTAGGAAACAGCATAGAAAATCACATCTGATAGAAGGTGGAGTGGTGTAGGTGTAACATCATTACAAATATGGTGTGACTGTGTGACTCATTCTGTCATGTGCATCTGAAAAATGAATTCCCATTCTCTCATATTGTTGTCAGAGTGACATTTTAAGATGAAGAATAAACCTTGTTGCGTCTCTCTTTAGACGGCGTGTTTTCGGGAGGAGCGGGACGTGTTGGTAAATGGGGACTGCCAGTGGATCACCACCCTGCACTACGCCTTCCAGGACGACAATAATCTGGTAACACAGTATTCTCTTTCTTCTCTCTCTCTTTCTGTGTATAATCATGAACAGGAAATAGCTTTTTCCACCAAGCGTATTTCCAGAAATTCTCCTGTTAAACTTCTCAGGGAGCTATTAACCTTTAGTTATCTGATGTATCAGGCTCCTTTTGAGTATCCCTCCAGCCTTACTTCATACATTTCAGCGCATTCAGACTTTGGTACTTTCCACAGTAACAACCACAGCCTTGTGCTGCGTAGCTCCACCTGCCACTTTCACCGTTTCTCTGGCCATTTCATTTATAGAAAACAGCACCACCTCTGCATGATGGCTGCTGACCCGCCAGACGCTGACCAGCACATTCACTTCTGACCACAAAGCACAGCATGACTTAGAATTGTAGGAAATTGGGCAACAGAAGCTAACACGGCCAAAAAAACATTTACGTAAAAGACCAAAAGAATGACTTTGAGATTTCTCACTGGTTGTGGGCCAAACTCTTCCTCGCTCTCATTGGCTGCTGGAAGCAGCTCTTCCTAACCTGACCGTCTGTCCTCTCCCTGTGACCCTGAGTTCAAATGCCAGGACTGTTTGTCATTCCATTTCCAACATTCTCACAACAAATGCTTTACCCTGGACACTCCCCGAGGCTTTAAAAATACACACCGCTGCCCGTCCAGCCAGCTTTTGGGGAAACCCTCAAAAGTTAAGAACCGTTGAGCCACCCGCTGCCTCAGTGCCCCTCTGTAGTAATGATACTGTGAGAAAAAAGGGAGAGGAGAGTGAGGGGGGTGGGGGAAAGGAGGGTGGTTTTCTACATAAATCATCTCACTGATTCACACTATGCTGACCTTTTTTTTTTTGTCTAAATTAAGTTTCTCTGCTCTGCACATTTGTTCATTTCTCTTCCACTACCTGCTGCTGACATTTCATTCGCATTTTCTTTCCCTCTGTCTCTTTGCCTCTTTAGTACTTGGTCATGGACTACTATGTGGGTGGTGATCTGCTGACTCTGCTCAGTAAGTTTGAGGACCGGCTGCCAGAGGAGATGGCCAAATTCTACTTGGCTGAGATGGTGCTGGCCATCGACTCTGTTCACCAGCTACACTACGTCCACAGGTGAGGAGCATGCAGAGTGTGTGTGTGTGTGTGTGTGTGTGTGTGTGTGTGTGTGCATGTTAGGTGTTAACGTGTGTCTGTAATTATTTTTTGGAGAGGAACTGAGCAATAAGTCCTGATGATGGATGTTCAGTGTATTTGCATTATTCTTGCTGCGTGGGCAATTTTCCAGCTGTGGGGAGCCACTGCAGCTAAATGAAAATAAATGAAAATAGTGGAGTGTGTGTGTGTGTGTGTGTGTGTGTGTGTGTGTGTGTGTGTGTGTGAGTGCGTGCATGCACATGTTTGTCTTCAGTCATCACTGAAGCTAGTCAATACCGCTTACTAACTATACACTATATTAGTTTGTGTTGCTGTGTGTGCTATTGTTTCACTATTGAACGTTCCATTTGAGGTCAGGTTTGTGTGTGAATGTGTGTGAGAGGCAGGTTTTCAGTGCTCATATCCTTTACTTTATTAAAAGTACCAGTCACTCATTACAAGTCAAAGTACTACGTTCAAAATCCAGCTTAAGTTTAAGTGCACAACAATATGAAAGCAGTCGCTCATAGTAATGAACCAACAGAGAATTATCATCTAAATCTTCAGCCCCCCCTCAGCTTTACTGAGCTTGTTAATGAGTTTCAGCTAATTGTTTAGCCAATCAGCCCAAAATGTTACTGCCTTGGGTCACTCTCACTGCTCTCGTGGCATCATTTTCAGCAGTTCTCAGTCATAAACGCACTGTAGGCTACCTGCTCAGCACCAAACAGCAGATGGACACAGTTAGAGACTAGCTGGGGAATATAGTGGAGCATTTAGCAGCTGAAGAACAAGGATTCAGCAGTTGGTTGGAATCAACCTGCACTGGACTTAAAACTGATCAAGTGGACACAAACACTGTCCCTGAAAGTGTAAATAAGCAATTCATCATATCAGCTTTAAGTGATAATACTGTCGTGTTGACGACTTGTTTCAGCTGCCCCCAGATGGCCCAAAAAAAATCTGACATTGAAGGTTCAAAGATGCCAAAGTAAAAGTACTCGTTCTGCAGTAAAATGGCCACCATGACTGGTGTATTAATAATATGAAATGATAAGTTTATTAATCATTGTCAAAGTAGCATTTTAACTATCTGAGCTTTTTTTTTTGAAAGGGACCTGGTTTTAACGATTTTATATGTCTAAATCAGACTGTTCGCACCATGTGGCTCTTCAGTCCGTTTTCGTCTGTAAAATACATTCCAAAAGAATTTTTCAGCCAAAAGAAGATGCCCGTGGGAGCAGGAAGCCGGGCTCTGCCAGACAGGAAGTGGTCACATTGGCATGCTAACACAATTACAGCGCTGCTTTCACTGGGGGCTCATCACGGCAATTTTGTGCAGGGAACAAGGGGAGGCTGGATAGACTGAGGGAAAGATGAGAGATGGATAGAGAGCAAGGGAGGGTCAGAGAAAGGGGACAATAAAGCTAGGCTGCTGGGTGGGAGAACGTTTTGGGTGTGTCTGTAGTTCCTCTGATCACTAATATGCCAAGTGGAAAGTCAGACGGAAAGAGATGTCGAGGCGACGGCAGAGCTATAGAGAGATGTAGATATAAATGTATAACTGAAGAAAGGGAGTGAATGAGAAGAGAGCGGGGAGCCACTAATTGCATGGTGTTATCTGGGGGCCATGGGTGGGGGTTGGTGGTGGCAGTGGAGATGGAGAGGTGGATGGAAGAGAAAAGGGACAGGGAGGAGGGGACAGCACTGTTTCTCTTTAAGTCCCCCCGTGGACGCTTTGGGACAGTAATGATGGGGTACGGGAGGTGTGTGGGTGGGGGTGTGGTGCTGTTACCTCCTCCTCATGTACCAACCCCCAACTCCTCCTTTGCTCTCTTTCTCACTCGCACACACTCTTGTGTGAGAGCTGTATGCTTGCTTTGTAGAGGGTGGAGACGGCCATGCAGGTCCCCTGAGAAGGGTGTGTCCTACTGGCTGGGCCCATCTGATGTGTGTGTGTGTGTGTGTGTGTGTGTGTGTGTGTGTGTGTGTGTGTGTGTGTGTGTGTGTGTGTTTATCTCAGTGATAGGGTGTATGTGTGTTTTGCGTGTTTCCTATTCGTGTGACTAAGTTTGAGTACAATGCATTAACCCTGTAATTTAGAAGCTCTAATGCCCATTAGACAGAAAACCAACCACCCTCTATTCATGGCTCACTTTCAGTCAGACCAATGGCACACAGGCAACCAGGCGGCCACTGTGTGGGAATATAAATGGGCAGGCTGTGACTACAGTGCAGTGGCTTTCTCTCTTTACCTCTTGGGAATCACATTTGCAAGTGGCCTATGGTGCCAATGTCTTATTAGCACAGTCCTTAAAAATATTAGCCTGGATATATGAGACGACCCTCCACCGCCTGTTTTTGGACAAAGACTTTTTGAAGATAAGCTCCTGCATGTTAAGCTGGGCTAACTAAACACTTTTAGTGCTGACAGACTCACTGTAAACAGACAAGAAGAAACTCAGTATCCTAGCAACATTAAGGCTACAAACAACCCATAATGCAACACTCTGTTGATATAACGGCCACACTTTGTAAGATCAGTACATTTAAATGTCTGTCCTCAAAAATAATACGATCCTACTGTTTCAAATAGAATTTCCAGAAAAGAATATTGTCATATGTTCAGGTCAGTTCATCAGTTTGTGGGTCAGGAAAAAATGATCATGAGCAAATGTTTAGTGGATCCCCAGAAGGTGAGAGTCATCATTTGTTCTGGGTCCCTGCATGGGACTGAATTTTTCATTTGGTTTACAAGCTTTTAAAAAAAACAAAGAAAGTGTTTACACACGCCTGTCGGAATGAGTAGTCAGAGGTATATTCTACTGACTCCAGCTCCCCATCAGGACTCTTCCTGGCTTTCTAAAGAGGTATTCAAGCATCATCCCAGACATAATACATAATAAGACATGGTGCCTCAGTATGTTTATATTACTGCCTCATCTTTTGCCTTTTGCTGTTTTGTAGGTCTGGAATCACTGTTTAGTTTACTTTGGAGTTGATACAAATAGATCTGCACACAGAGTATATCCTGTTAAAAGGATTTTAATGCTGGGACATTTTGAGCACCAGCCTCCTTTGGCTTTGTGTTTAGTTTACCGTTTCATGTTGTGTGTTTGCATATGTACAGTAGCACTGTGTTGTCTGCATCTCTATTCCATGCTTTACTACAAACTCTACTGCTTATTGATGTGCATCATCATCAGCCCTCATGACCTCATACCACCAAGTATATTAAAGTGATGTCACCCTCAGTAGAATCAGTAAATGTAGAAACTGTTCACCATTTTTGGATAGTCTCCTGGTATAAAGTATGTCTTCACATTGCCCAGCCCTATGTTATATTATGCGCACAGCTAACCTTATTAGCCTATAGTCTAAATTATGGCATCTTTGCTCACCTAATATGTGCTTGATCTTGTGTTGACCTTGCTCCAATGCTGGCCCATTAGAAATAAAAATTTACACTTCTGTTGACACTGATGAAGTTGAAAAGAGCCCAGATGAAAGAAATGAAGAGGGAAGAGCCTTCAGGTCAACCTTCTGTCCCCCTCGGCCGAGTCCCATGAGAGGCAGCGTGCGTTGGAGTCAGACCCAAAGGGAGACGGAGTCTGTATGTGTTCATTTATTCAGTGGTCAGTGATCTGCGTGGCCTCCCAGAGGGCCTGACAAACGTTTCAATAGGCCAACTCAGCATGGCTTTGTGCTGCCGAGCACCACATCTGTCTGCCACGGGTGTGTGTGTGTATGTGAGAGAGAGTGAGACACTGCCTGAGATAGGGGGATTCTGATAGAGTGAGTGTCGAGGTGGGGGTTGGTACAGAGGGACAGCAATGTATGGGTGCATAGAGAGAGGGGGACATTTGTTGTGACCATGGAAAGAGGAAGACGGATAGCAGCATACACTTGCATCAAATAAGATGTTGTGTGAGGGTGTGACAGTTGACATCTGTTCTGAGTGGGGTCTTACTACTGTAGAGTTCTGTGTAATTGTGTGCATGTGTGTGCTACAGTGTGTGTTTTCCTATTGACTGCAGCCTTTGTGTGTTTTATTATTGATCGGGGCCATGTGTCTCTTCACAGCCCAGTGATCTAAGAGAGAAAAGGACTTCCTCTCTCTCTTTTACGCACACACACTCAGGCAGTGTCTCTCTCTCTCTCTCACACACACACACACAAACACACATGCGCTTAACAATCATTTATCAAACATCTTCATTTACATTGTAAACTCTATATATCTGACATCTTTGAGGTTAGAGATATTGTCCAATTCGATTGAAATGGACACTTAGTTGAAAATATTATTAAGGTTGAGCCTGGGATAAGGATGAGGAGGTGTGAGTCTGTGTGTGTCATTATCAAGTGATGCCAGAAGTCATACAGGAAGCAGTTCTTTGAACCA
Organism: Chaetodon auriga; assembly: GCF_051107435.1. Classification (NCBI taxonomy): domain Eukaryota; kingdom Metazoa; phylum Chordata; class Actinopteri; order Chaetodontiformes; family Chaetodontidae; genus Chaetodon; species Chaetodon auriga. The sequence continues at coordinate 17,612,720 of NC_135091.1, read as the reverse complement.
TTAGTTAACAAACGCTTGGCTAGAGCCATGTGGACATGCCATTGTCCAGTGTTGCTGCAGGCCACATTGTGTGTGTGTGTGTGTGTGTGTGTGTGTGTGTGTGTGTGTGTGTGTGTGTGTGTGTGTGTGTGTGTGTGTGTGTGTGGTGTGTGTGTGGTGTGTGTGATAGGTGGTGTCCAGATGGCCATCACAGATGGATGCTTGTGGTCTTAGAAGAGATTATCTCCCTCTATTCTTGTCTCTGCGCTGCTCCTTAAAACCGCAGGAGCCCTGTGACACAGTAGCCCAATTAGCTATGCTAACTAGCCTAGCCTAGCCTAGCATCTCCACCACCACCTCTCTAGGTTTGTCCATGTGTGGAGGGCTAAATGTGAGTCAGCTATTGTGCTGTTAGCCTTCAGCGGTGAGAACTAGAGGCTTTTTTTGTGGCTGCCCTGACCGTCATGGGGCTCGTCAGTCAGAATGACACATATTCTAAAAGACAAGATGATACGAACTGCAGCGAACAAAAGTAATGTTTGGTGTTCAAGAGAGAAAGAGAGGTCAGAGAGATTTGTGAATGTGGTAGAGAGACAAAATGCTGCTAAGAGAGAAGCAGAAAAGAAGAGAGAGGAGTGGGCAGACAGGGGCTTTGCTGGGTACTAAATGGTTTATCAGTAACAGCACCAGCACCCCCTCCCTTACCCCCACTGTGCTATTTGTCTGCCACACACATTTACATTACATACACATGGACAGGCAAGGGTCAACTCCCGCTGTCTGCTTTTTGGCAGACCAGAAGTCTCTGGAGCAGATTAAGGCCTTCCAGCAATCGACGCACCTGTTTGTGTGTGCGTGTGTGCATGTGCGTGTGCGTGTGCGCGTGCACATGCACATGCCCACAGATCGACATGCTCACAGTCCAGTCCAAGTGTTACGGGTGTCATTCATGATTTGTAAGGTCTGTACTTCTCGTCAAGGTGATCCAGGTTGTGTGTACAGAGGTTGTGTCCTGAGTCACACTAGTGATCACAGGCTTGTGTGAAGTGGTTATAAATTTATGTAGGTAAAAAAAATGTATCCATCAATTGGAAAATGTGACACTATCATGTTTGCTTGCTGCTGTGAAAGATAAAGGTATCTTTCAAATGGTAAAACATGAGATGCTGTAGTTTTGTTTTAGTGTAACATACATACATGTGGAGTTTTCTTGTAAACAGAGGTTCCATTTACAGTCAGTGTTTCTCACCATAATGCATTGTGTGAATCCTTGAGGCTTAACAAATGTACTGAAAGCATTTTCTTCCTCATAAAACATTGGCAAAGCAGATTTATTGAAAAATCCTCATCCTTGCTTTGTCTTCTTCGCTGTGTTTCTTGGCATATTACCATCACCTGCAGGTCAGAGGAATAGTGTGAAACTGTTGGCAGGAATGTGTATTGCATCACCAGCATGCTCTTGTACATGTGTGTTTGTCATCATACACATGATAGAACAACAAAACAGAGACACACTGCTGCATAGTGCTTCTAGTGGTCTTGTAAGTTACAGTCATTCCCATTTTAATGAAACAGAATGATGGCTCTTCTAAAGGTTAAAATGTTCCACAGGTTCTGTTTAGAACATAACACAACTGCAAGCCAAAAGCCCCATATTTTTTCCAGTTATTATACCCAAAGTTGTCTCCTTCTGCTCAAGCCTTCCATGATGTCTTGGTTTTGAGTAGTTAAAGTGAAAGTTCAGATAGAACTAAAAGTAAAGTCCAACATAAAGAACCATTCAAATTTTAGCCAAGACATTTTTTAATCTCCTGTTTCCAAGTTTGAAGCTCTCTTTTATAGTGTGACCTCGGTTGTTTATGTGTTTTTGTGCCCGCCAAGTTCACGTTACTCCAGTTTGGTTACGTGAATGTTTACACTTGGGTATAGTTTGTGGTTTCCATCGAAAACGCTATATACAGTATCCACTTTGGAAAGTGATGTTCAGTCTGGAACACATCTGAGAACACTCCAAATCTGTAAAAAGACTTCTAAGTGACCTGTGATGCAAATGTGGTAAAAGTAAGTGTCAATTTATATATACATTCTGCAGCCCGACTTTTATATATATACAAGTCACATATGTGCGCGCATTTAATCCATGGTTTTATAGCATGGTGATTTAGTGGTGCATGTGAAGCAGAGAGATAACTCGCCCACCCCCTGCTCCAGCCCCACGAGATGTGCCTATTAACACCACTGGAAAATGACAGGGGCTCCACATTTGGCTTTGAAGAGATCTCGAGCTGAAGACAGACACATCAAAGTGTCTTCAAAGCCAATTCATGTCTGCTCACTCTTAAAAGAAAGCAAATCTCTCAGGCTTGGCCAGCAGTCGCATGTATTTATTGAGTAGTTAAGAAGAATTAAAGGTAAATTCGAAGTGGAATGTGGGAATTTCATGAGCTTTAACTGATTAGCTTCTACTTCCTGACGTTTTTTGTTTTTGTTTTTTTTTCATCTGGCAAAAATTGATTGTTTTGCCAGGCACAGTTAACAGATTGATTGTTGTCTGTCAGAAGGCACTGGAATTTATTTAAGACCTCAGTGTAACTTTTATTAGATACAGCTCGGTCTGCCTCAGTCTGTTTGAAGCCAAATCTAAAATGCACACACTGTAATGGTTAGAGCCATTGTCATTAGGTTGTGCTTCAGTTTTTTCTCCTTGTTGTGTTTTATTTTATAGAATAAAATACATCTTAGCAAGAATGAAACAGGACTTACAGCTGTTCAAAACAGAAAAATCTGTTGTAACATATAGACAGCAGCAACAGTTCAGTGCTTACATGTGTATGTATTAACCATCCATTGTTTTAATTGGTTACTGAAAGATCTAGAAGTGTTAGTTGTCTGATGTGATTTGGAGTTATATTCCACTGTCTTAAACCTCTGACAGACCAGGCTGACACGCTGAGGCACTTTTCCTCAATGGAATAATGTCATCTCCTCTTATCGACTCTCTTGTGACACAATTAGTATTGGTTCTTCTGTTGATAGTATTAGTATGCTGTTAGTGTGTTGGTGCGTGAGTTAATGGATAGGGAGAACGTGTGTGTGTTCTTGTGTTGGATGTCTGGCTCATTCTTCACACCAATGCTCAGAAGCAGCACCAGCTCAGTTCTGTAACCTGTGACATCAGCTGTTTAAGCTGACTTCCATTGCACATCATCCTCTGTAAGCGGTGTCGTTTGTGTGTTTCTGCATGTGCTGTGTGCACCCTAAAGACTTTTTCTGTGTCCTCCGTACCAAGTCTGTCGAGCCTTGTTGTGGTTCAGAGGGTCTCAGACATGGGGCTCAACAAGGTCTGCCCTCATGGGAAATCGGTGGAATGGTCAGACAAGGACAGAGGCTATATTTAGCTATCATAGTGGGATACAGTGATATCTCCATTTCATACCAGTCCAGTGATCGTTAGAGCTGTTTAGTATGTTTTTCCTGTTCTCATAATGTGAATTTCAACCAAATATACACATAATTCTCAATATTAACTCTGACACCAGAAGGCCACAGACGGAACAGAAGCAAATCAGTTATTGTTCTTGGAATTTCTCCCTCCAGAGACTGGACCAGACCATGCCTGGCTGTAGATCCAGGGATCTGCACTGGCACACTTAGACTCCCCCGTAAGACGATAGCACCCACAGCTCGACACAAACCACCTGTCAGAGACCAACAGTCAAACACACTGGAAGCCCTCATGGAGCTTCCTGCACAAATCTTGAAAATATTGTAGAGAATATTAACTCTAAAAGCCTAGTTTGCTGGTTAAATAGTGAAAGAAGCTGATGAATATTGAGACGGTCCAGCCGGTGTAGCTGCTAGACAGAAAACCCTGTGTGGCAATGGATCCCAGCAACTGGAACGAAGCCACAGTCTCAGTATCTATATTATAAACATATCATCAGCAGTAGTAATGCAGAACAGATGCAGGTCGGGAAAGAATTCTACAGTGGCCACGGTGTGCACATCTGTGAAAGAATGTGTTGTCAGTAACCCCCCACCCAGCCCGTCTCTGTCCACAAACACTAATATTGTTGGAAAAGTGAACAGGGGAGTGTGTCTGTTTAGGACACAAGGTCTTTTTTAGGAGTGGGAGTGTGTTCGTGTGTTGCATATTGCACGTGCACACGCACACACACACACACACACACACACACACACACACACACACACATATTTTGTGTATAGTCAACTCCCACATTACAAGTCCAATTATTTCCAGTGTTTAGTCTTTTGGTCAGTTTGGAGTTGTCACGCTGCTGATAAATGTGCAGGGGGAAATTACACTTAATTGAATCACAAATATATTTGAACTATTACACACTAGATTAGAAGCAAGTTAAGACAGTAACATTTCCTCAGGTTATGGAATTTAATTTGATGATGATTAATGGTTACACTGTAATATGAGTTGAGGCTTGTGTGTGTGTGTGTGTGTGTGTGTGTGTGTGTGTGTGTGTGTGTGTGAGTGAGTTTTGACTGCCCTATAGATATTGTTTTGTTTGGAAAAATGTGGTGTTTTCTTCATCATCTTCATTCCACTCTGCGTCTTCTTTCAGGGACATTAAGCCCGACAACATTCTGTTGGATATGAACGGCCACATCCGCCTGGCTGACTTCGGCTCCTGCCTCAAACTCATGGAGGACGGGACAGTAAGTTTTTACCACACTGCTGCTGATGCCTCCTCCGGTCCAAAGCAAACATACCAGAGCTTTACTGACCTCCTTGTCAACCCCCCAGGGGTCTCCCAGGAGGAGCGTGTGGTTCAGCGGCTTGGCCCTGCCTACACTCGACGATTCGGACAATTCTCCTGGCAAAAAAAAAAAAGAAAAGAAAAAAAAATCCCCCAGGTGTTATGTAAAAGAAAAATGACAGGATGAAATAAATGATCAAAGAAAGGCCCGAGTTTGTTCCTCCAATGTTAATATGGTGATGAGGTTATATGACCAGTTGAAGAAATAAATGTAGGAACATGGTGGTAGACTAAATCGTCTAGATTTAAGTTTTGAATCACGATCAGAGTGCGTTTCACTGGTGTTTCATCTGTACTAAAGCAACTTCCTGAATAATAAAGAGAGATGATGCCAACATGCGATGGATCTGAAATCCCAACATCTGCTTTTTCTCTTCCACTGTGGAACTTTTGGCACGAAACCATGACAGCCATTTCTGAAAATTCCTATTTTTGCATTATGAACGTTCTAATTTACTGCCTTCATTTAAATTCAGGATTCCGAAGCAAATGTGCGTTCTCAAAATTGCTTTGAAATAAGTTGAAACAGAGCTGTAAAAAAAAACTGCGTAGACATCCTGCAGTGGGGGTCTGAAAGTTCAGTCAGTTCTTTGTCTGGTTGTTTGCTGTTGCAGTGATGTTTTCCAAGACTTCAGCCTGTAACTCATCATCATCATTACTTTCATTAGCATGCAGGCTGAACTTGAATACTTAAGTTCTTTGCTTCTTTGTATTTGAGGTTTTGTCTCACATGCGAGTGACATTTTTCGGATTTTTCGGATCAGTTGTTGACTTTTGTTTTGTGCCCCTGTTAGGTCCAGTCCTCTGTGGCGGTGGGGACTCCAGACTACATCTCCCCAGAAATCCTCCAGGCTATGGAGGATGGGAAAGGCAAGTATGGACCTGAGTGCGACTGGTGGTCCCTGGGAGTCTGCATGTATGAAATGCTGTACGGCGAGACCCCTTTCTATGCAGAGTCCCTGGTGGAAACCTATGGGAAGATCATGAACCACAAGGTGAGCTCATAGAGTCTGATTTTGATGTGTGTGTGTGTGGCACTGCTGTATCATTTAACTGGAGTATATAGAAAAAAGCATGCTGTGACAAACTTTGGAGACACAGTTGATTGAACCATTGTGTTCTATTTGAGAATTAAATCTGTGTTTTTGAACCATCTCAAATCTCACATGTTTGCACAGGAGCGCTTCCAGTTCCCACAGCAGATAACAGATGTGTCAGAGGACGCAAAGGATCTGATTCGGCGGCTCATTTGCAGTCGAGAGCACCGACTGGGCCAGAACGGCATCGAGGACTTCAAGCACCACCCCTTCTTCACTGGTACAACTTCACAGACGTCACGATGTCCTCTAAGACTTGACTGTTCTTTTTACTATATTTATCACCATGGTCCGCTAGCTCGATCCCTGAATAGATTTTCTGCAGTATCCATAACTGGTTTTTCAGCTCCCCAGAGTTTACACATTTGTGCTTGTCAATAAAGAATCAATAGTTATCCCTTGTTCTAAGCGCGACCTCTCCTGTGTTCAGGCATTGATTGGGAAAATATTCTGACGTGTGAAGCCCCGTACATCCCAGAGGTCAGCAGTCCCACTGATACCTCCAACTTTGATGTGGACGATGACTGCCTAAAGAACTCGGTAAGGGGCTTGTGTAGAAGGTCAACAGACTTGGACAAAAATGGTACTCTCAGATTGTTGCCTTTCTATAAAGGTATTCATATTTTTTTAGATTTGTGTGCGTTAGAAGGGAAAATCTCACTTCGTTGTCATGTTTTTGACTCATTTTTCAGGAGACCATGCCCCCTCCCTCACACACTGCCTTCTCTGGCCACCACCTGCCCTTTGTGGGTTTCACATACACAAGTAAATGGTAAGTGCTCCCATGAGAAACAGACATATAAATAGATTCTAAATTATATAAAAGATTATTTTTGGCTTTGATCATTTTGAGTTTTTGGAAAAGCCTTCCATCACACTAATCATTATGATGGTGATTCGTGGGTTGTTAGTGGGCAGGCGAATGGAAGTGGATGACATCCAGTAAAGGCACAGTATTTTTCCAGTTGGCAAAATGAAATTTATTTTAAATAAAGGGAGATGGCAACAGTGCTGCACCTTGTCATTTGGCTTCATGTGTAACTGGTCGGCATAAATGGGTTGACCCCCCAGGCGAGCCTTCTCCGTGCATAACATTCTTATCACTCCATCTAAAGAAGCGCAGGAGTATTAAATTAGCTTCCCTCCCTAATAAGGTGATGTTCATGACTTGCTGTAGATCTTCACGCTGACGGCTACCCGTGAGAAAGCGACAGCCCCACCACTTACTTTCTTATCTCTTCAAGGCTCAGTGATAATGGCCTTTTCTACTTCCTTTCTTTGCTCTTTCCCCCACTCTCTCTGCACCCCATTCTCTCCCCCCTGTCTCGCACTCCCCATCTTTTTGCTGCTGTCATTCCTTCTCCTCCCTCCCTCCCTCCCTCCCTCAGTCCCTTCTTCCATGACTCAACATTCTCTCCCTTCACCACACATTTTCATATTGAATTTTCTTTTACTGTTTAACACCATTATTCCTGTTTTTTCACCTCTCTTCATCTGCCACTTATATCAACTTTCCTCACTCTTTCTCACTGATTCTTTCTGGTACTGTTCTCATGCCTCCTACTCCTTCCTCTTCACTGCCTAACTTTTTTTTCCCGTCCTTCCCTTTAGTACCCTATCTGACCGGGGTTGCCTGCGACAGCTGGCAGTGCAGCTGGGTAAGTCTGGTCAGGACCAGTTGGACCTGGACGTCCAGCGCAGCCTGGAGGACAGCCTGGCCACCGAGGCCTATGAGAGGAGGATCCGCCGCCTCGAGCAGGAGAAACTAGAGCTGAGCCGCAAACTGCAAGGTAAGGCTAACGAAAGAGTCCGCTTGGGGTTGTGTGCGCGTGTGGGAAATCACATGCATGTACATAAACATGTAGCAGTTTGAGCCTGAGAGTGAAGAGACACATTGATGCAGACATTGTATATTTGTTAAAGGCACACATATAACCACAGGTAGTCCAGGTGTTTTTTAACATCTCAGTTCATTGAGCATATTGAGATTAAACTCTCAGAACATACTTTCCCCTCATATCTAAGTTTGATTAAACAAAGCACATAACTGATGCATCATATGTGGCCTGTTGCAGAGGCGACTCAGACGGTGCAGGCCCTGCAGCACCCCACAGGTGAGGGCCCTGTCAGCGCCAGCAGGGAGGTGGAGATCAGGAGTCTGAAGAGCGAGATCGACGTCCTCAAGAAGCAGATCGCTGGTCAGGATTTGTTTTTGCTGATATTTAGTTCAGCTCATTAACACTCCAACCAAAGAGGTTAATAGTTTCTGAGATTCACCTGCTGCTTCTACTGACTCACCAGCCAAATTTGGGTCTCATGATCAGGAAAACTCTGAACAGAACTCGGGAACCTCGGATCACTTCAGTGTTTAACTAAACCTTTGTGTCTGTGCGTGCGTGTCTGATAGACTCAGGCCAACTTGAGAAGCAGCTGGAGGATGTGTCGTTGGCCCGCAGGGACCTGGAGGACTCATCTAAACACATCAAGATTCTGGAGAAACAGATGAAAAGCATTACACAGGAGAGGGATGACCTCCACAAGGTAGAGGTTCTTCAAAAGTTACCATGGCTGTTCTAAATATTACCTACAGTAAAAAAAATGTAGTCTTGACTTGAGTGTTGAGGATCAACAGTGATTCAGAAAATACTTCATTTGTATAGTTTCACTTTGTTAGAGGTATTGCTTCAGTTGAGATGAATTTTCCTTGAAGTCACCGTGCAAATCTTGATATGCATCTACACCCTCTGCTTTGTGTCCAGGATATTATGGAGGCCAGTGAGAAGCTGAAGTCTCAGTCAAAGGAGCTGAAGGAAGCCCACAGCCAGAGAAAACTGGCCATGCAGGAGTTTTCTGAGCTCAACGAGAGACTCACAGACCTCAGGTAGGACCACTGCCTGGAGACCATTTCTCAAAACTCAGACACCTACTCTTACTAGTGTCCTCACAATCGCAGCTTCCTATTGAGTATTTTTAATGCTGTTGTTGCTTGTTTAGTTTGTAAGTATATTGATATTGACAGTTTATCTCACCTTGCTCTCAGGTCGGCGAAGCAGCGCTTGGCTCGCCAGTTGCGCGACAAGGAGGAGGAGATTGAGAGCCAGACTCAGAAGGTTGAGGCTCTCCGCCTTGAGGTGCGAAAGGCAGAGAGGGCCAAGAAGGAGGTAGAGTAGTCTCCCTGTGGTTGCCAGCAAACCCCTTTCTGTCTGCCCATCCACTGGTTGGTGCCCAATTCCAACCTCTCCATCACCTTTGTAGAAATGTTGATAGACTTCCATGAATATTTTGTTTTGGATTAGAAACAATGTTGCAGTGGCTTCGTTTCAGTGTATAATGTGTTCCTAAATTCATGCCAGAACATTACAGGCATTATTTGGGAAGATTTCCATCAATTTAGAGTAATGTAGTACATCATTTTCATAGCTTGATACACAGCTCAGTACACTGGAATGAGGCCACAAAATGTATGTTTGTCTCTTGTGTACTGGTGTGGTTGTATGTGTGGTCTGAATGTTTACCTTCTGCATGTTTTAGAATATGCTTTTATTAAATCTATAAAAAAAGATGGGTTGAAATGGATGTGGAGGATATGAGCTACACTTCCACATCCAGTCACTGGACTTAATGCATGCATCCATCATCAGATGGAGGCACAGGCGGAGGAGCAGGCAGCAGAGGCTCAGAAAGAGAGGAAGCTGAGAGAGCGTAACGAGCAGTATAGCCGACAGCTGGAGGAGGAGCTGGAAGGACTTAAGGTATGTGTGCAAAGACACACACAGCTGAACATCTACAGAGTCCCCGGACATCTTTATGAGTTCAAGATTTCCAGATTAGACCAGATAAAAAAAGTCTCACTGGTCCCCTTCACAATCCTCATATCTGTTGCTGAAACTCACCATCCCTACTTTTCTCCATATTCCCACCACCCAGGTGAAGCAGGCCGGCTCCTCTGCCGTCCCGGCCTCAGCAGACCAGACCCAGGAGATGGGACGCCTGCGGGGAGACCTGGAGAAGAAGACGCTCCTGTATGAGGAGGAGTTGGCACGCAGGGAGGCGCAGCATAGCACCGAGCTGAAGGCCCTGCGCAAGGAGCTGCGGGACGCTGAGAGCCAACACCTCACCCTGCAGAAGGAGATCCTGATGCTCAAAGACAAGCTGGACAAGACTCGCCGTGAGAGGTAGTTTACACGATTTCATTCTGGATTGTTGCTGTAGTGGAGTTAGTGGTATTGCTGCACTGTGTATGTCCAATTTCCTGGCAGTCATGATATTATTTTTGTTTTCTTCTTTGTCTTTTCCAGTGATGATTGTGTGAGGTAATTAGAGTTGAATTAAAAATAGTTTCTGTCTGCTAGAAGTGTGTAGTAACAGTGAAGCGCTGTTTCTTTTGAATAGTTAATCTAACTATTGTTCGGCTGTAACATTATTAGAATGTGATAGTTCTGTTGTCCCTAACCCAACCAGAGATAACCCTGTGTACAGGTAGCCTCCTGCAATGGGTTCTCAAGTATTTCATCCCTCTTTCCAAAGCTGATATGGACCATTTCATAGCACTCCTTTACTTATCTGTATATAAGTGATCTTATTGCCGTTACAAATCGTTCTCTTTTTAAGGCTCGAATGAGCCATAACATTTGAAGTTGAAAGCAAATATCCAATGAGGCAGCAACAGTGCTGTAGAGATGACAAATTGATATTGTACTCACTTATGTTCACTTAATTTAAGGCTTATTATTGAATTGAAATAACACGGCAACTTAGAAAACTCGCTTATTGTAAGATAAAATGGCAAAACTGGACTTTCTTACATCCCGCTGCAGTTTTGAATGGCAAAGAGAGCGTGAAAATGGTTGAATTAGTAAAAAACAAAACAAAAAAATTCTCTCAATGTGCCAACTCGGATATTAAATACCAAGAAAGGAAAGAAGTCATTTATTTTTCTTGTACAGATCCCCGGGTAGGCACTCAGGGGCACCTGATCCCACTTTGAGAACCACCGGTTTAATCGAATTTTAATAAATCTTGTTTTTGAGGCGAAAGCTTTGGAGCTTTGTTATTGTACCCTGTAGCCTAACCTTCCTGCCTGGTGTTACTCACATGTTATTCTCACTGCTTTCTAATTCATTTTTAAACACACCGCTGTATCAGATTCTAACTGCATTAATGTGTTTTGGCTGAATAATGTGTACCTGGTCTTAGTACCAAGCCTTTGATTCAGGTTTGGAGGAAATGTGTGGAATCTAAGGCCCACACAGGAACAAAGGTGGGAGGATAGATGAGGCATTCTGAGGGAGTTTGGCCATGACATCGGCCAACATTTGATTGTATTTTCAATCTGCTTATACTCACTTTGTCACTGCATTAGATTACAGTACCTTTAAGTGACTGATCAGAGACCAGCACTGCAGTTCAGGAGGCTGGAAGGTAGAAACCCGTTCCACAAAAGCCAAATCTCTGCGTTCAGTCCTGTTTTTCAAAGATTGAGTTAGGATCCATGTTACAATGACAAAGAGTCGAGATTGGATTTGCACCTGTGAATTTTGGTTGGGGAAGTTTATACAATGTCACAGGTTTAACAGTGTGTGTGTGTGTGTGTGTGTTTTTCCTCTAGCCAAAGTGAGCGTGAGGAGTTTGAGGCCGACTACAAGGAGAAGTATGAGAGGGAGAGAGTCCTGCTTACTGAAGAAAATAAGAAGCTGTCCAGTGAACTGGACAAGGTAAAACGTTTGTTCAGAGATTCACAAAATATAACAAAATCAGTGTTTTTCTGTCTTGCTTTTTAGTGGTCTGTTTCTCTCTCTAAATCACACACATACATACACGCCAAAAAAAAAAAAAAAAAAATTCCCTAACCCCAGGTAACCCCGCTCAGCCGGCCCAAACTCTGTCATCACATTCCTCCCTCCACCCCCTCTCTCCCAGCTACGCCAAAGAAATCACTGTTCAATATCCCCCATAAAAACACCTTGTAGCCTCCTACACAGTCAATTGGAGTTGATCTCTGGATTATGCTCTGTTGACTTTGGAAATAGCTCTTGGAAGTTCAAAAAAGTCTCCAATTTAAACAATGTCTTAGAAGTAGAAGGCATTTTGACATATGGAATAAAACGTCTGAGTGTTGGTTTTAAAGTCTGCAACTGATAAAAAATATCTTGATGAACTAGAGAGAACATAGATGTGGGTGCCGCTGGAATGACTGCACGTCACTGGAGTTATTTAATGTATTTTTCTGTTATTTCACATACTGAAAAGTCGTGTTTTTAGAAACGGAAGCGCTCAGGACGGATTAGATCTGTCTGTCTGTGTGCTGATCTTTGCACAAAATGACTCTAGAACTCATTTGGAGTGTGTGAAAATATTATTGTTTGACTAGCCTCATCTTTCAAAGGAGGCACCGACTTTCAACACCGCTCGCTTAATAACGAAGTCGAACCGCTCCATCTGCAACTGTATGTCTTTTTGTGTTTGTTTTCAGCAAAGTTTCATATTCACTGCTGTCAAGGTCAAACTGGTGATGAGTGTGGAGTTTTAATGCAGTGCTTCAGCCATGTGAAACTTGTCCACTGGCATTTTGAATTCAATTCAGGTTCACTTAACCCTCTTAATTCCACAAACTTGCCGAAAATCGCTCTTTTTATCTCAATAAATGCCACCTCATGAGGAGGTATGTGTTCACATGCTGTGTGATCAGTAGCAGAACTGACGCCCCAAAATGAGGCTACATGTTCCGCTCCATATGCAGGCATTTTTTTATGCAGAAAAATGTCACCCAACAGCAAAAAAAAAGAAGCATTTCACAGCATGGAGCTTTAAATCCTACGGTTGACAAGAAGCAGACGAAAACATAACAAATTCAGCTGTATCAGTTTTCAAATCTGGGGACCTGATAAAATTGAATGGCATTTACTGAACTGTAATAGAAAATACTAGCTAGCTAGACTAGCTTTTGCATTTATTATGTCAGTGAATACTTCCAAAAAGTCAAGAGACACTTGATTTATTGTGCAAGAGCTGTTTCCGTTGTGAAAGTGTCAGCAGATACAAATCAAACCCTCCTTAAGCCATATTTGTATTTAAAGCCATATTGTACAATTTGTTTCTGGTGAGGTGTGGTGTCTGCATCCCAGAGTGCTGTTAAACCAAAATTAATATGTATATGGGCTGATTTCATCACTACAGCTCATTACAAAATAAAGCACATGTCATTTAGTTATAAAAACATGCTGAATTTCATCCCGTGTTTACTTCTATTTCAGTGCCTCGAAGCCTTTTCCACAGCTCTGACATTACTTTATGACCTCGACTGCCCTCACAGATACCCCAAACATTGGTTGGCAGCCGCCTCCAGGATTGGAAAAGCAATTGCAAAACAATATTAAATTACTGTCTTAGCTTGCACATTACATCACAGTCTTGTCAGTTGCAAGACACCAAAAATGTGGCCACAATGTGAGGTATTTAAGCAAACAATAGGGCAGCTTGAGACTTGTAATGATGTCACCATGGGTACGTCTTTAGCCACAACTCTCATGTTAAAGAACTCAGGAAAACTTTTTGACATTAATCCCCCCCCTCTCTCTGTATAGGTGTGTGTATGTGAATCCACACAGTTCCTTAGCAGCAATGTATTTGAGGGGAATCATAAAATCCATCATAATCTCCAACAAAACAATGATTCATTCTACACATTGAGCCCGTCGTCACGTTCAAGGCTGAGCACCTTTACTTGTAGCTACGCAGCAACTGCTAGACTCATTAGAGCGCTAAGTTTTTCTAATGTAATGTCCATGTCAGTGTCTACATGACATGACATGAATCCATATACCAGGTGTCTTACTACCTAATGACAACTTCACGACTCGATGATGTTTAATATGATCCGTCTCCTCTGCTCGTGTGTGCATGTGCTCTTCTCCTCAGCTGAGCAGCATGTTCGAGAAGTTGAGCAGCTCCAACAGGCAGCTGGAGGACGAGATGAGGGAGCTAGCAGACAAAAAGGAGAGTGTGGCTCACTGGGAGGCCCAGATCACAGAAATCATCCAATGGTGAGACACACAAACACACACATACACACACACACACAGCTTTCTCAAATGTCCTCAATACTTGCTGAGGCGTATACTTTCCCACTGATTCTTTAGCACAAACTGAGAGACAGCTATATTCAGTCTCAGAGCAGACACACACACACACACACACTCCCATGTTGTCTAGGAGTGTATTGGGTTCCTCCATGCAGTATAACTGCAGCATTTCTCGCATGCCGCTGAAGATCTGCGAGCTACTTGACCCTCCCTTCGGCTCAGATCACTTCCCATTGCAGCTGACACCTCGCCAGCTGCTCGGCTTCCCTCTGTTGGACGAGCCTCACAGTCCTCACATTGCACACATACCACACACATGCACACGATACATCCATCCAGACGCAGAAACACACAAACACCAGTGCACACACTCACATTCCAAACATGCACATACAAATGTTCAGTCTGGAATGCATTTTTAGAGGAATTTAGTGATCTGTGTTGCCCTCTGGTGGAGGTATTGTGCTACTGCAGTGGACAAATTGGAAAATAGGATCCCTCAGTGGGTGAAATACTTTAAGTGGTCCTCTAATCATTACCTTTTTTTTTTTTTAATTATTTCAAATAATTCTGCTTTAAAAACTTTTTTTATAACTGTCTTAATAGGCCTTTAGTATTTATGGTTGTGGGCGAATGTAGGCTGTGGAATGTGTTTGCATGTGCAGTCGTGCAGAAATGTGTACTTGTGTGTGTTTGCTGCAGGGTGAGTGATGAGAAGGATGCTCGGGGTTACCTGCAGGCTCTGGCCACTAAGATGACAGAAGAGCTGGAGGGACTGAGAAACACCAGCCTGGGAGCGAGAGCCACGGTGACACACACGCACACACACACACACACACACACACACACTCACACAAACAAACACTGTTACCAACCACCCTAGAGTCAAATAAAATTCCTCTGTGTTATTGTTATGCAAGCACAAGTGACTGTGAGCTATGGAATGAATCAAATTGACGTGCATAAGTCTTATTTTCCTAAGATGATTAATGAATGTTATGAAAGGTCTTATTTGGCATTCATTTACATTAAAGTTATCCTGGCTTATTAACAGTTGTCGATCAGCACTAACATGCTTTCCGGGAACTCCGTCTGTCACTGTTTTTCATTTACTAACTTTTTTCCCCTCTCTGTTTCAGGACATGCCATGGAAGATGCGACGCTTCGCCAAGCTGGACATGTCAGCCCGTTTGGAGCTGCAGTCGGCCTTGGACGCTGAGATCAGAGCCAAGCAGAGCATCCAGGATGAACTGAACAAGGTCAAGGCCAACAGCATCGCCACAGACTGGTACGGGCACTTCACAACAGCAGTTAAAGAAGTTACTTTATTATCTAATTTAACAAATTCTGAACAAACCTCTGGATAACATTTGATGCAACATTGTCTCTGATCCACCAGTAAACTGCAGGATGTGGAAAGTAAAAACCAGGACCTCCTGGCTGAGATCGACAGGCTGAAGAAAGAGGCCGAGGAGCTGCGGCTACGAAGAGGTCGACATTTTTACCATTGCCATTAACAGTACACTGCGTGCTGACGTTGCACACTGAAACGTCTTGTGAGAGATTAGCACTATGAAAGAGGGATAATTACAGCCAGGGAAACAAATTAGAAGGTATTGCGTCAGCGGCCATATTTGAGAAATAAAGCCATGTGCTGTGTACATGAAAATGTATTGTTTCTGAGGTCAAATGGAACACCCCCCAGTTCTTAAACAGTCCTGTGACTCACTTTGTTTAAGTCACCCTTTGATGTTTTAATATCTCATACTTAACCACAGTTGTGTTATTTGTGCTGTGTCTGTAGGTGTCAAGCACCAGGATTCCCAGAATTCCTTCTTGGCTTTTCTCAACGCCCCCACCTCAGCGCTTGACCAGTTTGATGTAAGTATTCAAGAGTAAAAAAAAAAACCTTACATGGGTCTATTTGAATGTAGCTGATATGAGCAACCACGTATAAGATTTACAATCTATGATCATGATCAACATGGACGTCTTAAATCTCTTATATCTGCAGTTCACTGACTTATATCTGTGCTTTTTGTCATGCTTTTTTTTTGTTCACATGAATTTTTATTTTCATTTTATCTTTTTGGTTGTTTCCTTGCTTCATTCTCTGGTACATCAGGACTCTTATTCCTCATCTTCATCTTCTTTAATTGAGTTTTGGGAAGACGTAAGTTTGTCTTGGTTAGGCGGGGGTCCATGTGTGTTTGTAACAGTAGCTGTATGCTGTAGGACTCTGAACATTTTCCTAGCTGAGACAGACAGTGCAGATCTGTGTACATTGCACCTGTGAGTTTGTGCCTGTGCATCAGCGTAACTGTGAAGAAGAGCGGAACCACTGCAAAAAATGTCAGTCCTGTCAGTTAAAATGGTGTAAATTTAATTTTTCTTGAAAGAAATGGAAAAATAAATGGAGTAAGATAAATGATTTGCTTCTAGTGCATGTCCTGTACTTGTTAAGACTGATATTTTTGCAGTGTGCTGCCCTTTTATTCAGTTGCTTGCTAGTCCTTGTAGGCTAGTGGGTTATTTAAATAGCTCTACTGTAGCTTTCTAGCACTAGAACTTGAGTTGAACAGAACTGCAAAGTACTCAATACATTTTTTATAAATCCTTCATATACTCCATCTCTCATTTAGCTGTTTTGTTTGTTTTTTTCTTTTGATTTTGGTTTGTTTTTTCCCAGAAAGAGAACTTAAATCATCACTGTGCTCCATACTGACTTTCCCAGCTGCTCCCTTCCCATCACTATGTGGATTTTTTTTTCCATTTGCAAACATACAACCTCTTTATCCTCTGTCCTCAATTCAACCCTCGTGGACATACAGTCATCTAATGCAGTGATTCCCAACCGGGGGTACTGGTGGAATGTATGCAGTTAAAGCTGTGACTTGATTAAAGAAGTACATCCACATATATATGTTACAGAGATAAACAGCCAAATAGGATTTCAAATTAGTGCCACCTTCAGGAAATTTACAATAACAAGTAAGCTGCTCATCAGCCTGAATCTGGTGTAACAGGTGTTGCAGTTGAGTGTGTGTGAAAAGTAGTTAGCTAAGTAGGCAGAGAAGTTGACATAATTAGCTAAAAGTAAAGGATAAACAGCTATTAGCTGAAAACGTTTATGTCATTAGCAGTGTTAAGTCACATCCAGTTTCTAATCCATATATAAGAACATGATTGGTGACGATACCTTGGCTCAGCTGATGTTTGATGTGGGGTAACCCTACATCAAACAAGAACAGGTTGGGAACTGCTGGTCTCATGTAATACTCGCTCATATTACCATTTCATGTTTCTCCCTCAGTCTGTTTAAATGTGTGTTTTCAGCTCTGTTAGACAGCCTTTCTGATACTCACTCATCTCTGTGTCTCTGCCACTCTCTGCCTCTCCTGCCACTGAAGCGCTCGCCATCCGTTGGCCCAGCTAGCAAAGGCAGACGTGTAAGCACCATCACTGCGCTCTGTGATCTCATTGAGCCTTTCTAAATGTGCTGTCCTCGTCACGTCGATGTTTCATCTGTGTGTGCCCTTCCTGCGGATGTTTACTGTGGCTGTCAGATTGCATGGCAGGACTTCTGAAAACTGTTGTGTTGTCAAAGGCATTAATGTGTTGGATTTCTCATGTTTTATTGACATGGGGTGTTGCTACGTGTTGTGGCTGTGTTTATTGTTTCCTGTTTGTTTGTTTTTTTTTTTACTCTTCAGTGCAGCTTTGTGAATGGCCGTGCATGGTGTATGGTGTACGCTTGTGGTGTCTCAAATTAGCATGGTCACTGGGCTGTGATGTGTTCCCATGTGTTATATGTGGGTTGCAGTAAAGTTGTGGTCAGCTCTCTTCTATAGCTTTGAAAGTCCAATGGATGTTACCACAATATCTGTTTATCCTGTTTTCCATTTGTATATTATGGCACCCGCCCTTTTCTCTAAGCATGGATGCTGCATATTGTTTTCTGGTTTGTTTTGTTAACTAACTCTCTCCCTCTCCTTCCCTTCCTCCTCTCATCTTCCTCTGTCCATCTGCCACCTTATTCCTCCCCATATCTCATCCTCTTTCCTTCCCCTCATCCTCTTCTCCTTTACTTGCATCTCGTTGTTTTTGTCCTTCTTTTCTCACCTGTCTCCGCTCCTCCATCCTTTCTCTCTCTCCTCAGGTGGACTCTATGGATAACTTCACCCCCTCCAACACTCCATCACGGGAAGATGACCCTAAGTCCCACCTCAAGTCCCGCTCACGTTCACCCTCCATGGCTAGTGATATGGAGCCCATAGAGGTCAGACCACCCCTTAGTCTGGGAAAGAAATGCATGTGTTCTTGTATAGAGGCTGGTATCCTGCCCGCAAGGTTTTGTTCCCTCGTGAAGTACAGTGTCAGAATCTGGTGGTTGGATGGTATTTCCCATTGCGTGTCACCAGTTAGAAAGCCTCTCTCTAAATATGGCATCTGTAAATGTTTCTCATACCAATGCAGCTGACAATGTTCAATGAAGATTCAGCAGTTACTCAGAGCAACTCAAAATACTGATCTTGTCAAATAGGTCAGCCATTGTGAGTTTCAAGTAACTCAGTTATGGAGAAAAGCAAGAAGTATAACTAAAAGAAGGAGAACATTGAGGCTCAGCAGTAGATTCAAATCTAAATTCTATCAATTTATTGCCACCTGTAGCTTCGTCACCTCCATTGTTACTTCTGACCTTGTTCCAGGCTTTTTCTTTTTTTCATGTCCCTCATTCAAAACCACAACCAAGATCCAGCGATGTATCTCACTGCTCGACGTTTGTGTGTTCTGTCATACAGTTGATAGACCATCCTCCCCGTACAGTCCAGACCCCCACCATGCGCTCAGGAGGGTATGGCAGTATTGGGCGCTCCTCACCTAAGGTTAGAGGTTTTTCTGGAGGATGGCACTTCATTGTTGGACAGCCCTGCCACAGTTATGTTAATTCGCACTGATTATGTCTCTTATGTATTCTTGCTTGTTCATTTATTCTCCGCAGTCCAAAGCACATCAGTTTGTGGTGAAGACCTTCACCACACCCACTAAGTGCAACCGGTGCACTTCCCTCATGGTGGGGCTCATACGTCAAGGTTGTACCTGTGAAGGTAAGTACAGGACGTGTAGAAGGTGAAGGAAAATACATTAGATTGAGTCTGCCTTTCCAAGGATTTTTAAGTCTGGTACTTGACGAGTCAAACCTCTCATTTGTCTGCATCTTGTCCCTGTCTGTCTCCTTGTCCAGTGTGTAACTTCTCCTGCCATGTAACCTGTGCGGACAAGGCTCCAGCTGTGTGTCCTGTACCCCAGGACCAGACCAAGGGCCCGCTGGGTATCGACCCTCAGAGGGGGATTGGTACTGTGTATGAAGGGCACGTCAGGGTGAGTGAGACTGACAGAGACTTCAGTTGTCTATGTTGAATTGAAGTCAGTTGGTGATCGGAGACCTTGAGACAAGGTTTCTCAGTTGTTTACTTCACCTGAAGCCAAATAGACTTTGGCTTTCACTGTCCCTGCTTTCTTTTTGAAACTGCACAGAGGTAAACATGAAATATAGCTTTCAGTGGACACATGGATCTGAGGCAAAATTAATTTTTATATAGGTTTATATAGCTCCAAATTGGAGCTACCACTAAACCATGTTTTCATGCTCTAGGTGCCCAAACCGACAGGAGTGAAGAAGGGTTGGCAAAGGGCGATGGCTGTGGTGTGTGACTTCAAACTGTTCCTCTACGAACTGGGAGAAGGAAAAGCCACACAACCAAGTGTAGTAGTCAGCCAAGTCATAGATATGAGGTAAGAGTATAATTTAAAAGAATATATTTCCATTTCATATCAGCATCCTGGCTGTTCAGCTGCATCTTCAGCCTGAGGTAGTTTACTGTGTGCTGCAAACAAACAGTACAGCAAGGAAACGTATTGAAGATACCAGATACTAAATTAATGTGCACATTATTTTTTTGATTTGTTGATCAATCATGTAGTCTTTGAAATGCTTAAAAAAATACTTAAAAATGGGAGTCACAATTTTGCTGAGGCTTCATGTCTCACCTTTGATCTCAATCGTGTCATACAGGGATGAAGAGTTTTCAGTCAGTTCTGTCCTGGCCTCTGATGTTATCCACGCCAGCCGCAAAGATATCCCCTGTATATTCAGAGTAAGTCCTTTTGATTGTCTGCAACCAAGCAGCATAAACACCGCTAGATACCAAATTGCTGTTCAACACCTCATGTAACTCCCGTCCCTCTTCTCTCCTCAGGTGACAGCGTCCCAGCTCTCCCCCTCCAGCAGCCACAAGCCCTCCATCCTGATCCTGGCCGACAGCGATCAGGAGAGGAACAAATGGGTGGGGCTCCTCAACGAGCTCCACCGCATCCTCAAGAAGAACAAGCTCAAGGAGCGCTTTGTCTACGTCCCCAAGGAGGCCTACGACAGCACCCTGCCGCTCATCAAGACGACACAGTCTGCTGCTATCATAGGTGGGCCCTCAACACTCACATCGCTGCTTAAAAAACAGATTAGCTCGACAAAGAGAGTCTGCGGGATGACCAGAGGTACCACAGGAAGCAATTAGAATGTGTCACTGCTGATCAAGATCCCACATTATCTATAAAAGAATGGTTCCTTGTTTATGTATTTGCAGAGTAGTTGTTCAGATGGAGCCGCTTTTACAGATTGCTAATTAGCTGAGAGAAACTGTCTGAGTCCAGCAGTTTTCATCATGTTATGAAAATAGAAACTAGCCGATTAGAACAGTTTCTACACAGAAGCCCTTTTTGTGTCCCTTACTGGCTCTGAAATGGCCTTCCCACTTCATTTGCTCTGCCCTCAGATCACGAGCGCGTCGCCCTGGGTAACGAGGAAGGCCTTTTTGTCATCCATGTCACCAAAGATGGTAAGAGCTAGTCTGTAACATCTGTTCTGTGTCATTGTTCACTTGTTTTCATGCCACTGCGCCGGTGGCAGCCGTGGATGGAGGCATTATGTTTTTGGGTTGTCTAACCATCTGTCCGTCCCACTGTGCTGAAACTGATATCTCAGGAACGCCGTGAGGGAATTCCTTCAGATTTGGCCCAAATGTTCAGTTTGACTCAAGGATGACCTGATTAGAATTTGGTGGAAAGTTGTCGGTCAAGGTCTCTGTGACCAAACAAAACATTTTTCTTGCCATAACTTAGGAATTCATATGCTAACTCTGACCAAATTTCTCGCTAATGTCCCATAGGACAAAATGATGAAGTGATGGCGTCTTATATCCAAAAGGTCGTCTTCAAAGTCTTCACTACATATATTCTGAGTCTGGACAAACTGGAGAATTCTGTCCTTTCCCCTTGATGCTGTTTTGAATGTGTTAGCATTAATAGAGAGTGGATTGATGACCAGCGCGTTCCTCTTCCTCAATCCCCAGAAATAATCCGGGTGGGGGACAACAAGAAAGTGCACCACATCGACCTGATTCTCCAGGAGCAGCTGCTGGCGGTCATCTCCGGCAGGAACCGTCATGTCCGTCTCTTCCCCACGCAGGCCCTGGACGGCCGCGAGACAGACTCCTACAAGCTGGCAGAAACAAAGGGCTGCCAGACCATCGTGTCTGGACCCGTCCGCAACGGCTCGCTCACCTGCCTCTGCGTGGCCATGAAGAGACAGATCATATGCTACGAGGTAGAACCTGCTCTCCAAATGATCGTTTCTTTCAAGCTAACTGTGCTAGCTTATTTAGTTCTTTTTATCTGCTGCTGTAAAACCAGTTTCCTATTTGTCCTCGTGCACTCCAGGTGAATAAGAGTAAAGCACGTCATCGCCGGCTGCGAGAGCTGCAGGCCCCGGGGCCCGTTCAGTGGATGAGTCTGCTCAGCGAGCGTCTCTATGTAGGATATCAGTCTGGCTTCACCCGCTACAGGTACTCCACCTGTCGACTGATCTAAACACAGTGGAGATGTTCCTTTTTTGTTTTGTTACTGTTTTCATTTGTTTATTCATATTTGCTCACTCCCTGCTGAAATAAATATAAATAATGTATAACTATATTTACTTCTTATTATTTCTCCACAGCGTCCATGGTGACGTGTCCCCTGTCAGCCTGCTGCACCACGAGGACCACACCCTGGCCTTCATCCCCCAGCAGGGCCTGGATGCCCTCTGCGCCGTGGAGATTTCCAGCAAGGAACTGCTGCTGTGCTTCAGCGCCATAGGAGTGTATGTGGACTCCCAGGGCCGCAGGTCACGTCAGCAGGAGCTGATGTGGCCAGCTGTTCCCAACGCTGCCTGTGAGTGCAGGAATGATTGACTTACACAGTGATAGTTAAAAGAGGGCGAACGGTCATAGTATTCACCACGAGCTTGTCAACTAAATAACTATGCCTAAAGTATTGCTTTAAGTGTTAACAGTAAAAATTGACTCAAGGAACTACAAATGCTGCTTCCTTTTGTCCAGGCTACAACGCCCCCTACCTGTCAGTGTACAGTGAGAACGCTGTCGATGTGTTTGATGTCAACACCATGGAGTGGATTCAGACCATCCCTCTCAAGAAGGTCAGTGCTGTGGTCTGTTTGACTGAAGCTTCGGCAGAAACAGACTGCCCAGTGAATCAGACAACCTGAGGTGTCTCTGGCTCCACCTGGTGGTTTAGATGAATGAATGCTATTTATTAATCACCATAGTAATCTGACTGATTCTTCTTATTGCCACCTTGCCACATCACTTCAGTGAATTTCTATGATGATCAGAAATGAGTTGTTGAAAGTGGATTGATAATAAAGTTCTCTGCTTCCCCTTCAGGTGCGACCTCTGAATGTCGACGGCTCTCTGAACCTGCTGGGACTGGAAACAGTCCGGCTTATCTACTTTAGAAACAAGATGGCCGGTAAGAATGCACGAGCGTGTCATGTGAAGCATCACAAGTCTGAAACTACTAAAATGTCAAGTCTCAGATTTAATCCATTGTGGTCTGAAGAGTGTTCTGGCAATTTTGTACTAAAAAGCACAGAGTCGTTCGTTGTCTTTCTGTGGGCTTCTATAAGGCTGTTGTATCCATCCGTTGTCATTGCAGAGCTTGAACTTTCTACGTTTTTGAACTATTTTGAAGCAGTTTGTCACCATCTGTTCTTCATATGCCGTGTAGAACAAAAGCAACTTGAGTACCAGTAGAAAGTTCGACGTGCCACTCTCAGTGAATCTGCAACACTTTGTCGCCTGTCATGTAAACACGCCTGTGCCTTTGTTGTGATCTTCCAGAGGGTGATGAGCTGGTTGTCCCGGAGACATCAGACAACAGCAGGAAGCAGATGGTGCGCAGCATGAACAACAAGCGACGCTTCTCCTTCAGGGTGCCAGAGGAGGAACGCCTTCAGCAGAGGAGGTAGTTTACCTGCAGCACGAGGCAGCACTCTGTATAGCGCTGTGCAGTTGATAACAATTTTTATTATATTTTATTATATTAAAAAAAAAACAAATAGTAAACCATTCACAGGTTGACCTTGAGTAAAACCACATTTCAGCATCATGTAACGTGTAATGTGTCTGTTCTGGCCTCTTTGTTACTCTGAGCCTTTTTGTTCCTCTGCTCATCTCGTGTGTGTGTGTGTGTGTGTGTGTGTATGTTTGTGCTTCCAGAGAGATGCTGCGAGATCCAGAGATGAGGAACAAGCTGATCTCCAACCCCACCAACTTCAACCATGTAGCCCACATGGGACCGGGAGACGGTATCCAGATCCTTAAAGACCTGCCCATGGTACGTACAGACAGACATACTGAAAAACAGAGGCACATACACAAACATACACAAACACAAGGGGAAACACTTGGGAAAGAAACACACGTATACACACAGGACACGAAAACAAAATAGCACTGGGATTGTTTAAGATGTGTGTGTTTGTAGACCTGCTTCTCCAGAACCAGCACCCCTCCCTGCCCTTTATCCTCTGATGTAGCATGCTAACACTGGCATTTAAACAGAGACAAACTAACCTGAGAGGCTTAGCTGAATCACATAATGACCCTCCTCACCCTCATGGGTCTTTGTCCTCTAAAGTCCACTCGTCTTGCTCTCTGACCTGCTGTGTGTTTATGAAGATCGTGCATGCGTGTCTGTCTGCCCACGCCTCAGTGGCCAGTCACATAAGAGCCACGTTCATGTTCAGCTCATGAGCATGTTGTGTTTATAACTGCACCTCCTCACCCCTGTCCCCTGCACTGCACTCTGTCTCGTACGCGTGTGTGTGTGTGCGCGTGTGTGTGTCGGCCCTGTTGCGTGTTTAAACCAGAACGTCCGTGTTCAGGAGAGCCGAGCGGGCTTCAGCGGTTCAGTCAGCATCCCCTCCATCACCAAGAACCGGGCCGAGCCGGGCCGTTCCATGAGCGCCAGCAGCGGACTGGGCATACGTGAGTGACAGCAGCACATCGGCCCTCTTCACATGTGACCTGTCCTCCTGCAGGGTGAACCGTTTTCAAGTCGTTTCATGTTTCCTCCACTCACTCTCTCTCTCTCTCACTCCACAGGCTCGTCCTCACAGAATGGCAGCGCTCTGCGCAGAGAGCTGTCAGGGGGAAGCTACGGATCCAAACGGCAGACCATGACATCCCCCTCTGAGAGCTCCCTGTCCTCTGGTGGAGGCATGGACTGTGGCGATGCTCCACTGTCACAGTTTGACAGAGAGGTTAGTTCATTCATTGAATATGCAGCTTCATGTGCGGTTGACTGTCAGCATCTGGTGTAAAATACTGTATCTGTAAGAGAGGAGCGAGAGCTTGGCATGACTCACCTTAACAACTAATTTTGTCTTAATTACATACTTCTGATTCTACTAACTGTTAGTTCAAATCAGGCCACATCTGCTTGGACAGATTGTTGTATAGCCACTTAATAGATCTGATTACGGAGTTACTGTCAACCCAGCATCAGCTTTGTATGAACAAGTCCAAATGCAGATCCTGATTGTCTCCTTGCCATGCGATTGTAGAAGCTAGTTTTCAAATATTTCAAACGCCGACCACATTGTTCCCCATTCAAAGAACTCCTCCCTCTGTCCCATCTGTCACAAACATCCCAGCCTCTGGGTGCAAGCCTCTCACCTCATCCCACCTCTCTGCGCGGTTGGTTAGCTCCCTGTGATGTCAGCGCCTTGTAGTGAACGCAGTCAGCTCGCTGAAGCCTCCTCTCTCCTGGTAGAGACTGTTAATGATGCCTGCTGTGTTCTTAGCTCGGGCTTATTGTCGCCTCAAACGACAGAAAGAAACACTGTGACAGTTAGTTTTTATTATGTCCCTCTAACAGTGTGTACTCCTCCTTGAACCTGCAGTGCAGAACTTTTGTAGCAATGGGAGAAATTACACGAACACTGTTGACCAGTTTATGATGCCATAGGCTCCATCATACTCCCCTGTCACTACGGTTGCTCCCTCACCACAGATTTGAAACCTCCAGTATGCTGGCGGCTCAGTCGGCATCGTGTGAACTCATTTGGCAAAGACTTGGATGTAACAGATCTTCGTGTATGTGGAAAAGTCCCGCACTGCAGCTTTAAGACCTTACTTGACTGAGGCAGTGGTGCCCTCAACACTGGTTTTGTATAGTTTAATCAGCGTTGGTTGTGGAATTCCCTCACACAAGTAGAATGACTAGAGTCCAAGAGTAACTGCAGTACGGAACCCTCATCTACCCACCTACCCCACCCTCAAACCGCCTGCCATCCCTCCTGTGGCTCCCCATCCTCATGGCCCATAAGCCTGGACGCCGCCAGCTCCATTTTGCCCCATTCCTTGCCTCCCTTCACCCTCACCCAGCTGTGCCTCGCCCTCCCTGCCCCCACCCCAGCATGTTGTCTGTGGGCTGGGCGCTGAGTCTGAACTCTCCTCTGCAGTGGCAGGCAGTCTCACCGTCGGAGAAGACCCCCGATCTGAAAAGGGCTTTAAGGACCCTGCTTAGTAAG
This sequence comes from Chaetodon auriga, assembly GCF_051107435.1. Classification (NCBI taxonomy): domain Eukaryota; kingdom Metazoa; phylum Chordata; class Actinopteri; order Chaetodontiformes; family Chaetodontidae; genus Chaetodon; species Chaetodon auriga. The sequence continues at coordinate 17,586,838 of NC_135091.1, read as the reverse complement.
ATGAAGGTAATGTCAACAGCTGCAACCAAACACACCACTGAGAGCACCGTGTCTCTGAATATGCACTCACATGCAGAACACAGTGGAGGCTTTTAGTATGTGTAAGCGAAGGCATTAGCATGAGGTGCGTTTACAACACAAATATACTGCAGTCACATGCTGTCAGCGAAACCCTTGGCCGCCCCACAGCCCCTCGCTGCACCGTTTACGCTCCGTCATGTCAGCAGCATCTGATGGCTTGTCACATCTTCCACCAGAGCATCAGCTGCACCATCAGTCCGCCCCTCACCCGGCCTGCGTCATTTTTGGTTGCTGATCAAATGGTGCAAAAGCTGCTGCCCGGCCATTTTGCATACATTTCTTCCACCGCTGCCCACACAGCCAATCACAGAGCATGTCTGCTTCCACACAGCCTGCCCATGTTTCCAACAACTAGGCCAGAGGGATCCACAGTAATAAGCACACTGTGTATTCAGGGCTCCACCACCACCCTGAGCACATATTACATATTAGAGAGTACAACCAATGTTTCTTCAGACATGTTTAAAGACAATATGTTTATATAAGAAAAATGAAAATTGAAATGAAAGAAATTCTCAATAAACAACATAAAAAGATGGAGGCTGCAGCTACAGCTAGTAATGCCTCCCCTTCCTACCATGCATCTTTAATGTGGGAAGGTAATGTTCTGTAACGTTAAAGAACATGTGTAATCACCTGACAAAGACATTGATCATACATCGGAGTGCATCTCAACAGCTGCATGGTTTGAGGTGAACTCTGACGCTTCTCTGCTTTCATTCGTTCTTATGGGTGAAGGCTGAATGCTTCAAACACCATGTCTCACAGACAAAGACTTATACACAATGTAGCCGGGCAGTGCTCCACCCAATCTGCACGAATGATACATATCGTCAGTTTTAAATGGCAATATGCCTGAAAACTGCCCGTCTACATTGACTTCTGACAGGCCTTTATATATGTGTGTGTGTGTGTGTGTGTGTGTGTGTGCTGTGAGACGCAGACGGCTTGTTGTAGGATGTCCAGTGTGAGTGTGTGATGTGTCAGTGTAGCCATAGATGGTAGAAAAGAGGCTGTGGTGCGACAGCGCTCATCGGCCACGCGTGTTTGTGCAAGTTTAGGTTGGATCCGAACAGGAGACTATTGTTGTCCATCAAAGTAGAGTCACTGAACCAGAAAAAGATGTCTTCATGCAGCACATGAGATCATTCTAAAGCCCCTAACTGAATTATCACTGAAGAGGAAAGAGAACCACACACGCTGTCCCTCACATGTCCTGCGTTTGGACCAAACTACTCTGCTTGTGTCAGAGGGAAGCAGTGGCAGGTATCATGTCCCTTTTTATTTTTTTTTTATTTTTTTTTGGGGGGGGGGGGGGGGGGGTTGAATGTCTTCACACTGTATGTGTTGTACAGTATGAAGGTTTAACCCACATCCCACCCCCCCACCCCCCCATCAGGCCTGCATGCACGTTTATTTGCCTTCAGCTGATCACTTCTGGTCAATTGAGCCGTTCATCTGCTGATGATGTGGAATGTAGTGGAAGACGAGGTCAGGGTGGGAACAATGTGATGCAGTCTGACTTCACGTCTGTCCTCCTTCCCCAACAGCACATTGAGAATGAGCAGAGACAGACGTCCTTGTGAGAAGGTGCATGTTTACCAAGAGCAGAGAGTCACACAGTCCAGGCAGAAGCAGTCCTAGTCATTTATTTCATACCTTTGTCAGCCCAGACAGTTTCCACTTTCCTCAGTAGAAATTATAGATGCTGTAATTGATCTTCTGCTGACATCATCTCATTTATCTACTTTGTCCTCTGTCCCTTTATTTCACTTCATCTCAAACTCCCCCCTTTCTACATGCCCCCCCCCCCCCCCCCCCCCGCTCTCTTTCTCCTCTTCCTCCTCCAGGACTCGGACTCCCCGCGCCACTCCACGGCCTCCAACAGCTCCACCTTCAGCAGCCCTCCCAGTCCGGCCTCCCCACACAAGACCAAGTCCCTGTCCCTGGAGAGCACAGACCGGATGGGCTGGGACACATGAGCCTCCGCCAGCTTGTCGTCCCGCCCACCGACCGACCGACTGACCGACCGACCGACAGCACAGGACTCCAAACCCTCCTCTTCCCTCCTCCACTGCAGCCTCTCGCATCCTCTCTGAATACCCCCCCCACCCCCCACTGCCCAGAGAACTGCACCCCCTGACGAACATTTGTCCCACTTTCCAAGCTCACTTTGTCTCTCATCGTACTTCCAGGACGGGGCAGAAACACTAAGAAAGAGTCTCTCTGAGGGAAATTGTGAGAAGTTAGCAAAACCGAGTGGTCGCGTACATGTGGGTGTTGATGTTTGAGGGTGCAAGTGTGTGTGTGCGCGTGTGTGTGTGTGAGTTTGAGAGAAGCTGTATGCGCTCGCCAGCGTGTGTGCATGTGTTTCTTCAGAAAGGGCATACGATATAGGAATGAAAACCACCCGTCTCGGCTCGCGTCGAGCTTCACTGACACCACTCAGTCCACGGCCCCCTGATTCATTCAGAGACTCGAAAACATCACAATGCAACAACAAAAGAAGAGGATTATTATTGAGAAAATGATTTGTACTTGTACATAGGACCCTTTGGGTTTTAGGGGACAATATTTTAATTTATTTATCAAAGGGAGGAAGGGGTGGTTTGCTTCATGGCCTGAATCAGACGGGTGGAGTTTAAACCCCTTCCTCAGTTCCCTCACTTGCTTTCTCTTTGGGTGCTGCAGAAATTGAAAATGCTTAAAAAAAAAATAAGAGAGAGAGGAAAGCAATGATTTACCTTTTTTTTTTTTCTTTTACTCATGCTATTAAGTGCAGTGACTTTATACTTTTAATTTTTGACCATCAGCAAAAAGCAGCGTTAATAGTGCCGGCTCCTCTGACATCATCACTGCTCCTCTGTGCTACTCCCTTCCTCATTGGTCCAGTGTGAGTGACGTCATCCAGCAGACCTGGACGTGTCCTCCATTGTAGTCTAGACGTTCCACTTTGCTGTACAACCAAACTGACCAAGTCACAGGTTCCCATCACAGTAATGTACATAGGTTCAAAGTAGAGAGTAATATATGAGAAGGAAAATACTATAGAGAACTACACGGGAAAGAACAAAAATCCTCCTTGGCTTTTATTTTCCTTTTTTCTTTGTTTTGAGAGTGATTTGGGGTTGTATTCACACAAAAAGCCATTTTAAACCACTTTCCAGTTTTCTTTTTCTACGATTGATTTTAGATTTGTTTGTTTTATATTGTACGTATGGCACACACTGTGTGTTTGTTCTGTTTGTTTTTTTCCCCACTGTTTGCATTTGAGTGAAGAAAATTCATGTATGGATCAACACTACTGCCCGTACTGTAGAGTGAACACGAGCATTTATCACGAACCTGCTAGCACACATATATCTACAGACACACGCACACACTGAGGTGGTGTTTTTATGCAGCAGATGCCTTGTCCTGCTCCACCTCTGGCTGTTAGAGGTGAAGCGGCTCTGATCGTTTAATCAGCAGTTAACGTGTGTGTTTAAATTCACTGTGGTATCTGGATGGAAAAGATCAGTCCTTCCACTAAGCTTGATTTAACCAAAAATGGACAAAAGAGGGAGACTGTGATACGACGTGTCTTTCTGACAGCCTTTGCATATTGTGAACGTTTGATCTGTTCATTACAAAGCGATATTTGTTAGAGCTCTTGATTAAAAAAAAAAAAAAAAAAGAACACTAAAAGGAGAGTATAAACACTTAGAAGCTGCGAGAAAGTCAGCACTTGGGTTCCTGTTTGTGTTGATAAAGTGCAGATGAAATGACCTTGGCGATGCCTGTGATCTGTCAAATGATCAGCTGGATCTCGGTTTGTCTTTGGCAGAGTGGAAAGGCCTGAGAGTGTTTTACGGAGTGGCAGCTCCTGGCTGCAGAGCGGGGCGTTCACAGCCAAAAACCTGTTACCTGTGTTCATCTCCTTCACAGGGCAGACTGGGGTCAAACTGTAAGGGAACAATGTGCGCGGAGCTGAAACCTGACACTGTCCTGACATGAGACGCTAAATTTAACGTGGTATTATCCGTAAGAATACACACCCTGCACTCTTATTATGGCCTGTTGGTGCTCTTTAGTCCTCATCAGAGAATTTTTGGGGAACCTGCTCCTCGTCTTCTAATGCACAGGGCCGCGTCCTGGAACAGAATCCTCCTGGTTATTCCGCTTGAAACAAGAAGTATTTTGGTGGTCATTCCTGTCGATTCCCCTGTTAAAACTGAACAAAGTAGCTCTAAAAACAACTCATTCCAGGTGTTTTTTTTTTTTTTTAGTATTCCATTTTATATGAAGAGAGAAGGAGAGGTTTGGAGCTCCTCAGTGCGACTAAGCTGGTTTTATTCCAAACAAACGCCTCTTTGAAACTTTTTAAGCTAGTAAGTCTCCTTAGTTCCTGCTGGAGTTTATCTGTAGAATGTATTAGGTGGGGGTGGGAGAACTGTCGTAGCCAGTTTTATTATCGGCCATTATTGTACAGAAAAGCTGATCCTAGATATCCCAGTTTAAGGAGAGGGGAAGAGAAACTCAGGAAATGTCAGAACCAATGATTTCTTTTCATTTAGATGAAAATGGGTGTGTTAGAGGTTTGTTTGACGGATGGATGGATGGACGGCGCGAGAGAGGGACAGATGAATCTGGCTGTAGTGTACAGTAGATGTGACCCGGGTGGAGACAGCAGGATGGTGCAGGTGGTGAGGACTATAAGATGTAAAAAACAAAAGAAAAAAAAAAAAAGATGAAATGTTTTCAGGGGTGAAGGGTGACAGGTGCTTTGACGGCTGAGGTGCCACAGTGGTAACATTTAAGAGAAGGAAAACCTAAAACAAAAAAAATTCAAACGCCTTTGCATTTCAGTGAGGTCTTATCTACAGTACCTTCTATATTATTTTGCTCTTTCATATCATATTACACTTTGTTTTTTTTTCTAGGATTGCTTTGTAATAATTTGTACAGTTTTGCATGTTATAGATGTAATCATTTTTGTTTTCGGTTTGTTGTTTTACTTTGACTTCCTCCTTTTTGAACGGTTTGGGCGTTTTACTGAGGATAACCCACTACAGGTGATGTAGATTCTTTTTTGCACAAAAAATATTTAAGGTGTAAGGTCAAAACAAAAATAATGTATGGAACTGGCTGCCACACTTATGTGGAGAACTCATTATATTAACCTGACTCCGATGTATTTCAATAAAGCGGAGGGCTGTTACAAATACAAACCCAGTGTGCTGCTGTGTGGTCATTACTCACAAACATGCGTTCTTTAAAAAAAAAACTTTATTACAAATCAACAACAAAAGTTCCGTTTTTACGTCAACACTCAACTTTTGCCATTAGAGGAAATGTTGGTCTAACATTTTACAGTAGCTATACAAGTAAGGACACATTCTTAAACAGGACAAACTACTTGGAATTTGACTCTAAGGGCGAACTATCATCTATTCAAAGTGTAAAAGTGTGTTCAGACAGAAGTCAATTGTTAACCAACTGTATGTTAGCTGCAAGCTAGTTAGCGACAGACACACTGGCTGTCTGTGAGAGTGTTGCTGTGTTTTCAGCTTCATCTCTTGATTTTTTCCCTCATTAAAGCGGATTCATAAACACGTCTACTTGTGTCTTCACACTGATCCTGTGAGTAAACACGCCGCCTGCACAACTGGCTTCACATTCTGTCTCAACACACAGTCATAAGGCAGGAGTTTGGATTCAGCTTGTTTCCCGTATTTCAGCCCTTCACATCCTGACGAACCACAGATGCAGACATTTTTCTTGTCATCGTGGCGTCATCGCACAGACGCAATGAAGTACTTCAATATAAAAAGGAAACGGCTTTTAAAATGAGACAAGGCTTTCGTAAAGTTCAGCAGTCATGTACAGCACGTGTAGTGTTTGCCACAGGGCGTTTGTTCCTTAAAGTTGCCTTTATAAAGGGGAGTTTACCATTTGAAAATGATGGGATGGCAGTAGCTGGTAAGCGTTTAAAAAAAAAGTACCCTGCTTCCACCCTCCTGAAGGCTCGTAACGTCCACGGTCCGTCAGATCCTGTTCAGAGTCCTTCATATAAACAAATACAGTAAAAAACAATCCAGTGCAGTCTGTCAGCGCTGGTCACACTTTGTTCTCGACTGGCGCAGTAACGCAGGTCCAGCAGTGAAGCCTCGTCATCATTTTCCAGTGTCAGCTAACCACAGGTCACCATCAGGACCACGAAATCCATCACAGTTTTGTAAACCGGACAAAAAAAAAAAAAACATTGTGGACTTCAGTTTTTGGGATCAGCTAGTCGGTCGAGTAAAGCTGAGAGGACATCTTAAGGCATCGATCCACACTCGGTCCTCTTAATTTGGCTGGCTGTAGCCCTATTCTAACTCTGCGCTGTCACGCTTACTGTGGATCCTCACACATTCTTAAACTTCTAGAAAAAGAAAACTCATCTTTCCTACTTTCACTTCTACTCATCCTGTCGTCCTCAGAAGTATCCACGAAAAGTGGCTTACAGCCAGGTTCCTGTTCAGGCGGTGGCCCCGTCCTCCTCCAGGACCCTGTGGATCCCATTTCCGGGGACACTGAGAACAGCTTGGGTGGCGCTGCTGAGGTCCCTGATGCTGCTGTGCCGTGATTGGCTCTCCAGTCGCTGGGTGGAGCCGTGGCGCGACAGGCTGTCCAGGCGATTGATGCTGCAGTGTCTGGACTGTGATTGGTCGTTGAGGCGAGGCATGCTTCCATAGGGCAGCCGGTCGTCTGCGGCCCGGAAACTGGAGGCTGTGTATCTGAGAGAGACAAAGACGCAAACATTAGCATCAGGAGCCGATCTACAGGAAAAGCACTGCAGCGCAGAAGAAGAAAAACAGCGCCATGACACATGTGAAGCAAAAGAGACCCACCTGCCGTCTCGGGAGCGGTGCAGGCTGCCGTGGTAGCTGCTCATCTTGGAGCGTGCGCTGCGGACCGAGCCGGCCCTGCTGGTGCTGGCGCTGGGCGGCTCATCCAACATGGCCAGGTGGGTGGACGAGGCATGGGTGGAGGTCCCCTGGGTGGACGTGCCCCGTGACTTCCTCACGATGGGCGTGTTGGGGTCCCTGAGCAGCAGCTGGGCGAAGTCGGGCTCCTGGAGCACCTGACGGCTCTCATTCACCATCGCGCTGCAGCAGGGGAAGGAGGAGGGCAGGGAGGGGGTGGAGGTGGAGGAGGTGGAGGAAGAGGAGGAGGAGGAGGAGGGGAGCGGAGGCAGGGAGGGCAGAGAGAGTCGCAGGAGGGTGGGCAGGGAGAGGGGGAAGGTGGTGGGGTGGTGGGTGTGGTAGAAGAGGATGGAGGAGTGTGTGGAGCAGGCGGTGGGAGAGGGGGTTAATGCTCTGAGTTTGGAGGGGAGGGGAGTGAGCGCAGAGAAGGGCCTGTGTTCACCACCAAGCCACACACACATCTACACACACTGCGCTACGGCTACACACACTGAGCCGGAAACAGCAAGAGACTGGAAACGTCTTTAATGGACTTCATACAGCTCGCTTTGAAAGTGCATTAGTTGGAACGAGGAGACTGTGGGAGCTACCGGCGACCCACTGAAGAAAGAACCACATGACTCAGCATCAAACTTCTACGAGTGACTCCTGCAGACTGTTAGCGTTCAGATCATACTGCTCAGCTCAAAGCTCTCATCGTGGTCACAGCACACATCCACTTGCTAGTGGTCGCCTTTGTTGGTGCAGTACTAACGACTGTTAGTCAGTGAAACCACGAGCAGGACCTGCTCCCTCTTTAAGGATTTTCTACTAACATATTAGCATCATATATTTCAACCCTATGTGTGTAAAGCTGCGCCTGTAGAATTTCCTTTGATGACAAACAGTGTGACAGAAAACATCCTGAAGCACCCTCGGTGTGTGTGCAGTACGTACTCTTTGCGTCGCTTGCCGTGGAAGAAGCTGGCCCACTCGAAGCAGGTCTTCTTACTGCCCACCCAGAACACCGAGGGGATTCCTACAATCAGCATCATCAGGTACTTGATCAGGAACAAGACCAGGTCCGGACGACTGGTGTGCTCCACCTGTAGGACACACACACACACACACACACACACACACACACACACAGAAGATGTGGTTATTGTGGGATGTACAGGTTTGTGTGTGTGTGATTGAGACAGTGCTGGAAGGGGGAAGAAAAACAGATCAGTCAGAGTGAGTGGGTGTGTTTGGTGGACTGGGAGGATGTAGAGAGACAGTCTGCAGCAGCTACACCCACATGCTGAAGGGCCTGAGGGCAGGAGTGTGGAGCTCGTTCAGAGGAGGACTGACTTCCTGCATGACGGGCTGACTGCCAATCACATCCCATTTCCAAACCCAGATTTAACCATAAAGCAACGCTGTGATCAAAGTCTGAAGTGTACAAAACTACTCATGTGTGCTTTGCTGTGTTTCCACTTCACCTGCAGCACGTTGGCAGGTGAGACTCACCTGAACACACACAGCACACGACATTGAGCAGCAGCTGCACGACAGCGCTTCCACAGCCATGGAGTTACGTCACTGAGTCCTGCATGTCAACATCAACATGTATGAACTAATGAAAAGGTTCACGCCTGCTGACAGACTGTGTTCATTCATACCCTGCGTGCATGTGTGTGTGTGTGTGTGTGTGTGTGTGTGTGTGTGTATACTCAATATCATCCCTGACAGCTTTGCTGGAAGCATCAACACCACAGCAGCCGACACACTGTCTGTCATCTGTCTCTGTCATGGCAGCTGATGACTAATATTTGCTTCAAGCTACAGCAGATTTTCTGGCGCTCTCGTTTATTGTGGTTCTGTTTATCTTCTTACCACCTCTCTTCCACGATCACTCTGCGGCACAAGGAAGAACCTCGTGGCTGCATGAACACTGTACAGATACGATTCAACAGATTTGTGTTTCTGTTGTGCTCGGTATGTTTTTGAAGCGTTCAGTTCATAAAAATCTTCAAGTTCTGAAATACTGACTGTGTGCGACTGGATGAACGTTCTTATTTGCAGGCGTGAAACGTAAGGCAACGTGCAAACAGGTTCAAAGTGCTGTTTCAGAACCATAAAGTGAAGCTGAGCTCAGACTGAGGTCATTTATGTCCAACAGAGCAGGACGACGCTGTGCACAGTCACCACACTGCTGCTCTCTGCCACAGCAACAGCAGCACTACAGCTGGCACGCAGCAACACACACACATACACACACTATCTCCTACTCTCTCACCGGCTCTCATATGTACGTACACACACACACACACACACATGTGCACTCATGCAGTCACACACCCAGATGTAGCCATGATGGCCTCATTATGAGTGGGCCGGGCGGAGAGCCCCGAGGCTGAGCGGTCCACAGATAGGCTCATTACAGCAGAGAGATAAGAGACAGCATCCCCGTCGCAGTCTGTGTGTCATCAGTCCTCAGCTGCATCTACGCAGCAGCTTCGAGCTCCAACGTTAAACTCAAAGGAGAAACAAATGCACGTCGTTTTTTAAAGTCAAACCTAAAATGAGCTGACAGCCAGCCTTTGTTGGTTACTTGTTCCTTTGAGCAGACTCATGTGGCTTGATTTAGTCATCATTCTGACTGTATGTGTGTGTGTGTGTGTGTGTGTGTGTGTGTGTGTGTGTGTGTGTGTGTGTGTGTGTGTGTGTGTGTGTGCGCTGTGGAGAAGAAGAAGGGTCGAGCGTCACTCAGGAGCTGTTCAGCAGAGTGGAGGTCCGAGCCTCGGGGAAGGCTTTTAAGATAAATATAGTAAGGCACTTTGAGTCAAAGCTATCTACTGATGCATGTTATTGACTCGGTGTGTGTGCAGGCACAGTGTATGTGTGTGCAGGCACAGTGTATGTGTGTGCTTTCATGACTGTCATGGGGGTGGAGTGGAAAGCTGGGTCTTTGTGTGAGTTTTACACCTAGAAGCATCTCCACAGTACACTGTTGTACAGTGTATGAGAACATGCCGCTTGTGTCAGATCTGCTGCAACTACGATGTGGTGCAGCTTGACCCCACTGACCCCGTCCTCTGAGCGCACACACACACACACACACACACACACACACACACACAGGATTACTGCACTGCTCTCTTACACAACGCCGTGACTATGTGACAGATTAAGAGCACACTCTGATCTTACTCACTGCTCTTGCATCTCCCAGAGCTGCAGCTCTGGATCATTTCTATAATTTCTGCTGCTTTCAGGATGCAAACTGTTCATTTGTACAGGTGAAATGAGCTCACCTGTGTCTGCTGCTGCACAGACAGGAAACAAAGGAGCAGTTGCAAAGGGTTTGAGATCCAGATGAAGCCATTAACTAAAGACTTCAGAGTAACTCACGAGTGTTTATTACTGCTCCAGAATACTGAATCCCTGACAAAGTGTGACTGGGACTTCACAAACAACACACACACACACACACACACACACACACCCACACGCTAACAGTCTGCACCGCTGCAGCACTCTGTCTCTCTCTGCTCTACCACAATCAAAATCCACTTTGAACGTGTGATGCCTAAGTGCGGCTGTGCAAAGGCACGCTCGCATGGGAGGTGCTACCTGACAGAGAGGAAGGACGACAAGAGAGCGAGAGCGAGCGCTTTGAATTATTAACAGCTCTATCAGATGAGATGCGGCGTGTGCACTGATGCTGGAGGCTGCTGCAGCTCTGTGAAGTAACAGAGCGACTGAAGACGGACAGCATGAAAGTGACCACTAGCCTGTCTCCTGCGTGACTGTGCGTGCATGTTTGGCCCGTGCTGGATGTTGTGTTTAACTGCACACAGTATCTGCTCACATTCAGCACGCACTCTATCTGCTCTCTAATGTCTCTGTATGCAAACACATCTGGCAGTGATCAGCCTTCTCCCAGCTGTCGCCCCCTGCTCTGTCTTCTAGCTTCCTTGCGAGAGTCCCAGTGGTGCATTTGTTGTGCACGAACATCTGTGCCATCTGTAATGAACGACGGGGAATAAACGCAGCGGTATCTCAGCTACTATCAGCGCCTCCCAGTGACTGTATTTCTGTTTTTTTGCCCACAAAATTTTATACTGCAGTCATTACATGCACAGCAGAATCCTGCTGTATAATGACCACGTCATGTTAGGGATAGAATCAGGTCAGATTTCCCATGAATCAAGTTTCCTTCTGTCAAAAAGGAGAGATTTGGTGGATTTGTTTTAAAGAAGACAGTAAGTCTGATGACAGCACCAGGCTTAGGTATAATCAGCCTACAACAAAGAAGCTAAAAATACAAATTTTCAACTTGCAAGTAAAAACACTTTGTTTTGTGCCCTAGGAAGGTTTGATCAAAACCTCAATGTGGAGGCACCAATTTGGACTGGGAGTTATCAGTCAAGACCAGCACAGGCTGCAAATTCTTAATGCTTCTTGTTAAAATACACGAGGCAGGTACGTCACCTGGTAGGGGCAGGGGATGTGGTAGTCTCTGCACTTCTCCTGGACCCAGGTCGTCTCCCAGACGGCTCGGTAGCTGTTCTCATAAAGGTAACAGCCCAGAACGGCCAGCAGAGGGACCAGGTAGAGCACGGAGAACACGGCGATGCGGATCATGAACTTCACCAGTTTCTCCTGGTTCTCCTTCTCCAGTGGAATCTCCATGCGAACTCGGTTTAGTGCTGCGATGCCTGCCAGCAGCAGTGCCACACCAACCTGGGATGACATGAGAGAGGGGTGGGGTTAAGTTGTTGTGACGTAGATTCGGCTGCATGTTTTTACACCATCCCTGGTTCTGCAATACTCTTCCTCACCACTACGTCCAATCCCAGTGGGGCCAGCAGGAACCAGCGCAGGGCCGTCACGTTGTACAGCCCCACAAAGCAAACGCCGCTGACGCTGTCTCCCTCGATCCTGTTCATGGCGAGCAGGGTGACCGTGAGGACGCCGGGGATGCCCCAGGCACAGGCGTGGAAGAGCAGGGCCTTCTTCTCTATGGCCTCACTGCCCCACTTGGGAACAGCAGCCAGGAACCACGTGATGGTCAGAATGACCCACCAGACGCTGCCGGCCATGGTGAAGAAATACAGCACCATGAAGAGAAGGGTGCAGGCCTGGGACAGACAGAGAATGGACGGGTGGAGGATCAATACCGCCGTCTAGGCAGCAGAAAAACAGCAAAAATATACACAGTCTCAACTGTCTTACCTTATTATGGGAGCCTTGAGTCACCGTTGAAGCTCTGAACCTCCCAGGGCTCGCTGCGTTACAGGAGACTTTGTCCTCCAACAGAAACCCCAGGAAGAACACCAGGGACACCATCATGTAGCACACGGCGTAGAATATAATTGGACGCTCTGGGTAGCGGAAGCGCGACACGTCGATGAGGAAAGTCAGGAAGGTGAAGAGGGTGGCGGACAGACAGACGATGGACACCACCCCGATGAAGTAGCGGGCGAACGTCAGCTCCTCACGTGTGAAGTACATGTTGGGACACGGGGGAGAGCAGTCACGGACCCCCATGAAGGAGTAGCCGAGCTCGGGGTCGATCTTGAGCTCTCGGGGACACCAGAAGCCGTAGTCCCGCTGGACGGAGACGGGGGATTCGGTCGTGTCTGAGCTGGACAGGAGGTCTACAGGACGGGGGTAGGGCTCGTCACAGTCTGGGAACCTGGGAGGGTGACACAGGACAGCGTGCTCTGTTCCTCATTGATATTCATTAAAAAAACATCCACCTTAACTCACTGTGTGTCTTCAGGGTTTCTTGGTGATGCTGCTGTTGGTGCTGCAGCGCTGCGTTGCTCATGTCTGTGCACTGTGTTGCTGCTGATGTTTCTAATTTGATGTGTGGTTCACTGATTCAATTATCCGGCTGCAAAACTAATGTACCCTCTGGGACGACACAGTGTGAAACACATTTCATTGTTTAGGAGCCAGATCTCAAACTCAGGCGTCCTCAGAATAAATGACTTTTTACAAGCTCTCTGGTCTGCTGCTGCTCTCCCAAAAGGAAAAGCTGCTCCAGCGACGGATGCCGCAGGGTTGTTACAGCTGACGTGAACCCGGGATTTGTTGCTGTTGTACCAACCTGTTGCAGTCCATCTCCTGCGGCCAGCTGACGCCAAACATGTCCATTAGCTTGTAGCAGTCGCTCTTGGCCTGCAGACAGAGGCGGCGACAGGGCAGAGTCATCCGGCCGTACTCGGTACACACCGGGGCGTAGAGGGCGCACAGGAACATCCTGAGCTCTGGAGAGCACTGCAGGTTCACCATGGGATGGAACGGCTGCAGGCGGAGACAGACAGAGAGAGTTTAAAGTGTGCAGTACTTTACCACACGTTCTTATTGAAGGAAATGGGAACGTGTGTCTAAACCTTTGCCTGCTAATGTTGAGAAAAGCACAACATATTTTAACAGTTTGCCTTCCTCTAACTTCACAGTGAGGGCCGAGGACAGGCACAAAGAGACCAGTGGAGCATGACTCTGACGGCTTCTGGAGATGAATCCATAAAAACAACTCTGGCCTCTTTCCTAATAATCCCCTCACCCCTGTGATTTTAATCTCCCCCTTCCTCCATCTCCTCTCTCTTCCTTCCCTCCAACCTCCAGATAGGAGGAGCACAACAAGCTGGGCAACCCCCAACACACACACACACACACACACACACACACACACACACACACACAGGCAAGGCTGCTGCTGACAGGGCCTTTGTGTTATGGGGGGGGGCCACGCTGTGACTGACTGACACACTGCGGTAATGTACTCATACTCACACACACACAAGCCAAAGTACCAACGGAAGTATATTATTTAGATGGTCACACACCCAAGTACCAGCACAATGATGGTCTCACACATATGAACTGAGCCAAGAGGCGGTGTGAGTGCAGGAAGCATCTGTGGGGCATGCTGTTAATATGCAAATGCCGAGGAGAGAGAGAGCGTGTGTGTGTGTGTGCGTGTGAATGAGTGAAATTCATGTCAGCAAGACTCCATGCTTACATGTTTCTGCATGCGCCAATTTGCATACACCTCTGTGTTGGTGTGCTACAGAAAGGCCTCCAGCCACACCCAAGTCAGCCAGACACATGCTAACCCCCCCTTCCGTCTAAAGACAGGGGTCTGTATGACAGACAGGGACAGGGAGGGGGAGGGGAGGGGTGAGGAGAGGACAGGCAGGGGGCAACTTGTCTCTGTGTTTGTTAGAAGGGTGGATATTAATCAGGACGTGTCGCTGTGCTTTAAACAAGTTAAACAGTTTGTTCTGCGTCTTCAGCGTCGATGGAGCGCTGAGAAGAACACGCACAGTGCGCTGGGAGATCAGCAAGTCTTTGTTCTTTTCTGACCCACACGCAAGCATAAAAAAAAATATAACATGTGAGTGACACAGCAAGGAATCTCAACCTTTGATTAAATAAAACACGGAATGAAAATTCGAGGCTGCTGTACATAACTGGCTGAACCTCGGATATTTGGATAACAACTGACGGAGCACAGTTCATTTCCTTTAATCCCCCAACTAACACACGGTGAAAATCCTCAGAAATGGAAAGTGGGAACATCTTCCAGCTCGGAACGCAGCACTAAATCATTTCAGAGAAGCGGTGATTCAGGCTTTTCTCTCATCCTCTCAGTTGTTTGCTTCCTGCACCGCAATCACATCTGAACAGACTATTGTGTTCCCACCATATGGCTCCAGCATCTCTACATATCCCTCTCCTGACAGCATGTTTGCCAGCCACCCACATGTGATGTCTTTATGTAAAAAAGGATTATAATGGGTGTTAGGCTTGGCCCTCAAAGCACAAAGCGGCCACATCCACGGAGCTTTTGTCGTCGCCTTGTTCATATCACTTTTCGAGCAAGGCGACATTAAGCTGCTGCGGAGGAGACGGAGCGCAATCACGGGGCAGACGGAGGGGCGCGGAGGTAATCAGAGGGGTTCGTCACCTCCGCTGTGAGGGATCAGGGATGGATGGGTGATGACAAGGGTTTATGTTGACAGGAGGAAGCCGTTAACGTGAGGCTTAAATCAGCGGAGTATTCACACGCACTCTAAAACGCACTTCAGGTGACTTACACGCGCGTCATGGATCAATCAACCCGTCGATCGCATCATTTCTGCTCAAAAGGAGTCATCACGTTTCATCGAGCACCACTGCACAATAAACACCAGCCTGCCAGAGTTATCTATGAAGCATAAACACAGGTGCTACGAGAGCGATCCACCTTGAAATGAGTCTGTTAGCCACCAATCACACTGCACTGTTTGACTGTAGTTTAATATCACGGAGAAAATGACAAAACCTGCAGTGGAAACTAGAAAAAGCAATGCTTTGGTGTTTAAATAAATGACAAAAGATCAGCAAAAAAAAAAAAAAAAAAAATGAGTCAATCAATCCATTAATCATAAACTGATCCGTGTGATTCATTTAACACATGTGAGGCAAAGAAACAGTTTGTAAAACCTATTCAAGATTCATGAAAGCTTTGCCTGCGCTCATCAGGAAGTGCCTCACTGAACACCAACATCAGCAGTTTGAACTACCAAGAATAGACATGCAATGTGTGAAGACTGTAAAATCTCCTATTTAGTCTGAGCAGGGAGCCGAGACCACGAGGCCATCAGAGCACTGTGGACATGGACGCTGTGGTCAGAAGGATCCTGAGAATTCAGCCTCTGATAGAATCATTATAAAGACACTATGATGACTCATTAAATGAGAACATGGGATTACAGCGACAGTCAGGCACAGCAGACAGCAGAGGGAAGGAGTGTGTCGTTGGACAGCCTCTGGAGAAATAAGACAGAGAGGCAGAAATCCTGAATGTCAGCCCACCCTGCCGGCGCTGGGTGCTGCGGTCCCGATCATCCTCCCTGTGACTCCCGCTGCTTTGTGCTGCCAGCGTGCGGTCCCGTGACTGACATCTCTTACTTCATCAGCGGCGCCCTGTCAGCGCCGGATAACCACTCAAACATGATCTAATGCAGCTAAAGTGAGCGTGCGTCTTCGCTGTTCCGCTCCGCCGTGATTCCCGCAGGCTTGTGATGCGCTCTGCAGAACACAATGTACTGTATGCCACAGTGCTGGGCTGCAAATGGAGATGGCGTGTGAAAGGGCTGAATAAATATCCAGGCTACACGGAGAGATGATCCACGAGAGGGGGAAAAAAAAAAATCACGCTTCCCATTTTTCTATTTTTACACTCCTCCATCATCCTACAGTTCTTACCCCTCCTCCATCGCTTCACTATCTCAATTCAGCCATTTTATTACAGTCAAGCCATCTCATGAGCCACCGTGGGCCGGACTGAGCTGCCGATGGATGGGACAAACAGTCAGCGGCCCAAACAACTCCAAACACCACCATCTTGAGGCCCTGCGGTGGGAGCCGCCGCACTCTCCATGGGGATTTGATGTTAATGGCCACACTGGAAACAGCTGGTGAACCACTGCTCCGATGAATGGCGGAGGGCTTGTCATGGGGCTTTCCGCCCCGGAGCCGGCCGTGTAAGGAGAATCGAGCGTGTAATACACAACTCTGTCGAATGGCGCGAGCCCGGGGGTGGAGGTATGCTAATGTTATTTCAGCTCCAATCCCACCGCTGCAGTCATTATGCATTCATGGGACTGTGGTACAGGATTTTTGATCTCTGAAAATGTGAAATAATACGGCGCTGTGGAAGCAGCAGGCTCGCACACAGTCAGATGTGCCATTTAGAGAAGCTGTGGATTCTGGAGCTCCAGTGAAGGTCAATAAAGCATGCACAGAGGGGGTGTATGCAGGCAGTACGCTGCCCCCATCAACGCTTATACATAAAACAATGTACTTCAACCCAAAACGGACACATATTTCTGTTCTACAGTTCATTTCTAAAATAAAATAGTGCTGCAGGACGTTCTCTAAAATTTAGATGACAATAAATTGTCACAATGAGGCAGTAGGGACTGTGCAGAGGGTGCGTTTTAAATGTTTAAAATATCCACATTTTTACTAACTGGTGAACTAAGAAGTACAAAATTTGGCATAAAAGGTCAAAATATTAGTTAACAACACAGAAGTCAAGAGATGGAGGAGAAGAAACTAAAGGAAACGCAGGTCAGAACAGCAAATATCACCTCGCAGTTCAACGAGGTCGACATACGTTTGTTTACTCAACGTGTGATTTTGCATATTTCTGCATATTTTCTCTAAACTGTCAGCCTGTGAAGAGGTAAGAAACACGGCCTTGACCTTAGTTTCACCTCCATCCACTTTGGAGACTGTCCACCATGTTTTGAGTCAGATCATCGGGATATGAAATATTAACGCAGCCTCGTCCAATGAGGTGCGTCCAGGGGCGGCTGTGTGTACCTTCCTGATGCTAAAGGAATAGGTTTTTAATGAAGGCTCCAGTCAGCTGCTGCGATGCTGTGACTGATGAACTGCTGACAAAGAAGCCCGCCGCGGCCAACTGGTCTGTTGGTTTGCTCTTTTCTAAATACCTCCCAGTCACCTCTCTTCTCCTCAGACCCCTCCCTCCCTCCTTCAGCCCCCCTTTTCCCTCCTGCATTTTCTCTCCCCTCTTCCCTCCCCTTTCTCCTCTGCTGCCATTTCCAATTCTCCAAATTTCCAAGCTCAGCGCCATGGCAACGAGTGATGCATCACCAGGGAGGAGGAGGAGGAGGAGGAAGAGGGAGGAGAGCAGGGTTCGAGGAGGTCAGGGTGCGGGGTGGAGGGGACCACCTCCCGGGAGGCAAGAAAGCCTCTGCTCCCTTTGTTAACAGCACAATTGGGACCGTTTCCTGGGCAACGGGTGAGCCCTGCGTAGGGGGAGGGGGAGGACAAAAGAGGTGGGTGAGGGGGGGGGTTGAGGAGCGGGTGAGAGAGGGAGAGGGAGAGAGAGAGGAGGGATGGGTCGACCGAGTCAGCCGTGTCATTCAGCGCTAAGAAATGTTTGAAAACCTCACGCTCTGACAATGCGCAATGTCCGTGCAGACACACACACACACACACACACACACACACACACACACACACACACACAGAAAGGTTGTTGTGGACCAGCGACTTGCTCTCTGGATGTGCTTCTCTTTCAGTCCACTGCCAATAAACACGGTGTTGGACATTAGATAAAACAAGAGGCTCTTTTATAGCCCGGGTCACGCTGGGTAGGATTTATCAGACCATGTTGTGGGTGTGGATCAGACCATGTTGTGTGTGTGTGTGTGTGTGTGTGTGTGTGTGTGTGTGCGTGCTTAGCCAGGATACATGTTTTTGAGCTAACACAATAAGCGTGTTAATTGGTGCACTTTTTAGTTCACTGCAGCATGTTTTAACAGACTCGCAGCCATCAGAGAGCTTTATCAGCATTATCAGAGTCTTTCACACACACACACACACACACACACACACACACACACACACGCACACGTGCACACACACACACACACGCACACACCTCACCTCTCCCTTACAAATCCATTCACACAGCATGGGTGGAGTATCTGGGTTATTCTACACAGCAGCTGTAACATGACACAGTTTGTGTGAATGTGTTGTAAACCTGAGACAAGAGGCTGATTTAACGGCCTGAAAGGAGGAGGAAATGAGTGCAAGTGGGACTGAGCAGATTAAAAACAGACCATTGGTCCGCCTTTGTGCCACTAAGACCACGGGGAGATGAAACCAAGATGACCGAGAAAAGAAAACTTGACCATAAGTCTTCTTCAGTTTCATTACCTTCCCTCTGACGGTGAGCTCAAGCCTTGGGCACGCACAGGCAGAATAACCTCATCTTCATCTTTAAATTTATCACTGTGAGTGAAGAAGACGCTCACTTTTTCCCATCTTGGAGCAATTAAAAATGATTTGCTGGCTCGGCTTTGGCTTCACGTAAACGAATCCTCTCATCGATCGGACTCAATTAACGTCTTCGCTCGCTTTGTCCCATCTGGCCTTGAAGAAACGTTCACGCAAGCCCAGCTCTCATTACTTTTACTGTGGCGGTCACAGATCTCACAAAAGCAAAGTTTCAGACAATATCACAAAGATTTCCCCTCCTTTCCGCCAAAAACCCTTCCAGGATGTGTGAGCCTCAGAGCAGAGGACTGATCAGCCGCCTCCATTAAACAAAGACGTCCTGATCTCATGCTGTATATCATCGCCGATGGATGCCGAGGACGCTTCAGACCAGCTTAATCGATTAATGCGATGAAGCCACAGTTCTACATTCATCCTGCAGCCACAGTCTGCGTCTATCTCTAAAGACGGGGATTCTTTTTTTTTTTCCTTTTGCTATGCCAGTCAAATCCGCCACGCTCCCACTTATCTTATGCGAGTGTGGCACGGCATCATTGTGGCACAGAAATAGCCGATTCCCAGCCCCGAGGCCGCTGTCCCACTTCAGCTGCGAGGTCACTCAGCGGTCAGCGGCGACTGATTGAGCGGGGATGAACACAGAAACAGAAAATCCTTTTTTTTTTTTTTTTTTAGAAATCCCCATTTGGGTTGTTTCCTGGTCAAACAGATAATAAAGTTAATACTTTCCACTCCTGTGTGAATCTGGGCTTCTGCTGTGGTTTCTCATACACTAAAGAATCATGTGTCGCCTGTGTATCTTACAAGACAGGGCAGGAGGAAGGAAGGAAAGTTCATAACGATATCATGATAAATGGCGCCAACTTTCCCAAAAAACAAAAACCTTGAAAGACCTTGAAAAAGCGAGAAAGAAAGAAATCCACAAAGACACCACTTCAGGGGGTTTAGACAAAAAACCGCAAGAGCGGCAGGCGTTGGTTCTCGTCCAACTCCCACTTTCTCCACGGTGCGAGGCATTCATCATCATTATCATGGCTATTCAGCAGACCTAATTCTCTTTAAAATCATCTGTCAATTCTCATTTGGCTGCCCTCGACATCTTATAGGCTTTGAGTTCTCCCATGAGCTGGATCTGGGGCGAGTTATCTGGAAAACAAGAGGCAAACAGAGGCGTAGTCTCCGTTGTTTGGGACCTATTGGGTTTCCGTGTGTTTTCCAAACTCAACGAGCATTTCTGAACACTAAAAGAGACTTAATTGTGGCTCCATGACCAATCAAAGTGAACACCGTCAAGACCACAAGCGCCTCTCTCTGTTCACTGCAGCCCCACACATTGCGATGAGGCCTGCAAAGCTAACCTGGCCTCCGAACAGTTTGTAACGTCTCAGCAATGAGAAAACGAGTCTACCAAACACACACACACATAAAACATCTATCAGATTCACACACTCAAACTCTAAATGTTTTATCAAAAATCACCCTAAACACAGAAGGTGAGAGCGAATATTTCAGCAAAGACAGGAAAGGACACAGTGGCGATGAGCAGGCAGGCGGAGGCAGGTGGAGGCGGGAGCATCTTTTCCACATGTGTGTGTGCGACGCTGTGCGCTCCCACAGTCGAGCAGGGCATGTTCAGAGGTTACATAACCCTGGATTTTCGTGGCACACGGCTCCCTCCCGCCCTCCATCTCTCAGCCGAGTGGAGCCGGCACAGATGGTCGGCAGTCGCTCCGCACATGGACCTCATCGCTGTGCCAGGCGGGGCGGGGCGGGGCGGGTGTCGAAGGGTAAAAGTGATAGAGGGAGCGGTAACATGATGCTGAGAAAGGATAAACTGAGATAAATATAGAAGGATGGACCGATACACACACACACAGACAGGCAGATAGTCGAGCCAACGGAGCATCCAATCGAATGTTTTGGTGCGGTTTGGCCAGTAATTGCTCGATAGATTGAGCTTCCAGAGGGGATCAGCCTATATAAGGGATGGGATTAAGTTAACGAGGTGATGCATCTGCTCCGTGATTGTGTTTAAATGCCTAACTCGACGTTTCGAAGAGGATAACGCAGCCACAACAGTCAGATGCCGTGGCTGCTAAAGCTATAGATTATCCAGGGGGTAGAAACAATAAAACGGGGACTAAACGCTACAATCTGAGCTCTAATCCACCATCTGAACCAAACACAAGACAGTCTGGATCTTCACTGCCAGCTGAAGTTAGCTGCTCAGAAGCCTGTTATGTAAACTGACTTTGAGTCCCTACATGTTTCACTAAACTTCTGTCTGTCAACATGGCAGACCAGAAACCGCTTTAGGACAACACACCCTGTTAAATCAGTGGCGTTTAATAATGCACTGTTCTCGTGGCCCCCGGGGACGAGTATTAAAACTTAATTTTCGGCTTAATGTTTTGGTAATACACTCCGAGTCCCCGGAGCGAAAGGAGCCAAATTAAAGTAGGCTAGCACTTTGATATCACTAACTCTCAGCACATACCCGGTTAGCCACGGCGAGAGCTACGCAGGCTGCTGATGTGCACGAGGCGGGCGGCGCAGCAGACGCACTGAACCACTTACCAACATGTGAGGAAGACTAATTATATCACAAACGCCAGTCCTGACCTGACAATGCATACATGTAGACAGAAACGCAGCCTGTCTGTGAGCCTCACTCTGCGTGTCTACGTGTGTGTGTGTGTGTGTGTGTGTGTGTGTGTGTGTGTGCGTGTGTTTGTGCAGTGTGACTCACAACAAAGCTTTAAATGCTTCGGGTGACACTGGAGTCTTGTGAATAAAACTCAATATGTTTTTCACCTTTTTTTTAAGAAGACGGTGATGTGACAGTAGAAATCTGCTCGTCTCTTTCAGTATCTGTGCACAAAATCTAAAATGAATTCTCTTAAATTGATTTACTGTAATTACTTTGTTCAGGAATGAACCATTTTATGGAGACCGCCACCTATTTGTGTTCCCAGTCCATATCTGTACTGAATATCAGCTGAAATCAAAGTCAAATTAAATTAACACCCATTACAAGATTCACAATCTGTTAATCATTTAGTCTGCGGAATATAAAAAACTTGACATATTCAAACGTTTTCTTTTGTTCGACCATCACTCAAAAAGCCAAAGATATTCTATTTAAAATGATATAAAACAGAGGAAAAACAGAAAATCCTCACTTCTGAGAGGCTTTTCTTGGGTGTTGACCATTCATCAGTTTTTTGAAAGGTTGTCAATCAGCCTTTGGTCTAAGAACTGATAAACTGATTAGCTAATTATTGCAGCTCACCACGACACAACACTCAGAAAATGGAAAAGAAACAGACAATAATAAATTTAAAAACTGAGATGTAAAACGCTTTTTTCCACATAAACCCTGATATTATTCCCTAAAGGTCAGTTTTGAGGGGACGACTGCGACTCGACTGGCTTCTGAATGAGACGCTGTGAGTGAATTTCTGAGACAACGGTGACATAAAAACTATCACTGCAAGTTAAAAAAATGACTCTGATCAGGTAAAAGCACATTTAACACAGACTATCACCAGTCTGTGGCCCAAAGCCACAGCTTTAAAAGAACAATGAGGCAAATAACAGCAGGCTGAAGTCAACACAGCACAGATATTTGCTCTTTTATCCGCTCTGTTCAAAGGTCGATCCACGACCGCTGCATGCTGCACATATATTCTAATTTCCGAGCAGTTTCTATGCAAAAGGGGATTTTTTTATTTAGTATATTTAAAGGTGTAGTAAAGAGCAGCTTTAAAAAACAAAGCTTTGCGCGTGTTTCACCCGTCAGCAGTGTACTGTACCTCCATGGCGAGCGCGGCCGTTTGCTGGTCGTAGTGGTTCAGTATGTTGGGCATGAAGGTGGAGTTGTAGGGCAGCCCCTGGCACATGCGCAGGGTGATGGGCTCACAGGTGAACAGGCTGTGGCTCCCCGCCGCCGCGTCCATGGGGATGGCGACGCACGCCGTCAGCATGGACACAGACAGCACCCACAGCAGATCCATGGCTGGTCTGTGGAGCAGGAGAGAGGAAGGACCCAGAGTTCGGCTGCTTAGGAAGAGGGTGTGAGGGGAATCAGGCGGCTTAAGGAGCGTCCAGGACCGACTGCTGGCCTCCTCTGCAGCTCACAGAGACGCAGTCTGGGTCTGTAATCCAAGACGGCCATGTTTGAAGCTGGCTGCAGCCATCACCGCGGGGTTTCCGGTCAGCAGTGCGTCACCAGACCTCCATCACCTGGAGGATGCTGTGGTCCTTCGAGACGCTGCACTGTGACCCACGCTGCTGCTGCTGCTCCTCCTCCTCCTCCTCCTCCTCGCGATGATGCTTTGGAGAAAATAACGCTGACGAGCGCAGATGGAGATGATGTTCAGCCTGCGATCTGAAATAAAAATGCACATTCGGTATGAGGGCAGCACTGCAGGTTATTCATCCGTGTGTTTCCTCAATTTCCTCCTTTTTTAAAAAAAAAAAAAAAAAAATGAAAATGAGACTAATTACAGATTGTAACAGAAAAACACACAGAGGCTGTTTGAAGAGGCTGCTAATGGCTTTTCAGGTCACTGACTGTGGTGGGTGGTTGTGCAGATGAATGATAACATTAGCAGAATTCATTGACAGCCATGATATCATCACAGTGACTAAGAATAACAAAAAAACATCCACATGCAGGCAATCTGTCTGAATCACTGCTGGTCTAAACACTCAGGTTGGCCTGTACAGCTTTTTGTGGTAGTTTATTGAAGTGAAGTATAATTTGTGGTCTGTTGCTTTTTCTAATCACTGTGGTGAAACCTTAATGCGCTGATTGACAAACTAGTTCAGAAACAGTTAAAGCAAGCATTTCAATTTTAATTTAGCCATTTGTTCAGAATTGAAATGGGCACATTTACATGACAGCACACCCCAAACAACCCGACACCTTCACTCCTAAAGCTCAGTTTAATGTCACTGAACCCACATGTCAAACAAGGCCGGCAGCATTTTACAGGCTGATCACAGTAAATGTGAAATGAGTGCGTCCCTCCGTCTACCTGTGCGTCAACACGAACGGCTCCTCCTGCAGGAGATTCAGACGTCAACTGCTCCTCATTCTGAGGAGCTAACCGTTTGTCTCTGCTGTCTCACTGCGTCTCTCCAGGAAATAAAGCGGACAGAAACGTCAGACAGCGCAGCGGAGACAAAAGATGACGGTTAGTGAAATGATGGTGACCGCGGCATATGCAGCCTGCGTGCCGGTGTTGGGATCCAGCGCGCCGCGCCGGGCGGCGGCGGCGGAGCGCGCTGCTCCGCACAAACAGTCCGCTTAGAAAGGAAGCGAAAGCGGGTCCATGAAAGGCAACTTTACCTGAATGCTGTGCCGAAAATTCACGTGTAGCGACGGCGTCTCGGCCGCTCCTCGAGTTGGTAACAATGAGTGTATGTCCCTCTATCAGCACCCTCCTCCCGGCTCCTCCTGTCCTCCTCCTCTGTCCTCCTCCCCGCTCCTGTCCCTCCTCCGTGCCGAGCGTCAAGCCCGCGACATTTGAAAGATGGCGTCCAGTCAGAAGGCTAAAAAATAAAAGCATCATCAACGAACGGCCCGAAAGCCTGGACTCCGAGGTTAAAATGTGTGCAGAGAGGACAAACAGCTTCAGGTCTGAAGGAGAAAATGAAACAAGAGTCAGCAGAAAACACATTAGTACGTCAGTAAATGAAACGTACTGTAGTGACGCAGTTATGTTTTTACTTTATCGTCACCTTACTCAAATAAAACTGAGAGGATTTGTTTGAAAATATGGCAATATTTTACCAGCCAACAGATTTCATTTCATTAGTTTATTTATTTATTTTTATTAAAATGAATCATAAGCACTATTGGAAAATATAGAAGTTGTTAAAAATTAAGCACTTTTCCTTGATATTTCCATTTATGCTATTTTACAAATGTCAGGGGGTATTTTCCTGCAGAAAAAGTACTTTTATTTTGATTCTTTAAAGTACAATTTTGAATGAAGAACTCATCTTTGGACTGATACCTTCACTCAGTTTGCTTCCACTGATCATAAATACGAAATATAGGTGAACATACATCCGAATGACAATTATTTGTTAAATTTTATGATACTATATAGTAAAAACACAAATTATAAGCTGTCTGAAAATCAGTTAAAAACATTTTAGCCATGGAAGATCTTTACATAAATACTTTGAAGGCCCACCGACCGGTTTCCGGTTCCGGTTCCCGTTAACTTGACGCAGCTCTCCCCCTTTCTTCACAGCAGGTTTTCTGTCTTCATTGCGCGCAACCGCCCATCCGAGCCCGAGCAGCAGGCCTTGTGCTTTTCAGTGGAAAACTTCTTTGACTGGTGGGACCGAGCGTTCAGCGGGGCGTCTGAGAAACAGACCAGAATGATTTAAACAGTGAACCCACAGCAACAAACAAACAAACAAACAAACAAACAAACAAACAAAAACAAAACAGGGCCAACGTCTCCATTATTAACCTGGTTATACTATGAATACTACCTCTAGTACTAGATAATACAATGAATAATAATAATTACTACTAATAAAAATGATAAATAGTAAAATATATAATAGTAGCAATAATAATAATTATTACTTTATCATTTAGTACTAGCAGTAGTATTAATAGTATAACCGGGTAAATCATTTAGGCGTTGGCTCTGTTTTTTGTTTTTTCATGGAATAATGTGCCTGTTTCTGTGGGCACACCGTTAAATCAATTATTATTATTATTATTATTATTATTATTATTATTATTATTATTATTATTATTATTATTATATATCAGAAATGTGTGTTTCCTAAAGCCAAAGATGACGCCTTCAAATGTCTTGTTTTGCCTACAACCCAAAGATATTCAGTTTACTGTCATAGAGGAGAGAAGAAACCAGAAAACATCCACATTAAAGAAGCAGGAATCAGAATTTTGACCTTTTCTTTCTTTAAAAAATTACCCAAACTGATTAATCGACTATCAGAATAATAGGCGATTCATTTGATGGCTGACAGCTAATCGATTAATTGTTGCAGCTCTAAATATTTCTTGAGAAACTTCCAGTTTCAGAATTGTATTCTTCAAAACATATTCTGAAGCAAACAAGCTGGAAATGTTGATTTTTTGCAGAATCAGTGTATCAGAGGCAGATGGTCTTTGCAGCGTCAGGCCTTCTGCACTACATTTGTCATCATTAGAGGCAGGGACGCCTGCTCGCTGCACACAGTCCACCGTGGTTTGCTTTGCAGCACCCCCCTCTGTGTGTGACAGTCTGTGACAGCCAGCCCATGTAAGGAGAGTGCACTCACCGTCACTATGGAAACAAGTAAACTGTGCACAGGGAAATGGGAAGAAGAAGAAGAAGAGGAGTAGGTTGTGCTCACACAAAAGCCGCCAGGAGTTTGCACACAGAGTGTTTAGAAGCTGGATTTATTTCCTTCTGCCAGCAGAGGAGAACTCATGGTGAGTTAAACACCAGAGGAGTGTGTTGTACAGGTCTGAGCGGTACTGTTGACTCTCATAATGCTGCAAACTTAACTTTGTGTTGTATGTTTTTACAAAGAGGATCATTTGGCATTATTTAGAAGACTGGATCCATTTGAAGTCAGATAAATGTGGGATGTTATGTCACTCCATGTTTTTGGAGGAGGCTAAACATAAGGCTTAAAGTGCTCAGGCAGATCCTGGAAAGTGGCTCTGATGTAAACAATCATGGAAACAAGGAGACCACAGGGTATGCTGCACAGACACTCAAACATGTGAGGAAACAAGGGCAGAAATGCGTTTTGTTCTGTGTTTTAGCCCATCGCCTTCTTTCCTCAAACATGCCACTTGCGCCGAGGTCATCTGCAAGCCGTGCTAAGATGCAGACCACACTGAGCGCCTGGACGCCTCTGAACCACCCGCAGTCCAACAGCAAGGTCAAACACTGCTGTCATGTCATTAAGGCTCATGATATAGTTCTTATTCTGTTAGTGGTGGAAGTAAATGTCCTGCATTCAAAATCCTGCTTATGTTAAAGTATATAGTTCCAGCAAAAATACTGAAAGTATCATTGATTTTCATTTATTTCTGAGTTTACTGACTGTCTACATATCATCATTACCAAGAGTCCATGAGTGATAATAATGATATAGTGATAATAGTAATAATAATAGAAGATAAATGCGACATGATCGAATGAAAATGAGAATATCTACATCAAAATGGAAAAAGTACTCATTCTGCAGTCAGATGATCCCGGTGGCTCACTTATTATTTTACGTGATGTTATTAGATTACAACACTGATGCATCAGTGTGTAAGCAGCATTTTACTGCTGTAGCTGCTTGAGGTGGAGCTAGTTTTAACTGCTTGATGTAAAATTAGCAAGTCTGGTTCCCAACTGAGGGGTCGGGCCCCATCCAAACCTGAGGGGTCCTTTCTCTATTGTATTTTTTGTGAAATATTGGATCATTTTACCCATTTGGGCCTTGAAAAGTTTTGTTAATGAACCCAATTGAGAAGTTTAAGGGGAAATGTGTGTTTGGTTTTTATATAGAACCTCGATTTGAAATGTAACTACAGCTGTCAGATAAATGTGCTGGAGCACAAAGTAGCCTACAATATTTCAGTAGCATACAATGGAACAACTCAAGGAAAGTACAAATAAGTAGAGGGAAGTAAAACTGGATGTGGTTACTCACCTGTTTCACTGCTCTCTTCTTTCAGGTGTTTGAAGAGAGGCGGAACCTTCTGGCAAAGTGGGTCAGTTTAAAGCAGATGAATAGAGACACACTCAATGCACTGATGGTTCTTTGCTGTGCAGGGAGCTCAGTGTGAGCTCTGTCTCACACACATAAATCTCTGGTGGTCATTAGAAAGTGCACTTTGTGCTCCGTGGAGTCTGTTTTCCATGCGGCTCCACTCGGCTGAGACAGTGCATGTGAAAGAGTTCTGTTCTTCCACGTCTTTGTCAGTTTGACAGGTGGTCTGACAGCCAGAGGAGGGCGGTGCTGCAGGACTTGGTGCTGAGCTGTTCCTCGGAGCAGCTGATGTTCTTGAGCCTCAGTGTGAGCAGACGGCTCCCCCTGCAGGCGGCAGACTTCACCTGCCTGCTGCCCAGAGCCCTCTGCCTGTACCTCTTCTCCTTCCTGGACCCACGCAGCCTCTGTCGATGTGCCCGGGTACACTCACTGCCACCATGCATATATAGGCATGTTAACTGAGATGAATATGACTGGGCCAGCAGAAGATTCTGGCTTATAAAATTCACCGTCTCTGGGTGTTCTTCAACCATCTGTGGGCAGGTGAGCTGGCACTGGAAGAGCATAGTGGATCTGGACCAGCTGTGGCTGCCAAAGTGTCTGAGGCTCGGTTGGTGCATCAGCTTCTCCCCCACACCCTTCGAGCAGGGCATCTGGAAGAGACACTACATCCAGACTGTGCAGGAGCTGCGACTCACTCCCCTGCAGGTCCTGAGATCACATCCAGAATTAACATGATTCAGTTCTCGTGATTTTATGCTGAAATGTCCTGTGATGCAGAGGAAATTGATACTGCAGGGTAACTACATTAAAATACACTGAAAAAGTCTGTTGTCCACCTCCAGAGTGCCTCGTCCTGTCAGCAGCTTGCGGTTCCACTGGTGCCAGCCATCAGCAGCAGACATGAAGATCTGTCAGGGCTGGCCCTCCTCAGGGAGGAGCATCCAGCATCCAGCACGCTGCCACATGGAAGCATCTCCAGGAAGAAGCAGCCGGCTGCACCGCCACCATGGAGAGACTCTGACAGACATCCAAAAGACACGCTGCGCTTCAACTACTTGGACAATCTGGACCCCATTGAACACAGCCTGAAAACGTAAGACTGCAGGAACCATGAGAGGAAGAACCCGAAAAGAGGTCGTTTAAATTGACGAGGAGCATTTATGAACATTACACCAGCACCCACAGGACTGGATATTAGAAATGTTTGCTTCAGCCAAACATGCAAAAAGTAGCTTCTGTGGAGTTTGACACTTCAGTTCTACAGCAGAAAACAAGACAAATAGAAAAATGTGGCCTTTTTCACACCATATATCCCAAACTGAGTTCAGATGGTCACATGCAGAGCTCAGTCGACAGCCTATGTCCAATATGTGAGTCTTATGGAATTTCTCCTTCGGGAGACTAATAAAGGCATTCTGATTTCTGATTTTCTGATACACAATAACAGTTTTGAGAAACGGTGACACAAACACCACGGAGATTTCCATTTCCAAATGCATGCTCCAAAAGGTGCTTTGCTCTGAAACTCCTCCCAGACATAATAATAATAACATACTAGTGTGTACAAAGAAAATTCTGCAATAAAAAAAGCACTCAGCAGCAGTGTGATGGAGCCACAAACTGCTTCCAGTTTTTCCTACAGTGTTCTGTTGGAGGAGAAAAACTGAAATAGGGCACAGGTGCAGATTTACACCATGAAAACAGCATTTTAAAACATGACTTCATACTTATCATCAGTCAAGTTCTGCAGCGCTGCATATTCAAACAGAAGAGAATGAGCCAAGAGAAACAGATTTCTCTTCATTAGTTATGTTGAGTCATCTTACATCAGCGTCTACACTGTGGTCAGTGTGCTGCAGAGCGTCTATTCTGCGCGAGGAGAAGCGTTCAGCAGGAGCGCTCTGTAAAATACTGCTTTGTCTTAAATCAAATGGAAAGTTCCACAGTGACTGAAGCTCCCACCAAAATGCATGCAGAAAACACTCAACTGAAAAACAAAGTGTGCAACTAATATGTACTTGTGCAGATGTAGTAAAGATAAGACTTTTTCTATCCCTGAGGGGCAATCCTGGTGTCCCAGCACAGAGACCAGCTGAGAGGGAAGGGCACAAAGACCTTTAGAGTGAACTAAATATGAAACAAAATACAAGACGTGACATAAGCCCACAATGTGTGAACTATATATATATATTCCTGTGTATATGTGCAGGTGTGAGTAGACTGACTCATCTGTCTCTGTGCAGGCAGGTGAACATCAGAGCCTCCACCTGCAGCAGGAACACGAGGAACCCAGACGAGAGGAGCCAGAAAACACTGTCTGAGACCGATTACAAATTGCGCAAAGCCAAATCGCTGGTAAAGCACGTTCCATTCGTCACCAGCGCCATAACCGCACTGTGACTGTGACCTCCTTGTCTGAATCAAAGGGAGACGATAAGGACTCTCTGGAGACTGCAACCAGCAGGCATCGTGCATTATGGAGCAGCGTTTACACAGAAATGCATGTTAATGATGAGCTACTGAGAGAGGTTGGGGGGGGGGGGCAATTATGCTGATGATGGGGTTGAAGGAGGGGGGGTAGAGGGTGAGATAGAGGACACTGGCATGTAATATTCAGGCTTTGGTGAAATCATCACCAGTGTGTTTTTCTGCCTGGATACAGGCGCCAACCTGGAATCATGTTGAATTGATTCAATTTTCTTAAAAGCAACTGCAGTCCTCTGAGAACTTTTGTCTTTTTTGTCCTCCAGATGTTCCTCAGCTCCAACTGCAGACCCCAGCATCCTCCTCCTCCTCCTCATCATCATCATCATGAGACCCAGTCTCGACCCTCCTGGGCCGCTCGCAGTCATGACCACCCCGTCACCAAGGAGACCGCCAAGAGCATGCTGCGAGTGGCCCAATGGAACGCCGGGGTCCGTCCAGGGCCGGTGAGGACGGCGGTGCCCCGGCTGAGTGTGGAGGCGCTCAGGGCGTCCCAGCGCTCACAGCGGAGCGCTCCCAGTGAGTAAATCCAAGCTCCTCCACTCCTCTGGGCTGAACATGATGTAACCACACAGCAAGAAATGCATTCTGGGTTCAAAATGACTGATTCTGCAGGAAAGACTCGTGTGCAGTTTGTGACCCAATTAGAAAATGTTTTATCTGTTTTTACCAGATCTCCAGTGGAGCAAAATGAGTAATTTTTAACATTTCAGTGTTTTTAAATGAAACGATGATTTATTTCCCAATAATTTATCTCCATTAGGTTGAACTGACACACCGAAGTCAAACTGGTCTATGGGTCTGGACAGACCTTTATTCATCATTTAATTTCCCTTATTATTTTGGTAGGAAATCTGTTTTTGTGGTCTTAAAAGTTCTGCATCAACAAAGAGGAACACTGGCTGATGATGACGGACACATTTCATTTAACTAGCAGGAAAACCAATCTGGCCATCATCATTGTTTTTATAAAGTGTGTCCATTATTTTATGTACACATTACATTGATTCATAATTTAAAGGATAAGATCACCAAGTTAAAAAAAACATGTTCATGTCTCTGGATAATCTAATGTGTCAAATTCAACAGTTTTTACTGGAACTACTTTCAATTAGTCCCCTTAAAAACTGTTCACAGTGAGATCTGTGGATTCAGAATTTAGGTGAAGTGACCCTTTAAAATAAGGTTAAGAAGACTCCATTCAAAGTCACGGCAGCTGTCCTGAACCATCAGCACATGCTGTTGACCAATCAGATGTCTCATAGTGGCTAAAACTGCTCCCTCAAACACCAGTGATGAAGTGACTTTATCTGTCATTCTCAGGTACAGCACTGTTCGAGGTTCAGCCCTGGACTGTGTCTGTTTCTCACACGTGAGACGTGAAGCGCATCGTCCACATCAGGAAGACGTCACCTCAGCTGCAGGGAAAGATTCACGACTACAGCCCTTTAACAGTATTTAGCACATGCAAAGCTCTCTACAACCGCAGTAAGTTATTGTGTAAACATGGCAGTGGATGGAGATGAGAGATGACTAAAGGTCTCAATTTTTTCTAACTTGAAAGATATTCAGCCTCCTTAGGGCTGAATATCTTTCCACTGAAGGGACTGAAAGGAGAAAAATCACCTGAGACAGAAACATTTTTTAAGGAGTCAGTGTTTTGCATGAGCTGCAAATAGTGAGCAGCCTCATGGTTACAATAAGACTTCATCTTGAATATTTTAATGGTCCTGTTTAATAATGATGTCTAACATTTACACACAGAAGGGAGCTGGAAGACACGCTGAGCATCAGGTGTGTAACATAAAACAGGAGACGTATGTCTGAATAAGAAATGTACCACCTTTATTATCCAATCCACCCATCCCATTCAACAACGCAATACAAAGCCAAAGCGATTTATAGAAACAGTAAGTCTGAGCTCCAAAAATATTAAACAAGAACTGTCAGTTTAAGACCAAAAAAAGACTGATTTTGTCCAACACGTTGGATTGAACACACAGTAGAATATCTTGGGCAAAGAGGGAAGCTTTGTGTACATCAATCATGACAGAAGATGTGATTTTTTTTTTTATTTAACAAAAAAAAAAAAAAAAGCTACTTCAGCCAGATATGAAATATCCGTATCATACGTACACCTCGCTCCGCGTCTCGGCCATGGACAGTTTTCACTCGTTGCATATAAAACATTGCATTCAAAGTATGGCTCACACACGTATATATTACTAAATACAAGAGGGTCAAGAAATAAACAACAGACTGAACGGCAGATTTCTGACGCGTCATTTAACTGGATGTATCGATCGTTACAGATATGGCTTACGGATGAAATGAAGAGTGATTCTGTGGTAGTGGATGAAAAATCTAAGTATTGTCTTTCAGGTTTCACAGGTTAAGTCTCTGAGGCCATGTTGTGCTCCGTGGTGAGAACACACACATTTCCATATTGTAAGATCGCAGGTGATGATGTGTGATCTGCTCAGATTGTGAAGTTTACAACAGTCTTACCAGAAATAAAACGTGTCTGAACAACTGATCCAAGTGTTTCTGAGTTGCTTGTCCGCTGCCTTTCAGAGATAACAGTAAAAATGAGCCCCAGCTGAAGTGAAAGCAGCGTTCGACAGTCATGGATGATGATTGTCTGACTGTGTGAGGTTAGTTTGAGTGTGTGTGGAGCTGCTGTCAGGAGTATCCATGACGCGATGTTTGTAGGATGATATCAGTAATACAAACACATCCTCGTATCGGCTATGATTAGTGATAATGGCCATAACACAAGAGGTGAAGGCCAACCCATCCTGGGTGTAGTTTGATGTATGGAAATGTAGTTTTAAACATGTCAAAGAACATCAGAGTTCAGGTTTACAGAAGGAGCCTGATCACATTGGTCTCAGCTGTGCATCTATTTCTAGAAAGTCTTTTTTTAAAGAGAATGGAAACCTTTCAGGTTTTCTTCCTTCACAATAAATGATTTTTTTGGCCTTTCTTTTAGAAAAAATGTGTTTTCCGTTTAATACAAAAAAAAAAAAAGTCATTTAAAACATGGCAAAGCATGCAACCATCATTCAGAGCGCTGCGACAAAACAAAGAAATAAAACATTTGGTGGGCTGATTTGATTTCATGTTTCTGTATCACGGCCTTCTCGATCAGCAAAACCTCAAAGTTAAAGCACACTTTGACATGCTGGATCTTACTGGATGTGCAAAGGAAGTTTTATGTTCACAGTGGATTACTTAAACGGTTGCACAAGGCTGGAGTCTTAAAAAAAAAAAAAAAGACAAACCAGAGAAAACACCCTAATGCTTTTAGCAATACGTACATCAAACCAATCAATCCCTTATCTGCCCTCAGTATTTAGCCCTTCACTGCAACAAAAGGATCCACCTTAACATCGATTTCATATTGTCATTACATCTCAAGTGAAAACCCAGAAACAACTTCACTTATTTTAATACTCTGTGAATTTTCACTGCGATAGAAAGCAGAACCTGCCAGAGAATTTAAAACGCACCATTTCAAAAAAACAAAAAAAGATTTATTTTGCTTCAAAAATCAAGTCAACCTGTACACTAAATTAACGCAATTGTCAAATGAAAGATTGAAAAGAGTCATCAAGGACATTTTTATGCTGCCTTTCTGTCCAAGTGCTGCTTCAAAGCTCAGGTACTGTATATAAGGCTGATAGGTATCCATCATTTGTGCTTTGACAGCTGTTAACAGTAGAGGCAACTCATGTGATGCTTTCATACTTTTTTTTTTGCAAAGTAGAAGAAGAAGGTAGATATTCTGCAGGTTTCAATAGCTTGGAGGGAATGACTATGCAAATACACACAAGTATTAACATCGAGTCTTTTTAAATAATGTAAACATATACATCTTATTTGAGGTCAGAGCATTGATCCTCTTCATATCTATTTATATATATAAAAAAAAAAAGAACAGACATTACTGGAGCATCGTCCGGATGTTCTTCGGAGTGGACTCGTCGTTCAGGTGTTTCGTGGTGAATCTGAGAAGAAACGAACGTTTCAGTGGGACTTTCAACAATGAGGCAGCCTGAAGACGCACAGCAAGGCCGTCGCTTCTTGACATGACAACATCCAGTGTCGGTGTGTTTTTCAGACTAGTGGATGAAGTCTATCTATGCAGTCTAACAGTGGCAAAGCAGCACAGAAATACTAATTCTCCACTGAAAGGTGAGTGAAAGGAACCTACTTGAGGGCATTCAGGAGGCCTTCTACGTTGTCTGCCGGCTGGTCCTTCAGCACTTTTATGCAGCCTTTCATCTGAGGAGAAATGAGCAGAGTCAGCAACACGACAGCTGCATCACAAAACACAGTGTAAATCATGTGTGTGAGTGTGTGTGTGTGTGTGTGTGTGTGTGTGACTCTTACGTCTATCTTGGAGGACTTGTTGAAGGCGCCGTTTGGGTGGACGTGGTCATAGAGAATGATGACTCCGACCATGACCCTCATGCAAAACAAGAGTGTGTCCTCACTGCTGAAACGACTCGAATATTCTCTGAAAACCCAGATGGAGAGAGAGGAGGAGGAACAGGATGAGACAAGCAACGAATCAGCATGCTTTTTTTAATAATCAACACTCGCACTTTCAGTATATCAGTTGTTGGTGTGAATGTCCTGTAAGCTGTTCACCTATCAGGGTTTCCCCACGAAATGGGCATTGAGGTTTGTCGAATCCCGTCTTATAATTCAAGGACTCAACTCGCCATGAGTCTCAACCATGAGCTGAGAATAAGCCTCAGTTATTGCCTCACTTATTGCTTATCAAGCCAGGTATCATGGTGAAATAATTCAGCTGCTGCTGTATCAACACAGATCTCCATCACAGGATGTGAAGTGTTGCAGCTAGAAAACAGGATTATTAATAAGTGCTGCGTTTCAGATTTCTTTTCAAAAACCTCCAAGGACTCACTCTGAATGCACAATCTACTGAGGACCAGTGTGTGTGTGTGTGTGTGTGCGTGCGTGTGCGGAGAAGCATCACGACTCACGGTGTCTCCAGCATGACTTTGCAGACGCTGGCCATGGTGCTCAGGCAGTCTGTCGTGTTCTCCAGTGGAAGAGTCTTGTTCTACAGACGACACAGAAAACAATGAGTTTATTGTTCTCCGCGATTATTGATGAATGATTCACTGTTAATACACGATGATCTGCATTCTGACACAAAACAAGAAGTCTAAAAACAGGACTGAGAGCGCAACAAGCAGCGCAGCGTGATGACAAAGGACACAGCTGCTGAGTGCTCATCTCTCTCACCTCTGTCACAAAGTTCGTGGTTGCGGTGCTGAGCGTCTTCAGCATGGGCGTGGCCTCGGCGTAGAACAGAGACATCCTGTTGGCCATCTCATTGTTGACTTCGTTCTCAATGTCCAACTGGAGGTGCAGGAAACACACAAATAGACAAGAGGTGTCAGTGTAGGAGGGTGCGTGTTTTTCCATATTCTAATGCACCTACATCGCCCTCATATTTACTGTAGAGAGGCAGCATCCATACACTCCTGGACAACAGATGGAATTATACTTTGTTCACCATTATTTAATTTTTTTTAATAACGTGACCAGTTTGGCTTATTTCTTGGCTCTGATATCACATAAAAAACAGATCAAAACACAGCGATCACAGCCATCTTTTCTTTGTTTCCTCTAGTAGACTGAGTACATTTCTAAATATAGAAATATCAAAGAGTGCTGGAAGATAAAAATATGTGGACGACTTGAGATCCTCAGGAAAATAATGGCTGTCACCTTGTGCCAGCTCATGCAGATCTGAACTGATCTAAGACGCCCTGCATGAACTCACATTCATGTTGTTTATCCGGTTTCGACTGATGGTTCTCCTGTAGTAGCTGAAGTCGTTCTGGATGGCAGGAATCCTCATCTGAAGGAAAACAAGCTGAGTCAAAGCTTGGACTGAAACACATTCAGCCCTCCTTTCTGAATAAACATACAAGTACACCGAGGGCAGAGTGACTGAAAGTGTGTGTGCGTGTGTGTCGGCGGCTCAGTGTCTGCAGCGGACCTTCAGCTCATCAAAGCGCAGAGTGAAGTGGAGGATCTCCGCAAACTGTTTGGCCAGCGCCTGCTCCCTCTCCAGGTGCTGAGTGGGCGTGAAGGGCGGACACGTCAGGCACTCCAGCAAACTCTTCAGAGCCTCCTCTGCAGACACACAGACATGAGGTGAGCTGCTGTGCAGGCGTCAAGGTCCTGCTACGCCTAAAATCCACGTAGCATCAAACAGTCATTACAGATCCACGTTATGATGAACACTGACCCAGCGGTGTCTGTACCTGCCCCTTGTAGTGAGCATTAACTATTCCTCAGCACCTTCCACTTTGAAAAGAGCCAAATCAAGTCTTACATCAAAGCCTGTTCAATATTTCATCAGCGCCTCCTCACCATCACATGCCCACCCCCGGAGCGCAGAGGGAAGGGCTGCGCGCTAACTAACTGATGAAATGATCATATAGATCGTAGAAATCCAAGATTATATCAAATGGCATTAAAGAATTGCACAAGAGTGCCAACAGTTTTTAGTAATATCCTCTAATACTGTGCATGCCACCAAGCAGGACTGCAGTTGTCCTTTAGTTTTGGTGTGTAACATGGCAGCATAACAAAATAAAGCATGTTCACCTGTCGAACTTTCCCTTTTGAATGGATGCACTACCAAATCTGATAAATGAGACCCCAGAACACTTCGTTTTGTACTAACTTTGCTGTACGACATGAGTTTACATCCCATAGATCCTTATAAAGGACTGTCATGATATCACTTGTGTTGCAATACACCCTGTTATTGAAAATGTCTTCTTCGTTTGTTCCACACTGTAACCGTACCGAGTCTGAGAGAGAAACTGTAGAACTTCTTGAGTTTGATGACCAGCGGGCAGACTGAGTTCCAGGCTCGCTCCTGCTGCATGAAATCGTTGGGATTTTGAATTGCCTGGAAAGAAGAAAAAGCAGCAGAACACATTAGAAAACATCCATGATTAGAGCCACAGTGATCACTGGTGTGTGTGTGTGTGTGTGTGTGTGTGTGTGTGTGTGTGTGTGTATGTCTTACATCTCTGATCTCCTGGCCGGCTCCTTTGTACGCCTGCAGACCAGACAGGATGCTCTCAGAGTCCTGAAGGACCGAGTTCACCTGGTTCCACACCTCGCGCTCTCCTTCTGTCGGCTGTGCATCTAACACACGCACACAAATTTGTGCGCACATATAAAAACACACGAGCACACACACGGATGCATACATAATCACACACACACGTACACACATGCACACACAAGGACAACAGTTAGCTAAGCTCCTGCAGCAGTCAGTGTCAATGCAAACACGTGTCACAACTGGTGTTTCTCACCTTTTCACATCAAGAATCAATTTGAAAGTGCGATTTTAGCAGATTTAAATCTGCTCTTACATTTAATTTCTAAATCTTATACTGTGCCTTGATGTGAAAGGGCTTTGATTAAATACATAATAAAGACCATGTTTTTAACCACTGGGGCATGTGTGCTGAGTGTTTTTGTCACTACAGTAACTCATCAAAGTTTCCATCTAGAACAAAGAGTACAAAGACATTCAGCACAATGAACTGTGTTTGGGTCAAAGCTAAAGCCTGATTTCACTTCAGTAAACATTTTCAGCTCATACAGCACATCCACATACGAGTCCATCAACAGTCAGCTGCCAGAATTTGCTGCCGTGGGCATCCAGAGTGATGCCTATGATTTGAAATGCAAAACCCAAACAGCGATCAGCAGTGAAGAGACTGGAATGTCTATAAAACAATGAAAGCACTCTACTGCAGACTCAACGACTCCACACACACACAATCAAGTATCCATAATGTGCCCTAACCTCTGTAACTGAATACACTGGAGCTGGATGCATTGACTGCATCCTGCCTGAAGCTCAAAGAAGCTTCTCTCTTAATGCGTAAAATGAAACAAATGTGAATTGGGAGAGCATTTCAAGGCAGCAATATTTGGAGGCTGACTGTCAGAGAACTAGTATGGAGGTACGCACAGTACGAGCTGCAAAACTGTACATGTTCTACTACAGTGAAACATGCTGAAGTGGCAAATCCCAGCATGCTGGAGTGAGCTCTTGGAAAGACACAGAGCTGCAGCAGAACATGGTTAATGAGACAAAAAGTTTTAAGAGTCTGGATCACAATATTCATGGCGTTATACTGCACTAGAAGGACTGAATTCATCGTTATTTGGGAAGTCTGTAATGGAAATAAACAGAATTGTGACTGCAACCTACAGACCAGTCTGCTGTTTTGTTCCATATTTCCTGCATGGTATCTTGATGAGGACATCAATTATTTGCATTGTTCTGCAGAAGCAATATACCTCCCATTAGCTTCAGTGTTCAGGACAGATTTTAATACTATGGGAGCCAATGTTCAATGTCTAATTTACAACAAATAATCATAAGGTTTCTGCCGGAAACTACAGATTCTTCCACAGAGAGAAGAGCAGCTCTAAATATAGAGCATCAGTGACATTAAAGCTCTGTGTCTGAGGTCTGTTTTGCATTTCAAAACCCTTCCACTCCCATCATTTCCTCTTTGCTGAGTAAACAAAGCCTGAGGTTGGCGACATTGTGAGAGTGGCTGAAATGCCACTGTGGAGGCTTTAAGAAAAAGGCCAAAGCCGATTTATTTGCTGTGCTAAAAAGAAAAAAGAAAAAAAAAAGCCAATTTATCTCCATTATGTGAACATTAGAGGAAACAGAGCGCTAATGTGGCTACTTTAATACTTTATTCATGTGGTGAACTAATGATCACTGCAGATAACACAATTATGCAGGAAAAGGAACAAGGCACTGTAATGTAATGCACCTGATAACATGTTTACATTATGTTATGCATGTTTTATAAGTGCACAAACGGGGGGCGAGCATGCAGACGAGGTCAAGGGTCAGCTCCATTCTTCTTCAACTCGGCAAAGAGTGAATGGATTTTAAAACCATACTGAAATCAATCATGAATCCTAATAAATTCAAAGGAGGAAGGTCGACAATACAATGGCTGAATAGGGCTGACCCCGGACCAGTCAGAGCAGCTGAAGAGATGTTAAGGGATAAAGGAATAAGGAATGTTGGTGGTGGGGGGCAGAGGGGGTCCGAGCAGGACAGGTTTAAGCTGTGCTCACTTTCAAAGTCAAGGAAAAAGTTTGGCCCCTGTTCAAGCTCTGTGCAAGTGAGCACTTTTAACAGATTCCCCATCTGCAAGAGAGAAAAGAGAAAGAGACAGGAAGAAAAGTATGTGCGATGTTAAAAAGGTCACCAACAAGTTATTAGGCAGATCAGAGCAGGAGATCACGATCGAGTGGAAGGAAAGGAGCGGGAGAGCGAAGGAGAAAAAGAGGAGCAGGAGCAGGCTCCTTCAGGGCCTCGACATCAGGAGCAGAGACCTGCTGACAGAAAGGAAAACGGCTGAGCTGGTTTCACCTCTCCCCACCTCCCCACACCTCCTCTCCATCCATCTATTCTCCCTTTTGTTCCACTCCAGCGCCAGACTTACTTTCAAAGTCCAGGAAAAAGTGTGGATAGTTCTCTATTTCCCTTGTTAGGACTTTTAGCAGGTTACCCATCCCAGCAAACCTGATGGTCAAAATACAGTGGTGAAAAACAGACATGAAACACATGTATACATATATCTTCATACAAAATGCATTCAGTGTGCAGTGAACTGTGTATACAGAGACATTCATGATAACTTCAAACAAGCAGTAAATATGTTTATCATCATCAGGTTGCTTCTGTTTGTTCTGATTGATGAATTTCCAAATAAAATATATCTACAATTTCAGCCCAGTTAAATGTAGATAATCTGGATGTGAAGTGTGTTTCTGATCCTGCGTTAACACATTAGGAGCAAAAAAAACTGCAACCCAAAACATTAACCTTCATCTAAATTCTTTTTGCCCTTCATAGTCGTCCATGAGTGGTTACCTCACTCACTGTAAGGCACCACAGAAGAAGAAAAAACACAATGGGGTTTTCATTTCAGTCACAAAGCCGCTGCACTACGTGTGTTTTTTTTGGGGGAATTTAATGACAGCTGATGCTTTCACTTGCAGTTTGAGATGCAAATGTCTGCATGTCTACTGAGACTGATTTACTGAAACTGAATTCAGCGGTGACACACTAGTCTGAAAACTGGAGCATAGTTTGGGACTCATTATGTGCATTTAGTTTGCCTAAAAAGTCAAGTAAAATCTTTAGATGCAAGTCAACATAGTGTTGAAACCAGGGTGTTTCATTCAGTCTTTTCACAAACAAAAAAAAATTCCTAAGGTTGAAGCTAAAAAAAATTCAGCCACAAGGCAAAAAAAATGCAAACTTGAACAGAATTTTTGGTATTAAAAAAATTTGAATTCAACAATTAATATTTGTTGATTATTTTTCTGTCACTCGACAACTTGTTTATTCGACTGATCGTCTGACTTCTACAGTTTTCTTCATTCAATGACATCATCTTTTCCTCTAATCTCTCCTCATTTCACAGAAATGAAAGTGATGGGGAAACATCGTATTTCTAATGGCGAACGATTTGTGTGTGTTTCTAAACATGCTTGAAAAATTAATGCAAAAAGACAAAAAGTCATTTTTGTTATTTCAAATGTGCATTTTATAAACAGAATTCACATTGTGCACATGTGTGTCTGCATGTGTGCGTTTCCTGGTCAGTTTAAGAGGCTGAGACAGCGAAACCTCCTTCCACCTTCGCTGGACGAAGATCCTGAGGTTCTAAACCTTTTTCGCTGCTCTTTTGGATTCAGGCCTTTCCCAACGAGGCCAAACACGGGGATGCAGTCCTAAATGGCAGTTACACTCTATAAAGATTTTATTGGAAGCAAAAGGCAGTGGGTAGGTAGCAATTTCCCCAGAAAAGTCTACCTCCTCAACCATGGAGGGTGGTCAAAGACTCTGTAATCACAGCAGGGCTTGAATTTACAGTAGCATAATATGAGGCCATGATTACGGTAAAAGGGAGAACGTCACAGTATATCATGGGGGTGAAAATGGCAATCTAGAACCAGAAGATTTAACCAGATGTTAAATTCATGTTGCTATCTGAAAGTCATTTGAAACAAAGAAACTGCAGATGCACTCCGAACAACAGCTGTTTTTTTTTTTAAAGACTTGAGTCAGTCTGTTACGGACATGAAGTTGCAGATTCATACTGTGTGAGGAAACTAGGTCTGTGCAGAGTCTTATTCTCACACACACAGATCCATATTCTCTCGACTTTTAGTCATAGTGTGAAGAGAAAACAAACGAGACACTGTGCTGCAGCGTGCACATGATAATCACACTGCACACAGCCACCAGCAAGCTACTGACTATTTTCAGTCATAGTGTTCATTCCTCAGCTTGGGCCCCTTATGAAGTGACAGCCCAGACCAAAACAGTCTGCTTTCAGTTCCTACAGTACCAGCTTTGATTCTGGAAAAATTATAAACCTTTTCATGTGTCTGATTCACAATTTCATGCAGTCATGATTCATTCTGGTGTTAAAATACACGGTTGCGCCACAAGGGGGCAGTGCAGATTTGCATTTCTATTTCACTAACCGGGATTTAAGCTGTGCTGTAATGGTGTCATGTTGGCACATGTGCAGCAGAAGTCTATTTTTCCAGACGAACCCTGACCTGCGGCTACAACAAGTTCCTCAACATACTCACTTGGGTGTATCTGCAGTCACACTCGGGTTATGCTACCCTCAGGTGTCAGTTAAGCACTGCAGCTGACAGCCAGTTCTATCATAGACAACTATCCAAGGACGGATCAGCAACATCTAAAAAGAAAGTGTTTCTTTTTCGGAGGGACCACAGTCATGCAAATCCTTGATTTAACATACTTTTTCCATTCAGGGCATTTTCATTTGTTATTTTCAAGCTTTGAAGAGATGCCTTAAGGAACATCTCTCACATACTGTTACACTGTCATTAAACCGTCATTTCCCACACAACACCAAATTGACTTTTAACAACAGCCAGAGAACAAATTTATGGCTTTGAGTCATAGGTGTGTGTGTGTATTAACATAGCTAGCAAGCCAGCGGGTTAATGAACACTGGGGAGTGCCTATGACAGAGGTGAGGTCACTCAAAATGTAGCTGCATTGCACTCTGATATGCAAAGAGAAAGCACTGATCCAGAGAAACACCTTTTCAGACTTTAACAAAACATGTGAAGTTTCCAACTTTTCCACTGACAAAATGTAACTTCAGAAAATTAAAGACAACAAGGCCATATCCTACCTTGCATCAACCCATCAACATTTCCAGTGCAAGCGATAGACAACAAAGACTCAGCAGTACAGAACAAAACACGAGCAACTTCTAAGTAAGTAAAATGTGCCAAAGTGCATGCAAATTCATGCCTCCAATAATGTCCTGTGACAGTTAACTTAACCAGCAGCTACAGGAAGTGTGTACTTTACTTCCTCCAGAGGTAAACAAACCAGCTCCAACAGCTTTTTCTACAATTTCTTGTCTCTCAGGAAGCCATGGCGCAAATGAAACAAACAGCCCTGAACAAGCTGAAAATATGACCTACACTCAAAGGACTGTATAGTGAGAGACAGAAAAAATGAACCATGATACAGAACATGGTATATTCTGTTCTCCTCATCTCTTCCTGTTTATTTACTTGTAACATGTGCCATATATGTATGAGTTTGCATATGCACAATACCAGGAACCTAGAGCTGCTTCACCTCCATGAAATGCAGTGTCTGATGTGATAAAAAGCCTGCAGTGAACAATAAAGGACAAGTGTTGCCTTAGAATGCCTCTTAGACAGGATTTGTACAGTGTGACAGACTAAGTCTAGCCGGGCCTGCGACCTTTCAGAAAGGCTGATAAATGCATGACATGCTCCACAGAAATGCTCCCACGCTGTTCAAGGCTGAGCTGTGATGCTTCCTCCATCTTTCACATCCTACTCACAATCAGTAACAGCCCATTGACAATCTATGTGTGAGGTTGGATGAAATTTCCTTTTTTTCTTGTTTTCTGAATATGTCTTATGAAAGAATCAAATCAGACAAAGTGCAGGAGATGAGAAGAGCATAAGGGATGGGTATTTGATTTAATGCTATGAACAACTTTCAAATACTGACTAGATAAAAAAAACAGAGAACAGGGGAGTGACAAAGCCTGAGAGCATGCAGTGAGACCTGAAACTTAACTTCACTTGGTACCTGTGTAATGTAATTCTGTCTCACTCAGTGACGCCTCTGAATGGTTTCTACAGTAGAAGAGACTAACCCTGTAATGCAGGCTGAAAGCACGCTCAGTGAACCTGTATCATCTCTTTCATGCCACTTCATATCATAAGCACCTTTACTTAA
The DNA here is from genome assembly GCF_051107435.1 of Chaetodon auriga. Classification (NCBI taxonomy): domain Eukaryota; kingdom Metazoa; phylum Chordata; class Actinopteri; order Chaetodontiformes; family Chaetodontidae; genus Chaetodon; species Chaetodon auriga. The sequence continues at coordinate 17,543,365 of NC_135091.1, read as the reverse complement.
GGGGTTTAGCAGTACTATGAATATAGGCATCTTCTGTGTTGGCACACAGGAAATGAAACTTTCACATCTACTGAGCTTCACAGAACCATAAACACCTTTAGTGTTGTGTGACTTTACTTTCCCACCTTCACTCTTCAGTCTGACAGCAGACAGGGAAGGAAATACTATGCTGGAAACTTTCTTGTCTGCCTGGTTCCTGTTTCACAACCACTTATCTATATGTCCTGGACTGAAAGTGTGGAAATTTTGATTTTCCCCTTCCCTACAGTATTTACCATCAGCTGATGAGGGTTCAATTAAAGGGGAATAGCACGTATAGAATACCATATAAAGGGATCTTTTATGAAGAGCGTGCTGATGATGCAGCTACAGATCATTTAAAAAGTACATATCTGAGACAGGAGATATTTCTCTTTGGAATACCATTTACAAGAAGTCCCTATTCGACACAAACAAAACAAAAACAAAACAAAAAGAAGAAGAACAAGAGGAACAAGAATTACCAAATGCATTTGTAGCAGATTAAATGGTTTTGAGGCTGACGCCACAGACTTTTTATTACCCTGTAAGACAACTTGTCGGTCTTGGCCAATGACTTGCCTTTCTACTTGTTCAGTACCACGTTGTCCTCAGTGATGGAAACCGACAGAAGCTCTCTCAACACCACCACTGTCCTCCTTTAACCTCAATTTAAACACTCCTCCTGCTCCAAAAAAATGTGCTTGTGAAACCGTGCAGCAGTCTGAAGGCTATTTGCGCTTTATAATTAAAGCAAACTCTGCGCATCTGAAGCACCAAAATGAGTGCCACGTTTAAATCGCCTTCCACGCTGCCTGAGTGTCTGAAACGACCTCTGGTGAGAGAGAAACGGTTCCCTGAGCAAACTCACAAACCTAATTATCTGTACAGTGTTGAATGAAATGAATACAAGATTTAATATTTGTCTTTTGAAGTGGAAAAAAGTCTGAGAATTACACTCAGATGTCAGCAGTACTTTCACATCTAATGTTTGTTTGTTTGTGCTATTCACCTACAGGCCACAACAGGGACAGAGAAGACTCATATAATCTAATCCCAGAAAAAAGGAGTTTTTGTTTTTTGAATGACTGGGTCACATTTTGTAAGAAGGAAACACAACCACCAGCCTGTGGATGGCACAGTTGTTCTCAAAGTTGCTTGACTTGAAAAATTACTTAAAATCACATTATTATTTCATGAAACTAAAGTTTGCATGTTATTCTCTTTTCTGATGTGCAGGTGGGTCGCTCTAAACATTCAACTATATCTTCTAAACACAACAACTTCGCTCATTTCTGTTTTATTTGTGACGCTCATGATGCAATCATTTCATTTATTTTGTTTGTGCAAACGTGCGTCAAAGTTTAACAGTGTGATGTGGATATCTTTTGATGGTTCAGTGTTTCTCTTTAACTACACTGAGGACAAAGACTTCAACAGCCTTCGAGGGAGAAAGTTTAGGGCTTAATACAACAAGTGCAGGCTAATCCCACTGCAATCATCTCCACCACAGCATTGTTGCTGGGCTGATGTGCCTTAGTGGCAGCTTAGAGTGTGCTATTACTCAAACATGACTACACTAGCTCAAAAGAACTGTGTGTGTGTGCGTGTGTGTGTGCGAGCGTGCGTGCGTGTCTGTGCGTGCGTGTCCTGTACCTTCTCTGGTGGAGGACCTCGGGTTGCTGTCTATATCATCCGCTTTCTCGTTGTCCCTGAAACAAGAGAATAAAAGGAATTTGTGTTAAAATCAACATGTGTGAGCGTGTGTCACATCACACATCTGTGCGTCGGGCAGGTACGGTATCCACTTTGCACATTAACCAACTTCCCCCTTTCTCCTGACATGCACGCATTCAGCAAACAAACACAGCCCTCCCTCATCACAAAGCACAGACTGAATTATTCAAAGGTGAAATCTACACCCCTGTCTGTTATATCCAAAATAAAGCTGATTAAGGCTTCGCCTGCTGCATGTTCACTGGCGTATTAAATGTCTTGTGACAAGCTGCGGCTGCTAATGGTCACTGGGACTGCACTGTATCTCCCTCCAGCATGAGAGCAGAAAATATAGAAATAGATGCCACTGTCACATTGGGTCAAAAATGAGAGTAGTGCACATCCAGTGTAACGTTTACTACACAGCTGAAGAAGAAAATCTAACAGGATTATCTAAAGCTCATAATTCACATCATCTGAGTCATAATTACAACATTTCTTCTGCAAAAATAAATAAATAATAAAAATAAAACAGCTTCTTAAAGATTCTGAGGCCTTTGTTTTAATCATGTGCCCTCAGTCATTTTGCAATTGGAAATCAAACCCTTCAACCACAGTGCTGCTCATGCAGCTGGAGTTGGTAGTCCATAAACTATAGCACACACACACACACACACACACACACACACACACACGCAGAATAAATCCACACATACCCACGAGCAGTGCTGGGGGTAACATATTATAAACTTTACAGTAACAATGTCACCCCTTTCATGATATTCAACACAGGAAACAAAAACTCAAAACTACTGTTAAATACAGCTGGGGTCAAGAAACACACCAGCCACCTCACCTATGGCTCAAATTAAACACAAGCACAAAAATGACAATTACCAACATAAAGAACCGCATGAGACACAGCTGAGGTGTGAGCCTGCACAGAGCAGACAGATGCGAAGACTGAAACGAGAGCAGGTCTGCTGCAGAAATGCAGCCGGACAAAACATGTCAGATAAAGACTGTTAGCAAAGTTTCTGTCATAAGTATTCATAAGGTAAGCCAGCGTTGAGGCCAGAGAGACCTGGTTATGGCGAGGCTAAAGCAGTGATAGTGTTTTTGCTACAAACCATAATATAACTGTAACATATAACGCTAGATATAATTTGTTGGTTATTTTGGTATAAATAATGCAAAACCCCACAGGTCGACAGGAAGCATTATTCATAAATCTTCGTGTGTGTTCATTTTCCACAGAAACACTAATTCTGTAATCTTCTGTTTCAGATGCAATAATAAAGAAAAACTATGTAGCCTCTTCTCTCATTTGTTTAACATCAACGGTACAGACTATCATGTGAGAGCCTGAAGACGGAGACAGTCCCATCTGTCACAGTAAATAGACCTCATCCATCTGTGCTGACCTCCATCCCTCCTCTGGAGAACCTGCACGGTAACAGAGCGAGGGAAAATGAGGAGGGATGTTGTGGATGGATGGATGGATGGATGGATGGATGGAGGCCTCACAGGGACACTACTTCTCCTTATAAGGGCATGGTAGTGTGCGGTGACTCCCTGTGGTCTGACACATGAGCGGACTTCACCTCAACATTACACTAGGTCTACGGACACACACGACACACTTCATGCGTCCCTTCTGGACCTCTTGAGACACACGCACACACTTGCCAGAACGCCATGTGGACAGCACAGACCGAGCGCTGATGAGAGCAGACACTTCACCATCACACCCACTTCACTCATTAGGCAGCCAACTTCTCTTTTTCTCTGCACTTCAACTTCTTCATCCACATACTCGTTCTCTCCTTCCCCTTTCTTCCCTTCCTGCTTTCTCTCTCCCTTTCACTTCCCTGCTTCCTTTTTCAAACACACATAGACGGATTTTCTCTGTTTTTCCAGCCTGCCGGACAGACGGACAGGTGTCACCAGGAGGTCAACTAATCTGCAAAATGACACTGAATTTGATTAATTGAATTAGCCTGCAGACATCACTCCAGATTAGAAAACAGCTGCTAGCTAGCCAGATAGATCATCTACTCAGTCCTTAACTATCCCAATGAACTAGCTTTTAAGTAAACTAGCCACACACTGATCCAGGCAGTCAGCAGACGAGTCGGTCAGTTCAGCAGTCTTTCAGTCGCTAAATCTGTCAATCAAGCCGGCAGGTGGTGGTGCCAGACTAGAGACGAGGGAGATGAGCGCAGACTCCTAAAAAATAAACATGTTTTTCAGGAAACATCAATCGAGAGCCAGGATGGAATTTTCCAGTGACCCCACAGGAACAACACACATAATAATACAGGCCCATTATTCCCCATTATGACTTACAAAAATATTATTGCAGTGAGGTTGATTTTATCCTAATAAACTATTATTAAGAGGAGCGTTTGAACATTGGAGTTAGCTTAGCTATTTTTGGAAAAATCTTTAGTTTTCATATAGAAATTATTTTATGTTTATGATAAAATCTATCACCTTAAGTACTAATAATACATAAATAAAACAGATGTATCTCAGTCACTTCTTCAGTAACAAAAGGGGGACGGTTTCACCACCTCACGTCACATCCAGCCTCCTCTCAGCCTAAACTGTCCTTTGCCCTCAAGGAAAATGAGGACTATTAAAAATCATCATTGTTTTCATTACATTGTGCCTCCTTTAGACATTTATTTTGACTACATGCAATGACTGCACTGTCCTCTCTTAAGTTTACTGATCAGATACAGAATGTGGCCAAAGGCTTCATTTCCATTTTATTACATCATTGCATCTCAGTCAGTATTCATCCATTCAGCAGCCAGACTCTGAAGGATCTTGCTTTGGCATCTTTCCCTAATCCTAAAAAATTAAGATTAGCACCCAAAAAAAAAGTCCTTTCTAGTAACAATGGCCTGTCTTTTAGCACATTGGGCAGCATGTCTCACTTGTGGTCATCATCACGGCAGTTTAAGATGGAGACGCAGGTGTTTCTAAAGCACTTTCTCCAGACACTGCAATTTGAGATTATGACCCTTCAGTGACCACGCTACTTCGCCTGACTCTTAGCAACCAACGGCCAGTACAAACAAAGAGTAATGAAGGCCAAGGAAAAAGTTCAATCACCATTCAGCCTAATCCTTTGACTCTAAAACGAGCTACATGTTGACTGAATTATAGACAGCTGATTGACCTACCTTCACCTGGAACATTGCCCTTTATAGGCTCACACACACACAAATACATAAAATAGTCCAACATGGAAACATTAACAGCCTCTTTCACGCACAACCACACACTCTGCCTGCAAGCCCGTGTCAAAAAGCTATCTGTTTCCATGGTGACAGCAGAGACGTCCGTTAAAACAGGGGAAGCACATAAATGTGACAGAGTGGAACCCCGGAGGATGGACACACACACACACACACACACACACACACACACACACACACACACACACACACACTTTGTTCTCAGTGGTTTACTGTTCAGAAAAAGGGAAGGTGTGCGATGAAAGCCGCTGTCACTTCGGGTTGAACGCCTGGCGAGGAGGATGCCAAGGGGAGAGTGACAGACTACAGGCGCGTGATGAAGACGACAAGGAAACAGCAGAAACAATCCTCAGGGAAGACGCAGGAAATAATATACAGTATATCCACGAGAGAAGGAGTGGTGCATCCAAACAAAATCAAAAAAGCTAAAGAAAGAGAGCGTCATTATTGTGACAGTGCTCCCATGTCGCTGAAGGCAGTGAGCTGTGACTCAAAGTACAATGACTGAAGTGGAGCAAAAGTAAACAGCACCGAAAAAGACTTTTCACGCAATATGAGATGATAAGTTAGCAGGAAACTTCTTCCACCCCTGCCAATGAAATGGTTGTTTAAGGCACATCAATGCATGAGACATGGAAAGACACACACCACTCGACTGTGACAGTGCCCAGCCGATGTCCTATTCCAAATGTCTGCAGCCAAAGTTTACACAAGAAGACAAGAGACTCCATATCGCACAGTTCACTGGGTTAAATGGACCATGCCAGCCAACATTCAGGAGTCCCTTTATCTGCCTCTCATATCAGCTGTGCTTTCACAGTGTTTACATGCTCAACATTAGCCCCAAACCAATGAGTACTCAGTAAATCAGTAAGCTTATACTAGAATCTAAAGCAAATTTGTCCAACACAGTTTGAAGTGTGGTTCTCTCACTGATAAAGCCAGAGCTACAGTATATAAACATGACCCGATGCTTTCATTACGTTTTGAGCGTTCTTCTAATGCGTCCTGTAAGATGTTGTCATTACCTTGAAAATGTACTCATAAATATGTTGACTGCCAGGCATCTGTTAAAAGCTGACATTTAACGTTAACTGCCATTCAATCTGAAATGACTCACCTATGCAGCTTCTTTTGAAGCTGAGATTTATAGCAGGTGCCAGAGTTGCTAGTGAGTGAGTCATACACGTAATGCGATGTCATAGCTGATCACAACAAGGCCATAACTGAAGTCACCTAACAGGATATGTGCTAAACAAAACTACAAACTGGCCTTGAAAATAACCAGAAGTATTTGTCCTAACAAATCCACTCAGAAAACCAGCTCCAAGAAAATACAGAGTCAGGGCTGTCACACCACACTGGAAATACGATGGTTACTTGAAAAGGCAACCGAACAAAACAACAATGCTTCTTGACTTTTATAGTGCATGTAGAGCTGCATACTGCTGAACTGCAGTCTCTAGTTTATTGGCAGTCAAAGCGTTTTCTTGTCCTGAGGGGAGGAACGGGATGTGACCCACTTTGGATCGAGACCCACTGTTGTCTTAATGCTACATTTAAGCTTCCACAAAATCAAAATTAGCCGTAAAACAAATTTAGCCTGAGCTACAAATATAATAAGCATCCTTTAGTGCAGAGGGTTGGGGAGAAAACAGTATCTTCTGGTCATGTATAGTATAGTGGGCACATCATGATGGTAGTAACATTATGGAGACCGACAGCGATTAAGGGTGTAATGTTTAAGCTCATTCAATCAATCAGGTAACTGATTGAAGACGGTTTTTCACTGGCTCCACAAGTGATTAGATGAAAAATGACACAGTTCATTTGCAAATAATTGCATTCTGTTATGTTTTACACAATGCCCCAACTTTTTTGGAATCAGGGTTGTACAATGAACGTGCAGTTTCAACATCGGTTTTAACTTGCTATAATTCTGCAAAAAGACTCATTTGTTTGTGGTGGTTTGTTTAAACAAACACTTCATGACCACTCTGAGTCAAATCAGCGATTCCAGCTCCACTACATACTCAACACCACTGACAACGGGAGACCCTGGCACAAACCCTGGATAGCGTGACAGCTGTTGATGTTCACAGACATCCAAGACTGAACCTGAATCAATTATTTACATGAATGAGCATCGTCTCCAGCACTGGAAAACACACGTTTCCAATACAGCTCCAGGTCACGCAAAGGGAGTTGGTGCGAGTGAGTAAAGAGTAAGCAGAAGTCCCAGTCGAGACCACCTTTGGCTGTCATTTACAGCCAAGTGGATAAGTGTGTGTGTGTGTGTGTGCGTGTGGTGACTGCCCATGTCTTTGATGGAAAAAGTTGGTCCCCTGCTGCAGTGTGGAAAGCAAAGGATGCAGTGAGGGCGAGACACATCTGGCCGAGGACGATCTGCCTTCTGCAGACACCCTCTGAGGGTTCAAACAAGGGTTAACTCTCAATGGAGGTTCAATGGGCTGGAAGACTGCAACCCTCCCATGAGTAAATGAATATGCGTTTGTGTGTGTGTGTGTGTGTGTTTGGGACAACTCTGGAGCTTCTTTCTTCCATTCTGCATGGCAACAGCTGATGATGGATGATAGGTTCAAAACAGCCCGGTGAGCTCTGGGTTTGGGGTTTTAGGAAAGCATGCGAGTGAAAATAACACATCACTGAGCATTAAGATGCATTCATTTGGCAGCACTGTATGACAGCAAGTGCCTACACTCACTTTGTATTCATTGTACGACATCTAATGTGTCAGTTTGCAGCACTCCAGCCTTCAATGCTACCCTGACATTATTGCTAGCAACCCTCAACAGACCAAAGAAGCAGGAAAATGTTAGATTTCACACTGCTGCAAATCAGCCTTTCTATTCATCAACTGTCACTCAGTTGAACAGGAAATGCAACTGCCTACTCACTCTCTGTACGTACACGCACACTAACCTAAGCAGGCTGATCAACACTAATAAGTGTGGGAACTGTGCAGAGTTCCTTTTTTTGTCATGCAAGTAGAACTGCATGGTTTCATGTGTGTATGCACAGCGTATGTACACTGACTGCATTAGGACTTCATTGTTGCTGCTCTTGCAAAGTAGTTCCTCCTCACTTAATACTTCTATTATGCCTGCTGTAGTTGAGATATGAAAGATGCTGGTATGAAATGATGAAACTCTTTTGTCCCTTCCAATCAAAATAACCTGATTAATACTTCCAAACACAACTTTTCTTTGTCTCTTATGATGCAGGAACACATAAAACAAATACTGCTGTTGCTTTTTCTCTCGACTCCATAAACTCCAAGCCAGTTGAACCTGATCTGCAGTTTCAGGAATCTGGTTCCAGTTTGCGTCCTCTCACTCAGGTGACTATTCATGAATCTTCAGTCAAATGTAATGAGGAGAAACAATTTCCTCTCCTGTACCCTGGCGCACATATATCATACAGCCGTGCTTCTAAAACACTGAACCTGGAACAGGAAACAGAGGAGAGTCTTCTCAGTTTTAATCCTGAACAGCACAGAGTCAGAGCCCACTGTGTTGTTCATGAGGAGGAACAAAGACCTGCCAGTACAAAATACAACATTTTAGAAGAGGCCTGTGGGGTTGTTCTAACACAGTAAATCTCAGAAGGAGGAAAATGACCACCAGCCAAACGCTTCTACTTTTTGGTGGCGAGTTTATCTACCTAGATCTATCTAGAATCAGATGAAGATCTTGTAATGACAATAAAGCACAGCAGCAAATGAAAAATTACTAAGTAATTATGGAATAAAGCTGATACAATATCCAGCTAACAAAAAGTTATGGTAACAGTATTTTTAAAGCCTGGACTGCAGTTAACTGATTGTCAACACAAACTCAAACTGACTGTGATGGCTGAGACATCTGTCAGTCGAGCAAACGTGCCTCAGAGCTATGTATTAAATCAGCATTTCTTCCTCCTGTTCCTCTCTTTATTTGAGGTCCCAGACACCTTTAGCAGTGTGTCAGTTGTTGACACACATGCTACTCACATTACGCCTGCCTGTAAGGTTAGCTTATTCTGTACTGCAAATTTAGGCCAGATCAAAGCGATCATGAATGCCATAAGGATTTTTTTTTTTAACTGTTGCAGGAGCACAACCATACTTCAGAGAACACAATGTGCTGATGATTACATATCGACACAGAGCATTTAGTTGAATCTCACCTCACTTTTTGACCGTAATGCAATGTTTGAGTGCCTTCTGCCATTAGTTTTACAGCAAGTATCATGGCCCATTACCTTCCACTTAGTGTTGCTTTGTCTTCTGTTTTCATATGGTACATATTAAACTATGGCCATTACATACCGTTTTGCTGTTAGTCTTTATATATTTTTCTTTCACACTGTGCTTGACTGGATGTCTGATTCAAATACTAATGGAAGCTTGGACATTTTCAGATGTTCTTAGTGCAGCGTGTACCCATTCAAACCTGTCCATTTCTGCGTTCATGCGTAAATTAGATGGTAGGCTACACTTAAATGAGCGACACTGTTCTAGGTCTAGAAAGTCTGTGTACTAACTCAGAGGTTCTTATGTCTGTTCAATCAACCCATTTCCTCTGAGAGGGACTTTGTATAAACCAAAGGAAACCAAAATCAACACCAATGACCCAAAATAACTTCTGTTTGGGAATCTCTTGGAAAATGACTGGCAAGTACAGACCAATTGTTAACCAGTGTCTTTCTCACTGCCAAGTGCCTTTACAGCATACTTTTTGTACAGACTATTATTTGTCTGTGTTCTGTTGTTCTTACTGGCGAGCATTCACACTGTAAAATACTTTAATAAAAATGGAGACTACTTATGGTGTGCTGACCTTTGGCTTGATATAATCTGCATACTCGCTACCTCAGTGTCTGCTGAGTGTTGTTATTGTTCTAGCCTAAAAAGTTTTATATCCTAGAATAATCACTAAAGAGGCACCAAATGGCCGTTATGGCACACTGTTAAGGACTAAGTATTTTGGTAGTAAATAGCATAATTGATAACACGGATGATATGATCACGAGCTTTGCACCAGTGCAGCCAAGATTATGGGTTCTATTATCTTAGGGCTCAAACTAAGGACGTCTACAAATATGAAACAATGACGCACTTTGGAGAAAAGTGGTCACCAAGTGGCATACGGTCAAGCTCTGCTCAAGTTAAGCCCATTAACTACAGGTCCTAAAAAATGCAGAACATTCAAACACACCAGCGTGCCACTTAAAAACAACAAGATTGGCCTTGGCTTTCTACATCCATTTTTAAAATCCTTCTGCTGTTTTGACTGGCCGGGAAAACAGGCCTTCAAATTGGGTTAGCGGAGCTGCGTCTCCCTCAGGCTCCTTTCGCTGGAGCAAATGTGACAGCAGGGCGTGTTGGGGGGCTGAGCCCAGCTCGAGGGGAGGTTGGCTGAGTTTTGCCCTAATATGGACACAGGCCGGGGGGTGCAGGGTGCTGCTGGAAGGCAGGGGAGAGGGTGGGCTGGTGGAGAAGGGGAAACCTGCCCAGCACCACCATAATGGCAGCCTTGCTTCCCTCTGCTGTATCATTGACACTCTTTATCCTTCCCTCTTACAGTCTACTTCACATACCAGGATTCAACTGTTTTGGTCTACTAACCGCGCTCTAAACACTCTATACACACTGAAGAACTCTCTAGCAGTAAGGACTCGTACATCCTGCACAGTTCATTTTTAAGCACTCATGAGCTCTCTGAAATGCTCTCACTGAGAAACCATACATCCCATATCACACACAGTCACACACACACACACACACACACACACACACACACACCATTGAGTCAGTGACACTGAAGCACAGAGCTGAGTCCGGTCCAGCAGGACTCAGCTCTGTTCAGCAGCTGGCTCTGTGTGCCCTGTGGTTCAGTCAACTGGGCCTGCTGCCTAATATTACACTTGCTCATTACAAACTCACCACTATCCCTCCTCCACATCTGGCCTCTGGTGTAGAGAGAGGGAGAGGGACGCTGATAATGGCAACACAGAACTCACAGTTCTGTCATTTTTTTTTTCTGTTCACAGGGCTGAGGAGGGCGGTTGTGGACATAGTAAACAACTCGGAGAAAGAGAAAGTGGGCTAGAGAGACACAGTCTGCCAAGGCACATAAGAGTGCATGAAGAGAACAATGGAAGGAGGAAAAGAAATCAAGTCAAAAAGCAAGTCGGAAAGTTAAGGAGGGCGTTTGGTATTTGGAGAGGAGGAGGAGGCTGAGTGGCTGTCTGGCTACTAGCAGCCATTGCTGCATATAGTGGGACTCCAGGCGTAGAAATTCCTCCTACGTCTCTGCTCAATGCCACTTCTGTTCTGCCAAGCCCTGCATGTCAACAACACTGCAGATACAAAGAGAACCATGTCTGTGTGTGACTGACTCTTGTGTGAAACTAGTGTTGCCGAGTGTGTATGTGAGAGAATCAAGCGATCTCCACCCTACATGCTCCTTCTCTGCTGGGTGGAGGCACCCGAGCCAGGCTAACAGAAGATACTTTTTACCCTGGGAGCAAGATTATCCTAATATACTCGAACAGATGTGCCACTGCCACAGGTTACCTCAAAATGATAAAATCTTTATAGTGAAAGTCTGCTTTGCCCTGCAAAACTCAGGGTGGATACATTTACTGCATTGGTGGGATGTGAAATAGAGCTGTGCAATATCCTGACGGTCATCAGTATTGTGATATTGTAACTGGATAATGTCTAGTCAGTTTGTAATCTTTGATACTGCCAAGCATTAAAATAAAGCAATTGTCTGAGCCTCAAGGAAGAGTTTGACATTTTGGAAAATATGCTTATTGGTTTTCTTGCCGAGTGTCAGCTGAGAAGATCAATAACTCTGTTACACAGTACCTGTCAGATAAATATATTAAACTGCAGCCAACAGCCTGGTTACCTCAGCTAAGTGGAAGGACTGGAAACAGCCTGGCTCCACATACCTGCGCCTCTAAAGCTCACTAATTAGCACCCAGCCAAGAGACAGTCTGGCACACAACCCCCCATAAAACCACAAACTCATGTTTGTCATTTTTACATCTCAGTTTATCAAATTTCTGCAAGAAAGCTAAAGCACATTTCCCCAAATGCTGAACTCTTCCTTTCATAGTTCATTCTAGCTGAGTGAAATTACCATTATATACACGATAAACGGCTTTTCTTGTCTAAATGGCTTGTACAACCTCAAATAATCAACCTTGATATTAGATTTTGCAAATACTTTCCAGCCTTAGAGTTCAGCTGCTTGCTGTTAATCTCCTGACACTGAGCTAGAGGACACAAAATGCTCAGACTACTGTTAACAGCTAAGAGAAATGGTCTCCTGGTAATTTACGCAGCAACAAGCTATATCAACGCAGGGAGTGGGGCACAGGGGTGTTCCTTATGAAAACAAACCTATTTATGGCTTTCTGTGCACGCTGGCTCTACAGTGAAGGATCAGCGCTAATTACTCCTTAATGGTCTAGCAGATGATACTTGACCTTTACAGACTATGAATCTCTGTCATCAGACAAGTCTGTTGGTCTGACTGAGGCCAAATGCTTTTTCCTCCTTACATGCTTTCACTTTGCATGCTGTAGATCTTGTATATCTGCTTGGTAAGTGAAAGACCAGCTCAACACACACTCAGCTGCATGAAGAGGAGCTTGTGGAAAACACAAGCAAAACACAGTGTCAGAGAAAAGAAACTGACTGCTGGCAGTGGTAACGGTGCTTTGCTATATGGTAACCTCAGCATTGTGCATTAACTTGCTCAAAGAGCAGGTTGACCGCACGTGCTCATGTTTTTGGTGAACAGTGAACTGAGCGTAGATGTTTGCAACTAATGAATGTGAAAGTAAGCAGGGCTGCACCTAACAACTATATTGATAATCGATGAATGTGTTTATCATTACTCTGATTAATTATTAATCCAATAAAAAGGAAAAAAGCAGAATTTTAATGTTATTTCCAGCCTTTTATTAAAAAACAAAACTTATTCGTTGTCTTGTACAATACTCTTTCAAACAAGACAAGACCACTACAATAAAGAAATTAAATTAAATAAATGGACTTTAGGGATGCAGCCATGCACTGAGAATAAAAGGGCAATGTAACTAATATTTCTATTTGATCAGATATTGCTCAAGTTTCTCTTGTGAAGAAGTAAAGGACTCACTTTAGAGTGCCTCTGAGTAACGGCAAGAAACATTCAAAAAACAGCATAATGCTCTGTAACGTTACGCTGCAGTGTCTCTCTGACCTAACGCAGCTAATTAGTGTTAGCTGCCCTCTCCAGCAGATTTGTGCCCAGTTTGACGGACAAACACATGATTACAGATGAATCTAAAAACAAACTTAACCGACAGAAATACCTTCCCGTCTGTTTTTTCTCCATTTTGAAGCAGGTCAAACTTTCATTAGGTGCCTCACCTTTATCAAGCTCCAACTTTAACAGAGCTTAATCAGGCGCCTGGCTATACTGACAGATCGAATCGAAGCATCTGACCAGTCTTGGGAAATATCTGCGCCTGAATGATGATCACAAGAAATCATTAACAAACACTACGACCACGAGCCAACACCCGCAAAGTTCCTCTAACTCACAAGGCAAATCAAATTCATAGCATTTCATGAAGGCCCAGTTAACTTTGTTTTCCAAGAAGTGGACAGACCTCCACCTTACTAGACTACACAGTACGAGATCTGCAGCCTTTGCAGCTCATAAAGAAGAAATGAACATGAACTAGCTCATTTTTTGGGACTGTAAAATTCTTTTTTTTTTAAAATCAATTGATTGATTAATAACGGGCGGCTGTGGCTCAGGAGGTATAGTGGTCGTCCACTGATCAGGAGGTTGGTGGTTCGATCCCTGGCCTCGGCAGTCCACATGTCGAAGTATCCTTGGGCAAGATACTGAACCCCAAAAACAAATTTTTACACACACAGGCTGCACAATTAATGACTCATGCACAGTAGTTTTGCTAGGACTGCAGCATGTGTGCAACAGAAACTATTTTTCTTCTGGACCTCCAAATAATTACATAATCAAATTATGAAGCATTAATCATCACAATCCCAACATACAGTAATCAGGATCAGAGTTTAAGCCATTACTTGGCCACACACACACACACACAAACACACACACACACACACACACACACACACACACACACACACACACACACACACACACACACACACACAGTGGCCTGCCCTGAATGAACTGCTGTTGTTTGGTCATTCCACTGGTTTTTTTTGTGCTGATACACCCTCCTCACTAAAGCGTGAGGGCGGTCCTCTTCAACATCCTAATATTTCTGCTCTCACACAGCGCTAGCCTGTCATGAACAATAAACAGCTGTAAATCTCTGGATTCCTGCACCTGCTGAGATCAGTGAGAGTGCTGCTGAATTGCAAAAAAACAGACAGAGGCCAAGGTCCTTCTGCCAGCTGTGGAAATGCAAAAAAAAAAAAAACAAGAGGTGTGAGAGCACACACTTAGCTCGCTAATATATGTCAAAGGTTAAATATTATAATGTCTTTTTCATTCAGCTAATGATGCACTCTGTGATGAATAGTGATACACATTTGTACCACAAGTCTTTCTACACCAACTGAATATGCTTTCAAAATCACAGATCTGGGAGTAGCATCAGTAGCAAATACGTCGTGGCTTGTTTGCAATTTCACTTCATAAAAACAGGGAGTGTGATTCGCAGAGAAGAAATGTGACAACACCTGTCATTTATCAAACAGCAATTAACTCTCATAATCACTGATTAATGCCTGCAGTATGACACAAATACAACAGGTGACAAACAATGAAATGATGAGAACAAGACCATTTGAGTAAGTCTTCATCTTGTAGTTTTATACCTTTCAAACTAGCTTTGTACTGTAACATATTTTCCAAGGCTTTCCAATTTTCCAGTGGCCTACAAAGTATGATGCTTTGGGCATTTGTGCATAAATAAACTGCCAAAGCAAAGAAGCCCATCGTTGTAAGTAGTTTACACAAAATCGATGGGACAGATGGTGTGCATTTTAAATTACTCTGCTGTGCCACCACTCAGGTTTCAAAAACAACAGGTTACTGTTTGACATGATGCAGCATTAAACCTGACAAGGTTAAATAAGGCCAGAATAAAAGTTATATGGAAAAAGAAAGAGAACAGGGAGACAAACAAAAACGTCTGTCATTACAACAATAATCAAAGCAGGTAAGAGTTAACTGTGAATTAAATAAATCTTATATAAAAAAACATCCTTTAACACTGATGTGCATTAGTACATGTGGGCTACATGTTTTGAGGATATGAAGGCCCCTTAGTTAACCAAAGAAATTCTGTTTTCTGTCATAAAATAAATGCTTAATCATTCCTGTGGATCGTCTATGATGAGCAAACATCATTATGGCAAACCATCGAGCACACAAGAACAGTAGTGCTGGAGCATTTTAGGGGTAATAAACACAGCGGGACTACGAGCACAGCCTCTGCACAATACTAGCCAGCCAGAGCAAACTGAAAGTGCACAGCAAACACACTCACAGAGAGCTGCTGCCCCGCTGACAGGACGTGAGTATAAAAAGTGAAACGTGAGCGGGAAGTGTGCAGGGTCATAAAGCAGTGCAGCTCCACACAAACTTATTCTCACAGACAGACAGACGGATAAACAGACAGGCAGACGGGTAGTGTGGGGTAAAACAGGAACTCAGAGCAGACACTTTGAGTCGCATGGTATTTTACTGTGACAGCCATGGTTGGCCACACACAAATAACTAATTTCCTGAGAGTAATGAAAACAGGAGGGGATCAAGGACGGCCAACAATGAATAAAAATATTGCAGAATTCGGACTGGAGGACATTATTCCTGGTGAACATTGAACGCTGCTGGCTTAAGTGTTAGAACACTTTAAGAGATAAGCTGTTCTAACAGCTGAGATTTAGAAATCCTGCTTTGCCAAATAGTGAGACTGAAAAGACTCCTTGTGTACGTGGGTGCATAATTCTGGCTAAAATGATAACCCTCGTTCACAGGCCTTTTTCACAGCACACATTTGACTTGTCATTGTGGCAAAAGCACAGGTGTTAATAAGAACATTAACGCTGGTTCTGTTGTTTTCAAGTGTCCCAGTAAACTATGACAGTGTGACTGTGAGCCAGTATGAACAGCACCAGGACCCTGAAACTGAAGCAGCTAAATGAATTCAGCCCTCATGTATTTTATTATTTATGCCCTTTTTCTAACTGTGACATGTCAAAATTTGTTCAACTTTTCAGAATAACTGCAAACCCCTATTTGGGTTTACAGGGCCTCTAATTATTTCACTAATACAACAATTTCATGTAACTTTTGAAAACGTTGTGTCTATACTTGCTGACTGGCACTCTGAGTGAAAATAAAGATGGAACGTTGTAATTTTATTATTAAAATGTTTTCAAACTTTGGAAATCTAAAATTTGATCTCCCTTCACATCACACTTTCTACCGCTTTCTACACGCGCACACACATACACACTCTCTTTGCTGAGCATCTGAGGCTCTAGAGGCAGTGAGAAGTCTGTGGTGCTTTCTGTTCCAGCCCAGATGGCAGCATTGGCTGAGTCAGCGGTGGCTGGTGGTCCACGGTAAACTGGGTGATTAGCCGTTGACAACAGGACAAGAGCCGAGCACTAAGAGCCAGGAGCTGAGGAACTGTGGGACTTCTACGCCAGTTTGTTCCGTTTGAAGGAAATAATGACTTCAGCAAGTGTAAAGCGAGTGTTCAGCTTCTCCTGAAAAGATGTGCACAAGTCACTGCTATGACATAGTAAATAAACAAAATCAAATTGGTTTTGGCCCCATATATTCTATTTTAGTCATTTTAGCTTTGGAAATAACAACTCGGCCCTGGTTGCACCTGCTTAAGCTTAAAAATAAGTAATATTTGTTTACCATTATGGTATGCAAAGCTGTTACTTTCTATTTGTTTGCTCTTAACACTGGAGGAGGAACTACAAGTTTGGCCAAAATTTGACACACAAACAAATGTGTGATCATTGTCCTTTTGCTTGCCTCAGGCAACCTGTAATACAACAGCAGGTCAAAAACCACCACGTGAAAAAAACGCCAGGGTGTGAGGTGCCATATCCTGTATTTCTGTTGCGGTGCTGCAGGCTAATCTCCGCTGGCATCGACAGGGAAATAATGATATAAGAGGGCTTCACACTGCCTGTTCAGCTAAAACCTCACATCCGATATTAGACTTGGCAATGGTGGAGTGCTGGAAGGAAATCCGTTGGGATTTCTCATTTAGTGTCACAAAGCAACTTGTGATTCATCGTTGACAAACAAAATCCGCTGCTGCAAGCATGTGGAGTTCAAGAATAACTAATCTGCAAATATCATATTACCTTCATATGGCCAGGTGAGAGTTTAAAGTAACACATTTCAGTAGCTGGATGCCTCTTTGTAATATGACTGTAATGGCTGTAGTCATCATATTTCACACATCAGAGGGTAGCATCAATGCCTGCATGCTAACCGTGTTTCAGGTGGATACTGTATTTCTTTGCTCATGACAATGCACATTCAAGCTAAATGTGATGTATAGCATGTGCTGCTGTGAAGTTTTGGTTAAGGTTTCACACCTACACATATTTGAGCCCTGCTTTGATTACCGTGGGGGTTGCAGTGGCCAAAGCGTTAAAGCTGGCTGGCTGTTTCATCATGATAAAAAAAAAAAAAAAATGCTAAACATCTTCCACAAGTTTGTTGATGTTATCATTTATGCATTCTTTCTTATTGTTTTTTCTTCAAGAATTGTGGCGGTGCTCTTGTTGTGGCAGCCAAACAGGGCTTAATAAATCCAGAAGATACATGGCGATGCAACACAAAGGCGCGTCCCAGTGCTTGCCTCAAGCAACCTGTAATGCAATGGCGGGTTAAAAAAACCACAAAGTGAAAAAATGCCACTGTTCGAAAGGGTGTGAGATGCCATATCCTGTTATTCTGTCACAGATGCGAGCGCGGAGCAGTGAGAGAACAAAACTACAAGACTTTAAACTGCAATCTAACAGCTACTGCTCTGCCAGAGCGACGGTCGAGCATAGTTTCAGCCACACGCGCACACACGCAAGCACACACTGCATTCAGACTCTGCCAAGATACATTTGTAAAGTCTGACATGTCTTTTGCTCTTTTCAGCGTTATCCCATTTGCTGTACCACATCGCATCAGCAGGGCATTTGAAACCTTTGCGTGGTTCACATGCATCACACAAACCCAACTGCTTAACCAGTCTGCAGGGACGTGGGGCGCAGCACTGAGATGTTCCAAAGCAATGCATCGGCTGATCAATAAAGAGACATTCTTTAGTCTTCATGTTTATAATGCTATCATCCATTTCAATATTGTGGTGGTGATGGTGCTACATTGGGCTCTTGCCACTTCACTTTGCAAACAGTGCGGTGCACCTTACCAGACATTTGAAAGCAAAAGTCTGATCTTTCTATAGAGTCAAACAGAACAAGACTTGATTTACACATGGTTGTAAACCAAGTGCCACATCACATGGGATTCTTTGTATATGTTGTGGCTTATAGTAATGACTTGGCATCTTCCTTTGGGGGCTATATAAAACCCTGCATGCCCTAACCTGTCCACACTGTGTAACTTGTCTACACTGTGTGAAAGTGAATACTGAGGCGCACGGCTAGAGTAGACCATGCAAACAGCATGCAAAGCATTTCAACTTCTTCCAAGGGAGATCAGGTTCATCCACAACGGCCATTGTCCTGTGTGTTTCAGTCACAAAATTCAACCAGCATGCCATTAATGCTGCAGTTACAGCCTGGCATACCGACTGAAACAAATCACACACACACACACACACACACACACTGTTGTTGAGGAGCGCAGCTGTTGCTGTATGTCCTCTCCAACAAAAGAGCGCCATTTCAGTGCATTGAGAGCCACGAAAAAGCACATTCTCTCAAGCTGGTTCCAAATGTAAAGCTGACTAATTTTGAGTCCTGACACTTTTACAACTCATGGCTTTGGCTAATTAACTGGTTTGCACAATTCAGTGTTGCTGTGTTTCGGAATCTGGACTCTTTAGTCATGACTAATTTCTCAAATAATCAATACCAACGTATAAATATAAGCCTTGCAATACTTCCTGAATTTTGCTGGGGTTGAGGTGCCACCACCTACACCTCAACACTGTAATGACTCATAGTGCTGGACTGAATGAATGTGTTGCTGCCCTTGGATGTAATGAGTCTGCACTCCAAAAACATCCCATGAGGCAAAACAGAGTCACTCATTGGCAACTCGTGTCAAGAGAAAAGAAAGAAACAGCCGCTGTTGTCTGGCATTTACAACATGTAACTAAAGCTGGATAATATGGTGCTTCCACCAGCTAAACAGGCTGAAGATTCACTCATTAGAAAACAGTAGAGAGGGCAAAAGTCATATTTTGTTTCAACCACCTGCCAGTACACACACAGCACCCTGATGTCAGATGGTTGCGATCTCTACAAAGTTGTTAGGACGCAGTGATTGCGGATTGGAAGAGTTATTAAACTGGTAAATAAGTTGTGGCAAACCGGGGTCCCAAAGCATTTGACTTCATTAACCCAAACACCCATTTACTCAAGCGACTAAGAATACAGGGATAACAAAGTGTTTCTTCAAATGAAACGTGGCTCGAATTCTGCTGCTACACGCGAGCTAAGTTTGCTGGCTAGCCAATGCGCCTATTAGCCGGCACTGCTGTCAAGCAAACCCAGGAAAGCGGAACGTTACTTCCTCAACAAAAGAGCCTGAGAGACTAAATAAGGCATAAGCGGTGATAGAGAACAACCTTGTCACAGTTGCACAACGTTTAACGCAACCACACAACTAATTTCAGCGCTCAAACGTGGCTGATGTTAGCTAGCCAGTTAGCTTTCCTCCCCGGCATCTCTTCCCATGTGAACTCATCTGACAGTCACTGATATGACAGGGATACACAATTTGGCAAGACACCAGGAGAAGTAAATCTCATTTAGCGGCCACTAAACACGAATAAAAGTTGGTTAAACACAAACACTCACCTGTATGTCTCTTGAGGTAATACTTTTAAGGGTGTTACGAGCCGAAATCTTGGTCTCCGCAGTACTTTCACCGTCCTTGGCTGCTCTGCTTGTCCCCAGCAGCAACAGACAACAACACTCTCAGCACGTACCCCTCCCTCTACCACCAGAGAGACGAAAGGGAAAAAGAAAAAAAAAGAAAAAAGAAAAAAAAAAGCCCCGCCCATTCACATTTGTAATTGGTCAATATTAGGGACAGTACGAAATAAGCCAATTAAATCCCCCTTTGTTTTTCTTTGTGCAGTGTCATGATTTCCTCTCTGCAGTGCGAAGAAATCTCTAAATTGAAGCTGAAAATGAAATTCATGATGAGGAAATGAAGCTTTAATTATTGTATTGTTCTTGTGCTTTAACTTAAGAGTTTATGCTTTCTTTAAGGATGAAAACACTCACGCTTTAGGGCTGTATAATTATTATTGTATTGTACTTTTACCTATACAAATCATATTTCCCTTATGGATTCCTGCAAATTACATTTCCAGTGATCCTTGACAGTGTTTCATATGTCAAGCACATACAATATTACACAAATCTTGTCAATAAGTAGAGGTGAAACGATTATTTTGTTAGTCGATTGGCCGGTTCACAGAAAATGAATCAGCAACAATGCTGATTAACCTTTTCAGTCATTTCCGCTGCTTACAGCACAGGTTTCATTGCTTTCTTTTGTGAGATATGATAATAAAGTGAATAGCTTTGGGCTCTTGGAAATTATAACTGGTAAATGTAACAATTTTTTTTCCAAGAAATAATATTTTGGAGAAAAATCAAAAAGAATCAATTATTCAGGAATCTAAATAACAAATTAATCAATAATGAAGTAATTGTTAGCTGCGGCCCACAATGCTGTAAAGTTTATGCAATTTTGAATTACGATTTGCAGAACTTATCATAACGTGTGCACTCGAGCTTGTTCACATTGTCCAACCAAACTGCTTTTCCTCTGGTCTCATAACAGTCATTGGAAGTCACGTCATAGTAAACTTCCTGCTTGTACTGGGTGGCCAATCAAGATTGATGGAAGAAGTCAAAGGCATGTTTGAACATTCATGGGTCTGTAGAATGGGGGACTTGCATATTTGGCCCTGAGGGCTACAATGCAAAGCAACAGGAACTCACTCTCTCACACACACACACACACACCCACACACACACACACACACACACACACACACACAGCATTATAAAATGTCAAGGCTTTACAATCAAAACAGTGCAGGGCCACATGTAGCTCGCTGATACTATTCCTGTGTTGCCACGACACATGCTGGAGCCTTGAGTGTGTGACTGTGGGAAAGGTTTGGAGCTCATTGTTGTCAGCAGTGTGGTCGAAGTTATGCACAGGATAAACACACCTCCACAGGACTACAAGGGCCAGTTAGGTTAGATGAAGGGGGGGGGGGGGTTAGAGTACACCCACGTCTTCCACTACCACAACCGCTGGTTGTCATGGAGTTAAGGTGCCTTTGCAGCGACTCTACACACACCCACGCAAATCAAGAAACGGTCAGCGTGTGTGTTCTTTACCCTTACCAGCAATTACTCTACATGTTATACTTATCTACTGATGTGTTGTATCATGTGAGTTATGCAGCGATGACACTAATGCTGAAAATAGGTCAGTGAAACTGAACTATCACCGCATGTGTCACTGCTGAAGCTCTCAAGGAAGTAAACATGATGTTACAAGCATAGGAAATATACACTTGACTGACAGACAGTAATAGAAAGGTGACAAAGAGGTGTGTGAGAAAGCAGATATTTTCACTATCCAGTGAATCCAACAGGTCAACAAGAGCATAAGAAAACTGAATCTATATACTTTACTGAAGGTTTTGGCCCAGGTGTTTATTCTTTGACCTTTAATGACACTATGAGCTTTGGAAAATCTCTGCTGAAGGGCTGACCTCTGATCTGCCTGCTGCCAGGCTGGAAGGGACGATAATTACAACTTTTCCTTTGGGAAGTGTTAGTTTGTCACACAATATGCAACAGTCCAACAGTGTAAAACTGTCCAAAAGTGACACCTGGTGGTGATTGCTTGTAGTGTTGCTCTAACTGATGGAGCGATGAAGAATTCATCATACTGTCAAAAAGTGTTACAGTCTAATATTTTAGGTCAGGCTATAAATAGATTGCATCTCAGTAAAACTTCAAAAATAAAATTAGTTAAATTACTGTTACACCTCTGGATCTCCAGTTTTTTACTTCTGTGTCAAAGCCTCAAAAGGTAGAATACAATATAATTTGTGACTTAAAATGGATTATTAAATCACTTTTGACACTGATGCATACCACAGCATATTTAAAATGTCCCTCTCTGCAATCAGTTTATTCCAGGTAGACTGCTCTGAGAACCACAACACAACTGCAACCAAAAGGGGACAAATAAAGACACAAAACCCAAGTACCCCTCATTCACCACTGCCGCTGAAATAATGAACAATAATTGTTTTCTTTGTCAACATATCTCTCCCCCTCTGTCTCTAGAACTGATGCCTTTGTTGTACGTCCATACATTAAATACTGAAGTGATAACTGCAGTCTGTAAAATCAAGCAAAGACGTCATGTTTAAGGTCAGTTATTCATGCAGATGTCACAGTCATAACTTGGTCTCAAGTCTGTCTCCGCATAGCTGAGAGCCACTGCTGAATCAACATGAAGCCTTCATCGTCCTCTGGGTGGCAGTAGCTCACCACACTGCTGCTTCAGCGGGCTCTCGCTGAATCTGCACAGACATGAGCTGAAATTAATAAATCTTTACTTGAATGGATAATGCACAGCAGTTCAAATCAAATTTCATAGATGTACGATCTACAGTGTGTGCATTCTTCACGTTTTGCTCATATTTCTATCTCAAAATGCTGAGCTGCTTCACTTCAAGTGCCCACTCATCCATCTCCTACCTGTCCTATATATTATACTTAGTGCTGCACCTGTGGGTGGAGTTTCCCTCCTGAGTTACAGGATTACTTTAGTGCTTTGTGCTGTATCATGTTAGCTGTAGGATAATACAAAAAACAAATATGTAAGGCACAGGCACGCACTGTCATTCAAGTGTAATACTGCAAATATATATTGAATGTTATCCTGTGTGGTATGAGCGCTCTATTATTTTGATGTGACCAATATGACATGAAATCCCATAATCCCCTGAAGGCCATGAGGAGGTGGGTGTGTGTGTAACTAGGTGGGTTACATTGATTTTTCTGCTGTCTCTTAAGGCAGTATGAGGCATAATACAGCAAAATGCAAAATGCTTCACAGTGATTTTAATGACCGTGACTCTCATATGATGGCATAATGGGAGGTAGATTAGAAAGGGAGTCTTGAAGTCAAAGGCTCGCTGGAGCTGACGGTGGCCAGTGAGGCCCAGTAGTAGCCCTGAGCAAGGACGCCTGGACCTTGTTTATAGTCTGTGCTAATCTACTCCCAGGACAGTCTTTGAAAATGAGCTTAATGTGGTGATATAAGGCAACTGGCTGATGTTTCCGGGAGGGGACTTCAGATGTACACTGAGAGCGTAAAATAATACATACGCTGATATTAAGATTCAGGCCCTGGAGGTGGAAACAAATGCAAAAACAAATGCCATGTTAGTGTTCCCCTCTCTGTTTGCCCTTGGTGTTGGGGAGAGCAGAACAACAGTTGCTGCTCTTTCATCTCCCAATGTCCATACTTGGCAGGATGCCGGGGCACTGTTGCTAACGGCTGCATGGACTCATTTTGCTCTGGCTTTTCAACTATACACTTATATAAAAAGGACATGAGGGAAATATATCTGATATACAAAGATTATGCAGCCTGAACTACCGTGTCCAAGCTTGTTAATTGGTTTGATTCTCAGTCATTTCCCCCTTTACGTGTTTTCAGATCCTTTCAAATGCTTTGGTTTAAAACAGAGGCAGGGAAAATGTTAAGTGATATGTCAACATTTCCATTTTTGTGGGTCAGAATCTAAATGCTGCCAGAGCAGATGTGAGTATGCACTGATTCTAAATGTCACCAGTGCTGTTTGATGATGAGGCTTTTTGCTGCCCAGTGGACCAGGTGCATTGAAGTGTCACTGCTACTTCCTCACAACCTCCCCGCACTCCGAAGCATCCAAATGTCAGCCCTGCGTTTGCCCCGGTGGTGGAAACACCAGGTTATGCGCGGTGTGCTGCAAGTTGAGCGGAAAGGACAAAGGGAATTAAATCCGCCTCCTTTTTCTTCCATTTTTCTCTGGTCTGGTGACACTGGACTAAACTGCCCCCCGTTGTTTTCACTTATAGGTGTTTTCATATTTATAAAATCTACCATGGGGAGGGATGTATCAGCCTGAAATATAAAACAAGTGAAACCTCACTGTACCTCAGCCCAGGGCAAGCTGCTGGTCTTGCCCGGGGCCCTCTTGCCTCTTCCAGGCTTGGACACACAGCTGCCTGTTTGCTGACTTTGAGACCCTCCAGTCTGACCCTGTCTGTGGCCTTTCTCCACGATCATCAAGCTCACGGCTATTTGAGCGGTCTTGCATTAATATGCCGTTTGAATTTCACCTGCCGTAAAAGCAGGCTGCGCCTAAGTGCTCTGCAACACCCATGTGCCTCGCAGTGCTGTCACGCTAATTGGCTTCTGTTCTGTGAGCTGTGTTGTGCAGTCACACACACAAACACACATGCATCTTGACAACAAACAGTAAACAGCCTTTCTCAGATCTGCCAGGATCTGCAGACTTTGGAGCACTTGTTGGATCTTTCTGAGCATTTTGATCTAATTAACTTGGTCATAACCCCCTTCCCGTCCTCTCTGTGTCTGTGTCTCGTCCTTTCTGCCTGTTTCTTTGCAGCTCCCTGAATCATTATCAAAGCTGCTGCCTCCAGACCTCGGCTGCACAGCAGTATGATGCTGCTTGCTGTTAGTAATGTATGTGCATCTTTCTCTTTCTTTGTTCTTTCAAAAAAAACAAAAAAACAGAAAAAACTGCATCTCAGTAGCACTGGGTTGCACACTGCAAAGGATTCCAGGGTTATTGATGGCAACAGCATCTCCTTTTGTGTCCCAATCGATGGCTCCACAGTGGAATTATTGCTGCAGCAGAGTCAGAAAACAGAATAGCAGCAGCAGCCTCGGGCATACTGACTGATTAGTGCGTGTAAGTGAGACAGAAAGAATTATGGAAATCATTCATAAGAGACTAGGAGAGTAAGCACCTAAACACAAAGCATTCTCAGGCTATTGTGCACCTTCATCCTGGGCTTTGTCATCAGATTAGTGTCAGACATTAATGGGGGAGGTGTGGACTCAGGCGGTGTAGGTAGACGAGCATTTGTTGCTCGCTCTGAAATTGAAAAAGAGTCTGTGCTGGCCCTGGAGCTCGACTCTGCGCTTGAATATTCAAGTCTTGTCTGAGTCTACCTGCAGTGAAGCCCAGCTTATGTTCTAGCTCCAAAAATATAATGCCAATAATTCTCTGATGATATATTGTAATAATGATTTTGATGTTAAGCTACAAAAATTAATGCAAAAGAATGAATGAGAGATTACACTTGAGTCCTTCGGGCTCAGGCAGATCTCATATGGTTTGGCTATAAACTTTTTTAATTTTAAAATGCTTCTGTTTATTTTTACCTGAGGGCTATTGTGGCCTATTTTTTCCTCATCACTCCCCATTTCTCACTTCAGACTGAGCACATCAAGTCAGCATCAATGAACTTATAACCAACAAAATAAGAAAGACACAAAGAAACACAGATAAGCTGCTTAAGTGGAGAAAACGGCCCAAAACTCTGAAATTATCACAAAAATCACTTCATAGTAAAATCAATACTGCACATACATCCACAGTCCTATGCATAAGCTCACAAATACTTGGACATATCAACATTAGGAGGCATTTTGAGTGCAAACTTTGCTACTGACACTGATCTTGAGGCTATTAACTATTTTTTGGCCACTTGGGTGCAGCAGAAATAAACCGTATACAAAAGCTATGCAGGCAAAGCTGCTAGCAAACACTCGCCTATCAACACATCCAGCAGACAAAAAGCAACATTAGCATTCATTTGGAGGCATGTTTCTGCCCACCTGATGAATGCAAGTCCCGCATTCACTCTGATTTAGCTGAGGCGAAATATCTGGCTGTTTACCTGCTAAATGCTCCATCATGTCCACCGGCTCGTTGCTGATTGTGTCTGTCTGCAGTTTGGTGGTGGACAGGTAGTGTTCAGTGGGTTTTTAGAGCCTTTTTACAAAAGACAGCTGTCTGCTTAATTCTAATACCATAATATTTTCTATGTATTTTGCTCATCAAACTGATGCAAACCATTTTAGACCCGTATCTAGAGTTGAATCAGCACTGGAAACCGTCCCAGCAATGTTCAGCCCCCCCCCCCCCCCCCCAGACAAATACACTGTTTGTTGTGGGCAGTGGTGTTGGTGTTTCCCCACCCTTCTCCACTGGCGATGACTGTGTGGCCGTTTGACACCATGTTCTTATGCAATCAGCCGAGGCATCAGAGCGTGACTATCGACGAGGCGCGAGGGACTACAGTGTGCCAGCAGGACCGACTGAGTGCTGCTTATGAATGTTAGGAGGGAGCCAGAGACGGAGAAAGAAAGAGTGAGGGAGGGGGTCAGTGGATGCGATAAAAACAACTCAGAGAGACTCCTGCCAATGCCATGTGAGACGAGAGACAGGGATGGATTGAAGGAAGAAAGACAGAAAAGGAGATGAAGGAAACAAGGAGGAAGAGAAGAGGAGGGAGGATGATTATGAAAAGTTACAGGAGACAGAAAGACACAAATGATGAGACATTGAACAGCACATAATCAAGTAAACGGAAGAAATGACAGAGAAGGAAAAAGAAGCAGGAGATCGGACACCGAGGGCAGAGTGGAAGGAGGGAGCCAGAGCCTGTGAGGGATGCTGCTGTCTGTTCGGCTCAGTGCAGAGGTCTGGAAGGGCCGGAGAGCCTTTGAGAGTCGGGACTAACACACTGCGGCACTCACTCCTGCCTTCATCACTCTGTCCAGCAACACAGCGCTTTGATTTATGCCTTAATTAGAAACCTGTAATGATGGTGAACTAAGGGCTCATAACTACCTGAAAAGGGAATTTATCTACTTAACACACACGTGTTCCAGTGGATGTAAATCCACTCCCATTGCTGTGTGAGGAACTCCAGGCTGTAGATAACAACAGTGTCTGAATGTGCTTTATCAACTTGCAAATGAGCATAAAATATCAGCGCAGGAGGAAATTGGAGTTATAAGAATAGATATTAATATAGACTATACAATGACATTACATCCACACTTTTGCCCGTTTTGGTTTTTCATTCTGCAGGAATGCAGAAAATGCCACGTTGCTAATATCATGTGTCCCCTCGGTGAATTGACTCTGCGTATTAGCGCTCTTAGAAGTTCTGCTGTTAGTAATATATTGTAATAGTAATACGGATTTAAAAAGAAACACCAGTTCAAGGTGTTTTTCCCACTTGGTCAAAATCACTCAGAATTTCAACCTTTTGGCAATCCAAAATTTGCATTCATTCTGTATCCAGTAGAAACCTGATCATTTAATGGGGCACTGCAGAGATTTAGCATTGCACCTCCATGAAGTCGGGATGCTCACAACAGAGAGATTAAAAAAAGAAAGGTCAAAAACGATGCAGCAGAGTCAAAGATAGCCTGTCTCTCATTTCCTCGTATGGATTAGAGCTCCAGACACACTACATTTCCCATAATGCAACTCAACTCAACTGTGCCTTTATGTAGACCTCAGGTGCTTTTATCTCGAACTCTTCAACTGGCATTTCAACTGCTTCCATCTCTTCATCTTCAAACAACAGTTCAACTGCTTTCAGAGCTTAGACATCGACTGCCAGTTCGCCCGCTTCCATCTCTTATCCTTTAACTGAGGATCCATCTGCTCTCAGAGGCTGCGCTGACTACACAACTGACACCTGAGCTCATTTCACTGCTTGCACTTCAACTTCAAACCCTTTCAGGTCACAGGTCTTTAATTTTGAGGAAAAATCTTTTCACTCCTACGGCAGCTTTGGCGCTTCCTCTCCAGCTGACACTGATGACTGACGTCTTTTTTTTTTTTTTTTTTCAGTTGACACAACTGAAACAGGGTCTAATGTCTATCAGGGCCTCCTCCTTAGTGTTTCACACTTCACTGGAGTCAGTTCAAAGTTCACCTCACATAGATTAAAGTGAAGTAGTTCATGTTCAGTTCACAATTTTGAATTTTGACTGAAGTTCACAGTCCTAAAAAATGAACTGGTTCATGTTCATGTGTGCAGAGGCTGCTCCTATAATGCAGTCTAATACAAGTCTGTCAACCTGTGACAGGTGGACTGTAACTAAGTGCATTACTTAGTAATATGTTAAGTGTTGTACTTAAGTACAGATTCAACTTCTACTTGTACTTTACTTGAGTATTTCCATTTTATGCAACTTTAGATCTCTCTTCCACTACATCTCAGAGGCAAATATTATACTTTTTACACCACTACATTTAACAAACTGAAGGATTAGCCTGTCTTAATTATTTCTTTTGATCATCATTCACTCCCAGATATTTCCCTAGACTGGTCAGATGTTTCAACTCAATGTATTAAGTTCAATGCCAATGTGGCAGACTTGTTTTTTTTTCATACAATTTCATGCACAATTTGCATGAAAGTTGATTTGTCCAGAAAACACATTCAAATATTCATAGCTATGTCTGAATTGGCAGCAGTCGTGCCAGCATGCCGGTGTTCATGTTCATTAGCTGCAAACCGACGTGTTCAGTTCATCGTTTACCAAAGAGATGAGTGCGTTCAAGAGCTAACTAACACTTCCAGCTTCAACTGACATCTCAAGTTCACTCGGCACTTAAATCAGCGCTTCAGCCTCATTCAGTGCTCAGACTTAAACTAAAACTTCTTTTAGTCCTTCCATCTTAACTGTCACTCCAGCTTCTTTCTGTAATTGCATTTTAAATTCCACTTCAGCTTGTTTCAGTATTTTAGTCCAAATCCTAAATGCCCAAATTCTCAGCAGTGAGCATACACACACACACACACACACACACACACACACACACACACACACACACACACACATTTTAGAGCTGAAACCTCAGCATTCAGGCTTAGTGAAGCCAATGATGAATGATCACCTCAGAAACAGACTTCGCTGCCTCTGGCACCGCAAGTAGTTCCAAAAGATTCATCAGTCCAATAAAATATCCACTCAGACTCTCATATGTGTGGATATGTGGATTACAATGAAGTTGTCAGCTTACAGAAGCCCACTTGATGTCTATGGGGGTTTAATGCTAATTTTAGTAGGTCCTATCAAGTGCTAACCTTCAGAAAAAAGCTGTAAAGAGGACAGAAATGGAAGCATTTCCTGGCAACACTTTTTCAAACAAAGCAAGAGGGGACTTCAATTCAGCTTTCTGTGAGCAGTCATGCATGCTCTCTCAATGCTGGAGCCCTGAACTAGCATGAGCTGCCACACAGAATAGACTGAGATAGAGAAAGAGCAGGTAATTTTATCACCAAAAATGTTCTGCATTGCTCATGTGACCTCCTGCCGGTATGACCGAATGGTTGGGCAGCTCCAAAATACATAGAAATGAACTGCCAGCTGTTCTCCACATTTCCTGCAACACAGACCCCCGTCCCATCGGACCTGTCTGCACACATTTTAACTGGAGGATTCTAAAATATCTCATCAGATTCTGCCAGCACAATTCTCTCCACAGACCCAAACTGGTGGCAGAAGACTGAACGGAGCACATATTCAAGCAGTCTTCCTGCAGACCCTGTCTCCCATTTTAATCTAACCTTATTTGCTGACTGTTTACTAATGGATTAAATTATTGAGTGTGATGTTGAAACAACTTTCCAGTTCCAGTGTGTGCTGCTACAGGGCTCTCCTCTCCTCTTGTTTTATCATCTCGGTTGTGCTGCCGCTTGGTTTACTGGCCGGTGCTGCTTGTAATGATGCTCTGACTCTATATATAGACCCCTATGTATGTTTTGAAAGTATAGAGGGGGGGCGGAGGGACAGACAGATGGGAGAAGGAACAGAAAAGAGCCACCAAGTGAGACAAATAGTGATGAGGTAAATGAAGTAAGAAAACTTAAATAGGGAGGCAGATGGAGATGGAGAGGGAGAGAGAGAGAGGCTGATGGAGGCTCAGGATGTGTGAAAGAAGAGAAACCTTGAGAGCTTTACTCTTCTTCTTCAAGTATTAACCGCAGTAACCACAGACTCAAATTTAAGACCTCAAAAATAACACAGAAAATAATAGAATTAAATAAATAAAATTTGTGAAATGAGCACAAACTCAGCATCACCTACATTTTCTACTTCTACCATAATATCATGTGACACTAGCTAAAAGTCAGCATTATGCAAGTGAAACATCCGTAATCTGTAGTCAGACTAGCTACCAGGCGCGTCTCCATGACATCACGTCTGCAACGTGTTTTTGTTCCATCCTCCATGTGGCTGCAAACCCCAGAGAGTGTGTTTCAGAAGTGGACTGTTTTCCCTGACTGATTTTGCTAAACTGCTCAGGTTTTGCTGATTTGGTCATTATTCCTGACATTTGTGCTTTTACCATGTGTTAGCAGGCGTTGTAGTCAAAATGGTCTCTCTTTTTTTTTGGTCTTTTTTAATTGCATTGATTGTTGTATGTGTGATCAGGAGTGTGCACAGGGTATTTTATTTTGAAAATTTATAGGTTTCTCTACACTGTTCTTGTGTCTGACTTCCTGCCTGTCTTGATTCTGCTCTGTTTGACGTGTCATCTGTCAAAAATAGATCTGGAATCATTCTGAAACAGAGACGTAACGCGCCCAGTGGAGCTGCATGCATTGACTAGAATATCAGCTCCACTGGTCACGTCATGGATGGAACTTGGACATTATGCCCACAGTGCAGTTTAGGGGATAGATTTTTCTGAGTAATGCAAAAACACGTTTTGGTGGTGTGTTTAAAGCAGCAGTGAGTGTTTTTGACATCACACATGCCCGACATGTTATGACCTTATAAAGTTAATACAGCTAACGTGTTAGCAAACAGTTGCCTGCTTGCACTTCCCATCAAACAGGTCTCACAAAGCAAAATTAGCAGTCATTTAGTTTGTTTCTACCAACCTGATGAATTTAAAGCCAGTAGTCAATCTCCTATAAAGTGATAGTGTGTAACTTTACCAGAAAGACCAAGTCCATCCTCTTGCAAATGAAATCTTTAATTCTTAAGCAACAAAAAGCACTTTGTTCCATTCAAGAGACTCAGGGGTTTCATTGCTGCGGCCTAAGTTGGTCTGGTATGACCGGTGACTTCTAGTGCTAATGTTAGCTAATGTAATTCTTGTCCTGCATTAAAACTACGATTTAGTATTTAATGGGGGACACAGTGGCAGCTCTTAATCAAAAAGTGAAAAAGTTACATCTTGCTTTAAGCTCTGGTGTGGTATTTACCAGCTCCTGGGAAAAATACCTGGCTTTTTAGCTGCTAAATGCTCCACTATGTCCACCAGCTAGTGGCTAATTTAGGCTGTCTGCCATTTGGTACAGTGGCTTTATTGGAGCTTTTAACGTTTAACACATCCCTGCTTTCACTTGTAACAAGGTTTACAAAAGTGGCAAGGGACTCACCAAACCAGGAAAGTTGTGGGTTGTAAAACCAATACAAGCTCTACAGCGCTCTGTAGAGCTGAGGTGTGATAATTCTCTATACAATGAGCAACCCACTCCTCATTTTACCCCAACTATTCAACTATGATATCTTTTTGCATCTTTAAACTCTTTAAATCATGTGGTGGGGAAATGTGTTGCCTTGATCTACATCGCTGGGTCACATTTGCATTTAAAGGACAACATAAACAGCTGCAAGTATCTGCATCTTGGAACATATTTCATGGATATTACAGTAACACAGTGTGTAGTGAATACCGGTTTGTTACAGTTTGCAGATGCGTTTCCTCACTGTAATCTCTGGCTTTAGCCACGAAGTGGTAAACTACTTCCTCCCTCACAGGCATTTTGCGGTCTCTTGTCCCTCTCACTCTTTCATGGCTCTGAATTTAATTCAGCGGTGTCGGCCCCCTCGGGAGCCCGGCCGCTCACTCAGTGTGCTTGAACTCAAGCGTGAAACTACAAAAAAAAACAGAGGCAGTCGAAAAAATGGATTTCTCTTGTAGGCGTATGCAGATGCTGCTGCTTTGTGGCGGTGACCTCAGTATTTGGTGGAGTCTTTTCATCCGGGCGTGTTTGCACTGTTGATCAGCCCTTTGCAGAGAGGGAAGCATGATGCTCTGAAAGGAGCTCTGACAACAGCTGTGATGTGTCTTCACATCACTTTTGCCTTTCAAGACAAATAATGCTCTGAGAGTATCATTCCTGTAATGCCATGGGGAAATCCTGCTCACTTTCTCAGAGAAGATGTTCCCCTCATTAACTCCAAAGAAGCAGCATGAGAGAGAGACAGGAAGAGAATGAAAGAAACTTCCTTTAGTAAATAATGGATATTCTCTGAAATATACATGAAAGTCTCCATTCTGTGCTTGAATTATGTAATCCAGGGCTCTGTGAATCAAACATTTCCCAATCCCAGTCAGAGCTGGAGTTGCATAACACTGAGGAAGTCAAAGACCTTGGGGCATCATCATTATTTCTTCTTAAAACAAACGGCTTCCCCCTGCTCTAAACAGTGGCAGCTGTTAGCATATTATATAAAAACAGATAATTGCAATTCTCTGTCTCTGTTCTCTCCGTTGTTCTTTTCTTTCTGCACACCCCCACATACACTCATGCACACAGGCGGCTTAGCAAAATGAGACAGACGCTGCTGATTGCCTTGAGTTTTGCTTGACAGGGACTGACATGCAATCAGTGGATGGAAGCCCTGGATTTTGTTTGCTTCTCTGTGGTGGTTTGCTGCCTGTGCTGATGGGACATCGAGGGGCCGTGGCACATTCGCATCCTGATAAATGCATAATTAAGCCTACGTTTTGATTTGTCTGTGTTTGAGTAATTCTGCCGCTTGTGTTTTAATGTCTTTTGAATATATAGATTGGTGGATGGGGGTTGCCTTTTTTGCGCCCGTGATTTCAAATAAAAGAAAAAATCTATAAAAATTCACCTCACACAGTGGATTACAGGATTGCTGGGGTAATTGATGATGGAGCTCACAAAGTAATGATTTGAATTACTGTTCTTGGCAAGTCGATCAATAGCACAAATTAACCTTTTTCTCCGGAGTAACTCCAAGGCGCTTTTAAAAGATATAATAGCGCCAGCAGAAGCCGTAACTGCACACATTTCATCAGCTCAGACGGAGGTTTCCCAGAATCTTTGTTGCAACAATGATTCACCTTCCTCATGCCAAGTGAGGATGACCATTTTTATAGCTAAAATGACAGAATGATCTCAGGACCGAGGCAGTTTAAATCATGAACCTCCCATTTGAGCTGCGCTTCGTCGAATTATCCGGCGTGCAGCTTTGGCCAACGGAGCAAATGAATTGGAACGTAACGTTTTTTTATCTCGCCTCATTTTCTCCTTGGCCATCTAATGTGACAGTGTTATCTACTATCAGAGAGGATCCCCACAGATTTATCGCCTTATTCCAAGGGCAGACGCATGATTGGCAAAGGATGATACACCACGCATGGCTGGTTTGTGCTGGGCCACACCCAGTTTCCATCTGCAACGGAAGGGTGACAAGGAAGGAAGGAGATAATGCTTTAGTTACGCCCCTTTTTCCATTTCCAGGCCATACAACAGAAAGCACAGCAGATGTGTCCCCACTCTACATGCAGCCAATATTAGCAGTCCAGCATTTCACAACGGTGTCTGCCTGCGAGCGGAGAGAGAGACTGCGGCAGCCCTGCAGAAAACATGTCTGTGGAGACATGTCCGTCAGTGACGGCTGTGTGTTCAGATCGGTTGTCCCATTATCTTCCCCTCAGTCACAAGCTCAGTGTGGGTCCAGAACCTGTGAGGGAAAAGGAAAGGAAAATATCCTCCCTCACATATTATAGTGGTAAATGGGGCTGCATAAGGTTGGCTCTTATGTACATCATTTTGTCAGTCTTCCCAAATTTTACCATATAGTTTACACAGTGACAGCTATTGCTTTAATGGTTCTTGGTGTATCAGACCATTGTTGGCAATGTTGTAAAGCCATGAGCAGAGCAGCTTAATGGAAATGCTGGTATTTTATATGATTTTTAGCTGTGTTAGTGGTTTGGCTCTCAGGATGGCAGTGTGTGTCTGTCAGATTGTCCACCACTTTGGTTTGGACTTAAACTGCTTAACAACTATCAGTATAGACGTTCATGGTCTCTAGAGGATACTGTAAATCCTACTGGATTTGGTGATCCCCTGTCTTTTCTTTTAGCACCACAATGAAGTTGACATTTGGGATTTTGAGGGAAATGTCTCCACAATGACTGAGTGGTGTTTCTCCCATGCTGAGCAGAGCACGTTGACACCTTTCTTTCCTCTGCTCAGATGATCACTGTTATACTGTGGACGGTCCAATTGGCACCCACCAGTTAAAATCACATCCTTTCAAGTCCGTCTTAGAAGAAGGGTCATTCTACCGCTGAACTACACTCATTTTGCCCACCGGCTGGACAAAGTGTGATTGGCCAATTTAGTCATTCTAGAAAAGGCTCTCAATCTCACCTGATGACAAAAACATGTCCTTAAAAGAGCAAACAGTGCCTTTGCTTTGAAGGAAGGTTTAAGTCAAGAGCAAATCTTTATATGCCACTTAGTGATGTGCATTTACTGCGTCATTTGTGGTGTGTCTTACAGCTAAATGTTTTATGCCAGGGTCAGTAGTTGAATAAATATGAAAGGGGGCTGTTTATCTTAATTTTTCATACAGTTTGGCCTGATGAAGGCCACAGCATTGCCAAAACATGCTGTTTTAGATTCTTTTGAATGAGTCATGAAATAAAAGTGTCTTCTCAGAATGCCCTCAAGCAAAATGGCCTTTATTTCATTAAATGAAACTAAAGATCACCTTCAGCTAATGCCCCTCGGCATCAAACCCCAACAGAAGCGATGTGTCAGAGCATTTGGAAACGGTGTACAGCACACTCTCCTTTTCAAGAGATCCTTCAGCGCCTTTTCCCTGGGAGATGTCTCCACATGGAAATGTGTCTGTGCTTGTTCTCAAGGTTAAATCTAAAAGACTAGCTGTGCTGGGCAGGGCAGCTCCAAAACATGAATAATGATGAGTCTGAAGTGTGAGCCAGGATGTTGACAGAAATGAAAGCAATCTATCACAATGAGAATCAAAATTCCAGGTTTTGATTTTCACCCAAATGTTCTCTGCAGATCTGAAGCAGTGGCTTGGAGCTTCCCCCTCCTAGTATGTACACTTTCTCTCCATTTCCTCCATTTAGAACTGGACTACTATTAGGTCACTGGTAATCTTGTTTGGGTTTGAGACAAAGTGCTTGAGCGGGCTTTGGTTGCATGCAGGTAAACATCTGACATGTCATCTGACTCCACTCTTGCGTCTCCAGTTGCTAATCGGACAGTAAATGTTAACCGGCACATGGAAGAGGAAGTCCTGTCCCGGAAATCTGTTCAGCAGATACCTGCTGGCTGCACATGAGCCCAAGAACATTGGCTGTTGTCCTCAGAGACTAAACTGCTGTCAGACGACAGCCGATGGGAAGAAAGTATTCAAACGTGCAATAGTCAACACGTTTGGTCTGGCTTCAGCTGGATTCTACTGGTTAGAGTCTGGTGCTGTTGGAAGTGTTTCCACAGTGCTTATTTGGTCTGGGGAACATCATCAGAGTGAGGAGACGAAGTGTGACACAGTCTCATCTGCTCATAGTTCGATTCCTTCCATTTTGTTTACGGATTCATCTGAACTTTGATTTTGTTGTGATGTCAGCGTAGTGACTAGATATTTGGCGATGTTGTAGGTGATTAAATTTAAGCAGCTGACACTTAGTCAGTCCCAAGCTTACTCCATACAAATTTTTATTGCTATGTTTAAAATCGTGTTATTTCCATGCCAATTCTTGGCACAGGCTTCAATCAATTACTCTCTATAGTTCTTTTGTAAGAAACAAGCAACTTTTTTTGTATTTATCATTAAAGAGTGTACTAAATGTGTAATTTACCAGAACAAAAGCAAGGATTAGAGGAAAGTCTGAAAAAAAAAATAAAGAGGATTTGTTGCAGAAGAATTGTGTTTTCTCTGCTTTCTGTTCTTTTAATCATATTGTGACCCATTTAGAACTGGCCTGGGGCCTCTTTGCGGGGGTCCCAACACCGAAGTTGGGAACGGTTCAAAAATAATGTGCAATCAAACTACATGTAACCATAGCAACAGTATTAGTATTTCAGCTTCTATGTTAGTAAGTTACACTGGCAAACTTTTTTGACAATCGTCAGACTGCATATTCATACATATTGGAAAGAACTAATGTCTCCTAGAAATTAAATTCAAGTATAGCTAATTTGTGTTTTATATGAAGATTAGGATTACTGCTGACTTTGCATTAAAATAGACCAAGCACTGCTAGTGCCTAAACAGAACTATTAGAAATAATGCTGAAGTCACTATGAGTGAATAGTGCATTGCAATATCGCCTATTTTGGTGGAAAACAAATGAAACACATAGTCAGTGAACATATGATCAGTTTGTACATTTTGTGACTTGACAGGTTAATTAACAACATTTCCTAATTATGTTAATGAAAAACATAATTCAATGCATTACATTTCCTTTAAAACATATTGGCTGTTGCTAATTAGTTGTATATAAAGATAATTCCTAGGACCGGGCTCCTTCCTCCCGTCACGTTAAAGCTTTTGACGGCTGTGGTCAAAACAGTCCTTCAGCTAAGAATGATGGACGTGTATCCACTTTCTGTGGTCTTTACACCAAAAAACAGATGAGGAAATATCCGCAGCAGTCCAGACTGCAGTTTACCCTTCACTGATTATTGCTCTAGGCTCTCCAAGCATGAATAACTGCTGGCTATCAAATGTCAACATGCATCTCCTTCTGCCCATGAAGCCTTGTGCTGGTTTGAGTTCTGTTTTCACTCCCAATGCACTGCAGCTCTGCTTAAAGAATACTAAAGCTGCATGTCTCAGGTGTTTGATACCGCCCACGTTTAAACGACAGAGTAGTCAAATAAAGTGAATACAGCAAGTTATTATTCCAGCTCCGCTCTGAATATGCTTTGTGTCCTGAGTGCCAGTCCCCAGCCCTTTCCTGCAGACACACTCCCTGAGCTTCGATCGATGCGTCTTCCATTTTTAGAAGCAGTCAATAACGTTATCAAGACAAAGCCGAGAGCCTGTGCTGCACCACCTGACTGCCAGGCGTCTGCAGCTACCTGCCTCCACCCCCCACTCCTCCTCCCCCCGCCTCCCTCAGCAGGGAAAGCCTGGGAAGGAGAATCCCTTTGTATGAACTGCAGGGCTGTAACCCACTCGACCAGGCGGGATGACAAGCTGACTGCAGATGTGAAAACGAGAGACGGGGAGGGGGAGAGGTGCTTCTTCTCTTTCATCTCCAGCTCTTTGCATCTCTGTGTTACAGTATCTCCCTCTCTCTCTCTCTCTCTCTCTCTCTCTCTCTCTCTCTCTCGCTTGCTGTCTGTCTCTGATTAGTATGCAGAGCCAGGCCTGCTCTGTTCTGCAGTGTGGGTTTGTGAATGCTGCTGCATGTCAGAGAAAGAAGGGAATCGCACTGCAGTGGCGGGTGGGGTGAGCACACGTGCACGAACACACACACACACACACACACACACACACACACACACACACACACACACGCACATATATAAAGCCCCTTCTGTGCTGCACCAGGAAACCCTTTTTGGACTGACTGTGTCACGCTTCTGTTGTCATTCAAATTAAAGATTTGCCTTTTTGCTCATACAGTAATCGAGCCTTTGCATGTATTGATTCTTATATTTTTATGGTAAATGTTCTGCTATAGTTTGCATGCAGTCTATAGTGTAGGATGTCACGAGAAGGACAATCCTTTAACATGAATGTCATGCATCTCCATATCATGGAGCATCTCCATATCATGGGGTGCAGAGACATTGCTGGAATAGTTCTGTATTGTAGATATAGATGAATCTGATGTGTTGCAGTGGCACAGTTGAACTGAACCAAGAGGGTCTGACTGCAACTCCAAGTCTGCAAGCTAATGGGAAGAGATTAGGGTTCCAAGGTATGAACCGCGTCACTGGGAAGCATCACTTCTGTTAGCAGTCCCCAAAATGTGTGATGATTCTAGTTTTATTCACAGACACAGGTAGCTAGCTTTGCAGTGGATGTCTGTATAGGTGAAACATTGGTCCACAGTCAAATCTGGTGAAAATTCACTTTGCTTTCTGCCTGAAGATATGTTTAGGAATGTGAAAATTGATTTCATGGAGCAGAGGCTTGTGGCCTCTTGTTGAAACAGGGGTCTTCCAGCAGTAAGCAGCTGAATCATGTGCTTCTCAGGTCAAGCACAGCTAACTTCCAAGGTTAAAAAGTGACTGAAGTGCAGTGATTGATTAGCATCCTTTCACCCTCTCCTGGAGGTGGAGACATTATCAAGTCACTGCTCTGCAGAGAGCCACGTTGAATCCACACTCTTAACACCTCTACTGTGTTAAGAGTGTGAATCCCTTTGGCCTAAATGAAAAACTGAATTTGTCATGTTTCCTCTCTCTTATTGCCCTTGATGGATGCAGTACTTGTACTTTCTGTGTTTCTGTCTTATTGACCTCAAGATATGTGTTTGTTCCTTTGTTTCTGATATCAAAACGCGTGTGGCATTTTGACATTGACCATGGCAAATCCACATGACACCTGTTGCAGTACGTGCCTCATGTCTTTGTCCATTTTGATTAAGATGAAGACAGAGATGTGTCAAAATATTAGTCTGTTTGTACAATTAAAGACTAAAAATCAATCAGTGTACTCCAGACCCTTTTCTTCACTTGTGGCTTTTCCATTCCCTTTCTTCCTGTTTGCTCCATCTGCTGTTGGAGCAGCTGATACCAACAGAGAACAGAAAAGACATCAAAATGTTGTAGAAAAAGTGAAGTTTAATTGATTTTAACCTTTATTTTGATGTCATTTGATAACTATATATTCAACATCTAACCAGTTCTACAGGATGTGCTCAACAGATTCTTGGCAAAAACACTTAAAAAGTGAAATCATTTATGTACATTAAAGTGTTAAATGTAGGTTAGCAAATAAGGTAACACTGCAGTAAAGGTGGCTCGTCTACTTCCACCTACAAGCAGGATTTGTCTCTATCAGGAAGCTGAGAAGAACCAGAACTCAAAACAACATGCTTCAACAATGGAGCCCATAACACAAGAATGCACTCAAGCGGAATCACCATCAGAGACAAAGCAGCTCAGAGTCAATTGAGTGGGATAGTGAACTGAGCTGCTAAGTACCTAAAATTACGGGCCTTCTTTATTAGCCCCCCCCCCCCCCCCCCCCCGCTATTATGCTATTTAGGTGTGTTCATTTCAGGGGAGATGATTAGGCTGCTTCATCTGTGTGGTAATGCCTCGCTCTGCAGCAGCAGCAGGGATGTGGGAGTCACAGCAGATCAACAACCTGCTCTCCACTGCGCAGGAGAGGAGACTTCAATGGATTTTCTCTCCTGGCGCTGGTTGAACCCAATTACACTTGAAGCAATAAATCCTTAGCAATGCAATTTCCACTCTAGACAAGATCTGCCGGGCTTCCCCCCTCGCGCTCCCCGCTTCTCTCTCTTTCCTCTGCAACGCACAGCGCCACAGCCTCTCTCGCGGTTTGCCTCTCCCTCATTCACTCTGTGTATTCTACCTCTCTCTTCAATCATTCCCTCTTTGTCTTGTTCTTCTCTGCCTCTTTGTTCATATATCTTTTACTTTTTTTTCACTCTCCTGTCTTGCCCCTTTGTCTTCAATTTCTCTCTCTCTATCCCTCCCTCTAATTTTCCCTCTCCCTCTATTAAAGCACTCTCCCTTTGACCTTCATCTCTCCTCCCTGTCCCCTGCACCTCTCCCCTTCTTTTCCTCCTTTTCGCCATGCGACCTTCCTCCCTCCATCATCTCATCACAGCCCTCTTGGTTTCTTTTGTGTCCCACAACACTCCTTCTCTTCTATTACACCCCATCGTTCATCTTAGGCTCACACACATCTCTCTTCATGCACCCCTCCCACATGTCTCACTCTCTCTCCTCTCCTCTCCATGCAAGTGTTTCCCAGTTGGTCAGATTATTACAGAGAACATGTAGGACGTTTTGACTTGCTGCTGTGTGCTCTGCAGAGTCCATCACACATGAAGGGCATGTCAGGCTCCCGTGGTTGTTGCAAGGACAGTCGCTAATGAAATTTGTTTAAATACAATTTGTCCATCTACAGATGAATACACTTCTTTCCAACCAATTGTATTAAATACCAATGACCTGCATATTTTATGGGATTTTCCTCTAATAATATAAAGTATTGGTTGTTGTATTAAGGGGTAGCAGTAAAGGTGGTATTAGCATAAATTAGCCTAATTCTCTGAGCCACAGATGTATATTTACATGTATTAGAATAACTGCACATGCTATAAATGCAGAGTGAACTGTACACATGTAGCCATTATCGTGTAATGGTTACTCTAAGGTTCAGTAGCCATTACAGGATAATTCTCCTTAATGCATTCATCATGCATCTATTTTGTGTTACAGCCATTATGGTTGGACATAACTGCTGCGGCAGTTATGCAGCAGAGCAGAGTCATTAGATTTTAGTTCAAACATACTTCTTATTGAGCAATTTGCATCACATACAAATGACAATAATAATAATAAAATAAAACAAATAATGGCAATTCAGTTGTTGCTCAAATCCGTGATGATGAACAAGTCATGTTCTGCAACTTGAAACAATATTTGAGAGGTTACATTTGTGCAAAAGTGGCAAAAGCACTGTCAATGGACAGACCGCCTGCATTCCGTATGCTGACATCCTTTTCGCTAAATGGAATGTAATAGGGTTGTAATTGTATGTAGACTTATTAACTGAAGTGGGGGCTTGCAGTGCCGGCAGCTTTTAACACAAAACTCAGCTTGCTGCACTGTACCTTCTTGCGACAGAAATATGAAATGATAATATCTCAGTGAGGCGAAGCAGGAACACTGCAGCAGTTCAGTAAACTCTGAAGTGACTCCATCTATATCTTAAGATACTGAATTTAATATCGCAGAGACAGATTTTAGAGAACCACCCTGCTGGTTTACGGCATCTTATACATACATACACATGCAGAGGACTGCATCCTGCAGTGTAATTCTGTCTTCCACAGTTAGCGCTGTTGTTATTGTGCCTCTGTGACTTGTCAGTGAAGCCGTGGGTGTTGTTAGTTCAAAGAAGGTACAGTAGCTTTCTTTGTACAGCGGCTGCTGGTGCCCTGAGGCAAAAGCTTTGTTTTATCTTGCTGATTATTCTCTTCAAATGCAAACACATACCTTGATTTGTTTTCTTGATAATGTGGCAGAATGAACAATAGCGAAATGCCCTTGTGACAGAGCACCGTCATGAGTTTGGCTGTTGAGGTGACACTGAAGGTTAATGTTTAAGCAATTAAAAATCCACATTCTGTGAGTACTCTATCTTCCCTGCACTCAGTTACAATATATGTTGACTCTTGGATCATCTACATATGCACCTGACCAGTGATTCATTTAGC
This sequence comes from Chaetodon auriga, assembly GCF_051107435.1. Lineage (NCBI taxonomy): Eukaryota > Metazoa > Chordata > Actinopteri > Chaetodontiformes > Chaetodontidae > Chaetodon > Chaetodon auriga. The sequence goes on along the minus strand of NC_135091.1, from coordinate 17,501,504 downwards.
AGTGCCCTGTACTGAACTCCCAGATGATTGTAGTGCAGAATGACCACAGAGCGCAGCCATCTTCACCAGTTGCTGCCCGTTTCACCAGCTGTTTGTAAGTTCAAACTAAGCTTATAGTGCACAGAAGAAAATTTAAACAAGCTGCACCACATGCACTTGCTCTGATGCAGAGATTAGCCATTGCTTAATATTTAGGCTCAGCACCTGCTCGGTGGAACTGTTGCATAGCTAACTGAATGGACCTGACATGATAAAATCCTGCTTTGTAATGATTAAATGGAAGATTTAAAATAGCTCTTCACCAAAAATAATATACAAATACCCCAAATTACAAAAACTTATGCCAATAATGTTTAAACTAAATGACCTGATACCCTTAGCTAGGTTAGCATAATTGGCTATTTCCCATTCATACTAAGCTGCAGGAATAACTCTGAAACACACATATTTCTCCACATATGCACTTATAGAAATGCTACAGTGAGGTTGCATCAAGACCAACAGGACTGGAAACATTCCGTCTCTCATCCAAGAGGCTTCTTCAGTTCTAATTGACTGGTGGGGAGTCCCAGGTATTTAACCTCTCTGGGGTCTGCATCACGGTCATTGGGTCATTTGTGCTCCTGGCTGTGTAAGTCGTTGGTGTCACCTGAGGCCAGGTGTGAATGACAGCCTTTGGAGCTGTCACATGAAGCTGAATGAGAATAGTAGTTAATGTCCTGGGAAAGGCTGAAAGGACAGCATCGTAGGTGGGAGATAAGTGGTGGTGGAGACCTCCTCCTCCACTGCAGCTGGTGATGCTACAGTGGCTTCCTGTTTACACAGCTGATTGCTTTGATGGTACAGTGCTACACATGTTTCCAAGCAACTGATTTAAAGATGTCTCTCTTTACTTGCTTAGACATCTCCTAAGTTTTAATGATGCTACGCAATTTAATAACTAGTTTGAAACTAGCTTATTGTTACTGACAATAATTTACTGACAGAGCTCACTAGAAAGACGCTCTGCCATTTTGCATCCAGAGCCTCGATAGAACAGTCATGACGCAAGAGAGTCAATAAAACGTGGAAGTGGTGGAATGGTCTAAGCTGTCGAGTAGACATTTAAGGAGCATCAGTTGATTCACAACATCGACTCTTTGAATAAAATACAAGAGAACATTTCACCTTTAAAGTTACCAGTAGCTGCCTGTGAACGCCACCGTGAATTAACTTTTCACTCTAAGTCAATAGCTAACTAAGTAGCAAAGATAAAAGGCAGCAAAACATCCTTTCATTCATCATTCACTCCTCTGATGTGTCTTTATTTGTGATGCCTTTGCAAAGAAACATTACACTGACAGCCTGTTCAACTTGGCCAGCTCCTGCTGCATCCACAATGCCTGCAGGAAATGAAAGCTCGTTTGAGCTGTGTTTTCATAGCTGTTAGATGAGCTCAACCTCTGCCTGCTCTGCCACTTTTCCTCAAAAAGGATGTTTTGAACGCAGCTTCACTCTCTGAAATGAGTCAAACTGCTTGTGTTCATTAGCCTGTATTGCTTCATGCCATACAATTAGCTTCCTGGGTATGGTATCCATGGTATCACCTAACAATTCTGAGTTTTTTTTCCACATTTTCTTTAGGGTCAGAGCTGTCGACTGTAGGTCAGGTCCCTGGGTGACATTTCTAAAGGGACCACGAGGAAGTGGACATTGATATAATTGATCTGACATTCCGAGATATTATTCATTTTGTTGACCCTGCTGTCATGCAAAGCACGTAAAGTCATTTCAAGTTTGAGTGTATTGGTTGATTGTCAATAAATCTAATTTGGTGAGCTTGTCCGGCATTTAAATGCAAGCTGAAGAAAATTGTAAACTGCATGATGCACAGGATATACACAGTCCTCTCATATGGCAGGAGTGAATCATGATTTAGGGGCTATGCAAGTCTTAAAGTGGAGCGACATAATCAGGTCACAACCTTAACCCTCCAGCAGTGTGAACAAGCTCGGGTTCAGCATGTGTTTGAGTAGAAATGACAATATATTGATGCTGAACATGTACTGTGCAGGACAGCATCACTTATTCTTGCTTTTTGATATACTGCAGCTGAATACATAGAATTACTGCATTCACATTTACAGAGCATATTTTTGAATGGGGGAGAATCTGATATATGAACATTTTAGCAGTTTATTTATTTGTCCTATTCAAAGTTCATCATCAGTCATTACCTTAAATGTAAATAACCTCAGATTAACTGTTAAAGCTGCCTATTTACACATCCAACAGACTCTGTGCATGTTTCTGATCTCCACCAACTCCTGAAATATCATCTCTTTAGCTGGAAAATGCTCCACGATGTTCACCAGCTGCTAACTGTGCCTGTCTGCTGCTTGGTGCTGAGAAGGTAGCATACAGACTTTTTTTTTTTGTTTTGTTTTTTTTTAGAGCTTTTTAGAAGAAAATTGGCTGAATACCTAAGTATAAATTTATATTTTGTCTGTGATTTGAATGATTCTGCTGGTACACTTTTAATAAGTGTACTCAAATACATGCCAAGTAAATACAAATTCAATTAATAAGCTGGTGAAATACATGTTATATAGTAATTAAGGGTGTACTTTTAAAAAGTAGTGCTTCACTTAACTTTAAATTAGTACAGGCATTATTAGGTTGTGGAAAATACATTTAAGCACAATGATCAATGTATTCAAAATAGTGCACTTCTGATAAATACACTAGTATACAACTTCAGTTATACTGCTGTATTAATATACATACACATATACATTAATATACATATACATAAAAGTTATGGAAAAGTATTCTTTTCTTTTCAGTGTTTTTGTGCTTTAAAAAACTGATGAAAAACAATGAAACTTTTCCAGCTCAGATTAATGCAGATGCACAGTGTGTTGATGTAATCAGCGAGCATGACGTCTAAACAAAACACATAATCATAACCAAACAGTTCTCCTTCTTCATTTACATTTTGCATTTCACGAAAAAAAACGCCCAAAACAACTACCTTAAAACTTTTTTTGGTTAGTGGTCTGCACGAGGATCCATGTAAGAGCTTCTCTTTTTTTGGCTCAAACATTAAGAAACCTAACTTGTAATGGAAATCATATTCCTCCTGGGGGAGTCTCTCATTCAAGCCTTGCAGTTGTGTAATCAGCGTGCAGAACGATGCACAGAAACTGCTCTCCACTATCAGCCGTGGACTGCTTAAGATACGGCTCTGAATATTTAATAGGAACTCTTTTGAACGCCTATTTTTATCAGCTTGGCTCAATAATTCAAAGCGTGCTTCTCCTGTTCTCATCTGCAGCGCAGTGCATGTGTGTGTGTGTGTGTGTGTGTGTGTGTGTGTGTATTAGTGTGGGTGTGGCATTGCACTGCACATGTATGTTTGCCTTGATGTGTGCATGTATGTGTTTATGCGACAGTGTGCAGATGAAGACAGTCTAACAGAGACATGAGTTGCAGCAGCTCACAGAGGCGGATGGAGAAGCTACCAGCTGAAAGGCAACACTTGTTTTGCTCTGTGTCAGTCACTGGGTAATGCGTCTGCCCCCACACTGAGCTATCAAAGACGCCTTGCTGAGGAAATAATTACAAGTTTTGCGTGGTCCTGACCAGCTTGTCATGCTGTCAAACTCAGTAGTCAAACTATTTTCTTCTTTGGGATATTCAGAATATTTCCAACAATAAGTGAGGTGAGAGGGAAAGCAGAAACTGTCAAATCTTAGCCCAGCTCAGAACTCTCGGATCCAATTTCACATGATGTCAGTCCCCCCTCGAGTCTTAAATCTCCTCATGAAAAGGTCTGTTTTTGAATAATAAAACCCTAATCAAGCTCAGCCACAGCCAAACGCCCGGCTCTTGACCTACAATCAAACAGCCAAGCGAGCAATCAAGCGATCACCTTGCGCATTTTTTTCCTTTCCAATCAGGAAGGACGGCGGGTTTGGACAGGAAATATAGTGTAACAACGCCTTCTTCACAGTGTTGCCACAGAGCAGATTTCAATTGATTTAATTAGCAGCATTTACGACAGCCCCGAGTCCACTGAAGTGAAATGATGCGAGGAAGTTAGACACCCTAACTAGGCCTGTGGGCTTTGTTGCTGGCAGGGTAATAACTCCGGTTAGGAATGATCTGAAGTATACCTGCTTCTCTTGTTCCTTTGATCATAAAGGTCAGCGTATATTGGGTAGAATCTTGTCATGATTATGTGTCCACATGGAGCATAGCACCATAACTTCAGGCCGAAAAACTGCGTTAAAATATAAAGCTGGTGATATTCTATGTTTCTTTTAGTGTCAACAAACCACATGAGAAGACCAAAACCAACAATGCATTAGTGAACACGTCATTTGTTTCTACAATATCCGCTCCTGCAATGCAATATCTGCCCATAGCAACTAAAGCATCATACACTTTATTATAGTTCACAGCACATGGATAAGCTTTGAGAAGCACTGTGGTTTGGTTACATGTCAAAAAGGTCCTAAGTGGCTTGTAGCATGAGACCCAATGTGTTTACTGTATTAACGACCAAAACCACAATTTTTCCTTTAGTTGTCTAAATCTAACCACATGTGGGACTCAGAATGAGAAAGTCCTGCATGTTGTAGGACTTTAGTGCAGTACTTAAATGTAGCACTTCCTAAATTAACCAAAATGTTACCAGGAAACATAATCAAGGCAGAAATTATACATTTCTGCTCAAAATGTAATTAGGAATAGAAAAAATAGCCTCTACAATACTCAAATGGTGTACACTGTGTAGTTCAAAATACACTGCCCATGATCTTCGCAAGAAGGGAACTTGGAATCTAGTGCAACGATGTGGTTCACTTATGTGTTTTTATTCATTTTTAGACAATGAAGGAGCTCTGTGACATAGCAGATCTATCAGGCTCCGGAGCTTTGGATAGACACAGCATGCTTGTTGGTAGGATCAATTCATGGTTGGTTAATGTCTTTGCATTGGATTCGACAGTAAGACAAATTTAGTATACTGCCAGCCGTATCCTTTCCCTGATTGGCTGTTTAATTCATGCTCTGCAATCACTGGCTCATTTACAGCCAAGTGGCTATCAGCTGACTAGTAACATCCAGTCATGTTCAGGCCAGTATAACCTGATCCTTTTCACCTTTACTCTCCTGGTACTCTCTTGCCAAGGTGGTTTGCTGCAGCAGCTCCATCCACCAGCCCAGCCTCCTCGTTATTTGATGCATTTTTGATGCTGTTGATTTAACTAAGATGTAATGTCTGTATATTGAATGTGATCAGTTCTAACAGCAGAATCCTCATTGTTGCTTGGATTCCTTCAAAGAGCAAATCTGACTGTATCACCATTTGCAATAAATGGGCAATTACTTGTGCATGCTGACACATCTTAGGTGCATGTCCCTAAATATTAACCTACATGTATAATAGCCATTACTCTGCATTTATTTTATTCATTTCTGTTTTCGTGCATGTATGCCTGCATTATATGTCACTGCAAAGTAAATATGTATGTGTGCAATGATCATGCGTGAATTTGCATATATATGGACCTCCTGTCACTGCATTAAACTGTATATGTGTGCAAGCGTGTCTTTGTAAGAGCGAGTGTGTGTTTGTATGTGCATGCAGGCGTGCTGTCAAACAGACGTTATAGAGACAGATGGCTCAGTTGCCCTCCACACCCATGTTTGAGCACTGCTCATGCCGGCGTGTTGCATCGCTCGCTGCAGGTGTGTTCTGTTGCCGGTGTGTTCCTCCCTGCGTGTGTGTGCCGTGGCAGTGTGTTACTCTCTGCAGTGACCGGGATTGGTGCTGCGGCCCCTGATGGTATCAGAGAGAGGAGCGCCAGCAGACAGAGAGCTCTGGACTCACGTGGGAACACCCCAGACAGCACACAAGGGAAGAGGAGGCACTTTGTGTTTTATGACGTTTTTTAAGACAAGATTACTGAAAGTGATTCACGGTCTGACTCAGTGCTGTTTTTACTGCCTATTCGAAGACACTTTAATCTTCCTGAAGGTGCATGCCCTTATATTCTTTGGGTGTTTATAAAAACTACATGCACTTGTAATTAATTATTTGGTGCAATTGTGATATATAAAGTTAATTTCTTAGGAGCAGCTACAGATTTACCATCTGTCTATCTGTCATGTATTATCTCATAATACCAGTTGTATGTCACTGAATATCTGAAATGAAGAGATTCATTAAAACAAAGCCCTGCATTTTCTTTTGTTTTGACCAAAGGCATAAAACCTTAAAACAAAGACAGACTACAAACAGTGATGCTATGTTTGCATGAACAAGTAGCTCAACATTTTGGAAAGGACGCTTATTGACTTCCTTGCCGAGAGTTACATGGGAAAATAGATACCACTCTCATCTGTCCACTCAATATGGAAGTGGAGCCAGGAGATGGTTAGCTTAGCATAACTACTGGCACCAGAGGAAATCAGTCACGGTCTTTCAAAAGATCAATCCTCACCTACCAGCAACACTAAGGCTGATGAATCCGAGTATGTTTTTTTGTTCAAAAAACAAGAGTGTATAAGCAACAAGTCGTGGTTTTGCAGAAAGTCTTGTCTTGAGTGTGAGGTGGGAAGCAGATTCTTTTGCCATGAGACACAGCCGGGCCGGCTTTTCCCACAGCTTTCAGTCTTAAAGTTAAGCTGAGCTAACTGGCTGCTGTCTGTAGCTTCATATTTAACAAATGATCATCAGAGCGGTATCGTTCTTCTCGTCCAGCTCTCGGCAAGAAAGCAACTTCTCAAGATGTCAAACTATTCCTATTGATGATTGCGGGCACTATTGCTAACAGTCTTTGGGGGATGATTTGGGATTTGACTTGTTAAGTGTTGTTTTGGAGTTCAAGAATAAGTGATTACCATAAACACTGGGTATAAAGCTTTAATTATACTTTTGAATGAGATTTGAAAGTCTGTTTTAGCAGCCTTAGTCCTTTATTAATTCTCTGCATCTGTTCACTTTCCCCCTGCTCTTTCATATGGTTCTGGTGAAGGAGGCTGAGTGGGTGGGTGGCTGGGTGGGTTGGCAACAATGATATGGGTGGTTGAAAACGGTGTGTGCTTGTTAGCAGTGGGGATCCTCTGTTTAATGGATCCCTTTTAAATAATAATTACCTCTGTTTTCCAGAGAAGCTTCTGTTTAGGTTAGAGCCTTTTTATGTATAAAGACACACACACACACACACACACACACACACACACGGTGCACTGTATCGCATGGAAAGCTAGTTACATAACAACAGATAAGGGGTTGGCAGAGCAAAGCAGACAGAGCATCTTATCAATGGGGGATGACAGTGAGACTTTCAAGTTTGGAGACGAGTCACTGAACAGACGTGCTGAGCACAGTTCACTCCTGCTCTCTTGTGCAGCCTCACCCGTCAACAAATTAAAAAAAATAAGTGAGTGACTTTGTGGGAGAGATCAGAATTTGATTAGAACTAGAGGGATGGTGCATCTTCAACATTTAACCCCCCCCCCCCATTAGGTGGCTTCACCTAATTAGACTTGTGCACAGGACTGTGTGGGCGTGTACAGACTGTGCTGGATGGACATCTTCCACACTTTCCTGTTATAGTTTGTTGCCCTTGTTAGGGTCCAACTTTAAACTGATCTAATTAGGCAGAGTAAATGAAAACCCCTCTGTCAGAGGTTTACAAGCACTGATAACCTCTTTAATGGCAGACTTTTGGACATGTTAAAGCAGGAAAAGCACTGATGCTACTCTTAATCTCATAGTTACTACATTCATACAACTATGGAGCCCCAGTGTTCAGTAAGTATTCAATGTTAGATAAATAAATTATTTCTGAAATATGAAATAATATTAGAATATGTTAGAATTAGAATATATAAATGACACAATTTGTGAAATAAATTAAGACATTTTTTAACCTGAACTCATTATAAAATGGTATTTTGTCATTATTACTTTTAACAACAGCTGATTTTAATTTAATGATAGAGTTTTTTTTTTTATTTTAAAGCCTGCTTTTATCTCAGAAGCGCATTTTCCTCAATAACACTATTTATTTCACAGTAACACATTTTCAATACTCAATAACTGCTACCAAGTTTAGCCTGTTAGCTCCTGTTAGCTTGAGCAGTAATTGAGCAGTAATTCTGAATTAACCAGTTGTTTCATTACAATATCAATAACAAAATCACATTTCAGAATCAAATGATTACATGTACAACACTGACATACAAATAAAACTGGATGGGCAATGTCTAAAAGCAACTGACCATGTGCCAAGTCACATAAAAGCAGACATAGAGAGGACTTATTTAAGATATATGATAAATAGAAATGTCTCCACATGGTTGGACCACATTTGTCTGTTCCAGTGTGTAACCTTGACTTCTCTCCCCTCAAATAAGTTTTCTATTCTACCTGCATGTTTGCATTTCACTCCTCGCTTCTGCTGCCAAACATTACTGAGCTGTGACAGAACGAATACTGGGTAGACAGAGTTTCTATTACAAACAGAATGCCAGCTCTACTTTCTGCGTCAAACTTTTGTCAACTTTGACAAGCTCTGTTCATCAAGTGGATGTCCAAACACTTCACTAGATGAGTCAGTAGATGGCTGTGTGATCCGACGCTTCCTTGTGTGTGATAAAATCAGGTTCAGCTTGGCTGCTTTGAGTGGTTCTGAAATTGATGCTTGCTTAATCCTGCTGAGATACAGCGAGGGAATTTCATTGCCCTGCAGAAAGAATGTGTGCGTGTGTGTGTGTGTGTGTGTGTGTGTGTGTGTGTGTGTGTGTGTGTGTGTGTGTACTCCTTTATCCTCCTGTGTTGTCTATATGTACAGAAGTGTTAGTGTGCATTGCTGCTCTAATAAGATATTGGGCCTCATTCTCAGGCTCACAATTTAGAAAGGTTTGAAAGTTTTCAAGCACAGAAAAATTAGGAAGCAAATAGACACATGTGCTGCACAACATAGAGCCAATTTAAAAGTTTTACCAAACAAACGTCACATGCAGCCGTCTCCTGCTTCTTCTCTTACAGCAGCCTTCTCATGTCCTTGCAGCTGATAAGACCACAGTGCCCACAACAGCGTTGGAGAGCAACGACAACTCCTGCACAGGCAAAATGCGACTCGGACAGCTATGCATATATTATTTGATGCGGTCATTAGCACTGAACGCAAATTGCAGCTGGGGTCGGTGGGCATTTGTTTAGCAGGTATTAGCTCATAAATCAACTTCAACAAACTGACTTGATGGTGGTGCTCCGTCAAGGATCAGAGGGCTCACCAAGGTAATTTTAACTCAAGCCCAACGGAGAATGAATGTTTGCACCAAATTTTATGCTGATCAATCCAATAGTTTTGAAGATATTTCATACAAAAGAACACAAATATTAACTTCATGGTGGTGCTGTGCAAAGCAGAGCTAGAAGGAGAGAGAACATTGGACTTCAGTTCACCTGGTGGCCAGAAACCTCTTTAAATAAATGCTGATGCTGCTCTGTATTTGCTTGATGTATAAATCAGCAAACTGTTTGCTTACCTGTTTTCCATGTCAATTTTAGATTTCGTTGTTTTGCAGCGTGTTTCTGCTGCTGAGTGGCCAGACGCTTTATGCAGGTTCCACGCTCACATCACCGAGAGCCTGACATACACAACATTTGAATGGACAAGAACACACAAAGAGAGGGACATGCTAAAATAATCACATGAATCTAAATGCTAATGCAGGTGGAGGCTGGTGAGGTGGAGGGAGTTCAAATCAAAAAAATGGACAGCAAATGGAGCATTTCACTGTAAAATGATTTCTGTGCCTGTCTGAACAATCTCCATACACACAAGCACCTATAGCACACACATACAATCACATGTAGTACACCGCTGCAACACGCTCCCACGTTTGTCTGTCTTTCTTAATGATACAGCAGTACAGATAGACATTGTTTGTGCCTGTATTTACATGTGTGGGAATTCCTTTGAGCAATGAGCACACAAAAGTGCACACACGTGTATTTCTCTTGCTTGTTAGGATGGATGGAGATGTAACGGTTCACCGAACGATCCATCCTCCATCTCCATCCTCCCTCATCTACCATCCATCCATTCATCATTCATCACTCCTTTCACCCCCCCCCCCTCTGCAAAAGCTGCATTTATGTAAGAGATACGGTGGAGTCCTCCGCTCTGAGAGGACTTCAAATGGCAACACGGCTCACTTAGAATTAATGGAGTTAGTTTCAAAGACAAGAGGGAAGATTTATGTTCATAGAAAGACTGCAGCGTGCCCACAGCCTCTGATTTCCATCACTGAGTATCAGACCAAACTTACTGCTTCTTGGACTACACGGTTGTGTCATACGTAAAAGTTGGTAACTGGTCTCAATCATTTGAATTTGCAAAATCTGACTTTGATTACAAATCTTCATGGTTAGTGACACAGCAGCTTTAGGCACATAAAGCCGTACTTCCCTATTGCCTGTGTGACTGTCACTTTGTTTTTTCAGCCGTGCTTTGTGTATTTGATATCTTTAATTCTTGTGGCTCACTGAGCTGAGACTGGGAGACAGATATGAGCTATCACTTTTGGTAGTGCTGGTCAAACACGAACAAATTATCATTTTCTACTGATACTTGAGTCACAGACTCATTACAGCACATCCTTCAGTCAGAAGACGAAACATAAAAGATTCCATCTTCAGACAAAGTGTATCCAAAGCCTTTCCATAGATCACCCAAAGACTACACACTGATATTCCCAGCTCAATGTCTGAATCTTGTCACGTACAGTATCATATGTATTCACCTTGAAGGGCCCACATAGACACCGATCCACTGAACATCTACATTGAATTAATCCAGCCGTGATAAACATGGGCAGGCATAAAGTGGAAGTGCTATGAGAACCTGTTGAAGCAGAAATTAAGGAATGAAAAGGAGTGATCAGTGTGATTAAGTTGGAACATTCACTGCAGTGTTACCCAAAGGGTTCAGCTCATAAAATATGATTTGACCTTATCAACAGTAGCTTTCTGAGAACGTACCACTTTGCGTTTGCTTTGGCACCATTAGCACAGAATGTCTAGATATCCCAGCAGCCATTGATTGATAGATGGCAAGTTAGGGGACTCAATATTATCCATTAACTTAAATCACTCCTGAGCCACAGAGAGCCTAAAGGCAGAGACAGAGTAGGAGTTCCCTTAAAAAAAAACAAAAACAAAACAATGTATAGAAAAAAGTAATCTCTCTCAAACATCCATTTTGAGCCACTAGAAGTATGTGGTGGGGATCTATCTACAGAGCCCCTGCCCTCTGCCTGTGTTCTCTTACTTTGCTGTGTTCAGGATGTTTCTGGGCATCAACCTTTGTGTGTAGCCCCCAGCCAATAACAGTGCACAGGGTGTGAGGGCGGGATTTTATAAAAACAAAGCGAACAGGTGCCAGATCAGATCAGAAGTACCAAGGGGAGCCTTAGAGCCGGGGAGCACTGGCCAAGTTTGAATGTTATGAATCCAAAAGACAAATCCTCCTTGTTCTGCCTTTAAGCACTGGATCATTAAGTCATAACACATGTGGTGCAGTAGCTCCAGTATGGTTCGATCCAGCACAAAGACTTTCTCCTGTGCATATAATGTACATTTCTGGACATTTCTCATACCATGAAGTGCAGTGGGGGTAGATGTGAGCTGAAGCTGACGATGCAACGTGGTACCGAGTTTTAAATGAAAGGCCTGAAAGAAGTGATGATGCTCATTAAGTAAGACATAAAGTGTTCCATCATATCACTGTACCTATTGATTTGCAAAGAGATTCCTTCAAGGAAATAAAAAAAAAACCTGAAGTTGTTTATGATGATTAGTTTAGCAGCAGTTATAGGGAGCGTTTGCAGTTCATAGTGACAGAACAAAGGCTGAGCCAGGCACTTTGTTTGTATTCATTCAATGCAGGACTAACTCTAAGACCCTCTGTGCCTGTGCATTTGAAGTGAGTCTCATTAAAATGCATCATAATCATAATCACAATGCAAGCATTTCCATCGCCAAGTGCATCTCAATGCTGGGATAAAATTCAGTCCATGGTTTCCGGTTTTATCTGGAAATCTTCATGCTTCAGAGTGAGGAGCACAACTAACTTGCTGGCAATGCTAGTCTTTTGTAATTTGCATTTTGTTCGTCAAAGGTTCAGTAAGTGTTACTGCACTGGCAAAAGCAAGATAGACAGGGAAAACACAGAAGGACCACTTTAAACCTCACTGACACCTGATGAGATCAGATCATCCTCCACAAACAGTGGCCGTATGCTGTGCAAGCAGCTTATTATGTTCCATATTTCCGTTTGTTGTTAGCTGGGCCCTTCTAGTAATATTTATGATGAGAGGAAAAGAGGAAGTCAGTGGAAAGAGTGACAAAGTCTGCATTTGGAGGAAGATGGGGTGGATGGATGGGTCAAACAAACACAAGACTCTGTCAGTAAAAACTCAGGGTGTGCAGACAAACTTTGTTCACTGGCTGAATGTTGAGAAAATTTGAAAAATAAAATGTACTCTAGACATCTAGAATATCTCCATCTGATGGAGTGGTGCAGGCATAATAAACATGGACTCTTGGTTTGAATATTTCACTCATTATAAGCATCATATAACCCGAGTGGGGAGTCGCAACAAGCTGATACAGAATACACTGCACAAGTGTTGTTGAGGGGTTTAATATCTTCTTATCTGTTCTCTCTGCAGAGTAAAAGTGCATTTGAAAAGTGTTATACCATGAAAGAGGGTCCAGACGTCTCTCGTGCTGGTTCATCATTGTTTCTACAATCTGACAACTGTTGTGTGGAGGCAAAAGATCGTCTGTGTGAGACTTCAAAAGAGAAAACTCAGTAGCAACGTGATCAAGCATCAGTAATCAGATATTGTACGTTATAGAAAAGCAAAGGCAACGCAGATACAGACTGTTAACTGGTAATAGGCCATCAGGGATTTTCACTGAAGCGATAATCGTAATACATTTTGATTGGTCGCACAGCGCTCTCATGTCTTTTCATTACATCCTCTTGAATTAAGCTTCACTTCCCTTTTTTCTCATCACAGCGGAAGCTTTTGTCATTTTTTGTCCATGTGCTGCTTCATATGCAAAGACTACTGATCACATCTGATGTTTGGGAACTGATCTTATATAGAGTTTTCTGGCTGGAAAGCTAATATTCTGCTCTGGGACACACAAGCATGAGACATTTTTTCCTTTTGGACAACCATGGGAGACTGTGAGGATGATTTGCAATCATCTCTTTTTTTTTTGTACTCCCTTAACCACTAAATCAAAAATTCATTATGCAAATTAAATTAAGTGCAGTGTGTTATTGTTATTGTCCTCATTTTTCATAGAAGGGAGAATGCAGCGTGACTGAAGGCTCTAAATTGAATACCGCCTTTCCAGAAACAATTTTTTACAGAGGCTGGTGGACAGTCGTTTCATGAAGGAGAGTCAAAATTCAGCCCATCTGAAGCACATTGCTACAGAGCGGGCCCTTTAATTACATGACCAGTGCATGTGTGGCCTGAACACAGGCTGGCGTCAGTGAGTGATATATTTTCCTCTTTGACTGATCAAACCTTTTAAGTTAATTTGCCTACTCAGGAAAAGGGGCTAAGTCATCACAAGACAGAAAGCCACAGTCAATTTTGACTGTCTAGATTGGCATTTAAAGCCAATCTAGATGTCATGGCGTAAATGTGTGGAGGGGAAACCGGCCTCCGTGCAAGAGAACACAAGCCCAGCGGTACGTATTTCATTTACACAATGACAGAGAAAAGACACATGCACACACAGCTCAGTCCTCCAGGACAACCTGTTCCGGTGAATTTGCAGCTCTATTTATTTCAGTGCGGCTGGCTGAGGGCCCGGCTTCCAGGGCCACCAGGGCTTGCACACGGCCATCTGAACCCCAGGGATGGGAGACGCTGGCCGGGCCACAGAAAGAGACAAGAGCGGGCCCGCGTGTCCGTGCCAGCTCCCGACTTAGATCAAACACAGGCACAGACATGCGCATTAACAAATAGGGACGGACAACAAATGCACCTACATGCTTACCTTAGAAATGACGTGAAATCAGACCGTGGCTGAAAGGCAAGGAAATCTCACACAGGCTTCACCCACTGTGACTATGGAGGATGATCAGGGGACACCTGTAGTTTGACTTAGGCAACAGCTGCAATGAAAATAGTTTGTAACATCACTTCTATTCCAACAGACACACGGGAGGTTTTTCCAGCTCACACAGTTATCTGTTGTTCCTACATTACTTTGAAATTCCATACATTAACTCCTACATGCTGTGATTCAAATTATGGGGTGAATTACACGACTAGTCACCGCTGTGAGTTTTGACAGTGTAGTCATTTTCTGGTCACCATGTCTGGTCCCATAAAAGAAGCTAATGCTAGCTCTTGCTCTGGCTCTGGCTGGGTAGGTGTTTGAATAACATGAACATAAAGTCATGCTGAGTGGGAATCAGTGCTAACTTTTTAGCTTCCACTTTCTCAGGTATGTCTCCAAAGCCAGCAGTGGGGTAACATCTATGAAAAATGTGAACTCTGAAGCTGGAATAAAAGGAGGTTTTGCTGTTCTTCATATTTAGCACATGGCATCCTTCAGTCAGTAGCGCACCACAGAAGTCGACAGCATCTCCAAGCAATGCCATTCTTCAAATGTCAATCAACCGTTGCCATGGGAAAGCCCGATGAGAAGGCACTGACTCCACAAATATGTCCAGAAATGGGTTAGAAAAAATCTTCTGCATCATTCTGGGATATTTCCACAAAAAGCGAAGAGGATTCAAATCCCAGCTCACCTTTAAAAGGTTTTATTTGGCCTCATTTTGATTATTTTCTGGTAAATTTCGATCAAAGCATCAGTGAGGTAACAGCACAGCAGACTGATTTAAAGTGACGGTCCCAGCTGTTCAGCTGCTGACAGACAGCAGGTTGACTGTAGAGCTGTGCCTGCACAAAGAGAGGGACAGTATTGATTTCACTGTGAGATCTTATTACACATGTCCTGTTTATCCCTGCTAATATGTTTGTTTGCTTAGCAGTGTTTTAGACGTACTACTGTGGCTCGGGTAAACAAGTATCAAATGTGTGTGTGTGTGAATGCTTTTTTCATTCAAGAAAGCCATGGCCTCTGAGACAGAGTTTAATGAACAACAGAGCTTTTCTGACATGATCCCAGCTGTGATGATTGGAAGTGTCACTTCATCACTGTGGCATCATCTCATTAGTGTGATATCGCTGCTGTTTCATGCGCTGGACATAAGAAGTAACTGCACTCCTTAATTAGCTCTCTTTGAGGTTTTGGTGAAGAAAACATTTCATCAGTTAATAGCAGCGGTAAGAAAACTTTATCTTGTAATACTGTGATCAATAACAACACAGAGATTCTTTCATCTCTACTTGTTAGAGCCTTGAAGTAGAGCTGAGCACAGTGTGCAGCACTGTTAGAGAGTGTGAGAGGAGAAGCACAGGAGAGGCATGAGTGAGTGAGTGAGTGAGTGAGTGAGTGAGTGAGTGAGTGAGTGTGTGAGTGAGTCTGTGAGTGAGTGAGTGAGTGAGTGTGTGAGTGAGTCTGTGAGTGAGTGAGTGAGTGAGTGAGTGAGTGAGTCTGTGAGTGAGTGAGTGAGTGAGTGAGTGAGTGAGTGAGTCTGTGAGTGAGTGAGTGAGTGAGTGAGTGTGTGAGTGAGTCTGTGAGTGAGTGAGTGAGCGAGTGAGTGAGTGAGTGAGTCTGTGAGTGAGTGAGTGAGTGAGTGAGTGAGTCTGTGAGTGAGTGAGTGAGTGAGTGAGTCTGTGAGTGAGTGAGTGAGTGAGTGAGTGTGTCTGTGAGTGAGTGAGTGAGTGAGTCTGTGAGTGAGTGAGTGAGTGAGTCTGTGAGTGAGTGAGTGAGTGAGTGAGTCTGTGAGTGAGTGAGTGAGTGAGTGAGTGAGTGAGTGAGTGAGTGAGTCTGTGAGTGAGTGAGTGAGTGAGTCTGTGAGTGAGTGAGTGAGTGAGTGAGTCTGTGAGTGAGTGAGTGAGTGAGTGAGTGAGTGAGTGAGTCTGTGAGTGAGTGAGTGAGTCTGTGAGTGAGTGAGTGAGTGAGTGAGTGAGTGAGTGAGTTAATGATTTAATTTGTAAGTGAGTGAACAAATGATATAATTAGTGAGTGAGTGAAAGTGAGTGATTGATGTATCACTCAGTGAGTGAGTGAATGATATAACTAGCAAGTGAATGATGCAGTTCATAAGTGAGTGAGTGAGCAAATTATGTAATTAATGAGGGAGTCATGCAATGAGTGAGTAATGAGTGAGTGATGTAATCAGTGAGTGAGTTAGTGAGTGATGCAATTAGTGAGTGAGTGAGTGATATAATTAGTGAGTGAGTGAGTGAATGAGTGATGCAATTAGTGAGTGAGTGAGTGAGTGAGTGAGTCAGTGAGTCAGTGAGTCAGTAATGTAATTAGACAGTGAGGAATTGAGAAAGTGACTGATGTCATTAGTGAGTGCTGAATGAATTAATGAACGGTTGAGCGGGTGGGTGACAGAAACATGTTGGTCGCCTGTGTCCACGGCCGGTCATGAAACGTCTATATGGGTCGTAATAGCTTATGTGCAGAGACCATTGTTTTCGAAGATGGGCCGGGTACGTCTGACTGAAATGTGCTTTTAAAACAAGGGAAAAATAACAAAAATGAGCCATTTGTAGCGTAAGCTTGTGTTAAGTACGGGCATCTTTTTGAAAATATATTGTAGTAGAGACATATAATGAGAGAGAGTGAGTTCGGAGTGAATGACTTAACAAGTGACTGAACAAGTGATTGAGCGAGTCAGGAGAGGCCACAAAAAGAATAGGAAAGGAAGTGAGTGGGCGAGCAAACGGCAGAATGAAGCAGTAAGCAAAGCAGGGAGTGACTCAAGCCATGGAAGCTGAATTCTAATGTCGACCTGTACAGGATCAGCCTGCTGCAAGTCAGTGCCTACTGAGTTCACAGAGGACCCATCCAGCTGTGTCATCCAGCTGTCAATACAGCACGCTTTGTTGAGGCAGCATCTCAAGCTCCGTGTTTGAAACGCTCTCCTGCAGCGAAACAGAAGGGACGAGATGCCGACACACAGTGGCGTTGACAGCGTTAAATATTTATCATTTTCTCTCTCGGGTATAACTCATAATAAAAGTGTGTTCAATTTGTGTGTGTCTGTCTGTGTGCATTCCATCCAGTGAAATACAAGCCTGTCCTATCTCGTCAAAGGCAATATACCTCGTCCATGCTTCAACTGATGTTAGAAAAACAGCAAGAAGGAGCGAATAAACGAGAGGAAAAGGCAAAAAAAGTGAGACAGAAAGACAGAAAAAATGATTGACAGGATATGGAGGATGAGATTGAGAGGGTCAGAGAGGATGACAGAAAGTCCAATAAGGTGTCTGAAAGAGATACCGACGGAGGAAAAAAGAGACAGGCTACTGTTGATGTTTTACTGGTGGAGAGCAGAAGTGGCTCTAGTTGACTGCACAGCAGAGAATATTAACACAGCACCAACGTGGCTGCAGCATCAGTGCAGAGTTACATAAGACCCTGTCACAGATCTCTCTACTCTTCCATTCAGGCCAAAGCCTCTGGAAAAGCACATTCATGTTTCTGCTGCTACCGAACAGTGAGATTCCTGCCACTCTGGAAATGATTTCATTTAAAATGCCGATAAATCATTTAAAAAGCTGTTTCAGTGCAGAGCTGTAGTATCGCACGTGTCATCTATAAGTCATCGAGCTGTGGGAAACAAGTGATGGAGGATCTCACTTTGACGTGTCTGAGTGTCCCAACAGGAAATGGACACTTATTTTTCGTTTGATTGTTTGTTGTTTGACCACTTGATGCAGTTAAATAAGCTGTTCAACGACTCTGGCTAACCAGTTGTTGTTGTTGCCTGCCCATTGTCAGATGAGTTTGTCTGTTCTACCTGACTTCCTGGTTTTGACCTGTGCCATAACAGTGGGTAGGAGTATGTGTATTTCCCTGAAACTGCACTTTGTCATTTTTACACATTTGCATATTAATTACACTCATGAGATACATGTTCATTGGTGAGCTTTAGAGGTGTTGGTAGACACATTCTTGCCTCCAGTCTTTATGCTAAGCTGGCTAACCGCTCTAGCTTCATACTTAAAAGACCAGTGTGTGAGATTTAAGGGGGATCTATTGGCAGCATGTGACAGAAATGTGATATCATATTCATAATTATGTTTTCATGAGTGCATGGCCAGCTGAGAATAACAATAGGAGCGTTTCTGTTCCCTGCGAATGAACTCTTTATATCTACAGAGGGAGTGGGTCCTCGTTCACAGGTGTTGCATCTCTATGTTTCTGCAGTCCTCGGACACACTTAGGAAAGGAGCTTGGAGGAAGAGTTGGTTGCAAACCGCTCAGTGGCACTAAATCCTGCACACTGGTCTCACAGACATGTGAGCGGTGTCTATCTTCTCATCTAACTCTGTGATAATGGTCATCATGCAGCAGTTAGCCTCAGTGATGACGACTTTTGATTGTGATTATATACATTATGTTTGTTTGTTTTTTTTACTTTTTTGTTCTCCTCTGGTGGCAAACTTGCCAAACAGACATGCTGTCAGCAGCAGCATTCCACTTTGACAATATCAGCATGTAAACCATCAATAAATGTCTGATTTTGACGTCCCTCGGAATTCAAGAAGGGCTTCTGTCCACATCTGAGCACAGCAGAGGAGACACCAATTCTTCCACTGACAGCAGTGGAAGTACATATGAATTCAGTGCAGCCAACATTTGTTGCACTCTTCATCAAGGGGCGTTACTCGTTCTCCCGACGAGAAAAACAAATTGTTCTGTTGTTGTTCCTCTGCCACTGCTCGCGCTCCCTCCACCTACACTTACAGCCAACAGCTGAAATGCAAAGTAAGTCCTGAAATTAACTGAGCCTCACAGATTGATGAAGCACAGCACTTAAGAGCATATAGAGGAGGCTTCCGTCATTAGAGACAAAGCTTTAAGGTGAAGCACCTTCTTTAAAGAGGCACGTGTTATGTGTGATGTATGTGTTGTCAGGGCCAGTTACGTCAACCATCGCAAATTGTTTCGCTAGCTGGAACACGCCTGTCAAGGTTTATCCCACAAAAACACATCCTTTATTCCTTCCCCCGAGCTTTTGTGTAGGCAGCCGTCATTTCCCTTCACTTTGCCGAGACTAGAGTTACAAAGCTTTCCTCTCGAGCATTCCTCTTTGACGTTCAGCACCAAACAAGCCGCTGCGTGGAAGAACATGCTGTTTTGTTTTTTTTTTCTTTTCGTTCATTGAGTGTGTGTGCCCTTCTGCTCCTGTGCTGAAAATAAAACCACGGCATGGCGAGGCACACTCATGATTTTAATATGAGCAGCAAAGAGGAAGAACGAGGGAGGGAAAAGAAAGGATGGAACATTTACTCTGCTGCTGAATGTTAACACAAAGTTGTATTGTACGCTATCGCAATGTTTTGTCATGCTACTGGAGTTAACTTGAAATATACGGTATATACACTACAGCCTTGTGTATACAGGAACGTAGGGGGAGTGTGTGTACTTGCCCTGTGTTTGCTGTTGTTGTATGATGTAATGAAGGAAGGTCATGGACAGGAGCACTGCTGAAGCGATGGAGGTCAGGCAATCAAACTGTAACACTGGTGGGTAAACTCTGCTGTTCTGCTTTGTTTTCACTTGGGTTCTTCTTCGTTTACTGCAGACACACATCCTTGGGGTAATAGCTGCATGCGCTCATACACAAACACACACACAGAGGCAATGAGAAGAAATGCCGCACTGGCCTGCAGCCCGAGGGGCTGAATTGTTATTGCAGAGACGGAATAAGAAGGTAGGCGAGGTTTGATAGGCTGTACACTTGAATTATAACATTGATCTATCAGATCCATTAAAGAAACAGGAGTGTTTGTCTTTGTGCAGTGTCTAATGCTGCCCCTGAGGAAGACTTCAAAGGACGCTGTCATTTATTGACAATGCATACACATTGTTATTCATGTGGCTTGTGGCAACCTACCCCTGCTGCTACCCTAGCGTTCTTCTTATGTCATACTCGTTCAAAATTTTATTAGTAACTTAATTTTTTTTACTTTTTAAGCTGCCCCTCTTTAAATATGCTTGTAGACAGTGTCAGTTTTAGCCATGTAACCACAACGCAGCACCTCAACATGACATCACTGGTGAGTAAGATGGACGAGCTAATGGAAACTAGCCAGGGGTCAGGGGGAGTTCCAGGAGTGTAGTATCATCAGGGCTGGTGATGTTGTCGGGGGGGGAGTACATTCAGTGCAAGACTCATTCCACCGAGAGACACCACAGAGCGCCACATGAAGTCATTCCAGCCTGCAACCATCAAACTCCTCCCATAGACTGACCCTCTGACTTTTTCACCCGTCAGCACCTATAAACCCATAACTTAGTTAGAATGTATATTTTTTAAAGTCTGACTTAACAGTATAGTCATTTTGTGCAATGATTGAACCGTGCATTAATACTGCATTCAGACTTTACATTAAATTTTCTTTTTATACTATTCTTGCATTTGAATACATTTACAGATCCCATTTCTCAGCATCGTTATTCATCATACATTATTATTATATAGCAGTATCATGAATATATTTTTACATACTGTATTCTTATTTTTCTGTTGATATGTGTTGTGATTTATTGCAGTATAATGCACATATTCTTACATTTTTCTTATTTATGTTTTCCTTATAATTTCTCCATGCTTATATATATTTCTACTCGAGAATGGGAGTAACTGTAGCAGCTGTGAAGGAGGAGTCGGACTGCTGACTCTGCGTTAAAACATTTTACTTAGAGTAAAAGCACAAGGTCTGTGAGGTTTTTGTGCCTTCAGGAAAAGCAAAGAAAAACATTTGACACCTTTTTGGGAGACAGTGTGGGCTTACCATATCAGTGTAGAAATTGTGCACAAACTTTAAAAGCTAGCTAGTGAATATAAATCAGCACAGTTTAATATTGCATTGGCAAATTTGCTCTTTTTCAGGCTTACAATATTTCAGGAAAGACAATGTTTGAAGACAGTGGACATTTGGATTTTTAGATGCTTTATCCAAACTTTAGTTTCCTGGAAATAATTAATTTGATATCAATTATAGGGGAAATACCCTTGAAACAAAAGTTCCATTGACACCCAATTAAATATTCATTAATTATTCTTTTAACACTGGAACACTGGGAACTTTATTGTTCGTATATATTGAACTCTATGCTTGCCTGTGGACAAATGTCACATTTTTGCCTGTTTGACTGACCTTCTGTACAGTGGCTAAATGCCTACGAGATTATGCCAGCAAATTAATTAATTGTAAGTTTACCAATTGAACATTGTCTCTATCTTCCCTAAAATTTGTATCAATTTACATGATGCTTTCCAGAAAACGTCTAAAAATGATGGACCAGTGGAATAAACCATTTCCCCAGTGTCTCATACTTTGCTTTGGACTGGAGTGACATCTCTAAAATGAGTATTGGTTTATGACTCATGCAGACAGATCCAGAGCAGATTAGAAATCAGAATGACTGTAAATGAGAGATTCATGACAAGAAGGTCACAGTCAATTCACATCAAAGCGACAAGCAGAGACACCGTTTGATGTTTACATGACAGCACTTGTTACTTCCTTGTTGATGGTTCTAGCTGACAGTGATAACTTGTAGCTTACTGTCTGCTTTTGCTGGGAATGGAGCAGTGCATAATGATGTAAATAAAGCCATAATTGGCTGCTGCATATTTTGCTATGTTGAAGTCAAGGTGGTTTTCAACCAACTCACAAATGTTAACGTAAATTGGGTAGCTAGTTAATGGATTGGTGTACACAAATTTAACATTTCAATGCGACATCCTGACATGTCTGAGTGGTACTACTCTACTTCGACAAACTGAAGTAATGAAAACGGACTTCACACTTCACTGACCGAACAGGAAGTGTTATAAGCAAACTGAATGATGGGTAAATTGTGCGACTGGGTAAGTGCCTGCCTCACCCGCCTGTGGCCTTCCCATCATGAAGTCTACAAGCGCATTTCACCAACCGGCTCTTCCTCCGCTTTCTCTTCTCTGTGTGTCACTGTAATTACAGCAGCTGTTCCCCTGGTGGATCTGCTCTCATGAGAACCCTCATTCACATTTCCTCATCAAATTAGACTCGTGTGTGATTACATCTGGCAATGTGGTGGTGTGGCGCTGCACACATTAGCTGTCAGGATCAATCAGAGTGATGCCTGGCTTTCTCAACATGCACGGCTGTGTTTTCCCAATACAAAGTGTGTGTTTAACGTATGTTTGGCATGGTGTTTAACACACACACACACAGAAAGATAGACATTTTTATGCCGTTGTCCAGATCTCTTGTTAAAGACATCTGTGCTCTGAAAGAAAATTAGAATGGAAAGTCACCTGCTGAGTGACTTTAATTAGCAAGTTAGGAAAAACTTCTGTTGACAGAGTTGTCAACAGAAGAACTGCTACTGTCCTGCCTGCTTTTTGCCTGAGCATGCAAGTAGAAATCTGGTCCGACCATATTGTGTTAAATCTGTGCCTCTGCTGCCTCACTGGAGCAGCAAGCTAACATGAGTGTAAGGCAGCAAACAGCTTACCTTTATCCATGATTTTCCCATCTATTATGGCAATCGAAGGCTACGGCCTGTTAATATACTTAACATCTTATTGTACAACCAACAAAGACAAGCCCACAGAGATAATCAATACAAGATTAAATTTTGGGTGTTTGAACTTGAGAAAGAAGCTCCGACTGGTACAAGATGTTCGAATTAATTACATGAAAAGGATCAATAGTACAATTAAACCAAAGTACCTCTTTGATCTGAGTAAAGACTTTTTGCAAGTAAAATGTGTGGAAAGATACTCAAGACAAACTTTTCAGCTTGATGGATCAATAGCGAAATTTTAGAACTGATGAAAGATCAGTTTTCACCAAGCTTATAAGTTCAAAAGAATGCACTACTTTTTGACTGGGATAGGTTTATGAGGCTGTGAAATCAAGCTAAATGTAAAGTTGATGAAGTAATAGCATAGAGTTATGCCAGTGGACGTGCAGGGACTCAAAAACCTTCCATTAGAGACCAGTGACAAACTGTGGAGAATCCCAGGGAACGATCCTGGGCCCCATGTTTTTTAGCCACTCTATCTGCATACCATGACAGCATGGACTGGTTGCTCAGTCTGTCAGTCACCAGTTTGATCCAGAATGAAATATCTCAACAATCATGGGAGGGACTGCCATGACCTTCTGTCCCAACAGATATATCCTAATGACTTTGGAGATCCTCTAACTTGAACTCTTGCGTCACCATGAAGTTTGACATTTGTGACGACAGATTTCTGTGTCAGTTGTTACAGTCATTCTTAGTCTCCTCAGAATGAGTTGCAATTGCTTTGGAGAACTGCAAGTGCAGCCGTAAACTCTTATTTCTGCAGACCTCCGTAAACATTAGACAATGAGCCATAAACATCAAGACTTGTTTTAGCCTTTCAACCATTCCCCTGACTTTGCTGTCCAAAATGTTCAAGAATAATACCTAACCTTCGTCTGAAGGCCACACTGTCGGGTTTTCTTTCCAGACAAGACACATTTAAAATGGCTCACATCAATTTGACCCCTTTAATGATGCACACTTCATTCTGAAAAGACTACAATGGCAGACGCCCAGGAAGCCGGCACAGCTGAGAGAGAGCTCACCAGTGGGTGGCATTTTTATAGTTGATTTAAGTTACTTAAACAGATGAGTCAGTGGTGAACATGCTCTTATTGGTGGTTGGGGGTTTGTTTTCAGACCCATAGCTGCAGCACCCAAGAAGAAATACTGGAAGTGACATTTAACAGAAAAATCCATACAGTGATGACTCACTTCTGCTGGGCTGGAGAAATAGTTTCATGCTTTGCTCTGTTAATATTTAGACATTTTAGGACAAACCGGAATGCGCTGTAATTAGTCTTACAACATAAAACATTGTCATTTCGGCTTTGGATGTTCCAGATAATTCTACTGCAACACTGTAGGGCCTAACTAAAAGGACGTCACTACTATATAGGCAATATTAACACAGCGATTCTGACTGTATCACCTGCTGTTGTGTTTATTAAGATAACTCATTCAGTCTTCCTTCTAATCTGCCTGTTGATCAGTCTTCCTGTCAGTTTGCTCATAAATTATTGAAAGCACATTATGAGCCCATTACTAGTGCATTATTTTAATTGTAATAGAAAAGAGATATATAAAAATAACACCTGCGAGGGCATTTGTTATTGTGATTGTAGGCGCCACTGTGAGGCTGTCAGCAGCTCACAGTAAAAAGCTCCATGTCTCTGTTCTAATATGTTTCAGCTCTGTTTCATAACCATGTGCAAACAGCCAGGAGCAGCTGTGCACCCCCACCCCCAACCTTCCTCCCTGTGCATCTTTACCGCATGTTTGCCACTGTACTTTTTCAAAATGTCACCGTCTCATTTCCAGAGTGTCCGATGAAACTGGAAAACACAGTACGCATCTCATTGTGATGCAAGATGCTAAGTATTGTTTTGCTATGTATTAATACATGTGTGTTAAGGTTTACCAGGACATTGCTGTACAGTGTTAGCTCACTACGAACGTGCATAGAGTTTAGAACTTGCTGAGATCTGACTTGCTGTTGCTACTTTTCCAGCCCTATGCCACGAAAGGAGTGCACAAAGCATGAAAGGCAAGGGGAGCGAGACAAAACTGAGAGTAAATAAACTTGAAACCTTTTTCACAAAGTAAGTTGAGCCCAGTCTGTTTAAGGCGTTCAGTAATATTCAACTCTATTTTTCCCTTGAGGCTACACAGTGAATTAACAGTGGTATGAGTCAATCTGCACATATTTTAGTGAGAGATCAACATTTTTTTCATCAGCTTCTGGCCTTGGTGCCACACATGTTGGCTGTGATGCCCCAATAACTTTGCATTTATGAAAGACCAAGTGGCCTTACCCTAAAGATGACTTACTTCCAGGCCTGATGGATCCGCATAAACAAAGCTGTATCTATTCAAATATACCACATCTACAGAACAATGTCAATAGAAAATTCCATCATGAATTGGGTGCATCACTCCACATGGGTGCCATTAAACCATTGCAGAAGAAGAGTGTACAACTAGGTGCAAACATTAGTTCATGGGTATCTCAGAACTGACAGCAAGCCACTGACAGACTTCACTGATGACAAAGATCATTTCCACAGCATTCAGTGAAGAGTTACAGGGAGGATGTTTGGGTGTTGGGTGAATGTACAGAGCTTTGGATCTGGAGGCCAAGGTTTGTGTCCAGCTGTCGACCAACAATCAGTGCTGTTTACCTTCACTCATGCAGACAGTCTGTCCACAACCTTCATCACATCTCACCAGTCTCAAAAATACCTCTATAGCCATGCAGCCCATGTCATTACTCTAATAATGCTGAAGCATATCAACAATTTAGCATAAAAGCAGTGTGGTCATCTGTATCCAAGTCACACGTTCCTGCCTGGTGTAAGCTGTGTTTTTGGTTGCCATCCTCCACTCTCTCTAAATCCTTCACTGTGAATCATAAAATTGAACCAAAAATGCCAAAACACATCTTCAAAACTGCATGTCCATTTTCATACTCTGTTGCTGATTGATGTTACACAATCGTGACTCATCCTACTGTGTCCTGAGTTCATTAAAGCTCCAACATTTACTATTCCAAGCACAAAGTTTCATAATCCTCCACAGTACACGCAGTGACGTGTTTTCTGTTTTGCGGCTGGAGCAACTGCAATTTGACCAGAGAAAATTGCACATTAGTATGTTACTGTATGCTTTGTATTGACTGACAGTGTGTGCTAAATGCACCTCTAGTGGTTTAAACTGAGAGGACACAACAGAGTCTGGCTTATTTTGTTAAAACTATATGATGAAACCTCTTAAAGAATAGGATTCTAAAGGATTTTTAAAGTCAGTTTTAATACAATACTCAAATGCCATATATATATATTGAAAACGTTTTTGGGTTTGCTATCACATGTAATGTCTGCAACCATACAAGTCACGTGCACTACACTGGCCTTGAAAGGTAACAGACAGTTAAATAAAAAAAATATATATATATGAGTTGGGTTTGAGTCTCAAATTTGGCAGACTACACAAAAGTTTTGTCTCTCTAATCTTGTCTTTCTGCTTGAGATGAGATGATTATTGAGCTTTAAATTCTTGCCATGACTTGGCCAAGAAACATGTCACTCGACCAAGTTTCCATGGCGTACATAGATGATCAGCAGGGTCCAACTTCATAGTTCCAGCTGACAGCTCCAACACAATTCCTTTCCTCTGCCATGTTTACAGTTCTGTGCTGAAGAGCACTTAATGCTCCCAAGGGCTAATATTACAGAACAAAAAATATCAACCAAATACCACTTACCACTTAATACCACTACAAGTATTTTTGTCAGGACCCCATTTGGTGTCCCAGATGCTGGATCAGTCTTCTTCCACTATGAGACTCTACAAAAGACAAAATGAGTGATTTTT
This sequence comes from Chaetodon auriga, assembly GCF_051107435.1. Lineage (NCBI taxonomy): Eukaryota > Metazoa > Chordata > Actinopteri > Chaetodontiformes > Chaetodontidae > Chaetodon > Chaetodon auriga. Next base: position 17,474,875 of record NC_135091.1, on the reverse strand, counting down.
GCATCCAAGCTTAGTCTCTGATGCCCCATCTTTCATCTTTGGCCATGATCAAGACCAGTAAGTGTTTAGTCTGATGCCAATTTAACTCAGACTGCTGAAGCCTCATCGTAGCTTCAGCTTTCTGTTGCAAAGAACAAGAACTGTAAATTTTGTCTTCTTATCTCTTAAAGTGAGTGACCAATAACTTTCTATACATACATTACTTTCTGTGATTATTGCATTAAAATTCTCTTACATATTCTTCAAAAGAGGATGTGACTTAAGCAAGATCCATGAAGCTAGTCACGATATTATAGTTTGAGCAAAAACTGAAGGATTTGCTGAGAGACCCAGCAGAACCGACAGAGGTTGTGTGGCCCTATTTCCTTTCCCCACATTATTAGGGCCACGGGGCAAGCCACGAGCACTATTGTTATCCTGCGGGTTTTTTCTTATTATTATTATTAGTGGGCAAGCTGAAGCTTGCACACTTATGTTCTTCCCACTATTTATTATTCTTATTATTAGTGGGCAAGCTGAAGCTTGCACACTCATGTTATTCCCACTATTTATTATTCTTTTTATTATTATTATTCCGTTCCTTTTTTGTCACCTATCTCCTCCTACAGTTCTTAACCTAAAAATTTAATTCAAACGTTAAAAAATGGAACTTTCTTTCCGGTAAGTTGCTATTACTTTTGGTGGTGGTATCTGGAATAGGTTTGGAATTATTCAAGTTTATTCCGACTTTTTCTCTATGGAAAATGAATTGGATGAAGTTTGAAAAATCAGTAATGGTCCAACATTTTTAACTCGTTCATAATTCTTGCCAGAAACCTCAAATAATTTTTTTAATGTTCCCCTTACCTCGCAAAATTTTTCAGCAATTCAACTTTGTGATATCGTTTGTACTTTTTCAATAATTAATTTTTATCTACAATATTTTTTGAATGGCAGTCAATGAGAGAGCCGTTTGGAAAAGCTCCAACCCAGCCCTCTTTGAACTCTAACTACTCCTTCATAATTTGAGCTACAAATTTCATTCAACCTTTAAATGGCTCACAACAAGTGCTACTGTAAAGGTTGTAAACCTCGTGTAGGTATTTGTCATAGTTTCCGAGATATCATTTTTTAAGTTTTATGGTGTTTTTCGACCGTCCAATGAGTGTGTATGGCATCGATCGTTTCAGCTTGAGCGGATGACGTCATCTGTTAGAGTGGGAGAGAGACGAAAAACCTTTCAGATTTTCGCTCTTTCCACACTCCTCCCAGCCGCAGTTTACACTCTACGCGCATGATTTTTTCCACAGTTGTAGACACATGTGTTCTGTCTCTCACAATGTGCTTGAAAAATGTGAGAGATTTACCGAAGTTGAATTAGCAGCGTCGAAGTGCGGCCACGTCTGTCTCTTCTCCCCATTAACTCCAATACAAAGATTTTCTGAGACAAGCGGACCGGACTCCTGTTTTTAACTCGCAAGTGTCGACGAAATATTTGGTGTAGAAACGCCGAACTAACGCCGAATTGTTCAGGAAGTCCTTAGAGCGATGATGGTCGGTGTATTTTTCTGATAAGAGCTACCGTTTTGTCAGAATCAGTTTATATGTGAGACCAGCGCAGGGGCAGCAAATCGCTGTGTTTCTCCGTCTGAATGCCTGTGTGTCTGCTCCGCTGAGCTGCCTGTGCACCCGTTTCAGTGTGTGTGTGTGTGTGTGTGTGTGTGTGTGTGTGTGTGTATGGTCGTTCACTGTACGATACTTCGTGAAGTCGTTCATATTTTAGACGAACGTGAATTGAACGCGCTGATGCACGTTATTTTGAACTCGTTCATCCTGGTGTCTGTGAACTGGAACCGGACTCCTGTTTTTAACTCGCAAGTGTCGACGAAATATTTGGTGTAGAAACGCCGAACTAACGCCGAATTGTTCAGGAAGTCCTTAGAGCGATGATGGTCGGTGTATTTTTCTGATAGGAGCTCCCGTTTTGTCAGAATCAGTTTAAATGTGAGACCAGCGCAGGGGCAGCAAATCGCTGTGTTTCTCCGTCTGAATGCCTGTGTGTCTGCTCCGCTGAGCTGCCTGTGCACCTGTTTCAGTGTGTGTGTGTGTGTGTGTGTGTGTGTGTGTGTGTGTGTGTGTGTGGTCGTTCACTGTACGATACTTCGTGAAGTCGTTCATATTTTAGACGAACGTGAATTGAACGCGCTGATGCACGTTATTTTGAACTCGTTCATCCTGGTGTCTGTGAACTGGAACCGGACTCCTGTTTTTAACTCGCAAGTGTCGACGAACTATTTGGTGTAGAAACGCCGAACTAACGCCGAATTGTTCAGGAAGTCCTTAGAGCGATGATGGTCGGTGTATTTTTCTGATAGGAGCTCCCGTTTTGTCAGAATCAGTTTAAATGTGAGACCAGCGCAGGGGCAGCAAATCGCTGTGTTTCTCCGTCTGAATGCCTGTGTGTTTGCTCCGCTGAGCTGCCTGTGCACCTGTTTCAGTGTGTGTGTGTGTGTGTGTGTGTGTGTGTGTGTGTATGGTCGTTCACTGTACGATACTTCGTGAAGTCGTTCATATTTTAGACGAACGTGAATTGAACGCGCTGATGCACGTTATTTTGAACTCGTTCATCCTGGTGTCTGTAAACTGCGCGCTGTTTCAGTTTAACTTCGTTTAATAGCGTGCCAGATTTCTATAGCGCCTGTCAGGCGAGAAGCTGGCAAAACCACAGCGTAAACGGGGCTTAATGTGTAGCGATAAACACACCCTATTTCTCAACACCAGCAATCAGCGTGGCACCGCCGCATGCGTCATGAAAACAGAATACGACAGCAGCACGGAGCCGACAGAGCAACAAGGAGGCGGCGTATCATCATTTCAGCGAGTTTTATGACAAGGTCAGTGTTGTGCCTGAACGCGTTGATAGAACGCTAGTTCGTGAAGGCGTTCATATTTTAGATGAACGTGAATTGGCCGCGCTGATGCACGTTCCTATGAACTCGTTCATTGCGGTGTCTGTGAACGGCGCGCTGTTTCAGTTTAATTTCGATCTATAGCGTGCCAGATTTCTATAGCGCTTTCCAGGCGAGAAGCCGGCAAAAGCACAGCGTAAACTGGCCTTAATGTGAAGCGAAAAAAATACTTTATCTCTCAGCACCAGCCGCGTGCGTCACATGGGGTGAAAGCTGCAGCTGTTAGTAATGTGGACTGAATGGACAGCAGCATTTAAAGCAGCAATGAGGACATGTTGTCCCTTAAATGTTATTGTAAATCATGATTGGATAAGAATTCAAACGTGAAGATGAAGATGAAATCTGACGCGTAGTTACAGTGTTAAAACTGATCAAATAATTGCTGTGTGTGGTTCTATAGACTGTGTCAATCATTTTGAAAAAATAATAGCTCACAGCAGCATATGGAAAAAAAATAACTAGGAATTAATTCATTTGTACAACGGTGAACTTAGTTGAAAATGTTGACTTATCCATGATGAACTGAACTACTTCATTTTGCAATGTGTGAACTGAACTGTGCAGTAGTTCATGTAGACAGTGAACTTTCCCAACACTGGCTCCTTGTGTATAATGTCATAATGTCACTAGTATTAATTATTTGACATTCCAGAAAGAGCAGATACTGTGTGTGGAGCGGACCAACCCGGACTCTTTGGTTATTGTCCTTGGGGACTTTAACAAAGGTAATCTCTCCAACGCAATTCCAAAATACACACCGCTTATTAAACGCCCGCCCAGTGAGGAGAATATTCTGGATCGCTGTTACAGCACAATCAGAGATGTTTGTCACACCGTCCCCCCGTGCTGCACTATCAAACCGTTGTACATATGAAATCGGCTTGTCTGACATCCAGAAAATGATGCTCGCCTTGCGTTAAGACAATCACTTATGACGGTGCAGAGCCGGTATGTCTTTTGAGGCGACGAGGCGCAGTGTTGCATTGACTTCATATGTCCAACGGTCTAATCCTTGTGACATCTGTTCTCTGTTTTCGCCACAAGGTGGAGCTTCCCCTTGTGAGACGGGAGTTGAGTGAGTTCACTGTGTGTGTGCCAACTGAGGACTCTGTGTTGCTGCGGCTTTTGGCTGAAATTTTCTGCTTTCTTCAGCTTGCCCACGCATTTTCTTCAGGAAATGCAATCTTTCTAGTTATTATTATTATTATTATTATTATTATTATTCCGTTCTGTTTTTTGGAACCTATCTCCTCCTACAGTTCTTAACCTAAAAATTTAATTCAAACGTTAAAAAATGGAACTTTCTTTCCGGTAAGTTGCTATTACTGTTGGTGGTGGTATCTGGAATAGGTTTGGAATTATTCAAGTTTATTCCGACTTTTTCTCTATGGAAAATGAATTGGATGAAGTTTGAAAAATCAGTAATGGTTTAACATTTTTAACTCGTTCATAATTCTTGCCAGAAAGCTCAAGTAATTTTTTTCATGTTCCCCTTCCCTCGCAAAATATTTCCACAATTCAACTTTGTGATATCGTTTGTACTTTTCCAATAATTAATTTTTATCCACAATATTTTTTGAATGGCAGTCAATGAGAGAGCCGTTTGGAAAAGCTCCAACCCAGCCCTCTTTGAACTCTTAACTACTCCTTCATAATTTGAGCTACAAATTTCATTCAACCTTTAAATGGCTCACAACAAGTGCTACTTTAAAGGTTGTAAACATCGTGTAGGTATTTGTCATAGTTTCCGAGATATCATTTTTTAAGTTTTATGGTGTTTTTCGACCGTCCAATGAGTGTGTATGGCATCGATCGTTTCAGCTTGAGCGGGTGACGTCATCTGTTAGAGTGGGAGAGAGACGAAAAAGCTTTCAGATTTTCGCTCTTTCCACACTCCTCCCAGCAGCAGTTTACACTCTACGCGCATGATTTTTTCCACAGTTGTAGACACATGTGTTCTGTCTCTCACAATGTGCTTGAAAAATGTGAGAGATTTACCGAAGTTGAATTAGCAGCGTCGAAGTGCGGCCACATCTGTCTCTTCTCCCCATTAACTCCAATACAAAGATTTTCTGAGACAAGCGGACCGGACTCCTGTTTTTAACTCGCAAGTGTCGACGATATATTTGGTGTAGAAACGCCGAACTAACGCCGAATTGTTCAGGAAGTCCTTAGAGCGATGATGGTCGGTGTATTTTTCTGATAAGAGCTACCGTTTTGTCAGAATCAGTTCATATGTGAGACCAGCGCAGGGGCAGCAAAGCGCTGTGTTTCTCCGTCTGAATGCCTGTGTGTCTGCTCCGCTGAGCTGCCTGTGCACCCGTTTCAGTGTGTGTGTGTGTGTGTGTGTGTGTGTGTGTGTGTGTGTGTGTGTGTGTGTGTGGTCGTTCACTGTACGATACTTCGTGAAGTCGTTCATATTTTAGACGAACGTGAATTGAACGCGCTGATGCACGTTATTTTGAACTCGTTCATCCTGGTGTCTGTGAAGTGGAACCGGACTCCTGTTTTTAACTCGCAAGTGTCGACGAAATATTTGGTGTAGAAACGCCGAACTAACGCCGAATTGTTCAGGAAGTCCTTAGAGCGATGATGGTCGGTGTATTTTTCTGATAGGAGCTACCGTTTTGTCAGAATCAGTTTAAATGTGAGACCAGCGCAGGGGCAGCAAATCGCTGTGTTTCTCCGTCTGAATGCCTGTGTGTCTGCTCCGCTGAGCTGCCTGTGCACCTGTTTCAGTGTGTGCGTGTGTGTGTGTGTGTGTGTGTGTGTGTGTGTGTGTGTGTGTGTATGGTCGTTCACTGTACGATACTTCGTGAAGTCGTTCATATTTTAGACGAACGTGAATTGAACGCGCTGATGCACGTTATTTTGAACTCGTTCATCCTGGTGTCTGTGAACTGCGCGCTGTTTCAGTTTAACTTCGTGTAATAGCGTGCCAGATTTCTATAGCGCCTGTCAGGCGAGAAGCTGTCAAAACCACAGCGTAAACGGGGCTTAATGTGTAGCGATAAACACACCCTATTTCTCAACACCAGCAATCAGCGTGGCACCGCCGCATGCGTCATGAAAACAGAATACGACAGCAGCACGGAGCCGACAGAGCAACAAGGAGGCGGCGTATCATCATTTCAGCGAGTTTTATGACAAGGTCAGTGTTGTGCCTGAACGCGTTGATAGAACGATAGTTCGTGAAGGCGTTCATATTTTAGATGAACGTGAATTGGCCGCGCTGATGCACGTTCCTATGAACTCGTTCATTGCGGTGTCTGTGAACTGCGCGCTGTTTCAGTTTAATTTCGATCTATAGCGTGCCAGATTTCTATAGCGCTTTCCAGGCGAGAAGCCGGCAAAAGCACAGCGTAAACTGGCCTTAATGTGAAGCGAAAAAAATACTTTATCTCTCAGCACCAGCCGCGTGCGTCACATGGGGTGAAAGGTGCAGCTGTTAGTAATGTGGACTGAATGGACAGAAGCATTTAAAGCAGCAATGAGGACATGTTGTCCCTTAAATGTTATTGTAAATCATGATTGGATAAGAATTCAAACGTGAAGATGAAGATGAAATCTGACGCATAGTTACAGTGGTAAAACTGATCAAATAATTGCTGTCTGTGGTTCTATAGGCTGTGTCAATCATTTTGAAAAATAATAGCTCACAACAACATATGGAAAAAAAATAACTATGAATTAATTCATTTTTACAACAGTGAACTCAGTTGAAAATGTTGACTTATCCATGATGAACTGAACTACTTCATTTTGAAATGTGTGAACTGAACTGTGCAGTAGTTCATGTAGACAGTGAACTTTCCCAACACTGGCTCCTTGTGTATAATGTCATAATGTCACTAGTACTAATTGTTTGACATTCCAGAAAGAGTAGATACTGTGTGTGGAGCGGACCAACCCGGACTCTTGAGTTATTGTCTTTGGGGACTTTAACAAAGGTAATCTCACCCACGCACTCCCTAAATACACACCGTTTATTAAACGCCCGTCCAGAGAGGAGAATATTCTGGATCGCTGTTACAGCACAATCAGAGATGTTTGTCAGGCCGTCCCCCCTTGTGCTGCACTATGAAACCGTTGTACATATGAAATCGGCTTGTCTGACATCCAGAAAATGATGATCGCCTTGCGTTAAGACAATCACTTATGACGGTGCAGAGCCGGTATGTCTTTTGAGGCGACGAGGCGCAGTGTTGCATTGACTTCATATGTCCACCGGTCTAATCCTTGTGACATCTGTTCTCTCTTTTCGCCACAAGGTGGAGCTTCCCCTTGTGAGACGGGAGTTGAGTGAGTTCACTGTGTGTGTGTGCCAACTGAGGACTCTGTGTTGCTGCGGCTTTTGGCTGAAATTTTCTGCTTTCTTCAGCTTGCCCACGCATTTTCTTCAGGAAATGCAATCTTTCTAGTTAGGGCCACGGGGCAAGCCACGAGCACTACTGCCTACAGCAAAGCTGTAGACAGTAGTGCTCGGGGCGAAGCCCCGAGCACTATTGTTATACTGCGTGTTTTTTCTTCTTCTTATTATTATTCTTCCTCTTCCGTGTCAAATTTTGGACCGCTACTCCTCCTACAGTTTTGGGAGCACCCACGCAAATGTTATATCAAAACGTGCGTCTCGATCGGGATCGGCGTGCTATTATTTTTGGGAAATTTATCGCAGTTTTTCGCGACGTAAGTCGCGAAAAACTGCGATAAATTTCCCATAAGAAATGAATGGGAGGAGGTAAAAATCATTCCACTTTTTCTACTGGCTACTGCTCCGGCATACTTTCACCTAGAGACTCCATTTAAACTTTAAATTGTAGACACAAGTCTTGTCTATTGCTGTATTAAGCCACGTTTTGATAACTCGTGTAGTTTTTGAGTAATCCCTCATCAATGACCATGAGCGTTTTTGGAGAAATTCTCAGATTTCAATGGGTGTGTATTGCGCGGACAGTTAGAGGCTAGAGTGGGTGACATCATCGCTAGAGTGGGAGAGAGCCGATTAAAAACGACTAGGTTTTTGCTCTTTCCACGCTCCTCCCGGCCACAGTTTACACTCTACAGGCATGATTTTTTCCACAGTTGTAGACAAACTTGTCCTCTCTCTCACAATGTGCTCGAAAAATCTGTGAGACAAACAGAATTTGAATTAGCAGCCTCTAAGCGCGGCCACGTCTGTCTCTGCTCTCCATGCACTCCAATACAAAGATTTTCGGAGAGAGCAGAAAGGAGCCCTGTTTTCAACTCGCGACTGTGTCCGCAACATATTCTGTAGAAACACAAAATTACACCAAAACGTTCAGGAAGTCCTCAAGGCGCTCACGGTGTCTTTGTTTTTCTGATAGGAGCTTCCGTTCTCTCAGGAGAAGCCCAAATGTGAGAGGAGTGCAGAGGCAGAAAATCGCTCGTTTTCTCCGCTTTTCTGTCGCCCCTCTCTGTCTGCCCCTATCGTCATGGGCAACCAAGCCAAATTGCCGTGACAACCACTGAGCCTCAGTGGCAGAGAGCCTAAAAAAACCTCCAGATTTTCTGTCTTTCCAGGCTCCTCCCGGCCACAGTTTACACACTACAGGCATGATTTTTTCCACAGTTGCAGACAAACTTGTCCTCTCTCTCACAATGTGCTGGAAAAATGTGTGAGACTTACAGAATTTGAATTAGCAGCCTCTAAGCCCGGCCACTTCTGTCTCTGTCTCTTTTTCTCTCTCTGAGTGCATGTGTGCCTGAGTGCTGACAGGGGGCGTGTGTGTGCGTGCGCAGCTGTGTCTCATAGAGCATGATTGGGAGGGGCTCTGAAGTTGCTGTGGCAACCTCTGAGGCTCAGTACCTCTGTGAGCACTTCTCTCTCATGCTCCCACACACAAATAAACAGACATATGGGCATATAATGTAATGTATATGTACGCGGTCGGGCAGTAGACCCCGTGGCCCTTTCAAAATTTCCCGCAGGGAAATTGTCTAGTTATTATTAGTGGGCAAGCTGAAGCTTGCACACTCATGTTCTTCCCACTATTTATTATTCTTATTATTATTATTATTATTATTATTATTATTCCGTTGCTTTTTTTGGAACCTATCTCCTCCTACAGTTCTTAACCTAAAAATTTAATTGAAACGTTAAAAAATGGAACTTTCTGTCCGGTAAGTTGCTATTACTTTTGGTGGTGGTATCTGGAATAGGTTTGGAATTATTCAAGTTTATTCCGACTTTTTCTCTATGGAAAATGAATTGGATGAAGTTTGAAAAATCAGTAATGGTCCAACATTTTTAACTCGTTCATAATTCTTGCCAGAAACCTCAAGTAATTTTTTTAATGTTCCCCTTACCTCGCAAAATATTTCCACAATTCAACTTTGTGATATCGTTTGCACTTTTTCAATAATTAATTTTTATCCACAATATTTTTTGAATGGCAGTCAATGAGAAAGCCGTTTGGAAAAGCTCCAACCCAGCCCTCTTTGAACTCTAACTACTCCTTCATAATTTGAGCTACAAATTTCATTCAACCTTTAAATGGCTCACAACAAGTGCTACTTTAAAGGTTGTAAACATCGTGTACGTATTTGTCATAGTTTCCGAGATATCATTTTTTAAGTTTTATGGTGTTTTTCGACCGTCCAATGAGTGTGTATGGCATCGATCGTTTCAGCTTGAGCGGGTGACGTCATCTGTTAGAGTGGGAGAGAGACGAAAAAGCTTTCAGATTTTCGCTCTTTCCACACTCCTCCCAGCCGCAGTTTACACTCTACGCGCATGATTTTTTCCACAGTTGTAGACACATGTGTTCTGTCTCTCACAATGTGCTTGAAAAATGTGAGAGATTTACCGAAGTTGAATTAGCAGCGTCGAAGTGCGGCCACGTCTGTCTCTTCTCCCCATTAACTCCAATACAAAGATTTTCTGAGACAAGCGGACCGGACTCCTGTTTTTAACTCGCAAGTGTCGACGAAATATTTGGTGTAGAAACGCCGAACTAACGCCGAATTGTTCAGGAAGTCCTTAGAGCGATGATGGTCGGTTTATTTTTCTGATAGGAGCTACCGTTTTGTCAGAATCAGTTTACATGTGAGACCAGCGCAGGGGCAGCAAATCGCTGTGTTTCTCCGTCTGAATGCCTGTGTGTCTGCTCCGCTGAGCTGCCTGTGCACCTGTTTCAGTGTGTGTGTGTGTGTGTGTGTGTGTGTGTGTGTGTGTGTATGGTCGTTCACTGTACGATACTTCGTGAAGTCGTTCATATTTTAGACGAACGTGAATTGAAGGCGCTGATGCACGTTATTTTGAACTCGTTCATCCTGGTGTCTGTGAACTGGAACCGGACTCCTGTTTTTAACTCGCAAGTGTCGACGAAATATTTGGTGTGGAAACGCCGAACTAACGCCGAATTGTTCAGGAAGTCCTTAGAGCGATGATGGTCGGTGTATTTTTCTGATAGGAGCTACCGTTTTGTCAGAATCAGTTTAAATGTGAGACCAGCGCAGGGGCAGCAAAGCGCTGTGTTTCTCCGTCTGAATGCCTGTGTGTCTGCTCCGCTGAGCTGCCTGTGCACCTGTTTCAGTGTGTGTGTGTGTGTGTGTGTGTGTGTGTGTGGTCGTTCACTGTACGATACTTCGTGAAGTCGTTCATATTTTAGACGAACGTGAATTGAACGCGCTGATGCAAGTTATTTTGAACTCGTTCATTCTGGTGTCTGTGAACTGCGCGCTGTTTCAGTTTAACTTCGTTCAATAGCGTGCAAGATTTCTATAGCGCCTGTCAGGCGAGAAGCCGGCAAAACCACAGCGTAAACGGGGCTTAATGTGTAGCGATAAACACACCGTATTTCTCAACACCAGCAATCAGCGTGGCACCGCCGCATGCGTCATGAAAACAGACTACGACAGCAGCACGGAGCCGACAGAGCAACAAGGAGGCGGCGTATCATCATTTCAGCGAGTTTTATGACAAGGTCAGTGTTGTGCCTGAACGCGTTGATAGAACGATAGTTCGTGGAGGCGTTCATATTTTAGATGAACGTGAATTGGCCGCGCTGATGCACGTTCCTATGAACTCGTTCATTGCGGTGTCTGTGAACTGCGCGCTGTTTCAGTTTAATTTCGTTCTATAGCGTGCCAGATTTCTATAGCGCTTTCCAGGCGAGAAGCCGGCAAAAGCACAGCGTAAACTGGCCTTAATGTGAAGCGAAAAAAATACTTTATCTCTCAGCACCAGCCGCGTGCGTCACATGGGGTGAAAGCTGCAGCTGTTAGTAATGTGGACTGAATGGACAGCAGTATTTAAAGCAGCAATGAGGACATGTTGCCCCCTAAATGTTATTGTAAATCATGATTGGATAAGAATTCAAACGTGAAGATGAAGATGAAATCTGACGCATAGTTACAGTGGTAAAACTGATCAAATAATTGCTGTCTGTGGTTCTATAGGCTGTGTCAATCATTTTGAAAAATAATAGCTCACAACAACATATGGAAAAAAATAATTATGAATTAATTCATTTGTACAACGGTGAACTTAGTTGAAAATGTTGAATTATGAATGATGAACTAAACTACTTCATTTTGAAATGTGTGAACAGAACTGTGCAGTAGTTCATGTAGACAGTGAACTTTCCCAACACTGGCTCCTTGTGTATAATGTCATAATGTCACTAGTATTAATTGTTTGACATTCCAGAAAGAGCAGATACTGTGTGTGGAGCACACAAACCCGGACTCTTGAGTTATTGTCTTTGGGGACTTTAACAAAGGTAATCTCACCCACGCTCTCCCTAAATACACACCGCCTATTAAACGCCCGCCCAGAGAGGAGAATATTCTGGATCGCTATTACAGCACAATCAGAGATGTTTGTCAGGCCGTCGCCCGTTCTGCACTATGAAACCGTTGTACATATGAAATCCGCTTGTCTGAAATCCAGACAATGATGATCGACTTGCGTGAAGCCAATCATTTATTACGGTGCAGAGCCGGTATGTCTTTTGAGGCGACGAGGCGCAGTGTTGCATTGATTTCATATGTCCAACGGTCTAATCCTTGTGACATCTGTTCTCTCTTTTCGCCACAAGGTGGAGCTCCCCCTTTGTGACACGGTAGTTGAGTGAGTGAGTTCACTGTGTTCGTGCCAACTGAGGACTCTGTGTTGCTGCGGCTTTTGGCTGAAATTTTCTGCTTTCTTCAGCTTGCCCACGCATTTTCTTCAGGAAATGCAATCTTTCTAGTTAGGGCCACGGGGCAAGCCACGAGCACTACTGCCTACAGCAAAGCTGTAGACAGTAGTGCTCGGGGCGAAGCCCCGAGCACTATTGTTATCCTGCGTGTTTTTTCTTCTTATTAGGGCCACGGGGCAAGCCACGAGCACTACTGCCTACAGCAAAGCTGTAGACAGTAGTGCTCGGGGCGAAGCCCCGAGCACTATTGTTATCCTGCGGGTTTTTTCTTATTATTATTATTATTATTCTTCCTCTTCCGTGCTTTTTTCGATTCGCTACTCCTCCTACAGTTTTGGGAGCACCCACGCAAAAGTTATATCAAAACGTGCGTCTTGATCGGGATCGCTATGCTATTATTTTTCTTAAATTTATCGCAGTTTTTCGCGACGTAAGTCGCGAAAAACTGCGATAAATTTCCCATAAGAAATGAATGGGAGGTGGTAAAAATTGTCACACTTTTTCTACTGGCTACTGCTCCGGCATACTTTCACCTAGAGACTCCATTTAAACTTTAAATTGTAGACACAAGTCTTGTCTATTGGTGTATTAAGCCACGTTTTAATAACTCGTGTAGTTTTTGAGTAATCCCTCATCAATGACCATGAGCGTTTTTGGAGAAATTCTCAGATTTCAATGGGTGTGTATTGCGTGGACAGTTAGAGGCTAGAGTGGGTGACATCATCGCTAGAGTGGGAGAGAGCCGATTAAAAACGACTAGGTTTTTGCTCTTTCCACGCTCCTCCCGGCCACAGTTTACACTCTACAGGCATGATTTTTTCCACAGTTGTAGACAAACTTGTCCTCTCTCTCACAATGTGCTCGAAAAATCTGTGAGACAAACAGAATTTGAATTAGCAGCCTCTAAGCGCGGCCACGTCTGTCTCTGCTCTCCATGCACTCCAATACAAAGATTTTCGGAGAGAAGCAGAAAGGAGCCCTGTTTTCAACTCGCGACTGTGTCCACAAAATATTCTGTAGAAACACAAAATTACACCAAAACGTTCAGGAAGTCCTCAAGGCGCTCACGGTGTCTTTGTTTTTCTGATAGGAGCTTCCGTTCTCTCAGGAGAAGCCCAAATGTGAGAGGAGTGCAGAGGCAGAAAATCGCTCGTTTTCTCCGCTTTTCTGTCGCCCCTCTCTGTCTGCCCCTATCGTCATGGGCAACCAAGCCAAATTGCCGTGACAACCACTGAGCCTCAGTGGCAGAGAGCCTAAAAAAACCTCCAGATTTTCTGTCTTTCCAGGCTCCTCCCGGCCACAGTTTACACACTACAGGCATGATTTTTTCCACAGTTGTAGACAAACTTGTCCTCTCTCTCACAATGTGCTGGAAAAATGTGTGAGACTTACAGAATTTGAATTAGCAGCCTCTAAGCCCGGCCACTTCTGTCTCTGTCTCTTTTTCTCTCTCTGAGTGCATGTGTGCCTGAGTGCTGAGAGGGGGCGTGTGTGTGCGTGCGCAGCTGTGTCTCATAGAGCATGATTGGGAGGGGCTCTGAAGTTGCTGTGGCAACCTCTGAGGCTCAGTACCTCTGTGAGCACTTCTCTCTCATGCTCCCACATGGAAATAAACAGACATATGGGCATATAATGTAATGTATATGTACGCGGTCGGGCAGTAGACCCCGTGGCCCTTTCAAAATTTCCCGCAGGGAAATTGTCTAGTTATTATTATTATTATTATTATTCTTCCTCTTCCGTGTCAAATTTCGATTCGCTACTCCTCCTACAGTTTTGGGAGCACCCACGCAAAAGTTATATCAAAACGTGCGTCTCGATCGGGATCGGCGTGCTATTATTTTTGGGAAATTTATCGCAGTTTTTCGCGACGTAAGTCGCGAAAAACTGCGATAAATTTCCCATAAGAAATGAATGGGAGGAGGTAAAAATCATTCCACTTTTTCTACTGGCTACTGCTCCGGCATGCTTTCACCTAGAGACTCCATTTAAACTTTAAATTGTAGACACAAGTCTTGTCTATTGCTGTATTAAGCCACGTTTTGATAACTCATGTAGTTTTTGAATAATCCCTCATCAATGACCATGAGCGTTTTTGGAGAAATTCTCTGATTTCAATGGGTGTGTATTGCGCGGACAGTTAGAGGCTAGAGTGGGTGACATCATCGCTAGAGTGGGAGAGAGCCGAAAAAAACGCCTGGATTTTTGCTCTTTCCACGCTCCTCCCGGCCACAGTTTACACTCTACAGGCATGATTTTTTCCACAGTTGTAGACAAACTTGTCCTCTCTCTCACAATGTGCTCGAAAAATCTGTGAGAGTTACAGAATTTGATTTAGCAGCCTCTAAGCGCGGCCATGTCTGTCTCTGCTCCCCATGCACTCCAATACAAAGATTTTCGGAGAGAAGCAGAAAGGAGCCCCGTTTTCAACTCGCGACTGTGTCCACAATATATGCTGTAGAAGCATAAAATTACACCAAAACGTTCAGGAAGTCCTCAAGGCGCTCACGGTGTCTTTGTTTTTCTGATAGGAGCTTCCGTTCTCTCAGGAGAAGCCCAAACGTGAGAGGAGTGCAGAGGCAGAAAATCGCTCGTTTTCTCCGCGTTTCTGTCTGCCCCTGTCTGTCTGCCCCTGTCGTCATGGGCAACCGGCTTAAGTTGCCGTGACAACCACTGAGCCTCAGTAGTCAGAGTGGCAGAGAGCCTTTTTTTAACTCCAGATTTTCTGTCTTTCCAGGCTCCTCCCGGCCACAGTTTACACACTACAGGCATGATTTTTTCCACAGTTGCAGACAAACTTGTCCTCTCTCTCACAATGTTCTGGAAAAATGTGTGAGACTTACAGAATTTGAATTAGCGGCCTCTAAGCCCGGCAACTTCTGTCTCTGTCTCTTTTTCTCTCTCTGAGTGCATGTGTGCCTGAGTGCTGAGAGGGGGCGTGTGTGTGCGTGCGCAGCTGGGTCTCATAGAGCATGATTGGGAGGGGCTCTGAAGTTGCTGTGGCAACCTCTGAGGCTCAGTACCTCTGTGAGCACTTCTCTCTCATGCTCCCACATGGAAATAAACAGACATATGGGCATATAATGTAATGTATATGTACGCGGTCGGGCAGTAGACCCCGTGGCCCTTTCAAAATTTCCCGCAGGGAAATTGTCTAGTTATTATTAGGGCCACGGGGCAAGCCACGAGCACTACTGCCTACAGCAAAGCTGTAGACAGTAGTGCTCGGGGCGAAGCCCCGAGCACTATTGTTATCCTGCGGGTTTTTTCTTATTATTATTATTATTATTATTATTATTCTTCCTCTTCCGGACGTTTTTCGATTCGCTACTCCTCCTACAGTTTTGGGAGCACCCACGCAAATGTTATATCAAAACGTGCGTCTCGATCGGGATCGCTATGCTATTATTTTTCTTAAATTTATCGCAGTTTTTCGCGACGTAAGTCGCGAAAAACTGCGATAAATTTCCCATAAGAAATGAATGGGAGGAGGAAAAAATCATTCCACTTTTTCTACTGGCTACTGCTCCGGCATACTTTCACCTAGAGACTCCATTTAAACTTTAAATTGTAGACACAAGTCTTGTCTATTGCTGTATTAAGCCACGTTTTGATAACTTGTGTAGTTTTTGAGTAATCCCTCATCAATGACCATGAGCGTTTTTGGAGAAATTCTCTGATTTCAATGGGTGTGTATTGCGTGGACAGTTAGAGGCTAGAGTGGGTGACATCATCGCTAGAGTGGGAGAGAGCCGATTAAAAACGTCTGGATTTTTGCTCTTTCCACGCTCCTCCCGGCCACAGTTTACACTCTACAGGCATGATTTTTTCCACAGTTGTAGACAAACTTGTCCTCTCTCTCACAATGTGCTCGAAAAATCTGTGAGACGAACAGAATTTGAATTAGCAGCCTCTAAGCGCGGCCACGTCTGTCTCTGCTCTCCATGCACTCCAATACAAAGATTTTCGGAGAGAGCAGAAAGGAGCCCTGTTTTCAACTCGCGAGTGTGTCCACAAAATATTCTGTAGAAACACAAAATTACACCAAATCGTTCAGGAAGTCCTCAAGGCGCTCACGGTGTCTTTGTTTTTCTGATAGGAGCTTCCGTTCTCTCAGGAGAAGCCCAAATGTGAGAGGAGTGCAGAGGCAGAAAATCGCTCGTTTTCTCCGCTTTTCTGTCGCCCCTCTCTGTCTGCCCCTATCGTCATGGGCAACCAAGCCAAATTGCCATGACAACCACTGGGCCTCAGTGGCAGAGAGCCTAAAAAAAACTCCAGATTTTCTGTCTTTCCAGGCTCCTCCCGGCCACAGTTTACACACTACAGGCATGATTTTTTCCACAGTTGCAGACAAACTTGTCCTCTCTCTCACAATGTGCTGGAAAAATGTGTTAGACTTACAGAATTTGAATTAGAGGCCTCTAAGCCCGGCCATGTCTGTCTCTGTCTCTTTTTCTCTCTCTGAGTGCATGTGTGCCTGAGTGCTGAGAGGGGGCGTGTGTGTGCGTGCGCAGCTGGGTCTCATAGAGCATGATTGGGAGGGGCTCTGAAGTTGCTGTGGCAACCTCTGAGGCTCAGTACCTCTGTGAGCACTTCTCTCTCATGCTCCCACATGGAAATAAACAGACATATGGGCATATAATGTAATGTATATGTACGCGGTCGGGCAGTAGACCCCGTGGCCCTTTCAAAATTTCCCGCAGGGAAATTGTCTAGTTATTATTATTCTTCCTCTTCCGTGTCAAATTTCGGACCGCTACTCCTCCTACAGTTTTGGGAGCACCCACGCAAAAGTTATATCAAAACGTGCGTCTCGATCGGGATCGGCGTGCTATTATTTTTGGGAAATTTATCGCAGTTTTTCGCGACGTAAGTCGCGAAAAACTGCGATAAATTTCCCATAAGAAATGAATGGGAGGCCGTAAAAATTGTCGCACTTCTTCTACTGGCTACTGCTCCGGCATACTTTCACCTAGAGACTCCATTTAAACTTTAAATTGTAGACACAAGTCTTGTCTGTTGCTGTATTAAGCCACGTTTTGATAACTCGTGTAGTTTTTGAATAATCCCTCATCAATGACCATGAGCGTTTTTGGAGAAATTCTCAGATTTCAATGGGTGTGTATTGCGCGGACAGTTAGAGGCTAGAGTGGGTGACATCATCGCTAGAGTGGGAGAGAGCCGAAAAAAACGCCTAGATTTTTGCTCTTTCCACGCTCCTCCTGGCCACAGTTTACGCTCTACAGGCGTGATTTTTTCCACAGTTGTAGACAAACTTGTCCTCTCTCTCACAATGCGCTCAAAAAATCTGTGAGACTTACAGAATTTGAGTTAGCAGCCTCTAAGCGCGGCCACGTCTGTCTCTGCTCCCTATTCACTCCAATACAAAGATTTTCTGAGAGAAGCAGAAAGGAGCCCCGTTTTCAACTCGCGACTGTGTCCACAATATTTGCTGTAGAAACACAAAATTACACCAAATCGTTCAGGAAGTCCTCAAGGCGCTCACGGTGTCTTTGTTTTTCTGATAGGAGCTACCGTTTTCTCAGGAGAAGCCCAAACGTGAGAGGAGTGCAGAGGCAGAAAATGGCTCGTTTTCTCCGCGTTTCTGTCTGCCCCTGTCTGTCTGCCCCTGTCGTCAACGGCAACCGGCTTAAGTTGCCATGACAACCACTGAGCCTAAGTAGTCAGAGTGGCAGAGAGCCTTTTTTTAACTCCAGATTTTCTGTCTTTCCAGGCTCCTCCCGGCCACAGTTTACACACTACAGGCATGATTTTTTCCACAGTTGCAGACAAACTTGTCCTCTCTCTCACAATGTGCTGGAAAAATGTGTGAGACTTACAGAATTTGAATTAAGACATGGCCTCTAAGCCCGGCCATGTCTGTCTCTGTCTCTTTTTCTCTCTCTGAGTGCATGTGTGCCTGAGTGCTGAGAGGGGGCGTGTGTGTGCGTGCGCAGCTGTGTCTCATAGAGCATGATTGGGAGGGGCTCTGAAGTTGCTGTGGCAACCTCTGAGGCTCAGTACCTCTGTGAGCACTTCTCTCTCATGCTCCCTCACACACAATGAGCCATAATGGGCACATAATGTAATGTATATGTACGCGGTCGGGCAGTAGACCCCGTGGCCCTTTCAAAATTTCCCGCAGGGAAATTGTCTAGTTATTCTTCCTCTTCCGGACGTTTTTCGATTCGCTACTCCTCCTACAGTTTTGGGAGCACCCACGCAAATGTTATATCAAAACGTGCGTCTCGATCGGGATCGCTATGCTATTATTTTTCTTAAATTTATCGCAGTTTTTCGCGACGTAAGTCGCGAAAAACTGCGATAAATTTTCCATAAGAAATGAATGGGAGACCGTAAAAATTGTCGCACTTTTTCTACTGGCTACTGCTCCGGCATACTTTCACCTAGAGACTCCATTTAAACTTTAAATTGTAGACACAAGTCTTGTCTATTGCTGTATTAAGCCACGTTTTGATAACTCTTGTAGTTTTTGAATAATCCCTCATCAATGACCATGAGCGTTTTTGGAGAAATTCTCAGATTTCAATGGGTGTGTATTGCGCGGACAGTTAGAGGCTAGAGTGGGTGACATCATCGCTAGAGTGGGAGAGAGCCGATTAAAAACGACTAGGTTTTTGCTCTTTCCACGCTCCTCCCGGCCACAGTTTACACTCTACAGGCATGATTTTTTCCACAGTTGTAGACAAACTTGTCCTCTCTCTCACAATGTGCTTGAAAAATCTGTGAGATGAACAGAATTTGAATTAGCAGCCTCTAAGCGCGGCCACGTCTGTCTCTGCTCTCCATGCACTCCAATACAAAGATTTTCGGAGAGAGCAGAAAGGAGCCCTGTTTTCAACTCGCGACTGTGTCCACAAAATATTCTGTAGAAACACAAAATTACACCAAATCGTTCAGGAAGTCCTCAAGGCGCTCACGGTGTCTTTGTTTTTCTGATAGGAGCTACCGTTCTCTCAGGAGAAGCCCAAATGTGAGAGGAGTGCAGAGGCAGAAAATCGCTCGTTTTCTCCGCTTTTCTGTCGCCCCTCTCTGTCTGCCCCTATCGTCATGGGCAACCAAGCCAAATTGCCGTGACAACCACTGAGCCTCAGTGGCAGAGAGCCTTTTTTTAACTCCAGATTTTCTGTCTTTCCAGGCTCCTCCCGGCCACAGTTTACACATTACAGGCATGATTTTTTCCACAGTTGCAGACAAACTTGTCCTCTCTCTCACAATGTGCTGGAAAAATGTGTGAGACTTACAGAATTTGAATTAGCGGCCTCTAAGCCCGGCCACTTCTGTCTCTGTCTCTTTTTCTCTCTCTGAGTGCATGTGTGCCTGAGTGCTGAGAGGGGGCGTGTGTGTGCGTGCGCAGCTGTGTCTCATAGAGCATGATTGGGAGGGGCTCTGAAGTTGCTGTGGCAACCTCTGAGGCTCAGTACCTCTGTGAGCACTTCTCTCTCATGCTCCCTCACACACAGAGAGACATAATGGGCATATAATGTAATATATATGTACGCAGTCGGGCAGTAGACCCCGTGGCCCTTTCAAAATTTCCCGCAGGGAAATTGTCTAGTTATTATTCTTCCTCTTCCGTGTCAAATTTCGGACCGCTACTCCTCCTACAGTTTTGGGAGCACCCACGCAAATGTTATATCAAAACGTGCGTCTCGATCGGGATCGGCGTGCTATTATTTTTGGGAAATTTATCGCAGTTTTTCGCGACGTAAGTCGCGAAAAACTGCGATAAATTTTCCATAAGAAATGAATGGGAGGCGGTAAAAATTGTCGCACTTTTTCTACTGGCTACTGCTCCGGCATACTTTCACCTAGAGACTCCATTTAAACTTTAAATTGTAGACACAAGTCTTGTCTATTGCTGTATTAAGCCACGTTTTGATAACTCATGTAGTTTTTGAATAATCCCTCATCAATGACCATGAGCGTTTTTGGAGAAATTCTCTGATTTCAATGGGTGTGTATTGCGCGGACAGTTAGAGGCTAGAGTGGGTGACATCATCGCTAGAGTGGGAGAGAGCCGATTAAAAACGACTAGGTTTTTGCTCTTTCCACGCTCCTCCCGGCCACAGTTTACACTCTACAGGCATGATTTTTTCCACAGTTGTAGACAAACTTGTCCTCTCTCTCACAATGTGCTGGAAAAATCTGTGAGACAAACAGAATTTGAATTAGCAGCCTCTAAGCGCGGCCACGTCTGTCTCTGCTCTCCATGCACTCCAATACAAAGATTTTCGGAGAGAGCAGAAAGGAGCCCCGTTTTCAACTCGCGACTGTGTCCACAAAATATTCTGTAGAAACACAAAATTACACCAAAACGTTCAGGAAGTCCTCAAGGCGCTCACGGTGTCTTTGTTTTTCTGATAGGAGCTACCGTTCTCTCAGGAGAAGCCCAAATGTGAGAGGAGTGCAGAGGCAGAAAATCGCTCGTTTTCTCCGCTTTTCTGTCGCCCCTCTCTGTCTGCCCCTATCGTCATGGGCAACCAAGTCAAATTGCCGTGACAACCACTGAGCCTCAGTGGCAGAGAGCCTGAAAAAAAGTCTAGATTTTTGCTCTTTCCAGGCTCCTCCCGGCCACAGTTTACACACTACAGGCATGATTTTTTCCACAGTTGAAGACAAACTTGTCCTCTCTCTCACAATGTGCTGGAAAAATGTGTGAGACTTACAGAATTTGAATTAGAGGCCTCTAAGCCCGGCCATGTCTGTCACTGTCTCTTTTTCTCTCTCTGAGTGCATGTGTGCCTGAGTGCTTAGAGGGGGCGTGTGTGTGCGTGCGCAGCTGGGTCTCATAGAGCATGATTGGGAGGGGCTCTGAAGTTGCTGTGGCAACCTCTGAGGCTCAGTACCTCTGTGAGCACTTCTCTCTCATGCTCCCACATGGAAATAAACAGACATATGGGCATATAATGTAATGTATATGTACGCGGTCGGGCAGTAGACCCCGTGGCCCTTTCAAAATTTCCCGCAGGGAAATTGTCTAGTTATGATATATTACAGCTGTCAAAAGTATGGACTGGCCCCTTTACACATACTTCTGTGGATTAGTGAAAGTCAAATAAATTCCCTCTGCAGCATCCATGACTTTTAGTTCACCCCAAATCCTCAGTGATCAGTAAAACAACAAGTGCCGCTTTTTCTTGCATTTTTTATGTCACGTCTGCATCCTGCACCTTTGAAGACGCGCATTCACTCTGCAAGACATTGTTTGTTTATGCATCTCCTCACTGTTTTCTCCAAGATGCCCTTGTATGTAATTGGCAGGGCGCTCTGATTTTTATTACTTGTAGGGCTGTAATGGGGGTGTGGGTGGGCAGTGGCAGAGAGGTGCCTGAGAGGGCTGCTGATGTTAGCAAGGGGATGGAAATTACCTCGCATAACAACAGCAATTGCGCCGAGATCTCCAGGAGATCATTAATATTCACTGAACACAAAATATCACATACAAAACACAACAGTGAGTGGAGTGGGAAAAAAAATCTCAATCATAAATTTACATGAACACAGGCGATGGGTGTAGATCCACACCAGGGCCACAGACCACCGTTTTTATTCTGAAAGCAACAGTCGCAGCTCATGAGTTGCAGGGAGGGCCTGGAGCAAGAGAGGACAACAGACTACATGTTACTCTTCAATGCTTACATTTATATGTGAGTGAATCCAGCCAGAGGCCCTGTATTGTGATTTCAACCCACTCTGCTTCTCTGTCTGAAGGGTGGAGAAAGGTGGGGGAGAATTCAATAAGACAATACATTAGAAAAATACATCAATGCCTTGATATCATATTGAACAATTTATATGTGGAGATTATTTCTGCGTGTCTCATCAATATTCCTGTCCTCTCACTCACAGTCCCTCTTTATTGCTGCCTTGTGTTCACTAGAGGGTTTTCTCGATCTGTGGTCTTGTCTGAACTTGTGTTCTCCTGAGTTCTATCCCAAGTACTGTCCCAGTTTGAAGTCCGCTTTTAGCCAAGCATGGTTCATATACCAGGAGGTGTTCTTCCTTTGAGTTGAGATTATTTTGTCCCAGTACATATGAATCTGTTAGGCTGAAGTATAAAAGCCAGAGCCTGGCTGAACCGATACCAAGAACGCTGGTGTCCTGATTATAAGTAAGTTAATACAGTCTGTGCA
The DNA here is from genome assembly GCF_051107435.1 of Chaetodon auriga. Lineage (NCBI taxonomy): Eukaryota > Metazoa > Chordata > Actinopteri > Chaetodontiformes > Chaetodontidae > Chaetodon > Chaetodon auriga. The sequence goes on along the minus strand of NC_135091.1, from coordinate 17,452,606 downwards.
GTGTTGTCTTATGGTAACACAGTACTATTAATGTCATTAACACAAAACCAAATCTTAAATTTCTGCATCTGAAAACAGCTACTTTCCAGAAAGGTGTGAAATTTCATTTGTGTTTCTGTTTTGTTGAAATGTCTAAGAAAGAATAGGGCCCCAGGATTGTTCCCTGGGGTGTTCCACAGGTTTTCATTAGTCTCTAGTGTAAGGGTTTCGAGTCTCTGCATGTCTATGGCAGAACTCAGTGCCCCATTTGAAGCGTAAACAAGCATTTTATGACAGATGAGAAAACACAATTGACCAAAAAAAAAGAACAACAACAACAAAAAAACAACCCTTCAACACATACAATAAAGCCTCAGAGATCAAATCAACCGAAAAGAAAATAAGACGTGCTTCTGCTTGTCAATTTCTTTTCAGAAAAGTTTTTGTGTTTTGTATATATGTTTTTTGGTTCATTAAAACAATGTATAACATCTTGAATGTAATTCAGTTTTATATGACACAATCTGTACACTCCACCCTGTTCATCTGTGGAGTCATTTCACATGCAGATGTACCAGTACTTTGCTTTCATTACAGCCTTTACTTAGCTCAGCAAAACTCAGTCAGTGCAGCCTCGCATTAGCATTTTGACCACAGAAAAAGATTAAGAATCACTGCTGGGTAATGATATTAAAGCCTTTTGTCGGCATTAATATAGTAATTTTATTGACAAATGATACCTTCAAAAATTTACATTTACAATTTACAACAATTTACATTTCAACTCAGCCTTTTACTTGTGAGATCATCTGTCATTTGAAGGAGCTGAGAACACATCAGTTACATTGATACTGGCTGAAACTAAGTTCTCATAGCAGCAATACCTTTTTTATGGGGCACCTGGTGCAGTGGTCCCAAAACTTTTTTAAACCACTGCACCCATTTAAAGTGATTTTCCCCCCATGATTGATAGTGTTTCCCATTTGCCTCTCTTTGAAGCACTGAAGCATTCAATACCTTTACTGGCTAAAGAGTGCATTTTGTCTCCAGATGTGCACCATTAACTCATGTGACAGTTTTTTTCTCACTGTTATAACGTCTGGAAAACTTGGGTGCCAGAAAGCATGTTGCATGACTATGACAATGTGCAGCCGTGATGACGATCCATGAGCTGTTTTCACAGACCTTAACACAGGAATTTATGTTTATTCATCCATTTTTGGTGCAAGGAAACTTTGTCATGTACAGTAAAACAGTACAGCACACTTTTTGTTTTCAGGAATGTTCCTGTCCATAAGTACTTTTTTTAAAAAAAAATCCTCTAACAGCTGATCCATTGCCTCTGTTCATTGCATTCTAGGACAACAGCGGCAAAACTTCAGTATACATACCGGCATGTTTGAGTATGTTTAATTTGGCCACCACAGCTTGCCTCTCTACAAAGCTCTGACGAGTGCTCCATTTACTGCAGTCAGATGACACCAGTCCTACAGCATAACACTGTATTCTATTCTTTTCTATATATCCACTGATATTGATCATGCTGAAGCCATTTGCATCCATCTTTATCAGTTGTATCCTGATTTTACTTGGTGAGATATGATGTAATGAAATCCTTATAAAAGTAATTTTGTTATTTCAATGACAAGTGTGTTTGAAACCAAGACTCTTTATTCCAGGAAATGTGACTTAATTGAGATGCGCTGTTTTCATCTATCATCCATTTAATGCTATTGATGTCTTGGCTATCAGGGGGCCAAAAATAAAATTTCTCCTTTTATTGTGAAAATGAGCTGCAAATCTTTTTCATACTGAATTGTTATTGGACTCTAATGTGATTTCCCTTAAGAAGAAAAGGCCCCAGCTGACTTTTATGCAGTAATTTTCAGTGAAGCAGCTCAGAATATAAATGACTGGTGAATCCATGTCAAGGTATTATACTAAGCCTGTCCAATACCCCTTGAGAAGAGGACATGAGAACGGGCTGAAACAGTGAACTCAAGTCTATTACCTCATGTAGTCATGCAGCTATGGCAAAGAGAAAACAGAGGCTTCACAGTGCCAACCAGACAGCATGGAGACCAACGCAGGCATGAAAGTATTAGTGATGTTTTTACATTTTCCAGTCATGATTGTTCACCACACAACAAACTGTACATTTTCTCACTTAGTCCTAGCTCGACTCTGCAGATAGTTTTTTTTGTTTTATTTATAAGTTTGTTTTTTTTCATTTGGTTTATTTATTTTATATAAAATTACATTTAAAACTCCCAGAATCAGAGTTTCTGTAATCCACATTACACCATGACCTGTTTGACACGACTGGGTTTTTAACCCCTTTGCAGCAATTTGTGGTGATTTAGTGATAGACAGGTGTATTTATTTATTTATGCGCCATGTATATTTTATCACAGGCAGACACAGAGCCTGCCTTAGATCTGCATTAATTGCTTACTGGGCCACTTAGGGACAGTGAAACACACTGTAAACACAAAACTGACATATTAACAGGTTATGAATTTGTTATGGCTCACAGCAGCAGACACAGAGCTACGATAGCATTTATTTGAAGTCGTGTTTCTGGACACTCGAGGAATGTGGCCTTTAGTGCATTATTCGCTCTCCTTGTAGCTCTATTTTTGCTCTCCACCTACTCCTGAGGTAAACCTCTGGCTCACTAGCTAATAAATGTGACCCTATATTCACAAGCTAGTCGCTAACTTTGTATGCTTGCTGTTTGGTGCTGATCAGGTAGCATACGGTTGTTTTTTAAAATTTTGGTTATAGCGGTCCAGACCAGACCAGTTCCCTGCTTAAAAACATGTAAAATAGAATGAATTTCATTGGGACAATGTCCTCAGTATATAGTAGTTCCAATAAGAACGGATTGCAGTGGGGATTGTGGATTATCCAGAGTAACAAGGACATAGACATAGAACGAGTAATTAGTGCTCTAATTTGTACAATTAAAAGCCTCATCAGCTCAACTGATTATGTTTAATATATCATAGTGATTATGAGGAACATTAGGCGGCCTCAGTTCCTCTTAATAAACATGACATGACTCCAATAAACAGTTATTCCAGAAACACATCGCAATGGCTTGTAAACTGTCCAGTTCAAAGAAGTTGAAAAGTATTGGCAATCAGCAGCTTCAAGCTAAAAATATCTCAGTATCAGCTTTTGAAATTCATACTGTTTGAACTCTTTTGGGAGGTGATGCCAGCTCAGGTCAACCACTCCTGAGCTTTAGTTATCGGCATCCAGCGCAGTGTTTGTACATTTGACATCCGCGAGCAAAGCCGGTATTTCCAACAACATCATTACTGGTCATTAAAAGCTCATCAGGCGAGGATGTGAGCTTGTAACTAAAAGGAAATGTATGCATGCGGTAGATGAGTTTGTTCCTAATGAAGTTTGTCGTAAAGTGTGCATGTATTAGCCATGGATGGAAATGGCACTTGGGGCTTGCTTGAGGGCCTGAACAACTAATTGATTTTTCACACAAATTCCTCCTATGCCATTGATTACCCTTAATGCGCTTTTAATTTAGTGGTCCCACGAGATATTTCTGCCTTCATTTACATGAATAGTATGGGTTCAGAGCTGTTTGCCATCTGTGCTCACTCACAAATCTTCGTCGACCAGATCAGAATAGACCCACATAGTGGTGATATACGATTTGAAATTTGGGGAAATGTATTTGTATCCAGTTAAATTCTGTCAACCTCCTTTTATTGATCTTTAATCTGTGGCTGTAACTCAGTGAAGATGCTAAGTCTAGCAGGTTAGCAGACTGCCACCCACTACAGCACCCACCGATTCACTGCACGATCTGATAAAACGCTGGCCAGGGCGAACTCACCTGCTGCCAAAAGCTGTGATCGTGCACCAGAGGGATTTTATGCTTTGAGAGGAAAACAGAAGGCAGGGAAGAAGTTTGCCTACTTGGCTGTCATAAATCTTCACTGGCAGCGTGAACACTGGCTGACTCATAATTTGCTTTATGGCTGTCCTGCCTCTGCAATGAAATGTGTACATTTATACTATATGGGTGTCTGTAGATGGTGTGTGTCTTTGTGCATGTACACGCGTGTATGTGAAGTTAAAAGAAAATTGGAGGTTACTGCAACTTGGGTCTTATTCTCTCCTCTGTTAACATGAGCTCTGAAAACAAGACAGCATCTCCACAACTCCAATGAGCAGACATTGAGACACTTAAACAAGCCAACAGTCGAGGCAGATTATATAAACCACTTTATTTGGAGGTAAATTCGACAGTCAGTGCACCTGAAGTGTCACAAACCAGGAAACTGGTCTGTAAACTGTCATGGATGTTTACAACATTTTGCCATTTACCTTTTGCTTTCTCTTCCAAACAGGTTTGTCTCATTTCAGTGATGTTGCTGCATTCCAAGAGCTCAGAAACTAATGTGCTAACTACGATGTTTTTGAAGCTGATAGGAATGACATCTAAAAGCGTACAAACTGTGGTGGTTTGAAGAACTCTGGTTTTCTTGTGTGCTGTGGAGAGGTGTGGGGCTGTGTTTCCTGTGCTTCCTTTTCTGGCAGAGGCTGGGCGTGGTTCTCCAGGTGGCTGGGAGACGGCTCCTACTCAGCTGGGACTCATCACAATCAGCACAGCATACAGACTGTTGACTGCTGAAGACTTGTCTCCAGATTGTTTCTGCTGCTTAGTGGTATTATTGGTGTATCAATCTGCATCTGAAAACGCAGTTTACTCCTGAGTTTGAGGAAACTACAGAGCTCTTTAGGACATTACCTTTTTTAAAAATTACATTATATATTTGTGATTCCTGTATATCTTCAGTAGAAATGAATGAGCTTATGGATGAGCAACCCCATCTCCAGAGGAAGAAGATGAAATGGATCATGTTCAGGGACGACATTCTTTTAATGTAAAAAAATATTGATTTCTATAATATCACCTCTCACGCTTCCCCACAACAGGTTTGCCCACACATCAAATTTTAACAATTTCCTGTGACTTTAATGAGTTAAGATTCAGTTTTGGTTTGTGAGTGTTCGTCTCAAGTGACCCGGTGAGCAAACAGCATGGCTGTTGCATCAATTATAACTGAATGAAACAGTTGTGAAAATTGTGCATGGCCCACAGGCTGGAGGGACATTTGGGAAAAGTTAGAAATTTGTTTTACACACATACAAAAGTAATGAGACTTGGACCCTGTGGTTGGGAGGTGAAAAACTAAAACACGGGCTCAGTGGGAGCTCTGCTGACAGACTGCAGGTCAGGAGGTGGAATGGATCGTGCTGTCTCACACTTACCCCTTCCTCTCGGGAGGAGTGAGAAAAGATGGTGCCTCTGGGTCTGAAAAGTGAAGTCAAGTGGGATGAAAGGGCCTTAAACCTGCTTTCTTTGTAATGGCCAGCAGGGGTAATGCCATTGGTTGCAAATAGAAGTCAGATTTTATAGAAGTCTATGAGAAAAATGATCCTACGATTTGAATTATTTTCAGTTCATGAAAGTTAATTAGAACATTTTGGTCACCTGAAACATCTTGTTCAGAGTTTGCTGGTATTAAAAGCCACCCTAAGGTGTTTGCTTTAAGCCTGATTAGCATCCCAATTAATACTGCAGTCAAATTGAGTTACGAATGCACCTTGCAAACCAAGCTCCTCCTTAGCTCCACCCTCTTGTTCAAATCACTCCTGGCTCCAAAAACACAAGATAGCAGCGACCAAGATGTAAAACCTCAAAAATGGTAGCCCAGAAAAAACAATGGGGAAAAACAATGGGGCTACATCCACTTCTTTTGTACAGTCTAAGCTCAAGAACTAACTCGCCTAGACAGAAGAAGTATCATTATTTACACAGGCTATATCACTCCCTCTCTACTCCCACGCAGGTGTTGTCCAGTTCACGCTGAGTCATCCAAATATCAAACCGACACAGGCAGCAGAGAAACGTGTGTGACAGACGAAAAAGTGAAGCCACGCCACACGCCGCGCGTCATCAATGAAACAGAGGTGTGAATGTGATGTTGGAAAGGATGATTGAAGCACAGGATGCATCACCTAACCATCATGCGTCATACTGAAAACAGCACTTGTTAGAAAGTCACATGTGCAGAGTTGTCACAGGTTGTCATGTCACAAATCGTTTTTTTTTTTTTTTTTTTTTTCCTGTTTTTCTATTCTGCATCCCTGACTAATAGCGAACAGCAGTGATTTAACTTCCAGGAAAAGGCAGCTCGTGAAAGCCAGCAGTAAGGGTGCTGACAGCTATGAGAGAGACTCATCTTTCCTCTGATGCACAAAAAGTGACATGTTTACAGAAAAAATACAACCCCTCCGATTGGAATTTATGAGAAACGTAATACTCTACACCGAGTGTCTGATATCAGAGGAAATTGGAGTGCAAAGCATAAAACATATAAAAGAATGCTTGTTTATCAGTGAGAGTATCACGGCAGTACAGCTGACAGCCCCAGCGGCAGCTCTGTGTGGCTGTGCTCACCTAAATGATGCTGTCAACATGCTAACATGCTCACAAAGACAATAGTGGCATGCTAATGTCTAGCAGGTAATGTTAGGATGTTTAAATTCCCCTCGTTTAACCAGGAATTGAGAGCAATCTGTCTTTTGCAGTGATTCCCTGATAACAAGTAAAACACAGTACACACTGCATACAAAACAACAGAGGTGAATTAGCTAAAGTATATTTGGTACAAGAAGTGCTTCATAGGATAGGGAGGTGATCTGGGTAGATGATGGGCATACAAAACACAAGATCTCGACACTGAGTCTCATCCATGATGAGGCACAGAAGCAAAGGCAAATATCATGGTTTCAGCTGAATGAGCATTTCAAGTTTTGGAGTATTTGGTGTTGCACACTTTCAAGCCGCACGAATGCAGGGCACACTAACATGACATGCAGGTACTGGTAAAGTACAGCAGGTACAGAAATATGTTTCGTTATTGTCTCAAAATATCAAGCTGTAGGCTTCATAAAGCTGATAATGTAGAAATTAAGCTTTTTTTACTTGACTCTTGTATCATTGCAATAGCAGAAAAACAACTAGACAATTTCCCTGCGGGAAATTTTGAAAGGGCCACGGGGTCTACTGCCCGACCGCGTACATATACATTACATTATATGCCCATATGTCTGTTTATTTCCATGTGGGAGCATGAGAGAGAAGTGCTCACAGAGGTACTGAGCCTCAGAGGTTGCCACAGCAACTTCAGAGCCCCTCCCAATCATGCTCTATGAGACACAGCTGCGCACGCACACACACGCCCCCTCTCAGCACTCAGGCACACATGCACTCAGAGAGAGAAAAAGAGACATAGACAGACATGGCCGGGCTTAGAGGCCTCTAATTCAAATTCTGTAAGTCTCACACATTTTTCCAGCACATTGTGAGAGAGAGGACAAGTTTGTCTGCAACTGTGGAAAAAATCATGCCTGTAGTGTGGAAACTGTGGCCGGGAGGAGCCTGGAAAGACAGAAAATCTGGAGTTTTTTTTAGGCTCTCTGCCACTGAGGCCCAGTGGTTGTCATGGCAATTTGGCTTGGTTGCCCATGACGATAGGGGCAGACAGAGAGGGGCGACAGAAAAGCGGAGAAAACGAGCGATTTTCTGCCTCTGCACTCCTCTCACATTTGGGCTTCTCCTGAGAGAACGGAAGCTCCTATCAGAAAAACAAAGACACCGTGAGCGCCTTGAGGACTTCCTGAACGTTTTGGTGTAATTTTGTGTTTCTACAGAATATTTTGTGGACACAGTCGCGAGTTGAAAACAGGGCTCCTTTCTGCTCTCTCCGAAAATCTTTGTATTGGAGTGCATGGAGAGCAGAGACAGACGTGGCCGCGCTTAGAGGCTGCTAATTCAAATTCTGTTCGTCTCACAGATTTTTCGAGCACATTGTGAGAGAGAGGACAAGTTTGTCTACAACTGTGGAAAAAATCATGCCTGTAGAGTGTAAACTGTGGCCGGGAGGAGCGTGGAAAGAGCAAAAACCTAGTCGTTTTTAATCGGCTCTCTCCCACTCTAGCGATGATGTCACCCACTCTAGCCTCTAACTGTCCGCGCAATACACACCCATTGAAATCAGAGAATTTCTCCAAAAACGCTCATGGTCATTGATGAGGGATTATTCAAAAACTACATGAGTTATCAAAACGCGGCTTAATACAGCAATAGACAAGACTTGTTACTACAATTTAAAGTTTAAATGGAGTCTCTAGGTGAAAGTATGCCGGAGCAGTAGCCAGTAGAAAAAGTGCGACAATTTTTACCGCCTCCCATTCATTTCTTATGGAAAATTTATCGCAGTTTTTCGCGACTTACGTCGCGAAAAACTGCGATAAATTTCCCAAAAATAATAGCACGCCGATCCCGATCGAGACGCACGTTTTGATATAACATTTGCGTGGGTGCTCCCAAAACTGTAGGAGGAGTAGCGGTCCGAAATTTGACACGGAAGAGGAAGAATAATAATAACTAGACAATTTCCCTGCGGGAAATTTTGAAAGGGCCACGGGGTCTACTGCCCGACCGCGTACATATACATTACATTATATGCCCATATGTCTGTTTATTTCCATGTGGGAGCATGAGAGAGAAGTGCTCACAGAGGTACTGAGCCTCAGAGGTTGCCACAGCAACTTCAGAGCCCCTCCCAATCATGCTCTATGAGACCCAGCTGCGCACGCACACACACGCCCCCTCTAAGCACTCAGGCACACATGCACTCAGAGAGAGAAAAAGAGACAGTGACAGACATGGCCGGGCTTAGAGGCCTCTAATTCAAATTCTGTAAGTCTCACACATTTTTCCAGCACATTGTGAGAGAGAGGACAAGTTTGTCTTCAACTGTGGAAAAAATCATGCCTGTAGTGTGTAAACTGTGGCCGGGAGGAGCCTGGAAAGAGCAAAAATCTAGACTTTTTTTCAGGCTCTCTGCCACTGAGGCTCAGTGGTTGTCACGGCAATTTGACTTGGTTGCCCATGACGATAGGGGCAGACAGAGAGGGGCGACAGAAAAGCGGAGAAAACGAGCGATTTTCTGCCTCTGCACTCCTCTCACATTTGGGCTTCTCCTGAGAGAACGGTAGCTCCTATCAGAAAAACAAAGACACCGTGAGCGCCTTGAGGACTTCCTGAACGTTTTGGTGTAATTTTGTGTTTCTACAGAATATTTTGTGGACACAGTCGCGAGTTGAAAACGGGGCTCCTTTCTGCTCTCTCCGAAAATCTTTGTATTGGAGTGCATGGAGAGCAGAGACAGACGTGGCCGCGCTTAGAGGCTGCTAATTCAAATTCTGTTTGTCTCACAGATTTTTCCAGCACATTGTGAGAGAGAGGACAAGTTTGTCTACAACTGTGGAAAAAATCATGCCTGTAGAGTGTAAACTGTGGCCGGGAGGAGCGTGGAAAGAGCAAAAACCTAGTCGTTTTTAATCGGCTCTCTCCCACTCTAGCGATGATGTCACCCACTCTAGCCTCTAACTGTCCGCGCAATACACACCCATTGAAATCAGAGAATTTCTCCAAAAACGCTCATGGTCATTGATGAGGGATTATTCAAAAACTACATGAGTTATCAAAACGTGGCTTAATACAGCAATAGACAAGACTTGTGTCTACAATTTAAAGTTTAAATGGAGTCTCTAGGTGAAAGTATGCCGGAGCAGTAGCCAGTAGAAAAAGTGCGACAATTTTTACCGCCTCCCATTCATTTCTTATGGAAAATTTATCGCAGTTTTTCGCGACTTACGTCGCGAAAAACTGCGATAAATTTCCCAAAAATAATAGCACGCCGATCCCGATCGAGACGCACGTTTTGATATAACATTTGCGTGGGTGCTCCCAAAACTGTAGGAGGAGTAGCGGTCCGAAATTTGACACGGAAGAGGAAGAATAATAATAATAAGAAGAAGAAGAAAAAACACGCAGGATAACAATAGTGCTCGGGGCTTCGCCCCGAGCACTACTGTCTACAGCTTTGCTGTAGGCAGTAGTGCTCGTGGCTTGCCCCGTGGCCCTAATAAGAAGAAGAAGAAAAAACACGCAGGATAACAATAGTGCTCGGGGCTTCGCCCCGAGCACTACTGTCTACAGCTTTGCTGTAGGCAGTAGTGCTCGTGGCTTGCCCCGTGGCCCTAATAAGTAGCATTATTTCGATCAAAATGCAGAACACTAACAGACACTAACCAAATCACAGCTGGAAGTCTAGACAAAGCCCAGGCTGCAGGAGTAGTATGCAACTCGTATACAAAACTCTTCTATCTGTTTGATTTAGGATCATTTCTACCTACATGAAATCCACAGTTCTACTCTACCAGCTTCCACGGTCATCATTTTACACCGAGCATCTCAGCGAGCTGAAACGTGTACACTGTGTACTCACAACACTGGTACATCGAGTCCAATCCATGACTTCAGTCTAATTAGCCCCCATCCAATTTAACTATCCCTCCTCAGTGTATACCGCCACAAAAAGCAGCGATAACGACCTCTGAGTACAAAAGCCCACACGGATCACAAACACAGGGCAAATTTTGAAATGTGTGTGTGTCTCTTCTGTGCCTCCCTAACAACTGCCAGCCATCCAAGATGAATGGCTGCCTTACCCAGATGGGGTGTGGGATCCATGGCAACAGCTCTCCCTCTTCTTAAAATGCTGTTATGTTTTTGGGTGTGATGGACTCCTCTTGGCTCAGCTTTCCTGCCATTACACTGTAATTAGGCTTCATCAAAACATAACAAAATACGTCCCATCCAGCTGTACTGCTGCCAATGGGCCTGTCATTTCCTCGACCTTGGATTAAGATGTACTTAACTTGGACGCAACTGAAAAATAAAACAGTGTAAACACGTTTTTCTTACTAGTATCTGGGAAAACACTTGTTACTACATACGTTCTGAATGGAAGAGACCGTTTTAATTACTCTTGCCATTAATCAAAACAATTTGCACTCACTGTAAGAGGATGCTTAAGTGAAGAGTGTCACTCAAGTAGCATTATGTTGTGTTGTAAACACACAGAGGCACATGCATGCCTGGGGAAGCTGTGTCTTTTCTGGTCGTTGGAAAGATATTTGACATTTTGTCTCAGCTATATTCAGACTCAAAACTCAACTGAACATCACCTGATATTATTCTGAAAGGCCTGGAGATTTAAAGAATTTGGGGCACATGGTTAAACATGAATATACATGCAACCAAATACTGAGTTGATTATTCAAGGTTTACAGTTAAAAAGAAGCAAATATTGCATATTTGAAGGGAAACTAAAAGCTTCTTCCCCTTGCCTCATGTTGTTTAGGTGTGCAATGTCATGAACTTCTGTGGAGATCTGCAGTCCCTCCTTTTGTCTCCTGTCTGTCTCTCCTCTGTCTGTCAAGTCTGAGTCTGTCTGTGCAGGGCGTGGCCGGCTGGCTGGGGTTGGCCTCCTCTCCCCCTGAACACACCTGTGCTCAATCTAACGATCAATACTCACCTGTTCACTCAGTATATAAGCGCCCAGGTTCTGACTGGTATTCGTCTGCCTTGCTGCACAGTTATGGCCAGACCTGATGATCATGTTAAGTACTTTTTGTCAGTATTTCGTCTTGCCTGCCTTCCTGCCTTGTTTTCTCCTGCTTGTGCTCAGGTGTCTAGCCTTCACCTGTCCGAGGAACTTGGACCTGTCTGCACCCGAGCTCAGTTACAACACACTCTGCTTCCTTCCTTGCTCACATTCATTAAACTGTCAAATCTTTCCTCCTCCTCCTGCCTCATCTGTCTGAGCCTGGAGTTTTGGGTCCTGCAAACTCTGCTAAAACACAACAACTTCACTGTAACATGAGTCTGGGAAGTCACTGCTAGTGGCTATTCCATTGTAAAAGCATGTTACTCTCCTTAAAACCACATACATACCAGGTACAACAGCTTTAGACGTTCTAGTAGACAGACTTTTCCACTTAAGACAGAGCCAACATAGCTTGTCCCTGCTTCCACTCTTTAAGCTGTGAATCTGCTGAACATGATGTGCACTAAAATGATGACATGTTTTTCTTTCTGGTCAAACATGTAATACTTGCATCTTTCTCGATGTGTTTCTTCTTACAGTAAATTAACTAAATCTTCTTATATTCCCAAATTCCACCAAGAACTATACAGCAGAGTGATAGCAGCAGTCAGGAGTGTAAAACCTTCTGAACTGTGAGTTTAAATCTTTTCACTGCAGCTACTGTGAGGTGCAGAAAAGGCCATTATCTGGAGATTCCAGCTCAGCACCCTCTGCTATAAACTATTTTCAGTGTATCCCGTCAGATAAATCGACCCTCTAATCAGACCTTTACAAGTGTGTTCTGATGGGATATTCTAGTTTCAAGTACTGTGGAAGTGAATAAAGTGAATTTCACACATTGCTTGGTGAGAAGTGTCCACGCTCTGGCTTGTGAAATAAGTTTAAAACCGATGTTTGATAGAAAGCAAATCGGTCACAGCATGAAATGAGTCACACCAAATGCAGATTTTTTTTTTTGCAAGCCACATATGACTTTCAAAATGACCCACGCAGTGGATAGATGAACCAATCAGGCTGCTCTAACATTCAATAGGTTATGGCTTTATTGCAGAAATAGCTGAAAAAGTAAGAGGATTACTGTTTTACGCTCCAAATTTAGGAAACTCTTTAAAAAAAAATGCATCAGAAATCTGTGAGTGATGCAACGAGGCTCGTTTGCCCCAACTTCTGTCCAAAGATCAGAGCCTTGAGATTCAAGGCGATTGTGTTTCTTTAGGATGGGATGTGAGCAGACTGGTGATCTTTTGCAGGGCCGGACGGATTGATGGAAGAGAGTGAAGAGGAGGGAGAGTGCAGGAAGGGGGGGGGCAGATCGATGGTTAGTCGACCCTAACAAATAGATTATGAGGTGACCTCTGCGCACAGGCCAAGACTACCTCCACCGAAGAGAATAAAGAAAAAAGACAGCTAAGAGAGTGGAAGAAAGGTGAGCACACAAGGGGGAAGTAATGGAGATGAGAAAAGACCTGACAAAGACCTTTGGACACTACAGTCACTTCCATACACATCTTTTCAGGTTTCTGGTGTATCTGGTTGAGGTCAGACAGAAAAATTACAGTCATGCAACCCTTCAGCGAAGAAAAAATTCTGATTGACATGTGCCTGAAATCTCAATTTGCTGCTCACTACATGTTAAACTAGTGTCTACTTTAAAGGGAGTAGTAACTTATTGAACAAGGAAATCATTTTTTACAGTCTCGGCCATGTCTGTTGTTTTTTCAACCCAGTTTAGATGAATCTATGCCCACTTCTGTACGACGAGCTCAGGGGGATACGGTGAATGAATTAAAGTTAACGTTAAAGGTTTCCCACTAGGGCTCCAGAAGAGGAGTGACAGTTTTCATGAGAATGCAGCCGTCAATGTCGCCTTTGTCCTATGGAGGCAGCTGTGGTTTCAACTGGGCTGGAAAAATGATGTCCTGGTCGCACCATGAAAGCAGGATTATTCTGTGCTACCTTGTGAAACAGGTTCTGCTGGCAGCTTGGTGACTACTGACAGGCTGTTTTGTGCACTGCTGTAGATGGTGAGCTAGCTGGCCCGCTAACTGTCATTCAGCTCAGTGGCTAAGGTAATGATAAGCTAACAGTTTATTCAACATGTTCAACCTAAGTGTTGCCTCATTATACTCTGGCAGAATGGGGCTGTGTTTGTGATGGATGGTGCTGCACACTGAAGGGGCCATACAAAAAAGAGCTGCTGGTCAATGCAAACCAGTAACCATCTTGTGAGAGCTTAACAGCTGGGATGCCCATCAACATGATGGTGTTCTGACCCACGAGTACTTAGCTGTCATTAGTGCAATACCACATGAGTATTCACACCACACTGTTGCGGCTGGGAATGAATGCTTGTTTCCATCCTCTGCAGTTCTGAGATTATGAGGAGCTGGTTCATCAAGATAAGCAGTAGGTGTTGTCAGTTCTCCAGTCAGTTGTGAAAATGCCAACGCAGAAAAGAAGGCCTATCGGGATGACAGGGTTAAATGAGTGCCAGCCAAAACCTGAAGCACATGATGTAGGATGTGGATGGAAACACACCTCGTGATATCTGAAACACTGCTCCTGGAAAGAATCTTTTTTGGTTTACCCTTCAACAACTGCATGTAACGGGAGGTCAAAGTGACTACAACTCAAGGATCTCTGATCACCTTGGCTAAAAAGGTAGAAAGACGACAGTTTTAGAAGCAGCTGAACGACCTGAAAATGAGATGAGCTTAAAATGTTGATATGGATAACTGGGATTCTTTGCTCATAAGGTTTGATAAGCCTTGAGCACAGGTTGTTTCAGCTGTTTGAACAAATGACCAGAGCTCTGTTGCTTTTCTCATGAAGATAGGCTCCTGAACAGTATTTCCACTCTCGGATCACCTAAATTTAAACGTCCCTCTCTCCTTTCCTTGGTGAATGCCCCCAGCACTCGTCTCACTTCCATCTTGCTCTGAGTGAACGCTTTGGCTCACAGCGGCGGGAGCTTTGCAGAGGACAGAGGTTAACGGTACACTGCCCTTCCTCTCCCTCACGTACTAAATTATTTAACCAGCGCCTGACAAGCTCGTCAGTTAAATCAGGACGGGGACAAATCTGACAAGACACCTTTGCCTCGTTTTCGGCTCCACCCGGAAGCAAAGCCATGGTGTGGACGTGGACGACAGGGCTGCTACAGGCCGCGCATCTAAACTGTGTGACCGGCTCACTTCTCTGCTGTTTCTCCATATGGGCTGAGTGATCATTGAAACATGCAGCTCCAGGCATGCTTCAGCCCATCCCCATCTCTGAGGCCCCTGAGACAGTGCATTATGATGCGGCAGCAGCACAACTTCATTAAAGTTTCATCGTGTCTTGGAGCAAGCTTGACGGGAGTTCTGAGCTGCCTGCCTGCATGCCACCTATGACTGAAAGTACAAAGGTTCCTCCCTCTGACTCACTCCTCTCCTCCTCACACTCTTTCTCTTCATCTCTCCTTCCTCCCTTCCTCTCCGGTCAAGCCGAGCGCTTGTTAAATAACATGCAGGCCCCCTGAGATTTGCCTATAGGCCTGTAGTCGAGCAGATGGGCCCGAGGACTCACTTGCTCACTTCCAGCTGTCTCTTCTGGTATTTGAGTTGCCATTAAGACTCAGGACTGAAATGTAAGGAACACATGAAGCAGGCAGTTATCTCTACACTGCAAACTCAGACAGAATATCTAACAGAGCATGGAACCTTTCTGTCTTTGCCTTTAGAAATTCAGCTGAGGAAATGTAGATTTAGGCAGTCACTGATGCTTTGATCTACTGTGACTTTCCTCGGGTAGAACACGAACACCACTGCAGCTTTTTCTGGAGCTTCCCAGCAGTGGATGTTGAATGCATCAAGCCAATCTGTCGATGGACTTGAAAGGATCCTTTGGTAAAAGCAATTTGCAATCAATTGGACTTGCTTTTGGCTGGATTTGCAGCCCAGGATTTACATAGCTGCTCGCTCGCTGCGGGTGTTTGCTGCAAATGGGGTTTTATTTCAGCCGCTGAGCCAACAGCAGCTCATGGGAGATTTTGGGGCAAAGCAGAAGGACAATCTTGCTCGCCGTATTTCAGCAAACATTTTTATGAGATCCCGTTTATTGTTTGCAGTAATTCTGAACCAGGTGTCAGTATGTCTCTCGACTGAAAGCGTTATTGTTGTACTTACCGAGTGCATCATCGCTTTTGAAGCTGCAGTAAGTCAGGGATCAAGAGATTCACTGCTCTATTTTTAAGTGCTGATAGATCCACCACGGCACTCAATGTGAACTTATTATTTTTTGTGCTGTCAGTGCAAGGCTTTAATTCATTATATTTGATTGGCAGGTGATATGTTGGTTTTTGTTCCTTTTCACAGCAATATGCTCTTTGTTATACTAACAATGCTGTTACTAATAGCACCACAACAGTGTTCAGCACCCTTTCCTTCTGCTGATTAACCTTGAATTAGATCTTACATTTTGTAACACAGGATATACAGTAACATGAAGGCACATGGGGCACTTTCTTTGTGTCTGATATTCTACTTCCTTTAGGCAGCTATAGTCCTTCATGCAAAATTACAACCGTAAACAACAGGCATTCTGAGTGTGTGTTACAGTGCTTCCTATGCTATCTTCCTATGCTCTGGCTCACAACAAAAGAGTGACGTGACATCCTGTGCAAACAACCTATTAAAACATGTTTTGCTCAGTAGCCCACTGTGACCGTGACTGTGCCGTGATACAAGTATCATTTTTAGCAGTTCTGAAATACCTGCAATAAGAGTGAAATGTTTTAAATGCGATGTTGCGGTTGGAATTTCTACAAAGTGCGAGACATGTTTGGAGCGTTCCCTCAAAAAAGCACTTCACTGATTAGATCAGCGTTCCTGTCATTAGAGGCACAGGTTGTGTAATGATTCCTGTGGCTCTGGAGGAGCGTTTTGAAGAATATTTGCCTTCTTTTAGAGTTGGGACCGATGTGATCCAGTATCAGTATAGGGTGCTGACACTGATGGAATTCTCTCATCTGCAGTAATTCATTCTGCCATCACTGGTCCACATACTGATCCAAATCCCATAGTCTGATGATCCTTTGAATTCTAAATTTTGTGGCAAGCAGTACTTTAAGAGAGACAGGAAGCAGTTCTCAGTGATGCTGACCCTTTAAATGATATTCAACACAGAAGACAAGATCTCATAAACCCATCAGGAAAATACAGCTGCAATCAAGGAATGCAACAGCTGTACTAGCAGAGAGTACACTTCTTCCTCTTCCTGCAGTTCACTGTCCCGGATTTATTATTTTTTAATAAGCAATTAAATTATTTCTAAGAGAGACAGTTCAAAGATTCACCCAATTATTATTTCCAACCACGCCCCAATCAGCTTCAATCATGTAAACAAAATCACTTCAAAACAGCAGAGTAGATGGCGCCTGAACACATCATTACTGACAGACTTAATACATTTAAGATTTAATACATACCTGATCCAAGAAAGGACATCCTTCACTTTTATTTTCCACATTACAAACATCTGGTTTGGGGGAGTCATTTATTCATCGGGGTGCTCCTTGGGGGTATTTCTGATCACTTCCCCATCCTACCTGATTCTATTTCTACACCTACGATGACCTTTGAGCTCCTCCCACCTGATTTTAATATCAGTCACTGACGAATAGAAGCACATTCTACCGCTGCACCCACTGTCAAACAGAGCATCAGGGATGACATGTTTAACCTGTAGCATAACTGAAATTGCCTCGATATAAATGATGGTACTTCAGGTCTCATAGTTCTCTCGAAATTTGAAAGACTGTGATCTCTACAAAGCGGTTGTATACCAATCTTTTTTACAGTAGTCACCAGAGATAAAACATGAAAATAATTATCATACTAGTGGTTACTCTGAGCCCACATTAACTGGTCTGTAAACCACATCCTATCAAATCCATCGTGTTGAAATTAGAGGTGCTCCTCCTGAAGGTTTTATTAGAGATAATCAGGCCAAATAATCAACAAACCACACTGTGATCACTCAAGTGCTCAGTGGGGAAATGAACAACCAGCTCGCAGCGGTTCAGCTCGGCCGTGTTTCCTCCCTGTGTCAGCATCTACTTTGTTTTTTGCCAAGCGAGGGTGAGAAAGAGAGAGATACCGTGGTAGATAACTAGTGCGAGATGGATAGAAAGTGAGACAAAGAGAGAGACGGAGGGACTGTTAATTAGAGGGTGTGACGTCTCTCCTGGATGTTCTGGTGAGTGGTGAATATTCAGCATCCAATGGAGCTAATTCACAGACAGCAGCAATGACGGAGAAGAAGCCAGTGTCATTTCCCGCAGACGAGTGATAGCTGTGGGAGGGGAGGAGGTGGAGACGGAAGGTGGTGTGGCACATGGCCTGTTACCATGGCAATGAGTCCCATGATGACCTGCAGAACATAGATTAATTCCAGCTTTTCTTACGGGTTGACACGAAAATTCCTTCCCTCTCCTCAGCTCCTCTCAGCTGCTCAACTTTGTCATCCCGGACCTTTCACCCACTCTGTGAGGCGGATTTTATGCTGCCAAATAATAAGAACAACAACGCTTTGAGCTCGGCTGTTTACTGTATGTGACAGTGAGCTAACGCTTAGTCATAGCGCTCATTTATATTCATACTGCTGTAACTTATGCTCATAGACACAAAGTAGGCTCCTGTGCTGTTGAGAGAAACTCGATTTGGCACTGTTAAAAACGTGCCGACACGATTTCTATTGCATAATGTGCCTTGATGTGTCTGACAGGTTGGTGGCTGTGATTTATGGTGGTGAAAAATTGATGCTGATGTTCGGGAGATGAAAGACCTCTGCGGGTGGCGAAGAACAGAGGAGAGAAAAAATGAGGGACAGAGAGGCAGACCATAACGCCATATTGTCGACAGACTATTTGTTAGCCTTCAGTCTGGTCAGCTCATATCACTGTTGTTGAAAAGCTTTGAGGACATTTTATTAGGACATTTGCAGCAGAACAACAGTTAAACTGTTGCTTTTTAATGACTTATACCATTGAGCAAATATCTACATTTCTACTGTATACATGTTTCTATTAAAACACTAATTATTTCGTCACTGTCGACAAAAAACGTACCCTAACACTTTATCTCAAGGATGATGGACCAGCTTGTTCAGACAGCTGGAAATATTTTGTCACGTCATCTCAATGTCTCCATTTAGCTGGTAAGTCACTGGTGTCATTATTATCCTGGATGTTTTTTCTTGTCAACAATGTGTGTGACAATAGTCTGACTCACGGGATGTAGACTGTGGGTATTAAGCCACCTATTTCAGGCTGTCAATGGGAAGCCTTTCAGCTATCTGCATTTACTGTTGAAAATCCCGGTTGCTGGGAATCACCAACAACCTCTGAGCTGGCAATAGCCTAATCCTAACCTGGTCGCAAACGGTATGAATGTAAGCATGCTAACAGCTGTTAGCTTTACTTTTGCAGTATATTTAATTGAAAATAGCACAAAGACAAATTGTTTTTTGAAAATTAGATCCTCATTTAGAATTTGATACCATCAACATGCGTCTAAAAAGTTGGGACAGTGGCAACAAATGACTGGAAAAGCTGTGAAATGCTGACAGAAAACAGCTGCTGGAGCATCTCACAATGAATGAGGTTAACTGGAAACAGGTGAGTATCATGATGGGATATAAAAGAGCGTCCCAGTGAGGCTGAGTCTGTCTGAAGTAAAGATGAGGAGGACTTGATTTGTTAGCTACTAGCTAGCCACCTTCCACAAAGCTCCCAGGTTACGAAACAACAGCAACAGAGGAGATTTTTGTTCCTCAAGTGAGTTTATATTTTTCTAGCAATGCATCAAATGACAATGTGAACAGGGCCGCTCATAGTGACAGACCTGCAGACAATTATCACCTGTGTCTGCAGCTTGTCTTTCTTTCTTCCTCATAGTGGCTGTCAGTTCACTGTTTAGCTGTTGCTACTGCGACTTTGCCATCTCAGTTCGCTCTCACAGCTCGGTTTCATCATCAGCTGTCTTCCGAGAAAAAGCTCTCCAAACAGGCTGTACACTACCTGCTCAGCACCAAACAACAGACAGACACAGTTAGATGGTGAACGTATTGGAGCATTTAGCAGCTAAAGAGCCAAATATTTCCCTCAGGGGTTGGTAGAGACCAAAAGAGCTGTAAGAGAGAGAATAATGGACTTACAATTGTCAGGTTGCCTGATACACAACTCCATCTGAATGCGAATGCTGGTCTCTGGCTGCTGGATGTGTAAATAAGAAACTGTTTGTAAAAAAAAAAAAAAAGGGCAATTATATGTCAGTCTTGTTTCCACAACTTTTTTCTGGCGCCCCCAGTTGGCTGAGGGGAAAAAAAGATCTTGCAGATTTAAAGCTGCACTAATCAATATGTCAGTATGAAAGCTGAATGTATAGACAAAGGCTGTATTTAGCAACTAAAGAGCCAGATTTATTTTTTTTTAGGAGTTGTTGGAGACCAAAACAGAGCTAAAAGTAGTGAATACTGGACATCAATGTGTCCACACACAGTTGATATTGTTTGAGATGTTATTATGACAACTTGACATCAACCAAGACACCATAACCTCATGCCTCATTATCGTTGTAACAATTTTTGTAACAGTGTAATAAATAATTTCCTTAACCTGTTTAACCCCTAAGGTTTGACGATAAAAAGTAATGTGTCCACTAGCTACGACTAACTGTTGCATGCCCAATAGATTCTTTAAGTCTGGTAATTCTGCCTGCTATGGCTTCTTTATGATGGGTCATGTTGTCTTGGTTAATGTCAAACAACGTCAATATTACATTAAAAACAACATAACTGACCAAATGACAACACTCAGAAAGACATGTCATGGTCATGTCATGGTCATGTCATGGTCATGTCAGTCTTATGCACACCCCTCCATGTAAAGTGCACCTGTAGTGTTGCTCCAAGCTTGGTGCTGTTTTAGACCTTAAAAACTGAAGTCAGGGAGCCTAAATCTCTGAGCTTTATATACCACAGACTACAATAACTACTGTAAAATCATTGGCTGCAGCCTGGCTGGTATAGATGAAATCTTCCTGGTCAGAGTTGGCTAAACTCTGTACACCTGTGTAAACGCACCACCATACCTCTGGGTGCTTCCCATCGCTGCTTCCCATCACGCTGTGGACTCCTGCCACAGCAAGCACTGAGCAGCAGAGAAATATTGACTATCTCTGTGCAGCACATGTAGGCGCAGCAGCCTCCGCCGACTGAGGTTAAGGAAGGAGCAACTGATTTCTTTTTTCCCTGCTGGAATTTCAACCTATAGCTCGGGAGGAGGAAGTTGTTCGGAGTTTTTAGTTGAAGTGTGTACAGATTGATACTTTGGTGTGACATGTTTGCAGATTATGTTGTATCATAAAAACAGACGTACAATAGAAAAGCGTAGGCGGAAAGTGAAGAAACGAGGGTTGTACATTACCTCTGCAAGTGAATATTGCACAAGCAGATGTAAAGCTTGAACCTTGAAGGGAACAAAGGAGAACCTTCATCTGTACTACACTTGAGGCTGTAGGTGATTTGAAATGCTGTCCAAGGAATAGTACAAGGATACATGAAGCTGGCTTTTCCACTAAGTGTTACATTAATTACAATCTACAGGTCCCTCATCGTCAAAATACACGTTACTTTTTATCTTCCAGGCGTGTTATTTAACATGAATTATTTGAATGTCTGACCACAGAGAAGCCAAACCACAAAGGGAGCTATTTGAAAATGAGAAACGAGGGAGTGGGCTCACAACCCGCAAACACTTAACACAGTGTCGCGATTTGTTTTGCTGCATTGCAGCAGTGGCTCCCTCATGGCCGTCTCTCTGGAAAGGAGGGAGAATTAAAAAAAAAAAGAAAACATGGCAGTCTAAATATCAGCTCAACTCCTTGCATTAGGATGGACTGATCCGTTGTGCTCTTTCTAAAGAACAAATGCTGAGTTTTCTATTATTTCTTGCTCTCACTGTCAGGCTGTTTTTCTTCTATCAACTCTCATCCATCTTTTTTTTTTTTTATCTTCCATATTCCTAATCCATAATATTTTCTCTTCTATATTCCCCCAATCCACCATATTATTTCATCAGTAGCACAAATACCCCTATCTTCCCTGGCATTTTATATCTCTGACCAGAGCAATTTATTAGCCTCTGTGCCAACACAGACATCAATTCCAAAAACATCAATATTATTCTGTGGAAGGTGTTGCCTGCTCCGTGATGATTTAGACAGATTTTCCAGTCCTCTATTTTTTCTGTGACAAATCAGCTAATCCCTGCAGGGATGTGTGAGACGGATGATCGAGGAGGCGTGATCCCGGGTCAGAGTATCGACAAAACCTCCTGCAGAGGTCAAAGCTTTTCACACTTGTACGGTCCTTATGACAGGGCACCCTGCAGGGGACCGTGGGGACAGAAATAAATAGAGAGAAGCCAAGGAGAATGCAGGTTACTGTTTCATTTTTTTTCCTGCACCCACGCAACAAAATTAGACCCTGCATTCATGAACAGCAGCACTTGTTCTTAATCAGTGTGCACAATAGCCAACATTCCCACTGAACGACCTCCGATTGAAATACTACTGATACTACTTTTGTTTTATGCTGTACAAAAACGAATATGTTTGTACAGTATTATTGCACAGTAATAGTTCGACATTGTGGGAAATACACTGATTTGCTTTCTTGCCAAGAGATTGATACAGCTGTCGTGTATGTGCATTATGTACAAAGCTAGCGCAGTTCTCCTAGCTTAGCATAAAGACTGGAAGAAAGGGAAAACAGCAAACTTGGCTCTGCTCAAAGTTCAACCTAATATCCTCTTTGAATTTAGCTAATTCGAAGGTTTTAACTCATTATAATAAGTACATGTACGCAAATATAAAAACAACAATATGTACTATTAGGGAGAGTCACGTGTTTGAAATATTTCTTGACAACCAACTGCTTATCAATCCCTCTGCTTCTGTGCAGCGTCTCCACGAGTTGCCTGCCAACCTTACAGTGATGACAAGATTCAGGGAAGGCAGTGAGGCCAGCAGCTGTTCGCCAAGTAATAGTTATAGCACAGCATTCTTTCTTGGAATTAAACAAACTGGACACATGAGCTTCGGAGGTGTTGATAGAAGGATGTCTGAACTTTGGGCAGAGCCAGATCAGCTGTTTTTCCCCTGCTGGCGGTCTTTGTGCTAAGCTTCACTAACTACCTCCTGACTGCAGCTTCACATTCAGCTGAGGGCAAATTGTTGTTTTTATGGTTTCTTTTTGATATAAAGTGTTTGCGGGCTTTAGAGGATTTTTGAACTTTGGGCAGAGCCAGGCTAACTGTTTCCCGCTTCCTTCAGTCATAATGCTAAATTAAGCTAAGCTAAGAATGGTATTGATCTTCTCATCTAACTCTGCGCAAGAGACTGAATAAGTCTGAAAGTTCTGACTGTTTGCAACATTATGAACAAACTTAACACTCCGTCTCATTTATAGAGCACCAAAGCGTTTCACTGCATATTGGCTCCATTGTTTATATCACTTGTAGCTCTCGTAGCTCAACATTGCTTGTGTTTGTTTTTTGATTACCTCCGCCGATGTCATTCCATTACTTTGTACCATTAAATACTGTGCAGAGTTCAATGTACATCATAAAGAACACGAATGTGATGCAGCTGCAGATATAATGATCCAAACTGAACGCTGAAGCTGGCAGCCTCAGTCTGTGCATGAAGGGATGAGATGTCTTGATGTTGGCTCTAAGCGTGCTTTGTCATTAAAGAAGACCCCATTTACATGCGATCTGGATCCAGACACGTTGTCCTGATAAGGAAAAAGGTGTTACTGCAAGGAGATATACCTCTAATTACTGATATGTCTCTTCTGTGCCATGACAGCATCACAAGATGTGTTATTCAACAGAACTGTGAACCAATATGTGAAATTAATGATAAAAGTAAGAAATAACTGTGTGTGTGAGGGTGTACGCTGCACTCATCTGCAGCTGACCTGCTGCTAACAAGGCATGTAATTTATGTAGTCCATAACTTAACAAAGGAGTCTGGGGCTGATTGGCCACCATCTCAAATTACTCTGGAGAGATCTGATCTCAATGAGGACAATGAGAACACATTAAAAATACCAGGTGTGAATCAGATTGTTTATTATCTGGACAACTTATACAGACACAGATCCCATTTTAATACCAGGTGTAAATGGGGTATAAGAGACACACTGACCACTCAGAACATCAGAACACCTTCAAGACCTCTGGGACTTCTGTGAAAACAGGCAGGTTATGCAGCAGAAATACCCACAAACACCCAGTGTTGCCTGCAAATTACAGGCTACAGCAGTCTCTGCAGCAGCCACAGGTAACAGTTCATTTACAGTATAAATTCTGAAGTGCAAATGTTAAATTATCCACTCAGGGCATAGATTTATTCTCAGTGTCCACTGAAAAGATCCCAGCAGCAATAGATTTCCCAGACAGATGCAATAACACAGCAGCCATGTTCCTATTCTTGCATGCAATCAGTCATTTCCACCCCTCCACTCTATCTCATCTGTCTCTGCTTGCCAACACCCATCACCTGACAGCTCACTGGAAGCACTTCAATATATATCCATCATTTCTGTGTGTTATCATCACATGTATAAAAAGCAGCCAAGCAGCAGCAACAACTGCGGCAGTGTCCAGAGCCGTTTTGTGAACAGCACCGCGGAGATCAATGATGGAATCAGCGTCACGCGGGGAATCGGGCGGGTTCGTGTGGAATGAGAATTAGTCTGGAGGATCAATGCACTATAAACAATTTCACTGACATCTCTCCTCGCCCCCTCGCTCCCACAGCTAAAATAAATACACCTAATTAAGCACCGGAGGGAATGCTGACTTCAAGACCAGACACACCGAAACAGAGCAACAAATACTGTACAGTGCCGCTCGGAACGAATCGAGCATGATCGATCAGGATCAATACTGCCGCGCTGCCTCGCACCTCACCACTGACGCTACGGAAAATCAAAGAAGGTAACTTTTCTTTGATCTGACTCATGCTCATTTGGCCTCCACTGTCAAGCACAAGCAGCGTGCCCTGTCAGCCTATCAGCAGAGGCCTCATCAGGAAACATTATGAAACACTTTTACAGTCAATCACCCCTTCTAATACCTTTTTAAACGTCTATCCCTCGAGATTTAGATTTCCTATTTATACACTCGATGTTGTCATATATACACCGTAACTCTGAGCGCGGGACATTTTCTGCCTTGTGTACTGACAGAAACACCCTGTGATTGGCTGGATAAGGACCTATTTCACAGCATTTCGCCACGCCGTAGGAGGAAAAGCACAGGTGTTGCTAATAACGTTAACGATGGCTCTGTTGTATTCAAGTGTCATGACAGTGCGAGCCGCCGCACACGATACCAGCACCCTGAAACTGATGCAACTGAACAGAATTCAGTCATCATTCATTCTATTATTCACACCTGTGCTTTTTTTTTTCTTCTGAAAATGCCTATTGTGTGGATTTGGGGTTGGCAATAAACCACCGAGGCAAACCATTTGATCATATGTCGATTGTCATTTAATCCACCATCCAATCCACCCTCCTGCCTCATATTCCCATTAGTTCAATGTAAACATGAACGCAGCATTACGCGCTAAAGCAGAATGTTGACCATGTTCACACCATCTCACTGTAGAGCATCAGCGTAGTTAACATTTGTTAATTAGCACTAAACACAAAGAGCAGCTGAGGCTGATGGGAATGTCTTTAGTTTGTGTGTCTGACAAATTAAAACTTTGACCTGATGATAGAGCAAACGTTAAGGAATCAGTCATTACAATTCATCTGGACAATGAGGAACCAAGAATTTCTTATTGTGGCAGCATGGAAATGCATTCTGTACCCAACCACTGGCATGGCTGAAGATCACACAACTGAGTTTCTTGCTTTATTTATGGATTTATTTTTTACATTTTGAGAACTTCTGTATGTATTTGTTTCTTGCTGAAATCTTATTACCAAGTGCTGCTGTTGCAATGACTTAATGTGGCCACAAAGAGTTTGAATTCAGACCAAATGCTGCAATTTCCTCCACCACAGAGGCTGGAGCACACAGAGTCAAACCCTGTTGGGGTCACAGAGAAAGAGCCCCAACATCATTCATGAGAAATGAGGAGCGTGCCTGACATATTTATGAGGACAGCGCCACGCCATTTCAAAGAGTGTCTACTTGGAGAAATAATGCTTCACAGTGTCTGAGGAGAAAAATCATAAATCTGATTAAATGCTGAAAGAGAATAACACATCTTCTGTCTGTGCTGGCACCGCTAAGCTTCTGCTCTGCACCATTTCTTCACTGGCGGACCAAAGTCACAGAACTACAGTAAACAGACTAATTGCCATTTGACTGGTGTGTGATAATACTGTCTAGGAAACGTTCATTGCTGCTGGCGTATCTGCCTAGAAAAAGCACCAATTCTCTGTTCAACGCAGTTATGCTGAACGTTCCAGCTTCACCAAGCGGTTTCCTCAGAAGAAGCAAAGCTCACTGCACTTTATCAATTTTCTCTGGCAGTCAGTCCGCAGGAGCTGATCGAAAACAGAGTGACCCCCCATGATGTGCCCCGACTCTTTTATTTGTTGTGGGTGACTTCCTTTTTTTAATATCATTATAATATTAGCAGCTCATTAAAGTAGTATCTATTTTTAAACAGGTTAACAGCACAAAGTGCAGTTATCTGAGGGATGAGGGAACAAATTCCCCAGCTAGTCCTCTGCAGATTAATGCCCTCTCCCATCATGCCTGTGGGGTTAGCTGGGAGGCAGACAGCGATTAGTCACTGGGTGCGGTGAATTTATGACAGCCCCTCATTTTCATGTCAGCTCAGTGACTGTGCTTTAGCGCTAACACACACTTTGAATATCTTCTTGTTTAATCAGCCCAGTGTGAACGTGTTATGAAATCGGTATAGCATTCACAGACATTGTCTGCCAGTCAAAGTCACAAATGCCCTTCTTCAATCCTCACAAAATCTAATGTATGTATGCATACCAGCATGATTATTTTTACATTTTGCATATCTGAGTAGCAACGTACAGCATTTAGCTTCAAACCTGAACCCTGGAGACAGCTGGGATACAAAAGGCCAGTGTGCAGAGTGTGGGTGGATTAAAATGGTACTGCAGCATGTACGTAATGAAGTACCATAATGGAATTATAAGAGACTTTGGCACTTGTTAATTCAGGCCATTACTAAATGGCCCCACCTACGTTCTTTTAGCTGATAGGCCCTGGCCCTGATTCAGGCTCCACACACTCATCTGGACTTCGCCTCACTAAAATAACCATCCGCCTCATCGCTCAGCAGCAGATTTTACCGATGCCCACAACAGCATTTGATGTTAAGGACCCTAATGATGATTTATTGTATGGCAGAAGCTGTCCTGTCCTCCCCTACAAAGCCAAAACACAGTATCTGTGAGAGGTAATTCAACTCCATCCACTCAAAACTCTATGATATAGGACTTGATAGCAGTTATAGCAGTAATTTTAACACCATCTTTGACATTTAAACCACTCAAGCAGTTAGTTGCCAGAAAGAGTACTGTACTGTAGGTGCTTCACAATAGGAGTTTTGGCAGATGTGTAGAGGTGAAAATACACTTTTGCTGGACTGTTGCCTTTCCTTCAGATGCAGCCTCGGGTATAACTAGTTGAATTATTCTCCTCTGCAACTGCTCATATGATTGGCAACCTTATCTCCAGAGAAATACAATTCTATGCTTCTATTTTACATGAGCAAAAAGCAGATTCAATGAACTGAATTTAAATGAAAAAAAAAAGAAAATGTGGAGAAAAATACCAGTTTAAGAGGTTTTTCGAGTCCGAGTCGAGGGTCTAAGGATAGAGGACATCATATGCTGTACAATTAAAGCCTCTCAAGGCAAGTTTGTGATATTGGGTTATAATCAATAAAATGGACTCGACTGACAGATTCCACCACTATCAATAAAACACAAACAACAAGGTTGGGCTGCTTTAAACTTGCAAGTTTCGTCTGTCCCAGATAGTTGACTATCTTGGGAGAAACACGATGAAATCTTGTGGTTTTCGATCATACTGTGACACACGTCCACTGACAGCCAATACAGAGCTTTTTACAAAATGCAGCGTCTGAAGCCCCACAATGACTGTCACTACGTACCACTTTTACAAACCAGCCAGCCAGAATAACACAGAAATGACTCTGAACACACTGGTTAGCTCGGGTAATGCTACTGCTAAAAAATAAATTCATATTCTCATTGCAGAGCTGCAGTTCACCAGGCCTTCATCAGCACATCTGACACGCCTCACAATTCAGACTGAGCTCTGAGACAGATTGCGACCAAGATTTAGCCGTCTCAGTGTGCCGTGTGAGGAACTTTTAAGATTGCAGTTATTGCACGGTGTAAAATAATGGTGTTTTCAAAATCCCCATGATGGAATGAAAAAGTATGCTTTCTGCTAACAATCCCACTATGCAATGCATCCCATTTCTGTTGTGGGTCTTAACATCTGTCCGCTCCACTATAGAGTGAAGTTTGCAATGGCTTTTCTATAAGGGGTTCATCTACAGGGATATCTGCCACAGCTCGCTAAGACTGACAGTAATCTCTTAAATCTTCAGCCGCCATATGTTGTGAAGTGTAAGCACACAAATTTGCTGGCATTGGCATGTTGGACTTTATCAAATGCATTTGTAGAGCAGTGCTGTTGATCATTCTGTGTGTAGAGCTTTAATAATCCCCTCATACCCCCCCCCCCCCCCCCCCCCCAGTGACTCTTTAGTTGATCTTGCCATGAGTCAGTGAGGATCCTGTGTATTCAACCAACACCGCTGTTTGCTGCACTCAGACAGGTCTCCTGTCCAGTCTGCGCCAATTTAATTAAAGCTTTTTAGGAGCAGGCGAAACAATAATGCAAAGTTGTGTCATAACACTCGACTGTGAAATCCTCTTATTGTCCTTCTCTGGACCCGCTTCCCATCATTCTGCCCTGTGCCAAAGTAGAGATTACTGCGCGGGCCGACCTGAGCGGAACAGCACTGGGATACATTTCCAAGTGTTCGCAAATGGTCCTCTCTTGACACTATTTAGATGTTGGACAGGATAAATCCAACATCAGACTCTCTGCCAGAGCTGCTTTTCAGTGACATCCCATCTGATTAAAAATGAAGTGTATCATGCACTTATTATAAAAGAATCCATGAAATGATGCTTGCAGAATCAGACGTGTTACAGTCTGGTCACTTTGATGACATTACAGTCCAGCAGCAGTGACTCAGTCGTGTACAGAGGCGATATATATTCCAGTGTATTTTTAGTCCCCAGGTCGATCATCTGGTTCTGCTACTGTGGCCTGGTGATTGCTATTGATCCGAAAAGGCAGCAAATACATGCAGGCTGAGTTTGTGTGTGTGTGTGTCAGTGAGTATGCATACAGTGCTGTAAACTGTGTGAAAGGCAAACTCTTAGTATAAGCCCTGCTTGTTTGCTTTGGAGAGACGCCGTAGTCTGCTGCAGACAGTTTGACACCACAGGTTCTCCTTTGATAATAACGCAAAGATGCATCAGCTACTGTACTGAAACACTGTCAACACTGTAAACAACCTTTTGATACGGATACCTTAAGGCCCCAGTGTGTGTTCAGTATAACAGTGGAAAGAAGAAGATGAAGCTGCTGTGTTTTCCTCGCACAGGAGATTGCTTTCATATTTGATAAATTTGTTGCTTATTAATCTTTGCTTTGCTCGCGCTGTCTCTTTATTCACAACCTGCAAGCCTGGGTCAAAGAAGAAGGAGCAATTCAAAGCCATATAATAACTGCTCTTGCTAGCCGTTGAAATAGTGAAGGCATATTGGCTGATTCCCATTAATTATCTTCTAGCTTTCCAGTAATAAGCTTTCTAAGTATAGGCCTCTGTGGTTCTTCCTACACAGAAGAACCATGCAAATGATTCAAGGGGCATAAAGGGAGGAGGAAGTGTGCATATTCTGCATCTTCAAGGTCTCTCCACGAGCATAATAACATTACTTGGACTCTCACGCTGGGATAATGCCCATCTTCCATTCCGCCTAATGAAAATAAACAAATGTGTGCATGCCTAATCCCTTTAATTTTGGTGGTGGGGAGGAAATTAAAAACACGGGAATGCAAATCACTGCCAGGTTTCATTTCTGGTGTTTTTTTACACGTTGGCTCCCCGGGTTATGCTAGGAGATCATAATTTGTGGTAAGTGAATTATACAGTGAAGCTTTTGTTAGAAGAGGGAGGAGTAATTTTGTAAGAACTTAAAAGATAAAAGACAACTTCCAGCTCGACTGGAGCCTTTGAAGCCTCCCTGCTGTTCCTAAAGCTGTAATGTCTCTTTCATGTTACGTAGAGAGGCTGCAGATACAAGTTTAAGGAATCCTAATATCACATCTTAACATAAAAGAGAAAAGAAAATTAACCCTTTATGCATCTGTCTAATGGTAGACCAGTGGTAGGAACCATACTGGTGAAATCAATAAAACAAAATGAATTTTATGTATCAGATAGTGATTTACACTGAGTTGCATACAACACAGTCATTGTGTTTCTTTTTCCTCATTTTCAGGCAGTTGACTTGATGAACAAAAACAATTAATTTTACTAATTACTGGAGGCCACGGAACTCTCCTGTTCTGAATTGTTTCCATCATCTGTTTCCATTATTGTCAGTGAGTATAAGTAGTCTTTTATTTGTTATGGATAGCAATGTCGGTCTGTCGGATGGACGGCCTGTAGGTCCACCACTTTGGACAAGACTGAAATATCTCAACAATTATTGGATGGATTGTCAACTTTTGCACAGATGGTCCGAGGAGGGTGAATCCTACTGGCTCTGGTGATCCCCTGATTCATCAGCTTGCTAGCACTGTCATTGTGAGCATGTTAGCATTCTGCCACTACCATTTAGCTCAAAGCACCGCTATGCCTTATAACAGCCTCACAGGTGCTTCCATGGTCTTTTTTTTCCATATTATCTTGATTTAAATGTGTTAAATAGTCAAATCAGCCTCCCTCTATTGTGGCATTATGGCTCTTTAGATGTTCTCACCCCAAAATGCTAAATATTACCCACTTCAGTTCCTCATTTGATTATTCAGAAATATGTCATCAGGTACAAGGTACGAGCACATTGTTATAACAGATTATAATATTCTCTTAACCCAAACTTTACAAAAGAATCAAAGAGATACTCTCTCTCTCTTTCTATTACAGACAAACATTTCATCCGCTATCTGCTGCAGTTGGTGTATTCCCAAATTCACACAAGTCTACTTTCAAATGTACGTACAGTATGTAGGCCAAATAAACTTTCAGAGCAGAACAGACCTCCTATTAATAACAGTCTAATCTATTAACTGTAAAACCGCCTGGTATTAATTCAGCACCCTCATTACAATGCAGGTGGCAATGCCTCATCATGCTTTAATCTTGAAATGTGGCAATTATGCAAGAATGGTGCATAGGTAACACACTCCACTGCGCTTCAAGTGAAGTGCAACTAAAACGAGAAGATTAGTGGCCTGTGTGTAATCAATAAGGAATAACAATAGATGAAATACTGTTCAAGCAACTGCAGATGGAAATGCGATCCCATTAAAGACAGTGAATGGAACATTAAGTTGTTAGAATGGTACAAATTGATATATTAATAATGTATTAAGAAGATGTCAGTCTGTAGAAAAAACAACTGAGTAGAAATTTTTAGCTTAAGGCAGAAAAAAATATCCATATCCATGTGAGGATTAAGCCCTGCAACAAATCAACACACAAACTTGGCAAAGGCAGCTCAGAGTGACTACCACTGACAGAGTCATTATCAATCGAAAAAAAATCTAATTCAACTCCCCCAGCCTTCACAGACTGTGCCTGATTAAAAAGGCAGATTGAATGTGTAGCGTCTGAATCCAATTATTTTTGGAAAGCCATGCCGTGGCATTGTTTCTTTTTGATTTGCACTTGCCTGTCTGCCAGCTGAGGCACCTTTCTCATTGAAACAAAATGCTCCCCAAAAAGCCCTCGCATTTACTGAAAAAAAAAAATCCGACTATTTTGATTCAGAGATGTGATCAGGACATGAAAAAATGTTATTCCAAAGTACTGAAAAACGTCAGTGAAAACAGCACTGGTCAAATTGCTTTGATAAAATACACTGAGGGGACACCTGCTAACACAAAAGGAATAATTGGAGCGAGAGAAAAATCCTAATTATTCTTTACAAAACAAAATGTGTCATGTGATTTCGACTTTTTCATTCTGCCCCTTCACAAAGAGAACTTAAGGCAATCAAAGTAAGAAGGTAGCTGTCAGATATCAAATAAACGTCAGGTTTAACAAGCATGCTACTCCCAACTGCACACGAGCCAAATTGTCCTTAATTCTGTTGTAACTTCTGTTTCATCAGTTTGGAATTTGCTGCATTAAACGACAAACTGAAGAAATGCAAGCACTGACAATATAGTTGTTGTCTTAATTTAAACAGGTGCAGACAAGCTGTTATTGTTTCCCTCACCTCTACCCACGGGATCTGTCTCCAACATGCACTCCATGTTCCAGAAAACACAGCTGACTTAAGAATAAAAGCAAACCTATTTACTTCACATTTAGGGAGCTGTGGATGGCAGGTAAACAAACCCAAACAGCACTCTTGATACCATCGTTAGAACTTGAGCTGAGGTGTTACTTCCACTGCCTACAGCCTCTACAGGAAGTGCTGAGTCCATGTTAAAATCAATTCAGTATGTCTCTACTGGTTTCTATCTGGAAATCTCTTAAGCATTTAATGAGGTAAACTGCATTTCTATGACACGAGCAGCTTTTCAGCAACCGCTCTGATATAGCCAACAGTCTTATCAGGGTTAAAAGGTATGGAGGAATGAATTTGTTATCAGCTCATTACTATTTATTGTTATGTTGTGCTACAATGGCAGGAAGATACTGAAATTGTAATGTGTCCATCTGTTATGCTAGCAAACAGTGTATTTAGATGATCAAGTTGTTGAAAAAGAGTGCATGTAGTCATCAGATAAAAAGCATATCTTTAATCACTAAATTTTGCTGAGGAAATTATGCAGCAGGAAAAAATCAGCCCACAGCTGACAAAGAGCTGAGACAGACACAGACAGTATGTACCACCGCTTTACTTCAATGATGGAACAACATCAGAAAGGGAGGAAATGCTAAGTGCTTGTCTCAATAACAAAGATGGATCTATGCTTTGCCTAAAGGTAGAGTTATGTGTAGTACATACTTCACATGAAAAACACCTTTCATATGCAATTATATGATTTAATCCAATGGTGAACAGGACATTTTGAAATTCAACTTCAGCTAACCTCCCACAGAACTGCTCAAGGATACATTGCATACAGTACATGTGAACCCATTTAATGGTAAAAGCAGAACACAACAGTAAGAGAAGATACTCAGCTCATTTACTCGAACTGAAAACGCCCACACATAACAGGAACGAGTTGAGCGTGCTGTACAATACACCTACGGTCGAACATATAAGCGCCAATTGTATGCAACAAACCTGACTGAAAAGTACATGTATTTCATACAACACAATACTGTAGTTATATTACTATGTAGTTCTATTCATATATTACTATATAACTTCATATAAATATTAACTTAAAAGTAGTATGTAAGTAAAACCACCAAGACTGTATATAAATACAATAATCAGGCGAGAGAGAAAGAAAGAAAGGAATAGTAGGGAAAATATTTTTAAAACCAGAATATTTTTCCAGCAAGTCAAATGTGGGAGCAGGTTTGCTTTTATCAGCAATATCAGAGTGTCCTTGGGCAAGGCACTGACTACCCAGCTGCTGCAGCAGCAGGCTGTGATTATATGTAAACCCCCCGTGAGAGAATGGAAGTGAATGTGCACATGTGACATTTTGTGGATTCACTCTTCCCTGGGAGCAGTTAAAATATACAGGAACCAGAAGCACTCACAAAAACCAAGAAAGAGTAAAAGGACAAAACAACCATGAACAATACAGTGTAAGTCAGAAAATAAGACGGCAACAAAGATGGCTTTTACACGCTTCACTAACACTCACACACATCACCTGGACTGTATTTGTGATGTTCATTTGTAGGGATGGGGACGGTGTAGGTGTTTGGTCTTGGCTCTCTTTGAAAGTCCGACCCTGATTGGCCGTGTGCACGTTCTCAGAGGCTCCAGTCTCCTGGGCTGCTCCGGTCCTGCACACAAAAACACAAAAATATAACAGCACGGTATGCATCGCTCCTGCACGCCTGGCAGCCGGGAAGCCTTCTCTCTGCTCTGCACATGGGGTGTGTATTCGTTTCAGCCCACAGCCCCACAGATCATTCTGCTGTTTGTTTTCTGCTAATGGTTCCACAGAAGCCACAGTGAACAAAAGAATGGACATGCTGCCTTTCTTCATGCTTTCAGCATCTTTAAAAAGCTGACAAGATAAATATATTGATTCTCAGTGTGCCAAGAGAGAAGCAATGTTGTTAGACTGATTTTTTTCCCCTCAAACTGACAAGGTGAACACATTGCGTCTCCACGTAGGCAAGTTGTTAGACTGACTCTCCTCTTAAATATTCAGAGGCCGGCCCACTTGACTCCCAGGAGACACACTTGGATTCGTAATGCGGAGGAAGCCAGCATCCATACCATACTGCACCAGGCATGACAATATATACAGACATTAAAACCTTTCCAATGATTCAAATGGACCGCTGAGTGCCTTTTCTTTCTTTAATCTTGAAACAAGAATGACTCTTACCCAAAACGAACCCAGCATTTTATCAATAAAAAGGCTCAGGGGCCTTTCAGTCTTTTGTCTGCCATTACAATACAAAACTCACTGTGGCTCAGTTGTTCCAAGAATGGTCGACACACGAACGAGGGAGACCACATTTTCCTTGTCTGCTCCATCTCCTGGGGCTCTGAAAGAGACATATCGACAGTCAGTGAGCCAGGAGGGGCTGACTAGTTCAGCCTTATTCGCTGCTCTGTTTACTTTTAAACAACATTTTCGCATTTATGGTGGTATCGTTCCACTGTAGCTTCACGGAGGAGGGAAGTGAATATTTGAACATTCATGAGAGGAGACTCTGTCACTTTGAAAAGACCGATCAATAAGAATAATTGTATTTCTTCGCCGAATTCACCTTGCTGACCTTTTAAAGCCTCCAACACAAAACGCAACACTGTAAACAACACAATAAAAGAACAGTTAGCTCTAATTAAACTGTGTAATGTTTTTCAGACATGTCAGACATTTTAATTGTTGAAAACGTGGCTCCTGAAGAAAGTTTTCTGGTTAAGCAAACCATTATTTTACTCTAAATTTAGTTTCACCATTTGTCAGCACTGATTACCGGAGTAGTTCGTTGATCTTCTGTTGTTTTGTCCCTAGAGATAAAATTAAAGTTTTTCTTGCTGTCTTTTATTTTTTTTACATAAAACTACTACTAAAACTACAAACCTCTGTGTTTCTCTGGAGTGTATATGGATGTTTCCTGACAGAGGCGGGTGCCAAGGGGCACCTCCTGCTCGCCGTCACCGCTGCCAGAGGTACAAGACAGCATTCGATCACTTTCACACAGCCTGCGGTCTTCATCAGCATCACCTAAACAATAGAAATACGACACACACAGAGCAGTGATTGGTCTTTTGTATTTTTCTGGCATCATTGTTGGAACATAATCATGTTCTCAATAAAAATGATAAAACAACTGACAGCCCCCTCTTAAGCCTCATGGCCAGGTTTAATGTTAAACTATTCCATATTATACAAGGCTGAGTCCAGTGGTTCAGTCATCTAACTTTAGCTGACCAGTGCTTTGACACTGATACATTCAATCTAATTGCCCTGCTAGACTTTTCACTTCACTTAGGAAGTTTGAAGAAAATCCTACATTGACTGAATTTAAAATGTGATTCTTTTCTCAGCGGCATGTTGTAAAGATACAGTAGTTTACACAGCTCAGATGGTATGAAGAATAGTTTGACATTTGGGGAAAAACTCTTATTCACTTTATTGCCAAGAGTTAGCCGAGAAGATCAATACCACTGTCTTATGTGGTTGCTAAATGTGAGGCTACAACCAGCAGCAGATTAGTAGCGGTGACCCTGGAAGCAGGGGGAAACAATTAGCCTGGGTTCGACCACAGTGAAAAGAAATCAGCATGAAAGACCTCTTAAACTCACTAATTACTGTATTGTATCTTATTTCATTTGAACAGAAACTGAAGCGTGAAAACAGAAAGTTGTGGTCTTATAAGGGTTATTTGCTGGAAAATATCTAGGCCAGGCGCAGTCACTTCCTGGAGTCTTGTTGTGACCGTGAGGCTGCAAAGCAACCAGAGGAGAAAAGAAAGCGTATTTCCCAATATGACGAACAACCCTTTGCACAAGGAAAGTTGTGGAATGCTCCGAAAACACCTGTTTGGAACATTCTACAGGTAACACCCAACTTTTTTGGAATCAGAGTTGTAACTCAGTTTCATTATGTACTGCACTGCGAATTTCAACATGCACACAGAGATAGATATATATCGAAACCCTAACCCTAACACATCAGTTGGTCATAGGAACATTTCTAACGGTGCTTACTGCCGTATATGAATCTCATGTCTGCCATCGTTACAACGGGAACCACTCTTTTACCAGTAACATGAAGTCACTGGATGCACTAATGGATGTATAATGCACAGTAAAAGCGGAGTCGTATTGTTTGAAGTTACCTGATGGTGTATCGCTACTTCGTCCCTGTTCTGGGCTGCTGAGCTGTTTGCAGTTTAACGTGCCGTCCTTCGAGGCTTCAGTTACATCGCTACACTTCTCAGGTGACGATGCTCCACTGTTGCTCACAAAATAACTCACACTGATATCAAAATACAAGTTCAGCTCTTTCAAGACCATGTCAAATTGTTTTTTCATCTCAAACTTAGTGCTGTCGTTAACAACCCAGGCTGGACTGTTGCTCTCAGAGGACATAGGGGAGGACACTGACAGTGGGTTTAAGTCATCCTGGACGCACTCAGAGGAATTACGACTTGATTCACTGTTCGGCTGTTGCTCCGGCCGTCCGACATCTGCTGCTGGGAGAATGTTTGGGAGTTCATTACAAATATAATCACTACTCAAAAATCCATTTGCCATGTTCTCAGAGTGGCACTCGAATCTTTCCACTTCCTCCTCACCCTCACCCTCCTCCTCTTCTTCTTCTTCTGGTACCTCTTCATGCCTATTGCTCTCTGCCTCTGTTATAGAGTGGAAAAGTTGTTGATGAGGTGTTTCCAACAGCTGCCTGAGCAGGCTGGTAAGGAGAGGGCTGTTGCTCAGGACAGCATCATCGTCATCATCATCGTCAAGTGAGAGCTGGATCTTTTCGAAAGTGTCAAACCCTCCCAGCACACGGTCCCAGACAGTTAAGGCAGATGGCACTGGGGAAAATCTGTCACTACAGATTAAGGCAGTGGGGTTGTCAGCATTCTGTGTACGGGTTAATTCATGGGGACCTGGCACAACTGCATCACTTGTTGCAGGAAGAGTAAAAGCCAAAAGCTCATCTTTATTTCCAACCATGAATGTCTCAGCTTTGTGTTGGTAATCAGAGAAACAACTGAGTTCATTTCCTTGTTCATGTTGACTAATGAGTCTTAATTTGTTGCCACTTTTACTCACGTTGCCCTCTGTCCACTCACTGATACAGTCATCATCTGACACCTCAGTCATGTCTGCTTTCTGTTGATGTTGTTGCTGATGACTGTCCTCTGATGTCACTAATATTTCTGAGTTACCCTGCACATCAGTTTCTCCTCCAACACTTGCCACTTCTTTTCTTTTGTTTGTCCCTTCCATTATTGGAATTACAGCACTGTATAGGTGATCAGACAAACATCCAAGGTTATTTCCCAATTTCTCTTCAATGTGTATTAAGTTGTTGCCATGTGTACTTATTTCACCCTCTGACCAGTCACGGATGCAATCGCCAACTGACATTTTAGTTGCATCTTCTTTGTGTTTTTCATTTTGTTGTAGGCGTCTTTCCACTAAGTCCACTGAGTTTTCTGATTTCCCTTGTTCATCAGCTTGTATTTCTTCTTCAAAATTTGTTATTTCTTGTCTGGCAGTTTCAGTCTGTAAATATTCAACCTCTAGTGTCTTCAGGAGGTCAAGGCTGACAGGAAAACAGCTGGACTGATCCTGCTCTTTTAACTGATGTCCCACAGTATCGTGGCTTTCTTCTCTTCTATCCCCAGCTGGAGGACGCTTTGGACTGCTGCTGGGACTGGATTTCCCATGACAGCTGCCTTCATTGCTAGTCTTGTTGTGTGTTTCATTTGTGGTGATGGAACAAGCCTGTAGGTCTGTGTATGACTGACATAAGTCCTCTTTTTCATCTTTGCACTGCTGTGTTCTGCTTTGGTAATTAACCAGCCAAGTCTGGTCGTTAGCTGAAACCTCCTGTGATGGCCCGACGTCAGAACAGAGTGGAAGAGACATTTCCATCTCACAGACTTTTACTGATGGAGATAATTCTGCACCTGCAGAGCTCCCTGAGTTACAGCGTTTCTCTTCAGCCTCCCTGTCAGTTTCACTCCAGATTGCAGGGTCAATTACACTGAAAGGGCCTGTATCATTATCTCCTTCAGCAGGCTCTTGACTGATTCTTGCCGGCATTGGAGTCTCTGTTGTGTGATCAACCGTTTCACTTTGAGCTTCGGCTATCATCTTTCCAGCAGCATGCTCTCCTTTGGCCCCACAGAAGTCATCAGCTTCAAGACTCACAATTTCAATTGCAATGTTTCTAGCTAATACCACATCATAAGAAACAATTGATCCCTCAGCACATTCAGCCGCAGAAGGGATGGAGTCTTTGCTTCGGCCATTCTCATCAACTTGGCCTTTTGTTTCCCCATCACAGGCGGCAACATTTTTATTTTCACAAATTTGCAGTTCTAATATTTTTTCAACATTTTTTCCACCTTCTGCCAAGTTCACAGAGGGGTCCTCCTCTGGGTTTGAGTAGAATGTCATGGGACTGTAACCTTCTTCGTTTTCCTTGCTGAAAAGTGTGTTCTCACTAAATCCATGCTCGTCTCTCCTTTGACTACTCTCTTCAACTTCAGTAGCTTTGCTCCATGTATTAAAGAAGCCTGTGTCATGCAGCATGTTTTCATGAGTGTAATCAGACTGACATCTTACTTCTCCACTACTTGAACTATGCGTGAATGTATGGATGTGACTGACACTATTTAGCACCTGCCTCCCATCTTCATCATTTCCATCGGGAAGACTGTAACCACCAGGGGGCTCATCTTCAAGCGCTTCCCCCAGATGTCTGCAATCAGGATGACTGGACGTGTCAACTGCAGCTCTGGCATCTTCTGAAGTGTCAGACTCTGCTAATACCACACCTGCATCATCTACCGGGTATGAGCTGAGCTTGTCACTCTCAGTAACTGCTGACTGCTCATTTTTCACCAGAAGTAGGAAGCGTCTCTCTGCAGTGAGAAAACAGACTTTAGACGATCTTGTGTGAGCATCATAAGTGTGTGAAGAAGTTAACTTAGTAATAGGGTTGAGAATTAATTCAGTGTGTTGTTGCTCATGAGGCTTTTCATCTTCAATATCCCCACGTTCTGCAGTGCTCACTAGGACCACATTCTTCTGCCACGTACTTGTTGATGATGGAGAGCCAGTGGTTTTCCGAAATGCCAAAAGCTCTGGAGAGTAAGACCTGCTTTTCTCACTGTGGTTGACTGTCTTACAATCCGTTTTTGGTCGTTTCGGAGAGATTGGTGAACTAAGCTCTCTCTCAGTTTGTGGGCTGATATCTTCGTGTGAGATTTTATCCATTTTCAGCTGTCTACTACACCTAAAATAGAAACAGCTTGTGTGTGAACACTGCATCAGAAAGCCACACTGCTCAGATCAATAAGTGTCAGTCTATCAAAAAATGCAATCATGTCAAGAATGTTTCTAATGCATAGTTTATTTTTGGTAGATAGCATTTCTAGAAAAACCTTTTTCACATTAAAGAAAGACTTTTCAGACTGGAACACAGACTCACTGTAGTGATTCAAAATAGTTTTGTAAACCTCAGCCTGTACTATAGTCCACATTTCCATCTGTATTACCATAATAGTCCATATGCTCTGTTGTTGAATAGCCACAGTAACTCACCTTACACCAAACCTGCAGTTAAAAAACATGGAAGTAATCCCACAGCAAACCTCTGAAGAAAAGAGATGAGACAACAACAGTGAGTGGATTGAATTGTTACACAGTATAATGCTGATTCACTGCACAGAATGGTGGCACTACAGCACTGTAGCTACACTGTTGCTTCCCTTCTTTAACGCCTCAATGAGGAAGTGCTGTGCATCAATTTCTGACAATGCTAGCTTTGTTACAATGAACACAATAGGCCAAATTCACATTAGACATACTGCCTTGTCATAGCAGCAGAAGAACAGGTGTTACTAATAACATTAACAATCGCTCTGTTTTATTCAAGTGCCCCAGTAAGCCATGATAGTGTTACAGTGAGCCAGCATAAACAATACCTGAAACCAAAGCAACTAAACGGAATTCAGTCGTCATTTATTCTACCATTTACAACAGTGCTTTTCAAATTGTGACACTAAAGATCATCTGTAAAAAAGGCCTGTCTCACCCTCATGCTGTCTATAAGGATTAACCAAATGTTAGAAGGAAGAATTTAAGCACAAAAAGGTGCAGGCGCCAAACATGTGGTCTGACTGTCACCTATCTGGCACAGCACTCAGACACAGACATGTTTACATATGATGAAATCCTGCACTTTGTGCTTATAGTATGGGGATTCACAGAACTATATTTGAATATCAAGCACTCTACAATATAACATTACAAATATAACACACCAAATAATATCATGACATTGCAGCTGTCATATCTGCTTTGAGGCAGACAGGATTCAAATCACCAGATGAAACACTGATATTTCTACAAACACAGAAGTTATCCCTCTGTATTTTATGTATGACACAATTCATCTATGGCGATCTCTTAGTCACATAAAAAGATCTTATTTTAAATGTTGATGCTGTATGTGGACTGATTTGTGTCATCCATGTCACTGTAACCATCTTATGCCTCTTTGAACAAAGGTTTGCCAGAAAGAAAAAATGCACAGAAGCTAATTGCTGCTGTTAGCATTATTTTGTGCATGACAGTTTTGGCCAGTGAGCTAAGAGTACACATGGCTTAACAAAAACTAGTTAGCTCCTTTTTCAGAAACACTTGAATTGACTGTTTGAACTAGTTTTCATAACTAAACCCCACTCAATAACACTATGTTAAAAATAACTGACTTTTTGTCAGCTATTTGTAAACCTTAAATGGCTAATGTTAGCAAAGTCAGCTAGCTAGCTTATTGAGCAGTCTTTACCATATCCTACTTTTGGCCATTGACACGGACATTAGGTAACATTTTAAGATAGTAATAACTTCACTTCTTTATCCATCTATTGGTTACTCCCAAGCTACTCACCTTCTTAATTAGTTTAACATGGCTGGCATACCTGGCATAAGAGCTTGGGTAAGTTACTTTCCTTTTTCCGGTTGCATCCTGTGTGGCGCGAATTTTCGCGCGTGCTGGTAGCTTTAGTTTAGCTAGCTAGCTAACATACATTGTGTGGCTTTGCCTCCCAATTTTATCAGATTACAAATGCTGATGTTGTCGTGTTTCTAGCGCTGAAAGTCACAGCAAGGCCAGCTGGGGAGTAGCTGGACTTATTAATGTCAACTATGAAAACTCCTGTTTGCTTGTCATTTCTTGCTGCCTGTACTTTATTCTTCACAGCATCATCCTGCAATAGCAAACCACACAGCCTGAGCAAGAGAGGCAGAGACGCACCGCTCTCTCTCCTTGTCTTTCTCTCATTATCTGTCTCCCTCTCCCCCCAGTCTCTCTCTCTCTCTCTCTCTCTCTCTCTCTCTCTCTCTCTCTCTCTCTCTCTCTCTCTCTCTCTCTCTCTGTCAGTATCTGTCTCCTCCTCTCAGCTCATCAGCAGCAGTGTATGTTCAGCAGCATCACCCCGCGGACCCGCACCGCTCACCGCTCACTTTTGGTTGATGCCGACTTTTCTCCCGCAAAAAAACTCAATAAAAGCAGCAGAGAATAAATTGAAACGCACGCCAGAAATCTAAAGCTCGCGGCTCGACAGAAGAGCAGCTTCAGACGTTTGATTCGCCTCTTTTCCGTCCTCGCAGGGTTTTTTTTTTTGACCACCTCAGACATCAGACCGGACTTCTCCCGTTGACTCCACACTGTAAGGTAGGATGGATGCTCTGTGCCATTTGTTGAAGGGTTCGTAGTGTGCATGGAGATAAATAATTTTACATACTGACCTGCATGATGCAACCTGGTGGTGCGTCATCCTTTTGCTTGCACAAGACTAATTATGGATTTATTGGCTTCCATATTAATGAGGCGCAAACTACAATAATGAGACATATCATTTGTCAGTATTGGCTGCACAGCTGCTTCATCAATGCCTGATGCTATTGGCACGTTTTGCACGCAAACCCGCGACTTGTCAGCTTTAGAAAGATATGGTTGTGCCTTGCTTGGGTTTACGCTGACTGCCCACACACACACACATACACGCACGAGGCTTTCGATTCAACAACAAAAGTGTAAAGACAGACAAATCAGCATCGGCCGCGGCTGGTTCACGCCGTCTCCCTGATCAATGCAAACTGTGTGAATTTCGTCGATTACAATTAGGACTTCTGCGTGGGATGTCTGCGCCTGGCACGACATGGCACGATGTGGTGTGATGTCCTGGTGTAATTTGGCTCTGGTGCTGATGTTGTATGGGTGTGTGAGTGTGTGCGCGTGCAGGAGGAAGGTGGGGGTGTGGTGGGTCTCCTTAACCCACATTATCCTCACTCACCATGAGGCTACTTTTGCAAATCAGTGCAGACATGACCACATCTCATCTAGCTGTGCTTCATGCTTATTATATCCCTACCTCTCCTGCACACACACATGCACACACATTTAAAGGCAATAATAATCAAACCCTTAAAGTGCATGGCTTGTATCTAATGTTACCCCTCCTGGCTGGGGCTCTGCCTGACTCTCAAGGTCATCCCCCTGTTGGCAAATGATGGTAAAGGGACAGAGTTATGTAATAGCCTCCTGCCTGGCTCAGAGGCAGGTCTGCTGCTTGTTAAAGGACTGTAAAATTACTCATTTGACAATAGATCTGTGTGTCCGCCCACACCTGTCTGTTGATGTGTAAGTACAGCTATGCTTTTCTGTTTTTTTTTTTTTTTTGGTTTTTTTTGGCTTTGACGATGCCCCGGTGGACTACAAGACAAAGGGGCTATGACTCAGGTTTGGAGTCAGCATGGTGCTCTGCTCTGCATTGCACTGCAGACTGACCCAGAGTGTGTTGTCCCACACTCGATCCCTCTCGGTCTCCCTTCTAAAATAAAGCTGACATTTGCTGATTATGCATCATGCTGTCTGTTTTTTTTTTGTTTTTTTTTCCTGTAGATGTGAGTAACGGGTGAAATACTTTACCATGCATAAAATGAAGCACTAACAGGGAAGTGGGGTGTGTTCAGTGTTTTGTGCTAACAAGCGTGTCATGCCTCTGCATCCGTCTCAAATCACACCCTGATTACACTCACATCACTCTCCTCGCGATTACCATTTTTTTTTACTGTAACTTATGCCTCTTTCCTTTGGTCATCTTTTTCTGACGATGCACTTTTCCCCCGTTGCTCTGTGAGCGTGAGCTGGAGAATGTGGAAGGAATCGTCATTATCACATTTGTAGACTACTGAGCGCTTGCTGAGCGGAGAGATTTCTCTCAGTTATCTAACATTTAAAAATAGTTTTCATTCTAGTCCTAATTTATTGTAGTACAAGGTTGAGGGTGAACATCAGCACAGTGAAAGGATGACAGGGCTCTTACACCGCTCTGAAAAATCCTGTGTAAGTACATGGAGAGCAATGAAAACCTGGAGTCCAGTACGTGTGCACACACTTGGCCAATGGGGCCGATTCTAATTCTGATTCTGAAAAATGACAGTGAGTGAGTGGAGACGTTGATGTGAGGGCAAAAAGTATGGAAGACAAATGTGACCATGAATTCCTGGCATGTGGCAAAATGGTGTGGTGTGTGGTGGTGTTTTCTTATGGCCAAACTGACCATCAGATCTGTGAAAACAGGCACGAGGCGAAGGTCTTTGAAAAGTATATTTAAAAAATGTGGAGGAAGATGATGTTTTGAAATTGCTCCAACACACCATGTTGCCACTTGCGTCACTTTAAAGGTTGTGCAGTTGCGGGTTTTATATAAAGCGGTCTGCGGGGGATGTGTGATTTATTTAAGTGTTGCCTTTTTGGACGCCGTGAATTAAACGCTCAAGATTATTTCTCAGAGTAAACATTATTACATCTTATTATATAAACTTTTTACTGACATTCTAATAATGCG
The DNA here is from genome assembly GCF_051107435.1 of Chaetodon auriga. NCBI lineage: Eukaryota > Metazoa > Chordata > Actinopteri > Chaetodontiformes > Chaetodontidae > Chaetodon > Chaetodon auriga. The sequence continues at coordinate 17,408,463 of NC_135091.1, read as the reverse complement.
TTGTGATGTAAAGCTGGGCTACCGGCAACACGCTGACACAATACAGATGCAGATTCAGCTGTGCTGCTTGTTGCATGAATGAAGGATGACAGATTATGAGTAACACTTGCATTATGATGCAGAGTGTAAGCACACTGTGAACACATTAGAAGTGAATGAACATTTAGCGCCACATCAGAAGTTTGTATCTTTCATCCAAAACGTATTCATTCCTCAGAGGTTTTCTATGTTGCGTGTGGTGCAGCATCAGATATGCTAACAGTCTGCTCACCATATGCTTTTAATGCCTTGAAATGCAGCACTTAGGCTTAATTCTTAATGACTTATGGGATACAACATTCTATAAGCAAATGTAACAGGCGTACAATCTTAAGCACATGGTGCCCACACTTGCATTTATGACTGGTGGGAGGTAAGTTATATATGCTGTAAGCATGAACACATGTATTCACTTACATACTGAGCATACATGCTGTAGAAATATGCATGTGATGTATTTACTTTCTAGAAGTGCCACACACACTCTCCCGCACACACATCTATAGTGACATAATGCCGAGGCTCTCATGCGTCTTGTGCTCGCGTCTCTCCGGGGACACATCTGTCTCCTGCTGCAGCTGCCATCTTCAGGCTCAGCGCATCGTGTCTGACAGCCTGTGTATTGTAACAGAAAAGTGTTCACAACTTGCTGTCGGAGTGCACTGCCTCCTCGGCTTCACTGCAGCACTGACAGACTTTTGCATGTAAGCGGGGACGTTTCCTCATAGCTAACACGTAAGAAGAGGCTGGTGTTCAGTTGTCGTGTTCAGACAGTGCTGTTTAACCCATAACCACATGTCAGTAGTGATTGCTGCAGATGTTATCTTCTAAAATACAGTGTGTGTGCGTAGTCTTTTGCCTTTAAGGGAGCAGCTGAAGGGTGGGGTTCAGTAGCATTTACTGAATCTGAATTGGATTCAAATCGCTTACCAGTAACATCAGCATTCTGTCGTAGGCAGAGCAGATGGTCACTGTGAGCCAGACAGCAGCTTCTACACAGACTCTGCAGAACAGCCCACATTAACTTTCCCGCTAAAGTCTGCTTATTATCTAACCTACAAACATGAATGCACGTCTCTTCCTGCACCTTAGCTTGTTGAACCAGCACCAAACTTACATTCACCATCAGCACATTAAACAGCATGTAAACAAACCTATGTTTACATGCTGGTCCGGTCCAGTTTGATGCTTTAGTTTGCTCTTTAATACCACTAACAACATGCTGTCTGCATGTGATTACTTTGCCTCTTGGTCCTTACAGTGTAACACAGGCTTTCTGGCAGCCTGTCAGCTGCTGTCAATCAAACACAGACAGGAACACACCCTTCCAGCCAGCCACCCTTCCTTTATTAGGGAAGGATGTTCTAACAAACGATTGCATTGTGGGAAATGTTGGCTCAAGTGTTTTTGGATACTAAGGGCTAAAAGCAGAATATCTCTGCCTCTGCTGCTTTGATTCTTTTTTAAATCTGTTCATGGATGTGCAGTGCTAATGACAACAAAAAAAGAAACTCAAATTAGAAACACGTATGTTTGGCAGTGTTTTGGTCCGATGTGGTAGTATCAGTTTCATATATCAAAGATATATGAAAAGATAAAGATATAAAGATACGAGTAGGACTGCTGCATGTTTGTCTTATGGAGGAAAAATAGCTGTTCAGCAAAGGGGCTTTAACTCACAGTGGGCTGATCCACTGCTGACAAATGATTGTCGTCACTTTTCAAGATCTCAGAATACATATTTAGTTGATTTTCACATTGAAACTGAAGTTGAAGGATCACAGGGTCAGTTATGAATCACAAAAAGAAAAAGAAAAAAACAGAAGCAGCTGAATGCTCTGATCGACCGGCGGGTCACATTAATTCAAGGCTGTTTCTTCTGAAAAGCGCCCGTTTGAGAGATTTTTATCTGAACGCTTCTGTGTGCTCAGACTGCATAATCTGTGTCATAACTAGCACAGAGAGCACTACCTCCTCACTCACAGATCACCGTAATACAATGGCCTAGTCCAGGCCTTCAAATGGAGGGGAAGCTCAGTGGGATGTTACTGTGCTGTGGTCATCGGTCACATGTCTCTCTCCATCCCTCGCTCCTTCAGTCGGCCTGTCTCTCTGTCATTTTTTGGGTTGTGGAAGTGTGGATTCTCATCTCCACCTGTTGCATTGTTACAGTGATTCAATTAAACATTCTGTTTATCTAATTAACGAACTTCATGTCCTGCTGCCATAGGGACACTGTAGCCTTTGTGATACCTGCAGTGATTTAATTTGTAATAAATGCATTTGTAGTATTGTCCATTTAATTTACAGGCAGTGTGGAAGCTCGATTAGTCATAATCTGAATTTTCAGTTTTGCACATCGTGAATCCTCAGTCTCTTGGTGAACTTGCATCATGCTGAGCTTGGCTGAACACATTTTTCAAAATTGGATTTCAGGCCAGAGTGTATCTATCTTCCTTAGACAAATGGTCACCAAATTGCAGTGCAGGGACAGACAGGGACTGAGGTGCTCAGGAAGGTTCTAAGGGGTCTCTGTCAAATGAGGAATTGTTTATTTTCCTTTTTTTTTTCTCAGTTCACTAAGAATAACTTTTCTGATCGATGTGTCTCTCTTGCCACGTTTCTCCCTCTCCATCAACAATGTCAACAACCAAATTAGATCAACTAACCAAGCCGCGGTCTACACACACACACACACACACACACACACACACACACACACACACACACACGCACACACACACACTTCAATCCTCCATTTCACAACTCTGTCAAATAATTCGACCCCTGTGTATACTGGGGCCTGTATGAAAGAAGACATGCACACCTCTCTGTCATAATAAAAAATACAAACCCTTCTCCCTGCCCAATTCAATCCAGATAAAGGCTAAAACAAATTATTCTGCCGAGAGTCACAAAAGATTGATGCCACTCTCACGTCTCTACATTAAATATCGAGGTATTGCCAGCAGCCAGTTAGCTCAGCCCTCTGTCAAACCACCAATTGTTGTTTCTACACTCTGGTTTTTTATTGTTGGGCAGAGCCAGGCTAGCTGTTTCCCCCTGTTTCCAGTCTTAATGCTAAGCTAACATAAATATATTTATTTATTTTGATGTCACACCTTACCCTTCGGTGAACTATTGACTTATTTCACTTCAGTATGAACATAAACTTGCTGTGCCTCCCTTAACAAAATCTATCGCAGATGACCTTTCCACTGTATTTTTAGGGTGTAGTTACGCCGTTGAACTGTAAATAATGTAGTTGCGAGCAGGGACCATTTGGAAATCTGCCTTGGTGGTGTGTTCAACACAATCTGGCATGTAGGGTGTGACAGTTGGCTGCTGAGATGCAGTACTTTCCCGAGCTGTGTTGTGACACAGTCAAGCCCTGAAAATGAACAACCAGAAAACATGAACACTATGAAAAAAGTAAGTCATTTCTTACAGTAAAAAGGTTGGTGTTTGTCAGCCAACATCAGAGCTGAAGAGGGATAAAGGCAGCAAAGTGATGCGAGCTTCCACTCACTGCATTGTTGGTTTTCACAGCATATTGAAATATACGGAAGCCAGCAGAAACCTGGAAAGTACAAAATCCATCTCAAAAGCCATGGCGTGCTTTTAAGAAATGGTCACTTTGAAGACTCACGCTTAAATGGAACTTTGCAAAAACCAGGACAGCATAGCACGCCTCAGTGTACAGCGTACTGTATATGACTGCAGCACCTCTTGGATGCTTGCCTGAGCCTCCTTTCCTCACCACTGGGCACTGCGAGACAGACTGGCACCACACACACTGATGCTGCCTCGTATCTCTCTTGGTCTTTTCGAGCTAAGGAGGTCTAATAAAACATCTCAGCAGAGAGTAGAAATGTTCCAAAACTCTAACCATCTTTTGCAGATTATGATAATTATGGGTTGGTTAATGGACTAATCAAGGCCATAAAGTGGCAGCATCGGCGCTGTGCAGATGCATCCGCAGAGGCAGCTGTGTGCAAACTGCTCCAGTGGAGAAATGAAGGGACATTAAGCACCAAAACACACTTGAGTTTCTCTGGAAAGTCACAGTAGACCAACTACTTTAAGATGTCATTATTACCCTCTTCAAATTCCAAAGAGTTTCAGAGAGATGCTCGCCACGTGGATAGTAAACAGCTAAAAACCTTTTGAAAAAATAACATTTTAATAGGCTGAAGCTAAAAGAAAAAGTCGTTTATGGAGAAAGCAGGGTTTTACTGATTCAACAGGGTGTGATGAAACCCTACAATGAATGTGATCATTCCACACAGTTTATCATCGCAAAGAAAAAGGTTGGTTTGTTCTGTAGAAATCTCTGTTTTCAGCCTCGATAAATCACCTCAAACACCCTTCAGACCTACAGGTTCATAACATGTTCTCTGTATAGGGCATTTCTTTGTGTTCTTTATTAAGTGAAAGGAGTTTAATTTGTGTGTGTGTGTGTGTGTGTGTGTGTGCGTGTGTGTGTGTGTGTGTGTGTGTGTCTTTTTGCAGGCAAAATGGGGAAACAGAACAGCAAGCTGACCCCTGAAGTGATGGAGGATCTGGTGAAGAACACAGAGTTTAACGAACATGAGCTGAAGCAGTGGTACAAGGGTTTCCTGAAGGACTGCCCCACCGGCCGCCTCAACCTGGAGGAGTTCCAGCAGCTCTATGTCAAGGTGAGACTCCACTGACTCACTTTCAGTTGATGGATGTCACACATACGACACATACTGTGTGCTTCAGCACTCACAAACACAGAACCACAGCACACGGAGCACATGCCTCTGAGTCGATCCGACCGGAGTTCGATAAATGTTTAACAGCTCACAATGGGGTTGAATAGGTTATAGTAGAGGAAAAATATTGCAGTATGAATAAAATAAAGCAGAGTGTAGTTTGAAAGAACAGAGCCAAGTTTGTTGGAGTTCAGCAGAGGAGAGCAGGAGAAAGTGGCCCCAGAGCAGAAAAGATTAGTTGCACAGAATGCTGCTGAATTCATTATGCTAACATTATATTAAGATATTCTGATGGAGGCTGGATCAATATCCTGCTGAAAGCTCAATTTTTTGTATTGTATTCATGACAAGTGAATGGTTTTTTTATCAAGATGTTCTAAAAACATCTACAGAAATGTGCATAAGGGAGCTCACTAACAGAGTAGAGTAATAGTCACAATGGTAGTAACACTTTAAGTCGTGGAATTACGAGCATTTGATGCAACAGGAGCATTAGTAACAGTATCGTAGCATCACTAGCAGAGGCATAGTGTAAATTATTAGCTGTCTAATCATATTTAAAAGATCAACACAATGCATTGTCAGTGGGTTTTACTACACATGATATTAACAGGGTTGCTTTGTGGTCACATGAACACATTCTGAATCACCGCAAAACCACTGAGGGAAAGTGCTTTCCCATTATAAACCCTGCAAGATTTTAGCAGGCACCCTGCCATGTTCCCATTCGCCGCTCCTGTATCTGGGCAGAAAACCAACAGACGGGCCGATATCTGAGGCGCTCAGATGATTATCTTCTCATGTTAATATGTAGCCTAACGTATCTCATTACATCTGACAGAGGAGTGTAAATTTATTCCATGATTAATTCATTTAGTCTTATGAAACAGAACACATTCATAGAAACACTGAGCTCATAATGAGAGAGAAATTTGTGATCAAATAACACAGTAAGTGGCTATAAATGGTATACTTCAACAAATATTCACCATTAAAATGAGTGCTATTACAGCTATAACTGATACAGCTGCCCGCTGCTAATACAAAAATGGATTGAGGGGTTTCCCGCCTCAAAACGAGCCGTGCATGTCCCTGCTTTGCTGTTACATCAGGCTTCTTGTGTCCTCTTTTACTGAATTCTTTAACTTCCTAAGAGTTTTCATGTAGAGAGCTGCTCGTATTAGAAGAGGCCTTAATCTTTTATCACTGGTGCCAGAACAAGCCTCACATCCAGAGGGGGCTGCTGTTACATAAGACGGGTCTAGGCACTGAGGTTATGGGTGCACTTCCTCTAAATGCCATCAGAGCTCAAACATCAGCTGAGACCAGGAGAGAAAGTTAAAAAAAAAAAAAAAAAAAAAAGGGAAACCATCAGATGTAAGTGAAGATATGGCTGCCAGGTTTAAAAAAAAAAAAAAAAATCAGAGCAAAGCACATCTGTCACCACCGGGAATGCCGTTTTTCCATTTGGACCAATTTGTCCCATTAAAACCGACTGAAAAGCATTAAAAATCCTTTTAAAATTGAACTACAAAAATAACCTGGTCTCCCGGGAGAGTTGAGAGAGAGTTGGCAGCTCTGACGGAGGGATAGAAACACAAAAAAATGGGATGGAATATCCCTTAAAATCTCTTTATGGCACAATACGACGGCTCACAAGCAACAGTGGCAGGAAATCTGCAGCCGCACAAAGGGGGCAACACAGCTCAGATCTAAAGGGGTCTTGTAGGCTTCTGGGTAAATCCTATTATTGATGCATCCTATTGTGTTTCTAGGCAACAGTGTATCAGTGATAAGGCTTTATTTAAATCCAGAGGGCTGATAAGTGGAAAAACGGTCTGCTGTGACCTCACATTAACGGGACAGATTGTTCCTGTGAAGAGTGACTCTGCATGTGTGTCTGGAAATGTGTGTGTGTGTGTGCGTGTGTGTGTGGTGCGGGGGTCATATGTTTAGTGGGAGGGAGAGTGAGACAGTACAGTGTGTTTTTGCGTCGGTTGAAAGCGAGAAACAGAGACGGGCAGAGATGAGAAAAGTAAGCAAGTGAAGCAAAGTGTGTATACATTATTTATTAGTCATTAGCTCCAGTGGAGTCATAAGAAATGTACGGGAATATGTGTGTGAGTGTGTGCGTGTGTGTGTGTCCTCGCTGAGCATGCATGCATGAGATAGACTGGCTTCGACTTACACCTGTGCACCCAGATCTTTATTTCCGTGCACTTCTGAGCTCGTCCCCGCTCCGTTCAGATCTCCCCACATTCACACAGATCTGCACCTGCACCTGTGACAACTGCCGAGAAGCCCCCTCCCCAACCAGCAGCAGCAGCAGCAGCAGCAGGACGCTAAATGCAGTGTTACCTCCACTCGGCTGCCTGCCAGGACTTAATGTACTGTTTAGGTTGGAAGTTGACTCTCCGCTCTCTCGTGTCTTCTTTCTTTTTTCCCTTCTGTGCTCTGTCTCGCACTCCTTTAATTCCCAGTGCCTTCGTGGAGGTAATCATCTTTTCAACTGAGAAAAGGAAAGGCGGGGTAGAAAAAAGTGATAAGGAATGAAAGAACGGGAAGAGAGAAAGAAAGAAAGGGAGAGAAAGCAGGTGGAGCATGTCGGCTGGAAATAATAGCTGTGCGTATCTCAGGGCAGTCTGTGATATTCATAGTTGATGCTGTGGTGGAGCAGAGAGTCTGCAGTATCTCTGTGTGCACCTAAGCTGTATTGTCACTCCTCACGGTTCCATTCAATCAGAACTGGAGGAACATGAATTACTCTGCATATCATTATAAAAGAGCTCATTAAAATTAATGAATCTCAGTTCTTTCAAATGGTCAGATTGATTATAGTTTAAGAATCCATCCTGATCAGTTGCTGGGCTCAGAAGTACGGCTAAACGGACGTAGAAAGTGTGAAATCAGAAGTAATTTAAACAGTTTCCAGGAGATAATAACACAAAACGATATAGCTTATTTAAATGCATATTTAGCATTTAAGTAATTAGTAATCTCTCAGTGTGGTGATGAGGCTGAATAGATAGATTTAGCTTTCTCTGAGTAGGAATGGATTAGGCCAGTTTTCAAATTTTCTCCCAATTGACTGACTGATTAATGGACTAATTGCTTTGGCACCAATGTGTAATGTGAAGAAACTGCATCTCCACTGACACGGAGCTGAGCTTTTCCGCTCTCCGTGTTCATTTTACTTTACCGAGGTTAGAATAAGAAGACGTTCAATCACTTCACACTCTCAGCACCCACCTGCACGTTTAGCGTGATCACGCCTTGTCTGTCTTGTTTTTCATTTTCCGACCAAAGTGTCACCGTTCATAAATCCTGGTCAAACTACGGCGGATCATTAAAGTGACCTCCTGCAGGTTTTTTTTTCTTCCCAGTGGCTTTTTCGCTCTTAGCAGCATTGCCGATGCCAGACAGCGATGTAAAAATGGAAGAGAGGCCTCCGTGACAATTCACACTCAAGCGCTTGCATGCCACAGCGTGTGAAATTTCTCATCCCTGACACGCCAGCCGCTGTGGGAGCCATTTGTAACAGGATAACGACACTCCCTGAGATGTTAAGGTGATAGATTTTGTCACTCTGGTTTTTTTTTCTTTTCTCGCGCTTGATGCACGCAGAGACAGCAGCCACAAAGAGATATCCACAAACACACATGCATACATTTTACAGCGATCCATACGGAACAGGAAGACACAGCTATAGCTGAAACCCTGTTGCATATGCTGTGTGTCTGCCTATGCAGCATGTTAGGGTGCTGGTTGACAGCAACATGAAGTGAGCATCAGTATTGTTGGTCCCCTGCCAGCTGGTGTTCTGTTGATGTTATGTGATGAGATACGGTGCCAGTATAATGGACTTCATTATGGTTTGGAATAGAGAGCAACTCTCTTCTGCTCATATCGCTCTGTTGTTGTTTCTATAGAGAACACCTGCACGGAAATACAGGAAACAACAAAGAGACGCCAGTTTGATATTTCAGCTTTGTATTTTGAGCTTGTTGCTGCAGGTTAGAACGGTGCAACAGTGTTTGAGAAATTGGATTTTGTTGCTTTGTAGAATTCAGTTATGGCAGTTTAGCAGCCTCGTACATGAGGTTGGGAAAAATCTGACATTTGGAAATGAGAAATATGAACACTGAACTCCTGGTTTGTCGCTTTAGATGAGAAGCGATATGAAGGGGAGAGAGGGCTTTGTTGTAGATTGGATACATTGTTTTGATGCTGGCCCACACAAACACACACACACACACACACACAGACTCACACACACTCTGCACACCCGTTAACAGCAAGAGCCTTGAGGCCACGCAAGCGAGACGCAACAGAGCGGAATCCATCCATACAGTACATCTACATTCAGGTCAGCATCTGTGTGTGTGTGTGTGTGTGTGTGTGTGTGTGTGTGTGCCACTGACCATTCAGCAGTGCTGGCTGTGAGAGTCCCCGTCGCCTCCCCAGGCAGACAGACAGACAGACAGACAGACAGCTCGCCGGGCAGAATGATAGGAAGGTAAATGAAGCGACAGACGGACACTGACATCATCTGGCCAACAGCCTGTTTCTGTGAGGAAACATATGTCGCCTGATCACAGGAGACAAAAGACCCACAGAAGAGATGGAGACGCAGCGTTAGATTGACAGGGAAGATCAGCTGTGAAAGAACACCTTTTTCCAGGAGGAGTTATTTGGAAAATCCTAATACTTTGGATGGGTGAGACGAACAGTAAAGCTGATATAGAGACAGACTTACAGATTGACTCCCATACAACCAGAGTTTAGACAACAGGCAATATGGCTGAAATCAATATCACCATAATGATATTTAATATTTTCACGAAACTTAAACAAAACATAATCCAGCTGTCTTCCACTGTTATTCACTACATCAGGCCGGCACTTGATATTTGAGGGTTGCATTACAGATTATGAAGGCTGCAGAGGAACATTGTGATTTATGAAACCGAGTTATGCACGTCACCAAGATACACACATTTTACTGTTGAAAAACACAAACTGCGACACTGTTTTTGGCTGTTTCTCAGCTCCAATTTTAGCTTCGTATGCAACAATATATACAGTATATAGACAGAACTTTGTGAAACAATACAACAATACCATAATATAGTCACGGAATAATGGGTGTTCTGCTATATTCTAAATATACAAGGCTAGGTGGAGAAAAGCTTTAAAGATTTAAAGGCGTGGATCACAAAGTCATGAGAGGAGGTTTCCATCTACAATACTGACTTGATGCTTCATTACTATTAGCGGTACACAATTGGAAAAACTCAAGCTCATTTTGATCCATATTTGTAGGCCTCTCTGCATCACACCAGCCATGATACAAAAAAGTCTATAGACGCTAATAATTCCAACAATTAAAAGCTTCAACTGGATAAACATTGAAAAAATTCATGTGGTGTACCTTCACACCAGAAAGTGGCGACCCTACAGGGCTGCTGGTGGTGCACCGCAAAGCTTGCATGTAGCCCTCATCATAATATTGCATAACATATCCCTCTCCCTCTTCTCTCTCTATATGTTCCTCTTCCTCTTTCTGAGCTGCTCTCTCATCCCTCGCACACTTTCTCCCTCGCTTTACCCTTTTCCTCTCTCTCCTCCCTTCCTCTGTCTCCAAGTGGGCTTGTGGCTGCCATACACCAAAAATAGCCTTTGTCATCTCGGAAGCTCTCACGCCATTCTCCATCGCTGTCACAACACAGGCACACACTCAGAGAAACTCTGTGTATGGGGTTTAACAGCATGAAACAGTTTGTGCTCACTTGAAAAGGCTTCTTTTTATGAGCTGCACTCTGCTCAAATACAGACTCTTTGTTTAGAGCTCAGAAAATTTGACTAACACGAATGGTAATGATAAACTCTGGACAAAATGACTCACTCGTTATCATAGTGAGTCCTTTACGATGTTTGGAAAGCGCAGAGGGAGGGGAATCTGACACTGAATTAGCAGACTGTAATTTTCACAAAGACAAACACTGTTTTTTCCACCGCAAATTTTTTCTCCAGTCTTTCAGAACAGAAAATTGGTGTTAATTGCTGAGAGTGTGTGTCAGTGTTTGCAGACGAGATGCATCCGAAATGAGCTGTAATGGAGACAACTGACACATAAGTACACTCAGGGAGGCAGAGAGGAAGACACATGGATGCACAAGAGGCAGAGAGAGGGAAACAAGATGGTCGGATTTATAAGAATGAATTGCTTTTGACCTGCCAGCCTCTCTCTGGCCTCTTTGCAGCATCTCACGTGGAACCTTCAAGATTGAGCTGTGTATAGCCATTAGCACATCCTCTCTAACAGTAAATCTGTTATGATGGTTGAATGGTGAAGGCCAAAGGCCACAGAGCTATTAGTCTCAGCGTGCACGTTTAAAATCCTGTAGCAGTAAGAATGACCTTCATCTGTTTAAAGAGGGTTCAAGCCGCCACATCAGCAAACATCCACCCATCAGGAAGACACCGAATTCCTATCAGGCTGACTCCTGACCTGCATGTGGAGGCAGACCAACAAGGAGAGAATAGCCGGAATAACTAGAATAGCTGGAATATGATTACTAAATTTTTCCCATTTCTGTTTGAAAGATGATGACAAATAAGTAGTATATTCTTGGCGACGCAAGCTACATAATCATTCAAAACAGGATAAGGTGTATAGTGATACCTTAATTATGTTGGCATATACTGTAGTGGCAGTTAAGAGTACATTCTGCCAGTATCTCAGTGTGGATTTAAATATGCACTCAAGGTCAAGTCAGGTCATCTTTTGTTGAAGTACTCTGTAAATAAAATGGGCCTTGTTAATCAGTGGAGTGGCCCTCCTCTTCCCAGCTTGTAGTGCTTTGGAGTAGAGCATTATTAGGTTAGGAGCCTGGCTTCCCCTTTCTTTCTTTCTGCCCTGCTCTCCTTATCTTTTTTGTCTCATTTTTACTCTCAGTCTTTCCTTGTAATCATTCTTATTTGTTGTTGTCAGCTCATGTTTTGTCTATTGTCTCTCTGTCTTTCTGGCTAGCCAAGAGTTTGTTGTATTTTTAATCAGTAGCCCAAGATATTAACTGCTGAAGGGGCAGTTTGGCATTTTGGGGAATACACTTATAGGCCTTCTTGCCAAGAGTTTGTAAAAAAATAGAAACAGGGGAAAGCAGCTAGCCTGGCTCTCTCCAAAGCTGATATTAATTTACCGCTAAATATTAGAAATTAACAAGTTAAATTTTGTTTGTTTAAACTGCACACAAACGTGTACAAATGTAAACTACGAGGATTTACCCTTTTTTTTTGGCCAACCAGCGACTTCCAGAAACTCCAATTAAGGTTAAAGAAATTAAATATAACTTATTAATTAGTAAAATCTAGAGGTGCTGCACGGCAGATTTCATAAACTTTAGACAGAGCCAGGCTAGCTGCTTCCTCCCTACTTCAAGGAAAAGAGAAACCCTCTGCAGGCAAACTCACTCACCAGAGTGGGCAAAGTGTTGGCACCTGTGAGAAGTGGATAGAGAGAAAGGGTGGTGCTGTTCACCTTAATGCTACACTGCACAATAAACACAGCGCACTGCTCATTACTTACAGCGGTGTGTTTGTGTTTGTTATGCAGGTACTCTCAAATTAGGTCCAAGCGCCATGAGAATACGACTCAATCTATGCGTATTTGCATTGACCTCAGGGTTAGAGTTCTGCATTAAATTTAGATCCTCGACTTTAATAAATGGACTCAAATATGAGGGAGATGATATAAACCCTGTAGACATCTTGCGGGTGTTTTAGCTCTCTGTAAGTCGCATAGAAATAATGCTGAGGCAGCGGGGAGGACAAACACATGAAGACTTAGAAGCACGAGGTTTCTTTCCTTCGCATGCACACACATTCAGATTTGATTGAGCAGCCATGAGTGATCAATGAGGCTGAGGAAGAACAACCGAGGAGGTTCGAGGAGTCATGTGAATGGAGGCACAATATAAACAATGAACCTCACTGCAGACATGTGGAGAGAATGGGAAAGGAAGAGGTTTTGTGTTGCTCACTTTTCCCTTTTTTCCCTCGCCCCTTTCTTCTTCTTCTTCTTCCCTTCCTCTCTGGTGCCGTCTTTTGGCCCGGCTGCGGCTTGCAGGCCGATTATGCGCTTTTTAAAAGGTGGCTTCAAACTGCACAAGCTGCTGTGGATTTATCTTGCCAAGCACTTTAGAGACGAGCCATTCTGGACACACCGCTGGCAAGTGAAGATAAAGCGAGCACGTCCTCACTTTTTCTCTGATATTCTGCCTCGCTTTGAATTGCGTCACAAGGAGGAGAGGGTAGCCCCCAGGTCTACCTGCCAAACCTGGCAGTGAGTCACGCTCTGCTTCCTGCCCTGCCTGGCTGCTTTTCTGTATCTGATTTAGATCAGAGTCAGTATCAAAAAGGCAGAAAAATGGCACTGGTGGACGGCGCTGAACATGACATTTTAATGTGCTTCTTTTATGTGATAAATAACTTTTTTTAAGGATATTTCAGCACCATCATGGATAGTCACTGGTCTGGCTTATTGATATGTTGCTGATTGGGATGCTGCTATGTATGTATTTTGATGTATTTACCTCTCATTGCAGCCCTCCCCCGCTCTCCCTCCTCTTGTCATTCTTTCCCCAATGCCAATACCTATTCTCCTCACCATCCCCTGAGGCATGATATACATTTCCACACTCAATAGTGCCATCTGCTGTTGTGCTGTCATTTACACTCCTAATGCAGAGTTAGTGCTGCCAGATGGGTGTTTTGTAACCACAGATAAACCAGGGTCAGAGACAGGTCTGCTGCAAATTCCTCTTAAATCACAAGCTTAATGACAGTGTGCAGTCCAGGAATCAGGCTGATTCCTGGACTGCACTCAATCATACATAATAGACAGCAGAATGGAGGTCTTGCCAACCATTCATAATATATTCTTTTAGGCAATCTGTTGTATGATTTGCATGTGGTGTCAGAAAGGAGGACTCCCACTCTTCAATATCTGCTTCCCACCTCCAACACACACACACAACCAGTACTCGTTACGCTTATCATTGGCCATTTTATTTTAATCACGTGGCCCCTCTTCTTGAAATCCTATTCTCTCACTGAATCAAAGGCTCATCCCTCAAGATCAGAGCAATCTCACAAACCTTGACCATAAACAAAGGTCGCACGTGTCTTAATGCAGTCTGACTACTGCTCAGATAGATGCCTGCCACGTTCGACTCCTTGTAGCACCGTGTCTTCAGTCGTGCTGCATTCAGGTCATATTTTTCAAACCGTAATTACGAGTAGCTGAGTGGGAAAAACTGCCATCAACTTGTAACTCAGAGTTGTAGATATCAGGAATTTTTCAAACAGACAAAATCTCCCACTTGGTGAAAAGAACCACAGACATGTCACCAAACAGAGGGTATATTGGATGCAAATGCACCACCGCTAGCAGTTACATCAAAATGCAATCCAGTGTTTACACTAAGACAAATCAGCTCTCTTAATAGGAGCTATCTGTGACTACAGGGTTAGCTGTGGGAGGCAGCCAGCTTCCAATAGTGTATGAACACTACCAAGTCAGGAAGAAGGAGTTGTTGTATCCTTGAGTCTCACTAGAAAAATTCAAACAGAAGCTGAACACCCCATTTTAGTTGAACATGCCCCCCTGACAAACTCCAAAAATGCATTTCTCTCCATATAGACACCACTGACTGTCCACGCTGCTGACAGTCGACTGCTGTGTTTACAGTACATGTCGGGCTGAGGTGTGTGTGGGCTGAACACGATGATGTAATGATTTTTCATGCATTTTTGGGAGGCTCTAGTTGACAGAATTACTGGATTTTATCTGGAAAAAGGAAAGTAAATTCTCCTGAACGCTGCAGTCTGGGACTATCAGTTGATACCTTAACACTGACTGTACATGTTAGTCACTAACTCTAAAAAACTGGATTAAGTGTTAAGCTGATTTTTGAAGATTTCAGTCCTGATTGATTTGGCGACACCCGTGGTTACCGTGGTAACAGCAAGTGCTGTTTAATAGTCCAGCCAATGCTCCTTGAGCAGCTGCTTTGTCAGTAATACAACAGAGGGGCATCTGGTGTATCTGTTTACAGTGCAACCAAACACACTCATGTTGTTTTCATAAAGAAAGTAAGTCACTAATCTGCCTTTTCCCATCATGCCATGAGAAGCCACAATCTGATTTAGAACAAAGTCAAGTGCTTATTTCAGCAGTTATTGTTGGAAATATTCTCAGGAATGAATTACTGCGAACTTGTTTACCTTTGATGACACTGATATCACAGCAGACACCCATCTGAGAGTAACAAGGGGATGATTAAAAATGCATTTTACTGAGTAGAGGGAGGGTGAGCGAGTGTGTGTGTGTGTATGTGTGTGTGTGTGTGTGTGTGTGTGTGCGCGCGCGCGTGCATGCGTGCGTGTGTGTGTGTGTGTGTTTTCTATCTGTGCAGACCCTGGAGGCTTGGAAGCAGTAGCAGCTACAGCAGTGCGCTGGCTAAGTTTCTGTTGCTGCCTGGCATGTCACTGAGGGTTTATGTAAGAGCACACACAGGCTCCATCTCTCTCTCTCACGCACACACACACACACACACACACACACACACACACACACACACACACACACGCACACACTGTAAATACCCCAGCAATGGATTATGCATGTATTCCCTCTCTCTCCCAATTCTGCTCGGTGAAGAAGCATCTAAGCGATGCTTTGCAATGCAAACAGCCATATGCAGCGACAGCCAGTGCTGTCAAGCCATACTTCTGCTTGTGTGTTTCTCCAAATAGGCTTGACTGCATCTGACAATGTTAGCAAAGGGATGCATGAAACATAAGGCATTATTTACACAGCCCTCTGGTGCCACAGTGGAATGACAGAAACCGTAAGAAACAAGTCAAAGCTAAAGCCTCACTTTTGAGTGTGTGGCTAACGGGAAAATACAGACATCCAATGCTTTGAAGGGCAAATTACAATCTCAGCGTGACCTCTGAAACCTGTTCGTATGCAGGCGAGATGAATAGCCAATGGCAAACCTGCTACACATTGTTGATAACAATAGAGGCAGTGTCTGTAGGATCCTTAAGCAAGGAGAGACGACCTTGTGAGCTTCATGAAAGCTGGAGGAAATATCAATAGGCTTTAGACCATCAAGTCATTATATTCTGTATTCTCTTTTATTCTATTCTCTGACAGTTTTGGTGGTCAGCATAATGATAACATTCATCCATGGTCAAAAATTATGTTTTATATTGTGCAAATGAGCTCTGAGGCTCTCAAAAGTATGCATGTGTGTGCATCTGTATGTATATAGACTGTATATCTGGACAATAGAACCAGACACTATCAGTGGAAAATAGAGGTACACAGTACAGAGCATGGTATCGCCATGGCAGCGGTCCAGCGCAGGCATCATGGGATGGTGTCAGTGAGCGCATGAACGATCAGCCATGGGTCATCTTCTGGGATAGGGTGTTTTGGCAGGTCTGCAGCTTGTTCTCTTTCCTGTCTATTGGCTTTGTCAGGTGTGATTAATTACAGCAGGCAGAGATGGAACTTTGTCTTAATTATGTTATTTGATCAAGGTAGAATTAATGAAAAATCAAAACCTAAAAAAAAAAATCAAAAACCTCATTTTTGTCAGCGATAGCTATTAAAAATATTTACATTTACAAATGCCTCACTGCATAGTAGTTTTAAGCTAGCAAAGCTACCAAAAAGTAGCCTGCTGTCCTCCTACTAATAACAACATTCTTGGAAACTCCATTTCCAGCTTTTCCTGGAGCTCAGCTGTATCTTCCAGCTAACTCCATCAGGAAGACTGTGAGATGGGGTTGAGAGCTCAGGAAAAAAGTTAGAAAGTGGACCTCGATGTAAGGCGAGGCTGCTTTTGGCTGCTGATCAAAATGAGAACTATTCGACATAAACCTTGCCTTACCAGCCTCCTGTTGCTTTATGATAACAGGGTGTCTCAGCGGGTGGAGAAATGCCCTCAAACTGCATCTATCAGATCTCAGATTACTGCAGGCGGCCTCAGATCAGTTCCCTTTGTTTTGTCGTTTTTACCATTTTTTGCTATTTTGTAAGTACTCAGAGACCAGTAATCCGTTTACATGCAGTCTGCAGCTCCCCAAACTGCAACAGAATGTACATATAGTAAATAAATCTTCATCACATTTAATTCCTGACCCTTGCGAGCTCATCACTGGAAGCTTTTAAGCTACAAGATGTCTGTCCAGCTTAGCTGTTATCTGCGGAGCTGGCAGCGCGGGCAGGCCAACTAAACACAAATCTGGATCCAGCACTGCTGTTACCTAATTCTGAAGTTATTTTCAAACCAAACACGAGTCATTTGTCGCTCGTTACTGATCAGCCCCTCGTTTGAGGATTGATGTTGAATCACCACTTTGTGTTTTGAGCTGTATTATTCATCTGCTCTATGATCTTGCAGCCAGTCACTGTTCTGTTAGTGTGAAACGGCCTTCATTTGAGTGTGACTGCTGAAATGTCTTTCTGTTTCCCTCTTTCTCTTTTTCCCTTTCCTCTTCTATCGCCTTCCTGTTCTATCTTCTTCGTACCTTCCCTTGTTTCCTCCCTGCTCTCTGGCTTCCTCTCTTGCGGTTTTTGGATCAGCACGAGTGCCAGCTTGCAGGCTGATTACGAAGGCTTTAATGTTCCATTTAACAGCGGCATGTTTTAGGTCGTGTGTGCGTGCGTGCATGCGTGTGTGTGTGTGTATGGAGGTTGGGTGGGTAGGCCTCGCCACGCGCTCATTGACACACACAGACACTGCAGCATTAGCCTTTATTAAGCCAGCTGTGCCTGTCCGCCTGGCATTCAGCCTGTCCTTTGATGGCCGACTCCAAACAACCATATCAAACAGCCATAACAGCAAATGGGAGCCAAATCAGAAGAGGAATGAGACTTAATGGAAATGTTAACAACCTAATATCCGTAGCTGTAAAAGCGAGGAAACGGCGGCTTCAAGGTTTGGTTAAGTGGTAATCGTGTGCCATCTAGTGAAGGTTTTGTTTTTCAGCCTCGACGGTTGCCGTCTATTGCTCTGACATCCGACGATGCTTCTGCGTGTGACAAAGACAGACAAAAGGAACCAAAGAAACTCCGATGGAGGAATTTCACAGTCTCATCACCCTGCCCCACTTTCCGCCTTTCTTCTCTCCGTTTTTACATAACAAAGTGTTTCATAACTTGCCAGATTGTCGAGGAGCCGCAGTGGCTTGCTCTCCCCCTCCCTCCCATCATCAGCATCTCTCCCGCATCACTTCCCTGACACCTTTCCTCCTCCCTCTCATTCCTCCCCACCCTCCCTCCCTCCCCTCGAAACGCCTTCCCACATCGCCCCGTCCGTCCACGTGCCTCCTCCCGTCCCTCGGGGGCTTGGGCAGACGAGGCGAGGCAGGGCCGTGCGGGGACAGGAAGCAGCGCTCGTGGGAAGGGAGACACGTCGCATTTGTGCAGAAAGCATCAGTCAGCACCCTGCTCTCTACACCCCCACCTCCCCACCTGTCCTGAGGGGGCTTCCTTCTTCAAATTAGTTAGTCTTCTCTGGAGAAGGGGCAGATAGGGACCTGGATGAGGGCGGGGGGCAAACTCCACTGCTGTCACGCTCCCTCTAACACTTTCTCTGTCACACTCGCTTTAGTCTCGTCCATCTTTCCTGTTTTCATTCTTCTCCTCACCTTGTTGCCCGCTGACTCTCTCTCTGTCTCCCCCCCCTGTCTCTTCTCTCTGTTAACTTCTCGCTGCAGTCAGATCGGTTTGCTACTGCAGCAGAATTTACATGGGTGGGACCTTATTGCAGATGGGCAGTTTTGCAACCCGAGCTGACTCTCAGCGTCTAACCCTGTCTTATTTATCCTCCTCCCCTCTCTTTTTTATTTCCCATCCACTGCACTCTCTCCCCTCCCATTAGAATTCATGGCCTCGACTTCCCCCCCGTCGTGACTGCAGACGGTTTGTTCGTGCTGGGGCAGTCACTCTTTGGAGAGGCTAAGGCAGTGTCCTCGCCTTTTTATTCGGATATGTATCTCCGCACACGGCCAAGGACACAGTGTAGAACAGTCTTGTACCGCCTGAAACATAAGTGCACGTGCCTCGGATTTGCTTGCTGCATAAACCTGCAGTGGATTTTCTCCCCGCTGCTTTCAAAGTTCTGAAGTTTAAATCTGCTATAATCAAACTCCTCTTATTAATAATAGATGGACTGGCTATGTGTTATGTGAAAGGGGTCACTCACCACAGATAATCACCTGAATTGATAAACTCAATGTCGTTTCTAGATGCAGCAGGCAGCGAAAAAGCTCTAAAAACTCACTGCAGGCTACCTGTGGAGCACCGTTCAGCAGACAGACGAAGGTAGCAACTAGCTGGTGAATATAGTGGAACATTTAGAGGCTAAAGAGTATGATATTTCACTCTGGAGCTGGTGAAGACCAAAAACAGAGCTAAAAAAGGAGTTACATGCACATCGGGTGGTCATATCAACTTAAATGATGATGTTATGTTCACAACTTGTTCTTTCCTTTCAGTTGTTAGTTACAGCTTTTCTAGAAGCCTATCTTACTCATAAAAGTTGACTTCCTCCTGAAGAAGTACTTTAATTCTCATCTTTGAGTCCACATGTCAGCACAGGGATCTGATGACATTTGCTGAGAGACTTAATATTAAAATGATGAAGGTATTTCATTTCTCCGATTCAACTTGACATAATAGATCCATGCCTGAGCCATTCACTGACTTTTTTCAGTCATTCCTTACGCAAAGATGTCAAATTTATAGTTTATATGAATAGAAAATAAACTGCAAGACATTTTCTCAAATGATGAAACGGAATGGAAAATCTCTTCCAGTTTGTTGTGTTTCCTTGATGAAGGCTGCATCTGCAACACAAGTCCTCAGAGAGCAGCCTCGCTCAGCTTAGATTACCCATCGGCTCTGAGAGCGTTTACCAGAGAGGTCAAGTGGAAGGTTGAATCTAATGAATCGCTCGGCTTCTCGCGGCTATCCACAGGGTTCACGGTCTACAGTACACGACGAGCAGAGCAGGGGCGCAGTGGTCATCCACAGAGTTCCTGCATTAACCTCTGACCTTGTGTACATGTAGCGCAGTTATGCAGTGATGGCTTGGACTGGAGCTGATCCATAGTATTTTGTGAATTGTATGGTAGAGCCATAGGGCTGTACATTTTGGCATCACTGCACAAAACAGAACTTTGGGCAGAAAATGTAATGTTTTGATGTGTTACTCTGTGCTCCATTTTCTGTGCCGCTGTCCTATTAAATCCTGATCCTGGTCTGGAGAATCACATCAAAAGCAAATGTTGTATAGGGAGTATTTGGTATTGGGCAAAGGGGAATATCCATCCGACATCCAGCAATTTCCTGTTTCCACACAAATGTGAAAAACTTTTTGAACATATTGAAATATATTTTTGAAAAAGGTGTAGGCCGACAACTTTCTTAAAGCATACAGCTGTTTGTGTGCACCAGTGGAACACACTGAAAGCGTACTGTAATCACTAAACACATTTGACAGTAAATGAAATGCGTCCATCTCAGAGCAGCGCTGAAGACAGACTGCCATAATCAGCTGTTTGAGTGATCAGTGACTTTAGGTCCACTCTTCTTTCCCCTGCTGCTCCTCCGATGTCCGCCCTCCCTCTCACTCCTTTCCCAAAATTTTAACATTGAACTCCTTGAATTAAGAGCTTATTTCGACCAAGCCAGAGTTAGTGGTCATTATTGGAATGGTTTCTGTAAATGGAGTCTGGTGGCTTTGGTGAGAGCTGCTTAAAAAAGAAGGATCACCAAATAATGCACTAAAGTAGTCAGGTTGGGAACCAATAGGTTTATGTATTCGTCCTTTAGGACCCTTTAAAGCTGAGAGTTTATTTAGCCCCGTGGTATGCCATATTGTGATGCCTCATATCTGCATATGGACACAACAAGAAAGTACTGCAAAGTGAAGTTGTGAGGGAGGAGGTCCTGTAACTGGAAGAACCATATTCAAGTTGAATGTATCAGGATGCATCAGGTGCGTGAAAGGTTCTGGGTGCTGTAGGTGGCCATGCAGGGGAAAGAAAAAACAGCTTCCCTTCAGGAATCAATAAAGACTACAATGTAATTGTTAGCACCTACTTCTGCTCAGCGCCACCTGAAGTGCCCCGCCCCCACCCCCGCCTGTCACCACTGCTGGCAGAACACACACAGCCCAGTGAAACACCTCACATACTTACCTGGCAAGCTAACTAAGCTAACCACCCTCACCTACCTGTCCAACAGAAAACAGGCTAACTCTGCGTCGCTCTTCATCCCCACCCTCTCCCTCAGTGCTCGCCAGCAGGTGAAAGACAACCCCATTTCACTCTCATTTTGGAACAAGCTTTGTCTGCTTGGCAGTTCGACTCACTATATTTGCATTTTTTCAGTGCTGCGTCCAACACTTTCATAGCCTCCACTTGCTGCTTACTGTCTTTTCTTTGTCATTACCTTTTTATAAAGTCCCAACCTCATCAGTGCATTGTTATTGGTTGATGGCTACACACCCACTGCCCAAAAGTTGCAGCCCAGAAAGTCCTAAACACTGCAAAATAGGAAAATACAGGCAGTCTGTGCGGATACAGTCGCTGCCACATAATTCTAGTGGGTCATAAGTGATGATTGAGACGGATTCTTTTTGCATGAGTCTATATACAGAATTGTTTTTGGGAAAGTCCTGCATAGTACACCATTAAAAGCACTGGATGAGAATAGGAAATCAAAGTCTATTGAATTACTGCAGGTAATGAAGGTCTATTGATTTTAAATGCAAAGATCTTGCATCATTATGTTCCCAAATAACACCATCTGTTTTCATTAATCTGCCCGTTTCTCACAAACTACAGCATGATCTGGCAAAATCTGCCAGTGGCCTCATTCATTTTCAACCACGATCTGCATCATTTTGCCACACCAGAAATCTGACAATCTAATCCCCAATGAATCACTTTGGGCCACGTTTCATCACGAGTTGCATGCATATTTTGCAGGTGTAAAGGAAAATGTGCTGTATTTTGACACCAGTTTCTTGCTGAATATTGATGTTTCCTTTTGGGTGCTGGTTGCATCACAGAGGGATCAAGCTTATGAGTGAAAGCAAGGCATCATTGCTGGAGGGATTATCAAGAAAAGCTAGCTTTGATAGACTTACGTTTCTAATCTGCTTCCTCTTCTTTCACTCCAGTTCTTCCCTTACGGCGACGCGTCCAAGTTCGCCCAGCACGCCTTCAGGACCTTCGACAAGAACGGCGACGGCACCATCGACTTCAGAGAGTTCATCTGCGCGCTGTCCATCACATCACGAGGCAGCTTCGAGCAGAAACTCAACTGGGCCTTCAACATGTACGACCTGGACGGGGACGGCAAGATCACACGGGTGGAGATGCTGGAGATCATCGAGGTATCACATCAAGGAATAATGCTTTTAAGGGAGCGAGCAAGTTAAAATAATTAATAGTCTTGATATTTTTGATGCATCATTGAGTATCATTGTCACGATTATTAGCAAGACTGTTTCAATTTAGCATTTTTAAAGGAATAGTTAAAACCCACCTAGCAGCATATTTAATGTACAGACATGAGAGCGCTATCGATCTTCTCATCTAACTCTCAGCAAGAAAGCAAATTTCCCAAAATGCTAAACTTTATTTTTAAGGTTCTTCTCCTTTGTTACGTGGCTGCAGTTGGCGAGCAAGCGATCTGTTGCCACATGTCTCGTATGCTTTTCAACCTACTGAGTCACAAGGCTGCAGCACTTTGGATTTTTTTTTCTAATTAGTGAAAGGTTATACAGCAGAGGACTGAGCCTGCGGGGCCTGACGAGACCCTAATTAGTCATACACAGGAAAAATATGAAACAACAAGCGCAAGAGTGCATGTTGAGAGCAGGCTCATCTAGAATTTAGGGCACTTAGTCTGATAGATAATATAGCACTCAGGCAGAAGAGGAGATTTTCATGTTATTCAGCAATAAACACATGATGCTATATCTTCATGTGGGATATAGTAAGGTGGGATAATTTCCATAAAATTTTCCGAACACATTTACAGTAAAAATCAAAAGAGGCTGTCTGATATGCATTCAGCATCTGAGCGGTCCCACTGATCTGTGCTCAGTATAAATATAGAATTAAATTATTCATGCATGTGTGGATGCTGCAGAGACTAATCTTTCACATTCTGTTCTGTCATGTGGAGGACATCAGTAAAAAAAAGAAAAAAAACGTAATAGCACAGACTGGAGTTTCTGTGTGTCCTTATTATTATTTGAACAGCACATCATGTTTTCTGTGAAAGTACAAACTCCAAGGCATCAAACAACGCCAGAGAGAGGCTGAAGCCGACTGGCAAGTGATCCAGCTGTGCTCCATCTGTGCTGCCGTCAGACGGCGGTTTAGACGAAAGGAAACCTCAGCATATTTCCTCCATTCCTTGTTTCCTTTCTCCTTGTTTCCTTGCATCACTCAGGAAAAGACACAAGCGAAGGTAATGTGGGTGCATTAAAGAGACTTTAGCTCTCTCTCTCCCCCTGCAGGCGATCTACAAGATGGTGGGCACTGTGATCATGATGAAAATGAACGAGGACGGCCTGACGCCCGAGCAGCGGGTGGACAAGATCTTCTCCAAGATGGATAAGAACAACGACGACCAGATCTCGCTGGAGGAGTTCAAAGAGGCGGCCAAGAGCGACCCGTCCATCGTATTACTGCTGCAGTGTGACCTCCAGAAATAGGCCGGAGGGCGAACGCAGCGCTCCACCAGCCGCCACGGACTGCACAGAAAGAATTTCATGTTCCATTCAGTTTGCAGCTATTTCCACTGAAAAAAAAAAAAATATGCTTGGACTACCTTTCAATGGATCTGCTTCTTGTGTTTGAAACACTCGTGTGCATGAGAATGTTATTTGCTATAAAAAGATCTACACACAACATATAACAGTGTGCGGGTGCAAGAGTGCAGGTGCACACTCACACCACAAACACACTCGCAGTACATGCACACACACACACACACACACACACACACAAATGATATCTCACTACATATGAACACCTTGCACAAATAATATATATATAGATATATATAAATATGAATATATATATTTAAATTATTCAAAGATCAACTGCCAAAATGTGAAGTGTGCAAAATATTTTCCATACAGTTTCATTCTACTGGAGCTTGCGCATCAGTGATGTGCTACGTTGAATTTGCCGCTACTCTATTTATCGTTGCGCGTTTACTGACGCTAGCTGTATGTGTTTCATAATACTGAGTAATGTCGACTGAACCAAATTCCTATGATAATGTATCTGCCTCCAATAAGACACTCTGTCCATCCTCTCAAATATTAGCTCTAGCAGAGATGGATTAGCGTTTGTCCAACTTTTCCTTACAAAAACATGCTTGTACTGTCAGTAAAGAAATTGTAAACGTAGTTAATTTGCATGCCTTTAGGTTCTGCCTTAAAAATCTCCTCATTTTGCATCCTGTAACCGCAGACAGAAAGCCTTATCAAAGCAGAGAGACTTGGGAGAAACCGTGAGAAAAGGTTTTTACCGACTCGGGAGAAAAAAAAACACATTGCAGTAGGTCCTCTACAAGTGTTGTCGTATGGGATGTAATTTTTGTGACCTGTCGAGAAGTTTTCTTTTGACTGCTTTAACTGTGGGAGCATGTTTCCTTGTAGAGTAGCTGTAGTATATGTTGCTGAGAACTAAATCCCCGCCCCTGCGTGTTTAAACACACTATCTCATGACAAATGAGCAGACGTTGAATGTGGGGGAATCCATCATTTGGAACCAGGCGTAAAAAAGAGATTGATTGATACCTTTTTGAAGCAAACGGAGGCAACTGAGATGAAGCATCATCCGGATCCCCTGGAGAATGAATGAATGCCGCTTCCCTTAGTTGGAGTTAGACTAGATTAGAAGGAAGAACTAAGTATTCATCTATAGTTGGAGAGCATTGTTATCAAACTTAGTTATGAGAAACCATCACATCCACAATTTTCCAACTAGCCTGCGGGTTGCATATCAATATGTTGAATTTAGAGGGGTTTTTTTAGACTTTTTTGAGCATTAAAGAGGAGAAGAGATAAGGTCTGTGCAGCGTTTGAACTTTTCTGTTTGTGTTTTTCAGTGGAAGTAAGTGAATGCTACGTAGTGAGAGGAGCAGTGAATGGCGTTTCATTATACACTGTAACTAGTAGAGGACAGCCCTTACTGTTAAGCCATGTTTTTAGTAGGTTGGACAATTCGCCCTCCCTGACCCTCGAAGTATTTCTCTCGTACCAATCAGTCAATCTTTTTGTACTTTTTTACTCCCCTCTCTCACACATTGTACACGTACAGATACATACTAAATGTAGAGAAGTTCAGTGTGTTACCTCTTAAAAATGATTTGGAAATAACCCGTAAGCCCACGTCTTTAAGTGCATCACCTGGCCCTGTCTGAAAGCATTGCAGACACTTTCCAACCTGAATTAACACAACCAGGGTTCTAAGAGCTTAAGGAGGTCAAAGGAGATGAGATATGCCACAACATACAGAACTGCAATAAAGATCCAGCATACCAGTCCATCGTCATCTCTCAGCGGTGTGGCTCCTTTCGAATCTGAACTTCTTTACATGAACATCTTTGGCCAGACAATGTTTCTAATTCCAACTCCGTTGTTACTATTATTGCTATCAGGATACCAAATGTAAGCAAAGGCAAACGTGTACAAGGATTCTTTTGTAGCATGTATTGTGTCCCTGACGACATGGCTGCACTACTCCCTGTGTTGTGATTTAATCTAATAAAAGGAACTCTATGGGCTCTTGTCTGGTCTGCTAACTCAACAAACCATCTCTTCAAGCAGCATCTATATATAGCAGAGCTACACCAAGACCAGCGGCTTCTAATAATGTCTGCTTGTAGCTACTATTACTATTTATGCAGTAATTTCACCTATTTCAACTGTTATCCATTACTTTTAGCTTTACTTTTCTACCCACTTCTCCTCGTACTTGCTAACTAGAATCTCAATGGCAACATGTCTTTAAGGTGTTAAAGACATGTGTGTCCTGTGTAGTCAACCAATCGCAGCTGTGCTGTGGCACACTAGGACAAATGAAAAGGTAAATGGCAGAGATAAACAACACATTGACAATAACAGCTTCCCCACAAATATTTTTATCGGATGTTATTCTTGTACTTCACTACAACTCAGAGAGAATTATGAATTTTACACTACCTTTTATTTGACAGCTATTGTTGCTTTGCAGATGTAGTCTTTGAAAATAAATCCTGTGATCAGAGCATAAAATATAACACCTGATTATAGATTAAATGACACAACAGAGTGGAAATCAGTTAAAACTAACCCCAGCTGAAGTGAAAATGCTGTTTAAACATTATGCATCAGTTATGTTAGTACAATAATAATATTAAAAAGAATAACAAAGCACTCACAGGGGTCACTTTTCTGCATAATGAGTACCTACAAAATTATGGAAAATGTCCATTACAATCTGCTCAAGTACAGTGGGAGGTCTTCAGATGTTCTATTTTGTCTGTCATACAAGACAATCAGCAAATCTTCGGTATCAATGGTTCGTTGATTTGTGGTCCAAACAGCGACTGCCCTAACACGAACACAAGCAAACCTGCTTCCTTCTTTGATTTGTTACTACAAGAGGTAAATCTAGTAAGTGGCTCCAATACTTAGAGCCAGTATTGAAGGTTGTGCTGCTGCACTTCTGAGTGGAAGATACGTTTCTGAGATAATGTCCCTGTTCATCCACCAGATGTCACTTTTGAGTGAGACAAAGATGTTTTTGAAGTGGCGGTAGCTACTGTACATGAAGAGCGGTTTTCATTTTCTGTGATTTGATGGATTTACATGTGGCAGAGATAATACCAAGTGGCACTAACTTTTTTTTGTTCTATATAAAAATACTTCTCAGTACTGAGTCTGCTCTGTTTGCCCATGAGCCTTTGGCACAATATCACTGATTACACAGGGTTCACTTGGAGGCCTGTGGCCTCACTCAGAGACAGCACACTCCACACTAAAACCCCAGAGACGGCACCGTCACAAGCTGTTTGAAGCTTCAGGCAAACCAAGAATCAGCAAGCCCCTAACTCCTGTGCAAATGTGGAAAATGCATCTGGCCTATTGATCTAAATGGGTTCATGCAGAGGACAGCACTTCCACCACATTAAATCTACCGTAAGCAAAAAGGCAGAAGACAGAAGCTTTTAGAAAAAAAGAAAATTTATTTTACAGCAAGCATTTACTTTACAGAGTCAGTGCTGATAAACTTCATTTGATATCACACACTGCATATCCATGGTTGGCTTTAAATTAAAAGATCATCGAAGTCTGAAGAAGAAGTGACAACAAAACTGAAAACAATCTGCTGTAGCAGGTTTAAACATCTTTCCCAGCGTGAACATTATGACCAATCACCATCTAGACCCTGTTGCTGAAGAGTTTATCCCACCTGTCAATCGCTTTGACCGGTACACCAACAAAACTTTTGAAGTCCTGTCCTGAAACTGAATTTTCAGAAACAATATTCTATGTGAACGGCATTCAGCTGTTTCCTGCCATGACGTAATTCACATACTGCCAGTCTTAACAGCCTTCTCGAGTATTTGATGACGGAAATATGGAACAAAATATATTTTCTGACTGCTCATTTCAAAAAATCATTTAAAAATGACATTTTGAAAACCACGTCAGTAAACCAACACCAGCATAAAAAAAGGAAAGCAATTTTTGTAAAGGTACAAGAGAAAAGATGAGGGGGGGGGGGGGGGGTTCCAGAAAACTATTTTGGAGGGTCTGTGTTGATGCCGTATTTCTCTTTTAGAAGCTTCAGCTGTTCCTCTTTCTTCTTTGTGTCCATCTTCTGGAAAGCCTGTGAAGAGTCAATAAAACAAGGAAAGTTAAACTAAACATGCAATAACTTGAAGAAAGTATATGATTGAATTGTCTAAAGATTCAAAACTTGGATTTTAAATCCCAAAACTAGTTTTGTTTGACATTTACTTAAGCATATTCCTGACTGCTCTTTGACCTCGTGATGCACACAGACACTGTAATGCTCATACATACTCTGTTTGCGTTGTAGTAGAGGACCACCAGGTAACGGTTGCAGACATTAAAGCCTGACAGATGGTCACAAGCGTTCTTGGCATCAAAGATGTCTTCATAAACCACATAGGCTGTTCCTCGTGTTTCAGGCGTGTTCCCTCTGAGAAATACAGAAGAGCAAAACACACAGGAAGTGACCACAAGACCAATATCTAGAGCCATGCAACAGAAAAAGACATTTCAATGGAACCAAAACTGTTTGGAATCTATTTTTATGTGAGATGAAAATGTATATATGGGCAATGCTGATATTTCCTTCTTGCTAATCTAGAAATCTGTATAGCATCGATAGTGGCTGATGCAGTCGAAAATATTCTGTCCTCTTTCTAATGATGTTTTCCTACTGACCCAACAAAAATATGACTCACATCTATCTGCTCTTTTCAGGAAACAGGACTTTTTCAATGCTGATTAACGTACCTGACTCATCAATCCGAGCAAAATAATGTGGAGGGAATTCTAGCTTTGTATCTGTTTAACTTTGAGAATGGCACTGAAAAAGCCTCATTACTTAGAAAGTTTGTGTGTATGTGTGCTATAATACCATTATATGTTATAATAACACGATCTATTCTGACCAGAATCAATTTTATATGTAATCCTGTACCTGATGCATGTCTTCCACACTGACAAATGTCTCTGGGAGTATAAACACTTACGTTCTGATTTGACGTATGGGTCCATACTTCCCAAAGATATCATACATTTCCTCAGCTGTGATCTTGTAAGGAAGGTTCCTGACATACAAGATTCTGTTCACCTCAGGAGGTAATCGTATCTGTAGCACACAACAAGAGAAACACAAGTATTAAACATCCTGTTGGACATCAGGTTAAACCACAGAGAAGTCAATGGAGATGCAGTCTGGGGTTTTAGTAACTGACAAAACGTCGCGACCACTGCTGAGGCCATTCTAACTAAAAGCTCAAGTGAAGCCATACACGTAGGTTCCTTTTAGTGTCTCTGAAGCTAAGGGGGACATTGACCTCAGTGATCCTATAACCTGCGCTGCGGTAACGGCTACTACTTCCATTTGACTCATTTATTTGACATTAACGACTTTATCTCCTGGCCAACAAAGTTTCCCAGGGGCCATATCACCACCTTATACATTTAAATACTTAGCGCTATTCTGATTGAGAACCAATAGTTAGAGTTAGCGAAAACATTATCAACCGACGTTTAACTAAGTGACGTCGGTGTTACAGTGTACATGTCGCCACGTTTCTCAAACAAAAACTTCAAACCCCCAGATGGTCCAAAATGAGTCACCTAAATACGGTGATATGTTGTCTCAATAAAAAGTAAAAAGGCGCTAAATTATAATATTATGAGATTCTGTTCAATTCGTTAGCATGCTAACGGGCTAACCGTATGCTAACACCAGCTGACGCTAGCTTCTAACCGAACCAAGCTAATATTATATGTTATATACATCACAGAATAAACCACTTCTCAATTCTTCACACTTACGTTAGCGCGTTTTGCTGCTTGCATAGCCATGGTGAAATCTTTTTAAGCGTAAATACGACTGCTAAACAACAAACACGCAGTTCTCCTGCTCTTCACTCTTTCCGTCAAAATGGCTGCTGTGGCTGACTAGTGACGAACTTCCGGTTTCCGGCTGAGCAACTACACCCAAATCCGGCGTGCTGCTGCCCCCTGTATTGTCTGTATTGTCTACCACATTTTTACTAATATTGATTCCTAAATATATAACTTCTTCTTTAACTGGAACACTTTCATGTTTAAACAGAAAAAGGGTGCCTTTTTCAATATTTAGTTGGCGCTGGTACCTTAGTGAATACATTAATTAAGACACTTGATATGTCTTTTCATTCTTTCGAGAGATAGCTGTATCATCAGCTAGCTGAAAACATGTTGCTTTGATGCGTTGAAAGGAATCATTATGTATATGTAAGGCCATTATTTGCATGATTAAAAAGAATAAAACTGGAGCTGCAGGATCCCCCTCTTTTTCACCTCAGGAGATAAATATGCAGATAAGGCCAGCACTGATGCTAAAACCACCAAACTCTGTAACTGCTGTGTTTACAGACAGCAATTTTTGTATTCTGATTACATCTCTGATGACACACGTTTTTAGGCAGTGCAGCAGGAGTAGAATCTTTTACAAACATCAGATACCTACAAATGACACTCTGGCTTTCAGAAATCTCTCACAGCACGTGATCAGGTCATTTTCACAGAGAGCATTTTGACATTTCACAGCAAGAATAGCACAGGTGTAAATAATCAAATAAATGATGACTGAATTCCATTTAGCTGTGTTGGTTTCAGGTAATGCACATTCTGGCCCACTGCCACAGCTTACTGGGACACTGAAATAGAACAGAGCCATTGTTAATATTATTAGTTACACCTGTGCTTTTCCTGCCATGACAAGGCAGTATATGTGCTGTGAAGAAGGCTTGTTTTAAGGCTCAATCACTCCACAAAATCCCTAAAGAAAACTGTACAAGAAAGTGGACATGATGCCAAACAGCCTCAGAACCACCAACAGTAACAGCACCTCCATCTACAGCCACAGGGCCCATAGCCATGCAACCTGCAGCCTCACCTCCTGCAGCTCCATCCCCAATAACTCATTTCTGACTACAATCCAAAAACAGTTTCTCACTGAGAGGTGACTGAAAGCTGTTTTCCCAGCAGTTCCTGCACTAGTCAGGGTTTCCACAAGGTATCCAGGTGTTTCTATTCTCCAGTCTTTCTCAAATTAGATTTTGCAGCAGTACGTAACTTCTGTCAAATTCACTCTTCTGTTTCTGTTACTTTTTCTGACGTGTGCATGCATGAGAGAAGGAGAATTCTAAAGAGTTTTAAATTGAATTTAAAATACGTGAAAGTGGCTTACCAAATAGCATTTTGTACACAGGGTTTAGTGCTGATTTCAAATACAGCCTTAACAGGAAGCAGTTTTCTCCATCTTGAGACTTCTGCTGTACTCACAGCAGTTTGGAGGACAGCTGTCACAAAGAAAGAACAAAAAGGGGTCTCTGCCTTCACTGTCTTAGGAATTCAGTATTTTCACTCTTCTCTTATCTCTTTTTAATTATTATATACTCTGTTTTATTATATATTTTTGTTATATTGCATGCTAATGTATCTAAGTAGTCTGAACAGTCATCAAATACAAAGTCAACAAACAGGTACAGCATGACACCATAAGAATAAGTGCACCCTTAGGTCATTATGGTGCATTGGCTCCCCCTAGTGGTTCACTTCAGCCAGGGAAATGTTGGATGGTATTTTCTTTTTTAACCATGTGTTCCTGAGCCATATCGTCACTCTCCATGTTATCATGTGGAAATGAGAGTGTACCCAGTTGTTACTGATTCATGTTACTGACTAGTTGCCATCACCATGAGTTTAAAGTCAAATATTCATCCAGCTATCTGACTTTCTTTCTGACAGGGTGATTCTATTTTTGTTTTCTTTTACTTTTAATGAATTGCAAATGGTTGCAGAGTGTGATATTGACTGTCCCATTTCAGAGACTCATTTGGCTGAGTCATAACTGTTGGAGTTTTAATGAATAAATATTCTACTCTACATCTACTGTATATTTGGCACCGTGCAGATTTGGTGTAAATTAGTTTTGCTCGAAGGCAAAAGGCAGAGATGTATCAACACATGGAACAACACATCCTTGACTTGAACATAATTACATTATTTCAATTGGTAAATGCATTACATGTCAAAATAAACATACTAAAAGTAAATAATCACAACATGAGATACTGACACAAAAGTTTTTTGTTATCATTACTATTATTACTTGTATTCCTTCAGTGGTTGAGGTAGCAACTGAAACAGAAAAAAAGATGCGGCTGTGGGCAAAGTTGCAGAACAGTTTGTGTTTCAGGTCTCAAGTACATGATGAAATGATCAATGCCAGCTTTACTTTTGCTCTTGTGGATATGGAAGACAGAAGGCTCATTGTGTATTGTTCATGTAAGAATTTTTGTGTTCAAACACAAATTTTTAGAACAAAATGTTCTGTTGTGAAACTAAATCATGCTGCTCCTCCCGGCCGTAAACTATGACTCATCAGATGAGTATACGCACTTTGAGTGATGTTTCTTCTATATTCATCTACACAGTGACCCGTTTCCTGTGCTTTCATCCTGTCTGTGGAGAGGAACACTCTGGTGAAATCACTCTTGAGGCAACACTTTCCTCATCACTCCTTCAAAAATGGTACTTTAAACCACAACATATTCTTGAGCAATTCATTTGACATTCATTCATTTCATGACAATTGATTTACAGCAATCATAGGAAGACACATAGCTCACTTTAATGCTTGGCATTCAAAATCATAGTTATAGCACTCATTTGTCAGTCTACTAAAGAAATACAAAAAGACTTTTAGGCCAGTTCAGTCTCTGTGCATGCACATGATATCTCTTATTGGAAGTGGTGTTAAGCAGCTTTATTCTGAGAGATGGAAATGAAAATAAGATCCACCTGGACAGAGACTTGCATAGCCAAAGTATTGATATGTACGATCCGGATCAGAGCCAGGCTTTCATGGGTCAAGACCTCTGGCTGGGTGAGATAAATTATTTGTGTGTATAATTTTTTCAAAGCAGCACTAACTGAAATGAGTAGGGTATAAGAAAAAAATAAGGCAAGGTTTAACTGAATTTGTGCATTTACTTGTGTGTCAGGCCACAGCAACGACAGTTCCGGGTCAGGGATGGGAAAAAAAAAAAAAAAAAACGTGCACTGTTTCCAGCACGCGGGCTATTTTGCGCACCCTGACGTTAGCAACCTACTAACTGTTCCTATCGTCGGTTTGCTGTGGTGTTAGTCGAATTTGGAGTTACACCAAAATATTTTCCAAGATAGCTAAACGGGTCATCTGTCACAACAGTGTACATCAGAAGAAAAACACTGGAACAGGACAAGCTAAAGGAAAAGTTTGGGCGGGTGGAGTACGTTTAGCTCCGCCGTGGTTGCGCGTGGATTCGCCTGGTAAACATTAATCTGGTAAACCTCTGCTGCTCCCATCACCTTGACTTTCAGTGGACTCGGCAGGTTCCCCTGGAATAAAACGGGTGAGTTATTGTGTACGACCTCCCTTTGAGTTACTGAGTATGTGTTCATCTAAACTGCACGACAGTCGTCGTGCTAATGTGCCCCAAATTCATTAAATGCTAACACCTGTTGCTAACGTCAAAGGCAGTTGCTAACGTAGGCAACGCTAGCGAAAGTGCTAGCTACTTGTGGATGTATCGTTAGCGAACCCTAACGAAAACGCACGTCCGTGTTGTGATTAATTAAACGGTGGGGTTTGGGGATTTTTTTTGATAGAAAACTGTGAATTGAGTCACTCATATCTATGATTGTGAAAGTAAGTTAGACTGATTCGTGAGCTTAACTTTACTGTTGATTCAAAGGAAAAGTTCGAACTAACGATGGTAGCTTGCTAGCTTTGTCAGTGAAGTCAGTTAAGGTTGTATGACAGGTCAGTTTATTGCGTACCTGTGGTCTTCAGAGAGTTTTTAACAAATCAGATGTGAGCATGTTAAAATGGTTAAAAATCACAGATTTTTAAAAAATGTTATTCTCTAAAACGTGATGGGACCATTGGGCATCTGTGGGATGTTGAGTGTTCAATCATTTATTTTTATCACCCAGTAATTATTCCAAGTAACTGTACAAGTTTGATCAAAGCTAACTGATGATTTTGCCAGAGGAGAATGGAAAATTATGACCAAGCAAGTCAGTGGTTGTTGAGTGTATTCATTATTTGAAAATTGAATCAAAATGAAATGAAATGTCTGTCTTAATCTTTTATTATATTTGATCAAACTATGTGAACATGAACAACACAAGCCTGTATGAAAGGGCACTGGTTACTCCAAACAAGCAGAATACACCAAACAAAATCGAATTTAGTATGTTTAAACAAGCAAAATAGTGGTGATTCTTTATTTTTTAACCCTGGTTTTGACTTTGATTGTTGCAGTGTGTGCTGGCTAATCTTTGATTAATACTATCACATAGTTTCATTGTATGCAATTGATTAACAGTGTGAATATTAGTTTCTGTCTTTTCATGTGCTTTGGGCCTCATCTTTTTAGACTTCCCACTGCATCGGCTCACAGCAAGATTTGGTCAAGCTCCTTCATCCCCTGTGAACATTAAACATCAAAATAGACGTTGTGAGTATTTTGGAATATGGCAGCATTTTCCCATCTCCACTTACCAATTTTATTGTGTGTTGGAATTTCAGTGGTTTGTTGTAGGAACCCTAATTCCTACCCAGATTTCAGTACCTATTATAATACTTACTTAATAATAATAATAAGTGATCCAAATGAGTTGAAATGAAAATGGCAAGTAGGGCTGGTTATTGAACATCAGTACTTTTATGGCACCATCAATCCATATAATCATTTTGAATATACACATTTATTTTGAAATTCCCATGGCACACCTGTGTCATTGCTATCCATTTGTATCCAAGTGTATTAGGATGATAAAATTACTGTTTCTGTAAATGCAGTGTGGTGGTTTTGGTGGAAGCGATATCACAGCTACACTAAAAGGACCTTACACTTTAACAAAAAGCGATAGGAATTTAAGTTTAATAATATTGTATGCATGGTGATAGAAATTTTGGCATTTGTTGTGCTCATTTAAGGCATAGATAATGGATGTTTTGTCTAACAAGGTGTTATGTTGCTGCAATTTTTCCATTATGGATAGATAATGTTTGTCTGAAAAAAATTCTTGTTAAGGTTTTGATGGTACCCTGTATGCAACATTAATGTCCTTTGCCTGTAACATGACTGTTTGTGGTGAACTGCACTAGGTGTGTGTGTGTGTGTGTGTGTGTGTGGTTGTTTTTAGAGATGGTAACAGGTGTTTTATACTCATGCTACAATTTTGCTGCATGTGCTACAAAACTATCAATCTCTTTAGCACCAGTGCTATGTGCAAAAAAGTTATCATCCAGGCCTGTTGTGTTTAATATAGGTTTTGTGTGTGTGTGTGTGTGTGCATATTGTGTGCTTTTATGTGTTCCAGATAAGATCCAGTGCTTAGACTGCTGTGTTGATGAAAGGTGATACCATGGGTTGCTGGAATTCATGAAACTGCCAAAATGTCTTCAATCCAAGGACTCCCAACACGAGGATCGGATATAACAGTTCACATAACCAAGGTTCACTTGCATCCCCTTTGTGTGCTTGTGGAGTTCTGGGGAAAATTGATCCAGGATAGAACAGGAGATTATGACTGCCTGGCTAAAGACATTCAGTCTCCTGGAAACAAATTGAAAGAGTTTGAAGGAAATCCTGGTGACCAGTGCTTGGTTCAGATAGATGGTACTTGGTACAGGTCTCGCATAGTCTCAAGAGATGGGTTGAAATACAGTGTGTTTCTCTTTGACAAAGGGATGACATATAGCACCACCACAAGTAAGCTGGCATGGGGTAAAAAAAAGTACTTCCACCTGCCACCTGAAGTGGAATTTTGTGTGCTTGCTAATGTGCTACCATGTTCATTTGAGAACAGATGGTCTCCAGTGGCTCTTGAATTTCTGAAATCTCTCTCCGGAAAGTCTGTGAAGGCACATGTACAAGATGTACTGGTGCCACACAGAACATTTCTCCTGCACATCCCTTGCATATCCAAACAAATGTATGAGATGGGAATTGCCAAGAAGCTGTCTGCAGACATGTTCCAGGACTTTGTTCTGACGTCACTGCAGTCCCATAGTCGTGCTGAAGTGGCTCCAGTGACACAACAGATCTCCACCGGAGCAGGTGAGTGGTTGCACAAGCAGGAGCTCTTCATGTACCCAGAGCTGCCAGCAGGAACTACAGAAGCCGTCATAGTCACAGATGTGACAAGTCCACAGCGGATTTTTTGCCTGTTGAAGGTGTTCTCACAAGAGTTGAAGAAACTCTCAGAGCAAATCACACAGTGCTGTGAAGGCAGGATGACCCATTGCATTGTAGGTCCAGAAATGATTGGGTTTTCATGTGCTGCAAGAGGAAGTGATGGCAGGTGGTACCGCTCTATTCTACAACAAGTATTCCCAACCAACAAAATGGTTGAAGTGTTGAATGTTGACTATGGAACAAAACAGTTCATTCACATGGACAATGTAAGACCACTGGCTGCAGAGTTCTTCAGGATGCCTGTTGTGACTTACATCTGCTCCCTCCATGGAATCATTGACAAAGGGGTTGGATGGACAAAGAGACAGATTGACTACCTCAGGACCCTTCTTCTGCACAAGACAGTGTTTGCCAAATTTGAGTACCAAAGCATCTCTGAGGGTGTTCACTATGTCACACTCTATGGGGATGAAAACACAAACATTAACAACTTGTTTGGTTCCAAGGAGAGCTGTTTGGTGGAATGTGAAAAAACACTTGGGGATTATGCCATCCATAGCAGTGCATATAGCCGCCAGCATCCAGCTCCACAGGAAAGAAATCCAAGAAAGATATTAGCTCCTGGACAGACAGTAGAGGAAAAAGAAGGAAAAGGGACAGTAGAGAAGTTGCCAGCTGAAGACCTCTCTCTCAACTCCTCTCATGTTGCTGTTGTTCAGAATGTAACTGACCCATCAGAGTTTTGGATCCAGACACAGAACTATGCAAAAGAGTTTGATGAACTGATGGATAGTATCTACCATCTGTACAAAGATTCAGTGACTAAAGATGTGGTAAGAAATCCAACTGTTGGGCTCTACTGTGCTGCCAAGGCAGAAGATGGTGATTTCTACAGAGCAACTGTAGCTGAAGTTGGTGGGACAAAAATCAAGGTGTTCTTTGTTGATTACGGAAACACCGAAGTGGTTGACAAGAGTAACATCAGGATCCTTTCTGATGACTTCAAAAAGCTGCCATGCCTAGCATTGAAATGTGCCCTGGCTGGTATCAGGCCGAAAGATGGGTGGTGGAGTCAAAGTGCTTGTGAGTTTTTCATCAAAGCAGTCACAGACAAAACACTAAATGTACATGTGATCGCAAAATTTGATGGTCGCTATGATGTCCACCTAACAGATCCTCAAGCACGGGGAGAAAGAGATCTAACTGCATTGATGTGTAGTTCTGGCCTTGCTGAGAAGGTTGAAACACTGATGCAACCTAAAGCTAAAATGACTGCACAAACTGCTATTTTGCCCTCCACACAAATTCCAGATGCCAGACAGTCAGATGTATACAGAAACAATGGAATGCCTTTCCAGACCATAAACACAGTTGGCCATGCCAGTAATGAGAGACAGTTTCTTACATTCAAGGAGCACATGTTTCCCATTGGAAGTGTCCTTGATGTCAGTGTGTCCCACATCGAAAGCCCAAATGACTTCTGGTGCCAACTAGTACAAAATGCAGGGCACTTGAAATTGCTCATGCATGACATACAGGCTCATTATGCAGGCAGTGAGTTTCAGCCTCTTGTAGAAACAGCTTGTGTTGCACGCCACCCTGATAATGGAATGTGGTACAGAGCCCTTGTAATTCACAAACATGAAACACCTCATGTAGATGTCTTGTTTGTTGACTACGGCCAAACAGAGACCGTCTCTGTCTATGACCTGAGGAGGATCTGCCCAGAATTCCTCACTTTGCATGGCCAAGCTTTTCGATGCAGTCTGATAAACCCTGTTGACCCAACATCTGCCACAAATGAATGGCATGAAAAACAAATTGCAAAGTTCCACAGCTTTGTGGAAACTTCAGCATCTGACTTTGTGATATTGAAGTGCACCATATATGCTGTCATGTACAGTGAGCAGAAGATTGTTTTCAACATTGTGGATCTAGAAACTCCTTTTGAGAGTGTCTCCACCAGTATGATCAATCTAGTCAAAAGTGCACAATTCAAGAAAGGCACTGGGACGATGTTTCGCCTGGACACATACTATTATTCAACGCACAATGTCAAAACTGGAACAGAGGAACAGGTCACAGTGACATGTGTGAACAGTGTCAGTCACTTCTACTGCCAGCTCGAGAGGAATGCTGATGTGATAAAAGATCTCAAGATCAAAGTGAACAATCTCTGTCATCAGCTTGAGTGTGTCAACCTCCCAACAGTCTTTGGATCGTTGTGTTTCGCAAAGTACACTGATGGTCAGTGGTACAGGGGACAGATCAAGGCTACAAAGCCAGCAATTCTGGTTCACTTTGTGGATTATGGTGACACTATTGAGGTGGAAAAGTCTGACTTGCTTCCAATTCCCAAAGAGGCTAATGACATAATGTCTGTGCCTCTACAAGCAATTGTGTGTGGTCTCTCTGATGTCCCTTGTTCCTCTGATGTTCCCAATGAGGTGAACAGCTGGTTTGAGACAAGTGCAACAGAATGTAAATTTCAAGCACTAGTAGTGGCCAGAGAACCTGATGGGAAACTGCTGGTGGAGCTCTATTGTGGAAACACTCAGATTAATTCAAAGATCAAGAGGATGTTTCAGATCAAGAGGCACACAGAAGAGCAGGTTATTTGCCAGGGTCGCAGAGAACATGAGACCTCAGTAAATCATGCACAAAAGATTCGAAAAGCTGTGCCAAAACAAGCTGCAGAAATGAAAGATGACGCTCAAACCATCAAGACAAATTTCTCTGCCCAAAAACCAGCACGTCAAATGAGGGATGCCAACATGAATCTGCAGTCTGCACCAAAGCCTTTGTGGCAAGTTTGTGAAAATGGTCACAAGGTCAAAGCTGCTCCATTAGAGCTGTACAGACCTCCACACCAAAGGCAGTCATGTGGAAAGACACCAAGTAACATAAGAACTGGTTCTGAGCAAGCAGGTGCCAATACCAAACCCAAAAAAGAAAGTCTGCCCACAGAAACTAAGCTCATCAAGTCCAAATCACCTGGCACAGAACCTCTGAAGGAAGGCAGTGTTGAACAGCTCCCTAAACTTGCCAACCTGCCCTCAAAATCTATTACATCAGGTATGGAAGCAGATGTTTATGTCTCACACTGCAACAGCCCATTGAGTTTCTACGTGCAGCTTGTCAGAGAGGAGGATGAAATACTCACCCTTGTGGAAAAGCTCAATGATCCACAGTTCATCCCCCAAACTGACAACATCAAAGACGTGCATCCAGGTGACCTTGTTAAAGCAGAGTTTGCAGAGGATTCCTCATGGTACCGAGCAGTTGTAAGAGAAATCCGCAGTGACAAGATGGCTCTTGTTGAGTTTGTTGATTTTGGAAATACGGCAGTGATGCCAATTTCCAAGATTGGCAGACTCCCTAAATATTTCTTGCAACTTCCCATGTACAGCACACACTGTATGGTGAGTGACACTTCAGCACTTGGAAAAGAGGAAGTGCTGGATCCAGAAGTGATGTCAGCTTACAGAGAAGCCCTCAGTTGTAATGGAGAAAAGATATTCAAGTGCCAGTTTATCAGGCAGTCAGGATCCATGTGGGAAGTCAGTCTTGAAGACAGTAGTGTGAATGGTTCTGAAATTGTGTCAGAGAAACTTGAGCAAGGTGAGGCAAAACCTGCCCAGAACTCTGACGTCAGGCAAGTATCAGAAGATTCACAGAAATGGCTACCGAACTCCTGTTCTCTATCTTACCGCCAACAAGAGTTTTTAGAGGGACAGAAGTTAGAGGTCTACATCGCAACCATAAATGATACTCACAGTGTTTGGTGTCAGCCTGCGGACTCAGAAGAGCTTGATAAAATAACATCACGTGTCTCAGAAGTTGTGGATGATCACAAACACATTGACCCAGGCTCCCTCTCTCCTGGCAGTCCATGTATTGCTCTCTTTTCAGACGACCATCTTTGGTATCGTGCAGAGATCATCAACAAAAATGGAGAGGAGCTATCTGTTTTCTTTGTGGACTATGGAAACATGTCCCAAGTCAGTGTTACAGATGTTAGGAAAATGCCCGCTGACCTGATGAAACCCCCCCCACAGGCCTTTTTGTGTGAGTTTGAAGGCTTTGATGCTTCATGTGGATCCTGGGACAGTGGTGCAGTAGATGAGTTGGCAGCGCTTACAACAGACAAAGTGTTACAGCTGACTGTCACTAGAGTGACAAGGGAAGAAGGAAAAATCAAATGCCTTGTGCAGATGGAATGTGAGGGCCAGGTGATAAATGAGGCAATGAAAACGTGGTGGAAGAGCTCTATGACAGAAAACAAATCTGATGCAGTTGGACTGACCACTTCATGGAACACACCACTGCAATGTGAGCCAACCGTGAAAGAGACTACATTGCCTGAGGATCAACTCAAGTATCCCGAAAGTCAAGAAATGGAAATCCCTGCTGCTTGCCTTTACCCTCAGATAGACCACAGTGAAGAGCAGAGTGTTGGCAAGCTTGTTGACCCTCAAACATCAGAGGAGGTCCCAAAACTAGCAAGTTGCTTGGAGCACAGTAGAAGCTCTGATGATTATCTTCATTCTGAGTCCCCAAAGGAAGTGAGGGATCAGATTTTGTCAGAATGCAATATGACCACTGAACCTGAAATACTGAGCCTGACAGAAACTGTTTCCAGTGAAGGGGTGAACGTAATCCCCACTATGGTGGTCTCTCAAACCAACCTCGAAGACATTTTGCCATGTGATGAAATCACATTACCTCCACTCAGTAACAAAGTTGACCAAGGTAGTTTGACCTTGAACTCTGACAAGAGTGCTGTTGAAACTGACGATGGCACTGAAGAGGAGGGTGCTTCAGTGATGGACACTATTGGACCAGATGACTTAAATTCTCCATTGGATGAGAACCCTACAGAGACCACAAAAGAGTCCGAAATCGGAATGACTGATTTGGATTCTGTGCCTGGAGAGGTGAATGTCCACAGCATGGAAAGCTGCGTTGACATCATACATTTTTCTGGTAAGCAATGCATTTATTCTCCTTTTGTCTTTATTTTTGATTAATAAACAGTAGGATGTATTTCTGTTCATCAAATAATCAGTTAAAAGTAAAGGGATTAGGAAAGTCATTGATATGGAAAGTTGCTGTGAAACAAAATTTTGTACTCTGCTCATATCTTACTTGCTTTGGTCACCTGATCTCAGTTTGTGCTCAGTGATTGTGTGAGTTAGTAATTTTGTGTTTATTGTTGTTTCTTTGCATTTCCAGATCCAAATGAGCAGAGAGAGGACAGCAGGGTTACCATTGCAAGGGATAGTCCTCTCAGAAGTATGACAACAGTGAAAATGGTAAATGTGTGACAGTAACTTTTGACAGAAAACACACACACACATACATACACACACACACACTGCCACTGACCAGTACAAACGGGTAGATAGACTTAATGGATATCTAATTGGGTGCTATGTTCTTCTCAAGGTTCCCCGTGAAGCTGTTTATCCCAGGGAGAGCATGGATCCAGAAACAACTGATAAGATTTCTAAAGACTTAAAGCAGGTACATGAAGTTGTTTGTGTTGCTATTTCCCATTGTACAGTTTACCGAAGAAATAAAATACCTGTTCAATACATGTATTCAAAGATTTGGAATGATTTTGTTAATATTTAGTTGTATGGATGTACATAGTGACATTTGGTCTTTTGATGTTCCATGTTTCAAAAAAGACATTTGGGAGAAACTAGCCATGGAGCGAAATAGTTACGAGAACATAATTTTTGTTCCTCCTCAGTTTTACTTGTGTGTTTGTCATCTTGTAGATTCAGACTGAACCGGTGCTGCCCTCCTCTGTGC
Source organism: Chaetodon auriga (assembly GCF_051107435.1). NCBI lineage: Eukaryota > Metazoa > Chordata > Actinopteri > Chaetodontiformes > Chaetodontidae > Chaetodon > Chaetodon auriga. The sequence continues at coordinate 17,366,757 of NC_135091.1, read as the reverse complement.
CTCCCACGTTTGGTGAGGGATTCCTAATTCTAAACACACAACACTCATACATACATTGCAGGCATTGGATATGACATTTTCTGAAAAAGCGCCTAAGTTTCAAGGCAAGCTATCACATTAGCCTACAACACACTGAAGCTTTAGGCAACCAAAAAGAAGACAGAAAACTTTTGACTGGTACTGTAGGTAAAATTGACTAGCTAAAGTAAGTGTTAAGTGTAATATTGTGTGTTAGGGAATAACTGTGTTTTTATGGTGTGTGACTGTGGTCTTCATAGATGCTCCTACAGAGCAGGAAGTTGAAGCTGGAGATGGTTCCCCAGAAGAAGAAGTGCTGTGTGTTACCACACATGAAGAGGTAATGTTATGGAAATTCAATATTTCGGATGGTGGTTTTGCCAGTGCTGCTTTGTTCCTTTTGTGCAGAGTAAATGGTCAATTTTGAATATTTACTGTACAGATATTTTGAGTGTCTGTGTTTGACAGTTTTACATCATTGACACAGTCTGCATTAGATGAAGCCCTGAGGTCAGTGATGGGTAATTTGTCCTGTTTTAGAATGACTTGGTGGCTGGGGAGGAGACCTTGGCTCATCATGAGGATACATCTTCAGGTTTGATGATCATCTCAGAGTCTTTGATTGTCTAATTGAGTTGTCAATTTAAGCACCCTTCAGGCTCTTTTTTTCTCTTTTGTCTCTATATGTATGTACTGTATGTGCAGTAAAAATGGAGAAATGCAAACTTGAGCATTGTTAGGAACAAACAGTTAAGCAAGTTAACAGTGGTATACTGAGTTATGCTTATTATAATGAAGCATAAATCATTTTAATTTCACTCAGTGCTGCCAGTAAAATAGACTTCTTGGTTTATGTGCTGTTTTTTTCAGTATGCACTTGAAAGCCTTGAGGCAATGCACAGGTTGTGTCTCTAAATCCTCTGTCTTTGTATCTGCAGTCCTGCTAGCTGACACGACCACAGAAGCCAGTGAGCCACTCACCTGCACTGCTCCATCTCAAGATTCGGTAATGGATTTGAACCCACAGAAATCTAAACTCAAACTTCAAAACCTGTCCTGTCTGACATGTGAAATTTGTCTTGATTGCTGTTCAGGGTGATGGAGTTGAAGAGGGGACCTGCTCTGCTGAAGAGGCCTGTTTGACAGGTGACACACTTCAGTGCCTGTGCCAGGCATGCAGTGTGATGACCATTTTATCAATCTTACTACAGCACTGCTTTATAGTAGTTGGCAACATCAGATTTGTTTTTTTTCCCCTTTTACACTGCAGATCCAAATGAACCAAGTGATGACCTCAAAGTCACCAGTGCAAGAGATAATAGTCTCAGCAGTAGGACAGCAGAGGAAATGGTAAATTGCACCATAATGAGTTTCTACATGTGAGGTGTCTGCATCTGCAGTGTTTTTGAACTGGCTTGCAGGCTTTGTAGTGCAGTTGCAGCTCAGGGTGGGTAAATTTAGGGGAATACCGTGAATTCTTATATAAAAGCCGGCATTCACATAAGAGTGGCCATTGTGAGCAAATAAAGGCCATTCAGAAGAACATACCCTAACCCTGTATCATCCACCTCGTGATTCCAGATTTCCACTTTTCCCAACCGATGTTAAATTTGCCATTGGTGAAACTCAGTACTTCCTGTAGATGTTTCACTTTAAAAACTTCTCAGTAATGGAAGGCTGGAATACTTTCAACATGAGAAATCTGCCAGAAGTCAACATTGATCAGGAAAAATGGAAGAGGACTGGAATTAATTAGTGAATGAAAATGGCATTTTAGTTTTGGAGAAGAGAAACTGAGATCATTGGTGCTGTGTGGGAAAATGTAATTTATCAAGACCGCAACCTCTTATACTATCTCATTAAAGGCCTGGTTCTCTCTGCCAGTGTGCTGCTGTTGTATGTGAAGTGCTACACATAAGAGTACTGTTATTTTGATTATGTTTCAAGTTTCCTTTCTTTACATTAAAATAGTGCAATTATTTCATTTTTAGGTCCAAAATGAATCACAGCTTTCTTGTGGGGAGCTTCCTCATGAACAGTTAATTGGTGAGTCATCTCTAACACAACATACACAATACACCATAATTACTGCAGGCTTAGATTCCAAAGTAAATGATAAAATATGAGGTGACAGTCGTTTGAGGCAAGCTAAATGGAGGCGTGTCATTTAACACTGGGCATTTACACAGACCAGTGGTTATTACCACTAGCTCCAAAGCTCCTCATTGGCCTGGTCTACAGACCGTTCATGATTGGTCTTGTTGGTCCTGACTTGCTGTTTATGTCCTGCTGTGTTCTCACATTGCCTGCAGTGTGCTGTGGTGAGACAGATACGGAGGATTGTTGAATTGAACACATTTTGGGCTTTTCCACATTCCTCTCAGATCTGTTTCCATTCTATATTTCATTGAAGCTGGTTGTTGCCACATGCAGTATTTATGTCACCTGCTTCTGTGTTTGCAGCTCTGCCATCTGACTCTGAGCCACAAGCCTCCACAGTTCCCTGTCCAGATTTGGTAATAGACATCAATCAACACAGTTCTAAAATTAAACTCCAAAGCATCACATCACTGACAGTGTCTTTGTTGCTTTTTAGAGTGACCTAATTGAAGAGATGACCTGTCTCATTGGAGAGGTTTCTCTGTCAGACGTCTGCAGAGGTATCAGACTTGATGAACAACACAATGTGCCAGCCCTGCATTGTGATTTATGGTGTAAAAGAATTGTATTAGCTGCCAGACTAGCCTGCTCTCCATTACCACTGATCTTGATTTTCTCAAGGACATGAATACCATACTCTGCTGGTGTGTAAGCCTTCCTATACTGATTCCTCCTTGTTCTTTCAGACCCACAACAACAAGCTGAAATGGAGGCCAATGAGCAGCTGGTGCACACCTCGCCTGAACATAAAGAGGTAACTGTGTGATAATGGTGCCTTTTGATTCTAATATAAGTCCTCAGGGTTGACGTCCAAATGTGTATATATGCTTGCTTAAGGTATTAAATGGACAGTTTAGTTCAGACATAAGTAGCTGTAGAATCAGTGACATTACATAAGGTTAAACCTGAATAGATGCTACCTGGAGTACTAATAGAAACCAGGATACAGTGGCTTTGCTTATACAGAACATAGTGGCTGCAAACCTGGACACCGTGTTACCAGGTTTCTCATGTACCATGTAAGTAATGTTATACCCGATAAGATTAAAACCAGGGTACTGTTTTTTTCTGATGACTTCCAGGATTTCAGTGATGGTGTGCTTGAGGAAGAGAAGCCATCTTCTGCTGATGACAGTTTTGGTAAGTGATGATATGAAGAATTGATCTAAAAATGATCTCAGTTTTGCAAAAATAAAACTGAAATGGAACAATTTAAAATGAAGTAGTCATCGGATGCATCAAGTAATATGATCATAGACTTCCTGTCATCTGTTCTCTAGTTGCTTTAAAGCGCTGTTCATTCTAATCTTCACTACTTGCAAGTTTCCTTTGCAGGACTTTATGTACAATCTGTTGTGTGTTGCATGCACCACAAAATCACCAAACAAGGATATGTTTTCCCTTTTTTAGAGGCCCAGCTGACACAGATAACGCACCTCTCTCTGATCGTCAATGATGGTTCTGCTGATGTTGTGCCTGTTGAGCAAGAGCCAGAGGAGTAACCACCTCCTGTTTCCTTCATGTGTCTTTATCAGACATCTGAAACGGAAAGTGCACCTTTTAAGTTATATCGAACAGGTTCAAGTTTTCTTTCTTTGTTGTGTTCGTTCTCCTGGCATTCTTGATTTGTTGGATTGACCCCACGGTTCATGTTTATTTTTGGCCCAGTGGCTGATGTGTTACAGATTTGTTTCAGGGGATCTGTTCTGATAAAAATGCTGCGTCATTCTTTGGAAAAGTACCGAAAGTTTTGTTGAATTTCATAATAAGTTGAGTGGTTGTCAGTGAAATGCAGCGGTTTCAATAGATTTTTCTGTATTTTGTGTGGATGCATGCATGTGTTGGAAAAATATTTATGTTGGCAAAATAAATATTTGAGATCTGTGGAGATGAGTCATGGTTGTCCCTGTTAGGCCCTCAGGATGTCCATTTCAGATGAATCAGAAGATGGTTTGAATGGGTGAGATCTGGTGTCTGTCAAAGCAATGCCAGCACTTTCACTTTGTACAAATGTCACCTGAATGACCAGATTTGGTTCATACTTGCTTCACACTGTGACACTACACAGTTGTTTATCAGTGAAAAGCATGAACAGGATTATAGCTTGCTTAGGTCATTTATGGCGTTGATTGTTTTTAAAAAAATGCCATCTTTTCTCAGAATGACGAGGGCAGTTGTTCGTAGTGCGCCTCAGGAGTTCACGCAAACATGTTCACAAGCTTACGTTTAAGCCATTTCTAAGCTCGTAGCATTAAGGGCTTTACAACGTGAGTAAGCAGACCAGGATGATCAAGCCACTTAAAGACTGACACCAAATAGATTTGTATACAAACCAGATTTATTGAGTTTCAGTTGTGTATAAATGGCAGGTATTTCAGACAGTAAGTGTAGAAAGATAGAAGGCTGTTACATGTTACTGACTGGATGCACAGTACAGAGTTATGCCTCATGGTATCTAAATGCCACCTTGTAGTGTTTGGATTCTTCTAATGATGTTGACTTGCTTATGTGGCCATGTCCTGTTGAATCAGCATGGATACATTTAGTTTGCTCTCTTGGTTAATAATTAAAATCATACTTCAGTCCTCTTTTTTTTTTTTCAACAATGCCCATCCCGAGCCGATTGGTCGGATCCGATTCTCATTATAGGCCTCGTCACATAATCACACTGCAATCATAGTGTAGCTCGCCTCTGCTTGAAAGTCATATATCCAAAGAGACGTTCAGTATTTGTGTGAAATAACATTTTCTCGGTCGGCTTTATGTACACTCAAAGATGAAAATGATGAAAACAATTTCTCTCAGAAATTGCTGGTAATGGTGAAGATTTCACCGACAGTAAAACGAGGAAGTGTTCAGCTGCTCGTACGCAACATTCAGGCCTCATGAAACAAACGCTGGTCCACTGAGTGAGTGTTTTACCTGTCGAGAAAAACCAATCTTTCCTGCGGGTGAGGTAGAGATTATCTTTCCTATCCATGACTACTCCAGAATGTTACTCTGAAAGGCCGCACAGGCCTGCCTTGACATTTGGGGTCCCACGCTCCAGGTGGAATCATTCATCTCACAGTCCCTGGTATTTTTGCTGTAGCATATTAGGCAGTTCAGATGGCAGACTGCAGCACAGTAACATTCGTTCCTTGAATGAGGTTTTCATCTTGCCCATCAATGAGAGGGTCCCACTGGTTGAAGTTCCTCTCCAGACCTGCAAAATCCAACAAGACTTTTAGCATCTTCCAGAAGTGCAGCGGAACACTTTAAAGATTCAGGAGGGCGAGCACTTTCTGCTCTTACCAAGATGGCGTTGCAGGAAGGCTAGTGTTGCTTTGTTGGAGAGGTCTATGGCGAGCTCGGGGTCGATCTCTCCCTTCAGCTTCATCAGCTTCCCGATCCAGTTGCCCGTCAGGAAGGTGAAGTCTGGGAAGCTCTGGTGGACTGTGCCTCTGATGAAGGAATGCAGTGGAAAGATTTACACAATCAACGGGACTGAACAGACTGAACGCGTTATCCCGACGTCAGCTCTGTCTGTCATACCTGATGGTGATCATTTTCCTCTGTATGACAGCAGAGTCCAGCTTCCTCATGCGGCTGATGTTCCCCGCCCACTGGAACTTCTCTGAGTTGATGAAGAAGATGGGCTGCTTCACCCGAGGAAAGATCTCATCGTCTAAAGGGAACATCCAGGCGTCCAGCGCGATGCCACACCTGATTGAAAAGAGCCAAGAGTTTCCAGGACATATCAATACCTAGATCAAAGATTGGGTGTTGGCTGAAATTCTGATACTACTGTCATATGGTATTCTTCTAGATTTCATACTGACACCAAAATTCTGTACTTCTGTGAATTTATAATCTTAAAAATAAACAACTCATATGTTGTATCATAGGACTGCTCCTCCAAAACAAGCAGACATGCTGATGGATGGATGTTCATTGTAAATCCACATACTTGAACTTAACCTCTTTGCACAAAGCTTCAATCACTGTCGCTCCCCCGAAGGAATGCCCCATGGCTGCTGTCCTACACAGATCCATGGAGTTCTGTTAGCCAGGAGACAAGAGGACATGTCATTAAAGGAGGGAAGAAAAAGAAACAATAGATTCACCACCATGGGAATGAGAGTAGAACTATAACTGACCACAGCTTCTCTGTTGAGGATTTTTGAGTAACTGCTATGACTTTGCCATGTTGACAATACAAATTCAGTGTATAGCAAAATGTGCTCAAAATATTATAGAAATACACTCTTATCAGAAGTTGTTTTTCCAGTTTGACTTTCTTTTTTCTCTCCAGCTTGTATCATCATCCACATAATTCCTGTCTTGCTGTGAACTCTGTACTTTGTTTGGTTACTACATCTCATGCTCTGCTGTTTCTCATTTCAAAAGAAACTCACGATGTCTCAAACTGGACCACAAATCTCAAACGTTCGTGCGGAGGTTACCTCCAATGTTGTCCAGTCAAACTGTGTGTGCAAAACATTTTGCACTGGTATCCCTGAGTTGATATCAGTGAGCTTATCCAGAGCCAGAATGCATTCATCTGCTCTCTGTTTCACCTGGGAGTGAAGCCAAAGAGACACACAGGAGAAAAGGAAAAAGCACACACTGAATACAGCTACAGCTTCCCACAAAGCCGTTCAAATACACACTGTGATGAAGTGCCGTAAACAATACAGATAGCACAGATGAAATACCAAGATAAAACATCTATAATGTGAGAGTTGAGCCATATCGCATAAAGATCTGAGTGAAGAAACAAGGATGTGGTTTGATGTGCACAAACCATGCAGCATGTTGTTTAGTCAGTGTAAAGTTCAGATGTTGTGCAATCCAGCTGCTGTCAATTCCAAACCCGCACTGCTTAACAGAGGAATAACGTCTCCACCTCCACCTTTCGCACAGTGACTCCACTCAAACGTGCCGCTTTTGTCACGTCACATGGACTTTACCTGTTTATTTCTGAGAGGGAATTCGGTCTCTCCATGCTGCAGAGGTCTGTAGTACATCCACTCGGTGACCAAGGTGTCCTGGGCTGAGGCAGATGTTTTAGGCACATTCTCGTTCGCCTTCTCTGAGTCCGTCTTCTCACGAAAATAATACGTAGCCGAGGCTGACTGGTCTCTGCAGAACAGAGAAACAGACTGATGATGAATTAGGAGTAAAAAGCTACAACCTGGCTATGATTTTAATGCATTCGATCATAGTCATTTAACAAGAGGCAGCTTGACACGTTTCTCTACAGTGCAAACACAGCATGTTTAAAGTGGCCTTATTGAAGCTGCTGTTTCTAGTTATAAGCCGATTTTATTGTCTTCACTTCTCTTGTTTGTAGTTCTGCTTTCATCTCGTGTTGTATTAAGTGTTATTCCAGAGGACCGCAATGGAAATAAACCTCCAGGCTTTACTGTGTTTCCATTCTCAGTGTTTTTTAATGCATGTAATGACTGCGGTGCGGTGTCACAAGTGTTTTTAATCATCAAATAAATTCATTTGAAATAACAGATGAATAATGTCATCATGTTTCAAGTGAATAAGAACAAAAAGTACAGTTTCTAGGATCACTTATCTAATAAATGAACGGTGATAAGGAACTTGGTTTCAGCTCAAAATAACATGGTTTCCAAAGGGGACTTCTTCATGTGTGTTTTGGTGAGACGCTAAGCAAAATAATTTGGCAGCGTGACAAAAGCGCCACAGACTGAGCGGCTGCATTGACCTGTGACCATCGACACAGGCATGTGAAACAAAGTCTGCCTCCTGTCACGGCTATAAAACCACGCCGCAACACTGCCACATGCTTTTTTTCCCCCTGTGGCTTTAGCTGTTAACCACCTGCTAAAATTCAGTGGAATACCACTTCAGTCCACACGAGTGACACACTAACTGTGGCCATTATGTTCATCTCCATATGGTCCCCTTGTCTCTATCTATACTGAAAAGAAATGTGATGACCTCGTTCGTACTATTGTCTGCACACCCTTTCCACTCCTACTCCACAGATAAACAGACAGCCGCTTGCAGAAGAGACTGTTATTGTTGGCTTGGCTGACGTTCAACTAGAATTTCCTCCAACTGACACATGGCCTGAGTTTCACACTGTCAGTGTGAGAGCTTGATTCTCAGTTTAATGAAAGAAACCCTGACATCAACATGAGGACTACACATCAGTTAAAAGTGTGTTGAATAAAAAAATCTCATACCTGTGTTCCACGGACACCACAATGAAGCCCTGTGAGGCCAATTCTGCACATATAGCTGAATACAAAGTCCTGGGAAAGACCAAGGAAATGTCAATTACACCATCTGTAGCACAACATCCAGTTCATAATGAGTAAATGCCAAAGTGGTGTTCAAACGTACCTAAAGGCTCCAAGGCCATGGGAGAAGATAACTACAGGACACTTTCCATTTGATTTAAACGGAGCGTCCAAGTAGGCCGGGATCTTAAAGGACCCTGCAATGAACAAACGACACCAACAGAAGCTTCAACAGAGTTTTTGTACACTTTTGCTAGTTAACAAATAAAGAAACAGACTTTCCCACCGTTCAGTCAAAGGCTGGCTCCCACACACCTTTACAGTGTGAACATTAACTTGCAGATTTGAAGCTTATCAGGGTAAAGTACACACTTTCTTTCACTGTTGTCAGAGCTATTATTTGATTGTGGTAATGTTGTTGAGAGTGCAGACTGATTTCATGAGCCTTCCCTGGATTATAATGGATCAATAACACTACTCTGATGAAAAAGCGATGTGAAACAAGCAAGTCACATTTAAAAAAAACAAGCTAAAACACCAGCAGCAATATAAACTACGTGACATTTGTCATAAATTACCCAAAACATGCAAAAAAAAAACCCCCAGCATGCACTTGTATAAATCACTTGAAATGTTTTGCATATGACTGACAGAAGTGAATTTACCAAAGAGGTAGTTGAAAATCCTTTCACTGAGAGTCCTGTTGATTTTCATGAAGTCTGCCAGGCCATTGAAATACTCCCTGCAGGGAACCCAGTCTGGTTTGTCAGCTTTTTCAACTTCTTGGCATGGATAGTAAAGCCGGAAGAAGGTGCCCTGTGAAAGTCACAGACACAGGAGCTCACACACTGCGGCACGCAGACACTGCTGTCTACTTCTATGTCATTTCTTTTGGGAAGGAAAGTCAGCATCTCCTCTGGGATGACATGTGTGGTTCTGCTCGTACCTGTGCTGTGTGGTCCATCATGAAATCAGTGCATCCCACAGCATTTGGGCCCTTAGGTGGAGGGATCCCAAGATGATTACTGCAGGCGCTGCCCATGGCGAACAAACCGAGCTCGTACCTCCTCTGCTCTGTCCGACACAGACACACTTATTTGATCAAATACTCAGGACATTATCAAAATGCTCAGTGTCTTTTTTTTTTTACTCTACAACATCAGCGTTACTCTGCCTTCATTAATGTATAAGTAGTGACTTGATTGACTGGTGGCTAATAAGACAAGAAAGAACAGAAGTTAGCTATTACTATTTAACTTCACCAGGTGTAACTGAGTACGTGCGGAGCGTCGAGTTTACCGTCGCCTTCACCATGTCGTAGCTGTACAGGACATCAGTGTATTTCCGCTATCAATATAAACGTGGCGTTTGAACCCCTACCTGTCCGTGCCCACTCGTAAATCCTCTTGACTAATGACTGTACAAATCCTCCATGAGAAAACATCGACCTCAGTGGTGTCACAACAAGCGAGCTAACCTCAATATCGCCTGGTTAGCTGTTAGCCACAAAAACGCGCATGGAGATATGTAAGAAAAAAAAAAAAAAAAAAAAAAAAAAAAAGGCCTACCGGGGATACAGAAGTAGCTGTGTGCCAATGATACTACATCAGTTTCGCAACATTGCCACGGAACTCACGTTACTCATGTCACTTTCTCGAAATTAATCCACCGGTGTGAGGCACTTCGGGTGGTTTGACAGGTCGTTAGTGTTACAGCTAGCTAGCCGCTGCTAGCGTGGGAGGGGGCTAAACCAGAGTAATGAATGTCAACTGTTACTTCACTGTCCCGTGGCAGTCGCCCCGCGCTGTGGCTGCCTAAAAACGTGCCTCAACTTGAATTTAACACAACTTCATATGATATTTACAACAAATAGGTTAACTCCACACAGCTCATATTATCATCACAATTAAAGTCTCTCTACATCCGTCCTCCAGAGACCCTTTTAAAACCGGTTGAACTGCTCTATTTACGGCTCTGGTCAGAGCCTGCGGATCTGATTGACAGTCCTGCAGTCTATGGGCACGTGCATTTGTTGACAACAATTATTGACGCTTTGATTGATATTTTTACTAATATTTTGTGAGACACCGTGATTTTTTCAGGGCCGTCACAAGCAAACAAATACGTGTTGTTTTGTTCGGTGTTTGGTGCGTTTGACTTTAAGAATAAGATATTTACTGTCACTTAAGACACACTCCATCTCTGTAGAGGGCAGTAGAGGGAAACAGTGGTGGAAACAGTGCGAGCGGAGTCGTGAAAACCTCTGTAGAAGGATGCAATGTTAGCATAGCCGACTACCGATAAACTAATTTATCAGTCGTTGCTAGTGTTGAAAATGAAATTGGTGAGTAATAATGGCGTTATTAATGCAGCCAAGTCAACCGGCAGCTGTCTATGATAATGCGTCACTAAATGTTTCAGGTTATGTGTAGTTATAACAACCCTGTTAGCTTAGCAGCTAATAGCCAATTGCTAATATAGCTAATTGTCTCATCCACTGTGGCTAACGTGAGCTCTGCAGCTAAAAGCTAGGTTATGTATGAAAATAAAGCCAGTTGGTTAATCTGATGCTGGTAAATGGAGCATTCAGTTCTTACAGTGAGACTAACTGTGGAGCTGTGCGTGCGTTTTTCCACAGATCTACAGACTGACAGTATCTCCTGACTGGACTGAATGTCATGTGCTGTTTATCTGTCAGCTGTATCTGTCATGCATTGTGTTGCTGGCACACAGTGTTGTTGTTGTTTTTCCACGTCTGTCTAATGCGTGACGTTCCTTCCATGTCTTTCAGTATTGTCTGTCTGGTCATCCTACATTGCCTTGCAATGTCCTCAAGTTCAAATCCACCACCATCATGTTGGACTGTGGGCTGGACACAACCTCTGCCCTCAACTTCCTGCCCCTTCCTCTCGTACACAGGTGAGCCACTGGAATCAGTGGTACTGCTTTTATTCATTCATTCACTTATGGGTGGCAGAGTTGCCATTGCTCATTGCATCATGATGAGTTTTTCTGTTTGTTCTTTTTCAGCCCTAGACTCTCCAAGCTACCTGGTTGGGTCTCTAAGGATGGAACATTAAACCTGGAAAAAGTATGAGAAGCAGTTTTTGCTGCATTTAACTAATTCAGCTTTTAATCTGCATCTCAACTTCAACACTTGTTTGGTTGTTGATTTGCTTCTCTTTCTGTCTACACCTAAAAGTGTAAACCTAATAAAATTTGTCTGTGACAAAGGGCTTCAAAAGACTATTTCTGACCATCTTTCCAGGAGCTGAAGGAATGTGCAGGAAGAGTGTTTGTTGACTCACAGCCAGAGTTCTGTCTTCCTGAGGTAGACTAAACCACCCAGCCACCACACATACAGTATCTTCAGCTAAAGGGCATTTCTTATGTCTTGCTAAAAACATCAGTCAAGTACTTCAAATGAATGACTTTGCTGAAGGAAATTATAATGGAAATGCAAACAAATGCTTTACTTTGAATAATAAGGCATCGGAATAAACTATTTCCCATTTATATTGGCCACAGAGAGAACTGCTGGATCTATCTACCATTGATGTCATCCTGATCTCCAACTACCACTGTATGATGGCCCTGCCCTACATCACTGAACACACAGGCTTCACTGGGACAGTGTACGCCACAGAACCCACCCTGCAGATTGGCAGGTAAGGAGATACAAGGGAAGAAATCTTAATCAGCCTGTTTTTATATTCATTTAGAGGAAAATATTCATGTTATTTTGTAAAAAGAGATTGTGTAAATTTAGTATTTCTAAGTTTGAAGAAAAATGTCATCTCAGGAACAAAAAAATATATATATATATTATTTTCCTCAGACTGTTGATGGAGGAACTGGTCAACTTCATGGAGAGAGTTCCTAAAGCCCAGTCTGCCACCTGCTGGAAAAACAAAGAAATACAAAGGTACATAAACTAATGTAGAGAAAAAGTTTCTAAGATGATCATGCAGTTTTATTTATTTTACTTTCAGTTACCTTTCAGTGGCATTTAACATGACGCAAAATGATATGAATGAAACCATGCTTTTATTATATCAGGATGCTCCCTGGGCCTCTGAAGGATGTGGTAGATGTGTGGACGTGGAAGCGATGCTACAGCATGGTGGAGGTCAACTCTGCCCTCAGCAAAGTGCAGCTTGTGGGCTACTCACAGAAAGTGGTAAGAACCTCTTTTCTGCTGCGCTGTGTGCACAGGCATACGCCCCACAAACACAATACTGACTGTGACAACGTTTCCTTTCTCCAGGAGCTGTTTGGAGCTGTGCAAGTCTCCCCCTTAAGCTCTGGTTACTCATTGGGCAGCTCCAACTGGATCATCCAGTCTCATCATGAGAAAGTTTCCTATGTGTCTGGTTCATCCCTCCTCACCACACATCCACAGGTAAGTCAACAATTCTTAAGCTGGAGAAAATTACACATGGGGCCTGAGGAAGACCTGCAATGATCAAGAATGCGATACGAATGTTTGACTTGACCTCAGGTGTATGTTTGTAAAATGCATTTAAAATTAACATGCAAGAGTCTTAAAAGCTCTCCAAACAGAAAAGAGCAAACTCTCTTGTTGGATTTCAGTTTTCTGTTAGTCATGGTGGTAGAAAATGGGGAAAACAAGCTCTTTTGTTTATTCCAGGATGCACTTTATAACACACAAGGGATACATTGACAATGTTGTTTACTGATGACTTGTTTCAGTCATTTAAAGAGTGTTTTATTGTTGTAAGGGTCTGTCTGGCCTCCCTGTCCAATAGAGGAATAAGACAGACCTTGAACAGAGAGCTTTTGTCCAGTCAGGTCAGGAAAGTGATCTGTCAGTGTGTTTTTGTCAGAGAAAGCTGGAAGTGAGAGAACTTAGAGGTGTAATACGAACCGAGTGCAACATAGCCAGGCTTTCTTTTACGTGAGCAGAGTCGACAAAACCTAAAACCCCAGTGAGAGATAATGGGTATCATGACAGTGGTTATCAACTTCTCTTTGTTAGTCCAGGTTTTCTTCACCAGATTCTGTCAGCCTTCCCGTACAAGGGGCCCCCTCAGTGCTTACACTTTATTTCTAATGAGTTGACTGCACATGGTCAAGCTCCTTAACTTTAAACTTGATCCAGGATATTAAAACATGACATAGGAATTGCACTTAGGTCTGACACTGTCCCACAGTGAAGGATAAGTGGAAATCACTTTAGTTTTTGGCCAAGTCAGCATAAGATGAATTTCATTGATTGAATATTATCTGTGATGTTACCAATAGAATAATCAGTTTTCCAGAGGGTGTTCTGTTAGCCTTCATCACTCTTTTAGCGTATGGATGATTTACTGTAACATCTAAAGTGTTGATATTGCCTGAAGGAAACAGGGAAAAAAAAATGATTTTCTTGTCCTTTAATAAAGCTCACCGGAGCGTTTTCACAAGGCTGGTGATAATTTGAAGTATCTTAACCTCTCTCTCTCTCTCTCTCTCTCTCTCTCTCTCTCTCTCCCTCTCTCTCTCTCTCTCTCTCTCTCTCTCTCTCTCAGCCCATGGACCAAAGCTCCCTTAAGAACAGTGATGTTCTGATTCTGACAGGCCTCACCCAGATGCCCACCGCCAACCCAGATGGCATGCTGGGAGAATTCTGCAGCAACCTTGGTAGGTTTCAGTGTAGTGGATAATCTTAAATGTCTGGCTAGAGGTTCTTGATTCAAATTCTTTGTTGTTGTATATATAAAAGCTTTTGTCAGTAAATACCTGTTATTTAATTTGTCATACTTCCCTGAAGCTTAGTTTAAAGTGACCGGGGAATCGTATTGTCTCTGTCTTTGTTGAATCAGTGATGTAAGTGTTTATTATTCATCTGTGCCTGCAGCCATGACCATTCGAGCAGGAGGCAACGTTCTAGTGCCGTGCTACTCCTCAGGAGTGATCTATGACCTGCTGGAGTGTCTGTACCAGTTCATTGAGAGCGCCAACCTGGGGACCACGCCCTTCTACTTCATCTCACCTGTCGCCAACAGCTCGCTGGAGTTCTCTCAGATCTTTGCTGAGTGGTGAGGAGCTGTCCGTTATTTTCCGATCTGTCGTTGTGCAATACGCATCCATTAAAATGTGACTTTTTGTTTGCTTCTGTTTGCAAAGTGTTGCTCAAGAGAGCTCAATGTTTGGCCTGTGATTCATTATACATTCAAAACGGTGCAGATGCAACAGCCAGTGTTAGTGTCGAAGTCAAACATTTACTGTCGCTGACTGCAGCAGTGCAGTGTCTGCTGAGTCCATTTTCTGACAGAATGGTGCATTGCAGCAAACAAAAGTCATCTCTATGAAACAGCTGTGTTTTTTTTTTTACTTGATTTTAATGTGAGTTTAAGACGTGTAAATGCAGTCAAAAACGAACAATGCTTGTTTACAGCTGCAATACTGCGCTTGTTCTCAGACACCTGCTGATTGTTCTCCAGGATTATTTTGTGATATTCTCATTCTAGGCTTTGCCACAACAAGCAGTCAAAGGTGTATCTCCCAGAGCCTCCATTCCCTCATGCAGAGGTGAGTCCTGCTGCTGTGCCTCCTGCTAGTGCAGAACAATGCTGCGTTCCTGAGATAGTGGATGGCTGTAACTCCTGATTATCTGCTCGCAAATGACCACTGAAGCCAGTCAAAAGCCTGGAGAAGGTTTCTGAAACCACATGCAGTTATCAGACATCAGTACGTGACAGTGTCTATGTTTACATGCACAAAATGTTACCCCTATTTTCCCTTATTCCGAGAAGGAATAAGTAGTCCTATTAAGCTGTTTACATGGTGATGAAAATGGATGTTTCACTAATGTCCTCATTGACACGCAGCCGTGCACACCCTGATTAATGAACCCACTGCAGCTCCCTCCCTCAGTCGTTCAAAGGTCAGCACTGCGATATTTGTGCATATCCTGTTGATAATAATCCTTCTGATCAGAAGTGTGGGCTTGTCTTATGTGCATGCATCTCTAGCCCAGCCTTGTAAACTGTTGGTTAGGTAGTTTGTGTACAACACACAGAGCTGACCGCAAACAGGCGAGAGGCCGTGTATCTCAAACACCAACTGAGCTGCATATTCTGAATGTGCTGCATACATGTACAAAGAAAGCTCCTAAAACAAAAAGTAATATTAACATATCCTGCATGTCTTCATTGGAATTCAGAAAATCCAATCAAAATATGCTCTTTCAATGACCCCTGTAAAATATCATCATATTTGTAATAACAGTGGAATATTAGTGGACATGTAAATAAAGTCACTGTTTGCTGTAAACGCCACCAATTACATGTCAAAATCCAGTGAGATACCAGTGTGGAAAGTATGTTTTCGTTTACATTCTAGGTTGATCAGGAGACAGTGTTTTACATTAGAGAAATCAGGAACTCTGTAGCCAGGAATCACTTGAAATATTTTTCTCCATCCATATTTTTGGCTCAAACTGACAATGAGCAACACTTGATGCTGAGCACTGTCAGAGTGGACAGCAGCAGAGGATCTTCACACCTTCTCCTTCATGTACCGCTCCTGGCCAGACCAGCCACGAGTGTTTTAATGGTGTTTTGAGCTGGTGAGTGAAAGTGCAGGACACAGTAATGTCGACTGCTCCCTTACAATTCCTGCATTGTTGTTTCAGCTCATCCAAACCAACAAGCTGAAGCACTACCCCAGCATTCATGGAGACTTCAGCAGCGAGTTCCGTCAGCCGTGCGTGGTGTTCACAGGTCACCCGTCTCTGCGCTTCGGGGACGTGGTTCACTTCATGGAGCTGTGGGGCAAATCCAGCCTCAACACCATCATCTTCACGGGTAACTCTTAACTGTATTACAAGCACCTCTCTATCATTTGCTAGATATGACTGAAAAGATGCCGTCCTGTTAGTATAAAGCAAAAGCTATGTGTCTAAAAGCCTCTTTGACTTCTCTTTCTTGACACCAGAGCCAGACTTTTCTTACCTGGATGCTCTGGCTCCCTACCAGCCACTGGCTATGAAGTGTGTTTACTGTCCCATTGACACACGGCTCAACTTCCACCAAGTATCCAAGCTGCTCAAAGAGGTCCAGGTATGGCCAACACCTGTTACCATCCCATTCATAAATACAGCAAATGTACTATGAGCACGACCTTTTAACGGTGGCTGTTAGAGAAGTAAGCAGGAAGTGGATTGCACCTACATGAACTGATTTTATAAGCTTGAGTTTATAGAGAGAAATTTCTTTTTATTTTTGTTATGCTAGTAGCTTGGCTCTAAGAATGGCGAGGCCGGTCTGTTGAGCATTCCAGGGACACAACACCAAATGTAAACGAAAACATGGCTGACGGTGACAAACGCATTCTGTTTGTTTGACAAGCGCACGCACAGTTGAACTGTCTGCAGTGCAGCTTCCTTGCATACATAGAGGAAACAGAGGACGATGACACATGAAGGAAGACGCCATTAAACATTTGAATATGTGAATATCCCATTTGCTAATACAAACACTGTAGTCTACACGTGCATCCTATGATTGACATGTGCAGAAGAAGAAATGAATTTACTTTATGTTGCCTTTTAGCAGCTAGTTTACATTTACTGTCTGCCCTTCCATGGGTGCTGCCATTGTTGTGTGATGTCACATCTGCAGCATTAGTCGTTTTCTTCATTTCAAAGCATCTGGTTGTTTCTTCTGAGGAAGCAGCAGTGGAGTTTAACTGACTGACCGTGTAGTCTGTTTACCTTCACTAAAAGCAGGCTCAGTCTAGAACATGGTGTCAGCACGTTCGGTACCTCAAAGGACCCTTCCAGCCTCCAGGGTTTGACCACTGACTCATGTATTTGCGTCCTGCAGCCGCTCCATGTGGTGTGTCCAGAGCAGTACACACAGCCTCCACTGACCCAGTCCCACCGCTCTGATCTGATGCTGGAGCTGCAGCCCCCTCCCATGCCCTACAGACGCTGCTCTGTCCTCAACTTGCCCTTCAGACGCCGATATGAGCGCATCTACATACTGCCTGAGGTGAGTCACATGAATATATTCTTCCTCAAGTTGTCTGGTTAAAAGGAAGCTAACAGACTGACAATGTTGAATAAAAGATAAAATCAGTACGTTTGGAAACAGCTGGTGAGTGCATACTTTAAAGTCTCTCATGTGTGGGCAGGAGACAATGACATATGGTGTATAAAAAGCTGTCAGAATTAAAGAGAAGATTGGATTATGGAAATGCTCCTGCCTGAGAACAGGTGGCCAATTTTCTAGTCTAAAAGTCAGATTCTTCTGTTCCTAGCTGGCCAACTCCCTGGTGCCCTCTGAGATTAAACCTGGCATCTCCCTGGCAACAGTGTCTGCAGTGCTGCACTCCAAGGACAACAAACATACACTGCAGGTGAGTGTGTGCATCTTGTGAATTTTTAACACAAAATAGGTACATGACTGTGCAAATACGGACGCCATTAGCTTAGCTGCAGTGACTTCAATTGAAGTTTTTCCTCTCCTTTGTTGCCAGTCGGTGCCCAAACCCCCTCCAGTGCCCCCCAGCAAGAAGAGGAAGCGGGTCCTGGAGGAGCCTCCAGTCATGCTGACCCCCAAACCCCTGCTGAGTGGAGCCGTGCCTCTGGAAGCTTTCCTGGCCACATTACAAAAGGTGTGAAAGCTGCAGACAACCGTGGGAACCTCAGTATTGTTTTTCTAATAGCCATCAGTTGGCATTTTCCCCTGTTTTTTTACTAGATGGATGTTTTGCCTGACACAAATATTCATTTCACACAGGCCTTTCGCAGTCTTGCATCCACATCTAGAAAATCTGCATTTCTCTCCTCCCCCCTATAGCACGGCATTACAGAGGTCAAAGTGGAGGAGACGGCAGACGGACACATCCTGCACCTGCAGGCGGAGGACACTCTGATTCAGCTGGAGGAGGATGGGACGCACATCGTCTGCGACAACAACGAGCCGCTGCGTACCTCACTGAGAGACCTGGTGCTGCGCTTCCTGCAGAAACTCTGACCTGGAGCCTCTTTGCACCTCCTTGTTGGTTTTTCAGCAGTTTTTCTGCCTCACTGGACTGTGGATCACAGAGATGGTGGTGGAGTGAAAGGACATGACGGACAGCTTTGAACTGTCCACCTCAGTCGGATTTAACATTTACTCTAGCTTTACTGTAAAGTCCAGTTGTATTTTGTGAAATAGTATTTTGTATTAAAAGATTTTTCAAACTTGTTACAGATCACCTCAGTGACTCTTTCAACTAATATAGCAAAACGTAAATGAAAACGCTGAGGTCATCAGTCATGAGCTTGAGTTTTCCTAAGGAGGAAGTGAGAAAAGAAGTTCAACGGGAAAATGTCAAAGCCATTTTAAACCCCTGTCTGTTACCTCTGCTAAATGTCAAGCATTTCACCACTTTACTTTAAAACCCAGTGTCTAAAATGACATTTGCAATCCCCATTGAAGTTTAATCCAGAACTCCTGTCAATTTGTGGTCAACTCATCAGCTGAAGACGGCTGAAGTTTCCAGGTGTGACACTGGGAACAGAGGGAACTGCTCCACATCCTGTGCTCCTCCATTGAAACAGCCATAACAGGCCTCATTACAGCAGATACTTTGATAGGTCCCGCACAGCTGCAAATAACAGAATGAAAGGCTGAATTCTTCTTCTCTGAGTGACTTGAAGAGAATGGAGCCAGTGTTGATGTTATTAGTAAAACCTGGACTTGTCTCTCCTGTTAAGTCAGAGGAAGATGGCACCTCACGTCCCAGCATGCTGACGGTCGTACAAAAGAATCCACATCACTCGTAATTTGTCACAAAATATTTAATGGGTGCAGGGTTTACATGCAGCTACAATAGATTCAATAATATGCTTTCAATATACAATATCTTGCAGTGCACTATGTGACCACTGCTTCAATAATACATCTGTGTGCAGCAGAAGAACACTCCCATCCCTCGAACAAAAAAAGAAAAAAAAAAAAAAAAACACACTTCCTTCAGTGACAAATGAACAAATACCACAGGCTTAAATAAAACTGCTTGTTTATCCAAATGCGCTGGAAATCAGTTGTCGAGGTATGTTTTTGTTGCGTTTCAGCGGGTGAACACATTAAAACAGAGAGGACGCACAGGAAATGTGGCTCCTGGCAGGAAGAACAAACAGGGGACAAAGGTGTCCGATCGATCGAAGTCATTGACGGTGCGTGTGTGTCACGAGGTCAGTGAGGTGTGGTCCATGTCTGCAGTCACCTCCACTACACAAACAAATTCAGAAAAGAGATGTCATTGACCGGCTGTTAAAAACATCTTTGTATTATTATGAACCCACGTGAGCTTTATTAATCCCTGGCGTATGAACATCAGTCATGTCCCCTCTTTGTTCTTCCCTCTGGTTTTGTAGCTTTAGGCAGTTCAGGTTTCTATCAAATCTCTTCCTGGTGTGACCCAAGCAGCATTATAAACATCTGTTTTTTTTACTAGATTTTTTGAAGGATGGCATTGAGAAGTGGTGAATCGAGATGTGATAGAAAAGTATTCAAAACACAAGCACGTGAGAGATCAAAGTTTTCCTCTGTGTGATAAGGAGATATCAAAGCTGCTATAATCAATGGATCAGGTGACTATGCGTAATATGAGAGAGGTCAGTCCTAACAACACCGGCCTGTGCAGCCACGTACAGCTTTATTGCCTCTCTCACCTCATTGTTTTTGGTTTTCTGGCCTGCAACTTTTATTTTTGTCTACAGGAGGCAGCTGCTGTCAGCACAAAAAGCTCTGATGAACACAGTGTTTGCTACCAGCCCAGCACCAAACAGCAGTCAGAGAAAGTTAGCAAATAGCTAGTTGAGCATTTTGCAGCTGAAGAGACTTTTCTCGGGAGCTGATGGAGACCCAGTGAATACTGTACTACATTCATCAGGTGGCCAGATACATGTCAGTGTTGTGTTCGCAATGCCCCCCAATGGCTAAACATCGTCACTGCAGCTTTGAGGAGAAGGTGAGAAATGTGGGGAGAAGGTCAGAAAAATCGGATTTTGGATCTTTGTGAGGACACCGTCCACCCTTTTTTCATCTGCTTTCTTGTTGTGCCTTGTTGGCCAGAAGGGTGAGTCAATTTTGCCCATGGCTGCCTGGAGAGTTGATTTATCTGTGATCATCTGAGTGGTGGGGGTCAACCTGATAAATGTGTCCTCTGTCTTGTCAGCTGTTTGAAGCTGATCCTCTTTCTCTACTTGGATTCCTTCTCAGCGTTCAGCAGTGCAGAGTTGATGCCCAGCTTCTTTAACTCATCCACCAGGTCTCCGTTCTGGTGCATCTGGAGCAGGATGTCACAGCCTCCCACAAACTCGCCGTTGAGGTACACCTGAGGGATTGTGGGCCAGTTGGAGAAGTCTTTGACTCCTGTGGAAGACAGACAGACGGTGTTGGTGTCAGAGTCAGATTTAAACTAAAGACAATACTACATCACTACAAGTGGTAAGAGAATCATGGGAGGTGGACTAACATGACATGTCACTTACAAGCTACACCCTTCGGCAACTGTAATTTGTATAATCTAAACAGAAGAACTGAGTAATTAGCATGAGCAGTGATGGCCACCACGACAGAGACTCAAACATGCAATGGCAAACAAACCCCACACCAGCACCTACTCTGTTTAATCAAGAGATCTCATATCACCACAGTGAAATGTGCATGTGTTTACACACAGTGACTCAGCATTTAAACTGATTAAGCAGTGGCAGCCTGAATTCATTTATTAAGTTGGCCACATTTGATTCATGCTAGAGTTTAACTACAACACTCTTCTGCTGTCTCTCCTTTAACGGCCATGGACACTGATCATAATAGTAACTGTGTAATGCTGTAAACTGTGATATCATCTGAGGCTGTTATAGCGTACTACTGAGCCTGTTGAAAAAGTTGTGCAATTACAAGAACGTCCGACTTCATGCGTTCCCCTTCAACAGCCTCACACACCGCTGAAACGCTTTTCAGTGTTTTATATCACTGTATTAACAACAGTGACAGCACTCGACTAAAAATAAGATATTTTCCACTTATTCTGAGAGCAAATTCTGAGCTTTTGGCACAATCAACATCCTGCCTCTGTGACCTCATAGACCCAGGCCCTGGGAAATCAAACGCACACAATGAGACTCAAACGCTCGAGCTTTCCTGTTCTTCCCCATTCTGAGGACACTGCATGAATGCAGCATATGGAACACTCATGGAAGCACTACAATAGTGCATTGTGGGACACTTAATTTAGTTAAGGCTATTCTGCATCGTATTAAGTAAAATATCTGTACTGTGGCCTTTATTTGCCGTTCTTGGACAAGAATTTGTATCTCATACCCTACCTGAACTTAAATCCCCCATAAATTGGATGGTGGGTGAATGAATGGGTGTGAGTCACCTTGACTCTGACGTATGTCACATCACACTACTGCTGCAACATAAGCCTCAATCGACAAAATCCCATTAAAGGCCAGTGCTGATGTAACTACAAGAAACGCAGCCTTAACCCTTAAGTGCGGCCATTATTAAAACAACAGAAATGGCTCCTGGTGTGGCTGGATGAGCTGCTAAAGACACACATGTCCATACTGATGGTGACACCCGTTTGACTGTAAGGACCCCACCCTTTGGTCCTGCTGCAGGGCTCAGATAAAACCTGAATGCTGGGAAATCTGTAAAAGTAGCCAGAGAGGGCCGTTGACAAAAGGCTGATATGTCAAAGGTGTGAATGTGCCAATAAATAACTTGTTAACAAGGAGGACAGGTGAAAGAGGCCATGCTCACAACACAGGTTTCATCAGATACAAGCATATACTTTGGTTGCACTTCAGGCTGTCAAGTTGGAAACTTTGAGCTGAAAATAAAAAGTTCGTGAAAGGTGACGACTTGTTGCTGTTACGTCATGAACAGTTTCCTCACCTTGTCTGAGCTCCTGGTCCTCCAACACGTTGTACGCAGCGTAGTCGTCCACCCCGTGCATCCGCAAGATCTGAACCACGGCGTTGCTGAAGCCGCACATTGGCTGTGCCGGCGTCCCCTTCATGAACACCACCACTTTGTCCTTCTTCACCATCTCACCAAGGTCTCTCTGGCCGTCCGCCGCCGCGCACAGGAACCGGGCCGAGGTCGACCTCACGGGTCCGCCGGCTTGTATCGGTAAATAGACCGCAGCCCCCGACCGCAGACACTTTGAAGTAGATCTAATTAAACTGTTCATGGTTTTCGGTAGACAATAGTTTAATATGTGAAGAAATATTGCTGAAATTGACTCGTCTGCTGTACAAGCCAGAGGAACACCAGTTCGTCAACACTCTTATCTCTCGCGAGAAGGGGCGGTACCTGGACATTGATTGGACAGATGCGCCCAAACAAATTGTAATCTGCTTTGCCATTGGTCGATGTTAAGCGTCAAGTTAAACGTCAGTTACACAAGCTAATGCTATTCAAAGTGACATTATAAACACACATACAAATATACAGACATTTATATAGCATATATACATCATATATTATAAAGTAATATTACCACAGCCATTGCCACATACTTAACCACATACTGTTGCGTATTCTCTTGAAAAACAAAAAATTAAAATAAAAAAAAAGAGTCAAATAACTATTTCCGTGTTGCAGAGTCTCTTAAGAACTTCCGGGTCGACCTAAGCAAAAAGGAACAAGACGGCGATAGTTTGAAAGATGGCGGCGCACACGCAGAAGAATAACAAGCAGGGGAAACCCGGAGGAAAAGAGGCTCAGCCTCTGATAATCGCCAAAACTCCGGCAGAGGAACAACGTCTGAAGTTAGAGAGGTTGATGCGGAACCCGGATAAGCTCGCTCCCATCCCGGACAGGCCAAAAGAATGGAACCCGCGGGCTCCGCCGGAGTTTGTCCGAGACGTGATGGGTTCCAGCGCCGGTGCAGGCAGCGGGGAGTTCCATGTTTACCGACACCTCCGACGCAGAGAGTACCAGAGACAGGACTTTCTGGACAAGATGGCAGATAAGCATAACCATGATCTGGACTATCTGGATAAAGTGGAGCAAAACAAACAGGCCGCCGAGGAGAGAACAGCAAAGCGCAGGAAGAAGCGGGAAAAGCTGAAGCAGAAAAAGTTGATGATGAAGAAGGCAAAGCTGGAGGCCAAAAACAAAAACGACAAAGACACCTCCGACAAGAGCTCAGCGAGCAGCGAAGAAGAGGAGGAAAGAGAAGCCGAAGACGATGCCGAGGCTCCCAGCTTCATAATGGGGAAGAAATGACTTGGTCCTGGTTTTAATCCTCCCTGGTGACATTGTGGGTGTCTGATGATGAGGCCTCTGGGGACATGGACACAGAATCACATGAGAGCCTCTGGAAGGAGCAAAATAAACCCTGAGCCACTTTAAGTGGCTCCTACAGAAGAATGTTGCCCGCTTTTTCCAATTTAATCACAGAAAAGCCTGGATGGACTGCCCTGTTTAATGGGCAGGAAGCTGCCTTCAGTGTGTGGTTTTAAGCTGACCTCTGTGGTCAGAGTCCCAGCTGGAAAACAGACACGCTGAGGCGCCTCAGATTTTTCATTATGCTGTTTATAATCTCACTGAAATATTTGTTTCATGTTTCAGATAGCTGGCCAGGCGTTGTCTTCAGGTATTTCTTGAGTGTGCAAATTATGTGTTTTTTGTTGAATCAATGGGAATTGTCTACATTTGAACATAGCACAAACGTTTCAATAAAAACAAAACTATACATGGACGTGTCAGATGTTCAGATTGCTAAATTCTCTTTTTGTTGCAGTCACTGTTGGATGTGTTTGTGTTGTATGTTGGGGGCTGAGCAATGCATAAGATACTACTGCATTAAATGCAAGCAAGCGTGTGCATAGCACAACTACTGTATCTACAGTCTGATCGGTCTTTGCAGCCTTGTGATGCTGCTCCTTGCAGGAATATTGCTTGTGGGCCCAACAAGGTTGCAGAAAGCAACTCAAAGAATGAAAAGGCGTGACTTCTGGAGGCTCAGGAGTTTCACGTGCGATGTTCCTTGGACAGACTCCTGCTTTCCACGGTGGTGACGGTCTCGCTCTGTAGCCATCACCTTTCTTGAGGCAGGTAGAGTAAAACCTGACAGCCAGATATTGTTTGAAACAGGGAAAGCTCTTCCTGTCAGATACTGTCAGCTGTCACAATAACATCTGATTTGATATGCAAAAAAATCAAGGCTTCAGCAGCTTTGATTGGTTTCTGTAAGGAATGAACTTTGAAGTTGAAATGAGGTTGTCATGCAGGGCAGAACAAGTGAGACCTCTGGTCCAATTATTGAGTCTTTTAGTCTTGGCTCATGTGCTGGTATTCCACATTGATATTATTTATGATTCTCACTAATGTGCTCCTTCACAGTGTTGAAACAAGTTCAGCTATTATGATTTATAAATGACAGGTGTAACACAAACGGCAAGTTTCTTCTGAGCGATTCTGTTCACTGATGGAAGATTTCACTCATTAAAGATGCACTGAAGTTTCCCGCTGAGGTTGAATGAAGAATATTACAGAGCTGCAATAAAATGTGGGTCACTGCAGAAAGCACGGACTGCTTTTCGCAGCTTGTTATGAAAATTTCATTGCATCACATTAAGATCCAAAATGAGGGTTTAGCTTCCCACAGATACTAAGTGATTGAAAACTTAATTCTTCGTGTTCTTTGATAAATGTTCTATTTTATAAAGTGAGCCCATTACACGTCGTGCATTTTTCAAAATGAAATGTAGATTACTGACAGTGGAGGCAGATTTTTGAAATTGCAGACGGAAATAAAAGTGTGTTCAACCAGTTCAGCAGAGAAATATGGACACTCATCAAGTGGTTCCCTTAAAAACAAGCATCAAACTAAATTTCACAATTGAGAAATATCCATATACATGTTTATTATTGTAGCACAGTATTATGTAAAACCTATCCTCAGGCACAATGGAGCAAATATATTTTGACACAAGCCTCTCCAGCAGCCAATGGAGATTAAAGGATTAAACAGAAAATGCATTATGTCAAATAGCCTTGAGTCTCACTTTCTAACTATATTAAAAAATGCTAGGAATTAGCATTATCAGGGCCTGTGGGGTTCGGCTGCATTCAGACTGCTTCTAGCTCTGCAGCCCTCTTATTCATTTGAATGGAGCCAGTCCTGCAGCACAGTGTGGGCGTCAATACAGAGGATTCAGGAAAAAAAGTTGAACCAGGCTCAGCTTTTGCCACAATGTGATATCACCCTGGTGGATTTCTTTGTAACGTGAACTCAATATTTCTGTTTGCCTTTGTCGAGACCAAAGATAAAGTCATTTTCTGAGCTGTAAAATCTTGTCTGAGCCTTACAAACTGTTGGACCAGTGCCTTTCAACAACACAGCTGCACCGGCACAGCCCTCTGAACTGCTTTCATTCAGGGCTGTTGTGGGTCTGAATGTCTGCTCCAGACGCTGATGGTGAACTGCAGCGTTCTGGTTCATGTTTGGCCGGGGACCTTTGTTTTGTTGGACCTTACCTTTCTGTGCCCTCACTTCCTGTCATTTCTCTGCTGCAGCTATCTAATAAAAGCATAAAATCCTGAAAGGATGTGAGTCCAAAAAGAGTTTGCGTCTCAAACCATCTCTATAGATAACATTTTTTTTAATGTGCAAATGCTATAAAATCACCTCAGCAAAAACATTACTATCTGCTCATTCCTGTGAAAGCTAGTTGATTCCTCAAGTCTGAGCTGAATGTGCTTCTCTCAGTGAATCATGTCAGAAGGATTTATTACAGGCCTCTGCAGGAAAACCGTACGGCATAAAACCTAACAGTGATCCCTGCTGATTCCTTCATTTTAACAGTTAAGGACTAGCGACTGCCTCCACAGACAGATTTGTATGAACCGCAGCCTGCCAATAGGATTCAGGTTGAGTTGTCTCAGGGGAGTGGAAACTAGAGTTGATCAACACCTCGGAGGGAGGTTTCAGCATGTTCAGGCAAGACACACTGCCTCCCTTTGCCTTTTCTTCATCCGTATTCTGTAAGGAAACCTCCCAGCACCTCTAATTGCTACAAGTGCCTGACATTTTGAATTGTTCTCCCGTCTTATCTCCACAATGGCTCTTAAGTGGGAGCGAGACTGAAGTTAAATGAGAATGCCGGACGAGGCCAATGGGGATTCACAAAAGAAATCAGAGGGAGAGATCAGTCATCAGCATGAGCAGCCTCAAGGTACTGTGACAAGAAATACAAGTCTTCAGTTGAAGGCTAATTCCAACCCACTGTGTGGTAATGATGCTAAATAACCGCGTATAGTAGAAAAACATCACTATGCTCTTGAGAGGAAACAATTTGCAAGATAACCACATTTGTTAGGCTTGTCCTCCCTTCGGTATGTGGCATTGGATTGCTCAATCATACACAATTTCATCCGTTGAATTGCATCAAAAGTAGTTCACTTGAGTGTGACGTGTTGCATTTGAAATATATAATAGAAAGGAGATTAAAAAACAGATTATCTCATCTCAAATATCTTCACAAATTCTCCCACTTGCTGTTCAGTTAAAGCAAATTTTTGAAAATACTCCCAACAGTGTTAAATAGTAAAACTGCAGTGTTTTCTGTGCCTGTTTTCCCTGTTTTCTCTTCTCCAGATGAGAGGAAAGCAGTGCAGACGAGAACCTTCACCAGATGGATGAACGTGTTTCTGCAGAGAGTAAGGCTCAAATCAATGCGGATTTACTGTAACATCAGTCTTTTATACTGTAGCTCATAAATGCAATCACCAATAAGCTTTACGATTTGTTATTTCCAGAGTGATCCTCCCATTGCGGTGCACGACCTGTTCACAGACATTCAGGATGGCAGAATACTGATGGCGTTGCTGGAGCAGCTGTCTGACTGCAAACTAGTGAGAGTCAAGTTCTGCTGTTGAACAATTTGGTGTCAGCTAATATCAAGCCAATCAGCGTAGCTGGGAGCAAAGGGAAGTAGTTTGCCTGGCTCTGTTCAAAGGTCATAAAATCCACCTACCAGCAGCTTTAAAGCTCGACCTAGAAATAGGTGACAAAATGTAAGTTACTGTTGTTGTTACCTTTGCACAGAGCCAAGCTAGCTGCTTCCCCCGTTTCCTGTCGTGACGCGAGGCAAAGCTAAGTGGCTGCTGGCTATAACTTCATATTTTTTGCACATGTGAGTTTTATCAACCTATATCTGAGCATGAGAGCAAACAATCGTGTTTCCTGACACCATTCCCATAAACGCTCCTACTGCAATGTCTTATATTAGCTTTACAGGTTTAGGTCATCTCCTCACCGCATTTTCAGACTTAACAACATTTCTAAGGCCCTGGCATTCCTGGATGATAGACACGTGAGTGTGTTTACTTCAGATGATAGTGATATTATTCAAATCAGGAAAAAACTTGACTGTGCATGATGTCTCCTCCCTGTTGTCCCTCAGGTAAAGTTGCTTGGCATCGATGCCTCCAGTATTGCTGACGGTGTCCCTTCTGTTGTTCTTAATCTTGTCTGGAACATCATCCTGTATTTCCAGGCAGGCTTTTTCACCCGTCATCCATCACTCTAATATCTTAATATATTATTTCACTTCTGTCCCAGCTGTTTGTCTTTGTCACTGACCTTACATACACTCCGCTCTTTTACTCCAATACAGGTAAAAGAGGTGACGGGAGGCCTCCAGAGGCATTTGTCTTCTAGCCTCTCTTCCTTATCAATGAGCAGTTACCCCTTCCCCGGTGACCTCTCTCCCCAGCCAAATGACATTGGCAGCTACTCCTGCAAAACCCTGCCAGGCAAAGGTAGAAAGACTGCCAGGGAGCCCAAGTACCATGGGAAAGCAATCAAGACTCTGCTGCAATGGATCCAAGGATGCACATCAAAGTGAGTCTGAAAAAGATCCAAATGCTTATGAAATCATTTTTGTCAACAAATTGTCCCAAACCAAACAAATACTTAGAAACCCACAATGAGTGAAGCAAAATGTGTGAGCTGCCTGTGCTGAGGTTATATTTTCCATTGTGCCATTTTGAATGTGCAGGTTCGGGGTGGAGGTGCATGATTTTGGGAAGAGCTGGAAGAGTGGGCTGGCATTCCTAGCTATGATTAAGTCCATAAACCCAGCCTTGGTTGACCTGAGGGACAGTCTGTCCAGAGAGCCAAGAGAAAACATCCAGCTGGCTTTCATGATAGCCCATCAAAGTTTGGATATACCACCTCTACTGGAGCCTGAAGGTAAAAGCTTACGAAATAGAAAGAGTCGCACATTGGTCCATTTTCATCCTCAAAGACAAAATGTCTTTCTTCATGGTCACATAAACAGTACAACCACTGCGCTTATGCTAAATAGGTGCTAGAAGCCCAACACAGTGTAATGATACCACTTATCAAAGGTCCGCAGGGTATATCAGCAGCATTCGCCTCATTGCAGACCAATTCAGAGGTTGACCTCTCTATAAATGCACAGCAGAGGTCATTGCTGTGTGCAGTGGCATGTTTATTATATCTGCAGGGTCACATTGAACTGGGCTTTGGTCAAACCTCCAGCCTCCAACAGAAAGATATGTTCTCTATAGTAACAGTCTCTCCTGTCAATGTGTAAAAACTGTCTATTCTTCTTTCTGCAGATGTGTTCTGCATTTCACCAGACGAGCGGTCCATCATCACCTATGTGTCTATGTTCCTGAGGCACTGTTCAGGAATACATGAGGTTAGGCTTGAATAAGTTTGGCATTGTGTCTTTTTTGCTTTCTTGCTGAAAGTTAGATCAAAAA
The DNA here is from genome assembly GCF_051107435.1 of Chaetodon auriga. Lineage (NCBI taxonomy): Eukaryota > Metazoa > Chordata > Actinopteri > Chaetodontiformes > Chaetodontidae > Chaetodon > Chaetodon auriga. The sequence continues at coordinate 17,337,554 of NC_135091.1, read as the reverse complement.
ATTGATACTGCTCTCACATCAGTCTGCTAAATATAACACTACTACCAGTTGACAGTTAGCTTATTTTAGCCTAAAGACTGGTACAAACAATTAGCCTGGCTCTGTCCAACAGTAGCAAAATCTGCCAACCAGCATTTTTAGGTAAAAATGACAATTGTTTTTACTGGAGGTTATTTGCATGACTATTTCTTGGCTGGGTGTAGTAAGGATGGAAGGTTTTTGTCCTGATTAAAGAAATTAGATATGTCTTGTCTTTCAGTGAGCTGATTGACAGATTTTGTTACATTTGGGCAGAGGATAGCTGTTACCCCTGTTCAAAGTCTTTATGCTAAGCTAAGCTAACTGGCTGCAGCTTTATATTTAATGCACAGGTATGAGAGTGATATTGATCTTCTCATCTCAGTCTGCATTCACAAACACTAAGAATCAAGTATACTTCTTTCTGGGCATTATTTGCAGAGATATCAGTACCACTCATAAACTATGTATTACAGGACTGTACAACAGAAGTTCCTCAGATTCCAAATTTCGGATCACTTGAAACAGTCAGCTTTGGGGAGACCGGTGCTGATGACCCAGAGGCGCAAGCTTTGCTCAAAGGCTTTGAGAAGAGCAATGAGCAGCAACTGTGGAAACAGTGGGCCAGAAGACCCTCAGGGAGCCCCTGTGTCGCCTCACTTCACACAAGTGGAGCAGTTAAATCTGGCCTGTCCTCCAGCAGCGGTGACATCTTTTCATCCTGCCGTGGCCAAAGCATCAGTGAACAGCCTGTGGGCAGTGTTGCCATCTCACCGTTCAACAAAAAGAAAAGCAGGCCTCGGAGCGCTTTAAAGCCACCCAGTCCGCTGGACACAGCCGTAGTCAGCCAGGACATCAGATCATGGATGGAGAAAGCGTCTGCAGATCAGGGCTACAACAAGCCAAGAGTGGATGAAAGTCACTTTTCTTTGAGCTCCGAGGAAGGAATCTACAGCTTGTCAGCACTGGACTCAGATGAGGAGGAGGCTTACAACTACATCCTGGATCTGAATAAAGAAGTTTTTCAACCACATAATCAGCTGAAAAGACAAGTACCAAGGGTTGAAGAGGAAACAGCGGAAGAAATGTTCCTGAATGGACAGCAGACTGAAGAAGTGAAATGTCTGGAAGTGTGTGAGATGCTAAACGGCGATGGATGTAAACATCAAGAGGACTCACTTGCACAAAATGTTGAGTCAGACGTCAGGGCTCAGTCAGCGTTTCACAGGAAGTTTGATTGGGACAAGAAGGGAAGTAGTTCCAGAGAGATGACAAACAGCAGAGCTTTGTTTGACATGGAGCCAGAGGAAGAAAGCCAAGGCAGAGAGGAACGCGAAGAGGAGAGAGTTGTCAGAAGACAGAGTAATGATGATGGCCATTATTGTGAGGAAGTGAGGAAAAAGGAGATGACAGAAAATGCTAGACTGGTGATGCATGGATATGATAAAACAGAGGCTCTGGTAGATGAAACCAAGAAAACAAAGCTTTTTGAAGTGGCTAGTTGGAAGAAAGAGCTTGAGGAAAATACTGAAAGAGGGCCTTTTGAAAAATGGGGGAAAGCAAGTGAAAAGAAAGTGGTAGACAAAGAAGAAGAGGAAGACAATTTGATGCCATTTGAGGAAGGGAAAAACATAAAGTTAGGGACAGAAAAAAAGGAAAAGGGTAATGTAAAGGAGGAAGAGAGGGAGAATCAGCAAAGTGTTGGTGAGGATGTATATGAAGTCAGAGGAGCCGATGCAATTAGAATTAACACAGAAGAAGAAAATGTTGGGAAAGTCACTGCCCTCGAAATGGAAGATTTAACTTGTACAGATGAAGTCAAGGAAGAATCCAGTGATGAAGTCAAGAATTCAATGGATTTGGAGGCGGTTATAACGGCAGAGGAGAACAACAGAAAGTGTAAGATTACAAGACGCAAACTGACTGACAAGAAGGAGACAACAGACCATCCTGGTGAAACTACCCCAGAAAATGACACAAATGGAAGCGTTAACGTCCACTGCAGTGATACTAGTTGGACTCCTGCCTGCAATGCAACCTCTCAGTCATTCAGGTAGGTCATGACTTTTGTGATTTACAGTTGACTTCTTGGTAAAACACTGCCCTTGTTTGTGATAACTACAAATCAAGCTTTCCAATTTAGTATGGCATAGGTCTATGCAGTTTACTAAGACAATGGTGGCAGACAGGTTCAACTCTGTTTTAAACAGTGGATCTTCAATTTCACACTAAGGTACAGAGAAGCAGGTTGTCATTTCTGGCTGATGACTAGCATGTGAACAGCTATTTTTGCAACATGACCTGTAACCTCACAAAATAATGCAGTTAATTACATGCCCTTTGCCTTGAAATGCATTCCTGTTTCCAAAAAAGTTGGGACGCTGTAAAATGTAAATACAAAGAAAATGTGTTGATTTGCAAAACATTGAAAGCCCTTATTTAGTTGAAAATAGCACAAAGATAACATATCAAATGTTGAATCGTGTCCTCATTTAGAATTTGATGCCAGCCACACATTTCAAAAAAGTTGGGACAGTGGCAACAAAAGACTGGGAAAGCTGTGAAATGCTAAAAGCAAACAGCTGGTGGAACAACTCACAGTTAATTAGGTGAACTGGCAGCAGGTGAGTAACATGATTGGGTATAAAAAGAGCCTCCCAGAGAGGCTGAGTCTGTCTGCAGTGAAGATGGGGAGGGGTTCAACACTGTGACAGACTGAGCTGACAAACAGTGCAGCAATTTAAGAATAATGTGTCTCAATGTAGAATTGCAAAGAATTTGGGGATTTCATTGTATACAGTACATAATCTCATTAAGACATTCAGAGAATCTGATGAAGGACAAAGGCTGAAAACCTATACTGGCTGTCCGTGACCTTCAGGCCCTCAGACAGCACTGCACTGAAAACAGACAGGATTCTTGTTTGGACATCACTGCATGAGCTCAGGAACACTTCAAAAGCTTCGTCTGTGAACACAGTTCATCACTGCATCCACAAATGAAGCTGAAACTCTACCACGCAAAGAGGAAACTGCATATAAACCAGAACAGAAATGACCCCAAACTGTTGAGTAGCTGAAATCGATCATCAAGCAAGAATTTGAACTCATTCCACGTTGAAACTGACACCAGTCGCTCTCTTAGGTTCAGTTCCTCCTCAGTTCTTTGTTAAAAGATGATGCAACTGAGGGCTAAACATAAGCCTACTTTTCCCTACTTTTCTGAAATGTGTTGCTGGCATCAAATTCGAAAAGAGGATGTAATTTTCATGAACTGCTAATTAGCAGGCTCTGCTACTGTTTGCAGCCAACGCCAGAGCAGATACACACGGGTTAATCCATTTCTTACACTTGTGTTTTTGGTTTTGTAAGCGATAAAACAAGACGCCATCTTCAAAACTCTTCGTATATCGAATATATTGCTCATCACTACATCCCCAAGCTCACAGGTTCAAGACTGACTTACGAATTGCTGGTCAATCACTGGTCAATTCAGGTACAAAGAGGGGATAGTTAAATTTTGTGTTTTTGGTTTTATTGCTTTGATCTACCTCCGATTTCTTCGTGATGAATATGAATGTGAAGTGTCTCACTTTAGTCTGAAACGAACGTCTCGTGTTTTATGTGCTTTTCAACAGAGAGAAAGGATTCATTCTTCAGTTTTCAGCAGCCTCTGGTGACATAACCCCATTGCAGCTGGAAATGCTCTTGGTCCTGTGGATTCTGCTCTACTGCTGCTTCATGCTACCTCAGACGAACCTCTGAGTGCTTCCTTAGCACACCCTTATCATTAATATATGCTTATTAGCCCATTTTCTACGAATAAGCCAAACAGGGACACTTAAGGGTGGCTTGACTCTTTATCTGTGTCACTATGTTTCCCTCAAGGCAGCATTTAATGATTGTGTTTGTGTTTCGCTGCCAGCAGAAATAATTTGTCATTTGGGCTATCGTTTCAGATGAACGCATAATGGTGTTATTCCTCTTACAAGACATTTTTTCAGCAACTTGGTCTAACAATACACAATACATTATTACAGGGTTTGCGAGTTTTTTTTTTTTTTTTTGCTGAATGCATGTCCAAGATGCTCTGTTTTTCTTTGATTTATTTTTCTGGCAGAAATCCTTTGAATTTCAGTGGATGTTATCAACCACATGGTGGCATCACAGCCTCACAGCAGCAACTGTCTCACATGACAAACTTTCTTCACAGTATTCTGTTGACTGCTGAGAATCCCCTATGACCTGCTGTTTAATTAGAAGCTGTATTGACATGGCTGATAAGCTGATAATATTTAATGAGCACTTTGACATTTCGTAGACTCTCCCTGTGCCACTTGTGGCTTAGAATGTATATTTCATTGTTTTCATCTCAGATACTGTATGATAGTTAAAGCTTATCAACAATGCAGGCTTTTTTCATGACATTTTTGAGATTATGAGATACAAATAATAAATCACATACTTGTTCTGCACTATACCTCTGCTGGTCCTTTCCACTTCCATGATAGAATTTCGCTATGTAAATACTGTATTTCCAGGTGCCGTAAACACATTAGACACATGTATAGTGTCTTTGTTGGAATACCAGTGTGTACAGAACAAACTAGAGCAAAATTTGAATCTGCATCAGTTGCGCAAGTGTTCAAAATCCATGTTGACCAGAATGTGTATTAAAGGGAGGGGGGTGAGAATGCACTGTCCTCACTGTCCACCAAATACACACACATTCATCGCTGTTGAAATTCTAAGAAACTAAACATGCCGCCATTGTTTGCTTGGAGCTCAACCCACGGGTCAAAAGCTCAGTGCTGGAGATCGATATACTTTCAACACCATCGCCACCCCCGCGCAAAGCCACGAGAACAACACTTCCCCAAAGCCGGAGTTTGGCTGGTCTTATGAGAGATCAACCTGCGGCATCTCTGAATCAGGCCAGGCCAGGATGGTGAGAGAAGGAGCGATGTTCTTTTTTATGTACAGTTTTACATGTCTAACAGTGCTGGCATTGCTAAGAGGTTGCACAGCAGATGGGTCGGTTCTACCAAAGCCTGAGAAACGCTTCAGCGGGCCTCTGCGCAAGGAGCTAGAGGTCAATCAGCAGCTCAACACATCAGCTTTAAACACAGCCTTGGCCTTTGAACCTTACCATGACCTGGCCACCAGAACCACTGCTGAGCCTGGGGTCCAGCAGCAGCAGCAGCAGCAGCGCAACATCTTGTTCTCGCCCTTGGGCCTGGCGTCAGCTCTGGCCCTGCTGTCCCAGGCCTCTCGGTCCGAGAGTCGGAGCCAGGCCCTGGAGGCGTTGGGGCTGGCAGCCAACTCTACAGAGCAGAGCGTGGAGGCCACCATATCTGCTCTTACAAATCTGCAACACAGCCTCACTCTGCAGGAGGGAGGGGTTGGAGGTGGGGTTCAAAGTGCAGAGTCTGAGGCTGGAGCTGGAACAGGAGCAGGGATTAAGGCCACAGCGGGGGTTAAAATTGGAGGTGCAGATGCTGGAAACAGAGCTGATGTAGATGATGGAGCAGAGGGCAGGACTGGAACTGAGGATGGTGTTCATGCTGGGGGTCAGTTGAAAGTGTGGAGCGGCCTACATATTGATGGAAGACCCTCACTGGACTATGACAGTTTTTTGTCCAGGCCTCAGCACACTGGACCCTCCGCCTTCAACATCAGCTTTGAGACGTTGATGAAAGACTTGCAAGCCTCTGACAAACTTGAACTTAACAATTATGTTTATTTCAAAGGTAGCTTCTTGTTGTATGGCTGATGACAGTTGCAGTTTTTGTGCACATGTATTTACAGTACTGAGCAAAAGTTTTAGGCAGGTGTGAAAAATGTTGTAAACTAAGAATGCTTTCAAAAATATAAATAATAATTGTTTATTTTTTTTTTTAATTTACAGAATGCAAAGTGTTTGGTATTTGGTGTTACTACCCTTTGCCTTCAAACCAGTATCAATTCTTATAGGTACACTTGCACAAAGTCAGGGATTTTGTAGAACCAGCCAATTATACCAAACAGGTGCTAATGATCATCAGTTTCACATGTAGGTTGAAACACAGTCATTAACTGAAACAGAAACAGCTGTGTAGGAGGCTTAACACTGGGTGAGGAACAGCCAAACAGTCAAGGTGAGGTTGCAGAAGGTCACAGGTCATACACCATGGCAAGACTGAGCACAGCAACAAGACACAAGGCAGTTATACTGCATCAGCAAGGTCTCCCCCAGACAAAGATTTCAAAGCAGACTGGGGTTTCAAGATGTGCTGTTCAAGCACTTTTGAAGAAGCACAAAGAAACGGGCAACGTTGAGGATCATAGACGCAGTGGTCGGCCAAGGAAATTCAGTGCAGCAGATGAAAACACATCAAGCTTATTTCCCTTCGAAATTGAAAGATGTCCAGCAGTGCCATCAGCTCAAAACTGGCAGAAACCAGTGGGACCCAGTACACCCATCTACTGTCCGGAGAAATCTGGCCAGAACTGGTCTTTGCTGCTAAAAAGCCATACCCCTGACACGGAAACAAGGCCAAGCGACCCAACAATGAACGAAAACATAAGAACTGGGGTGCAGAAAAATGGCAGCACGTCCTCTGGACTGATAAGTCAAAATTTTAAATATTTGGCTGGAGCAGAAGGCAGTTTATTTGCCGAAGGACTGGAAAGCAGTACAGCAAAGAGTGTCTGCAGGCAACAGTGAAGCATGGTGGAGATTCCTTGCAAGTTTGGGGCTGCATTTCTGCAAATGGAGTTGGAGATTTGGTCAGGATTAATGGTGTCCTCAATGCTTAGAAATACAGGCAGATCCTTATCCATCATGCAATACCATCAGGGAGGCATATAATCGGCCCCCAAATTATTCTGGCAGGACAATGACTGTCTTCAGCGTAAAGAGGAACAAAAAGTCCTGGAAGTATTGGTATGGCCCCCACAGAGCCCTGATCTCAACATCATCGAGTCTGTCTGGGATTGCATGAAGAGACAGAAGGATTTAAGAAAGCCTACATCCAAAAAACATCTGTGGTTAGTTCTCCAAGATGTTTGGAACAACATACCTGCTCAGTTCCTTCAAAAAGTGTGCGCAAGTGTACCCAGAAGAATTGATGCTGTTTTGAAGGCAAAGGGTGGTCACACCAAATACTGATTTTAGATTTCTCTTCTGTTCATTCACTGCGTTTTGTTAATTGATCAAAATAAACTATTAACACTTACATTTTTGAAAGCATTCTTAGTTTACAGCATTTTTCACACCTGCCTTTGCACAGTACTGTATATTCACCATGCAGGGTTGGGAAATATTCCTGTACTTTAAGGGTATGAACAATCAGACAGATCACTTTCATTGCTTTACAAAAGAGAAACGTACATCTTCAAAACACGTGAAAGCTTAAATGACAATGACATTGCAGCTAAATTAGAAAAAGCAAAGTCAGTACACTTCCAATATGTAAATTCACACAGTAGGTACTTTTTGTTGGTGTGCAACCTCTATCTTTGCCAATCTGTTTTCTTATTTAATCTGTAACCTGTCCCCTTTATTGATGACACATAAATCAGGTCGTCAACCATTTGAGCGCCGCCACACGGTGCTACGGAGCTTCCAGCTGAATGCTACGACCAGCGTGGAGGTTGCCATGATGTTCAGGGATGACTCTTCTGACGTGATGATGCTATATGACACCAACTGCTCTGCCACGGTGGTGCGGCTGGCCCAGTCAGATCGCCTGGCCTCACTGCTACTTCTTCCTAAAGCTGAGCTGCAGCCCCTGGAGGACTGCCTCTCTGACAGCCGGATGAGCTTTTGGCTCAGCAACTTGAAGCCAGGGTAGGTAGGGTGTCCAAATGGTTGAACATGAATGAGCATGGCATGTCAAGCTACCCTCTCACTCATGTATTCTCCTGACTACTTGCATGGGCTTTTGTGTTAGCAGCTTCAAGGATGAGTGAATGTGAAATGATGACAGTTTTTCATCCCTATCTTAATTACATCAAGCTCTTATTGGAGTGAATTCAGATAAAAAAGCATCAATTTGAGGCCAGGAGGAGCTGTTAGGAAAACACAGTGATTGATAAGCTAGAAATGCAACATTTGAAGGGTTGGTTCACCTTAAATACAATTATTACACCCAGAAATCTCTTTTACCTCTGGTAATACCACGCGATGCTCATTGTTTTTATGTTTCCTGTTTTCAAGACATGTTTTTGAGATTTATGTTTCCAGCTCAATATAATGGAGGTGGATGGAGTTTCATGTGTGATGCCCACAGCATTAACCATTTTCACATTTTAAGAATTCCACAGCATTGAGTCCCTCTAGAGGCAATAAGTTTCTTTCTATCCACTGGTTTTATGAGCAGTTTGAAACCTTCCTCAAATTCATATGTGGAAGTAATATTAATGCCATGTTTCCAACATTGTCCTCAGAACATACTGTGAACACTATTTTTATTACTACTTTGCACAAAATTTCTTCGCATAATTTTTGTGAAGATCATAAACAGAACTCCATTCACTTTCATTGTGTTGGGTGGAAGCGTAAATGTCAGACATGAATATCTCAAATCCTGGACAAATAAAGCATGGCTAGATATTACAAGGGCAAGAGAAAGTGAGAAAATATGTTTTTTAATATGCTTTTTGTTACATTTTGGGGAATTTACCCTTTAACAACACAAAGGTCGTATTTATTACCGGGTTTTAGTTATGAAACATGTGGTGGGTGGAATCTACATATGAGTGTTTGAGCATACTAGCCCATAGGTTCCATGTACAGTGTTTGCCCTCTTTCAAGAATGTTTGCTTATCCCTGAGTATACAGTATATTGATCCATGTCACAGGACAGGCACCCTCTCACTGGTCCCCAGCAGTCACTGGCTTTTTGTCGTTCAGTAGCATGATGAATGATGCTGAGTAGATTCTAAGTCAGCAGTAATTACTGCTCTCTATACATCAGTGCGTGAAAGCCTGCAGTCCAGGTCCCACAGGTTGTAACAAGAGAACTTAGAGCAAATCCATTCACGCATTGATTGTTGTTTTCACAGGCGGGCAGAAATCCTTTTCCCTAAATTCCAACTAAGGAAATCCTACAGTTTAGAAAATCTCCTGAGGAACTCCGGGGTATCATCCATTTTCTCAGACTCAGCAGACTTCTCGGGAATATCGCCGAAGAAGACGCTGAAGCTTGTCAAGGTTAAGAGACAACCAAAATGTTCTGTTTTTCTTTGTCAGAATGGAATACTATGAAAATACTAGACATAATCATTTGGTTGAGACCTTTGAGGAACAAATTTGATATTTGCTTTCATTGATTTGTACAATTGCTCATCTCGCTTCTTGATGCACGTTTCACTCAGTTTATTCTCTCCATCTTTGTTCTGTCACTACTCCCGTTTCTGTGTCGTTACACTCAGGCTCCTCATGAGGTCATGCTGGAGATGGAAGAGACCAAGTCAGAAGACGGGGGGAGACCTGACACCATGCTGGACTTCTCTGTCCCTCCAAGAATTACCTTTAGCAGACCTTTCATCCTCATAATCTATGATAGTGTCACAGGGCTTGTCCTGCTCATAGGGAGAATTATTGATCCTACAGATGTCTAAACTAGAGTGAACTTTACACTCTCCTTTTTGTCCTTTTTTCCCTTTTGCTATGTAGATATAATACTGCATTCACTTACAGTACATTATATAACAGCATTGGTTTGTTTTTTTCCATAATGAGGCATATTATATTGGAAAAAAAAAATACATTTCCTGCAATTTCACTGAATTTGCTGAGCGTGTTTTGCTTTACGTCCAATTTTCCAAACATTTCAGGATGATTTATAGTTCATTCCTCCATTTTCACAGAATGATGAAAAGACATTTAAATGGAAGTAATTTATCCCTGTGACTGAATCTCTGCTATTCCTGCAAAAAACATAAAACACGTTTCTTCCACTACAAAAGCATTTTCTCTTTTGTCGTTTTTTTCACTCTGCAGCCCATTTCCTCCTGTAACATCTCTGTATCATCTTATGCAATTATCGGAAATGGCTTTGCAAGAATGTCGAAGCTTATTTGCCAAGACAGAAATGAAAACGTTCATAAAACACTGTTACATTTTCATACTGCAGCAGAGTTTAGCAACTGCTGGACATTAGCTCATTTTACCTCGGCATCAGACAGACTTGTGGAGATCTCAAGATAATATTTAGCTTGTTGAGGAAATAAACAACAGAGGATGGTTTGAGGAATAGGAAAACAAATCTATGACAAATAACAGAAAAGTCAAATCTTCACACCATGACTGACCTGGGACCAGAAGTTTTCTACGTATAAAGAAAATTAGGTGTTGAGAACGTGACCACCTCACACATGCTTCACACCAGGGGTACACACAGACTTCTATGGGTGCTATAAAGAAGAGGTGAGAGACATTAGAAAAAACATTGTTTATTTTATTTGAGATATTACCTGTGTTACTATTTTTGCAGTCAAAGGTGAATTTACAAGTGAAACTTTAAATGTAATATAACTGTTAAATTCTGTTTCAATATGAGCCCTATATATATTACTCACTGATCATCTGTCTGACTCTTAATGGTGACTGAGATTTCATAGCTGCTGATGGTTTACATGCACATGTGATGAATTAATGGTGCGGGCGCTATAATAGCCGCAGCCGTCTCTAACTGTCGTGCATAATGACAGATGCTCTGGTGCTGGTGGACATCCTTGCTGATGCAACATAGTCGGTTCTTCTTTGCTGTGCTTCTCAATGACAGGTCTAATGAGTGGTTGAGCAGGCAGACATGTCATTATGCAGCAGATAATACAGGTATACTATGCAGGATTCTCCTCAAAAACCTGTCACTGCCTATTTATCTGAAGTGACCCTTCCTTCTGCCTGTATTTTCTTATTATGCCATGGTGAGGATGTTTCTGGGCTGCAGCCTTTGGACAGTGGATGTGTCGCGTGTAGGTGAGGTCTAGACTTTATAAAAAGGGAACGTTATGAAAATGGTGGGCACGGCACTGAAAACCTACAAACAGTAATATACTTCTTTAGAGGTTTAGATACATGTACATGTTTATATTGTCAAGGTTTCTCTATTTATACATGCAAGAGTTATCTTAGCCTCCCCTCAGACCTTCCAGTCGCTTGATTTGTCCTCCTAAAACTCCTTCCTCACTTGATACATTATACTCCCTTCTGCACCTCATTGGATGGTTTGCAGGCATATCATAACACACTGTCATGTGTAGGAATGAAAAGCATCCTTTCCCATAAGCCTTAGGCCATCATGGGTTAATACTGCATGCACACAGATGTTGGCAGAATGGAAAGAACAGGAAAACCTCCCATCCTTCCAACTTTAGAGCGTTCATTTTCTAAGATGGTTGATGGCTACCCCCACTGATGACCTTATAGTCAAATTATCGCCTCTTCAGTTAGCTGAGTTGCTTATATTAATATTACTACAGGATTTTATTTAAATCTAAGTGCCAACAATGCAGGTTTTTTTCAACCGTGCTATCACAGCTCCGTCACAATGAAAAATTTGCCGACCTAGCTGCTCATTATTAGAGTCTAAACTGCATTATGCCAATGTGGCAGCAATGTCACCAGCTGAAGTGAGTCCATGGGTGAGTAGGCAGGCTGAGGCCACTTCACAAATGGCTGTAATAGCAGCAGGACAGAAGGGTGTAAACATGTTTTTAGACAGCAGAAATGACAGCTAAAAATCGAGGTGGTGGACCTCATAAAGATGGAAGAATCCAAGTTATGATGACATAAGTACCCACACTTGTGAATTTTCACAGGAGCTATATTTTTTCTTTGACGCGGATTAAATTATTGTCAAGCCTCCTATAGCGGGTGTTGTCGTAGATACTCAGTTATCTTACAATCTCACAATATGAATACTAACAACGTAACTGTAGTAGTAGTGTTTGAATTAGAAAGCTTGGAGGTGACATTTAGGCTTAAAAAGATGCCGTGTTAGCACACAGCTGTCTCTTCTTTCTTGTTTTTGTATTTTGCTTTTATTGGCTTATTTACAATAAAGATGCAGACAGGAAACAGTGAGGGAAAGAGAAGTGTGACATCCCACAAAGGTCTCCAGCTGAAACCAGGCCAAGTGTCATGATCCAGGCGGTTTAGTTTTGTTCTTTCCTGTTTTATTTTGAAATATTTTCTTGTGTCAGAATTTACTTTACTTCCTGCATTTTTTGGAAAACCACTTATTACTTTTCCAAACAAGTTTGGTCAGTGTTTTTGATGAGTTCACATTGATGGAGAATGCAGAAAAACATTAAATTGTTGATGTCAGATATGCACTCATTAAATATATTTGTTACCGCTTCATGTAGATAAACTGTGGAATAATACTGAAAAATGATAATGGAAGTGTTGTCATTTCATTGTGAAGATTTAGAAAGACAGGAGAGACATCAGACTGCTTGCCATCATAGCTTAGCAAATTTGTCAGAACAAAGTCAATCACCAGTGTGACCAAATCGTATTTTCCCATTCACACACTCTCTGCAGCGTAATGCTCAGTGTGGAGCCTGGCTGCAGTTAAGGAGAGCAGCGCTGCAGCAGTTACAGGCTGAGGTGGACAGAACACCATGGAGGACAGCACAGAAAGGATCAGGACTCTGATTTATTTTTCATTTTAACTTAAACAGATCCATTTAAATATGTCCAGATCTGCTCCAGTACTGATCCTTAGGATTGTCGCGGGACATCTGTATTATCAACCTTTTAGCTATGAATCAGGGCCTTGAGTATTTGGATTAAGTAGCTTGTGAAAAATAAAGTGTCAAATTGATCAGGCTACAGCAGTTATTTCAATGTGTCGGATACATATTTAATCAACATTTAGGAAAACATAAGTATCCGATTGGACTTCTATCAGCAGGACTTGCTTAACTTTGGACTCTGGACTCTAGTCTAAAAATGTTATGATACTGTATATTGTGTCCACATGTGTATAAAGTTGGTAGACGAGTGCTTAAACTGCATTTACGACATGTTGAGCATTATTTTATGGCTTGGCATGAAGCAAAATAAAGCTCGATCGAGAAATACTGGCATGCTATTATCTTTCTACTTTAAATCAATATTGTTATTTAGATGAGTCAACAGGGAGTTCAGTCACCCAGTTATGTTGATGAAAGGCTGTATGATTTAGAACACCACTTCATGTTATTTCATGAAAGAAAGCAAACCAATGATTTCACAATGGAAATCAAGTGAAAACCAGAATGACTTCACAGTCTGAAAGGATTTCTCTCATGTTTCCCTGCATACTGAAAGGCCAGTGAATTCTGCTGTATTATTTGCTATCTTTAGGTCTATGATGATAATATAAGCATGAAGGTATGTAATGCAATATGTTATAAAACATATGTGCAGACGCTTTTCCAGCAGCCCATTATCTGACCAGTGATCCTTCACCCAGGCTGTGGTGAATGAGTTGGGTTGCATCAGTAAAGATAGTCTGGTCAGATATTTGAGAGCACAGAATAGGGGCTGGTTAATTTTTGACCGAACTGTCAGCTGACTCTCAGAGCTCCTGTATATAATGGGGAAGTTTCTGGCAAACTGTCTGCAGCAAAGAGGACATTAAAGGTAAGCAAGGCACTTTATTGGAATATGCCAACATTTTTTATATAACTTTAAATTTTAAAAATCTGGTTTGAAAATGAACCTTTGACGACATGATGATATATAATAATTTGGAAGGGTAGAGCTGCTTAGAAGCTAAACCACATCAGTGATGTGTCCTGTTTAATTAAAAGGCATGGAGCCGTCAGGGGTCTATATTATCTAATACTACTTTAACCTACTGTATTGAGCCCAACTAACCTCCTCTGGCTTCCCTGGACAGGCTTTTAAGATGCGTGGGATCTTTGCTAGTTGTGCACTCACAGCACTGCTGCTGGCTGCAGCTTGGGCAGACCACCACGGGCACCACCACCACCACAACCACGCCGGCACTGAACACAGCCATGAGGGAGAAATGAGCTGCCACAAGCTGTCCCCTCCCAATGCTGACTTTGCCTTTGCCCTCTACAAAAGTCTGAATGCCAAGGCTGCTGCCGGAAAGAACATCTTCTACTCGCCGCTGGGCATCTCCACCTCTCTGTCCATGTTGTCTACAGGGGCCAGTGGTGAAACCCACAGCCAGCTGTTCTCCACATTGGGCTACAGCGCTCACAACCAGGCAGACATCAATGACGCGTATGAGCATCTTATCCACATGCTTGGCCACAGCCAGGAGAATTCGCAGTTGGATGTTGGCAACATTGCTGCGGTGCGCACTGGCTTCAATCCTCTGGAGAAATTCACCAAGGATGTGCAGCACTACTACTCTGGTGAGATCCACAAGACCGACTTTACCAAATCTGCTGAGGCTGCAGCTGAGATCAACAGAATGATTGCAGAAAAAACAAAGGACAAGATCAAAGACCTGGTGAATGACTTGGACGCTGACATGGCAATGGTGCTGATCAACTATGTCTTCTTCAGAGGTAGGACACATACGCATACAGAGAAATTCTCAAATGAACTGACTATACATACAGACTGCTTTGAAAAACACATACAGTAGAGACACACCATCAATACAAGTTGAGGTGTACATGTGTAGTGTGAGGTGCTGAATGACAGAACATGCCACGAATGTGTAAATTAAGATGAGTCATGAAAGATAAAAAAATGCAAGATAATTTTACATGCTGCAACATTTTAAAACGAGTAACCATGATCGCTTGAGCTGACATGCAGTGACTACTTTCCCCCTCCACTGCATCATACAGGACAGTGGGAGAAACCCTTCAATGGAAACTTAACAAGCAAGGCTGACTTCCATGTGGACGATACCACCACGGTTCAGGTGGACATGATGAAGAGGACAGGTCGCTACGACTTGTATCAGGATGCTGAGAACCACACCACTGTCATTATGCTGCCCTACAAGGGCAACACCTCCATGATGATCGTCCTGCCTGAGGAAGGCAAGATGGCGGAGGTGGAGGGCTACATCAACAAGGACTACATCAGGCATTGGCATGACTCACTCTTCAAGAAGTAAGAGATTCATTTGATTTTCTTCCGAACTCTCATCTCCATGGTTGTAAAGTGTCATGGAGTAGTCTGTGTTTGAATGAACGACCTGGAAATCAGCTTATATATTCCAGTGATTCTGACTGTGTCGGTGGTCTGTTTGTCAGCTCTGTGGATCTGTTCATGCCAAAATTCTCCATCTCTGCTGATGCCTCCCTGGAGAGCACATTGAAAGAAATGGGCATAACTGACGCCTTTTCAGACAGTGCTGATTTCTCTGGCATATCTGAAGAGGTCAAGCTCAAACTCTCAAAGGTAGGAGAGGCGAACGTGTTTGTTATGTACACAGAAAACATTAAAGGAACATGCCTATGTCATGATGCATGATGACGCATGGAGGAATGTTAATGATCACAAATACGAGTAGAGTAGATGTTTGTTGCAGAGACCCTTTGCTAGCTTGTTGCTTCTACACTTCTTAACAAGACATTCACTGCCTCGTCCTGGTTCCTCTGCAGGTGTCCCACAAGGCTGTGCTGAGTGTGGATGAAACAGGAACAGAGGCAGCAGCCGCCACCACCATCGAGATCATGCCCATGAGTATGCCTGAAACAATAAAACTCGACAGACCCTTTTTGGCCTTCATCCTGGAGCACTCGACTAAGAGCATCCTCTTCATGGGCAAGATTAACAACCCCACAGCCATGTAAAGATGCTAGGGAAAGAAATGTTACATTTTCACAGTGGATTAAGTTTAAGTTGCTTCAGGACATTAGCTCATTCTTACCTCAGCATTTGGAAGCCCTGTAGAGATGTCACAGTGATAGTAAGAGTATTGTGGGAATGATGAATAGACCATAGTTTGATGAATGAAACAACAGATCTCTCATCAAGTAAAAGAAATGTCATCTGAACATGGCTAGGTGCATATATGTCTAAATACATCATTACATATTTCATCCAGCTGACTGTTGCATGTGATGCAGTCGATGTATATCACTTGAAGCATCAGCTGACACATTGAGCTAACGTGTCACTGGGCTTTTGCTGTCTCAACGTTGTTCATAATGAAGTGAAATAAAGATTTGTCATGAACACCTGCCATTTTATGTTATTTTAATATTTCTATCTCACCTTCTATCAAGTTCACAGATCCAATCATTTTAAAACTGGGGGCTTCATGAATTACAATATGAAAAAATGAGACATTACTGAGAGAAGAACCAATTGTTCTGTAAAAAAATGTAAAGTAGTTGAAATGACAGTTCTGAAAGAGTCTCTTTATATTGCCCTCCGAGGACACTGATTTCTGGTGTATCGTTTGATTTCTATAATTGTGTGAAGATCATACACATTTCACGCAACACACCAGTGCTTCTTCACCGACAATGTGCCCAGTGATCTGTGTTGCAGTAGTACAGATAACTTTGCCAGAGATCTCTTGGCACAGGACATAAAAAGTTAATATTTAATAAAGCTGTCAGCTAACTCTCTTGGATCAGTTGAATGTAAGGGTGAAGTTTCTGCCAATCCCAGCAAAGAGGACGTGAATGATGAGAGTGGCTCTTCATTAAAATATGCTGAATGCTTTATATAATGAAGATCTTGAATGTAAATTTCATAAGTAGAAATGAAGCTTTCAACATGTGGGAATCAAGTGTGATAGAATGGAAGTGTAATGCTGTTTAGAAGTAACATTCAAAGGTACTGAGTCATTAGTTGCTGTCCGCTTCAAATTTTTAATTCATCACATTAGATAAAGTATACTATCCAAACACATTATCAAATGAACACCAGTTTATTTTTTTACAATCAAGATTATAAAGTTGTTTATTATCAAAGGCTATTATGATTTGCTGTGATTTACTGACAACTCTCTTTGGCTTTTCCTGTCGTATGGACGGGTAGTAAAGATGCGTGGTATCTTATCTAGCACTCACAGCACAGTTGCTGGCTGTAGCCTGGGCAGACCACCAACACCACCACCAGCCTGAACACAGCTGAGAGGGAGAGCTGATCTGCCACATGTCCTGTCCCGATACTGACTTTGCCTTTGCCGTCTAAAGCCTAAAAGCCAGGGCTGCTGCTGGAGAGAACATCTTGTCTGTGCTGTCTGCTGGTCTGCATTGTAGTTCTGCTACAACTGACAGTCAGCTGTTCTCCAGCCTGAGCTGCACTTCCTTAAACCAGATTCTGGACAATGAAGTACATAAGCATCTTTTTGACATGCTTGTCACACCCAAGAGAATCAGAAGTTGAATCTTGGCAACTCTGTGCCCCTGCACTCTGGCTTCAGTTCTCTGCCATCTGGAAGGATTTCAGGTACTACAACTCTGGTGACATCTTCAACATCAATCTTATCAAACTTGTTTTTGGCTAAAAGACGTGGTGAAGGACCTGGATCCTGCAAAGGCCATGGTGCTGATCAACTATGTCTGTTTCACAGGCAAGGGAAGTAAATTTGAGTTTCACCCATTTGAACAGGCTAAGACATGTGCGTGAAAAATAAACATAAACATTTAAATCTCATGATTTTAAATATTAATGTAACATATAAATATATCTTAAGCATATAACAGAAAGTATTTGCACTGACACATCTACATTGTTTTCATACACAAAGGTAGAATTCAATGTGGATGACACCACCACAGTTCTTGTGAGCATTCATGATGACAAATGAGAATCACTATGTTTTCTACCAGGATGTTGAAAACTGTATCACCACCATCATGCTGCCCTCAGGGTAAATCCCCTATGGTGGTCATCGTAAAAGGGGTGAAGGGCTGCATAAACGAGGGCTACATCAAGCACTGACCAGACTCACTCTCGCAAACATAAATTAAATCAATGTTTGAATCCTCCCAACTGGTTGTAGATAAAATGTGTTGAAAGACCTTTTACTAACTTGTAGCCTCTATAGTAGACGTGCTCTGTTTCTAACAAGCCACTGATTGCCTCCTCCTGGTTCCTCCACAGGTGTCCCTCCAGGCTCTGCTGAGAGTAGATGGGATTGGAACAGAGGCAACAGCCATCACCATTGTCAGGTTGGCATCCTGGAGTATGCCTGAAACCATGAAACTCAACAACTCAATTTGTCTTCATCTTGGTGAACTCCATCAGGAGCATCCTCTTCATGACCAAGATCAACAATCCTGTAGCCATGTAAAGGCACACAATGGGGAGCAGATGTTACATTTGTTACATTTCAGCAGATTTTAGTAGCTTTGAGATTTTAGCTCATTTGTTCTTATGGCATTACAGTTCTGGTACAATTATTAATGTTATTTGGCTAACCTCGCCTCTCAAACTAATCCCAAACAAGTGAAAAGTAGTTTTTTGGGGATTTTAGCTCATATGGCCTCATAAAGTGCTGTAGAGACGTCAGGGTGATATTAAGCCAGTCAGAGAGATGATGAATAGTGGACAGTTTGCTCAATGACACAGACAGATCAATCACAAATAACCGAAATGTTAGTCTGTTAGTCTGTTTGCAGTCTTTCACCGTGACAAGTTTCTTATCATCAGTTATCAGAACCTGACAAGGTGTCTAAAGGTCTACATACATCATTATATATTGTATCCAGCTGACTAGTATATACACCTCATAATGCATTGGACTGCTGACTGCTGAGACAGCTTGGATGTTATTGAGAAATTGTTTCAAACTCTTTCAACATTGTCATTAACAACTGACATTGTATATGTTATTTTATTCATTCAACTTTAAATCAGATATTACTGTCAAGATCATTCCTGTGGCTTTATGATTTACAATACTAATTATTGCTGTTTATTGAAAATAAATTAACATTTCTTTTTCCAGAGGGGATTTAAAGTAATTTGAAATGGCTGTTTGGAACGAGATGCTTCATATTTCCATCAAAGACTCTGCAATATCATTTGTTTTTGTAATGTGATGATTACTGTAGGCTGGTGTGTATACAACCTTTGGGTGAAAACTCAGCCAACCCATGTTGCGTTGAGTGAAGTGACGCTTGCTGTGCCAGAAATCTCTTAGCACAGGACAACACAGGCTGCTCCTTGTTAATTTTTAACAGATTTGTCAGCTGACTATCATCGATCTGCTGAATATAATGCTGAAGTTTCTGCCAAACTGCGGCAAAGAGGACACTTATGGTAAGCATGGACATCTGATGAAATATGTGGAATGTTTTAGAAACATTTTGAGGACTTGGACATAAAGTTAAGAAGTAAGTGACATTTGGAATAAGTGAAGTTTAGACATGAAATTTGCAAAACATGTGTGTTACAATGGCAATGTAAAACTGTTAAGATTAGATCATCAGTGTGATCTGTTTCAACATTTTGGGCTTTAATATTACTTTTTTTGTTCATCAAATACTACTGTGACCAAATACGGTCGAGCTCAGCTTCCTCTGGTTTTTCCTGTCATATGGACAGGCTGTAAAAATGCGTGGGATCTTTGCTAGTTGTGCACTTGCAGCATTGCTGTTGGCTGCGGCCCAAGCAGACCACCACCACCATCTCGGCTTAGAACACAGCCATGAGGGAGAAATTCACTGCAACAAGCTTTTGCCCTCCACAAAAGTCTGAATGCCATGTGTGCTGCTGGAGAGAACATCTCCACTGTTCTGTCTCTGCTGTCTATAGGTGGAAACCAGTCAGCTGTTCTCTAGCTTGGGCTATGGCATCTTAAGTCAACGAAGAGTACAAGCAGCTTTTTGACATGCATGGACACAGCCAGGAGAATCAGCAGATGGATGTTGGTAATGTGCTCTGGCTTCAATCCTATGGAACATTTCCTGGTGGATGTCAGGTACTGCTACTCTGGTGACATCTTCCATGTTGACTTTACGAAACCTGCTAAGGCTGATCAGTTCATTCTAATAAAATAAAATAATAAAACCCAGACCAAGATAAAAGATATGGTGAAGAACTTGGACCCTGGCCATGGTGCTGATCAGCTATGTCTACTGTAGAGGCCAGAAGCCAAATGAAGTCATCAGATGTCAAATAAAGCAGTTTTAATGATGCAAATGTGATGTGTGATAACTGTAGAACAAACACCCACAGTTAAAGACAAATTATTCTCATCTTTCCACCGCCTCATACATGGGATGTTGACAACCACACCACCATCAACACGCTGCCTGAGGGCAACACCTGCATGATGATCGTCCTGCCTGATGAAGGTAAGAATAATTGAGATGGAGGACTACATCAACAAGGACTACATCAGGCACTGGAGAGGAAGCTTCTTTTGAATCCTCCAATCTATGACAGGTAAAGTGTGTCGTGTTGTAAACAGTGTAATTATTGGAAGGGAATGCCTTAATAAACGTTGGGATCTGGAGAGGTAGTAATCATTGACTGGATGAATATAACGTGGGTGAAGTAATGACTGAGAAAATGTTAACTGGATTAGATATATCTGATTTACTTGAAACAACAAGTAATGTGTTCATGATTAGCGTTTTAACTTAATAAGACAGGCTGTAATTCAACTGTATGTTCCAGGGATTCTGCCTAAATTCTCCACCTCTGCTGATGCCTCTCTGGGTGAAACACTGAAAGAAGTGGGCATAACGAATGCTTTTGAGGAGAACACTGATTTCTCTGGTATGTCTAACCAGGTCGAGCTCAAAGTCTCAAAGTCTTTCTTCTTCGGTTTGTTGCGGGAGTTGAAGTTCTTATGAACATGGGAATATGCCTACTCCACTGCATGAGCACTACTTCAGGAACAACTGCAGAATAGTGACATATATCTCCAGAGAGTGCTGAAAAATACCCTTTAGCTTCTACATTTTTCAAACTAGACTCTTGACTGCCTCTTCCTCCACAGATTTCCCAGAAGGCTGTGCTGAGTGTCACTGAGGTGGGAACAGAGGCAGCAGCTACCACCATCAAGCAGGTATTTTTCCACAATTTGCCATCAAGCATCAAAATAGACAGACCCTTCTTGGTTTTCATCCTGAACTCCACTGGGAGAATCCTCTTCATGGACCAGATCAACAACCCCACAGCCATTAAAGGCACACGCTTGGAAATTAAGTATCATGAACACAGGTGTTGTCATGAGGATCCCATCATGCTGATCATGTAGTGGGACATGTTTGGACTGGTCTCAGAAAAGAAATAATTCCACAAAGTATCATTAAAGAACATTCTGCTTACATAAATGAAAAGGAGAGTCCATCTGTCAATTCATCGAGCTGTTGTTTAACAGAAAAAATAATAACTGATTGATCATTTCAGTCATTTTAGATTCTCAGCCAGAAGAATTTGCTGCTTTTACTTGTTGTACATTAAATTGAATATTTTTGGGTTTTGGATTGTTGGTCACACAAGACATTTTATGACACCTCCCTGAGCTGTGATGGCCATTTTTCACTTTTTCCTGATATTTTATAGACCAAGAGATTATTTAAAAAATAAATCTATAATGAAAATAAATCTTAGTTACCACCATAATTAGAAAACATCAAATCCAAAATAAATGAGAACACTGAAATGTGATTAAATATTTTTATTTAATTTCACATATCGTCCTTGGCAGGCTATTATTCTCTCAAATCTCATCTTTCCCTATCAGTGTTACTCGACTGGTGCCATGTCTACATTCCAGTCAGTCAGCTGGATGAAAACACTCAGTATTATCTGGTGGCTGCTCAACAGTTAAGTTATTCAGCCAATGGTACACCAGAGAGAACCTGATGGCCATCAGCCTCCCATGACTCCTCGCCCTTTGACCTGTCAACAGAGGAGTTGCTGCAGGAGTGTTTACACAATCAGTACACATACACTTTGTCTCTCCTGTCAGCCCCCCACACAGTGACTTCTGTGAAGGACACGAATAAGAAATATCTGAATCAGAAAGCTGAGTGGGCAGTTCTTTGGAAGTGTGGAAACACTCCAATCTGTCTAGTCTGCTTCACATACAGTAAGCAGGGACTGCTGAGGACTAAGCAGCACTGAAGTCTATTGGAAGCTGCACTGGCTTGCGTGGTCGTAGTTCATGGTTGCATACATACAGTATGTATGGCCCATAGGAAAGTTTAAAGGACTGTAGTAAAAGTAAAAAGTAAAAAAAATCAACTACCACAATGAATATCAAGTTGCGTTGTCTTGACTTGGCAACGCAGTTGAATTGCACAATGATTTGAAAAGTATCCATTACCTCATAAAAATGAGGTAATAATTATTATACTGTGGACTTGATGACACCGTGATACATAACAGCCGAGGCTAATTTTATGAGTTTGCCAACAGAAATCAACTGAAACAAATAGTGACCTGGATTGTAACAAAACAACAAAAAACCCCCCCCAAAAAATTCAGTATCTTAAAGACAACACTGTTTGTGAAACAGGTCACAGTACTGTTATGTATATGTGATCTCTAGCAAATGAGCTGATACATGTACAACTACTAGTGCAGTCCTTCCCCTTGGAGGACTGATCAACAGGACGGATGTCTTGTGATGTTTGACCAGAAACAAACAGAAACCACTGAGTCTACTAGAGAACATAATGTCCTCAAATACCTTATATACCTTCAATGCCATGTATGACATTTATTCTACAGTATATCATCAAGGTTACTGACTTATTATTACTGTACAATGAGCAGACCTAAGTACAGTTTCTGGTTTATGTGTCAGTACAGTCTTGTTGTAAACTGACTTGAATAATCACTAACAGTTATTCAATGACAAAAAAAAATGAGTAGAGAGCAGATTTTACCTTTAGCAGCATGATAATAGCAACGAGCATCAAGTCAGCAGTGCAACAGATCCATCAATACTCTCCCATTTTGGACAACACTAAACCATCAATAAAATGATCTGCACCAATCACGCACACAATGTCACTCACAGTTTAACCCAATTTCAGGTAATTCTTAAAGCAGATAGTGTGGAAACAGCAGGAACATAGGAGAACACAAAAGCCCTGGAGCCTGCTGGCAGGCTTTCCTACACAACTACCTCCCAGGATGCTACAATATTTAGTGGTTAATAGTATTGTTCTGATGGCTTGTGTGTATTTACGCAGGTGTAGATGTTAGAGTCCTCAGTGCTGCGTGTTAAATAGTGGCCTTTGCACATATTTCATTTTTCTCTAGTTTGGAGCTGCTTGTGAAATACTGTAAATGCAACTTCTAAATGTACATTTTTTATTGCAAAGTATCTCTTGGAATTCAATTATGTAGGCAAAGTTCAGTCTGCACTGTAGTGTGCCCCCCCTCCCCCCCCGCCCTGGAAAACATCACAAACTCAACATCATTTCTGAGCCTCTGCACATAGACGTGTTCATTAGTGTCGAGCTCCCCGGCTCCCCCTCTCCTACGAGCGAAAATCTCTCAGATCTCTCTGCTTTGGTTATTACTCCTGCCTGAAGAAGATCAAATGCGTGGTACGCATGCAAATCAAGACATGATGTGACACATTGTGAAGTGGGCATCTATAATGCATACGCCATCAAGCTGAGGATGCACAAGTCCTAACGCCAGTTATTTTAGTCTGTGTTCTCACACGGCTCATTCAGTGGGATGTGATGGGAGGAGAAGCAGCACATCACCGCAGCGACACTGACACACAGACACACAGGGAAAGACGTAAAAGATGAAGTGATGAGACGAACAGGTGTTCTCAGGTTTTTGTCAGCACACATTGTATATTCCACAAATCCATGACATTCAGAACAGGTACCACTGCAAACTAAAAGCCTGCTGAAACACTTGTGTTTATTCACATACTAGCTATTGTATGGCGTGATCTCACCTACGGTTACACATATATGGACAAACAAGCAGTGTGTTTAGCAGACAACCGTGTAGGATGTTACTTCCATTCCAGGACTCAAAGCGAGTTTGATTACAGTCCCTGTAATGCTACTTAAGGCTGCTATTATCATTATTATATCAACAATGGTTCAGATGACTGGCTTTATGTGGAAAGGGTGATCAAAGTGACGCACAGATAATTATCACCCAACTCTGCAGCTCCCTTCAGCTCTACGGAGCATTTTAGCACCTTTTGGCTTTATGAAAGTTTACTGTTTTAGTCCATTTTTCATTTCCAGCTCAAGGCAAAATGATGTGATTTACCTGCTCTGCTATACCTGCTCAGTGCCAAGCTGAACATAGTGGAGCCTTTAACAGCTGGAGATTTATCTCAAAAGTTGGTGGAGACCAAATCAGAGCTAAAAGAAGAGTGAACATTGGGCTTACATACATCAGGTGGTCAGAAGCATAACTTCAAATTAACGCTGTTGTTGAAATCAGTGCTACAACTCAAATTAATGCTTTGATATCTGCTGAATGTGTCAATAAGCAGCTGCTCACCATGCCATCTAAGAAACTGATGATATGTCCATGTTATGACTGCGGCTCGTTTCAGCTGTCCCTCAGCAGCCACAAAATAAGGTTTAAGGAAGAAATAACTAAATATGAGCATCACTGGAGAGTAGACCTTGGCCTAAATAACTGCTGGCACTCAGATGTCAATATAACCCTAAAACTAAGCCTGCTGTGTGGTCATTTTGTGGAATGACCTTATGCCCACATTCTAGCAAACAGCACCCCATTTCATTTGGAAGTGGACCAGACATGAATTTACATAACGTCTCGGTCCAGCTATTTGGTGCACCTGTGCACAAAATGTGCTCAACAAAGATGGCATGGTTTAAAGCACAAGGCGTTACAACAGTCAGTGAACAGTCATTTCCCTGATGGCAACCACAGCATCATTCTATAGATTTTCAATCACTGTACCATAAGATATACTACATACAAAAAGAAACATTGAAAGAGCAAAAACTAAAAGAAAACAGATACCACAGTATACAAACCTGAAAGAATACTAGAGTGCTGCAAAGTGCACTAAGGCACAAAGTATCAAAAAGAAGCTAAGGTTGGCAGTAATGAACACCTTACAGTAATGTAGTTACTTTTCTCAGTAATGAGGAGTGTAAGGGATTACAATCTGAAATCCGGTAATTACAGTTAGTTACAGTTAATAATCCCAGTAACAAACACGGCTGAGAAACATGTTGCATGTCCTGGGGCTGCTTCAGAGCCATCCTCTGTTTTGCTGGCTGAACTTGTTCAATTTGAAGCAGCACCAGCGGGAAATGTTCCCTTTGCACTAATGTGTTCCTTATCAAGCAGATAAAATTGCACAGGATTATGTGCATGCACCATTTTCCTATGAATCTCCTGTGTTTAAGTCGGTACAGCAATCTGAATCCAGTGCAGGAATGTCAGACCACTAACAATAAAAACGACTACATAAAGAGATAATCACGGAATGGAAATACAACAAAATGCACACAGTAATTAATATCAACAAATAGGGTTTGATTTCATGACAGTCTTGAGGATTAAAAAAAAACATCTCCCTCCACTCAAATATTTTTTTTTGCTTATTATGAATTTTCCTGGATGGTTGACTGTGCAGAGTGATGAATGTGCAGAGGTCGACTCTAGACGGAGGGTTTCACATTCATCTATTGCCTGAGTCTTATTTTATGACATCACATCATAGTTTGGAAGCTATTCGTGGTCCAGTCAGCACCTTACACAAGGGTGAAACCTGAAACGTGAAACCTCGAGCTCAGATACACTGAGAGTGGGCTTTGCAGTGAAGCAGGAGGCATGTTGTGTCCAGTAGTGGACACAGAGTCTGGCTTTTTAAACGAGGAAGGACAAGATGATTTTTTTTACTCCAAAACGTTTTGTGGAAAAAACATGTCAGACACAAATTATTATTTACAGCAGAGTATTTCAAACCAGTCTGAAGGGGATCTTGTGTACACACACACAGACACAGACACACACACACAAAAGCACACACCAGTAGGTGGCACTGTTGTGTCATGGGAACAGAGTGGGGGTCCTTGCACCTTGCCACTGTTCACCTCGTGCTCTACTCGTTTGAGTTTGTAATTTAGACCAAAATTAAAACACAGCCGCTCTTTCATTCATTGCTCTACTTTACACATCAAAGTCAAATGAGTTGAACGCTCGGAAGGTCATGGAAAGGCTCTCCCTCCTGTCATCTGTCATCATCTGTGTGCTAGCTGTGCCACAGTCTCAGCCAGGGAAAACACATTAAAGGGCCAACCTACACTAAACGAGAGCGGCTTTTGTTTTTTTTCAGTCGGCTTGGACAGCGTAAACAAGCGCAAAAAAAGCAAGAGCCAAAGCTTTAATCTATCTCTGCGGAGAAAAAAAAAGAAATCTCAAATCTCAGATTAGCACCTTATTTATTTTTGCAATAAAAGTGAGATTAGGTTGTTTATTCGCACAGATCAAGATGTTAAGATGCAAGATCAGAGCAGGGATCGTTTAAAATTCTGTTTTGGGGTGTATTTCTCATTAACAGGCACGCTAAAACGCTTCATCGCACAGGCTTTGGCATTTTCATCAGCCGCGAGGACACGCACGACAAAACCCACATGGTTCGCCATCACATGAGCACACAAGTGGGATAGACCTAACACACTGCGTATAACCTCGTTAAATGTGCATGAAAGCCAACAAAGAAGAGGCAGGAGCTAGGTTGACAGAAGGAGGCTGCTCCTACATCAAAGACAAACAATAAGGAAACTGATAATGTTTATTATTTATGCCTGGCTTGCCACAGAAAGTAGAGATGTGCGGCGAGAAATCCGACACCTTTCATGTGGAGGCTTCTGTGGCAGAGAGGAGATAAACTCACAAGAAAGTGAACTAAAAATGTTTGTATGCACAGCGCGCCCAGTTGTGATGTTTTATTACAATAACTCATGCTGACAGTCCAAAGCACATCACTCACTAACTGTGCTGACCTATCCGTCTCTGCCCACACACACACACACACACACACACCCACACACCAACACACTGTGTAAAGCCATCCTAAGCAGCGACGGCTGCCGTCTCCATGTGTTTGAACGTGCTGTTCGACGCCACGACCCCAAAATCCAAGCGTGTCTTGGCTGTTGACAAATGGGATTAGACGTAGGGCGTTCTGACAGAGAACCCGCTGTGTTGGAGGATTGACTGCCTCTGTATCTCAGTTGTACTATATCAATCCAGGTCAGTGGTAGGACAGCAGCTGTGTTTCATTATTATTCCCCTGTCATATCTCATCAACCCTACAGAATCACACCACTCTCTCCGGGTTCTTGATACATGTGTTGACTGTTTTTGTACACCTGCAGCTCTAAGGTGTGTGGCACTGTGCGGCTGATCTATCACATCTAATGCATGGTGAAATTGCTGCTGGCCTGTTAGGGACAGCCATGCATGCACACATACACACACACACAGGCAAGCATGCAAACACACACACATACTCAAACACACCACTCCACCACCTACGACCTGTCTGATAGAGGCAATCAGTAAAGATTTACTGCATCATAAAAGATACACTGCAGGTGTTGACATAAGCAGCCCAAATAAACTTTCCCTCCCTGCGGTGTGACTGTAGAGCCGAGACTTTGCTGCTGAATTATTTGCTAAGAGTTCAATTTAAAGAATATCATCAAGTAGTAATGGAAACAGCAGCACATTAGGAGCGTCGAGCACTGATGAATACAGTAAGGAAATGGCTGGCGTCCAACTGAAATCTGGTTAAAAGCACACGAAACAGCAGGACTCGCTGTGGAAGAAGAAGCATTGAGCCGTTGACCCAAGGGGGAACCAATCAGGAGCTAACTTCTAATTGACAGATTGTTAACATATATTTGCTATAATTCAGGAAATATATAGTAAACAACCATAAAGTTCATTTAATTAACCAGTTTCTAATATAACTATTTCCATTATTAGATTATCGTCTTTGAATTAACACAATGACCATTTTCTTATTTGTCTGTTCCTGATTAACTGAGGAAAGGAGCTAAATGGCATGCAAGTAATAAATTATATTTGCTCCCTTATTATGCACATGCATTAGTACATAAAGTGGAAGTATTTCCATACTATTAGATTTGCACCATTAAGAAGTCCAGAATGCATGATTAATACATGAGTAACACAGGACAGAGACAACAAAAACACACTGATAATCAGCTCAGAGCACGTTCCCATTAATATTCACATCCATATGCCGTATTAGTGACCACCATAGATGCAAACCAACTGCTGAACTGATGTGTCTTCTTGTATTGAATTACATATTTTTTCATTACTCAATAATGGCAAGCTATGGGACTGCTTAAAAAAATTGTCTTAATGTCTTCGCTCATTCACAGTTGTTACTCACACTACACATAGCAACCAATACGACATACAGATTTTAATATTAGTGTAAAAAGGCAAAAAAAGTTTGGTATCATGATGTTCTGCTTTACTTGAAGGAAAATAAAAAATGGTAATCAACGGTAATCATGAAGTACTGAAGCATCAAACACTTTACCACAGGAGACAACAAAATATAGCAACTAATGTGATCATGATTAATAATTGCTTGTGTCTTTTCACACCTGTCTTTCTATTAATTATGAAGCTGCAGCTTGCTTCAGGTTAGCATAGCTTAGCATAAAGAGTAGTAGCATGTTACTTAGTGAACTTTAGAGGTGCTGGTAGCTGTTTTGGGTCTCCGCCTACCGCCTTTAGCCTCGGTGGACGGTGCCCCCTTCTCCCAGCTCAGCTCCTAAATCCAAATTCAGCCTTCAATACATCCCATCATAAACTCAACGGTGAGGTCAGACCACATTAATATGGTATTTTTCTACTGTCTGACCCCTAGTGGCTGTTATATAGTGCCCACAGCTAATATAATCATAAAAGACTCGCTTCACTCTGCACCTGCAGTAAAATGCATTACATTACAAGCGTTTCCTTAGGCTCAACACACCGAGATGCAGTGCTGTAAAAGACTGCTGACCCTCAACACTCTCAATGTAACTGAGTGCAGCTTTAACCCTGCAGTGCATCCACAAACAAGCTCAGGTGTGCTTTGAGATTCACCTGAAAAGTAGAAGAAGTCGGTGTCAAACAGGGTGATGTTGTCACTGACAAGCTGCTTCAGGGCTAAACTTCATCATCTCCTCTCCTTCACCTCTCACCTCTCAGCTCTCACCCCGTAGCTGGTGGAATTCTTGCCTGAATATCTACATGAAAACAGAATCGTTGTGTTTTAGAAAATGTGGCGAGCTGCTGCCTCGTGCGCCGCTGCAGCTGAGCCCAGCTCCTACCGAGCGAGGCGGTGACATGATGAATAGACAAAAACGATGCTGCTCCTGTGGCTCAGAGTGGACTATAATCAAGATGAATGTTTGCTTTTGATTGCTGGCGACTGTCGAAAACTCCGAGATGTAGCTGATTTTTTGACATCGGGGAAAGCCTGGCAGACAGAGTGACACAGAGAAGCAGAGAGAGAATCAATGGATCATCTATTATGTCCAGTGCTTAATGAAAAGGCTCTGCTGCAGATGAATAAAGTGCTGCCAAAAGGAAGTCTTCAGAGAGCCTCTGTGCCTTTAGCTTGATGTCATGATCAGTTTAATACTCAGGCTGCTTGTCCTCTACTATTGATCCACTGCTTAATGGCTTTTCTTACACAAACATCATTCAAACTGCACTTTATTGCTGTTGTTTTTCTACTCTTCAATTCTTTGCTTCCACCTTGTATCTGTTAAGGTAGCAAATTGTTATCCATCCATCTATCTATCCATGAAAAGTTACAGTTAAACGGAACTAAATGGCTTTATTTATGAGGAAACGTAATTGTTCTGTGATTGTGTTTTAGCATTGCTCAAAAGATCTGGGCAGGGAATCGGGGTGGATTTTGGGTAATCATTGAAAAAGTAAACATGTTCAGTCTTGTGCTTGAAAGGCTCTGAAAAGCAATTTGCAACTTGTATTGAGCGATGGGCTCCTACATGAACACACAATTTTCTGCCAAAGTTACAGCAGTTTTGGTTAGTCCTCATCACAGATTTCTCTGTTGTTTATTTCTCTGCTCTTCTTGCTGTTTTGATGATGTCACACACTTTCATGCACCGATCAAGATTGAGCGATACTTGATTTTCATATATATGGAAATTTAATCAAGCTTTGAGGACAGCTGTGGGGTACTTAGCTTATGCTGCTAGCCCCGTCAATCGAACCTGATCAAACCACACCTACACAGTCCTGCAGAAGTAGATTAGTGCGAAATAATATCTAAAAATGTTTAGTTTCCAAGAATAACTTTGTTGCTTATGTGGTCATGAATATTTAGTTCTATAGAATAAGAGAATAGAATAGAAGAATGTTTAATGCCTTTATATGTTTTTAAATTTAATTCTCTGGAAACAGGGTTTTCTGTAGTTTTAATTGAGAGAAACTGTAAATCTACAGCATGCAGTGATAGATTATACAATGCTTCCAACTTCCTGGCAACAGCTTCGAAAAGGCCCTTTGTGGATGAACTCATCTGGCCTGCACAGAGCTTTGACCTCAGACCGTCCCAGTGTGACTCTCAGTCACATCTGTCTATTTTCTCTGTGCACTCCTCAGTTAGATTTATACATTGATGTCACACAGTATGTACAATGTCTGTTACCTGCAGCACATTACTCAGTTATGCGGTATCTTTGCTGGATGTCAGATGTCTGTGTGACAGCAGAATTCAGCGCTCTCTGCGGTTTATGTATCCACTGACACTGTGAACCATGGCCGTGGGATTTATAACACCTCATTACAGGGCCATCATAAAACCCTCATGTTTATAAATGTTAATGCTTGTGATTTATATTCAAATGTCATCTATATGTCGCAGCTGAAAGGTGTGTTAATGAGCGGGGACGACGAGGAGGGAGGGGGCTGGAGAGACTGACGGACAGACAGAGATGTCATATGAGAGGGAACATTGTGAGGGAATGAAAAATGAGTTTCCCGTGATGACTTTTATTCCTCCGTCTTTTTGTTCTTCACTTTATGCATGGCAATTTGTCATGAAAGCTGCTCGTCCCATGTGGCATATCTGCAATCAATTAATTATGGATATCTCTCCTTTAGCCACAGTCAGAACTGTGACTTTCTTTTGTGCCAGTTTGTGGGTGCCGCTGATGATTCTTTGTTATGGTGATTAATAATTTGATGTACAGAACAGGGGGTGTGTGTGCGTGTATCTCACTTCAGATGACATCTCACACATACACTGATAATATCTGCCTGTTTAGTTGATAAAAAGAACGCAGGGAGGGAGAGAGAAGGAGAGTCCCTCACTCTGCTCCTCTCCTCAGGAGGTGACACACTTCCACATCAAAGCTAGAATTGTAGCTTATTAGTGTGGCGAAGTGAGACCGGTGTTACGGTTCAAACGCTGGTGCTCACTTTCAATTACACTTTTGGAGACAGTTTCATATATTTATATCTGGGAGAAATGTGATCATCAAAGCAAACAAAGCACTGCACGCTCAGCCCTCTCTCCCCCTCCAGTTAGAGCTCCTGATTTGAGCCAAACGATTGAATTTCATCACTGCACGTATAAACACGATTCTTATCCACTTCCACTAGATAAATCCGATACTTTCGCATCACTCCACATGAACAAGAACCTGGTTTTAATGATGAGGCCTTTGATGGTTTCCATGACAAACCCAAGGTTGCTGAAAGTTCGCATCAGATGGACATGATAGCCAGGAAACAGAGCGGAAACCTATCTCGACTAAAACAAACTGATTTCCTGAAGCAAAACAGGGAATACGTTCCAGGTAACTGGTAATAGATGTCATTTCAACACTTTCAACAAAGATACGACCTTCTGGGTTGCCTGCTTTTAACTTCCTCCAAATCTGGCTTGACCGACAGGAATTGCAGTCCCGGTTTTGGCTTGGAATCACACGGCTCTGATTGATTTCCATCACTCCCGCCTCTGCCACATCTTGCTGTTTGTATCACCCGTCCAACATTCAAATTTGGGCAACAGAGCAGAGGCTGGGTTGAGATGAGGCGAGGTGAGCAAGCAGAACCCACCACAGCAGAGACACCTGTCAACCGAAAGCCAACACAACCCAAAATAATCTTGTCTTTAAAGCTGCACCAATCAGTGATTTTTTTTTTTTTTTTATATTAACGACGGATCAAATGGTTGTCAAATGTGTGATGGGGAAGTGGTCGTGTGTAGTGACAAACCCACAGAGTATTATCACCTGACTCTGCAGTTCCCCTCTGCTCTTTGTAGCGTCTTTCATATCATATCTTTCATATCAACTTTAACGTTTTGGTTTGAATTCACCATTGAGCCTCATCAGGCCAGTTTCTAGCAGCAGCACACAACCCTTTTTAGTAAAAAAGCTTTGATAAAACCCCCCGTATGCTGCCTGTTCAGCACCAAACAGCTGACAGAGTGAGCAACTAGCAGCTAAAGAGCCAGATATTTCCCCCAAGAGTTTGTGGCGACCAAAAAGAGAGTTAAAAGCAGCGTGAATATTATGCTTACATTGATCATGCAGACAGAAACATGACTCCAAATAAAAGCTAATGTTGCTTTGCACCTGCTGAATGTGTAAATGGACAGTTGTTTGCTACTGCGTTAGCATCATTATAAGGTGATAAATATGTAAGTGCTATGTTTATGGTTTAAGCCTTAACATCTCCTTGTTTGAACAATTATTTTAAAAGCCAATAACACTAAAACCAATAACACATACAATAAATCAATGAAAGTAGATGAAAATTAAAGTTTTATTTTTTTTTAATTTTGTGCCCAGCATTGTGTGCCCATTACAGGAAGTAAGTTTTAAAGTGGTAGTCATTGGTTTTCGGGCCCCTTGGGGACAAAGGAACTCTAATGAAAGCTGTAGTAGGCAGTTTATTTTGGACTTATTAGAAAAAATTTCATAACAACCTTTCAGCATATTGTAATTCAACTGGTCTGAGAGAATACTAGATTTCCGCAGCCCCTCTTGACTTTTTCACACTTTATAAAGTCTAGACAGTTGGCCAATCACAGGTAGTTTCAGAGAGAGGATGTTGTGATTGCCTATTGGAGCTTTAAAGATAAAAAAGCAGCAGTGATAGAAAGCTTTTATTTTGTATGTGTTACTAAAGAACTGCCTTACATCCAAAGGACACAGAGCAACTTTAGCCTTAATTTAGAGTCATTTTTCCATCCACTTCAGAGATATAAACTTAAAATTCACTCTTCTTTAGCTCCGCTTGGTCTTCAGCAACCCCGGCTAAAAGCTGTATTATGTTCAGCAGCTCATTTTATTTTTTCTGATGTTTTTTGGCAGGTAGTGTGTAATGGATTTATCGCAGCCATTTTTACTAAAAACATATGTTTGCTACTACCGGACATGAGGTTACTGGGAGCTGGCTTTGTGGGCCAAAACAATTAGTTAAGAAAAGTTAAAAAGCTGCAGAGCAGGGTGATATTTCTCTGTGAACCTTGTCACTTTAAGTGGCACCTTTCATAGTTATTTGATCCATTGTTTTTCTGAAATAGAAATGGACTGGCGCTTTAAGTTACTTTCACGTTTGGCTTCCACACTCACCTGTGATGGTTGCCACTTGGATGAACCTGCCGCGTCTTTCACTCAAAGTTATTTCTTCTCTCAGTCTAGCGTTGATATCCAAAAATCTCCCACAGTCACTGACTGCATCCCTGCATAAATATTCCTATCTTTCCAACTGCTTATCAAGTTTAGATGGAGATGAGACAGAAACACCTCAAGTTTCACCCTTTACCTCTGCAGTCCTTCCAAAAAATGCAAGTAATCACCAAAGTTTGCCAAACAATATGTTTTCTCAGATTGTGTCTGCATGTGTGTGTTTTAGGAGGACAGAGAGAGACCAAACATTCCTTTCAACCATCTTCCTCTCACACATTTCCATCTGCTTTTCATTAAGAATCAAGTATGTCCCAGTCTACATTTATTTGCTAAAACAGTGAAATCCAGACAGACCCCGGTGATAAGATGACCGTGTTCAGTACAGCGTGTTTGCGAGTACCCCTCTGTGTTTGTTGCTGTATATTGAACCTCAGCAGCGTGTTTCTGTTTATTCCCGAGTTGATGCGGCCCTTTGTTTATCCCCCAGAGGAAGCGGCCCTGCATGTAGCTGTTGTTTCGGCCCTGCGAGGCATCTGTGTTGGTGTCTTCCTCGGTTTCAGCAATGAAGTGGACCTACCTGGTGGTCCTACTGCGCAGGATGAATGGGCTGTGAAGTCCTTGTGTCAGCACAGACAACCACCTACAGTCTCCAGAGGGGCTCCTTATGTGATTGCCACCGGCGTTATTGTGTTCCCTTTGATGCAAAACATTTGTCACCTGACAGCATTTTGCTATTCCACCTCCTTTTTTTTTTTTTTCAGGAATATTTTGATTCAAACAGGAAAGGAGATTTAGTTGGAGCACACATACCGTTGTTTTGTAGAACTAGATTATTTTGGAAAAGCTGATTTTTTTGTAGTGAAGTGGTAAATCATGAATTTAAGATGAGGCTCGAGTTTTTCTATCGCAGTGTGATGCTGGCGCTGAATAACAAAACGCTGGATCGCTTCAAATTTATACAGATGCCATTCACATCTCATCCCACTACATTTTACAAAAGCACAACTTATTTTTGTCCTGTGTTCATATTGTTGAGTATCCAAAAATCTGAAAATCCCCCTGCCAGTCTAAATAGAACAATGGGGCCAATACATACCATGAAAGGCAAACTTCCCATCAGTGGCTGGTATCGCTGCTGTTGTCATGGCAACCGTGACCAGTGGCACACCAATCTGTTCTGTAGAAGGAGAGGGAATCAGACCACTAACAGCCAACAAACAATTCACCATCAGCTGGCTAATTAACGACAAAAAATGACAAACATGGCGAAAATGAAATTGGCCTCACACACACCCTTCCCAGTGTTTTTATCCCCTCACATCCCCTGATCTTGCGTAGATGAAAAGCACAACCAGAGAGTCATTCTCAACATAATGCGTCATCAGAGGATGCGTGTGGGAGAATATTTCATGGATAATTGAGTCAGTGCGATGCTGGGCAGTGTCATCGTCGGGGGAGAGATAGGTGAAGGGCTCCGGAGGAGAACAATCAGAGAGGCTTAACAAGTTCTCACTGGCTTCTCACATCAATGTAATTAAACCAAGTTGGTGGAACAGGCAGCCCCTCTGAACCTTTCAGGAAAAGACGAGAGCAGTGCAGTTTCACATGGCTGCACTTTTGATTTAATTTCTAAACATTGGGGCATGCTCATTTTTTAAACTTTTATCAGTGTGGCATGAGGCCACTCAGACGACAGCATAAAAATTGTGCATATTATGTTCAAATTGTCCTCTCCACTGTTTAACACCTGCTCGAAAATACAAATTCAGCTCAGAAATATAATCTTGTTCCCATGCCCTGAGTCTACGGGTGCTTAGAAGCTCGGCTAATCCTGGATACACCAGAAAGCTCCAGAAAATTCATCTGCACACTTTCAGGAAATATGGCGTTCAAGATAGTTGATGACATATTATATTTGCAATATGGTGGTAAAATACTGCAGCTGGTGTGCCAACTGCCAATGGGGACTACCAATTGTTCCTGCAGCCAACTATTCCAAAACTCCAATAGTCTGAAAAATGTCCAGAAAGACCCACCCAAAGTGTCTCTGATTGGTTAGGGGTTAGGGTTAGGATTATATGGTGGGTAAGAAGGTTAAGGTGAGAAAAAAAAAAAAATCAGGGTCAGAGCCAATCAGAGGCAGACTGAACTTCAACTGGCAAGCAGAACTTCACGCAATAGATCTGTGCCGTGAATCCACTGTGTGCAGCGGTTCCAGTGAAATGAACTGATTTACTGTGAAATTTTGCCATTTTAAATGTGTGAGGTGAGGCGTGAGCAGTCCGTAATTGTGAGAGAGGTCCACTGAAGATGAAAGGATGACTGGAGTCAGTGACAAAGCAAAGAGCCTAGGAGTTTAAACTGTGCGCTAAACAGGGGCCATTTGCTATACTGCATTCAATTTCCAGCCATCATGAACATGAACATGAAGTGTGAGCATGAACTTTTCAATCAGGGGAAAACTCCGTGTCTGAATATTTGCACTGATTACTTTGCTCAGTATGGGTGACAAAGTGAACAATTAAAAACAATCTGTTACTGTTGCCCATTAAAATGAGAGACAGATGAATGGATATATGAAATGTAATATATAATAAACAAGAAAGACAAGACGAGAGCGACCAAAAAAAGAAATACAAACAAAGGCACGTTTCAGTCGATTGTTTGGGTAGACAGAGCCAATAAATCCGTCTTTGAATACAAGAGATGAACAATAATCACAAAGCAAGCGTTTTGAAATTCTAGTCCAGTCAATAAGTTTACTTTATCTTCTCCCCTGGGAAATAAGTGTATTTTGTGAAATCAGAAGTTTTGCTTGTTTAAAGAAGCACAGACGCTGCACATTGCTCAAGAGAGCACATCGAGAAAGTCTATTGATAATGTGTTAGTGTTTGTTACAGGCTTAATCAGCATTGACAGGAACTCATCTTCTGTATATCTGTAGATACCGTGAAGCTGGAACACATCTCTTTCTGCAGAGCTGCAGCGTGTGCGGCCTCACATCCAGAGGATGGAGTCCAGCATGGAGGCAGTGGAATCGGGGTCAGAACGATGAGTGAGGAGACGAGAAATGCTGATGTTTTTAAGCACAGATAATATCTAATATGCTTTTGGGAGGGAATCAATACCAATTCCCTGATTTGCTTACAAGGATTTGTTTCCACTGGATGCCTCATGCACTTAAATGTCTTGGGATGTGATTTTAAAGGGTATCCTTGACATTTTGATTTTTTTTTTTGTTGGCTCCAGGCTGCAGACTTTCCCCATTGTGAGAAAGCATACATTGGCCCCTCAGTTTTCCTGTTATGTCTTTTTGGACCAGATTATTTATTTCCTACAGCCTGAGTGTCCACTGAGGATCGGCCAATACGTGAACGGTCAACAAGCTGAGAAGGAGTTGGCCACGGTTGAAATTTTCATGCTTTTCGTCTGTCAACAGTCGAATAAATCTCTGTACTTCCATGTTTCTCTTGAGATGTGATTTTCATGGACAAGAGTTTTGCCTGGCGGGCACTAAAATAAATGACAGTTTGATTACAACCATTCAAAACGTCCCAGTTTTCTGTAGATCTTAATGAAAGACTGCAGGGTTTTAACCTCTAACTCATCACTGGGGTCAATGATGAACTTGGCTGCAATATTAGGCATTTCTTTTGAGTGAATGCCACCTGTAATTAATGCTTGCTTGGTAACTACACTTAAAGCTAAAATACCAACACAAATGGTACAACAAATATGTGATATGTACAAGATCAATATGTATATGTATTGCTGATAATCAGTACGGATTTAACATGGTGACAGTGTGCTTTGCTCACTGTTTCTGGAAAGAGATGTTACTGTTTGTTTTTAATCTGTACACTACAAAATTACAGTTGTGCAAATTCATGCTGCCATTGTTTTGGTGTTGAGGAGGAAACCTCAGGAAAGGAAATCTCAAAACTCGGACAGCGCGAGTATTATGAAAGCAAGAAAATGTCAGTGTTATGACCTTTTAAAGTAACAGTAAAGTAGTAATAGTTCTTCAGTTAAATAAGAAGATGAATGCTACATATGCTACATATGAAGCTAGAGCGGTTGACAATTAGCCTAGCTTAGCATAAAGACTGAAAGGGGAGGAAACGGCTAGTTTGGTTGTGTTCAAAAGTTAAAAAAAAAAAAAAAAATCCACCTAACAGCACATCTTAAATTCACTTAAATGATCTTGTTGTGTCTTGTTTGTTAACTCAGTCCAATAACTGACATTTAAAAATAAGAAGCTGCTTTTTTTATGTTTCCTGTGCATGTTTTTTTTTTTTGCACATAACCCCTGTGAAACTGTAAATTAGCAAACTGTTTCTGTAGATTCTTTTAAACTTAAGAGGAAACTGTTTCCCTATAGATTTATAAAATGAGCTAACCTAACACAGCAAATTCAGCTTCGTAATACTTCAGTTTCTACAGGCTACATTGTAATAAGAGAGCTGCAGAGATGCTGCTGGGCATGTTTCTTGCTAGCTATTTCACCCTGCTTTCAGTCTTTATGCTAAGATAAGCTCAGTGTCTCCTGGCTTCTCCTTTAACTCAATCAAGCAAATAAGCACAAGGAGAAATGTTCAGCTATTCCCTTAAAGATGACCAATTGATACAGATTAAAAAAAACTTAGCAAATTCCCATTTCAAAAAAATGAAAAACAACATGACAAATATCACCCAATACAGGAGAGAAATCGAATAAAGTGGTGTCACTTGTATTTGAAGCAACATGCAATCAAAACACAGTGCGGGAAATCACCCAGTATAGCTGAGGGATCCTTCAGTGTGAATGCTGCCGTCTTTTTTGCCAGCCAGTCCCTGATAACGCCTTGGACTGAGGCAAGAACTGGTAGGGTGACTTTCTCCTTTTCAGAATTCAAAAGGAAAGGTCTTGGACCCTCACCACCTGAGATGCTCCCCTTCAAAGAAACTCAATTTTCACTTTAAAAAGGCAGACTGATCTGCCACCCTCTCGCTCGTTCCTTTTCTCCTCTGCTCTGCTCTTGTGTCCACTGAGTTGTTCCCCCGGCCTGGACGAAGGACGATTACACAAATCTGTCACCCAGGAAATCCCGACACTTTATTTCCTCTCAGACAAAGAGCCGGTGATGGGTGATGAGTTTGTAGCTGCTGGGGGATTTGACAGACTCTGGGGGAATAATAAAGCAATTTCAGCCTGCCAGGAAAGTCGGAGGAAGGAGAGGGAAAAACACACACGAGGAAGATATAAATCACTCGTATGATGGCTACAGTTTTTTGGTGGAGAAATGAGACACTTAAATTGGACAGAGAGATGAGTGGCTTGACCAGAATGTCGCTGTGGCGTAGGAATTACATGGTGGCCAAATAAATATGCATTGTAAAGCGGGAACATACAAAAATACAGGTTTTATGTGATTGGTGGGTCAGGGGGCTTTAAATATCCGTGCTGGTATTATTTTTATGATCACTTACTGACACATCATAAAGTGACACAATGATTTGTAGATAAAACAATTAAAAAATGGACCACATAAAGATGTAATACATTGTATTGTTTATATAACGCACCAAGTGTTTATATCTGCAAGTTGGAGGGTTAAATACATATAGTGTAACTCAGCTCTGTAAACTAAGTGAAATTCAGTCATGATTAAATGACAAAATTGGGTATTCAGTTGCTTATAAGATTGTTTATAGCCCTTTTTTGCTGTTCCCATACAGCGTTGGTGAAAATATCAAGTTCAGAGGGATGACACTGACCCAGGAGCTGAAGGAAATACCCGATAAACAGCTTTTTAGTGAAGAAATAACTTTGAAACTGGCTGAAAGGTCATCCAGTGTATCACTGTCAGTGGTCACTACTGTTTGTGTGAGTGAGGACATAACTTTCTGGGATGTTTCTGGTTTGGATTTAAAAATAAAAAATAAAAAATTACATGAAAGTATGGAGAGGTACTGAATCATCTTAGAGGGAAAGATACACAAACACACATATAAAGATGTTTAAACATATTAAACATAGAATATGTGGCATATATTTAAAAACTGTATATTATAGTGAAATATATATTTCATATAAAACATTTTACATTTACAGTCTGTCATATACTGCGCTAAAAAGTAGACATTTTCTAGAAGGCATTAGAATTCGGACAGAAAAATATGCGAAGTGCCACATTATTTTAAGCTGTTGCTCACTCTGGAATTGCCTCTCGGCATATGTAGTGCGCAGTGAAGGCAGCAGATTCTGCATTGCTTAGTTGCATAAAACAAGTGAATCATTATGTATTTTTGCGGTTGAGACAGTGAAAGAAAATATTACCAAAACAACATTCCTGACTCTACATAGCAAAACATGCTGTGATTATCATATGTCACTGTAGACAAAACAAACAACATATCTCATTATAGTGCAGCTCTCACCACAGTCTGACTCTCTGCTATAGGGACCATCCAGCAAATGTAAATCGCTCAGTCAGAGCAGACACCAGACAACGTTCTCACTTCATATTGTAAATCCACAGATACAGAGGTTTTTGGAGATTCACAGTGATGTTTCACAATGACAGCAGCAACTACTATCACCCGCCTTTCAGCTTCATGCGTCGTTCTTTCCCTGACATCCAATCCATCATTAACTGTCACATTATGAAGTTCCAGCAGAAGAAAAGAATGTTTTTCTTTACCGCCCATCAATCGACATTACAGAATTTTCAAGTTCAGCTCAAACTGTGAAAATTACCTGCTGCGTAGTATGTGGGTCTGTGTGGCGACAGCAGGCTTGTTTGATTACAGAAATTGTTTGCTCTTTATTATGGTAATGGCTGCCTTTCAAAACCAGCACCTTGTAACCTGTGTACTCCAAGTGCATTAAATTCTTTTGAGATGCTGCTTTAATGGAAAAGCAGACTGCATAATCAACTGCAGGTTGACATTTAAAACATGAAAATTGCAAATTGGAGTGCGATGTGTGTCCACTGGGTAAATGGTGGAAGTGGTGTTTGGTTGTGGCGGATGGGGCCATCATCTGCTGGAAAATGATCGTAAGTTGCATCCCGGAGGCAGGATGCTGAAAGTGGCTGTCCCTTTTTTTAGACAGGGCCACTTTAGCCTTATCTGATAATTCACAGCAAAGAGAGGCAGAAAATGGTGAGAGAAAAGAGAGAGTTCAGTCTCCTCTCATAATTATATAAAGTAATGCAGCTTCATGGATTGCGAATGGGCTGTATCCTGATTTCTATGCAATGCAGGTTTGTACTTACAAATTGGAGGACGCAAGGGGATAGAGCTGGTTTGATTAAGAGTGGTGCAGTGAGTAATACTCACACGCACACACATACACACATAAACAAACCCAACCCTACAATCCCCTTCACACGAATAGTCTCACACTTACGATTCCACTCTGCTGCGCCTCACCACACAGCGCAGCGCTCTGGTTCAACAACTCCCTCTGTGGGGAGCGAGGGAGGCTGCGTCAGCCCAGCCAACCATTGGAAACTCATTATTACAGTACTAAGCGATGGATCATTTCCAAATGATCTCCACGTACACCTCAACAATTAAGCCACCAGCAAGGCAATTACAGATCTGCAATATAGCGGTGGGACACTGATATATTGCTGGGCTTTAACCTTTGGGCTAGCGGACAGATTACACTTATTAAGCCACAGCATTATTGGACCAATAAAAATCGTTACGCAGCCATATCAGCCCACATAACTGCAGAGTGGACATTCTTCTTGCTGGAGGACTGTGCTGGTAGAGCCGCTGGTGAAAGCGGTGTTTGAGAACAGGGCAGACAATAGGGAAGGAGAGGTCAGGAAAATCTCTGTTTGCTGATAACTCTCAATGCACCCTTTTCATTCTAGCAACATTTTGTTCTCATACATTTTGTGTTGTAATCTCAGGCACATAAACTCACCACAAGGATGTTTCTCTGGTAATAGTCTTGCTGAGCTGTTGGTTCACCACTTTGGTCCCTGAAATATCTCAAAAACTGTAGAATGGATTGCAATGGAATTTCTGTATGTTGCCCTCAAGATGGATTGTAGATGGATCAGGGCAACATTTGTCCAGCACTTTGGTTTATGACCAAAACTAATGACATTCCCATCAGCCTCAGCTGTAATGGCTGGTGAAAGCTAAAGAAAACAGTGTTGAAAAAACAGAAGACACAATCTGCAGCTTAAATCCATTGACTTTTGGATTAAGGGTCCAGTCTTGAATGAACAAATTCAATGTCGAAACTTTCTGAATTTGTGACAGCTCTGATTCACATCTGGCTTCTCCTCTGTGGCAATAGTGGCTGAGGCTAATGGGTATTGTAGTATTTCACCTGTCCGCCAAACTGATGGTCAAAACCTGAAAACTCAAAAGCAGAAGTTGAAATAATTAAATCTGGTGGTCATGACATAAATCTACAGGATCATTACATTAAATGGGAAGGTCCTGAGTTTCTGTGGTAAGCTACATTGAGGATATCATTTAAACAGAAAGTACAATCTATTTTTTGCCACTGTACACGTAATCACACTGATTTCTGTTGGCATATGGTGTTAATACAACATTTTTTCCAAAAATAGCTTTTTTCTTCAAAATCAGCTTGTATGTGTCGCCATGCTCAAAAAACAGAGCTAAAATTGACTTGCAATGAAGCAATACCAATGAGTAGAAAACCACACATCAGAAGGGAAGTTTTGATTTAGTGACCCAGCAGTGATGTAAAAATCGCATTAACACTCGGTCAACTCCATTGGTACCGGATAAAGTTAATCCATTATTGTGTTGGTGGTATAATGATCCGACAATGGGTCGATTTTTAACCCAGTGTTTTTTAGTGTGGGCTTGGGCTTGAAAGTTTGGTTCAGTGATTTCTCTGGCCCCTCTCTGCCGTGACAAAAAGGTAAAACTCTGACTCTTAGTGTTGTGAAACAAACAAGATGCCATAAATCATTTTGAAACAGACTCTGCAAACTGTTTGCTTTCCTCTTTTTCTAAGAATATCCTTCTGAACAATCAGAATTCAGAATTCCATTTTACATCTGCACAGAAACAAAGGGAAGCTGCCAGACCATAAGTTACAGTTTATCTGCTGTGACACTAACTTGTAGGCTCACATAAAGCTATCAGCTGAAACTGGAGGTGACAGGAGGACGGGAGAGAAGTCAGTTTAAATTGGGTGGATGAGCAATGAATCCATGCACACAGTGGGAAAAAAAACCACAAGAATGGCGAGTGAGAGAGCTGCGCTGCGGTGAAAAAAATGAAGAGAAACAGATTGAAAGAGATAAAATAAAAGTAAACTAACTCATTTTTTCACAGTAATGAGGACAGATTAATTCAAAGCCACGTGCTGCTGCCGAGGTCCTTAATTAACTACGTCTGTGTAGAGGAGAAGTTATGAGTTTGACAGCAGCTCTTCTCTCTTCTTTGCCGCCCTTCTTCTTCTTCCTACTGATATTTCATTAAAACACCCACATACGCTCTGTTACGTGAAACATCTAAGAATATATAAAGAATGTAATATTTAAGATATCTAGGGAACAGGTGGGAATGTCAATTCTTTACACTAAAAAAAGAGGACTGCCTCTTGTTCTCAGTGGCATCATTGTGCAAAGTGTGTTTTACTTAGATAACATTCTCAGGTCTTTTGTGGTCTGCTAAGACTTTGTTAACAGCCAAAAGGACAGATAATTAGAATACTAATGCTGCTCATTCTGCACACATCATTCTGCATTTGCTTGGAAAATTGTACATGTCTGACTATTTTAGGGGTTCATTAACAGTTTCTGTGAGATAATACCAATAAGTTTCTCCAGACTGATCATTTAAGTTTCATTCTGGTTAATTTTCTTAAATTCAGGAATGTGAATGCTGAACACGAGAGCCCTATCTTGAGCGGAGAACAGAGCAAAATGACCCTTTTTTCCCTCAGCAAAAATGGCAAACTGAAATTGTAGAGGCCATGTAAGTTAAAAACCGATGGAGCAGGGCCTTACCTTTGTGATGCCCGCTCATTTGAAGCTTTATTCACTTCACTCATTCATCCAAGCAATCTTAAAATACTGTTTATTCAATCCAAATGTATCCACAGACAAGGAAGTGACAGGCAGAGACATGTGTCAGGATGTGTTCTTTTTGATGGGATGCTTGCACATTATGATGTTTGACAAGAGCATAAGGAAATGCAACAGCGCAGTGAGACTTCATGTTTCATCGTGCAGAGACAATAATAGAGATGTCTGTTACAAAAGTAAAAGTTGCCAAAATACTAGCTACTAAATAACCGCTAGATTCAATATTAAGAGGTATAGTAAAGTAGGTGTAGTAGAGCAATTACACAGGTTAACAGTACATAACCAGGGAGTGTGGTAAGTCATCACAAAAATGTCTTTTATCAGCCTGTCCGCATCAGAAAAACAGCTGTATAGGTCGTATTTGTGTTTATCGTTAGGCAGCAACCTCTTGTGGCCGTAGTATTATGAGAGGAGGAAATGAGAAAATCAAGTGAGGTAGTATAAAGAGCAAGAAAGTCTGGAGGAAGTTGGAGGAAGGTGGGGTGGGTGGATGGATCAAACAAACATGAGACTGCTCCTGCCCCGCGTGAAACCAAAAATCAACACTGACTTATTTTAAGTGATGTAAGTTACATAATGTAAGCAACAGTAACATTTTTAACCCAAATCATGATTTTTTTCCCTAAACCTAACCAAGTACTATCCAACAGTCATATATGCCATTTTGGGAGTCATTAGCAATCGGCCTATTCAGTTGTTAAAGTATGAGGCTGTGTGCCCTCTGTTGGCCCATTTACTCGCTCATTGGTTATAGAACCACAGTTGCAGTGGTCTAATGGTTCAAAGAGCACTGGGGTATGTCAGGCTAGTTGCAGCTCAACCCGCAAACCTCAAGCAGGGATGAGGAGTGGGCTACAGAAGTCTGCTAATCTTACTTTAACCCCAGACTTTTCATTTTCAAACTTGCAGTCTGCAGCTCTAACTGGTGTTGCCTCAGGTGGCATCACTTCAGGCAGTTTACCAGACTTTGCGCAGCACCCTCTGAAGCCTCAAAAGGCTTAATACAACTTCTTTCATACATGTATTAGTGCCCCCCATGACCTGTGAACAGACTTT
Source organism: Chaetodon auriga (assembly GCF_051107435.1). Taxonomy (NCBI): domain Eukaryota; kingdom Metazoa; phylum Chordata; class Actinopteri; order Chaetodontiformes; family Chaetodontidae; genus Chaetodon; species Chaetodon auriga. The sequence continues at coordinate 17,292,826 of NC_135091.1, read as the reverse complement.
CATGTTAAAATCAGTGGAGTGGTCCTTTAGGGTGCACACCCCAGAACGCGGCCTCCACAGTTTGACTCTCCCCATGTTTCCTCTCTCTCTCTCCACACTGACTGTCAAATAAGGGCAACAAGCTAAAAAAGTATCTTAAAACCTGCGGTGCTGCAGAAATGACTACATTGAGTGATATTTCTCTTCAATTTGTATCTGCAGTTAAACACATTGTGAGCTGCCTCAGGGGGCCAATTGTTAGTGATTTGTAAAACACACGTACACACACATATGTAAACCACACCTATACCCATACACACCCATGGGAATAACGTAGACAGTGCTGCAACAGCAGGACTTCGCTGACAAGGAAGCCATATGGGCGTAATGCTCATGAAAACAAACAACACACACACACACACACACACACACACACACACACAGTGTATACATAGCTTAATGAAAAATAACATATGGTAAACACTTACACTTTTGGATTCTGATGAATTTATCCAATTGAGGTCGCAGTCGCATCCCAGCTAACCGTTGGTGTTATGGTGACTATTTTTGCTTAATGTATTACAGGAGTGTTATGTATGGTAACTGCTTGCTGCTTCAGAATATTTTAGTGCGCCTACCAGCTGTGCACATGTACTGGCTGCCGTACTGTCTGACAGTGGGGTGAACATGAAGAAAAGTTGGCCATTCTGGATAGTGATAAGGCATCCTAAACGGAGCTCTGCATATGAGATTTAAACTGCTGGTTGTTTCAAGGTGGAGTCAATTTTCACCTCAGGTCATGAGCACAAATCTGAATGTTGGACCGTTAGCATTTATTTGGCATTTTCCCTGCTCTAGGTTAGCTGTAAGATGGTTAGCATTGGATTTATATGACAATGACCAGGCGACTAAATGGCTGTTATCAGTAGATGTAACCCGTGGCGTTGCTAGGGTCTCTTGGGGATCCAAGCAAGAAATCCCCGGGGCCCCCACCCGTGCACGCTGCAAAAATCTGGTTTTTGTACACATAAATGCACAATTTCTGGGACATTTGAGCATACTGAAAAAATAGATTAGTGGTTCTCAAAGTGAGGTCCAGGGAAAAACAAAGGACCCTGAAAGCCCAGACATATCAATAATTGTTGTTGTAAATAAGTGGCCGGGGCCCCCCTTGTGGCCGGGGGCTCCAAGCAACTGCCTGACTTGTCTGTTCGCAAGCCCTGCCCCTGAATGTAACACCACTTTTGTGCAGTCAGTCAGTCAGTCATAGAATAAATGTGACAGATATTGGTCTTTTTTTTTGTTTTTCATAGAAAACCAACTTTGTCTTTGAAGTAGACTTTTTTTGTTTCGTTTCCCCTTCTGGTTGGTTTGAAAAGAGAACGGTTCTCAGTCTAATGAGCAACTGAATCAGATTATCTTCATGTGGAAAGTAGATGTTTGACACTAGACCATGAAAAAGTATTAATTTTATCTTGGAAAATATTTGCAAATGGCTCACAGCATTTCCAGTGAAATCCAACTTGATGAAGACGAGAGGAGGAAAAAAAGGCTGTTTCACAACATAACAAAATGGACCCAGACCTCCAGTGGAAAAGGTAAAATGATAATTAAACGTGAAGTGGATAAAAGTCATGAAAAATTGTCATCCAGACGCCCCTGTGATAATAGAACTATATTCAGGGACCTACCTGGCTTCATTCATATGCTAAAAGGAAGCATTCGAAGCAAAGAATTTGCCACTTAAGGTCATGGTCTGAGTGCACCATGGTCATTGAAGCCTTTATGCGAACCAGTCAGAGTTTTTCTTCCAGTTTAGAAAACTTCAGAAACAGAAACTATAAAGCTGCATGAACCCAGCTTGTATCCATTACGTCACTGTTACTCAAACACGGCTGCAGGGCAAGCAAATGACGTTCAGCTGGTAGCAGGTAGCATATACTGTGTGTGCACATACTATACTGTGCACATGCAACAGGCTGCGGGACCCTTTGCACTCATGTGGCATCGCAGACACATCCATCACATCTGGATTGTTTTCAACAGGCATCAAGCCTCAACTGATTTTAGCCATCCTAGCGGCATGGCATTTGATGGACACTGGACGCTGCTTTGTGTGTTGTGCTAATTGGCAAATATTAACATGCTAAAATGTTAACGTGGTGGACATTATAACTGCTAAACATCAACATGTCACGGTGAACATGTGAGAATGTTGTTAGCATTTACTGTAGCCCAATGCGAACATCAGCATCAGACTGCCAGCATGACTGTTGTAAATTCTTCACATAGCTTATTCTTTGGGACCCTTGGTATTGTCTGACACACTTGAATGCAACAGCAAACACACCCTACGTTGAAGTCAGGCTGCTCGAAAAAGAAAAAGAAAAAAGAGCATGGCTAATTTATAGCTACAGCAGTCATTATTTAAACATTATACTGAAACTGAAATGTTCAAAAAATATCTGATGCCACCGCAGGAATGCCATTCGACAGTCACATTTTGGTGGTGTGTGAAGTCGTGTGAGTAACAGCTGCTCACATGTCAACTTAAAAAATATTCTCTCCCCTAGTTTTGAAATGAGTAGCTACCCATATGTGGTGCTTTTTGACTAAGACCGCGTATTTCTGTGTGTGTTCTTTTAAATTGTGATCTGAGTATTGCTTTGAAATCTGACAAGCAGGACTTCAGAACAAAAAAAAAAAGGCTTATCTATTTATATAGCACCCTGTTTGAGCTGGAAATTACGGTAATAGTTTTGGTCAATCAAGATGTAACATCACAGAAAAAGAACTGTCGCAAACACAGATAATGAGAGAGCTCCCTGTAGCCCTCTCTGGCTCTGGAGTGGAAGCCAAGCTATTGATTACAGCTCTGTGGGAGAGCATTGATTTTTATCTCAGAGTGAGTGAGAGGACTGAATCTACTCAGCAGAGGGGGGGGAGGGTTCAGCTTCAACGGCAAAGGGACTGCGGATGGGAAATAGGGTCGGGCTGACTAAGTGAGTGAGTAAGCCACTTGCTTTTCCTGAATCATATGCCGCCATAACACTACTTTTTAGGCTCCTATTTACCGACCCTTGTCTAATGTGTAACGATAATGGCAGCACTTCTTCCTGCAAACATTTGCTATTTTTGGAGAGTAGCTTAGCTTTTGTCAACCAGTCTCCTTGTGGAGGAAATTTGATTTGGTTTTTCAACTACATGTGCAAACATGCATTTGTTTTTCACATCTGGAACAATGTTTTCATGTGAAATTCGCACACAGGCACATTTGATTTTCACGTATTTCACATTGCTACATACAAGACATCACATCAAATGAAGTCACATGTTTTTGTCACATGTAGATTTCAGATATTTTACCCGTCTGTGTATCTGTAAATATATGTACTTAGACCGTTGAGGTAACGTTACAATCACACTTTCAACACGCTGTGTTAAAGTGTAATGTTTACCATGTTCAGCACCTTAGTTTAGCTTGTTTTCATGCTGTCACAGAATTTAAACTGCTTTCTCTCCCATCATCTTGTCACCCTTATCCAGAGGGGAACGTGAACGTCCAGATTTAATGGCAACCCATCCAGTAGCTGCCAGGCCATCTTACTCCAAATGACAAATGAAACGTCATTGCGGTGCTAGATAAAACGCCATGAGATCACTTAAGTTCTTTTGAGTCATCCTCTGGCCACCGTGGATATCAATATAAATTTCATGGCAGTTCATCTAACACTTCATTAAAAAAACAAAATATCAACCTCATTGGGGTGCTGGAGGAGAAGCCGGGGGATCGACAATGTCAGTAGGATTCATCCCCTGGGGATCATGAGCGTAATGTAATGTATGGGCCTGAACTGAAGAGTGAAAACCTTTCCATATTGTAAAATTAGTTTTTCAGTTTACCTGATTGAACAAAGACATCCCAGCGGTACAGATACTCACTGACACTGGAACTGAGGTATCTGATTTAAAAAGTAAACACCTATTATATTGTTAAAATACAAAATGGCACTTGGATCCTGATTTCCCTTAATTGACTGACATCCTGAGTCACTGTCCACCATAAATAATTGACAATTAATGCTTAATGGAGAGAATGAGGGTAACTGAGAGACATATTGTCTGATGATCCTGAAGTACATAAGCACAGCCTAGAAACTATGAAACTATGAAATGATGACTCTCTGATCTCCAAACCAACAGCCTGCATGCTGAAGTGGAGAGAGAAAGAGAGAGAGAGAGAGAGAAGTAAATCAGGAAGCAAAAATAAGAGGCCGGATGTCGGCGGCAGTCAGCTAACTGGATTAGCATATGTAATAATACCAGCAAAGGTTAATGTTTACAGATGCACAGAGGCTAATGCAGGGCAGCGCTCCATGATAGAAAGGACAGGTCAACAGGGCTGGTTAATCGTCAGACTAAGTGGCTTGTGATTACAGCCTGATATATTCTGTAATGGATGTGACTGTCTGTCAAAGTGCATGACCAATGAATACGAACATACAGAGGTTGATCACTTAACTCGCTGCACACTGATGGAAAGGAACAAAAACTGTCTGCTCAACAGAAATCCGGACTTTCCAAACATAATGGTTCACCACCGGAACAAGTATTGAACGAAGTTTTGACAAAAACTTTCTAATTATGCAGTGTAAATGAACAAAACAGAAGTAACAAAGAGCAAATGTCATTGGAAATAATTGTGAAAAGATATTGTAATTGCTGTTTTTGGAAATGGATTGTGGCTACAGCTAATTTAATTGACTGGGAAGCTATTACAGGCTACCTATTTCCCTCCGGGTGTGGCTTATATTTTATGTCTCGGGCATTGATGTGTGTGATTGTGTGTTGCAGTACGTACCCGGGGCTGCACTGCAACAAGTTCTGATCCCCTCTCAGCTCTGACAGACAGAACTGAGAGGGGACTATTGAACTTGAACCAAACCATGAATGAAAAAATGACAACATAAAGATTTAAAGATGATCTCTTGTGTCGTTTTTTTCAGTTTGGGTGACAGTTCAACCACATGCAAACTGTCACATGTCTGTTGGACATTTGCCATTTCATGATTTTTGGATCAACAGCCCTGGAGAGACATAATTCCAAAGACCCCCCTGGATTATTGTGCCATTCACCTTTGCTGTGATCCATGTAAATGTTTTATTCAACCCACTGTGTAAATCCCCTGTGGGTGGTTAACAAGCATAAGACCTGGGTAGTCCAGATGTCTACGGCTGTGGTATCCCTTTGAGGCTGTAACTCCCAGTGTCCACCAGACTCCATTGTGGCTGCTGGAGATAATCTACTGTCGTTCCAGCCAGTGTGCTGATGTCCACCTGATGAGTAAATGGAGCCTCTCACTTATGGCTCATGTGCATCTCTTCTCTCTGATCCACTATGCTTAGGCATTGCACCTATTGTGGCAGGAGCAGTCCGTGTCTGTGAACCGTGTAATTCATGTATGAATCTTCGTAAATTCCTTCTCCTCCTCCTTCTATTTACTGACAACTGACACGAAATCCATTTTCAACAATGTATTTCCTTTTTTTTTGTCTTAATGTAGAAACAGCAAAAGTTAATTTTTTTGTTTGCTTTTGTTTAAGTCTTAAGTCTAAGTTTACCATGTGCCTATACACACCATTTAGGATATCCAAAATAAAGACAACATCCTGCATACAGTAATAATGGGAAACAGTAATAAAAGCAAAGCCTCTGTTACTATACTGATCATGAGCAACGATATTTGAATTGTGGTTGACCCTAACCCTTGAAGAAATTCAGTTTCTGAAATGCTTCTACTGGACATGATGGAGCTGCAGTGAAACTACAAACAAACACGATGGCTTGCTAAGCAAACTTATTAGCTTAGCTCAGTTACTAATGGGACAATATGTTCACACAGTTTTTTCAAAAGGTGCATTTGTCGATGTCATGCTGGCTGCTGTGGTGGATCTTTGCAGAGAGGCCGAGCAGAAAGTCCACTCAAACATTTCAACACAAACTGAAAATCAATAAAGTTGGCAAAAAATTACAATCTTGCAATTCTTTTCAAATGTGGCAAAAATTGGCTTTTTGATCTTCAAAGCTTGATTGAAAAGAATCTCGATGGATGACGGATTTGATTGCAGACTGGTTAGTGAACACGAGGACAGATGTGAGACTATCATTGAATTGACTGACTAATTTTTGCCTCATCTGGCAGATCCACAAAATCCTTGGTGTTTTAGACCCTGGTGTGTTCAGGCCTTAATGCTCATTAGAAACCAGAAAACTGTGGAAACCTTGACCCAAGTCATTAGGATTCATCCTCTGGTAACCATGAATGCATCAACTGAATTTAATGATAAATGTAATCAACTGACTGACACCTGACACTAATACTGTACAATAATAATGCTCTAAAATATCCCACAGGACCTCCCTCCTCTCATGTCATTAACTCTGTCATGCTCACTGATGTTGTAAACAGCCATTAAAGTTAAACTGATCATATTTTCCACGACCATCAAAGTAATTACTGGGTGTGAAGTTTTATTAATTCAGAGACCAAATGTCTTCCTCAAAAGTGTCTTTACCTTTAATATATGCAATTACTTTGGCTCTGAGGCAGTCCCTCCATTTCTCAGGCTGTGTGTGAACAAGGCTATTGTTGAACTTAATCAATGTGGCTGGTAGCTTTCAGGAAATGATGGGGCGGTCAAGATGAATAGGCCTGACACACTCAATTTAGACCCTATCAGAAAGTCGTAAGTGTTAAGCAGGGTGAGAATCATTTCAGAGCACTGTCTCCTCAAATCGGACTTGTCCATTAGGTGTTTCCGAATCATTTAACCAAAATAAATAATCGTTTTTTCAAGCAAATTATATTAGGTCTTGTGGGACATTAAATCTTCAGTTGGTTAGATTCTTTTCTCTAATTTGCACTTTGTTTGATTTGTTTTCCTTTGGACTATATCTTTGCCAGATCGTGAAGAGATACTCTTACTTTTACTTGCTTTTACAACTGTTTCAATCAACTCGTCGTGGTAAACAACAGCCAGAGAAACACCCAGATGTCCCTGTTTTATGTCTTTCCTCTCGATAATTGGTCCTTGATCTATTGCTCAGTGTCTAAGATTGAGCTCTTCTTGCCTGCTGTGACAGTCTTCTCGCTAAAGAATCGCTTAACAGTCATCAGAGATAAAATCCAAGTGTCTGCTCACTTTTAATTGAAAAGTAAGAAGCACTACTTTTATACGCAGGGCGCAGGTTCACAGGTTTGCTTGGATCCTTCTGGATTAACAACTGACATTCGGTATCACTTGAGAAACATATTTTTGTTGCTGTCTCACAAAAGTCAGGATCATTTAGAAAAGTCGGAACCTGTGCAGCTCTGCTCAATTAACGGGTTCGTAGTTATCAAAGTGTTATTGGAATAAGAGTAACACATGCTCAGGTGCACATAATCCTCAGGAGTTACACAGAAACAAGTGGAGAAAAAAACAAGTAACTGCTAATTGATGAGTAGCTGTAGTAGTAGTTCACGTAACTCTCAATGAAGATATATTAATGTATTAATAAAACACTGGCTCATGATGAGTTCCTGGAAGGTTCCTCAAAAAACATTTTTTGGGAGCTCCCACTGTGTGTTGACACAGATGTAGATTTTAATTTCTACATGTTTGTTTGTAAGTTAAACCATCCCTTTTATAACCCGCTTTAACTAATTATGTTGGCCACTTGGGAGCAACAAGCTGTGACAACTGACGACACCAAAAATCATTTTGAACTGTGTTTTTGGCCACCTGAGGAATGTCAGTCTAATATTTACTCCCTTTTAGCTCTGTTTTTGGTCTCTCCCAACTCAGGAAATACCTGTTTGTCAGTGTGGGCAGGTAGTGTCCACTGCAAAGCTTTTTAGCTGGAAACAGCTGCCTGATGAGTGTGAGAGCATTGAGAGTGAAGAATACAGTGAGGTCGTGAGCTGTAAAAACAAAACAATGAGTTGAATGGCTCCCCCAGGCTTTATGGAGAGTAAAGCTGGGGGGAGCTCCAGAGTTGTGTGATAACTCTCTGTGGGTTTATCACTACAAGTGACTGCTTTCACGTTACACAGTCATTTTACCCATTGATAATATAAAAATGTTGCTTACAGGAGCTTTAAAGTTTACTGAGGAAACTGTGTTCACGAATGGCTGTAAAGCCAAAGCTGCCGCAGATCTAAATATTTGCACTGGGAAATTTCTCTTCCACATGACAATGATGTTAATTGTTTCCTAATGAGTTAAGAGGGAACTCCAGTTCTTCCCTGTGCACTTTTCTTTGTTTGTGTGTCAAGGAATACAATCAAAGTTGTTCTGTATCATTATGAAGGTGGTTTATTCAGCAGTTATGATTGGTTTGTATATTAGCCTCAAGCTAAGGTCATGGTTGCTTAGTGTATATTGATATTTGGGGAAATCTTCAGAAATCATATTCATATTTGTATTTATCTGTAATACTCATTTCATCATGTGCCAATACACAGCTAGAGTGATAAGTTCAGTTGCTTAACACTGTAAAAAGGTAACTGTTGGTTGTGGTTAGCTAAAGTTGACACGGCTTTGCAAATGAATCTTTAGAGTGTTGCTCATTGTTTACAGTGCACTCTAAAGAGAGGCAAAAGAAGAGAGAAAGAATGGAGGAAAGCAGCTGAGCTGTTTTAAACCAGCAGCCAATCAACACTGTAACATCAAGCAACTATTTCACACTTCAAGTCCTTTGTATTTTTTTTTTTTTAAGTTGTATGTAACCATGGTTTTATGGACTGTAAAACTTATTAATAGTTTTATATCACCAACATTATAGCCCACAGTATTTGGTATAATAAAGGATAATAGACATAATGGTCTTGTATTTAGTCAGAAATAAAATAATTGGCATTTGAAACATAGCTTAATATTCAGATTCATAATGAAAGCTCACAAGTGTGTGAGTGTGCGTGTGTTTTCGTGTGCACACATGCGAGAGATTGATGTGTGTGTGTGTGTGTGTGTTAGCATATGCTATTTTATATACTGTAGTGTGCCAGCTCCAGGATGAGGACTGGCAGGGGCTGGCAGGAACAGTCCCCCTAATCCTATTAAGGAGAAAGACAAATATGTGGATGTGAATTTTTATCAGCTCATTGTCATAGCTCCTATTTTCATTAAATACAAACCCTCCTTAATATATAATACACTGTGGCTGCTGCAATTTCATATTTAGCTTTAAGACCATTTTTATGAGGCTCACATATTAAACACACCACACACTGTATATTTCCAATATATTCAGTCTATATTGAAAATTTAGAAATTACACTTGAAACCAAACAATAGGAAATTGTGTACACAGAGCGTGACAGCATAGGAAGGATGAAATTGCTTTTAGAAGCCTGGCATGGTGACTTAGACAGAGGGACAAGAAAAGGAAAAGACAGAAAGAAAGGAAGGAAGGAAGAAAGATAGATGGAAAGAAAGACCGATAGAAAGAAAATAAATGGAAAAAAAAAGACACCCATGACAGTAAATTGGTGAGTGAGCGGCAGTGTGTGTATTTCCTACTGAGACTCGGCGTCAGGCAGCCAGAGCCGCTTGACGGATGGAGCTTTTAATTGACTCCATCGACGTGGGACGAACGTCGGCCAATCATCAGAAGAGCTGATGCAAAACAACCCAGGGCTTTTGTTTTTAACAGAAGGGCTGCCATTAGACCAGATAATAGGCCAAGCTGTTGATAGCTCTCTGCCCTCTATCGCGTCTGCTGAAGGTAGACACTCTATCTCTCACGCTCATCCAGATGTTTTTCATTTGGCTCGCTTATCATTCCTCTCAATATATCTGCTGCCACAGTGCTTTGGTTAAGTTTTGCCCTCTTTTCTCGTGCAGTTATAGTTTGTTTCGTCCGTCCAATAGAGATCAGCATCAACATCAGTCAAAACCAAACTACAACATCCTTTGGTCATACTGTGTTTGCACATGTACTGTATATAAAGCACATCCTTTGCTTTGGAGAATACAGAATTGATAACTGTTGTTAATTATGTAGCCGTTTCTTTGAGTGAAAAAAATCAAAGCCACACTCTTATGCCATGAATTCTTAATGCTCTTTATTTCCTTAAGCTGAAGAAACAAACATGCCTTTATTTGAAGGAGGCCCTTGTTAGAAACAAGCCTTTATTTCTATTTCGCCTGTTTGATATGACTGTTTCATCATATTTTAGTTAGACGCTTTGATGATCTGATCCCATTTACTTTGTTCATTTATTTAACACAATGGTAGAAAAGGAACCATATGATTTTTTTTTTCCCTTTTTTACAAAGGGCATGTAAAGGTTAGCAAAAATGATCAGTGCGTGCATCAAATACACGACTATGCTGCTGCTTTTGAGATACAAATCATTCAGCATTATTTAAAGTTGCAATCACAAGAATGTTATATGAACAAAGAGTCAAATGACTATGCACAATGCGATGGAGGCCGTTCGTATTGACAAACCCTCAGAGAGCTATCACTGGACCCTGCAGTTCCCCATAGCTGCATTTTTTAGCATCTTTAAGCTCTTTGTTTGGTTTTCTACCACCGTTGCTATCACAAAAGCTCTGATAAACCCACTGCACACTCCCTGCCCAGCACCAAAAGGCTGACAGGAACAACAAGAGAAGAAAATATCACCACATCCACGAGCTACAGCTACAGCTAAATCCAGGCAGCTACGGCATAATACATTACAGAGATGCACAGAAAGGTCACATACAGCCATGATGAGGTGTGCCACCATCATCAAAGGGGAGCTGATTCGGCACATTAAAACACATACACAGGTTAAGTTTGACTTCATTAGCTACTACTGCCATAACAGCCAATTCTCCAAACAAACCATTGGATATCAGGTTTAATTGTGGGTAATGTAGGTGCCAGCCAGGTTTTGAAAAGGAAGAAGAAAAAAAAAAATATCTCTGGTTCTTCTACACTGATGTTGATCCTTTTTTTTTTTTTTTTTTTTAACTTCACGACTCTGACAGTGTTATAGAGTGCAGAATTGGCTGAGTACTCTACAGACCAGCCGCAGAAGTGTGTGTATGTCTACATTTATCTCCCGTCTTATGGGAGGACCATTCTACTGTCCTTCACGGAGGCAAGTGTTTAATAACCCTTTTATGTAATTTCCCAGTGGATGTCAGGGTTTACACAACAGAGGACTCCACTGATATTTTGAGTAGAGTAAGTCTCTCCTGTCCTAATTCGTCCTTTTTCCTTTTTCTGTCTTGCTGCAAGTCAGGTTTCCAATTTGGCTTGGCCTTCCAGTTGAGCCTGTGTTTGGTCAGTGGTAATATTGTGCAAAAAAAGCTGTAATAAAAAAAAAAAACATTCATGTTTATCCTCCATCATTGCGAACAAAAGCACAGCATCTAATGCCTTTAGCAACACACAGTCGGGGAGGCCAGAGTGCAACTGGCTTTCATTCACAATATTTCCACAAGTCTGACCATTAAGTTTTACGGTGGCATGTCAGTGATGCTTTGATATGATTTACTGTAATGCTTTATTTAATCAAATGATGCCAACTTCACCTGGCTTACCATCAATAGACTTCTGTATGAGCACATTACCCTCTTACCATACAAACTAACATACTGTAGCATATGTTGTAGATTTACAGACGCTGGCCAGGGAATACTCAAAACACAATTCCAAGAATAAACTAGAACCAGAGACTGCTATACCAAAAATATAAATTTTATTGCCAATGCATGAAATAGAAGACTTTGCGTTCATATAGAGAGTTTCAAAGAAGGCCTAAATACAAGCCATAATAAAGGAGGGATGGAGTGTATTGTACAGACAATACATTAATTAATAACAATAATACATGAGAAAACAAAGAAAATGAACAGTGTGGAGTTAGACTGGATTGTCACGGAGGTTAGTGTAGTGATGCACAGAAAGAGCACAAAACTTGTCACAAAATATGGAGGCAAATTATGAACCAATCACCACTCCACACGAACCAGTTCAAACTCAGTTTAACCTGATCTACAACACTCAAATGTGCCTACTCACAGCAAGCTGAGGTGACTCAAACAACACAATAACGCTTGCAAAATGGCTCCTCTACCACTCAGTTCCCCCTTTAACACAGCAGAAAGCCCACAAGAAAAATAAAACAGAAAATAGTCCATTCAGTGGGTTAGTCTGGGATAAACAGTGGTTGGCCCCTCTAGTCATGTCTATGTCTAAAACTAAAAGGAACAGAAGAACATTGATTTACAGAAGGTGACTGGAATCTGTATATGTAAAGAACTGTGGTAATAACGTGTTAAAGGTTTATCTGATAGCTCCGTGCTGCAGCATTATACTGTAATTAATTGGTGCTCCGCTGACCAGTCACATTGTTGAGATATCTTTGCGACTATTATTAGTGTCAAATCAAACACCAAACAGGAAGGAAGAGAGGCCCTGTCTGGAGACTCTGGCCCTTGCCTGGGTCTTATGCTATACTCCCATTAACTTCCCTTTCACATAGATAAAGTGACAAGTACTCCAGTGTTGCATTAGGAAAGGTACAGTGCATAAACTGGTAGAATACTGTGCTATAATGGGCTTGTGGTTATTTTACAACAGCTCGGTGTTGGTTGCACATTATTAAGGCAAAGTGAAGTAATTTCACACAGCCCTTCCCATAACATCCCATCATCCCAACCTCCCGTAAAAAAAACAAAAAACAGTAATACTTCTCCCTTTTCTGTCGCCCAATCTCCAACTCCGTCTCCCCAAAAATGTGCATATAGTCCCTAAAAAACTGTGTTTAACACTGTAATAGAGCAAGGAGTTGTTGTCATATTGACAGACTGTGCCGCAGTGTTTGTCACCTTCAGTGTGTTGTACAGGCACTGCTATAATGAATTCACAGAACAGAGCTTTAGCATGATTGAAGTCACATGAGGTTTCTTCCTCGGGCATTTCTGTACTCATTTTTGTTACCCTCTGATTACAGCAAGTCTCTCTTAGTCTGATGAATCACAGTAACATGTACCACTGGAGAGTTACAAGTCAAGAAAAATCTGGGAAAGAAGTGGATATATTGGTTATGACATTTAAATCAACGTTACAGAAGACCTTCAGGGTATTTTGAGGAGAAATTACCAAAGGAACAAAGATAATTATTCCGTTAATAATGCTTAGAGTGAATCACAAGATATGGAAAAAAGATGTTCAGCATCAATTAAGAATGCGCTAGTGCCAAGTGACAGCGCGTTGAAGCGAGTCTGTACAGAAGTTGGAATCTCGATAAACCTCCAGAGCTCGACTCCCTTGGCACCGACTGGATCTCTGAAACTCACTGCCTTTCTTATTTCGCAGTCAGCTGTGTTCAATTATTGCTGACTGTTAAAATGATAAATAAGAACAATTATGAATACATAAATTTGCATACCATATGACTTTTCATTTTAGCGTCTATAATATGTGGAAAGACTGCACGACTAATAGAAAGGCAGACACAGTGTTTGAGCCAGGATACTCTGCGAGGGCGTGAAGAGGCCAGTACGTTTAGTCAATACACCATCCAAAGGGGCCGGTACTCTCTAAAGTATGTGCTGAGTGCTGCAAAATAATATTGAAATGGATGTCATCTGGATGAAAAAATGGGGTGATCGAGGGAGTGCACACCATATTTTACTCAGTAAATTGGCTTAAAGTTATTTTAACAACTTGAAGTCATGACTCTAGAAATCAAGATTAATTTACTGCAGCTCAGTGATTTAGCTTTAGCTAGCTGCACTACTGTGAAAACTCAAAATGACCTTTTTATCAGTTGATTCATCATTACAATAAAAAGTGGAAGTATATATAGTTGACTACTTATGGTAATAATCACAAACTGCTGGTAAGGGTGCAGGGTGGTTGTAGTGACTGTTGCATGGGTCAAACCCTGAATGCGTAGGTCTACATTAACAAAAAAATAGTATGTGGTTCATTGTTTTTTGTGTAATGTACATAGAAATAACAGTATGAAATGATTTTATGTGTGCCATTAAATTGAGTACACAAATGCAATTATAGCTTTTTGACATTGCCAGGTCATAAGAAATGTAATTTTAAAGAATTAACACACCAACAGAACACAACAGAGAACAGAGCAGAGCAGAGGGAACATATAAGCCAGCATTATGCAATCACACTCACACAAGAGATGGTGCACAGTCAAGGAATTAGTCCCTCAAATTTATTTATTCATTTCCTTCAAAGAGGCAATTTAACGCATGACTTAATCCATCTTTGTGATGTCGCTGAAATGCCTGCTGCCCTGCATGACACGAGCTGCATATTTGGGCCACAGATAAATAGTACCCAGAGCCAGAACTATTGGATCGCTGCAAAACAGACAAGAGGCGCAGCAGAGGGAGGAGGAGGAAGAGGAGGAGGAGGAGGAGGAGGAGGTGGGTTGCAGATGCTAAGCCTGGCAATCTCTCTTTCAATCTGCAGCCTTATATTGGCCACTTTAAAGACAGACAAATTTTATACGCACATGACCCATGTGTGAGTAAAAATATAAGAGCGTTTGAAACTCACGCAGTGGAGGGGAGAGATTTTCTTGTGGGCGCTCAACCTTCACTGATCCACTGAAGGGGTCTGATAGGCCAGACGGACCAATCAGGCTGCCAAAATCAGAGGAATGTTCATAGCTTATCAGGCCCTGTTGTCACTGGGCCCAGTGGCACGGCTCGCTGTGAGCTGACTGTAATGGGCTGCTAGGACAACTTAGCTGGAAGCAGATTAGCTTGTTGCGGCACCCACTGAGAGGAAAAAGAAACTCGGTTCACACAGATTGTAATGTGCACTGGTGAGCCGAGCATCTGCGGGGTATTACATGAAGGTTAAATAAAAAAAACAGAAAATGCACAGAAGCGTCCTCCTCAGTTCGGTGGCAGGACTCCTGTTATTGTAGCCGCACAGGCATGCAAATGGGATTACACTCATCTGATAAGGAAAATGTAGCTAATCATTTCAGTTGGAGAGAGTGGAACAAAATCACAGCGACACAAAATATTTGTCTCATCATTTGTCATAATCATAAGGACATTTTTACAATTACTGTGTTCACATAGATGATGACAGAGGCGATGATGATGGTAACGATGATGGCTGTGATTGCAGTGATAAAATATTTCAGACTCACGTTGGCTCATCAGCACATTCATTTAATCCTCCTCCAGTTGATCGGGGCCAAGCAACAAGCAGGATCTCGTGGAGGAACAGTGGCAGCAGCTGCAACATTAAGTAAACACCGGCGGATGCATGTCGCGTTTATGAGCCTTCCCAAATGAAAGCCCCCCCCCCCCGATCTCCCCTCCCCTCTCCGCTAACCAGCGGAGAACAAGAGGGAGAGCGTTGTTTTGTAAAAGTTTTGTCTGAACATCCTTCCTGTTAATGGGCCTATAAAATGTTTGTGCACTTCAAGCTCCCTGGGACCGCCTGTCTGCTAAAGCCCATATCAAGACAGTGTTCGACTGCTCAGATGACCCAATTATGCACAGAGAACGCCTTGTGAATTAACTCCAGCGCCATCTGCGATGACAGAACCAGTTTTACGAGCGTGTGTGGGGGAAAGCCTCCATACTTTGAGCTTAATTATTTTCTGCGGCATCCCCTACTTTCACCAGACCTACAAGAATGAGCAGTAAAGTTTTCATTGCTCTTCATTAGTCAATTTTTGGAGAGAATGAAAGTAGATGCTTTCGTCAAGTAGATGAGGCTATCAGAAGTAGTTATGCGACTCCTCAGATTCACGCTGCTTCTCATCTCTCTTTTCACTGGCTCCGAACAGCCATCACGGAAATGCTGTCATTTCGTGTGAAACAAGCTGTGCAATCACGGGTTTATCAAATTGGTTTTGAGAAGAATAAAATCATGTCAGATAATAGAGCAGAGCATCAGTAAAGCTATCCTTGAGTCGTTTTAAATTGTAGTTACAAGTATGTTATGTGCAATATACAAATGCAATATAAGCTCACATTCACACTGCGCTGTCACAGGAAATTACATGCATCACAAATTATGCCAATTATTGTAAAAACAACATTAAAAATCTGGGATGACTCTCATAGGAAAATGTTATTAGTCATGCCTTTGCCCTAGAAAGCACTAAATCCTTTGGGATTTGGCATATTTTGCAAATTATATAATGTCCTAATAATAATGATGCTAATGCCCTCATTATGTTCTTATCGTCAGCTTATGATGTGTTATAATCCCTTATCACCTCAAGCCAAGTGTTACTGATGTGTTCATTAGTTCGTCTCTTAATTTGACCTCGAAGACCAGACAGAATGAGGATCCATGAACCAAAATGACTGTATTAATAACTGATTGATCCGCTGCAGTTTTCTTTTTTTTTTCCCGGAGCCTCGAGGATGGCAGCAGCTCGTTTCTTTAGAACGGCTCTCTTTTTCTTAGATCTCTAATGAATTCCCGAGCTCTTTGTCATTGCTGCAGCGCTCGGTGAAAACCTCCTCACCACATCTTCCCGGCGGACCAGTAAAGTCAGCGGTGAGGAATGCCCACGGCAGCCAGGTTGCTTTCCTTCCTCTCTGCACAGTAAAAATTTAATGGATCCAAACATGCCATCCATCCATTTCAGCAACTGAGGAGCAAGCAAATTGCAATCACCCTGTCTGTGCCTGCTCTCCGAAGAGACTGGAAGCTACAGCGAAACACACTTTCATCTCACCGTTATGACACACAAAACAACACACGGGCTTCATAAAACCTGTGCTCCCCCGTACACAACAGATAACTCTAACCTGATTTAATGTAGCTTGTGGCACATTGCCACCTGCCTCCCCTAAAATGTTGTACACTTTGTAGATCGCTTGGTGTTTCGATACAAAAGACAGGAAAAATGCACAATAGCGAGTTTAAACATTTTGTATCCGCAGTGAGATGTGAAACAAAGGATTCGGCACTCAGAAAAGAACACATATTTTGACAGAAAAGTTTGAGGCAATTTCTTGCAACCGGTAGTAGACATGACTCAGAGGTCTGCAGTGAATTGTTAATATCTCAGCTCACTCTGTATCCCATCTGCTGGTGCCTCCATGTTCCACTGGAAAGACAGTCTGATGTTCATTTTGGATCACAGAGTTACACTGAATCCATTTGTCTCTACGCAGGGAGAATATCACAGGAATCACTAGACACTGGCTCAACAAACTTTTATAGCTCGTGGTCGGGTGGATTGATGTATTCTTCCGAAGCAACATTACACTCATGACTCTCCGAAGACTGCTGGAAGTTCGTAATATATATTTCCTTCCACTAATGTCTCCCTTGACTGACAAAACGTCACAGGAGGAGAAGAGAGAATGAGACAAGAGCTACGCTGAAGCACTTCCACAGGCACTCTTTCCCCAAATCCCTTCCAGCTGTATTAACAGCAGCACAGTTCAGTAACAGCGATGGGCTAAGTAAGCACTTCTTAGAGTCGGCTGATGGCTTGTCGATCTCTCGCGCTGCACGTGAGACCGGCTTCTCTCCCTCGAGAGGATGGTGTTTATCAAAATGTTTGAAGAGCGTCTCCTTTGTCAGAACACACATTGACTTGTCATCTGCTAAAAGGAGAACTTTCAAAACCCATTAAAATGCAAAATATAGACGTTACGCTGTGACGTGAGAATGGGTCAAGCGGAAAGCATTAGCGGTGAATGCATGGCTTTTTCTACAGTCCTCATCCATCAAGTTACACAAAGAGGGGATTCTCTGAACGTATTCATTGCAAAAACTGTCGGGCAGATGGGTGAGCTGCACCCAGCAGGGCCCAACAAAGGCAGGGGGTAATACCGAAACAGAGGAATAAAAAAGCCTTGAGTAATAAACCACCTGAGCATTCCACCAACCACGGGGCTGCCTGCTAAGTCACATCATCTCTCTGATGCCTTTTCAATGTCACACTTCATGCTTTCGTACATTCCTCGCCTTCTAAAGCCAGCGTTATGTCAGTCAAACATGCCCAAAGTGGTGATTCAGTCACTCTGCACATCTGCTCATTTACATTGGTGTCTATTGTGAATATAGACTGTAATAAAAGGGATCTTTGCAAATCACCGGTAACATATTTAGCATCAAGTGTGAATATGAATAAATGAAGCTGCAGAAGAGAACACCAAAGCTTTATTATGCAAGTAGCCTCCGTAAGTATGTCGTTATAATGGGGTGAAAACGGATGAGTAACTATAAATAAGTCCCATGGACACCCACAACAGGACCACCATACACCGTGATGCTGAGCTGTGATAGCAGATTTAGCTGCAATGCCACCGGAATGCAGTGATGGTAATTGCATTGTCCTCAGACATGCACAATGAGACTTGGGGGACCTGGAAATGGTGTTTGGTTTTGTCTCAGCTGAAATATACCGAGGCTCTAATGGGTCTTAAATGTTGCTCTTAGTTAACGACGCTCGTTCTTCTTTTAAAACACGATCGGTCTCGAGCTCTCTCACAAAGGAATATCTGTATTTGTGTATTATTTCTGACAAATAACCCTGCAATAGCTTGACTGAATGGCACAGTGCTGGTCATTTGATATCCCGCTGATCACAAGTGCTCAAATGACTCTAGTCTCTGGCAGGACCCCTGCTGTTATGATGGAGACCTTAAAACCACCCGATAATTCGATATTTATAGGAAGAATCAGATCTGTCAGCTTATTGAAAATCCAAATAGCCTGTGGTGCATGAACCCATATTACATGGGCTGTTATGGATGTGTGATATTGAGACTTATCCTTACAGTAGCCGACAAAACACCATGATGTATGATTATTTCACACTTGATGGAGCCTGATTCATGGTAGCCCACTTTTGCTGTTTATATGCTGATTTGAAGGGAAAGGCTTATCTCTGCTTGTTTGTGTCTTCACATCTGCTGCAGTCTGTGGCAGACGCACTGTCTGTTCTTTCACTTTCCCTCTCGCTGTTTCACTTCTCTCGCTGAAACCTCAGAGGACTCCGCTGCTCCAATCAGAGAATGAAGGAGTGCTGGATCCTAAAGCCCCAAACCTGATGAGATTTACAGTCTCAACACAATCACACTGTACGGGGCCGCTGCCTTAATAACTATCTTATTTTCCTCCTTTTCTGCCGTGGCCGTCTCCCTGTAAAGTCGGCTAATTCCAAAATATGTTCAGTCATGGATGAAGTATATTTTTTAGAGAACAGCAATAGCTCAAATACCCCTGTAGCTATTGAGTTTAAAGACAGCATGAAATGCATGGATAGTCAGGCAAGCACAGCTGATTCCAACCACTCACACTCAACACACACATACTGCAAATCACGCACACACACACTCCTCCGATCCTCATCAGCCACACAGCTGTGTGATTTGATAAAATACTTGGCAGGACCCTGTGGCTGACCTTTCCATCCGTGCTTAACACGGCTGCTCCATGAGCAACCTACCGCACGTAACCAGGCAACGCTGCCTCTGATGAGATCTGAGGTCTGGCCATCGAGTTTCTCACAAGCGAAGAGATATGATATGTGAGTGTGTGTGTGTGTGTGCATCACTGATGTTTCTGTTTTGGTGAAATGTGGAAGGTGCCTGCTGGGGATTGACGCCCTTTGAGGCTCCAGACACAGCCTGCATAAGCCCAAATGATTTGATCTCCTGTCCGTTTATTAGCACAGATGTAACTTTTTCACACTTCAGCTGAGTTTTCACAGAAGTAAAGGGATGATCTTGTTGCAGCTTTAAATGAAGCCATGTGTGTGATTGTGTTCTTTTGATTCTCTGCGTTTGATGTTGTAAAAACAGGCTGATTGGCCAAATGAATTCAGGTCCCAGCGCTCGCCTTTTTCAGACTGAACTTTCCACTCCTCTGATAGTCTTGCCAAGTTTTCTTTTACCCGTGGACAACAAGCCCCACCTTCTCATCATCTCTGTATTTTTAAGAGCTTTACAGTTACCCAAACCATGTGAAGAAGGAAAGGATTAGAAGAAGATGGCAAGAAGGAAAATCCAGAAGAGAGAGATGGAGATTCAGACAGTTGGATGATGGCAGATCCTTCCAATTCCCCCTTAAATATTAATACCTTTGAGCAACACACACAGTGAGTGATGCAGGAAATGTTTTTTAAGTTTTAAAACTCTTAAAATGAATTCAGCTCGATAGCAGTGCTGTGCCAGCTGGGGGCATTAATCTTCTTTAGTATGGGAATATTACTTCCATATTACATGAGTACATTTGAAATAGCAGCCTGTGGGAATTTGTCATATTTATAACATCTTGCTTTTATAAATTCTTTAGCTAACGGTTCAAAGCCATTACCCACAATCCCAAAAAGGAGATGTATTACAAGTGATGGGACAAATCAACACAGTCATCTACAGTAGGCCTTGGCCTCAGACAATTACAGTCCGTGACAGCGTGTGGGTGGACGATCAGGTCGTGATATGCTGTCTGCAGTGTGGGACGTGCTGTTATGACACCAAGGCATTTAGGGGAGACACAAAATGTGAGTGACAAAATCTGTTCTCAACCTGATGATGACTATGAGTGCCATGCCTCATGCAGAGGCATTATTTGTTCTGCACTTCAGCCTGAATGTGTGTGTCTGTGTGTAGGGGTTAGTGCGCATACGATCCACAGCCTTTAAGAAACACTGCCGAGAAACTCAACAAATGTTTTGTCGTTATTTAAGCGTTCCGCTGGGAGTTTTTGCCGACGTTACCCAGGAGGCATGTTGATATTCCTAAGAGATGGAAGTGTAATCAAGCCTCCCTCAGTGAAAACATCAAAACCTCTCATTTTTTAAATGACCTTGGTTGCGATGTGATGGAAGAAATACATCAGCTCAGAATACGGGTGTGAAAGTGGTCAAAAAGGCACATCTGCACTTCAATGGCTGGACCATCGCGATAACAGTCCCGACATTTCGCAATACAGGTCTGAGATAACAAGTCCTTTAAATGTTAATGCAGGCATCAGTTAACACACTGCTATATTTACTATTTTCACTAACACACTGGCTGTTGGCTGTGGAGATACCAGAGCAATAAAAAAAATCCCACAGATTGTATCTGTGATTAGTGCTTGACTGCAGATCTTATTTATAGCTAATTAAATATGCAGCGGACACAGCATACAGCAGGCAGGATCTGCTTCCACATGCTCAGACCCTTCAATACACCACTTCATCTGAATTTCAAACAAAGCACATTCAGGCCCATTTTGTGGTTTTTTACCAGTGTTCTACTCATTCAGTACACTCTCTGATCAAAGTAGCACTAATGAATAACTGAATAACCAATACGTAGATTATCACTAAATCACTAACACTAACTAAATCAGCACAACATAACTCAGTTTTATTTTTTTCAGTGGGTGCATAAAACATGAAAGCCCAGTTTATGGCTTTTTCAGATTCGCTCTACTGCCATCTGTTTGACTGTATAGAAGTTAAACCTGCATTTTTCCAGCACAGCAAGCTGTAAAGACAACACTGACGTAGAGTATTATCAACTTATTAAGTTATTATGGCAAAGGGTTTAGCAAAACAGTTGCCTATGTACACATCCAGCAATTACGGAGCAATGTTAGCATTCATCTGGAGTCATGTTTCTGGCAACCTGATGACTGTAAATCAAATCTCCTTTTAGCTCTGTCTTTGGTCTCCACCAACTCCTGAGGAAAAGTGCTTGCTCTTCAGTGGAACTGTGTCCTGAGTCGGCCACATCCGCTGTGATGCACACAAACATTAATTGTCAAGAGAAAGCAGTAAGAATGCTTAAGTCTCCCAAGTGTGGGCTTGTACGGGTGTACAAGTGCAGAAGTGCAGCCACTTCCTTTGCATGCCTGCTAGCGCCTCAGCTGCTGAAGAACAGTGCCCCTTGGGGCTACTCCAGCCTATTCATCAACCCGCTGGGTTCCCTCTCGGCCCCCACAGTCCCCAGCTGCCCCCAGCAGCACATTATCCCCAGCAAGCTTGCCTGCTCAGGGACATGTGCATCTTCGCCCATCTCCTGCTGGATAAGCAGATGGTAAAGCATATCTGTTTTACATTTCGGTGAATTTAAATGCTGGAATTGATGAACTATTGTGATGTATGGACACAGAGTACATATGTTGCAGTAATAACAATGATTTGTTGTAGAGCCTTCAATGTCGGGGGCAGGATGTGGCCTCTGAGGGTCCTGAGCACCCTCCTCTTCTGCCCAGTGTAAATGCTTTATATAATAATCATTAAAACAAACAACACTTTACCATGTTGGTGAAATTAGCCATGATGAAGACTCAGCAAGACATGACAGCTTTGTTATTCATACAGCCTTCCACCCTCAGCAGACCAGTGTTGCCTCGTCATCTGCTGGGTCCACGACATCCGTCTGAAGTGGAGTCAGTGTTAACACGCGCCAATCCATGATATTCAGGAAATTTTCTTAAATATGTCTTTTTTTTGTGAATAGGCCACATCTCCGGAAGGAGAAGACAGGAGCGGATGGTTTGGCCGTGCAGCCGGTGCAGGGAACCCGACCGTATGGAGTGTTTGGAGGGATTTGTGTCATGGGTCCAGTGTGACAACAGCCACAAACTGGCTTCACACCATTTGGAGCTGTATGATGACTTTTAGTGTTAGTGGTGTCTGGATCTTTAATTTCATTTATTGGTACATTTTGTGTCATGTCTTTTTTCTTTTTTAATATTTGTAATCAATGAATAAATCATCTTTGCCTTCATTTGCTATAGTCATTTCTTTGACTTGAAAAAATACACTTGTATGTTTAGAATTCTACTGTGAGTCTTACTCTGCTCTGTCTGTATTACTGGTAATTGTTGTATTTGCATATAACTGCTAATTTTAATGAATCAGCTCATATTTTGCAAGTGATCGATAAGAGAGTTTAGCAAAACTTCCAGCAGGTGGTGGTATACACTCAAAATCGAAATTAAGGAGCTTCTTGTTAAAGCATGTTATCTTATTAAGATGGACAGAAGTATGGAACCGAACAGCACTGATGGTGATTTGACTCACTCAGGTAAGACATAATGCCCCTGAAAAACCAGCAGCGCTCAGCCTTTACAGCGAGGACATAAGGGTTTACAACTCAGGACAAACGTTGTGGCCGACTTGGGACGGTGTGACATTGGCTGCTAAATGCTCCACTGTTCCCCAGCCACATCCTAACCTTGTCTGTCATTATTTGCTGGTCAGGGAGAGCTTTTTTTTTGATAATAATAGCTGCCTGCTGGGGCTGCATTAAATCATTAAAGTTATAGGCCGTAAAGCACAAACAATGAGCTGAAAGACGGTAAAACACTATAAATCTGAGGGGAACTGACCCCTTTCACATTACACATTCTTTTTTTTTTTTAGATTACCATTGTTAATGTACATATGATGATTAGTGCAGCTTTAAAGTAATAAAAAATTGAAAACACTCCTTGTAAGCTCTGTAATACCTGAATCCTTAACCTTGTATTGTTCCTGCTCTGGCTGGCCTCCATCTCGAATAGCATGGCTGTGCACAGAGAGCTCACTCATTAACTTTTCTGGCTCATACCCTGCTTTGGAAACAAATCCTCAATGTATTGCGTTTTCAGCTCCTCTAACATGGAGAATAGTGCTCTGAGTAAGTGGCCTTGATGAATGCCTTTTTAAATAATGAATAATAACAATAATAATAAGGTTATAACAGTAGTTTGCAAAGTAACAGGCTCGCATACACTCACTGCATTTGCTGTAATATGATAATATGTGTTTTAAGAAGCCAAAAAGAATGGCAAAGATGTTATTCATTATGCATTCATTCTTGGGTTTGGCCAACAAACTGGCTCTGAATGCAAATGGAATTGGTTCTCAAATGCCAACCCAGAATAGATGGAGCAGCAAGTGTTGCCGAAGGGAGGCCAGGCTTCCTGTTTTGGAGACTTTTTAAGACTTTCCATGGCAAATGGCTCTGTGATGCTGAGATAGCTGTACAATAATTGGCATGTTCGTAGTACGGTGGCAATAGTTGGAGGTAGTTGTTACAATGGTCACAGAAAGAAATGACAATGAATTTTATGTGTGCATCCTCCCAACGTCAGCCCAGTGTCCCCATTAACTCTACAGTATTGGACAATATAGGCACAATTTATGTACATCCAGTGCTGACGTTAAGTCCCAATCCAAGAAATGCTGTGAAGCAGGAAGTAAGAATTTAATAGGAGACACTGCAGTTATTGTTTTATTAACTGTAACCACAGCCGTTCTCCAAGTTACCACATGCCGATACTGTACAAAGCAAGACCTTTAAAAATGTTGCCATGGGATGAGTCGTTCAAGAATGACGTTCTTGTTTGATGATTGAGTTGCCCACAATAGGTGGCCCAAAGCCCCTGCTGAGCTGACAGTTTCGTGAATCTGGTGATGTGGTGTAGTGACTAACAGCCCATGCAGTAGCAAATACTGGTTATGGCGAGTTTTGTTTGTCATAAAAACTGGTGCAAAGGGGAAAGTTTGTGGTGTTTCTTCCATTAAAAAAACAGACTCTTTGCTGTTATAAATGCTGTAACCAATAAGGCTAAATAGTGACATGGTGAAGGCCAAACTTTATTCTTAAGAACTTAAGAAATGTCCCTGCAGTCCTCTGTGATCCAGTGGAAACCAAATACAAAAATATAAAGCCACTGTATTTGTTGTTCTAAGATTACTATTGGGTTTTTGAACAGCTGCATGGATTGACATCAAGATTTCCTTTAAGGCAAAAGCACAAGTGACTTGCAAAATCACTAGTTGCAAAAAAACAAGACAATTTCATGCATTCAAGTTTTCAGAATATTTTTTCAGATTGTCTTTGACAATCAATGCAATCCACATTATTCAGGAAGACAACATCCAGTCCGCACATGTACAGAAGCGTTGTCCTGAATCTATCTTTAAAATGCAGGTAAACCGTCTTTAAGCAGAAACCTAACCTGAAAGACCCCTCTTCATTTCGCTCAATTTATGATCTGCCACAGTTCTCAGCCTCATCAACCTGTACTTGTGCTTTTAAGGCTCTTCTCCTTTTTCCGGTTGCAGATGTCCTCTGGGTGAATTATAAAACCAAATGAGGGCCAGAGGAGCACTCATCTAAATTCTCTCCTCTTGATTGCAGCAGCCTGATGCTCAAGCAGAGTGACTTAGAAATGAATGAGACTGAGTGTTTCTGTGTGTTTGGTAACAGAACTACTGCTTTCTCTTCCTTTGATGGCACGCAGACACATCTCCCCGTTCAAGGATTTTCTGACCCACATCCTCAAAGTCAAATTTACACTTAGAAGTGCCATCAGGGTTTTTGACATGTCATTGCATTTCATTTACAAGTTTTGCACAAAACCCTTTCGCCCCAGCTTCTTCTGTGAAACGCTCCTGCTTCAGGTTTTTGTCCCCGCCTGGGAGAAATACCGTGCAGGGCACTGGTTTACAGGAAGGAGTGACACAATCAATTTGCAGAGCAACTGACACAATCAGTGCCTACATAAATCATATCAGCACAGCCAGGCCCCCAGGCGCCTGCTGAGGTGACAGTTTCATGGCTCACCTCCAGAATGCTACCTGCCAATCAGCAGAGAGTGACAGATACCAGAGAGCAGGTACTCTACACTGTCACGCCAATAGCTCAGGTTGCGGGGGATTATTTTCAAAATGAAAACTGTAATGATTTACAGATTACCTTCTTAAACCAGCGATCAGACCATTGGATTGCTGCTGAGCAAGATCCGAATGATAATCAGAAGTCTTTCAGTTCGTGAAGCATCTCTCATGAGATTTTCATGAAAATCTGACTTGATAGAATGTAGTTTGTTTTTTTTTTCCCCCAGCAATGGCCATTAAATCTAACTGCAATCTGTACCTGTCTGTACATATAGTAGTCTTCATTGTTAGTGGTGCAGTTTGCTATTCCCATGTCAGATTCCAATTTCCTATCTATGCATAAGGGATTAACAGGGAACGATGCGTGTGGGTAATCCAACATTACTGTTTATGATTTTATCTCATTAAAATCAGCCTCATTACTGGTGATCGTTTCAAACCCATATCAGTGCTGGAGAAAAGCCCTCGAAAACTTTCAAATCTTAAATATTTCCCCGCAACATAAAAGAGCAATAATTAGATAAGCAAGAGTCAACATGAAAGTTCTGAAAAAATATCCTCATCTGTTACTTATTAAGAGCTTAACACTAAAACACTCCAACCTGCTTCATCAGGGGGTGTGTGTTGGTGGTTTGATTAGACGTGATTGACAGCGATGATGACATCAGCAAAGAACCCGCAACTGTCATCAGGTTTTAATTCAAATGTTAAACGGCAAACACGGAAATAAATGACATCCCTATATTTCCACAGACCCCTGCCCACTTCAACCAATGAGAAGAGCTCAGATAAAACACAAAATGCAGAATATCTCCACAAAATAACCAGAACTGTTGCAACTTTGATAGAAAAGTGTTGTTGTGTTGTGGTAAAAAGGCTAATTGAGAAAATTGGTGTCCAGGGCCTTTAAAGTACTGCTAATGCAAACCGAACATTTCCGACTGCATTAAAAGCATTTAACTGACAAATAATGAGGCAGCTTTTATTGTGAAGCAGTCACAGCTAATGCAATCTATTTGCAGCAGAGCGACCACAAGTGTCTCAAAGTTAACAAGGACTGAAATGTGAAGGATTATAACTGAAAGTCAACTGTATCTTCAATTCAGAATTCGTATTGTGGTGGACAAACTGTACCTTAACTCACTTCATCTCCTTGACTTGTCATTTGCAAACAAGCTTAGAAATTTAAATAGGTTGAGGAGGGCGGCAGCAGCTGGCTTTAAAACACTTTGCCTGTACATATCTGCCACCATGTACCCTCTGCCTGCTGTTCTGAGTGACTAACTGAGACAAGCCTCAGCACCCACTGGAAGAACACTTTAATGGCTCGCCTTCAGGCCACTAGCCTACACTCACTCCCTTCAGTTCTGACGACCAACTTAGTAAAAAGAAAAATAACTTTTTCTGAAGCACAAGCCCTGATATAGTAATTATATTTCTACCTTAAGCAGCCCCAGTATCACTGACACCGGGGCTGCTTAAAATTCAAGACAATGTTAGTGATGTCGCTGCAGATTCCATCCATGCTCATTTCCTTATACAGTACCTTGGTTAGAGTAAGCTGCTCAGCCATATCTCAATCTGCTGATTTGGTCTGTCTTTGTTGCTTAGTTATAAGTGGATTCCTATTTATAGACACATCACTGTCATTTGAAGAATCTACTTTTTTTTAAAGGGTGTTGGAATAACTTTGAACCTCTCATGTATGTAAACCACAGTGTCAATCAAAAGAATGTATGTGGTGTTATTTTTAAGATCATTTGTGTGAGACTGAGTATCGGAGGACATATTTGGTACCACAATGTAGAAATACTTGCTTTTAGCAAGTCACGCATTCAAAAATTTTATATTATTGTAAAATCTGAAAAGTAACCAGTGACTACAGCTGTTGAAATTGTATAAGAACAGTATTTGTCTCTGAAACACAGTGGAGTGGAAGTATAAAGCAAAGCACAAGTACCTCCATATGTACTTCAGTGGATGCTTTGTGGTTACGTTCCACCACTGATGAGAGTTGCCTTGAGAGGACTGCACATTGGTATACTGCCCAACAGTGATGATATAGTACAGCTACATATATTTAATCAATGGCAGGCTCTAATTGTTGCACTATCTAGCAGTATGATTAGAAAATGTGACAACTAAGTAGCAAGTTCCAGCGACCGACACAAGCCAGCGCATCAGCTGGAGTGACAATTTTGTGGCACTCCTCCGAGACACGAGCCTGCCAATCAATCTGCTTGAAGGTGATGCGTTAGCTCACACACACACACACACACACACACACATACACACACACACACAACTTCTCACCTGCCAATCCATTGTGACAGACAGGTTTGAAACACACTCCCTGTCACAGCAGAGGCAGCAGCACGGGCAGATAGCAGCGGGAGCGAGGAAGGGCTGAAACAATTGGGACGATTTCTTTTTCCTCTGTTGTACCTCGTGATGATTACAATGTTTTACAAAGTGGCTGAGGACCAGAGAGAAACAGCGTGGTCCATCACGTCTGTTTCAGGCTGCTGCAGAGCGCTGCTGCTGTAAGACCTCGCTCACAGATATCCTACGGAGAATGTTGTCAGCATAAACACAATGCATTATTTATGTTAAAGCACCCTCTGAGACGCGCTCTCATTGCAGTAGACAATAGCTGGCTTTCCATCCAAGCAGTTTATGTAACAAATTAGAAAGGCAGAATGGGAATGGAATGTTTCTAGAGTAACTCAGAAATGGTGATATTGTTTAGGTGCCAAATTTTACAGTGAAGACGTCTGATCAGTTCAGCTACATGTACTGACACTTCTTCGTTTTTTTAATGGCTGCACTAATGTGTTTATTACATTTCATTTCATTTGTCTGCATTTAGTAAACAACCTGGTGTCAATACTCACCTAAAGCAGTCAACAAATACACTACGAGTGCTAGCAGCTGCTATAAGCTCTTGACCATCATTTGAAGTTAAATTTAGCCTCTCGCTAATTAATTTGTAGCCTATTAAGCTATAATTGCATAGTGCTGAAGAAATCCCAGTTTCTGCATCCTTCGCAGACATATCAATTAAGGCCATTGCATGTCTGTAGGGTGTGATGATGTTAAACTGGCCTTACAGGACTGTCTTTAATTAACCAGCACAAGTAGCTAGACTTAATGAGCTTACTGGCATAAAGACAAAAGAGCTGCTGTGTGATGACACACTAACATGAGCAGATTTGTTGTTTCAAATAATGCCATTTCAGAACATTAAAATTTCAACACATGCAATTTAATTGCTGAAAGTAGTATCATCAGTAGCAAAGGGTCGATAGGGAAATGTATACTTGACTTTGAGTAGAAAATGTATCAGGCATATATGTATGAGCTCATCCTCAGCAGGAAAATGAAAGGATTGCTCATTTATTCAAACTGTTAAAAGGAACTAAGTGTATGTTTTTTATGACATGCAACCACTTTTGGTCCAATGATGACTCTCCTCGCTCAGAAGCACACGCAAAACACTGCAAGTTAACATGCTCCTACAAACCGTCAATGGCAAGGTTTCCATCCAAATGTAGTGCAGATCTCAACCGTCATGTGTGCATTTTAGTCAATCCGTTGTGCCTGCCCTGCACAAACGAGCGGCAGTTGTAGCTACTTAACGGTGACAGGCCACTAGATCACACCTGAGAAGGAAATGAAAAAGCCAGATCCTGCAAACTCGCTCCGTTTATGAACAGCTCACCTGGTAGACTGCGGGTCTGAGCCTTCTGCTAGCTGTGTGTCGCAATCAAAATCCCCATTGCTACAGGAAACAACAACAACCTCCAAGATAGCAACCTACATATATAATCTGGTTACTTATGCTAATATAAACAAGCGAGCAGCTGTTGCCTTTTCTTATGCAGGGACTTAGTCATTTTAATGCAAGGGCTCACCTGCCCACGTGCAAATGTTCTAACAAGACAAGTTGTCCCTGACACTGGGCACCATCCAGGCCTGGAATTTTATAATTTTAGGGACAAAGCCACTTATCCTTCAGCCTTTTTGAAGGCACAAAGGCCACATGCCAAGGCAGCAGGTTGAAAGTGCTATTTTGATAACACTCTAATTAACTCCTAAAAGCATTAATGCCTTTTTAATTAACAGTGTAACAGTTCTAGAGAGGAAAAAAAATATTTTTTATCAAGTAAATAATCTATTTGCAATTCATATTATTAGAAACGGTGTGCAGTAATGTTCATGCTCAGCTCTCAACAGATGAGACTGAAGTGAGATGGCCCACTCATTACACTGCGTGCAATCAGATCTGGCTGTTTCATGTTTAAAGTTTCAGTGTCTTCTGCATGTAGTCTGATGATGTATATAAGTTTACATGGTGGCTTATATTTACACCACAAGTACAAGGCCGCACTTGTCATCCAAAAAGTAATTTATTGATGGTCCCTAAGTGAAACTTAGCACTCAATCGTCCTCTTACTGCTCACACTGGGTGACACTGAGTAAGATGATGGTGCTGGATTGGATGTGAATGTTCAACTAACCTCATGTAGCCATAATGGTTTGGGCCTACAATGGCCAAATCTGACAGGCCAGAAGAAATAACTCAGCCCAGGTACGGTTGCCAGACTCGTGCTAAACCTTGAATGAATTAACACAAATTATTCATTTTATTGAATGGAAACATGGAAAATGCTTTTTAAATTTCAAACTACCAAAATTATTGTGTGCAATGTACGTGTTATTCATTAGGGACCCCCAAGACATGATTTAGGATGTATAAAAATACTCTGTTTTGAATAATTTGTCTGTTTTCCTCAAAGAAAGTTCAGTTGCTCACGTTTCTTCAAATGCCACCTGCTCCTTGTCCCTCACTTATACATCCAGAATTTATGAATATGCAAATATTTTTGCTTTTAAAAGTTTAACGGCTGGATGCAAGATGTCTCCTACTTGTTTAAAAAACTAATTTCTCAGCGTATGTGACCTTGAGGCTTCGAGGTTTCAAATCACACTCAGCAGATGAATGTGAAAACAGCCTTCTACTGTCAACCCCTCCACATATTCTACATCATTCTGCACAGCCAACATTCAAGTGAGCAATAAGAATTTTTTTTCATGGCATTCCCTCCCACCCCTGCATTACCACATACCTACTCCTCTAACACAGATGCATGTGCTACCCTCAGTTTAAAATGACATCATGAATATCTGCTAGAGCAGTTTATTTAAAAAAACATGTTAAGAAGTAACATAACTGAAGAAGTGGATGGCTGTTGCATGCAGAATAATGAACTAGACCGTCACGATCATATGTAGAATTCTAGTTATTTGAGAAAGTCCACCTGTAGTCCAGTAGTTTTCTCCATGAACAGGTAGTTTTATATGTCATAACATTCCTCAATCAACTCTGTAGAGATAAAGTGGACTAAAGACTAATGAAGCTACCCACTTGAGAAAAGAAATATATCTGGTCTATTACTTGTGGATTAAATAAAGTTTGGAGATCAGTGATTCAGCACAGAGAGTGGATCACCAGCCCCCCTCTCCCCACCGTTCGTCCTCCTTCTCCACCCAAACCTGGTCAGAGGGTCCCGTTTTTCCACATGGTCCAATGGTGCAGGTACGGTACGACATCAGGCGGGGCAGTCACCTCTGTTTTCACTTTGAAAAAAGGCCCATGAATGAATCCTCCACAAACAAGGCACTGTGAACCTCGAGTGCACCCTCAAAGATAGAGATACAGATACATGGTCAGATAGATGGATAGATGCACAGGCAGATACACAGACAGACGGATACACTATATATATATGCAGATAGACAGATAAAGACACACAGACAGACAGGTATATAGATAAATATGGTTCCCTTATGGTCAGTGCCCCCATCAGCCCAAAATAGGCATGTGAAAGGCAAAAATTGTTGATTTTGTGCACTATATTAATTTACAGCTGTCAGCCAGGAGTTCTGCAAGGATCAGAAAGGTTGTGTCCTTATTTCACCGCAGCACAACTGCTGCACACATTATGGAGAACAAACAGGTGATGCTGAATGTACCAAAATACACCCTTATTCATGATGTTCTCACCCGGCTGAACTCCAGTTCTGACATGATTGAGCGTTACTCAGAACAGCACGGTGCTGTTTACCCAGCATTGACAGGAAAAACACCTCGAATAAAGACATGGCTACTTTGTCTGACCGGGATGAGAGAGTGGCAGAGGATGTGATCGAGGTCGTTAAACCCCTGAAACCCCTTCAGGTTCAAGACCATGAGCCTGAAACCCATGGAAGCAAATGATGGAGACAGTCCCACCTCGAGAGAAACCACGGATGCTGCAAGCCTGCAAAACAGAGACTCTGATCCTGAACTTCAAGACCTCCTCAACAAATGCACAGAGCTTGATCCAAGGTTCAGGATGTGGATAGTGACTGGCATAAGAGAATCTACAACCACCTCAGCTCAGACAGTGTGCTCAGTTTAGAGGCAGTGCTGTGTTTCATTTATTTTAGATCAAGGTCATGTTTATGTTATGCTATGTTAAAATTAGTTGAAGTCTTTCTCTGTTAAAATATACATGAAATAGATATTGCTGCTGGTAACTGTACTCTCCTCTATTTGTTGTCATTTCATACAGCAGGATGGAGCCCCAGAGAATGCAGAGGCCACTTTGACTGCAGGGCTGCAGACTTAAAGACCTCATCATCATCATTCTGAAAACCAACCTGACTAAAACGCTCAAATAGTCTTGACTGACTTTGTTTGAACTTGAAATGAATGTTTATGTTAAAAGCTGAAATTACACCGCTGGCTTTAGTGGTTAATTGAAGTTAATTACAAATATGCTGCACTTGTCCTAATGGATAAGTGCAGCATATTTTTGTTCATTTTATATTTGAGAGTGCAGGTCAGAGTCTCACGATGGAGCATTACTCATGTACAATACGTGCGTTGCGACCTGCTACCTTTACAGTATGTGACCACAAGGAGGTCATCGAGATGCACAGCTGGTGGCTTCAATCGGTTGTCATTAAAGTGCAGAAGAAGAAGGCATAAGGTGACTGTAAAAGAGTGGAAAACAGTGGAGGAAATATGTGATTTCTGTTAGTTTCATGTATTCATTTGAGGGGGGTTACCGTCTCCTCACCGCTCCACACTCTGGGCAGCTATTTTTCAGTCTTGAAAATCACATGCTGGTGTATATGCTGATAAAATGGATGGAAACTCACTGCACGCTGTCTTCCCTGAGCTCTGACCATGACCTCCCTCTGACAAAGTGAATGTGGAATATCCTAGAAATCAGCGGATTGACATAATAATCCTGGTTCATGGTTCACTTACAAGCTTTTTCTGACCGTCACCTGCATCTCACAGTCTTGATCGACAAATGTTCAAGTGTGTCTTTTTTTTTTTTCACATCCTTTGCCCAACAGGTGCTTTTAACTGCACACAGGAGACTTAACCAAACACCAACCATACAAGTGGCAGATAAGGAAATTCTTATATAAGTCTTTTTTGTGAAGGTCGTGCGAGTTGTTTGAGAAGCCAGTGGTGGGTATAAGAACTTTTATATGGTGTTTAATCTGTATGCTGTTGTACGGAAATACACTGAACAATTTGGAGCGTATGCTGGGAATACACTCGCAGTGTGACTGTGATGCCTTATAATGCAGCTTGCTGCCTCACTGTAATGTTACAGACAATTTAAAGTACACACTAATGCTGCACTCCCTACGTCAAAACATCCCCCAAGAGAATAAGCACCATACACCATTACCATAAAAATATGCTGATGACAAAAGCTGCATGCCCATTTGGATGAATATCAGCCTCTGACCTTGTGACTGGACAACAGGCTCCTCTGTCACTTCTCATTATCGTACTTTCTGCTGCCTCTCTGTCTATCTCGTCATCCTATCTCCCGCTCTGTCAACGAGAGGCAGCATGGCTGAGGTTAAAACCTACATATTGCTGTGCAGATACACTCTGGGGCCACATGGCTCTGTAATTAAAGCTTGTCCTGCACCAGACGAAGATATGAAAATATCATTATTGCTTCTCAGATGAAGAGATATAAAAAAAACCAGCAGCTTTTTACTTCTTCCTCCTGGGCTGGAGCTCATTTGTAAGCAAGGGGAGGAATTAAACTGAGCCTAAATGTATCTAAATAAGTTTTCAGATGTTTGGGTGGCTCGGGGTGCTTGATTTATTTGGCAGGCCAGATTTTGAAAATCTGTGAATATTAGGTTTTGATAACAGGATCATTTGAAATAAATCTTATTTCCCAGCTCATCAGACAAAATTCCTTAAAGATACCTAATATACCTAATGGTGGAAAGATAGCTGCTGTAAATCACCTCAAAATTCCCCAGATGTTAATTAATGTCCTAAAGGGCAAACTGTACACATACTTAATGAGATGTCCCAAAGCCTGTTCGCCAGATGGATAATGAATGTCTAACTATACTTTGTCCTAAAGGAGGCCATACAACCATCCCTGTGCCGGCTAATGAGTAGCCTATCATCAGTTAACATCTAACAGCAAGTTAGCTTCAGGAGCTAAAGACATGCTGAGAGTGAGCAAGGCAGCACTGCTTGTTCTGAAATTTTGCAACATTAATATTGGTTAAAAATTACATTGATTTAACGACTGAAAGTTGGAAGGTCAATGCCGAAACTTTATATGGGCTTTTTTGTCCTTTTGTTTGCATCAGTAAGAATGTCACAGCATAACTGGGCCCCAACTAGGCTGAAGAAGAAGGGCATTACTATTACTACTACAACACAGCATGCATTAGGAGAACGTACACAAAAATATAAATAAGTTGTACTCTCATGAATAAAACATATGTATTGTATGTAGTTAAGGAGCTCTAAACACCGCTACAGTCCTTCTAACCTGAGGCTCATCCTGTGAGATGAGTCTCGCTCCTGAAACAACTTTTACTTGAAGTTTTACTCGACTGGCTCAGTTTTCTCCCTCCCTCTTGTACCAAACCTGACAGAAGACAAATGACGGCCCGATCCGAACCATCCATCAGAAAATAGCAAACAACTGTTTGCAGAAATTGTACATCCTTTAAATATGAATACCTTGATTTATGTGTCTGTACTCCATGGATTAATATGATTACAGTTATTAAACCTGCAGGATAATGAGTTATGGAAATTCCAGCTCATGAAAGCTTCAGCAGACTGCCTGTTCAACATCACTCATAATCAGCTCCTTAGTATACAGATAGGATAGATGTGTACCCATTCACACTGCCATACCAGATGGCTAATATTTGGCGTGCAGCAATAGAGTGACAGGAGGCAAATTAGAGCACTGACATACTGACATTCATATTGGCATGAATAATTGCAAGGAAACCTACGGCTTAAAAGGATAATCAGATTAATCGTATCATACATGACACATGTTGAACGGGTCCATTCTATTTTCTGATGATGATATTTGTAGAAAAATAAATGCCATTATTATTATTATGCTTATTAAGTGTCACTCATTCTTGATAAAACTAAGAATTATATTTGCATTTACGAGGATGGCAATTCAGCTGGAAATCACTATCTTCACACAAGACATGCAATGGAGATGTCACAGTCTGTAGATAATGCACATGAAAAATACATAGGAAATGGATATTGAATGAGGAGCTGCAGTGCAATCATGAATACAAAACCTTCTGCTTGTGGCATTACAAGCTCTGCTATTTACTGCTAGATGCAGAAAGTACATGCTAGAATTTCATATCCTGACCTTTTAGCATTTTGTAAAATATATCTTCTAATTTTCCCCATAGATATTCCACTGGCAATATTTCACTGCAAACTGCTGCACACTACTTTCTTACTCTGCTGGTAAAGAGTAGTCATGTGGGCTTTGGGATCAAATTTCTTACATCTTTTTTTTGGAATGTAGAGATGTAAATGAATATGAACATGCTATTTGGACATAAAAAGTGCTCTGAACAGATATGAACAGCATCCAAGATTTTGCAGTAACATTACTGAAGTTGCACAGTTGTTACTTTTACTGTATGATCTGAAATTAAAAACTGCCACCTTGTATCAAACAGTCAAAATGAAGTTAGGGATTGTCTAACATAACATCTAATGTCACCAAACCCCATTCTATTCCAGTAAAAATTAGCCTATAATGCCTATCGAAGGCATACCCAAAGTACATTGATAGCTCTTGGTTCTTGAACCATTTGGAGTACATGTGTTTTTTTTCTGTTTGAATATATTTTTGCAAACAGATGCATACACCGTATCTGTCACATCCACTCAGTCCCTTACCGGCTGCCATTGCCATCTCATCTGCTCACCTGCTCTGCCAGTAGTTTTCCACACTCAGCCACGCCCACCAGTCCACTCACCTGATCACACGCCTGAAGCTCATTGCAATCAGCCCAGCACTTAAGCAGCTCTCCCACACACACAGTCAGTGCCAGGTTGTTCTTCGCAGCATGCAAGACTCTCCATTGTACCTTATCGGATTGAGCTCTCATTTCCGGACCTGCC
Source organism: Chaetodon auriga (assembly GCF_051107435.1). Lineage (NCBI taxonomy): Eukaryota > Metazoa > Chordata > Actinopteri > Chaetodontiformes > Chaetodontidae > Chaetodon > Chaetodon auriga. The sequence goes on along the minus strand of NC_135091.1, from coordinate 17,256,715 downwards.
TGCCTTTGACTTCCCCTGCTTCGCCTGCTCCCTGGTACATCAGACAGCATCTGTCACCCTGCATTTCCTGGATCAAATCCTACTAGTGACTGTTAATTGTTTGATCAGCCAAACAATCCCTGAACCTCCCCATTGTTCTGGATGGAGCAGCGACAGCCCCGAATGTAAGCCTCTGTGTAACTCTGTGTTCTGGTGGAACTGCAACCCCCCATTACCTGTATCTGGGACTCTTAGCTGGAAAACACAATGGAAACACAGCATGAAGCTTTCCCCTAGTCCAAGTTCAATAAAAGTGATAACAATACAAGGTATCTGCACCTATATTATATATTCTTTATATCTTTAGATCTTTATATTGAGGCAATTTACCACTTCAAACTGTGTGTAACATCCGTATGAGCACTGAGTTGCTTGGTTTGAAGGAATTGATTGAAGCTGTAATGAAGCCACTGAAGTGGCTAATTGGCATCTTCAGATTCCATTGACTATTCGAAGTGTCAGTCATCTATAAACTTGCTTGCGATTGGCTTGATTTTCACACCCGGAAGAACAGAACAGGGCCCTTCTGTTCAACTCGGACTGTTATTGGCCGCTTTTGTTCCTAGGCCTCATATGACACATCGTGATTAGTCAAATGAGACTTCATTTGAAACCTGAGCCTCCACAGAGTAACTGGAGACCAACAGTATATGTTTGTGGAAGTTAGGGGAAACAGAAGACAAGCAGCAGATGAGCATATAGCCTGCTAATTTGACATCTTTCTGTGGATTATTATCTTGTTTTGGACTAAATATTTTTGCTGTGGTGGATCGTCCGGACCTTTGTCCATGTTACCAGGCCATCTTTGTTGGAGTGTTGTCGATCTGTGGATCACCGGGAGACATTAATCGGTGAGTTGCTTCAATTTTTAAAATGGTTGTTTGCTGTTGGCATGTGTTGGGCCTCCTGTTGTGATTGTATCTTGAAATGGTTTCCATCAATCAATGCAAGTGAATCTTAGCTTTCTAATGCTGTATAATATGAACACAAACGTGAATGTAGCATTTGTGTCAACAGACAGTGCGGGCCGGAACACCAAGGGTCCGATTAAAATCTGCCATTGCTTTTGTTCATGACTACATATGTGCAAATTCCCATCAGCCTTAGCTCTGCTTTGTGTTTAGTGCAAACGTTTAGCATGCTAACAGGCTAAACTAAGTGGTGAACATGGTAAAGATTTATATACCTGTGGTGCATCAGCATGTTAGCTTTGTCACTGGGAGCATGTGGATGTTCAGGATTCGTCTTTGTATCTACTTACAGCCTGACTGAACCACTTGTGTGTCTTTACGCCGACTTTACATTCAACTGGGCCCCCTCCCACCATGTACCAACACATCCTCAAACCTGAACGACTGAATTTTGACTTGCATTGGGCGCTGTTACAACCTCCTGTTCTGTTTCCACTTTTCAAAACCACACTTTATTGTTTGATTAGCGTAGGCACATGGTGGAAATATTGTGTATTATGTTATTTTGTGAGCAGCTGCACTTATACATGTGTGGATGAGGAGAGTAAATGGCAGTAGAAAACAACTGAGCAGAAAATGAAGCAATCAGCAACTTAAGGCATAAATCAGAATGCAGAGATTTTTGTGAAATAATCAGACACAGGTAGAGAGAGTAGCTTTACGTTAGACCCCTAGTGGAGTAGATGCTGTACATCACCTGACAGTGCATCTGTTTTTTTAATGATCGTTTTAGCCAGTAACAATGGTCACATTTGTAGACCAGACAGACAAAGATTTTCCATCATCTGACAGATAAAACATATTGCAACTCTGTTTCCTCACCTGCATAGAAAAATAATTTTTTTTTCTTAAACTTGACATGCACAAAAATAGATACGTTCTTGAAGACAAAGTAATCATTTTGATGCTCAACAACAGCTATGTACAAAGTGTGTCTCCACATGGTGTCAGTGAGTATGCAAATACAACTTCATTAGTTTTGGAGATCAGGAGATTGAGGTGAGGGTACAATGTGTTATAATAGAATGGAAGGCAGCTGACAGTCCTATTTCCTTTGAGACTTTCCTGTTCACTGTGTTCTATTATATTAAACCAAATCAATTATCCCAAAGGCAGCATGCTATAATCGGAAGCTGGGTGGGCATTTTTAAACAGAGTAGGCTGGCTGCTCAAATCCAAACATGCCGTGTGCGATTACACTGATGAGGGCATTGAAATCCTGTAATTGAGACATGCAACATTATGATTGCAAACTGATTGAATATAATTAGCCGTGGCTTTTACTTTGTTTACTTGCTTCCTTTAATTAAAAGATTTTTCTTTTTACTTCGTCAGAGTAGATTCACATTATGCAGGAGATGTTTGATAAGTGATTAGCCTGGTAAGGCCCACTAAGATAATTAACCGTCCAATCGTCCAAAAATGTGCTGCGGTTGCCAAGTGGCCTCCCACCTTACACTGCCTCAGTGACTGCACTGTAAATAACTCCTCGGTGTCCAAATTTAGTCCATAACTGATCAAGAACAATGTTCGTTTTAACCTGCAAAATGAGGTATTTACACTCTGCGGTGTTCAGTCGTCACCATGTCAGGCTAATGTGAGTCCCTGGTAAGCAGGTGTGACATGAACTCCGACGAGTTCCTGATGAGCTATACCATAAATAGATGCCACAGTTGCATCTCTGTGTGTGATTACAGTAAATACTGCCTTCTAAACCCAGCTACAAAGTTGTATGGCGTTTCCACAGCCAGCTCCTGACCTCACTGTCTGCCTGCCTGCTGTGAATATTAAGTCCATTCTCCTCTAGTGTCTCTGTGGGTGTGAGGCCTTGTCCTTGCAGAGCAGAGCACACTCCATCCCTGACAAGGGCTTCGCTTTTATCACCTGATGCTGCGAGAGCCAAATGAGGGTTCGGCCATGTTCAGCCATTTATCATCCTCGATCAGTGAGCAGCCACAGGGGCAGAAAGGACCTTGGCTGCATGTACGCGCTCTCCTCCTGCCATTTGTTCTTAAAGTCGACCAGGTTTAGTGTCACTGTGGTCTGCTGCATTCTCTGCAGGGAAAACAAACATCAGCGTGGTGGCTTTGTTTATACACAGTGTGGCTTGTGTCTGGGGCTTCTGTGTCTGCTCATACTATATCGCGCACAAAATACTCGCTTCAAGGTAAAGTAGATGATGATGATGAATGTGGCAAATATGGTTAGAGGTGCGTTAAATGGGGTGCTTATTTATTTTTGTCTCGACATCCATTCTGTTTGCCAGCTGTAGCGCAAAGCGTTCAGCTGAGAAATGTCTGCAACTTATAATGAATTGAGAAATTTGTATACAGCAGAAAAAGTTATTAGCGAGCATCATTTGACAAACAACAGTGCTGTTTTGTAAGATGTTCCCCAGCCTGAAATTGAACTGGCTCAATAACTGCATAAACCCACTGAGCTGCAGTGACATTATTTTTATTTGGAGTTTGATGAATGCATGCACAAAGCCACCCGTGGAAGGCACTGGTTGGTTTGTTGAGCTTGAACAAAGGGGAGGGTGGGAAGGTAAATTGGTTGCTTTCCCTCAAATTTTCCTAAAAATAAGGAGGTGTGTACCTAGCTCCCTATTTGTGTTAACAAGAGGGTTGGTATTCCCTTTCATCCGCCTTGTTTTGCACTGCAGCCCCACTCCCTTTGTAATGGCTTGTTTGGACTGACCCTCTGACATATACCCTCAAACCATGTATTTGCTCTGACCTGGCTGGTCGAGACGCCAGGGCACAAGTCATTTTTACTCACTGTTGAAGGGTCACACTTAACGCCCACTTCCACCGTTTCCTGAGTGTGCTCTGGAGGATATGATGCTGTAGTAAATAGTACGGAGACATAGCTTCTAAAATGCAGCAATATGTTTAGTCATGTAGCAGAATGGTGTCAGTCTGTCAGTGGGTCCATTTCTTTTCAGCTATGAGATGAGTCTTATTAATTATGGAGATCGCCTGACTTTTCCTCTAGTGCCACCATGAGGTTAACATTTTTAGCTGTTAGTGAAATATCTTAACAAGTATTTGAAGAATTACCATGAAATTTGGTACACACGTTTATGGTGCCCAGAGGATGAACGCTACTGACTTTTATGCTAGCAGCAGGTCGACGTGGGGTTGAGAGTGAAATATCTGTAGAACCAGTGGATAGGTTGGTGTGAAATTTGCTACAGATATTCAATATCCCCTGGGTTGCATTCCAGTGTCTTTGGTGATTTCCTGACTTTTAGTCTAAAGTACCACCATGAGGACGATATTTACGGTTCTGTGTGAAATGTCTCAATTGCCATGAAAATTGGTGCAGACATTCATGTTCCCCTCAAGATGAAATTGTAGCAGCTTTGGCAAATCGTTAACTTTTCATCTAGCACCAGCATCAGGTGACCATTATACCTGCTAAGTTTTAGCATGTAGCACAGAACACCACTGTGTCCACAGACAGCCTCACAGAGCCACAAACATGGCTCCAGCAATTTATACACTTCCAGAAGTTGCAGCATTATCACTCATTTGCAGTTGTGTGTCTGGCCACCTGGTGCATGTAAGGCCTATATTCACTCTCTTCTAGCTCTGCTTTTGGTCTCTACCAACTCCTGAGGCAAATATCTGGCTCTCTAGCTGCTACATCCCCCACTGTGTTCACCAGCTAGTCACTAACTGTGTCCGTCTGTTGTTTGGTGCTGAGCCAGTAGCGCCCAGTGGATTTATGAGAGCAGTGAGAATGACCCATAACAGTAAAGTTGCAGCTGGACAGCTAAACAAAGAGCTGAAACTCACAATAAAGCTGAGAGGAGCTGCAGATCCAGCTGCTAATTCTGTCAGTTCATCACTAAGTGACCCCTTTCATATTGGGACACTGTGAACACATTGTCATTTCATAAATTTTTATGAAAATATTCATCATAGCTGCTTTAATCCAGTTTATTGACATTTTGCTTTGACCTTCAAGATATTCAGCATTTGCCATGTTACACCTCATTTTAGATAAATGGCATTAACAGCAGCCCTGTTCTGAATTGAGCTTTCTACTTGTTCAAGTCTGTTTAACTTCTGTCTGTACAGAACAAGGGAAATGTATTATTTATTAGTTTCTAGCTCTCTTAATATAATTGGTATTGGGATTAGCAAATCCAGCGCCAAGTTCACTGTCAAATATTGCATACGTGATTATAAATTTGCAAATTCAATTTTCCATCTGTGAAATTTATTCTCGGCACAATAAGCCTTGTGAAACTTGTTTGCCTAACTTTTGAATTGAATGCTTACGCCAGACTCTCCATGATATCATTCATATCGTGTTTTGCTAATGTACTGTATATTTTTAGCAGCCAGCCCCTCTGTCTCTACCCTTTTGAATTATAATAACAAAAGCCAGATGATTTATTCCTGCTCCTTTTGTAGTTCTTTCTTTTCCCCTACCTGTCTCCAGGAGAAAGGAGTGATGCAATAGCCTGATATCAAAATCTGTGCCTGTGTGAAGACAGTGCTGCCCAGATAAGATGCTCACAAGTGTACAGAGAATGACTGTACTGTGGGGGAAGATGTGCAGCACATACAGATAAAGGGAACAGTGTGAATCGAAGTGGCTGCTGCAAAAAATCATATGGGTAGTAACTTCAGAGTGACCTCGATGGATTTAAAGCACTTCCACCTGAGACCCAGCAGGGCTATGCATATTATACACAATAAAGACAGAACTTAGGAGCATTGTTTGTTAGAAAGTGGGGGTTATTTTTTGTGTAAATAGCAATGGAACCCTTTCCTTGTCCTCTGTTCCAAGTGTCAGTCACACATATGGTGCCCCCTAAAACAGGCATTGTGGCAAAGGAGGTGGCTTGGATTTGGATGTGAGAGGGCAAAAATATACATATACTTTGGTGTCTGTGCACTTCATCTCATATCACATGGTCAGCAATATTGTGTGCCACACTCCATATATACATAATTATTATCAATCAATCAGACTTTACTTGTATAGCATCTTTCATACATAGCAGTGTAACAAAGACCCCAAAAAACCAAAACAGTTACAACAACATAAATCTGTAAAATCAAGAAGACATAAAAAGAAAACATCTTTTTCTTCTGTCTGTTCTGCTGCTTTGAGTTGCAGTTCAGAGGAGTTTCTTACTGCTGTAATCTCATCAGTAATGCAGATGAAGGACTGTGTGTAAAGATGATCTTCTGACTGTTCATAGTCAAACCGTGGATAAACATCTGGAGACACAGTAGACCAGCGTCACATGTAGAAGTTGAGCTGCTCATGTTCTGTTCATTGTTACATGTGGCCAAAACCAACAATCCCATCTTAAAAAAAAAGAATAAGAATTACACACACGCTAACAAAAAAGTAGAAGAGGCTCTTTAGATGCAATATAACTGCACTGTATATGATTAAAATGGATCCAACACTGAAGTACTGAAGCAAATTACATGGAGCTTTTCTTCTGTGCGCTTCTATTTTTTCCTGCCTCTGTCTTTCTCTTCCCTTTTATTACACCCCTCTCATGCTATAGGCTGGTGAATCTCAGGACCAATCACAGACCATCTGGGGCTTATAAGGAATGTGTTGTGAAGAGAATTTGTATTGTAACTAAGTACCATCGCTCCCTTGTATGTTGGCAGCTAAATGTCGGAGAGGTAGTGATTCTGCTGTTAAATTTTAAATAATCAGGTTATTATTTGAAGTTTCTTGCATCTTTAACTCTGAGTTCGGTTTGGCGTTGTGGTTTCATTTCTAACGTGCTTGTTTGTTTGTTCTTTTTGTCCAAACTTCCCCTCCAGTTCACCCTTAACTTCAATATTTTGCGATAAAAATCTGAGAACAAGCTGACTCCCTATTTATACACCTAAATCATTCCTGCTGTATCTGTTCCTTGACTCACACACTTTCGTCCATGTCACCAACAGACCGTTTACATGGAAACCAGTATAAAGGGAATAGTGCTCTTCATCGGACCTGAGGCACTTTAGAAAACATTTGAGATCCTCTCACCGTGGGAAATGAAGGCACAATAAATAATGTTATCGACAATGTACAAGGCTGAATAAAATCTCACAGTTTGAATGTATACCTTGGCTAACTCAGCTCCAGAGGGAGTCGCTGGATGGAATAGCTCAGGAAAAGTACCTCTTCTTGTTGTAGTCCATCGAACTTGATGACTGAGAGTAAAGAGAAAGCATTACACATTGTTATTGCTCTACTTTTTTCTTTTCTTTTTAGTCTTGAAGCTAATTGTTTGCAGATAGAGGCTGAGGGGATGCAACTTTCTAACTACATTAAGTGTGTTTTAGGTTAAAAAGTCCTAAACAAACCCACACACATGCAGCTGAAATTCATTCTGGATTTACTTGCTGTTGCGTCTGAACAACAAGGAAGTTTGTTTCACAGTTTGGTCACAGGAAGGGCCCACGATTCCTTGCAGGTTGCTTGTCTTCCCCATGATTCTCCTACAGGAGGCGTGCTGCGACACAAGGCATGCTTGTTAGAACGCATGGAGGATCATCAATAAGGTCGTGGAGCAGCAACACAGATGCTGGCTGAGGTCTCTGTCCTGGAGAGACTAGCTAATCACAGTCTCTGTGGGGAACAGCAGGGGAGCAGTCTGTCTTCTAATACTCCATCTGCATACTCGCACACAAACACAGACTCACACATATAGACTCGTGTGCAGTCATGCAAGTGCACAGCAAACATGAGGCAGACAGCCCTCCACAGGCGCATGCATAAACATGTCATGAGGTACAGGATGTAATTTAATGCATGTTATTGCCCTCCCTGCAGCATCACTTTTATTCAGTTGCTGCTGTGTTTGCCCAAATCCAAAAGAGCCAGTCCCAGTTAGTGATTAAAAATACATTAGAGTTTGTGGGCTCATTGCCTTTGCAGTGGTGTAACAGTCGTAAGCATGGTAATCTTGTATTTTCACAAGTTGGAGAGAACTATGGGGGAATTGGTTGTTGTGTCGTGGTAATGCTGTTTGCTATCGGAGATATTTAATTTTCCATATCTAAAAAGAACAGAGTTTAATATGTTTCATGAAAGTAGTTAAGCAAACTACTGCCCTTGCTGTGGTGAAAAGACGCTTTGTTGAGCCTCAAGGACAGAAGCAAACCCTTTCCTGAAGCACTGTATACAGATGTCTCATTTGTAGCATGCAGTGTCACATTTAGGTGTTCGTGCATGGGAATGATAGAAACATACAAAAGATTTAAAGAAATGCAAATGCACCGAAGAAGAGGAGATTAACGGAAATCCAATTTTTTTTTTTCACCTGCTTGTAATTTGATTCAGCAACACTGATCAAGCTGCAACGTCTCCACAAGGGGGGAGTTCTTCGGTCATTCAAAGAGTGCTACACATGCCGACCTCTGCCGTCTGTAGGAAAAGGAAAGTAACAGCATTTTAGACCTTCGAGGGTTTTAAGGTTATTGGACTTTGTGAGGGTGTTGGTTGCTCATGTGCATCCAGGTGGTTGCCACCCAGTTGCTATAGCTGTCCAGGCAATTTCCAGGCTGAACTGTTGCTAGGGTGTTCCCAAAGGTAGTTAGGGCAATGTGGTAGTGGTTAAGTGGTTGCTGTGGTGTTCAGGGTGGTTGTCAATTAGGCACTTAGAATACATACGTGATACTTTAACATCAAGTGTGAGCAGTATTAATTATGATGTGAGCAAAGGAGGAAGTCACATGACCTCATCATACAGAGACAAAGTCCATGTTGGGAGTGGATGTGTGGATCAACAATAATATTGTCAAACTTCAACAATGGAGACCGCTTTTGTTTCCCATTTCTTACAGACGGTCAGCATTGCTTTTGTAAGCGTGACCACAATCAGCCACAACTTTAACAATGTTGAATTCTGTAACTACAATGACGAAAGATCCCATAATCTTTAAGAAGTTGTCACTTTAATGCAAACCATAGCCAAGAAAATGCAAGATAGCCTTGTCTTTGTTTTAAAAGTCAGAGCATGTAGTGGCTGGCTGAGATTGTGTCTTAATGCAACAGGTCACAGTCATCCATCACAGTGCTCGACCCAAACCATATTTATGGTTCAAAATATCTGTCTTATAATTTTCTCTGCTGAGCGCTCAATAAAGCTTGTGTCCCGTGAACACATTTATAAGGTCTGATTCAGTTGGTTGTATCAGTGCGCAAACCAAATTAGAAGGGTGTAAAGGTATAAAGGGACAAAACACACTCACAATTCGATCCAATCAGCAGTAAAACACTCCAGACCATGAACATGTTTTTAAGACTACACTCAAAGAAAATAGTCTTTATAAAAACAGAAGAACCACAGATGAGACAGTTCAATAATAACATACACGCAAACGCTTGAGGGTTTTTTTTTTTTCTTTTTTTTTGGCTCCCTTTCATAAGCCTCTTTACCACTGTAACACATCAAAATGTAATATTGCGCAATTCACAAGACAAGAGAGGCTTTTATTTAGAGTACAGGGGCCAAGGGCCTTCATACAAAATTTAGCCAGTGAAATCGAGTTAGCAAAAAATTGAAAGATTCATTTTGTTGAATTTCCATCAGCCTCGGATATACAAAATGAGTCATTCTTTAAGATTATGATTCATCAAACAGACACAACTTTAACCTGGACCAGAACTTCTCATATTTCATCTCTGGCTTATGGGAAAACGGCAGAAGTTCATTAGTCTTACCTTTATGACAAATGTCTGGCCAGAGAGCCACACTTAGTTATTGAATACTTCACCTGCTCTCTGTGATCAATACTTAATTACACCAGCTTTTCCTTGTTCGGTGGATTATTGGTCAGAAAAAAAAAAGGCTTGTTTGAGAGGAGAGAGCAACCCAGCAGGCTTATAAAGACAGAAACTATTGGAGTCATCAGTAACCATGCATCATTACTCTGCAGTCGATGGTAACAAAGTGTCTTGGATCATGCTTAACGACATTAGAGGCAGAGAATAGGGAGAGGGACAGCAGATGCTTAGTTTGTTAGCCAGGCCACTACTGATGTAACTGTGTTAGCTGAGCCACCGTAGTGCTGTAATGTGCCTGGCAAAAAGGGGACAGGACAATTAATAATCCTGGTTCAAAACATATGCTTCTGTTTACGGCTTCAAAGCTGCTTTTAGGGACTTGTAATTGATAAAAAGAATTGATGTGTCGCCTTATTGAACAAAGGGTGAAGAACAACATTGCACTAGACTTAACTTTAACTTTACTGAGAGGCAAATCCATAATGTGTGTCATGTGGATAAATATGCAATTCGTTCGAGTGACATAAGGCCACTGATTAAAATGCACAGTTGCATGAATCATGTGCCACATTCAGTGATGGCCAGTCTCTTATCTTTGCCATGCTAACAGCTGTTGGTCCACATACAGGGGCCCATGCAGGGTCCCCAAAAGATGAGACTGTGGCGATCTCCCAATGATAAACATCATACCTGCTAAATATTAGCATGCCAGTGTTGTCATTGTGGGCGCATTTGCATTTGGCTCAAAGCACTACTCTGCTTAAGTACAGTCTCATAGAGCTGCTCTGCGTGGACTCTTCACTCCTTGCATGTCTGTCTCGATAAATTAAAAATGCTTTGTGACATGTCTGCATAAAAATAATGTGTTTTTAGACTTCAATTAACTCCACAGTTACCTCAAGTATTCAACCTTGAGAATCTGCCACTTTCTGATTTCATATACTGACCTCTGCACATAATGGACTTGATATGAACAAGCCTCCCACCTCCCTGTGAATAACATCCCTGGTAAATTTGAACAAATCACCACTTAAAGACAAGCTATAGTGGAGATTATCCCTCCCATCAACCTGTCCTTTCCTTCTCTCTTTTCTCAAGGGCAGAGGCAGGTGTTAATAAGACTCATTTAGCACAATGCAGCAAATGAAGCCTCACCAGAATGCAAAGATAATGAGATAATGAGATAATAAGATTGCTTTGAAGTAGATAAACATCCAGTAAATATTCTTGGGCTGTCACAGGTGTTTTTGCATAGAGCGTGTTTAATCAGCGCTCATCAACATTCAAAATGCAAAGGGTTCGTCCTTAGGAATTTAAACAAGGGTACAAAAGCATGATTGAAGGTTCAGAACGCTCTACTGTATGCCTTAAAGTATTTCACGAAAATAAAATCATCGTGTCTGTAATAAATGTACAACCTCCCACAAAATCATATCAATAACTGAGAGCTGGCCATACCAGGAAGCTAATCTCTCAGATGTCTTGTTTGTGTGTTCCTTTGGATATCTGTATGAATCTTGTGCTGTTAACCAGACCAGCTACTTTACATGTTCATCAAAGGGATAAAGAAAAAGGATTGGCTGATGTCAGGAGCAGCGGTTGTTATTAGCCGTGGGCTAAACATGTTCGACCGTATCCGATTAATTATAGATTAAAGACTTTGGTTTGTGCGCTTGTTTTCTCTGACGTGTTCTCTCTTGTAACAATGTGATTGATTTACATAGATAAAAAAAGTGCAGATTAAAAAAATATGTGTTTGTGCATCTGTTAAGCTGTGTGGCCTTGCAGCAGGTGTTGATACAGGGTATGTATGGAAACCAGAGCAATTAGAGTATAGCTGTGAAGATTCGGGGTTGACGAGTCCATGTTTGATGCAGCTTTGCACATTGACTTCTGAAATTTAGATCCGTCGCTCACCGCACGCAAAAATACTGCTGGACTGACCGCTCTAACCCCCACCGCGCCGAGCTTTCCTGGAGAAACATATCAAGTAGTCAGCTCCTGTCGAGTCAATAGATTTTTAGCAACCACGGCTACGCTTGTCAGCTTTAGCTGATTGCCTGACATATTTCCTCAGTGTCTCTTGGCTCATCTACAGTTGTCAGTTCTCCAGACGTGGCTGTTGAAGCCATGCCCCTGGTCGTTCAGCTAATTCCCCTTACAGCCTCTTTTTTTTTTTTCCTCTTCTTCTTCTTCTTCCTTACCTGGACTCAGGCCAGTTCTGTCAGTCCTGATGTCTCCATTGCCCAGAGTGGCTCTGTCTATCTAGCTCTGGCCTTGGCACATTACATTTTCTCTGCTTCTCTCTCTGTCCCTCTACTTCCCTCCTGGGTCCCTGACCTCTCTTTATTTCTCTCTGCCCCCCCCCATTCAATCTTTTCCTCTTTCATCCCACTCTGTTTTGCCCCTCAACCCCTCTTGCACAACCTTCTTTTCCCTCTCTGAACTCTTGTCGCACTCCCAGAGGTACTGCAGCTGAACAGACAGCAGTGCCACATCAGACACTGTCAGACATATGGAGGAATGCTGAGCGCCAAAGCCGGCTGACTTCGCCTCAGCAGCAAAGAGCCAACAATACATAACTGATAAAGACATTATGGGGCAAAGGCAAATTTGTTGCAAGTGACATAAAACGCTTGCTTCGGCAGCTCGGACAGAAGAGGTTATTTTATATTAAGATCAGACTCAGTCAAATTCGGCCTGAGCCGCTCTGTATTCTTCCTCAGAGTAGCTGGCCTGATGCAAATCGATAAAGTAATTTTCCCCCAGACTTGTTGTAATTAACAATCTGCCATGTGCGCTCAGGGGAACTGCGGCATTTGAATAGAAGCGACTTCCAGCTGCTACTGCGATGCCTGTGATTTAAAGTTTAAGACAGGGTGGTGAGAGGAGCTCTGTATGAGTAAGCATTTAACACGGCCCACACACTCTTTAGCAATGCTTGTTATATTGTCTATAGCCTTAAAACTGATTCTAGCTGACATAAAATGCTAACATCTGTATTTAATATATAATATAATATAAAATATATATATATATTTTTTTTGAGGGGGTGGGGGTAGAGACATTATCACTTTCAGAAACAATCAACCTTATTAATGAATCAACTCCTCATTGAGCTCCTCATGTTGTCACTCATATCTGGTATCCAGATGTTTGCACATTAGTAAGCCATAAAGAAAACTGTTCAGACTTCCAAGTTGTTCAGAGAATCTGAAAAGATGTTATGTAATTGCAGGACTAAAAAAAAACTCCAGATTATCAAGATGTTTTGAACATCAAGAGGAACTTCATCTTCTATCAAAAATTTACTGAACTTGAAAAATGCATCTCTGCATGGTCTTATCATCCAGTCATCATTTTTGGATGATAACACAGGGCCAGACAATATTTCAGGATCATTCCTGATTGACATTCAGTTGAGTTGTATTATAGTATGATAACCAGGGTTTTGCCTGGTGACATATTACATTGTGTGTCTTCTTCGCTACCAGCTACCCACCGGTGGCGTCGTCCACTGCTGGCTGATAAACTGTCTGTTCAGGAAGGGCCTTCTCAGAAAATTCTGCATGCTAATGTTGATGGCTGCTTGTTGCACCACAATGCCCCGTGTTGTCTTTTTTTGTGTGTGTGTTAAACACAGGAGATGTGACGTGTACAATGCTTTGAAGTTGTTTCAAGGCATCTTTGACACAGCTGAGCTGAGCTTTGAAAGTCAGGAATAATTTAACAATAATTATTAATAGTTAATCATTACTGCAGCTGTGTTTGCTTTGCAAGATTTTGATGTCTAAACTAAGATTCTGAGCCACAAGTATCAAGATTCATTGTTCAGGTTTTTGTTTGACCCATGACCTCATGAAATGCATAACAGAATTTTTAAAATTCAATTTATACATTTGCTATTTTTGACAAAGCCATCTCCGCTGAAGGTCCACTGACTGTCTTATTCTGTAGCTGTCAACCTCATCACACAGGAGTTCATTTTCTTATTCTGAGCACTGAGGACTTCCTGCCTTATACTGGCTTAAAGGTTTATGTTAATGGCTTTGCAGTCCATTTTTGATGCTGGAAGCAGCAGCTGACAAACCCCCATTACAGGTTGAGACTGGGCATGATGAAGACTGTGTGGTGTGGTTGAAAGCTGGGCCTTGAGTGGAGCTCGCTGCCAACTGCTGTTTCCAAGGTGAGGAATGAACTGTCAAGCTGAACTTTCTCGATGATAAATATGAATAAAGCGAAAATATTCATATTAATATTGTGATAATGATTTCAATCATATCAGCCTGATATCATATTAAATCAGTCGCTGAAATGACTGCGTGTCAAATGAAATTCGACTCTGCCTTATATTAACCACATGGATGATAAATTAGTTGTAGGATCTCTCCATAAGTATCGGTGTGTCTTGCCATGACAATAATATCTGCAGCAGTTTTGGCACCCTATTGTCTAAATGCCGCTTCCGAGGCTTTTCCACTACGCCATCAATACTCTTCCAGACAGCACAATCAAAGGCAGTCTGAGATGTATGAGTTTTGGAATTAATGAAGGGAACGTTTATTGACATGTAATCAGCGTAATTATCCCGAAGAAGGCAAAGTGAATTCTAATAAGTGCCTGCATAACTTTTCCAGATGATCACTTGGATTTCCTCACAAATTTCTCTCTTTACAGACTCATTATTCGTGAAAGACATCCCTCCATTGATGAGACGGCAAACACAGCCGTGGTATTAGCCATGTGCCAAATGTTTACAGCCCACTTAACATGCATTAAATGTGCTCTTGGTTTGGAATATACTGATGAAGTGAATGCAGGTAAATGCCATTATACCTCGCTGATTTGCCTTATTAAATCCATGCTAATCACTGAGGAGGAGAAGGAAATGAAGCAAAGGGATTTTGAAGCTTAGAGGCGATTGTGCCAAACGGGGCTTTGACTCCATAACAGGAAAAAAAATTTAACATTTAGAAGACATTTGTTGGAGGGGTCCAGACAAAAGTGTATAATTATCAAAAAAAAAAGGACAGAAATAGTGATTTATCACTCGAACTATGATACAGCATTAATAAATGAATAAAAATGAAATTTAGTTTTACAAAAAACGTATAAAATACTGTTGCACTTTTACTCATGGTGGACTGAATATTCTCAGTTAGTTTATTCATGGCGAGAAAAGTGATGGTCCAAAAAGAATTCCTGCATCTTCTGCAGCAACACTGTGTGTGAGAGCGAGACAGATTCAGACAGACAGCCTGCTTTATTGCACCACCTTAATACCTATTTCAATGTCCCTCCTACAGTTCAGTCCTGCAGCAGGGCTGTGCGCTCATCGATTTTTCTCAGTGCAGCTTATTCCTGTGCTGCTTCACTATAGTATTAATTTGGGGTGGCCAATCAGTTTTTAGGGGAGGCCCTGGACACCCGAACAACCCCCCCCCGTTTGTGCATTCAGTGCAGGTCCTCTAAATAACTGGATATGTGCTCAGTTGAGCGTTTATGGGAGATTTTGAGATGATGTGTGAAATAGAAGCTTTCACTGCCACCATAAAAGTGGAGAGTCCTGGTGATCAGTCAAATTTATGTTAGTGTTGAATTGCATATTTCTCTGCCTCTGTGAAATGAACTGACCACAACAGCACTGAGGAAAGTGGTGCTGTTAAAACTGCACTCTATTAAGAATATGAGGTTTAATTTGTTTATAGGTAATAACTGGCTGCATGTAGAAGAGTGTCACTAATAAGTCTGTGAAATTATTTGTGAAGCCACAACTGTAGCAATAATTAACTGTAGCTGCAAAGATCTGGTTTCATGTGGTCCCCCTGGGAGTTAAACGGCTATGAAATCTGAACTATTGACTCCGCAGAGGGGCTGAGAGAACTGTGACTATATTGCCTGTGTTGGTATTTGTGTGTGTGGAGGTTTAATTTTAACATTGACATGAGGGATGATGGGATCTGCAGACAATCTGGAAATAACAACCTGTTCCACCGAGCAGCATGGCAGAAAAGAGAGCCGTCGTAGCCTCTTTCAATCTCAATCTCGCCTCACTGTACATACACTGAAGGGCATTACCTTCCCCTTCCTCGACTCCTCTTTTTTTTGCATGCCAGGTTGACTGTTGATTGGCAGTCTGAAAGAGTGAAACACAACACTGAGGAGAAATGAGATCTGACCATGCACACATTCGATGCTTCACTGTCCGCGATTTCTGCCAGGGGAAGCAACAAACAACTGTTTCACTAAGACCAGGCAACCGGGCCAACATATAAACAAGATAAACAATGTCTCCAGGGGTAAACGAGAGGAGCAGAGGAGGCAGGGAAGTGCTGTGTTTGTTCTCTGATCGATGCCATACATAGTGCATGAGTTCCCTAAGAACTATGGGTAGAAGTTGTTCACTTCTAGTATATGAAAAAGTTCAGACAAAGGGAGAGACGCGCGATTGAGATGAGGTTGAATAAAGGTAAACTATAAGAAGCATTGTGTTGGTGAGCGAGAGAGAGAGGCAGGGAGGCTTTCTCATCTCAGATAATAAAATGTGATTGTGAGCTCCGATCGATCCACGAGCTCAGCCAAGCAAAGGCCAGGGACAGGCCTTCTTTAAGTAGGGAAATAAAGAGTGAAAACCAAAACATTTTGATTAAACCATCATATCCTTCCACAGAGGTTTGATTCCCTCCAATCACCACATATAAACCCTGGCTATTGCCGAGCTCTCAGAGAAAATTAAAAGACAAAATTGCCTTCATAAATATTAATCTGTGGATAGCAAAGGTTTTGCCCTTCACAATCATTCATGCTCTCTGGAGCACTTTTGCCAAGAGTAAACAGTATCCTCCTGTTTACCTAATGCAGAACATTCGGTAGGTGAGTGGGTATAATTGATGCCTTCATATTCTTTTCTTAAGGATGTAATTAAACACAGTCTGCTCTAGAAATCATGCATCTCTCTCCTTCCTCTTCCTCACACACATTCACACAGCGTGCAAAGTACACTTCCTCACAACTGCACTCTTATCCGTCTCTCAACAGCACTGCCTTGGTTCACATGGAATTAAAGGTGGAATGAGAGTTAATTTCACAGCATTTTGGCATGTTATTAACGCTCTGGGGTCTGAGAGTATACTGTAGATGGCCTCTGCTTCAGTGACTTTGTTTTTTGGGGGGGTAATATATTATTAGCTGCTTGTTTAAGTGTGACGGAATCATTAGCAAGCAGAAAATAAGTCAATAATACCTTTCTCTATGCCTTTATGTGCTGTTCTTGTACATGAGGTATGGATTAAAACTGTCTGTCCAGCTGTTTTTACTCTCAGATTTCACACTAGAGGTGTGCAAATTGGATACAATCTTCTGTCAAGGTACACATAATTTTTTATGCAAAATTTGATGTGTATATGGTGGTATTATAAAACCTCTGTATATTCCACAAGGAACTATTTTGTAGGTGAAATAACCAGGTCGTCTGATCCACGCAATTAACTACCTGACATTTTAAAGAGTTAAATAAAGTCCAGCATCCAGCAATTAACTTAAAATTTATCAATACTGCAGCACGAGAGTGACTACGCTGCACTCCCATGAGTGACTGGTAGCTGCACTCTGAATGAAGAGGCGTAGCAACAATGACAGCAGTGAACATGCAAAGTAATAATTTTTGAAAGAAATTGTTCTTGGTTTCACACAGAGGAAAACAAAGCAATATCTCATTTCGAGCTGACAACCATTGATTTTGCCAGGTGGGATGATGACTATCACTGGCAGATCTCTGTAAATCCACAAAACTTGCAATGTTATGTTGGTCTCCAGGTGATTTTATGGCTTCGGCATAAAACAATGATGTTCCCATTCTTAATTCTGCAAACAAAGCTTTGATTGTTTTTTCACCTAAAGAAACGTCCAAGAGGACGACCACATCAGTGGTTTCCCCTACTGCCCCAAAACAACAACATATGTTGGCTTTCAAGGGACAAAGCCCTCTAGCAGCTGTAGTTAGGTGATGTTATTATAGAGCGACAAGGAGGACAACGTCGGGGTAGATGAATTAGTCAAAAAAACTTTAAACTTTAACACACAGACTGCTGTTCGTTGCACTGTTCCACGATTGTTAACCACGGGGTTATTGTTGTACCATACTGAGGAAAATACTCTAACCATAGTGAAGTAGTCATTTAGACCCAAAACACAATGTTTCCTGTACCTTAAAGGTCCAGTCTATAGGATTTAGTGGCAGTTAGCAGTGAGGTTGCAGAGTGCAGCCAACTGAATACTGCAGTGTAAATGTGAAAAGATTTCTCTGGAGCCAGTGTTTGGTTTGTCTGTTTTGGGCTACTGTAGAAACAACGTTGCAACATGACGTACTGTGTTTACGAGGACCTGCGGCCACTACTGAACAAAAAACTAAAACTATTATGAATATTATATTCTGTTTCTTCCAGTAGAGCCCCCTATATCCTACACACTGGACCTTTAACCAAGTGCTTACTGTAACCCAAACTGCGATCTGTCCATAAACCTAAGCAAGTTGTATTTGTGCACTGTTACATCATTAAACACTTGCGTTAAGGGTTCTGGAAGGCACAGACAAATGTTGTCCTGTCGATAGGAGCGTCAGACCAGTAAATACTCCTGTACGTCATTCAAGAGGGCATGGACAAACAATGTGTTTAGTTGTTTAATTCAGAGGACCTGTTGCATCTTTTTGAAGCACTGAAACGCTCTAAGGTGTGGCCGACAGTTTAGCGATCTGAAACCAGGGAACTAGGCTGCCTTTACTGCCTTACTACACCAGTGAAGATGTTTACTGTGTTTCCGTGCATTATGAAAAATAAGTCCTGATGACATTCTGTGTTGTGTGATGATTTTATGGCAGTATGTCTCGGAGTGTGTGTGTGTGTATTCATGGATGATTCAAACCGAATGTTAGATATTTGTGACTTTCCAGTGTATTTAGCTCTGTGCCTGTCTTTGTCTGTCCATCTGTCTGTCTTGCTGTTTCTCAGAAATATCCTTCAGACCCACACACACACACCAAACCACCACACACACACACACACACACCCCTTGTCTATCCGACATTAGGAATCAGGGGCTAAGCTTTGCTCCGGTGGCTGGACTCTGGGGACCTGCTGGTCTACCTGTAGACAGCCACATCAGATCTTATTCCCTGCACAGGAACACAATCATACAGGGAGAGGGAGAGCAAGGTCCATCTGTGGAATACTGATGCAGGGAGCAGGGAATTTACAAGACAGGCTCAGAGAGGCTCGAGGACCGTGGAGGCCAGGGAATGAATTCTTAAAGATACAGTCTGCAGGACTTAGCAATGTTCTTTGAAGAATCAGAAGAATAGCAGGAGTACTGTAGGGTGTCATGAGTTTGTGGGGGCTGCACGAAAATTGAGAATTGGGAATGAATTGAGGATGGCCTTTAATTTGGTGTTTGCAAAAGTACTATTTTCCTTTCAAGGTCAAGCAAAGTCTTTGACATTTAAATATATTTTCTGGTAGCTAAAGAAAGTTTCTAGACATTTTACTCATGCTAGCGTTGTGGCTCGAAGAAGGGCAACGTAGGTCTGTTTGTTTGGTGCAGCAGTCAGTAATGCTTTGATGGATTGCCAAGTAATTTTTATGATCAGTTTTGCTGATTTGTACGATCCCCTGACTTTTAAACTAGCACCACCAGTTGGATGGATTGGTCCAAATGTACAAAAGTTGCACATTCATTGTACCTGATGAGGAATCCTACTGACTTAAGTGATCTCCTGACATTTCCTATATGTTGGTCAGTCCACCACTTCAATCCAGATTGAAATATCTCAACAACTGTTGACTGCCATGAAATTTTGGACAGGGAATCGTCATGCCCAGAGGATGAATCTTAATTACTTTAATGACCCCCTAACTTTCCAATCTTGCCTCTCATGCCATCTGCAGAGCAAAGTTTTCGTATATCCAGTAAAATAGGCCAACAATTATTGGATGAACTGACATGAAATTTGATACAGATGTCTGCATCTTCCACAAGATTAATTCAAATAACTTTGCTGATCTCTTGACTTTTCATGCAACTCTATTATCAGGTCAAAACTCAAAGCTTGCACCACACTAAGATGGTAGACATGATAATACAAAGTGCTTAACAAGTAATGTTTGTCATTGTGAGCATGTAAGCATGCTGATGTTTGCATTTTTTTTTTTTTTTTTTTGCAAACCATTGTGCCTTACTACAGCCTGACAGACTCTAGTGTCTAGAAATGAAAAAACTAATACCATAAAGTAAGATGGTCTGTGAAACACAAAGCACTGGTTCATTAAAAAGATGCCTTTTTAATACTATTTATACTATAATACTTTTTATACTATTTTTTTTAACACTGCTGTGTGTCAGCATAATCAGTAATCTCTGCATAATGTATAGAAGATGATGGAATGATAATGGACTGCTTCCTGTCCCTGAAATATGAGAGTTTAATACTAAATATGAAGTTTGACTTTTCCTTCAACTGATCTTGTATAGTCGCTCTCAAATCCTAAATGGAGGTAGCATTAGCCTCAAGGATAGTAAGGGAAGCCTTGTGGCCGGAAAGAAGCCAGTTCAGATGTCGACCATCTGGTAGCCTGAGAAGAGAAACTGAATGAGAAGCACTCTCTCCTCTCTTTACAGCTGACATTAATAAGCCCCATTTGTTCCCGCGGAACTGTTCAGAGGCTAGAAGCAGAAGCCTGGATGTACTGAGCAGCTCCAGAAATTTATCAAGTACAATCGCACAAGTGAGAATCAGGTTACAGCTGAAAAAAAAGGCAAGTCATGCAGGAAAATCTTCCCTGAGTAAATAAACATTTTAAAATACTGTAGTTAATTTTTGCCTGTGCTACCCCACCAGGATTTCCTCATGACTCTGTTTATGTCTCCCGTTTCGGGTTATTGGAATAATTCATGCAGACTATAGAGCAGTCAAAACACTGCAAGCCATTTTCAGTGAATTATAGTATTATTCTCATCTAATAGCTGGCTTAAAATGCTAATCATGCATGCTAATTCCTGGCTTAGTGTGCCTATGGATTAGAAACCCATGTAATGTACAGTTAATCCCATATACACTGCTCTGAAAATCCGTCATTTCTCATCATCAAAAATGTTCACTCTAATTATGTCTCCTGAGAGAAGCTCAACTCCCACTCGAGATGAGTTCGCCCATTCAATATTCTCAGGTTCACATGCACGTGGAATACAGAATACATGCCCTTGATCGAGTGCTCAGCTATTGCCTTTTTATCCAGATCCATAGATTGGAAATGATGGACACTCTACTGCACATTATGCAGCTTGTAAAAGAACTTAATCCCGTCACATGGCAGAATTTTCCATTTTCCTATTCCCTCTTATATCTTTAATAATCAGCTCTGCTTCCTGCCCCTATACAGTCACATTCAATGATCGATCTCTTTAAAGTTCAGTAGAGATATTCAAGAGCAATTTCCAAAACTGGGCCCTCAGTGAACTCACAAACAATAACAGAAATCAAATGTATTGTGATTTCTCTTCTTTTAATCAGTCTGCCTTCCTCTGTGCTTCGCTAAAATATTAATAATCTATTAATTATCGGAAAAGTGGGAGAAATAGCGGGGAATGAGAGACAGAGGGATTGAGGCCACACAGATCTGAAAGAATACAAAGAGTGAAGAACAACACTGGAATTGGCTTCATACTCTTCAACCCTGCAGATTCTCCTCAGAGACTTGTGATTGTTCTGCCCCTTTCAAAGCATCCGCCTGCGGTCTCATTTCTGAGTTTCTTTCATATTTTGATCAAATCTGGAAGTAAATCCACTATATTACTGCCTGTGTTATTAGCAGACTGTATGACCTAGCAGGCTTTATGAAGTGACAGTTCTCCTTTTGCAATACTTTTGCCTTCATTGAAAAAATAGAGGTATAAAGTTGCAACTCATGCAAGTTCAAGTTTGATGTCAAAACCTAGGGTTATGTTCAGTGTCAACATTTGCTTGCTCAGCGGCTCTAGAGATTGCAGTCGTGGTCTTAACTTGAACAAATGTTAGCATGCTAACATGTTAAACTAAGCCGATGCACACTGGAATCCTTAAACCTGCTAAAAAAGCATGTTAGCATTTTGAGCATGTTTGCAGCATTGTTTAAACCAAAGCCCAGCTGTACATCTTCATACAGCCACTAGCATGGCTGTTGTACCAAATTTCTTGCTTTCTTTGTTTTTAATCTGCACATGTCAAATAAAAAAAATGCTACACACATATCCATCACCTCAAATGTTATGCCCTTACTTTCAGCCTTGCTGTGTACAACACACATCCTTCATTGTAATGGTACTGAACATGGGCGGTATATAAATCTTGATTGGCAGTATAGTGCAATTGTGCAATTCCCAGGGATACTGGGTTGCATTAAACAAGATGACTTGACTATCTGGGGCCAAAGTGAAAGTACTTGTAAGTACTCATGTTTATTTTATGTTCTGTAAGTCTTCATATGCATTTGCTCTATGGCATGCACCATTTCTACGCGACTGCTCTCGGTAGTTATTTTGCAGAATAAGGGTGCGTGAAGACGTCTTGCATGTAAAACACAAGTTGAGCTTCCATAACGTTATGTTTCATCAGTGCTGCTGCTGGCAGGGACAGCCCGACAAGGCTAGCACTAGTTACTGTATGCAGGATGCATTTCTGGTTACCATGCAGTTGTAAAAAAGTAGTGAAAACATGACTTTGCTCTTTGGAAAATGTTCTTTCTTTGTGGCACTGATGCATGTGAAGATGACATGTTTTTAACTTGGAATGTGCTGGGAAGGGCACAAAAACGTCCGAAACGTGAGAATTATAATCACATACAGCATGAGTTTTGTTGATGCACGGAACTTCATGCAAATTTAGAGTTTTTTACGCAAAGTTGTGGTGAAGGAAGGGAATTATGTGCAATTTTACAATGACAGGGGTAGATTTTATAGACATTCATGGGGGCAGTGAAAGTAATATGCAGATTTGTGGTAAAAGGAGAGTTTTAGTGGTGACGTGTTTTTTATGCAAACCTGCAGTAACTTAGAGATTTGTCTTGCAAATGATGGCATAGAGAGTGGTTATGCAAATTTGTGGTGACAAGCACATGGTTTGGAAAAAAATATATTGATTTGGCCTTTGAATTAGTGAAAAACTGCCAAGAAGTTGTTTCTGTTTGTACCTAGAATGTATGAAAATAAGGAAACTGTCAGCATATACTCATACATGTGCAAGATAAATTCCCATTGCCTTTATTAACTTTGTTAGTCAGTGATACCAACTATGCAAATGTTGTACTTTACATCTCATAGGTTGCTACAGTATATATAGAACTTGATTATCTCTTGTCTACTTTAACCTTTTGTTATGAATTTAAATTATCTCTGCATACTCCATGAGATGTACAGTATATCAGCTATGCAGAGTTCATGATTTATATTCCTGCAGTTGCTTTAAACCCTTGGATATCCTCAGTGTCCTGTACCTTGTATTCCCTGAAGTCAATGTTTGGCCAGAGAAGAATCTACTGACTGCATCAGTGATGCATATGCATTTTCTGACATTTTGCAATACACTTTCAGTGGTTTGGACTCCCATTTCTGTAGAGACACTATCACAATTCAAATGTCTTTTTTTTTTTTTTTTTTTTTTGTCCCCCCTGACTCTTTTTCATGACACACTAGATTCTTACCTCATCTTGTCTAAGTCTCTGATCTAGATTGATGATAAGCATGGGCAAATTCTCATGTTAGATCAATTAAATTATAAAGAAATATTCCATTTGATATCTGTTATATCCACTGTAGCTTCAAAATAGCAAGCATATAAAAAGGGTCCTCATCATAGATTCTCTCAGAGTCAGAGAGACGTTGTTCTTAATCTCCTGCTTTTCTTCTTGTCTGTGAATCTGCAAATGGGTGGAACAAAACACTCTGTCTTCTCCTCAGGATATTGCTGCTTGTAGAGCTAATCAGGTTGGAAATGATGGCTGTGTGTGTATGTGTGCAGAGGCAAACCCACACACAAGGACATGCTCATTTGAACGGCCCTTATCTCCTGTCCTCATTCAACCTCATCCATACAACACATTAACCTCTTTGACTTTCTCTAACTTGTACATATATATCTGCATTTAAAATGTGCTTAGAGTATCAAAAATGCATGATGTGTACACATCTTATCTGAGAAGGACCCTGCTTCATTTGCACACTGATAAGTGTAGAATAATGTATGTACATCTCCGCAGGCTTTCCCAGGTGTTTGCTGGGTTCACTCAAGCTAACAAACATCATAAGCTGGTCCTTGTTGACCATATTGCCTCAGTTTATGGAGATTAGAGAAGCATCCTTGCCTTTCATGAAGGTCACAAAATGGTTGGAAAGCATTGTCCAGCAGGTCTTGCTTTGAATAATATGGCATGTTCTTGTGTGTTCATGATCATGCATTTTTAATTAACATGTTTAATCATTTGGTTCCCATTAGGGATGCACCAATCAACTTATTTTCCAATATAGACACCCACATTCAGGGTATTAGCTGATATCAGCCATTTTTTAATCAAAATATAAAATCTGTAAACCTCTGTCAAAAGGATTAGGATGTGTAAGCTAATGTGTAAGATCACTTATGTCTTATAAGTGGTTAGTAAGATGAATAAGTAAGACTTACATCAACATGTTTTCTATGCTTGTGCTTGTCTTTTTCTGGAGGCAAGATCACTGATCTGAGGTCAAAACTTCCACTGTCTGTTTTACCATTCACACCATTCAGTCATCATACTTTACTGTCCGAATTTGCTCATATCTCCCTGCAGATCCCGACACTGTAGCTCATACGTGACCCTTCTCTAGTCCGTGTGATATAATTGCTGCAAAATTCCTGAAATCCATCTTCCCTGTCTCAGGTCCTTGCTTCCTGTCTACTTTCAAATACTATCTCAGATCTAAATCTGTCTTTATTTTAAAATTGCCAGTGTTCAGCCAGTTTCTCTTGACCTAGCCCAGTCTGAGAATAACAGACCAATCTCCAAGCTACCCTTTTTTTTAATCTAAAATCCTTGAAAAAAGTGTCTCTCAAGCATAGTGCTGAGACTGCTTGACTGAGAGTAATCAATGATATTATTATGCATGCAGAGAAAGGTGGATACTCCATTCTCATCCTGCCGGATGCGACTGGTGCCTTTGACATAAGTGTGTTGGCTTTTCTGGTATGGCTTTAAAATTTTCATTAGATATTTTAATATCCGTATCAACAATCGTGTGTCCTCCTTAGCTCAACTGCTGTGTGGTGTCCTCAAGGGTCGGTCCTTGGACCAATCCTTTTTCATTGTACATGCTTCCAGTAGGTCATTTATTTGCAGCTTTCAAGATGTTTCATATCATCATAACAGCGTTATGCTGATGATACAGAGATTTAGTTCTCTGCTAAACTCAATAACCTGAATCAACTGCCACCACAGCATGGATATGTCTGAGTTTTCTCTACCTAAACTCTGACAAAACAGGAATTCTTTTAACTGATCCAGATGACTTCCTCTGCAGTTGATCAGTTTATTGGTATATTGGTATCTTCTTTGTATCAGTATCATTATAGGAATTCTGAGCAAACTACATGATGATATTGATTATTTACAGGGCTCTGCATGACCTTGACCCAAGTTATCTTTCTGATCTCCTCGTTCCACATTCCACTTCTCGACCACTCCGATCCTCTAATCTCGGCCTTTCATCCATCCCCTGCTCCAACTACCAAACTAAAGATGATTGCACATTTGCTGTTTTAGCCCCAACCTTCTGGATTCATCTTCCCCCATCATTTGGATTTGCTGAATCTTTGGACTATCTCAAGCTTCTTCTGAAAACACATTTTTATAGGTAAGGCAAGAGGGATTTTGAAGATTTTTTTTTTTTTTTTAATAAATCTCCATCTACTTATCTTACTCTATCCTGAGGCCAAACATATCCTGAACCCTGCCGGGTGCTTTTCTGTAATGCCTGACCTCGACCTACCCCCACCCTATTAAATCTACTATGCCTATAACCTGACCTAAGTATGTCATATGGTGACTTCGACAAATATCTGTGCTGTCTGTCGGTGTCTGGCAGGCATTACACCTACACTAAGGCTTCCCTGAGTGTAATTCCATCTTTTTACCAAACCATTTCAACTGTGTGTAGGTTCATCTTTTTACTCAGATCAAAACCAAGTTCATTGTTAATAACATGTAATGATAGAGGAGAGAAGTTACCTACATTTGCTGGAACCAAGGATAGCCATGAGGATACGCTGCTGCCATCTTCACAGTGCTGCTACTGTCACACACCAACAATTGGCAACCAAAACGTCCTTGATGCTATCACTTCCCTTAAAGAAGACATTAGCTCTACCAAACAACACTTTTGCACCGCCATTGATGCCTGGATCTCGGAGATGTCTTAAAATGTTGTTTTTACGGCTTTTTTAGTGCCCCCTTTTGTATTATCATTATCACTTCTTTTTAGCTATCCACTTTTTAAACTCCTTGTTTAAAGACTTAGGCAGAGTTGGTAACTGCTATAGTAATTAGAGCCTCTTCCAATCTGTCATGTCGTCGTTCTGTTCTGCAGGTATTTCTTGTTTTTTGCAGAAGTCCAAGGTTTGAGAGTGTGAGAGAGATCCTACACATACTATGGAAGTAACTTAATACAAATAGAAACTCAAAACAAAGCAAACTGTTACAATAGCAAGTAGAAATAATGTAATGGATGACCCTAGATGTGTAACTTTTACCTCTCTAAATGTGAAGGGGTTGAACCATCCTGTTAAAAGAAAAAAAGATATGGTCTTAAAAAAAGCTGATGTCAATCCCTACAAGAAACCCAACTCAGAGAGGTTGCACAAACCAGACTGAGAGCCAGATGGATAGGTCAAGTGCATCACTCATCTTTCTCAACTAAAGCATGAGTTGGAGCTATACTATTCAAGAGGGATGTACCCTTTAAACATTGGGATACAATTGCAGACAATCATGATAAGTTTATTATTGACTTGCACTCTACTCCTGTAATTATATTGAAGATCTATGGCCTTATTTGATGAGCCTAGATTCTATAATAAAAAAATTTTCCCTTACATCAGCTTCCATTCCACAAACAATTGTAATAATAAGCGAGGATTTGAATTGTGCCCTTGATCCCTGTCTTGACAATCCTTCGAGCGACATCTTCGAAGGTCCAATACAGCAGAACTGCTTAAAATCTTTGCCATCAATAAAAACGGTGGATATTTAGGGAGTACTGAACCAGTACAAAACACAAATAGATGTGAAGGGGAACAGGAATACAGAGGAAGAACTCAAATGCAGATGACTGAGGCAGATCTGGTGCAGTGGAGTGATTTAATTATACATAATGAGGCACATAGGCTCATGGAGTCAGGGAGGCAAGCAAGGGTCAAAACCAGAAAGCAGTCCAGCACCGGCAGACAAATCCAATATGGAGCAGGTAGGAATCAAATGTCCAATAAACAGGCAAAAGGTCAAATATGCAGGTCAAGCAGGTACGAACAGGTTCCACATACAGGTTATAAACAAAATGCAAGTACAGAGGCTAGAGAGCCAAGGCATGAAGCGCACAGTAGTGTAACAATCTGGCAAGAAACAAAGAAGTAGACCAGTGCATATAGTGAGTCCAGGGAATTACAGTTCAGATGAGTGAAGCGAGTGCAGGTGTGTGTGGTTGGGTACGGCAGCCAGGTGATGGGGAAAGGAGAGAAAGTCGGAGGGCATCTGGTGGATAAGTGGAGAGAAGCACTGAAAGGCCTGGGAAAACAGAAATGTGGCTGGAGAGGATGAACAGGGACACAGACTGTGACAACAGCACAAACCTCCAAGAAGCAGGCTCATATAGACCACCAATGCTTGCTTGATTTAGAGAACTGACGACTAGCAAAAATCTTAGCCCTAAGATGAAACAAAGCAGTAAACCCTGATCAAACAGGATTTATTCCCAACAGATATTCATTTTTTAACTGGAGACGCCTGCTCAGTATCACATACTCTACACACTTCCCTGGATTCACAAAAGCCAGAATGCCTCATTCTGTCACCGTTCCTTTTCATTTTAGCAAAAGAGCCACTTGTGGAGTTGAAAAGATCTGACCCCCTTGTTCCACAGCTATGACAAAGACACAAAACAGAATGTCCGTATATGCAGATGACATTTCCTTACACATTAACATATCAGACCCTCAGCATTCCACATATTTTTGATCTGATCACTTTCTGGACCAAGTGTAAACTCATTCCCATCAGACTGCAAGACCCAACCTTCCTAAATCTACTACCTTTTTAAGATAGTAACTACTAATAAATTCTCATATTTAGCCATACAGGTCACTAAGAAATGCAAGGATATATGTGAAGAAAACAACCCCCCTTTTAATACCAAATTGCCTGAAGTAAACCCTACCTCTCTCCCTTATTGCTGGAGTAAATTCAACTAAAATGATTAGTCTTGCCCAAATTCTTCTTCCTCTTCATTCTAGCCTGTTCCAGTCTATTTAACTGAGACATTTTCTGAATAACTTGAGTCCAATATTAACCTCATCCTGTGGAGCAGCAGAAAACCATCTGATCAAAATGGCTCACCAATGTAAGCCTAAATGTGAGGGAGGCCTGGCTTAGCTGGATTTCATCTGATTTTATTATGTGGTGAAAGTCAGTGATAATGTTTTACTTTAATACATCCCAGTATTCTCCTAACTGGCTAATGCTACGTAGGGTAGACAGTCATCCATATATAAATGAGAGACCATTCTACTGGCACCTTGTAGAGTCACAGCTGTAAACTATAATGGTAATGTGCTAATACGCACATCAGATGACATTTGGAAACAGATCAACTAGAGCTCGATGGACCTACCTATAAAAGTTGAGGGAAATACTTAATTTCCACTGTCCACTGTGGACCCTGCTTTTAAAACATGGGAAAATGCTGGTATTACAACCATATTAAATCTGTATATTGAGTGTATTTTTTGTCTCATTCCAGCAATTTGTCAACTAGATAAGACTGCCCAGATGAGACTTCCTCGAGTACTTACAAATAAGGGAGTATGTTCAAAAGCATATCTTCTGTAGAGAAAGCTTCATTCCAAAATTAGAGAAACTGTCAGTGTGCAAGAGTAAAGAGTAGATGCTTGTAGCATACGGGCACTCAGGGAAAAAGATCTAGGCAACCAGATCACTAAAGAAGAATGAGTTATAATCTGGTCCAGATACACGGATGCTCCATAAACATTAGACATTGCCTTATGCAATTTACACACACAGACTACATTATTCAAAGGTAAAACTGCACACATTATTCCCCTCAGTTTCACCCATATGCGAAAAATGTGAGGCTAGCGAGGTCACTTTCGCACAGTTTTATACAGTGTCCTAAGATTGAGAATTACTGGATTTATGTTTTTAATACTATTTCTAAAATACTTTCATGCCAAGTAAAGCCAGAACCCCTAACCATTATTCTCAATTTATCTGAGGTCTCTCATCGACTCACCAACACTTTCTTAATTTCTCTCTCATGTCTGCTAAGAAATGTGTACTCATGCTATGAAAAAGGAAAGGCATACCTAATATTAAAATGTGACTTGCTGACCTTGTAAACACACTAGAGGCAGAGAGGATCTATCTTGGGAATGATGAGGCCGATAGGTTTGATTTACTATGGCAACCTTTCATTTAACATCTGAAGGGAGCCTCACGACTAAGCACCAACCCTTCTTTTAAACACTGCTGCCTTTAGGATCTTTGGGTTCTTGTTTGTCGGGGTGGGATTTGTGATATATCATCATTTTGACAATCTCAACTTAAATATTTTGCTGGAGTTCTTTTTCTATTCGAGCCTTTTTCTTTGTCTCTGTATCTCTTTGTTTTTTAATCTGTCTGTATGTGTATTTGTGTACCTGAATGATAGACAAAATGAATCAGGGATTGTGCATGTATGTCAGTATGGCTTTAGAGTGTATGCACGGACCCTCTTTGTTTGCTCATTTTCGTTCGTTTCAGACCACCGCCTGATTGTTGCATCGCCATTGAATTATCTGTCTCAATTACGGTTTAGGCTGTCCTTGTCTTACAAAAAACAGGGTATGTGTCTTATTTGTTATTGTCGGCAAGTGTCCCAATACCTCAGTAAAATATCTTTCACTCCTACTACTAGCAAAACACACATGAAACTCCTGATCAACTGTCCGTAGTTGAGATGCATTACGGTTAATGAAGGCATGAGGTTTTGACAAGGAAGAATAATATGTGGAATAAAACTAGATGGCATCTCTGGTTCCACTGCATCACTTTTGATACTTTCTTTTTTGAAACTGTCCGTCATGAGACCAGCAGTGTTAGACAAGTGCAGTGCCAAATCAGTGGAGTACTCTTCTAAGTGTTTTTAGAAGTTTAGGAGGGTGTCAACACAAGCCCCAAAGTCTTAAAAGACTGTATCTTAACACCATGGGAGTAAACCCGACATCTTGGTGGGCTCAGTGGTGGTCTTTTTGCTTCATTATCGCTTACAGCCACCAGTCACTCTTGACAAGAGTCTTAAAACAGCCTCCGCCTGTGGTGAGACTGTTTTAAAGCTCAAGTTGTCATTGGGGAATAAACATCTCTTACAAGCTGATGCACATTTATAGTCCCCTCCTCTGGGTGTCTGTGTAGAATGAGACTGACCAGGGACATTTCCCAGAGCGCCGTCCAATGTCTGATGCGTGTTTGCTAAGTGAGAACTGGCCAAGCTGACACGGGTCATTTCCCCTTCTCTGAGTTAGCGATATGCTCCCTTCTCTCCCAGGTTCTCCCTCCTTCTCACAGCCCCCTTACTTTTGTATTTGCCCATAAGGAAACAGCAGGATTTATCTGTGATCAGAGACTTGACAAGGTGGCCAGGAAGTATTTAGTATGCATTATTCACAAAAGGTGGCAAGCACTTTGTTTCATTAGTTGTTATTTTAAGGGGTGAATTATAGATGGTTGAGAATAAAAATTGAGAGTTATGGAGAAGGTGATGATCAGGCAGATAAGAGGCTCATCCAGACTACTTTTTTAGCTCTTATGTGATTCTTACATTCATAATGGAACATAATCCTGACAGGATCCTGCCTTTTTAATTTGATATATTTCATAAGATCAGGGTAAAATGGACTGAGATGTGAAACAGTAGAAGGAGGAAAGCAATAGGATAACAGGGAAAAATAAGACGAAGGCTTTTAAAATGTCAGCAATGCGAGGTAGCCATTAAATATAGAAAGTCAAGAAAAAAAAGTTGAAGTGTGACTTTTGGCATGTGTTGTTAAATAGGTACTGTACAACGTCTGACATGTTGAGTTAGTTAATATGCTGAAAAGTCAATGCCACTGTGACTAACAGCAGTCGACAGGAGGTGTGAAATGAGAGGGACGGGGTTTGGAAGGCAGTCGCAGGCTCGTTGAAAAGGTGTTGCCTTCATGGAACATTATTTCACAGTGAACATTGTAAAATGTCAAAGGATTACTGTACATAATATCCAAGGTGTTACTCACAAATTAATTAGTCACACTTGCCTACAGTTTTATGTCCCATTGTACATTTCACACTAAAGCACAGTCTGTCAAACAATCTTAAACACTTAGCCCTTAATATACTATCTCTCTCTGTATATCTGTATCTCTATAGTTTCTACAGGCTATGGGGTCTATAGACACTTTAGGCACTATGCAATGAAATGATACTGATGGCAGTGATTTCCAGTTTTTCATAACACTATTTGAGAGACATTAGAGAGACGTTATTTCCCTCGACTTGTTTAGGGCTCAAGTTAATGAGAGTACAGTTGAAATTGGACAGGGAAAGAGAAGATTCCTTGTTGTTCATGTAGTGGTGCTCCACCACGCACAGAGGCTTTGCAACATAATAGCTGTGTGACATTCAAGAATTACCAATCAGGCAAAGCAGGCAACTGTGGGCACTGTGTGTCAAGTGGTTTGTTCTAAATGAATGAAGAATTCCTTAGCAATATGTGTCACTACAGCACAAAATCAACATGATAAGAACCTCATCAGCTTTATTAACTAATCCTGTGGCCCTGTCTTGAAGAGGGGAGTGTTTTTTTCTTAGGTGTTGCATATTGTCAAATTAATTTGTGCTTCATTAAATGACCACATAGCAAACCCAGCACCAGGTAACAGAAAAACTAGACAAATTACGCAGTATGGAATGATGGGTTAAGGTTAAGGTAGTATGTCCAAGATGCATTGCAGTAGGCACTGCAAAATGATTTGTTAGTGCTCGCTTGGATAGATTCATGCAGCTAAGTGAAACCTTTTGAAAAATGTATGTATTTTCATGCATGCCATCAGTTTACCCATATTTTCTTACATAATACCCTAATATGCAAATTAGATAATGTACATCTACAATGTAATTTTAATTGTGACATTACATTTTTTCATATATACCCTTCATATTTTACCAAGATTATTTGACTTTACATTAAACCTTTCAACCTTACAACGAGAAGTGGTGCGATTTCATTTCAAAGTCTCTTAAAACATCACACCCTCCTTCATAAACCAGTCATGCTCTTACTAATAAATTGCTTCTCACAAGTGATTTCTAAGAGCTTATTTTGATCTGATTTAGCTCTCTAGATGTTAGATTTCTCTAGATGTTGAAGGGTGGTGTGAGACTCATACATTCCTGAGAAAACAGTTCAAAATCTGCCCTGATTCCTGCCCATGGAGGGTTGAATCAAGGACAACTGGACTTGGTTGTAGAAGTCCTAAGGGGCTTTTTCAGTTCTGAACTGAACAGAGCCCCTTGGATGAGAGGCGTCTTTAAAGTTTCTAAAACCAAGTCCAGCTGCCCTTGATTCGACCCTACTTGGGTAACCTGGATGACTGAGAATATTCCCAGACATCTACGCTGATGCCTGTTTGCATTATCAGTGACGTACCTCTAAGTGTGTCCTTATAGATGATGCTGTCACACGCAGAATTTTAAAATATATTTACACCACAGATGTTGACTGCGTCGCACCATTCATGACTTGGAAGCTGACGTCGCTGTAAATGAGGCTGAATAAGGAGGAATAAATTATCAGACGACGCAGTGTGGACAGTCATGGCCAATCACATCAGCTCGTCTCATTCCTTTTTAAAAGCTGTGTGCTCCTCTCTACAGAGCACTGACAGTTATGTTATGGATGAGGAGCCTGGCTGTGCCACTGCAAGAAGAAATGAATGTCCCTTTACAGGAGGTGCAGAGTTGAAAGGTGCAATTTTGCAGCGTCATATCAGCTTTCAGCATCAGTTAATGGCATAATAAAGCACAATCAATGTTGCATCAAGCATTAAATAAATGTCCATGTTCCCACACAGTTGTGACAGCACTGGCCTTGATGTTGTGACACTTTGCTGTCTCTCATCATGGATAACACATCCAGACCCTCAAATCCTTTTACCCCATGGAAAATCAGCCTCGTTTGTTTACCTCTAGGGCTGAGTTATATCTAACAATCATTCGTCACAGGACAGAGTGCCCTGTCTCTCCCTTTCATCTCGCTCCAGTTTGGCCTTGAAGAACGACCTGAATATGATGCACACACACACACACACACGGTCGCCTCGCTCCAATCCTCCACACACAGAACGCACAACAAACAGGCTTTTATTTTAACTCATCCTACCTTAGAGACACAAAGCACAAACATTTGGCTGTTGTGCTTTCCATCGGTTTAGTATGCATGAGGTGATGGAGCTCGGGTAACCACGCTCCAAGAGCAGAGAACAAATCAGGAGAGGATGATTGTTCCCACTCACCTTTCGGCAGTGCAATTTTAGGGACATTAAATGAAGTGCCAATGCAGAATTCAGAGAAGATAATGTGAAATTTTGAAAGCAGTTGGCAGGGTTTTTTTTTTTTTTTTTTTTTTTGCACCCAAACTCTGCTTTCCTTCTCGTTAAGTGCAGCCAGAGGAGAGTTTGGCTAATGTATGATGTCCCTAATGCGGACATAATGGGTGAGCAGCGCTAATGTTGCTACGCTAACAGTGAAAATGTCACAGTTGACACACTCGAGCTCAGTAGAACTGTAATTAGCCTAAACACAGGAGGACTACACAACAGAGGAGAGACATAAAGCTTGAAAAAGGAGTGCTGGGATGAAAAAAAAAAAGAGTGAGACAAAATGAAACTTCTGCAGCTATTTCCGGCTCCTCTAATGCTAAATCTGCCCGGCTCTTTTGTCAATCAAAGACTGAGAACAGAAAGATGACTCATCAATTTGCCACACCAAATTAACCCAGCTTTTTTGTAACCTCTCCCCTCCTCCTCATTCCACATTAACCTAAATTGCCTCTGCTTTGCAGTTCAACATGAACCAAATGACAAGCAGCACACGCAGCGCTTTGCCTCTTTTCCGACTCATTTCACATTCAGCCACGGAAATTAAATCAGGACACTGGTTTTTTTTTGACATTATTGTACCCTGGTAATGAACGCAGCAATTAGGAGGTGAAAATTAATTTAGAGGGGAAAAAATGGCCTCCATTCAGATTTAAGACCCTGGAGCAGATTGTGGTTGTGATGGTATTCTAACTGGCTGGGTGTTATGAAGAAAGTCACCACTGGGAGGTGCTCTTTCACACACTCTCCCTCATGCACACAGTGGCAGTGGAGTAATGCTGATTGATGTGCAGAGGCTTGGCCCTCTCTCAGCTGCTGGCGCTGGTAATTGCCTCCATCCTCCTCCCAATGCGAAGTAGCACAGTGAGAGAAAGAGAACATGTTTCTGTGCTCAGCCCATCCAACAGGGCTGCACACTTCCCTGAATCCCTCCAGAAACACTCACAAAAATATTCAGCAGCCATCCATACTGGAGTTTGACGTATACTCTCAAATCTGACAGCACCTGACAGCAACTGATGAGCGGAGTCCGGCTGGGCTAAATTTTCCACTTTTCTTGCCTGGGTTTGGTGCAGGACCTGCTGGGCCAACTAGCCTCAGGTGTGGAAAAGATTTGAGCAGATATTTGTTGGTCTCGCTGAGGTAAAACCTGAATTTCCAAGCCAATCTCAGGCTTTAATCTGTCTGGCTAAAGCAGTAAATGAGGAAATGTGTGTTTTCATGTCCCTTGATCATGTTGAGTCTGAGAGCGACAGGTATTAAGGTCTCCAAACAACATGTTCACAAGTCTCTTTGTCCAACTGCAGCAGAGAGCCAATTCTTTCATGCCTTTTCAAAAGTGAGGGATAAAGGCTGTAAATTACAGAGATGGGTGGGGTTATAAACTGGAGCTGCACATTAAAATGGTGTAGGTCCTGTGTAATAATGGAGTTTTTGTCCTTTGGACATCTGTTACGCACCTACCGGTGTTCCTGCTCACTTAACAGATGGGGAACATCATATTTTTCTGATCTGCTCTGTTGTGTCAGAACTACAATAACTTTCATGCCTCCTTTGAAATGTAGTGCATGTATGCAGAACATGGACCCAAAAAAACCAAAAGTCAGAAGTAGTTGCACTTGAGTATTTCCACCTTGTGCAATTACATAGTCAGACTGAGGCTGTACTTAAAATGTTTGAACTTGAGCTGCTGCTATACATTAAACCACTTCACAGTTTGAAGATGGTAAATTAAGATTGACCTGGCTCTGCTACAATAGCATTATTATTTAAATATTAAATATTTGAATATTATTTAAATATTAATTTAATATAATAATCTGTAATAATTTCTAATATGTATACTTAGGGATAATTATCTTACAATACTTTGTACTTTTCCTAATATCACATTGATTTCAGTGTGTTATTGCTACCTTTACTTAAGCATTTGATCTGAGTGCTTCCTCCACTGGATTCTGACAGTTGCTTATGACTCTAAACAGCTTGCACTACAAAGCAGCTGCATGAAGCACTGAGGATGTTTGTGTCTGAGAAGGACTGGGCTGGAAAACTTCTAAACTATTAGATGACCAATAAGAAAAGGAATGTAGAAGTGGAAGGAAACTGCAAATCACAATGAATCCTTTGTTTTGGACAAGCTATCAAATGCTGATCAATGCAAACGCCCTCCTGAAATGTATTCCTGGAGAGCAGTCGAGTACAGAACACCATGCAAGATGTTTTAAATATACTTTGCGGACCAGACCCCGCTTTCACACCTAAGTACACATGGCCGACCAATTTAAAGAGTTGGTGTAGGCTTTCAGATTGTTGATTTTGGAAATTTACAAAAGTGCATAGACACACCACCTCCAGTCTGACCGCTGGAAAGCAGCTTTCTAACACTGTGTGACGTTCCACGAAACACGTCGTTTGAATCATGTGGCAGCTTTAAATCAGGAGCGTGGCAACAACAGTCACCTGGCACTCCGCTTGATTTACAGATGACTGTTTTACTGCCCAGCACTCATTGTCATTATACAGGCATGGGAGCAGATACATGTGCACGATGCCTACACACATACAAAACGCAGTCCACAAGGCCCCCTGTCAAACACAGCAGAAAGCAACAAAGGCAGCATGCACAGAATATCAGACAGGGGAGGGAAAGGCCAGAGAGGGAGAAGGAGGAGGAGGTGGAAGGAGTAGATGGTGGTAACAACACACAACGCGCTGCCCTCTACCTCACAGGTTTTGATAGGAGGGCAGGGAGGCATGGAGGGAGCGTGGCAAAGTGGACAGCTGACTCCATGACTCAGGCTTTCCTTTTTCCTTGAACACATAATAAACAAACACACACACACACACACACACACACACACGGTCTCCCTGTCTGAAAGATGACTCCGTGTTTGGAAGTTTGCTGTTCGCTCTGTCAATACTGGCTCTGCCAATATTGTCTTGCATGCTACTCGTTATTCTTTCATGTCTTTTTGTGCTCACCTGTGTCTTCACCTGTCAGCTCACCCATTTTTCCCTGGAATTATCCTGTACTTTATCCTTCTCTCCCACTGCCTGCCTGTTTAAATATATTCCCGTAAAGCTCCTGTCCTCCAAGTCATACATGTTTAAACTAAGTTCTGAGTTTATCTGCCCTGTTATGTTTCATAATATGCACAGCATTTCACTTTCAACCAGGTATCTGATTCTGACCACCTGACTGCAGTCACTTACTTAATGTAGGAACTACTTAACCCAATCCTTGTCGCTCTGATATTTTAAAGCAAGTGGTTGCCTGGTGGTAGTGTCCCGTGTTTTCACAAATAGGGAATACATTTACATATTTATTGAGCTATTCCTTAAAAACAATTTTGGAAACACATTTGCGCTGTGTGTCAGTTTGAATGCTACCAACACAATTCAAGTCAAATCATGTGCAGTTCTTCCACAGATGCTGTGACTTTTCATCTTGATAACTAATTGTTGTACTATGTTATGAAGTCATCCAAAAAATGCCAATCAGCAGCGTTGTGCATAGCAATCGTTTCAAACTGTTTGTTTTTTGTTCTGCAAAATCATTTTCTGATAGTGACGCTGTAAACACAAACAGCACAGAGAGTTAAAAAGACCAAATTAATACCTGAAGTGATTGTGGCAGTGCGATATTTTCAATCACCTTGGCCCTGATTATGGAAATGGTTCATTATTCATTGAAATGTTTTAAATGTGTTTGTGTGTGTGTGTGTGTGTGTGTGCTGAATAGCTATTGAAATGCTAATCTTCCCATTAAATCCAGTTGACTCCTACAGTAAGTTACTGCATTCCCAGAGACGTGAGGCTTTTATCTGAGTAAAAAGGAAGAAAAGATTCATGAAAATCGATATCTGACTCTCTGATATTGTCGCTTTAGTTTGGCATTGTCAATTCCAAGTTTGTGAGCCCTGTAATGAGTGTCCTGTGGGGTTTTTTTTTTTTTTTTTGGCCTTTAATACACTTCACACAATAGATCACACCGCAACAAAACTCACTGAATAAAGTTTACTTGATTTCTTGTCTCTCTGCAAATACGACGGCACATTGTGAGCCATTCCTTTCGGCCCTTTTCAGCGGCTCGCTAAAGGTGATCATTATAATCAGGCCTGCTGTTTTTCCAAGGTCACCTCTGAACAGCGACGGTGGACAATATGCCTGCTATTTCATCTGACAATGCCGTTAATTTACATCACACCACTTCT
Organism: Chaetodon auriga; assembly: GCF_051107435.1. NCBI lineage: Eukaryota > Metazoa > Chordata > Actinopteri > Chaetodontiformes > Chaetodontidae > Chaetodon > Chaetodon auriga. The sequence continues at coordinate 17,218,766 of NC_135091.1, read as the reverse complement.
GATCTGACAGCCCTTTTTAAACCTTTGTCACAAATTATTAACAGAGCCATGAATAACAAAATCTTAAAATAGTTTAGAAAATGAAATGAAGGAAGAAAATCCAGCCTTGGACGCGCTTACGCTCAGATATTATCGGTTGTCACTGAGTGCATTATTGGAGTTGGCGTTGACTCAGTTAGTTATTCACTACTTTACCCCAAGAAGGACTTCTGACAAATTCTTAGTTAACGTTGAACGTTCTTGGATAGATAAATACCTTTTCATTTAAAGAGGACAACCATAAATCACAGATAATTAGCATCCAGCTCTTGCTTTATGGCGCATTTTGTCATCTTTTAGCTTGTTGTTTTGTATTTTATGTACGTGTACATCTTCATTGTTGTCATTGGCAGCAGGGAGCTTTTCCCAGTTAAAAAAAAAAAGAAAAGATCTGATAAACCCACTGTGCATCACATGCCCACCAAACATCCACGACAAAGATAATGAGTAAGCGGTGAATAAGTGGAGTATCTTGTAGCAAATACCCAAATAATTCCCTCAGGAGTTGGCAGCAAGAAACACACAACGCGCAACACATGTTAACGTTGCTACATGTCTGCTAGATGTGAAAATAGAAGGTTGCTTGCTAGCATGTTAGCATAAGAACTTTATGACGTGTGTACCGAAAGGAATCAAATGACAGCGCTCTGAAAAGTTAGCTAAATGAAAAACACAGCCAGCTTTAGTCATGAACAAGCTAACTACTATGCTGTACCTTGAGATGAGTTTTTTTTCATGAAATGTTCTGTCAGCTGCCAGAATCCACCAGCTAGCTAGCTGTGTTCCAAAGTACTGCTTTGAAGGTTTAACTTCATGTCTCACTGATGTGTTGCTTTTCGGTCATTTGAAGCTTCTGTTGAATTCGAATTGTATCTCAATTCTTTTCTTCTACTGTAATTGTGAGCTTTAGTGAAAGCAAAGTCTATAAAGAAACCCCTGTTGCTCAAAGAGTCTCAGCGCTTCCCACTCAATTCTTTCACCACCATTATTTTAGGAAACTTTCTGCTATTAATCACCAGAAAAGTTTCCACACAATGTCGGCTAGAGCTTTTCGTGGAAACAGGACAAACACTAAACAGCAAAGATGCCAAGAACTGAAGGTTTTTTTTCTTTTAAAAGTTCACTGACAAAAAAATCCCACTTGCTCAGGCGTCTCGGATATGCCTCCCCCTTTCTTTAAAACTTTATCCTTCCTTCCTTCTTCCTCCCTCTCATCCTTGCTGTCAGGTTTTGAGCTATGTTCCTGTGTAACAATATAATCCTGTAATGTGATCAGAGGCAGGTCATTTTTAATTACAACTTACGAGGGGTCTGGTTCGAGACATGACATCATCTTTCTTCAAAGTACGCTCTGAAGACTTCACAGAGGAAAGGAGCTGGGTCTCCCCAAAATAGTAAAACAATAACTCTCAGAAAGGCTTAGATGACACCAAGAAGCAATGTGACGCTGATCAAGTGAATTCCATCAAACCTTTGCAACGATGGCCCCATACACAAACTTGCGCACACACTCGGAGACTTGCGGTGTGTTTTTAAATGCAGACCCCAGGAGCAAACCTGGCCTTGTGAAAGGTTGTGCGACAGGAAACGGTCGATCACAGACCTTTCTTTCATCTTTCCTCTCCTCTTTTCTTCTTCCCTCCAAATAAACAATGGCGGTAGGGTAATGAGGCCCCTGGGTGTTCTGAGGACATGAGATGAGAAGGAGACCTGGCCACACAGAACGTATAAAACAAGGAGACATGAGGAGAAGCAAGGGCCCAGCCGCCTCATTAGGGAGCTATGAACGATGGTGGCAGCCATTCATTTTCTCTGCTAACGACCACTGCCCGCCACACACGCGCAAACACACACACACACACACACACACACACACACACACATATGTGAGCACGATGATACAGAAACACTTATAGCATGAGCTAGTAGACACATACAAACATGTCAAAACTCAGAGGACACATTCAAGCACAGTGTGACGCTCTTAGAGATTATAATTCTTTTTTAATGGTTGGCAAAGAGAGAAAGAGACAGAGAGAGGGGTCAATTAAGAAAGTAAGAGCTGCCTGGGGGCCACACACTGCCACAAAGTATACTTTGTATCTTAAATGAATAACATCGCTTTCACAGAGAGGAAAAAATATGCTCAATTAATTTACAATTTGTAAATTAAAAAGAAACAAATTGTAGCTATATATATATATATATCAAAATAAAGGCCTTTATTACTATTAAGTAAAGCCTGAATCAAAGCCAAATGAACAAATTTTGACATAGTACCATGACAAAGCTGTCAGATTAAAGTGCAGTTCTGGTGTTGGCCCCACGTTAACTTAATATTCATGACGGGATGAATTAAATAACTGTTTTGTTGACTAAAAATACTGTAGAACGGTTAAAACAAATACTATAAAAAGGCCGAAGCCAACCGTGCATTAGTTTGTCTCTCAGTACTCTATGACATCCATACCCTGCGTAGCTCTTAGCCTATTGGTTCCTGCTGAAGACAAAAAGCTTTGAAATGGGGTCACAAATTATGTTTTCCTTTTTAAAATTGTCTCAATAATTTCCTAAAACAGCTAGGCACTGTTATTTTTAGCAAACATTCAAACAAGACGAAATAGTCCATTTGTTACGCACTATTTTCAGCTGCGGTTTAATACACATTTGACGCTTGAGTGACTTTTTACAACAAGGCGGTAGCTGTGAGGTTGAGTCAAAATAAACAGCAGTGCTTTTGTTCATGGTAGTGATTAATTTTTTAAATATTTGCATGTATGCTGCTTGAAACATTGTAATACTGCTATCTTCCTGTGGCTCCCTTAAACAAGAGATTTTGTGATCTCAATGGGACTTGGGTTAAATAAAGGTTTAATAATAGCAATAACATGTCACCCAGTACAAAGGTGTGGCCCTTTAATGTTTTTAACAGTTCTTGGACAGTGATGTCTACAGCACAGGGGAATAAAAGATATCAGAAGCATTAAAGCACTTGTTGAGGACAAGACAAATAAGGATCGCCAAACTTCTAACCTTTGAAGTGCCTGTGTACAGGATTTGAAAATGGCAGACTTTGGCACCCCCTGGATGTAGTATCAAAAAAGACTTTGGGTCACTCTGAAAGGGCCAGAAACAACACTCATTCTGTTCAAAAAACTCAGGCAGAAAAATATAAGATGCTGCAATTAGATACGCACTTTAAAAAGTCAATGTTTTTAAGACCTGAGAGATCCATTTCTAAAACGGTCTGTTGAACTTTGCAGTCACACTGACGCACTGACAAATCTGATATCAAGGCATGTTCACTCCTGCAAATGAAGGTTCCGACCTGCTCCATTTGAAAGTATGAGTGCTATGACTTTCTGTGCTTCTGTGAATATTATTGAACATATGGACTGCGATTTCATTCATAATACAATACCCGGATTATCGGGAGAGATGCATGCAGGGCAGAGATGGATTTGAAGGTCGGAAACAAACGTCATGAGGCCAGCTTCTCTTTCTGTTTGCATACAGACACGCATGGACACCTTAAACACTTACACATAAAGACACACACCCTGCATACCCCTGGGTGTTTGAACAGAGTATTAGCATTGGCAAACAGCAGTGTGCATTCATCAAGCTGCAGTCGTGTTTCATTTCCCCATCAGGTTTTGAGCCTCAGCACAGGTCAGGAGGAGTGATACCATTTCACTTGAGCTCCTGCATGTTTAATCCCCTGCTTTCCATCCCTCTGTCTCTTCTTGCACACCACTGTCTCTTGCCTCTTTCTGGCTTTGTTCTATTTTCCTTCTACCTCTCCCCAAACTTCATCCATCCTACCTCTTCATTCCATCAATCAATCCCAATCCCTGTATCCCTCCCTTCTTCCCTTTATCCCCTCTTCCTCCATCAATCCATCCACCCCTCACTCTTCTTCTTCTTCCTTCTCTCCAAAAGACAAACACTCCACAGGTCCTCTCTCTCCTCCCTCCATCTCGTCCTCCCTCTCTCTGTAGACGGTGTGTTTGCTCAGGGATTAGGCCGGGCTTTGTGCTGTTGGGGAAGGAAGGAACTAATCAGACTCTTATTTGTCATTGCATTCTGTGTCTTATGGTGAGAAGGGAACCTGACCCGCTGGAGGCTCTCACACACACACACACACACACACACACACACACACACACACACACACACACACACACACACATCGTGAGCAGGGCAGGCAGGCTGAAAGCTGAGAGCTGGCCAGAGGAAAACACACACACACACACACACACACACACACACACACACACACATATGTGCACACACGCCAGCCAGACGTAACCCAACACCCCGCCTGAGTGAGCGTGGGCGTGCATTCGCCCCTGGACTGCTCTGTTCTCTGCTGTTTGTGTGCGCACACGCGTGTTCAGTACTGCCTTGCTGCTCTGTTGCTGTCTTTGTTCCCAGGGCAGGCCTGTTTTCTGATTGGCTGGCTCGATGTGTGGGATATGGATCTGTGTTTTTCCTCATCAGCGGCGGCTCTGATTTGACAAATTCTGTTTTCCCTGCTGTCGGCAGGCGCACGAGGTCACGGTGGCGACGGGAGGCAGCTGCACCGGCCAGCCGCTCATACGACACTCCCTGTCTGCGCACGTGTTTGCACAGTAGTCACAGTGTTTCCAGACTTTCATACTGTGACTGATGTGTATATGTATACAAACGCAGAGGTCACACACCTATGCTGTGCACACTCTCACCACCTTATCCAATCAGGAGGCTGATTAGCTTCAGCTCACATCTCCTTCACCACTTGTCTGCTCTATAGTTAATGGATCTAACAGTTGGCCTTGGCTCGGTTCAAATTATCTCAAGCTCTTTATGTTCTCAGATATACTCAGGTATTAAGCATCAAACCACGCTGCAACAGGTGTGTTAACCTTCTCTTTTTCAGACGTATGCCCTCGAGTATTTGAGAGAATACAAAGAGCAAATGCCCCCGTCATTGTTAACACAAATTATTAATGTATTTCCTAAACAGGCGATGTGAGGGGAAAGAATTATTCATAGTTCCATTGATCCAGTTTGTACAAAATGTTTACAAGCTGCACTGTGTCTCTGAAGAGTCCCACACTAATCCCACAGTAACTCTGTTTCTGTCTTATCCTCTTGTTTGTTTTACTCTCATATTTTCAAACAGACACCATAAATTACTACCTATATGACACAGGATTTCATGTCCTACAAGGGGGTATTCCTGCAGTCTAGCGTTGCACGTCCATGAGGTGTATGGGCTTCGCAAGAGACAGGTTAAATGAGAAAATCCATGGAGCAGAGGACAAGAAGCTCTGGGTCAAGAACCAAAAGCATCGGATCCTACACCTCCACATAATGCAACACAACGTTTGTTAATAGACCGCTCAAACCTTCATGCCTCCAGTTTAAAATACAGACATTTCCTTCAATCTTTGAATAGTCTGTATAGGTCGTCAAGGTCATCTGTGCAAGAGGGTCATTACGATCCATATTTATGTTTATTGTTAGGCAGTGACCTCTAGTGGCTGTAGTAATTATGACAGTAGCAAAGGAGGAAATCAGGTGACTACTATAAAGAGCAAGAAAGTCCACATATGGTGAATGGATGGGGTTGATCATAATGGGGGTGGGTAATGTTTTTAATCTAAACCATGGTCTTTTTCCTGAACCAAAGCAAACAGTTTTGTTGCCTAAACCTGACAAAGTACTTTTGGTGAGCAAACTGCGACGATGTCACAACATTAACCACGAAACAACGGAGGTCCAGTACGCCTATCCTTGGTTCTCTGCAACGGTCTGATGTTGCTTTGTGAGTCATTGGCAATTAACTTTTTGAGTCATCTAAGTATAAGGACATGTTGGAGTCACAGGAGATATTTAGCTGTTTTCACAAACCAGTGGTCCCCATGATGAGTAAAGTGAACTTTATATGGCCCCTTCATAACAAAACTGCTGGATTCCCAAAAGTTAGTATGGAATCCAGTGGCAGCTCATTTTCAAGGTAAATACAAAGCATGAATCTCTCAAACCATTCGTGCAGTGTAATCCTCTTTCCATCCATATGCTCAGTATGATCTAAGCACTCATCTGTGGCATGTTTGCTGGTTGCATTTGTCATTTGTAGTCAAACATAGCTGAGTGTAACAGAGGTTAACAGCTACCAGAGCTATCGACGAGCAGAAAAAGTTTGTGCGAAAGTTCGGAGCATACTGACCAGCTACAACCTGGCTTGTGACTCCTTAAAACAAAGCAGTGGGGTCATTCGCCATCTTTCTCTCCCCTTGTTTCCTGTCACCCCTGTCAAAAGTCTGATGTCCGAACAAATGCGTATGTATAGAGAGTTCTTGGAGAGAGAGGAGGGAGGCGGTGTGATGCAGCGAGGGGGAGACTATGATGGCAGACAAGAGACCGTTAGACAACATGCTGTACATGTACACATTGGTTTCAAGCATTCATAACTCTTCAGACTGCACAGATCCCTCCAGTGGGGTGAGAGCAGGTAATTTTAAGAACAATGCTAATACATTCATCATATACCATATTGAATTTTTATACTTGTGAATTTACATGACTAGTGGTAAGACTAATTCTTCCTCTGTTAATACCGGCACTATGTACAAGGATAATAATTCACAGTCGATTATGAAAAGGATTTCTGGAAATAATTTCTTGGTCAAACACAAAGCTCCCATTTCATGCTTCTAACCCTACAGTGTTGTGCTCAGGCTGCGAGGAATCTGCAGTTCCCACCAGCTGGCTCTTTCTCTCGAGCGCACTTGCCATTTCTCATGTAGAATTTTTTTTTTGTCATGGATGGAGTAATGCAGAGTTGGCCTGTGGCGCTCCTAATGAGAGCAAAACTCCCAGGGCTGCTGCCACCCAAACGGACCCAAACAAAGCAGCAGGCACCTCACACACACGACTGTTCACACATCTAGTTTATCCTGACAATTGTGGCTTTAAAATATGGTTTTCTCAGAAGTCATTCCTCAGGGTAAGATCTAATCATGGAGAGCAATGTGACTTTGTTAGTTGATCATCTGATGCAGTCTGGCACAGACTGAAGGAACCTGGACCCAGAGTCACTCTCACTGAATGAATGGAGCACATACAAAGGCTTTATTAAATGGAATACACGCTGTATGATGCACTGGTCACTGGATGTCTGCCCTGCCTTGCCCGTACTTTCGGCAAGTAAGTCAAATGAAAAAAGTTTTTATGCTGATTTAAAATATCTATGACAGAATGATATTTGAAAAAGCCAACTTCCCAAATTAATACTCAACATACACACATAGAGGCATGCGATATACACTCTTACTGAGAAAGCTTGCCAACACTGAGCCAGAGTGAGAGCACAGCTTGGGTTTGCCCATGGAAAGAGTGGCATCATCCCATTGGTCCTAATATAAAGTAGAGACAGGATGGCGATGTGGCCGAGTGGCTGTAGGGACCCGATGGAGGGCTGGAGACAAAAACACAAAATCTTCCAAAATCATCGTCACAGGGCAACGAATCTGCGTATCCAAGGGGAGAGGGGTGTTATCATAGCATGTATCTCCAAACCTCATAAGTGAGGTTATATGATATAGAGCATAATGGGCCTTTAATAATCAGAGGAATAAACACCTAATAAAAAGAAGACCTGTCCAACTGCCGCCTCGCTGCGCCATTTCCCGTCATCATTAGTGAACGCTTCGTGGAAAACTTCAGTGTTTTCTCGCCAGCCTTTTGGAAGTTGAAATACAGCTTTCGAAGCCAATGAAATCAAACACAATTTGTAGTTGCCAAATATCTCACACACATATTTGTCATGGGTTTGATCATTAACAGAATGGCGTGCCTTTAAGGACATGTGGGTACCAAAAAGGCTTTAGGATCTGACATTTGGCAATTGCGAGCCAGAAAAGGCATGTTGTGAGTCTCAGTTCCCATTCCTGACAGCTTTTTCTGCTTGATTTATGACCTTGAGGTGAAACAGAGTTCCCCAGTCCACCTCAGAGTGAACAAACTAATGAACCAGATGCATTATTTATTATTGAAAAAGCAAAGCCCAGAACAAAAGCTGAGGTTGGGGTAAAAATCACCGAAACATTCCAAGAGCGGAGAGAAGGAATGCTTTTTCTTCCTTCCCTCGTTATTTAGCACGTCAAACTGAAGCTTGTGCCAAGTATAATATTAGTTAGATGAAAGATTGTTGCAGGGTACTTGGTAATGTGAGTAGATGGAGCCGGCAGTTTTTACGCTCTAATTCAGGAATCAAAGAGGTTGGTGCTTATCTTGATCAGCGGCGGGATGGTATACTAGCTGTGAGAGCCATTTGAAAAGATTAGATCTTAATTGTCAGACATTACAGTGTGATGTCAACCACAGAGACAGGGAGAGACACTCCTCTGCCTTGTAATAATCCTTCGTGGTGTTGACACTGAGATCCAAGTTAAAATAAAACCAACGAGCACTGAGGATTGTGCCATTCCCATTCTTGAGTAACGTTAATGAGAGATGACTTATTCCTTTAATGTTAACATACTTTTGCCAAGACCAAGCTTCTGCACAAACACTTCAACCTTTTTTCTGCTGTAAAGACATTAAGGTTCTGAGTCTCTTCATGGAAATCTATACTGCATACATATTTGTTTGAAATTTAACTGGAATCTTGACCCGATTGGACATTTTACCACGTAAAAATGATAATGCCAAAGAAATGAATAATTTGCAGTAATTATGAAGCAAAGCTAATAGCTGCACCAACACAGCTCAAGAAAGAGAGCTATCGAGCAAAAGCTAGCCTGATGAGATAGCCACAGCTAAGCTTAGCTAAAGCTAAAAGTAAATTTAGTTATTGCTTTATCCTTAGCCGTTATCTGTAAATGAAAAGTATAGGTTTGAAGTGATACAGTATATTTCTGATACTTAAACTAATCCTGCTGAATCTATCTTAGCAGAATGGCTGTCGTAAGTGAACACCTAGCTAGCAAGACTTGACATACAATTACTTCATGAACTTATATTGTGTTGCAGTATGTTGAGCTCTCACAGTGACCATACAAGAAGGATCATGTAAAAAACTACATTTCATTGGTTGATCAATAGTTCTTATCAGCCTAGAAAGGGGGAAAAAATACGTCATTACGGCAATTATGTGGTAACGCATTTTGTTGGATTGTGGGGCAGGATTATCTAAGGCAGTGCAGCCCAAAATTTCTTTGGAAATCATTTGGACAAATAAGCAGAAATAAATGAGATATAGTATTTTATTTTTTCTAAGACACACACTGCACTGAGCACAGGAAATAAGTTAGTGGCTGCTGTAGCCAAGAGTCTCACCCCTGATACTTCTGTTTATCTTTGTTTTTCTTTCATGTGATAAGTCTGTCCTCTGGCCTACAAGATGTTGTTCTTGCCGTAGATGTCATCCATCATAGCAGCATTTAGCACTTCCTTCGCATTAATAACAGCACTTATTTATTTAAACCCTGGCTGGTTTGACAAAAGCAATGGAAGCATGTAGACGTGTGTGTGGGCGTGTGAATGAGGCTGAGAGGTTGACAGAGTATGGAAGGCCATTTCTGCCTGAAAAATACCAAAAACAGGTAACAGCAGTGCATGAAGTTATTAATTCAAAAACTTTTCATGTTTATTTTTTTCTTTTCATGGCCAACTGACGCTTCCATATTGTTGACTTAATTAGATTGATTTCAAAAAACATGCAACAAAGTTCTGAGGTATTGAATCATAATTTTGAAATTTAATCTCGTCTCTTCTTGGCAGGAATAAGCTTTTGTAACTGAGATGTTTGTGAACTAATAAGATTTTTTAGTTTGATTTAAGTAATAAAAAATATTTGCATAGTAAGTCAAAATTCTGAGATACTAACTCAAAATTAGGAAATAGTAAATCAAAGTTATGATATTTTGATGTACTTCTATCAATATTTTTATCTGACATGTTTGTGTTTCTTGGAAGAAATGGCTTCCATGGGGGAGAGATTAAGCTTAAACTTGTCTTAATACATGAATGTAATGAATAAATATAATTAAAATATACCTTGTAAATCAATATGACAACATACAAAACCTTTTTTTTTTTTAACTGGCAGTAATGAGTGACTTTCATGACTGAGAGTTGTATTTGTAAGATTATTCTAATGTGTTAATAAATCAACATTATGAGAGCGCAAGTCAAAATCTTGATTTACCAGTTCTAAATTATGAGATAATTTTTTTTTTTGTTTGATTATTTTGAGTATTTTCTTTTTTTAGGCTTCACTGCAAAACCTTAGCTCTCAGAAACAAAAAAGCAAAAAAAGCTGAAAAATGGGGTAAATATTTTTTAAAATAAGCAAAATTATCTGCCAACAGAACAGGCCAAGATATTAAAACAAGTGCAAATATCTAGTCTCAAGGAACTGACAGTTATCTTAAAAGCAGAGCAACCAGACTGAAAACAAGTTGTCTAATTACAAAGACAGTCTGACTTTGACAAAGCAGTTTTGTGCTTGTCCGTGTTGGTTAAACAGGTTTATAATTCTTGAAATTCTAATTTCAATCTCACTCAGACTGAAATGATTAAAAGTAATAAAATCTCAGTAAGAAGTAATAATATCTTAGTAAGATAATTAAGGTCAAAAAAGCTTGAGTAAAATAAATTAAAACTGCCTGGTGAGAAGATATATCTTGTCAGACAAGAAACAAGCATACACTGCATTCTGCAGTGTAAACTGTTTGTGTTTAATTGTTTATTATGTTGGCAGTTATAGGCTTCCGCAACAGAGAGACATTCTTAAGTCAATATAATTATTTAGCTAACCTTTGCTCTCCACACATTACAATCACCACCAGAGAGACTCATGAGCTGCAGATCAGCTGCAGTTCAGGCATGGCAGCACTGGATATGAGCATTTCCCAAGTTTTTTTTTTTTTTTTTTTTTTTTTTTTTTACCTTGCAGGATACTGTATGTTATGTGTGACTTCAGACAGCATGATGTCCACAACAACCCAAGGTTTACTGGGAGATGAGAAAGAGATGAGATAAGACAGCTGCATACTGCTATCTCAAGGTTGCATGCAAAGGAATTTCACATGACACGTGTGTTGTAGGGACACTGTAAGAAAATTCATCCTGAAAAAGGACATTTTGACTGACAGAAGCAGAATGCTCTCTGGTATTGTCAACACTCAGCCAGTACACACAAACAAGCATGTTATGAGCAACCTCCTTGCACAAACACTTGAAACAGTATCACAAATATTTCTTCATTCATATTTATCCCAGACAGTGTTATTCATCACACAAACAAACAGGAAATACCTCCGGCATGTTCTGACTGGATCCAACGCCAGCACAACGCCATTCAGTTTCCACTGATCCACACTTGAGTCCACACACATGGCCTCGATGGGGCTAAACCTGCCATCCAAAGGGGCTTGAAATCAGACTGAGTGGCAGTGACGCTCCTCATGGATGATTACAACAAGACGATGGCGATGTAAATGTATTTTATTTTCCTCTCTGACAAAGCCTGATCCAACATTGAGACAGAAGATAAGACAGGGATCTCTCTGACTGCTAGCCTGGCTAATCTACTTCGACAGCTGTGCGGTGACATCAGGAATTAGTCGTTGCTCATGCAAATAGAGTGCATATGCTAATACTGGAGCTAATTGGTGGAAAGAGGAGGGGGTAGCGGGAAGGCTTGTCAGTTGGAAGTTAGCTGGATGGAGACATGTGCCCGCTCTGCTCTCAGCAGTCTGAAAGGCTTCCAGCAGCCCTCATTACACATGTGGAGTAGACTGAGCGCTGAGATAGCGCTGTTCACTTTTGACTAATACAGATGGCAAATTTGTTGAGTCCTTACATCACTGCCACTTTGAGCAGATTTGAATCTCTTTCACTTTACATACTGGATGTGATGAATACATTGACATATTTAATGCTAATGCACTCAGTGAGTACCGAGATTATGAATAAAGCAGTGGGGCGATAGCTGCCATTAGCAGCACTGAGCTACCTTTATTACAGTAAGGAGCACTATCCAGAGTATTATGGCCTTTTTACAGCAATTTTCATGTAAGCTGTATCATGTGGAAACGGTGGATACAAAAAACAAGCCATGTCTAAACGAGTGCGGTTACAGCAGTTTCCTTGTCACGACAGAAGCTGTGAATATGGAGGAGTTGCTGTTTCTGGAAATTCCTATAAATTCTCTTTTGAAAGGTCCCTGTTTCAGTGGAGTGAGTCATTCTGGAGAAAGACTGTTGATATTGCTGTCTCACCTTCTTCCTCACAATGCGATAACATGATAGCATGTCAGATTTAGCATCCTTCTTACTCCCCATCGGTCCTCCTCTTCCCCTTGTCCGAATGCCACCTGTTGCTGATTGGCTGGAATAGCTTAGTTTGCCATTTACAGACCCAGGGCTGTGTACGAAAACCAGATTTTTTTTTCATTGCATACACACAACAGATAGCGAGCAGATCGTGAGGAGATTTTCACCCCACTTTTAATAATAGAAACATAACATTCCTGGATAATTTAACAAAACCAAATGATGCCAAATTCATCTATCACTGACCCAAAATCCATATGTGAACAGAGGTAAAGTGAATGGATTAATGCTCTTCAACAGAGTGCAATCCTTAGCTTAAGCTTGTTGTCATCAGTGCTCACAAAGGCATTGTATACTCAGAGATTGGACTCTAACTTAAAAGCTTCTTAGGATAATGACACATGTATGTCAATAAGTGCTTTAGTCCTTTGCTATATCCAGTTTTATACGAACGACCACAGAACATATTACTTATAAATGACATTGCTCAGGTCACAAGTTTAAACACCCCTCTAAATTAGTGCTCTCTATACATGAAAGCCAGCTTATTTAATTTTTGCCGTGGCCCCAAGTGATAATAACAGGATAATGCTAAAGCACAGTGTAATAATAGTATAGCATAATAAGAGTCAGCGAGCCAACTCAGTGATATTGTTATGCAGTGATGGATATTACTGAGTCTGCTAACGTGAGGCACCATAACTACTGGTCATACCAGACCACATCAGGCTGTAGCAGCAAAACGAAAGATTGTATTGAATTTAGAGAGGGAGTAAGTTTTGATTTGTAAGGGGAAGGATGTGTATTTCTGCTTTCAAAAGCTTCAGTGTCACTTTAATTTCATGTAACCAGATAACCCGCGGCTTTATGTAATTGTGGGTTAAAGGGACTGCAAAAACAAAACGAAACAAACTCCCCATAAACTTAATCCCCTTTTTTCCTGCTGTTCCTGATGATCATGTACCATCTCTACATCATCACCATGATCTTCAGATTGTTCCACCAGAGTCTGGACTCCGGGGTGACCCTGTCCTTCATGGACCGACATTTAATGAACACACTACATGTTGCTGGAGTCTTATTGCCAACGTGATTCATTTCCAATCATTATCTCCTTATTGAACTAATTTCTTGGGTAGAACCATGACAGTCACGGGTACTGTGGCCCCCAAACCCACTCTACTGCAGACCACCAACCGCTCAGCCAGTGAGCCGATCAAAGGACAAACCTCCTTGGCACTGTCGAACATCCTGGGTTCACATTTCCAGTTAACCAAACTGGTTATAATTAAGATGTCTGCCTGAGGATAAAGAGCACAGAGCGAGAACTGGATAGGAAAAAAAAGATCTGATCCTGGCTGGGGCTCAGTTTGCATGCGACCGCACACACATATAAAGACACAAATATAAGCATGCTTGTTTTATTATTCTCTCACTGACGCACTTACTGTAAGCGCACACATACACACGCATAATATAAAAAGAGAGAGCCTCTCCTCTACCAAGGTCTCCACCCAGACCACACAGACCTGGATTCCCTGGAGGCTTGGCCCCAGCCGCTCTGACCGGCTGGTCGGCTGGCCGCAGAGCAGCATTAGGGGTCAGAGTTGAAGTCGGAGCTGTATTCCTGGCAGCTGAGGCAATGTTGACTGGCAGGGAGGAAACAGCAATAGGCCAGGCTCCAACCCTCACCCCTCAGGGACTGCTGGGGTCAAGGACTACATCCAATCTGGCTCCATTGGACATCAATGAATGCATGTTGTCAGCATGGTGTGTATGAGCTTGTGCTTACTCCTCTCTTCTTGAAATGGAATGAAAGGCTCAAACTCTGATATCTTGATTCATTTTTACCATTTTAATGTCGGTAATGTTGATGCATTTTAGCATATTGTATAATTACAGCTGTGGAATAATTCACTCTTCTACCACAGAGTTACAAGAGAGAAAGTTTATGAAATTAAATTCTGAACTTTAATGTTTCAGATATTAAGTAAGTGTCCAAGTCATCTCAGCAAATTGTCCAGAAACACACACACACACACACACACACACACACACACACACACATACACACACACACACACACACACACACACACACACACACTAGTCAAAGTAGAAGAAAAGAAAAAAAAAAAAAAGAAATAGCAGGTTGTCAACAGCAAAACTTTGGAGTGCCGGTTTATGTCCACCAAAGTATTTGTAGGGTGTAACTGTAACTGTTCTGATTGTCACATTTTAAAGACGCACTTCTCACTTCTGTCAAAGTGCTGTCTGATGTGGGTTTTTTTTTTTTGTTTGTTTGTTTTTTTTGCTTTGCCTCAATCTCTGAGCATTTTATAGACTTGACTGAAGAAAAAGAAAAAGAAAAAAAAAACCCTGATTCACTGTTTGTAGGGAACCTGTCACCTCTCTCTCTCCTCTGCTGTACTGTGCAGATTATGACAGGCGTTGTTGTGGTGCGGTCTGTTTGAATCGAAACTCTCGGCTCCGCTCTGTGCATTTTTACAACACTTTTTTAACTAGCTGTTTATGGCGTGCACAGATTCAATGTAACTTTTTGAGATCTTTAGTTCTTTGTAATTGTGGCCACTGGAGGACTATGGACAAACTCTCCGATGTCCAAATGATCTTTCCTCTGAGACTGTCAACTTACAGATTATGGTTTTTGGATAATGTCTATAGTCTTTGTAATTCACTCTGGCTTTGTAAATACAATGCAGTTAGTACTCCAGGAGAAGCCGGGTACTATATATTTTAATATTTCAAATTCATGGGACAGTTTCTGGAATAGTCCTGTAATTTGGTACCACTGTATAAGAAAAATGGAGTCTGAATCAGTTTGGTATTTTAATTGCTTTTAATTTCCTGGAATGAATTGAGTCTTTTAGTCAGAGCGCAGAGGGTCCACAAAACAATCAAAAATGTGAAGCACAGAATTCACCCTCTGTTAAGAATAACATTTACAATAATATGCAACTTATTAGATTTAAAAGGATGCGTCAAGCTCCTGGGGTAGTTTTCAGTGAAATAGAGAAATTATCTGAGGGAAATTCCTCAAGAATCAGTCACTGCTCATGAACTCAACAACCCTGCATCAATAACTGTCTCACAATAACCAAATAATTTACAGACCCGTAAAATACTAACTCAAATATCTGCTCAAGGAAGATTGTGTGATAAGGTTGGAATCTCCAGAGAAGCTACTCAGTGCAGCTTATGGTGAGATTGTCATGGTTTCAGATGTCAAGAATGAAGACTCAGTCTGCACTTGCAAGCCAAAGCAAGTCCTTAAAATGCTCAGGATAATTGAGCTTTGGACATAACAACTGAGCAAACCTGTAAAATTATACAGAAAAAAAAGAGTTTTTTTTTTCGGCAGTTCTAGTTATAATTCATCATAAACATCATTGCATATAACAGAATAGTAACTGGTGGCGTGTTCATGGTGCACATATGATACTTTATGAGCCGCATATGTGGTAGAAGGGCTTGTATTTGTCAACACTTTTTCTCTTTAATCTATCAGCGGCTTGTGCAGACGTGTTGCATTTGCTTTCTTCCTGCTGTCATTTTGTCTTTAGCACAAATGTTGAATGATTTATTGCATGGCTTACATTATCAATGAACCATGGTGCTCATTATTTTAATACTGAGAAATGCGCAGCCTATAAGTAATGCAATGCACTGAGATTTACTGACACCCCGGTGACACTACTCATTTACCTCTCCAGAACGAATGAAGAGAGCCTTGAGAAGAGCCCCGTAAAAATGTTTTCCATCATGACTAACACACTGCATATCTATGCATTTTTAATGGCTCAACCAGGAATACTAATGTCACTGTAAATCCCACAAGATAGCATGTGCCATCACACACTCAGAAATTGACTATGATATGTAAATATGTCAGTGATTAAAGGACGACCGCGATGGAATTTCCTTAAAGAAATTAGATAAATAAACATGTAATGCGGAGTCTCAGACATGTCCGGCCTTTGCATGGCACGGATTACGGTGGCTGGATGCTAAAATTGAGATGTAAATCTAATTATTGGACACTTTTTTGAACACTTTTCATATCAGTCTTCATTCCCTGCTGCAGAAATCACGTTCACAGCGGCACCCTGGGACGCCCTGATCATGGAAATCGCTGAGTGTATTTAGTATGTACATATTTTAACATGTTAATCTATCTGACAGACCAAACATAATGCTGACAAGGCCTTCTCCCCTTGGTGCTCCGTAGGCCGAGCCTGATAGCATGTGCGCTTTGCTCTGTCAAAGGCAAAGCATAAATAAACCATTTAATTCATTAATATTCAAGTCAGACCTTGTCTATTTTACACAGCATTGTCTGAACAGTTACAAATCTGCGTTACACCCCCCTGTCCATGTCTGTCTCATTTCAATTCTGTCGCTGCTACAGCTGCTATAGGTGGTAAAACTCTGTACAAAAACTTAGCAAATGTGTCTTTATTCTGCTTCTCTGATCTCAGTGGCTCTCCCAGGGGAGCCACAGTAGTTTCTGGCTAAACAACACTTGTTTTTTGTGCTTTTCACTTCCAGCCTCAGAAAGTGTTCCATCTGCACTGGTTGTCAGGTAACAGTGCCGACACATCTGTGGCTGGTTTAGGAACAGTGCAGCTGTGACCTCAGGTTTGATGTGCAAAAAGAAAACATCTAATATGGCATTCGCCATCTGCAGGCGAGTGGGGAGAGGGAAAAAAAAGGGAAAGATGGAGGGGGTGGGAGGAGTGGAAGACAGAGGGAGGGAGAGAGAGAGAGAGAGAGAGAGGGAGAGCGTTTAGAAATCCCTGCCATTTGTTCTCCCGGTCGCTTGCTGCGACAGGAGGGAAAACTCTGTATTTGTTTTGCGCTGAGGCATTGGCACCTTCCACTTTCTCTTCATTGAAATGGAAGCTTGGACAAGATAAACAAAATCCTTGAGCAGTTTCGCTGATATTGAATGACAGATCTTGTATTTGTTTTCCTTCGCTGGGATATGGAAACACTTTCTAATACGCAGCTGTTGCATATAAATTTTATTTAAAACAATCTGCTGTATCAGAATTGACTTGCCAGAGTCAGATTCCAATTCATTATGAACTGAGTGACTACAGATTGTTCCTCCCTCACTTGATAACACAATCGATACATTTTTGCCTCTCCAGATTAGGGAGACATTTTTTTATTGCTCACGTAATGTTTGAGATGTTGAATAAACACAGAAATGATGCGTGTCAGTGGCTTTCAAAAGAGTTATCTCCAGTGGAATGGATCTAAAGCACGTGAACCGACTGCACTAAACTTACATGTGTGGAATGTCCGCATTTGTTTTGGATACAAAACGACGCCATGGAGCGCAGACGGGGTCTGAGCCGTCGGCCCTTTGGATGTATCGGCTCTCTGCTGGGCCTCCTACGTGTTTGCATTTAGCCGCTTGAGAGTTGATCTGGGGGGTGGGGGGGTGGGGGGCGGGGGTTGACAGGTAGGCTGATGAGAATCCCTGTGGTACTGCCTCTTACATAGCAATGGGATTAACATAGCAGCAGAAACATGTGTGTGAGTATGTGTATGTGTTGCTGTGCGTGCCTGTGTTTGAGGTGGAAGGGAGGATGGAGGGTGGGGAACGGGGGTTGAACCAAGATCAGGAACCCTGTGGTGCTGGCGTCAGACTGGTACTGAGTTTCTAAGACACACTCACACACTAACACACACACACACACACAAGGTGAAAGCTAAGTACGAGTCCAAGTTGCTATCTTTCCCCAGTGTTGGTCAACAGCAGACAGCCACATGTTCAGGCTCCACATATTTTAGTATGAATTAAGTACAGAACAGAAATCCAGATTTGGGGAACAGTAAAAGCCCATTTGTCCAAACCACAATTTTCAATCTGGCCGAGCTAATGACCAGCTGAACTGCTTTTGCAGATGTGCAAAAATAATATTCTATTAACAGCATATGTTGGAAACTCCATGTATTTCAGCTCCAAATTAGCTCAAAGGATTGCATCATTAAAAGCAGGTCTGCAATAATGGAGGGTTTAGATTTAAAGTCCTTCAAGCTAAAATTAAAATGAGCTTTCTGAATACAAACTCAACAGCGCATCAGGCTTCCTCTCACATATGTTATAAAGGGGCAGAGATTGATAACGGCATATATTCAATGCGATGTGGACTTGGCTTCTTGTATGTTAGGATGTAGTGAATTTAAAAAAACTGCATCCTTGTTGCAGTTGTGAAGTTCCTCAAAACTGAACAGGAATTTAAAAGTGAGTTGATTTAATCCTCAGATCGTGTTACTAGTTTTCTCAGCAGCGTAATATTTAACCTCTGCTCACCTTCAGCCGCACACATAACACAATTTAGCCTCAGGTATTGGATGTTTCTTTGCCAAAATGCACTGGGCGAGTCATTCTGAACTACTTCTTTTGGATAAAGTCTTGCACCTTTGATTTTTTTAAACAAAGAACGAGACATTCTCTGACACAGTTGTTCATCTTCTGCACTGATGATACAACCCAGAGAGTTTCATGCTCATCTAAGCTGTAGAAGTACGTCCAAACGTTCTTCGACCTTAGATGCATAATGGCTGCAGCATTATTACAGTTTATATGCTCTTACACAAAAAGGAAGGAGAATTAAAATTTCTTCCTCCTCCTCTAACATACTTTACTGATGATGGTGTCTCTCTGCCGAGTAGTTGAGTCATGGTATTGTCCTAGTTGAACAACTGTTTTGACAGTTCGTGTGGGTGTTGACATTAGGAAATGATGCTCGCTGCCTCGACATTAAATTATTCAGCACAAATAGAAGGAATGAAATGAGATAACCCGGACCTAAGGAAATACTGCACAAATCCGATGAACATTTGAGTCACAGTGACTCCTTATGTGTCAGCTCGGAGGAGGAGGCGTTGATTATAGCTGCTGAATGTCAGGATAATATGACATGTTCCTTTGATATCCAATTGTTGAGTGGTAGCCCTATTCATCATCTGTTCTATGCAAATGTGTTTTATTTGATTCTATTCCGCTCTGACCTCTCACCAAGGAGCCATTTTATCAATACCTCTGAGGCTAAGTGAATGTGTTGAGATGGTAAATTAGCTGCCATGTCTGAAATCAGTAAAATATGCTCAGAGGCACTTTGATCACAGGTTTTTCCCATCTAATAATGAGTTGATCACTAACTGAACCTTTTGAACTTGTCTGCATGCTTTGTATACAAAGTCACCGCACTCTGACTCACTGTCTGCAGGAGGGAGCTGGTTACGTAAATGGGACAGGATGCTTAATGAAATGGGATTAAACTGGGGTGTATTCTGAAGTCAGTGTTGGCACTCGCCTACTGTTGACGTACAGTATGTGAGACTATTCACTTCTCTGTCTTGGACTAGGATTAAAGGTAGCCCATTTATAGAGAAAGGCTCAGACCAGCCTTCCTGCCAAAGCTTCCCAGCTTCTAGAGCGAGGGCAGGGCACTGAAGTCTCCACTCTGAGGATAAGGCAGTCAATTAAAACTGTCCGAACTCCAGCTTACCCTCAGCTAGGCCGCACCACATTCTGCCTCTTCCCCAAGTTTAGTGGAGAATGACCACAGAACATCAATCTGAATTTGTTGGCTCACTCTTTGAAATATATGGACAAAGTGGTGAAGTGTCCATCTCTTTACCTCTTGGCAGTGAGCAACAGGAAACCTTTGTCCTGTTACACACATGCTCCCAGTAGCAATGACCTTACAAGCTTTACCCAATTATGAATTAATTTTCTGTGCGTTATTAAAATTATTTTCAGGGTCATAACTGGCTCGATCAGATCCTGGCAAAGAGTAAACAGAAGACAGTGATGCCATGGAAACAGATACAGATGGAGAGCGAGCTGTTCTGATCTCATGCACTCTGACTGCTTTCAGCAAACAGACTAGTGTCCAAATAGGGTTCAGGGAGGCAAATCACATGTTAATCTTTCTTGTTCAGGTGCTGCGTCCAAAAAAAAGGGGGAAGGTGGGCCGAAAGTGTTGGAGCAGAGAATTAAACGTGGGGCCTTCTCTCTGTGAGGAAGACACAGGAATATGTGATGATTTTTTTTATTTTACTCTTGCAAAACTGGGGGTCATATTACACTCCATTCATTCTAATTGAAATTACTGACTGGGTGCGTACTCTGAAAGGCTTTCATGGCTCCCTCCATTCTTTTGCACGTTGAGCATGTGCAGTCTGGGCTGCGCATGTTGAGAGCACGCACATTAAGACTTCCTGTTGGCTCCCCGCACACATGAATGGCATAAAATGACTCAGTGATACTGATGTTTGCGTCATTTCCCGGTGTTTCTGGGTCTTTTGTAGTGATTGTGTATGAGACCAAAGTAGTTTTTGGCCAGTGTGCATCACATTAACCTGCAATGTCAGGTGTGGCCACTATGCCAAACTCATAGCCCCGCCCTCTTCCAGGGTGCTTGGTTGCGCCACTTTAAGAGTGTTATCTATAGCCTTATTGCTAGGCTAGCAAGCTTCTTCAAGTCTGCTTGTAGTGTGTCTTTTGGAGTAAATCGGCCCTAAAAGTGTTCAGGAGGCCTAATTTATGGTGGCTTGTGTAAGGGGTTTTGCTGCAATGAAGGAAATAAATCCTTGACAAGTGCAAAATGAGCCGAAATCCGTCTGCCGATGTCTGTCTACTGCAGAAGTAGACCGGTGTCCAGCAGCCAAGATTTGCCGCTGTCACACAATTTCATAATGAGCTCAAAAAGACTGAAAACGCCACCTGCCAGAGAAAATCTTTCGGGCCACTTTCAGTTTGACAGGACAGTGCAAGCATGTGATTGATAAACAAGTTTAAAAGTCACACTTGAGAACATACTACTTCATCACTTGGAATCTTACCGAGAAGGACTCTTCCTGATTCTTGTCTTCAAAAAGTCTTTTCTCAAAAACAGGTGTTGGGTTTTATAATTAGGGTTGTCTTATATTCAAGTCTATCAAGAAATAGCTTTCAAGCTTGCAGACAACTGAATTGTGGACGACGCTATGAGACTTCAATTCGGAATCAACCAACCGTGTCACTTTCTAACTACCTTCTGGCTCCAGTGTTCTCACTCTTGTCTGCTGTGTGACTTTGAATCACAGTAAGAGTCTTGTTTTGGTCAGCCAGAGGAACCTCCTTGATGGATTAGGAAACATGCTGCTCACTGCAGCACCACGGCGAGAAGGCTCACCTCTGACAAAAGGTGATAACTCATGGGATTACTACAGAATGAAGGCAGGGATGTTGGTGTGGTGGACGTGAAGGAACCGTGACGCCGCACTCTTCGCGGAGGATGGTTTCAATCCATCGACGCTCAGGTTATAGATGGGACTGTAAGTGTAATCCCCATCTGAGGAGGCCTGCACATTATTGCTACTGAGGCAATAATAAAATCTTTCTGTTAAAGGTGTTCTGGGTCAAAGATACAGCACAAGGTAAATGATACTGTATATCATAGGCTTTGCTGCAGTTACTTCCTGTGATGGCTTCAGCTGAAAATACATTTTTGAGACAACACTTTTGTGAAGTCCCCCTGAAGAAACAAATGCACTAGATTCTAATGAATTGCAAAATATGTTTGACATCGTTGTGACCTTGAAGGCCTTTTCTGAATTAATTCAAATCATATTTTTAATGTTGAAAATAATGACAAAACACAGAAGCACCTCCTGCACCCTGCTTATGTCCCTATTCTGTGATTAATGGTACGCTTTTTTTTTTTCATTGTGATAACAGTCATATGCAGACGAGGCAACATTTCAGTAAAATGTTGACAGCTACAATCAATCAATATTAAAAAGTGTTTTTGCTATCTGACACAGCTGGAAACAAAATGTAGAGTTATCTTCTTTGCCATGTCTTGATGTGCTCCACTGCTTGAAATGTTAAAATCAAATCTTAAATGTAATATTCAGAGAATGCAGCCAGTCTTTGGCCAGAAAACATCACTTTTCTCTCACAGTCAAGGCCCACTTCATTTAGCTTTCACTCTGGTCAAAGATTTAATCTGCCACACACCATGACAGACGACTACACACTCCTACCTGAGGGTCCACTGGGCTAATATTTTAGCATGCTAACATCTGTGTCAGAACAAGAATGTGGAAACACAAGATTTACTGTTGGAAATCATGGACAAGCATTTAGGAAAAAGTTTGGCTGCCTCTGAAACTTTTCTTCTCAACATAACTTTCGATTAGAGATTTCTCATTAGTAATTCCTCTTGCTCAGGCCTCGGGCCTTGTTTGACAAAAGGAAAATGTGGTTATTTCATCTGTCATTTTAAAGCAGAATTGGTACAGAATTAGACATAAATTAACCCAGTGGAAAAGCATATTAAAAGCAGTTTTATACAACTCTGAACTGCTTCGCTATGCTTCATTTATTCTCAAGTTGTATCTCCTTGAAAGTTCTTACCACAGATTCATATTTGCCTTTGTTTGAGTATTGAATGAATTAATGACGATATGATATTATTTATCTTTTTGTTATCTATAGAAGAATGGGACAACTGGAAGACTTAGGCTGACAGTACAAACAGCGCTCTGTTTTTGAGAAAAAGCGGAGAGACAGAGACAAAAATGGGGACACTGTATGTAATGCAATGAATACCTGACAAGTATTGTAGTATTTGTAGTCAACCTGCCCTGATTCCGAGAGCTTGGATTCTACCTTGTCGGTAGGCTGACAGCTAACTCCTCTGCAAACTTCCTGTTTGGTTATTCAGGCATCAGAACTACTTGGTTAAGTTTAGGCACCATACAGACGAGATGCTGAGGGTCCCGGCGATGCTTGGTGGCAAAGCATGTTTGATGCTCTGGGAAGGAGACCAGGCTCTTATAGTGTATGTGGGTAGAGCCATTTAGCTATAATGAGCTTCATAGCTGTATCGATTTGTGTGTAACATAGATGATGTGATATATTATATCATGATAGAGACTCACTGCAGAGACTGGAAAAGGATGTAGGGATTTACAATTACTATTACAATTAGTCATTTGGCAGACGCTTTTATCCAAAGCGACGTACATATGAATTCACACACCGATGGCGCAGCATCGAGGGCCGCCTGATTGGCTGACGACCGCTCTACCTCCTGAGCTACAGCCGCCCCAATTTATTTGTCTATTAGTTCTTCTTTGACACCTTTTCAGTTTCTGGTAACTTGATTTCAGAGAACTTACAGTACAAGAAAGCCCTCTCAACAAAGTTAAGCTGTGATTATGATTATAAAAATAAATACATAATAAATGCAGCATTGTTGTGTTTTGCCCACAGTCACAAGCCATCTTCAAAAGTTTCAAGTGTGTCACCTTTGAATTTAATAAGCACAATTGTCACCCCTGCTGAGTGATTAGTCCCACGCCTGAACGGTGCTGAGTGACCCCACTGAGATTTCTGCAGATTTGTGTCATTGTCGCAGGAGTGTTTCTTGAGGGAAAAGAAAATTATGCATTAGTGCGTCGGCTGAATAAAAAAGTGGCTGACTCTTTGTTCTGTCTTGCGGCCCTCTTGCATTCAGTGAAATAAACTTCCAGTGATCAAAGTGTAAGTCTGTCATCCCCTTTTAAACACAAATTATACAAAAAACAGATATTTCCAACTGAAGTTATTATTAGCATGAGTCAACAATGATTAAAAAGAAACAGCAAGGCATGAAATAGTAAAAGAGTGCTGTTTCACTTTTTCTGCTTCAAAGTGAACACTGTTCACGTTGCTTTAAGGGCGATTCTTTCTAACGCTGTCGACACCGCAAATGAAATTCCTTTCAATACCACTGGATTGGCATAGAAGCAGATATCTCAGAGATGGACATGTGAAAACTGTTATGGCCAATATGTCAAAAAACTATCTTCATGGCATCAAACATATGTTTTACGCGTTTGTGTTTGCAGTTTTTTGCCTGAGAGAGAGGTTTCATGTACCCAGACGGCAGTCTAACATGGTGCCTTCCTCATCCAGTATTTACAGGTTTCTCGTTGATACTCTGCGCATCTTCCAATAACATGCAACCCAATCTGGTGTGTCTCACTTTATGGAAACCAGGCATATAGGATTCACTCTTAACATAGTGGAGCCCTTTTGGCATAAACAAAGAACTGAATTTGTCATGTTTCCTCTGATTTATCGCACTTGATGGATGCAGTGCCATAGCAACTCTCTCCCTTGGATCCATTATCCAATAGATTTGAAAACCCGTTGAACTAATTATCCCATGACAAGTCCTTGTCTGGGCTGACTATATGCAGCACGTGCCTCATGTCTCTGTTCATTTGGATTCTGATGAAGACAGAGCAGTGTCAAAATGTTTGGTGGCTCAAGCTAAATCAATCCGTGTGCTCCAGCTCCCTGTTTATAGCTTCCAGTTGATCTCATTTTAACTTAACCTCAACAGGAACCATTCCAACATTTTAGCTGCTGCAGTTACACTCGCCGGCTGATAGAGATCATACCTGCTGCCTCATGTGCTCCGCTGAAGCACGTCTCCACCGAGGTGTGACCTGTGGATACGGGTAGAGATATGAGTATCTGAATAAATCACCCACAGTACAAGTACTAATTTGAGTACAGCTATGCAACACATTCTTCTGTTAACTTCTGCCACGCTGCTGTTTTAATTCTTTATTGCGCCTTTGTTTCTGTTTCCTTCCTTCCTGCTTTGTTCTCTATATTTCCTTCACTTGTTACTCACTTACCTTCGCTCCTTTCTCTCCTCTAATCT
The DNA here is from genome assembly GCF_051107435.1 of Chaetodon auriga. Classification (NCBI taxonomy): domain Eukaryota; kingdom Metazoa; phylum Chordata; class Actinopteri; order Chaetodontiformes; family Chaetodontidae; genus Chaetodon; species Chaetodon auriga. Next base: position 17,193,647 of record NC_135091.1, on the reverse strand, counting down.
TTCCATTATCTTGTTTTGTCCTTCCATCCTTGTCTTCCCTCTCCTGCGCCCTCACTCACACACACACACACACACACACACACACACACACACACCCAGCTCTCTCTCAGTAACTCTCAAAGAGTCATTTGGGAGTCACATCCAACAGTGTCGGTGAATGGCCGGTTTATACAGAAAAGGCAAAGGAAAGGGGTATAAAAAGAGATTGAGAGCATTTGGAGAGCACGGAGGTCACAACAGGTTTGGGGAAAAAAAAAGCGACGTGAACAGAAAGAAAGAAAGCGATCCTACAAGACATGCAAAAGAAATAAACACCATTTTAACTGAGTATTCCAACCTTTGCCTTTTACAAGACCTGCGCTCCAGAGGGGCATTTGTCCATCATCTGCAGATCCGTAACTGCCAATAAATCCCAGACAAGCTTTTCCTGCTGTCTGACACGCAGTCAGCCCAGAAAGAGAGATGTTTTACAGTAAAACCACGACCGTGTAAAAGATCCATCTGCCTCCCCTGGGGTGAAGGCTGGAACAATGCTGTCTCTTTCCTCTATGGACTTGGAAATAGAGAGATATTTACAGTGTGGCCATTGTATGAGCACATGTGGTGGGTAGCTTTCAGGGGCGATAACCTCTGACGGCTCTCACGGGGCCGGCTCGGTGCCAGATGTGACAAATTTCAGTCAATGTTAATCTAGTTCGTAAAAGGGGATGTTGCTCGTATTGTTTTAATATCAACAGAACAAAGTCTGATAGAAGTCAATAGAGACTGCTAAATGATACATTACAAAAGATATTTTTGTCATAATCAACATTGTTCAGTAGTCAGAAGCAACCAAAAGATATATTTTTAAACCGCACGGTCTGAAATCAAAGCAAACAGCAGGTTCAATCTCATCGTCTCGCGGCAAAACGAAAATAATCAATGATAATCCTCTCATATGTTGCAAGTTCAAAGTAACAAGAAACAGATATTGTGGTTCACGGAGATCAGAGTTCAAGAAAGCTGACCTCCGCGTGTCTTTAATGTACTCCACAGGAAGCTCTGCACGCCCAGCTGGGCCTGGCAGGCTCTGTCCACTTGGCCACAGGTCACTGATGGATGCAAGTTTTACAGAGACACTCACGGTGTCTGACAGAGAAAGAGAAAGAAAGATGGAAAGAACGGTGGAAATTCGGTCAGCTCAGGGTGCTGTTGGTTTTGGAGAAGGGAAACAGAGCCGACTGGAAAAGTGAAGGAAGTTCTTTATTCCTGCGCCCTGCTTCTCAATGGAGCAGGGATTAAAGATTTGCCAAATGCACCAGAGGACATGACGGCCGACGCTGAAAGAGAAGTACACAGAGGAAGTGGTAGTGAAGGTTGTGGTAACATTGTTTCATGTTGGATCAGAGATGGCCCCTGAAAACCTCCCCGTCTGAGCGTGAAAGAGAAGAAGGGAGGAGACGGGAGGGAAGCGGAGGTCAGGGTGGGGGAGTGTGCGCTGACTAAGCTGTTTGAAAGGTCGTCTTATGAACTCAGCGTTAACCTCTGCATCCTCCGGGGAAGAAGACCGGGGCATGGGAATCGTGTTGCAACCCTTAAGAGCGGCTCTTATCTAGCCATAACTCAACATAGGACAGCTAAGTGTCATCACACTGCCCACCACTTTATCCCAGCAGTCCTTTTTCATCCCTCGCTGATTGCGTTACATGTTTTAATAGCCAGTATTCATCTTCCCCTTTTTTGTTTTTGCATTCCTTGATGCACACAGCTGGTTTCGACACAACACCGTCCCCACAAAGAAGTGTTTTGATGTCGGGAATCTGGCAGGATGCTGATTGGGTTCGAAGGATATGGCGGCAGCCCTCATGTCAGACCCCCTCAGGTGTTGAGACAGCGGCGGTTGTCAAGGTTATTACCAGTCGAAATGCTAACAAGCATATCTGAGGACCCGGAGAGCTCAATAGCAATGATATTAATAACTCTGCAGCTCCATCCAGGCTGTGTATTTTCTGAGCCATATTAGTATTGGCCCTTATTGACACTGTCGCTGCATCAAGACTACATCAATAGCCCATTTACTGCACTGCATGGATTAGAGCACAAATCAAATAAGATATTCTAGGCAAGTAAAATTGTTTGAGAGTGTTCGGTAGGTAAGTGCAGGATGCGCAGAAGTCCTTTTCATGTTAAGAGCCGGACACTGTTGCAGTATCTGTCTGAAGCAGATGGTTGAGTAGACATCTGCTGCCATCAAACCGAGAAGTGCGTCTGATATTTTCAACATCAAAAACACCTCTTCAGTGCATTTATATTCTGCCTGCCAAAGGTCATATCTAGGAAGGCGTACGCAGCATTTTCATTTCAGAGGTAAGTATCAGCTTCAGTTTTACTCAAAGCATTTTTTTTTGTTGATGCCACAGGTGCATTGTAGTGAAACAAGTAAAGGATCTGAAATATATTTAGTGGACTTCCATCGTGTATTGATTTTAGATCATCCGGCAGTTCCTTAAAGGTGCTTTTATCCTATTTTGTGATGCATTGGGATGACTACTGTATGTCTGTGAAACACATGGGAGATTTCTTTCAGTTTGACAGTATTGCCGGACCTGTCCAATCATTTGTCATACACACCAGCATGATATATTCAAACCATACCAGACACACCACATTTCAAGACCGTCACATGATACACAAACCTGAATCAGATGCTGCATTATTGAAGTTTAAAGCTGAATATCATTTGTTTTTACAGGTGTGACATCACACCATGGGGCAGTTTAGAAAAATTTGCCCTCAATGATATAATTTCATTGCTTAGACAAGACTGAGTCTACAGCCATGCTGGTGTCTTTGTGAGGCTGTACTTAGACAAAGCAGTGCTCTGAGCTGAATCCATACCTGGAGTTACCATATGGGCTCCACATAAATATGACATAAAGCCTGACCTATTCTCTTGATCCTGATAAACAAGTCGAGTCTCCTAGCTTGGAGGATACCAAACTAGCGAGTAGTAGGTGTGTGGGTGTGGGCAGCTATAAGCGTTACTAATTCAGCCTTGGCTAAATGCTGTCATTAGCCCCAGTACAGAGTAAGCCAAATGGCAAACTAAACTGTACAGACTGGTTCAACTCTGATTCTGACCATATTTGAACAGTTTTCTTGCGCAACCGTTAGCATGTTTAGACTCCAACATTTCTATCATCTGACTGCTCATGTTTCTGGCCCAGTTGGATGTTTTTCTGGTGATGTTACTTTGTTTCCAGATCTCAGCAATTTCTCCATAACCGCTAGTACTGACGAAACTGTAATAGACCAGAATTATGCTTTAAGTATGCCAAAGTACAACAAGGGTGGTTCAGTTTGAGCAAATCAAACTGGTTTAAGTTTTTTTTAAATTATTATTATTTTTTATTACATTTGGAAACTTGTTTGACATAATGTAACTAATGCTCTTGAAAGCTGGAGCTGTCCGTCATCTTCCCAATGGACACCATTAATTTTCCATTCGACTGTTTCAGCGTCAAGATGACGAACTTTCACTTTTCATGCATGCAGTGCACATTTTCATTTGACCTGAATGTACATTTGCTGCCCCCCCCACGCCCCCTACCCTAATGAATGAGACACCTGAGTACCAGACACCCTCTCACATCCCTTCGTTCTTTGCTGTGAGTCACCGCCTCAGTTCCTCTCCTCCCTACCTGTCATCGTAGCTTAAAATAAAGGGAGCTGAGAGCAAGTGATAAAAGAAACACACATACACTCCTCTTGACTTTAACATGCTCGCTGAAGCCCACGCACCATTACTGTATGGCACTCTGATTTATCTCATCTCTCATTCTGCCTCCGTAGCTTCCCAAATTCAAGCATACGCGCCCACACACATTTACACACACCCATACTGTACAGGATGTACACACACCAATCATTCACCACTGTCTTTGCCGTGGATAAGCTCACCATTTTTAACTCATTCTGGGAATCTGTGTATTTCAGCCCCTTCTCTTCAGTTGATCTGTCATTGTGAGTTCTCAGGAAGGGAAACCAGATTTGGCTTAAATTATAGATTCAACACTGCTGTTTTCTTAAAGGAGCACTTCAGCAATTTTACGGCTTCACTTCCACAAAGCTTAGGAACATATGAGAGGCAGAGAGAAATACAGCCAAAATGATTGCAGCAGAGGCCAAGACATTTTATTATACCCCCCTGCTTGCGATTATATTATACCCTTCCTGCTTCGCTTCTTGCCTGTGTATTTCAAATTCCACGCCACCTGTTTGTAACATAGTCTATTAAGTGTTTGAAGGTCCAAGCCCAATGCTGATGGCATCAGAAGGGTTATTTTATCAAGGTAAATGTTAATGTCGCGATGGCAGCCTGACTTGGTCGATTGCTGTAGATGCTGTTGATTTGGCTCTGTGGAGTACAAGAAACGATGACCTGTGTCTTTTTTTCAGCAAGACAAAAAGAGCATTTACTGCATAGCCACAGTTTTCTCAGGCTGTCCACTACTTCTACGTCAAGTAAACTGGTTTTCATGTTTAAAATGGGTGGAATCCTAAATATTACACGAGAAGTGGGATATGTTCCAGACAGCCCGTATTTATTAACACCGCCTCTCCTTATTCCTTCATGGTTTCCCCTTTTAAAGCCGTTGATTCGCTTCATTACTGACAACGACACAGATCAGATAAAAGGCATTCTTCTCTCCTCTTTGTTGTGTTTGGAGGTGTCCTGCTCATGAGGCACACTCAGTGACTTTCTGCAGCGTATCTCTCCCTCCCCACACGGCTTCAGGCGAAGGGACATAAATTTCTTCTCTTGATCTGAGTGGTTTCAGAGGTAGAAAAAAAAGAAGGGCTCTGTAAATTCTGTTCCTCTCTTATTTACATTAGTGTGTCAGAGGTCCTTGTGCTAATTCAGCTGGTTCCAGTGTTTCTGGGTGGGGAGTACATTACTTCAGTTTGGGTTAAGCATCCATTACCCAAGGCTGCTTGAGGTTTGAAATTATTTACACAATTGGCCAAACTTATCACAAGCTCTGTGCTTCTTCTTTCCCTGGTGTCCTTCACCGGCTTCTGAAGCCATTTGCTTTCATCCGTAAATTCTTTGCAGCCAGTAACTTTCTACTGCTGATTACATGTTGTTTACCGTTTAACCAATATTACAATACCCAGAATGCTGTAATGTACTGCCTGTACAAATTCCTTTTTTTGTAAGAGAACACTGAAATGAAATGTCTCTAAATCTCTAAATGTCATATGTCAGAATATGTTGCTTTTACAGCAGCAGGTGATTTGTAGAAAAAACACTGGTTGAACTCACAAGATTAGTATTTTTGATACCACAAACCGCAGCGCATGTCAACTTGATCCAGATTCTATGAAATGCCATTCAGTGATGTTGTTGGAATTAAGCGCAGCATAGCAGAGTGAAAGGACAGGTTGAAAGCTGCAATTTTCAGCATACATTCATGTTTTATCCAGGGGTGGTAATGTTGGTCAATCCTCCACTGGAATATGTCAGCAACTCTTTGATGGATTGTCTTAGAATTTAGTAAAGACACAGTCCCCAAAGGATAAATGCTAATAACTTTTATGATCCTGTGAACATTAATTAAGTGCCACCAGCAGGTCAAAGTTTTTATTTATCCAGTAAAATGTCTGCTGGCTCTATCTACTGTTTGCACTGGCACCAAATTTTGTGTATTCATGCTTCCAAGAGGTTGAAACCTACTCACTTTTATCATGTTTTAGTTTTGAGTGAAATATCTCGGATGAACTCCTGGACTCCCGGCATTTTTTAGTGCCACCATCAGGTCATTTTTTTTCGTTTTCCATAAACATTTTATTCAAAGCTAAAGACATTTAGTCTCACCTTTATTTGATGTTCAGTGCTAATTAGCAAATGTTAACATGCTCACACAAGGAGCTAAGATGACTAACATGGTAAACATTTTGATAAACATCACCATGTCAGCATTGTCATTGTGCGCACGTTAGCATGCTGACATTAGTAAATAGCTCAAGGCATTGCTGTGCTGAACCACAGACTCACAGAGCTGCTGCCATGGTTATGGTAGTGACAGTGCACCGTATGTTAAATCTATTACTGAAAGAAGTCTCGGCATAGTGGTAGAGAAGGAAAAAGAAACATTTCAAAGCACGAATTCTGTGCTTCCATCTAGGTTTTTGAGCCAGAAAGCCTCTAAAAGGCTGTTCTAATGTATCCTTGGACATGGAAAAAGCACAGGAAAGGGTATTATGATTTTTTTCTCTTTTTTTTATGAGAAAGTATATCAATAGTCTAACTCAATTAGGTTGCGCACAGACTTCAAAACCTCTCTCCAACATCGATGGTGATACTGTGATGGACAGACATTAGCAAGCACATGTTCATACTGACTCCATTTAAAGGCCTCCCGTAGAGTTTAAAATTAGAAATAGCCATCCTGGACTTACTTTGATGGCTCACATTTCCAATATGTGATGCACTGAGTGCCTTGTTCGAAAAGCTCTGACTTCTTGAGATGAGAAATTTATTCCAAGGTTCAGAATGAGGAGCGTGAGAATAAAAGAGGGCCCATTTTGTAGATCTCAGTATGAGGTATTTGAAGTCGAGATCTTAAAATGACTCAGTAATGGAGGCTGTGACTTCACTTTCCTCCCTTAAGTATGTGAAAGCCCACTAAAGATACTATTCAGTAACTCTACCTTAAAATGTTAAAATACTTTTCACGGAGTCCTCGAAATGGAAACTTGATTGATGGTACATGAAACTGAAAGTGGCTCATCACGTTCAAATGTGCATTAAAACCGTGAAAGCTGAACTCTGTTTGACATCACAAACAATCGCAGCTGATTTTGTCATAATATTCAGCTATCCAGGGAGAAAAAATTACATATAAGTGCCAAATTAACTTAACATAGTTGTAAAAATAATGTGACACTAATAAATGGAACAGACATACTTTCTTCTCACAAAAAAAAAGAAGAAGAAGAAAGAGAGAATGAACGAAATCTCCACTTTGGATTGTGGCTCAGGAATCATGTTTTAATTGATGTGATTATCAGCCACTACGAAATGTCACAGAAACTTTTAATTAAGTCTAGTCTGTAATTAAAAAAGTGGGAAAAAAGACACACTTCGTTGGCAGCTGAAAGCCCGTCTGCCTCAGTGCCAGGGACATCAGGTCACGCTCAACCCACTTGATTATTGCTCAAAACCCACGTTTGGTGTCTCTCAGCTTGTCGTTTCACATTCATCAACATGTGCTTTATAGTGAACAAAAGATGAAAGATTCAATGACATGGAAATTAATGGTCTTCATATTTGCATGGTATTCCAGCCCTTTTTTTTTGGATCAGTTTGTGATTAAATAAATGAATGTTATTCATGTTTCTCCAATGCACAGGTCAATGTAGGCGCGAATACGCACAATCTTTGATGATAATTCATCTTTGGAAGGCTGATGCTGTTTGTGAAATCCTTTATTATAATCAAGAGAGGGTAGAAATGTCATACATGGCTGCTGTCTCAAATGCACAATAGCTGTTTACAGTCCCCTGATTACAATGGCCTTATGCCACCCTCTGTTTTTGTGTCTGTTTGTGGAAAACAGGCCAGACAGAAAGAAAAAAAAAAATTGATTCTCATGGAGTCGAGCAAAGTTCTTTGCAATTCTTCTGACTTTCTCCAGAAAGACTTTGGCCTACTTGGGGAAGGGAAGATTAGTAAAAGACAGAACATCCCACATGGACTTAGAGTGGTTTTCTTCCCCGTCGCAGTGCCCACAACTTGGTAATTGTCTTTGCATCCAGGCTCTTAAGGGAAACGGGAGCAAACCGCTCTCCAGCCCATTGCTCTATTTGTCCCAACTTTCAATCGGATGAGGGAATAATGTTCTAAGCAGCCTCAATCTTTGGGCTTAAGAGAGGGTGATTGAAACCCTGGTGGCTTAACAGATGCGACAGACAGCTGAGTGCCAGCATGTTGTTTCTCATTCCGTCAATGTATAATCTCAAGTCCCTCGATTTCATGTGCAGCACGGGCCAAAACATTCTCACTACTATTAACACTAATACTGCTTCTAATATTCAGAATCAAAAGTGGTCTTTGAAGGAAAATTGCAGTTAAGTAATTGGAGTAAAGTAGCGTGCGTGATGGTATTTCTTCTATAACTACAAATGGATGCATTGTCTGTCAAAAGAGTCAATTTCTAACGCTTCCTTCAAGTAATGTGGGAAAAATTCAAGTTTAGAAGTTAAGTGCACGGCCAGGATTTTAGAGAGGAGGTCCTGCCACGTCTTTGAAGGAAATTCTTCTAAAAATCAACAGCTGCTTACAAAATCAACACAGCCAAACTCAACTTTATCAGAGCCTGATTACACAGGAAATTACAGACCTGTAAAACATGTTGCTTGGAAAAATACACAACCCTGAAGAAAAATACTGGAATCATCCAGGAAATGTGTATGTTTTTAAGTGCTAGTCATCAACTCCACTCTGAGGGGTAAAACCTCCCTGAGAGTTGTACTGGTACCATGAATTCAGGAATACTACTACTACTACTACTAATGCTACTGTTGTTACGACTGCTAACAGTCTGCTAATGAACACATAGTCAAATGAAAGAAGAGAGTAAATAAACAAAAGAAAGATTAATGGGAACAGGATTATGGTTTCTTTACAGTACCCTTAGTGCGAAGGACTAGAAAAGATCCAGGATTTAAAGATGTAATGAGCATCTCTTTCAAAGGATACGTATACTGTATATAATCCATACAGTTCACTAAATTGTAACACATATCAGACCAGTGCAAGGAAGGTGTTCTAGAGGTTATGTGCTCCCTTGCCTGTGGATGTGTAAGAAACCAGAAATTGGCCATGACAAAAGAAAACCAAACAATTACGTATGAGCAAATGACAAGCCTTATCTGAGCAATAATTCTTAGCTGATAAAAATGCGACAGGAGAACCTATTAAATGCGCCAAAGTTCAAAATTAAATCAAAAATAACCCATTGCCATTTTTTATTTTTGCTATCTTGCATTACAAAATATTAAAAATCTCATTTATGGGGCTAGAAAATGTATATTGTGGATATTGAGTAATGTTCTTTCCAGCTGGAATGAATATTGAGCGCTCAGTCTTTAATACCAAAAGCAAGAACTGAAATTTAATTTTGTGAGGTCAGAGGTAGAAAACTAGCATTTAACAAGGAAATGTTGAGAAATATTTGAGTTTAGACCCAACACTGGAACAAAGCAATGACTTTTCACTGGCAGCAGCTTGTTATTTTAACCCAAATAAAGTACAACTATATAGTTTTTGTAGTAATTGAAAAGCAAAAAGCAGTGCTTTAATGATGATAACGAGAGGTCAATGTGAACTTTTAGCCCTTCAAAGTCAACAACTGTGCTAACAGCTCTTTGAGGCTGAAAGTCAACATGCTCTGCTCATAGTGACAATGCGTGCTGATGCATACAGGCAATGTTCACCACCTTAATTTAGCATGTTAGCATTCTGATATTAGCTAATTCTAAAAGTGGTGGACTGAGAGACATTGCCATCCCCAGAGCACCTCTGCAGGCATAAAAACCAAGACAACAGAAGAGTCCAGGAATTTGATGCTTTGGCTAAGAGCTTATCTCATGTATCACTGTAGTGCTATTATAAGTACAATTTATATGTGAATGACATGGCATGAATGGCCCTTCACAGATTAGAGGACAGCTCCTATTTCCTGAATCTGATGGAGAGCAGGCCAGTGTCTGACCTTGTCTTGACACCTCTGCTGATGCTACAAAAGTCCACTTCCAGCACCCATCAAACACCATCCCCATCAGCTACGAACCCATCCCAAAGCAATCTCCCCTGGCCTGCTCCACCCTCTGACAACCGCAGCTGCCACTGAATCTCTGCCTTTTCCCTTTAAGTTCAGCCACAGAGACTTTGTCTGTTCATTCCTGCCTGTTTTCGTTTAGCTCTGCGTAGCTGCCGCAAAACAACCCGATCAGCACTCTCTGCAATTACTGAATAGACCGAGGAAGCAGCGGCTTGATTTAGCAGACTGTGGGGACTGCCATTTTCTATTATCTTTGGGTCTGTGATGATTTATGCCGCATGTGTGCAAATGCACGTGTGCTCGTCTCTCTCGCACTCTCTCACACACACACTTTCTCTTCTTCCCTTTCCTTCCTGTCTGTCTGTACCTCTCGCTCTCTCATTCTCCACATGCTAATATCTCATCTTTTTTCCTGTACGGGGCCCCTGACCCAAAGTCCACAATACCAGATGTCTATACAAACTAAGCGAGAGGAAGTCCTGGCTACATGATATGAAGATGAAAGCTAAGATGGTGTTCGATAGCCTTCGTGCTGTACTGCTGAAATAAACAATAGGATGGAGAGCTGTAATGCAAAGGTGTGTGTGTGCCTTTTCTCAGAGGATTCCCACACAAAGCAAATAATTTCGCCAGTGATTGTTCCATATATGGTTACATACTGTACAGAAGGGACCCCAGTGTGTTAGCTACTCAGCATCACACAGACTGCAACAATGCCAAGCTGTTCACCATTGCCCTTGGGAAAAGAGCATGCACTGCGCTCTATAATAAATCACATTTTCTATTCTGTAATTAAAGTATCTAAGTACATACAGCTAAAAACAACAGAATGCCTAGGGAAGGGCGTATTATGTTAATATTCATCACCACATAGCTACATAGCACAAAATTAAATGACAAATAACCTATATGAGCCTGCAATCAAAGCAGCCTAAATATATGTTGTGTACCGCTTCCTGGTCAGGAGAAGAGAGCTGTAGAAAGACACAGAGCTGAATTTAGCCAAAAGCGTTGACATACTGAAACCCTCCAGTAGCCACAAGACCTTCCTTCCTACTTCTCCCCAAACCCGACCCAGCAGGCCGTGCTGTTCCAGTAATTGAGTGAGTAATGGACTTATTCCGCTGAGTGGTTCTCTGGGTGTACTCAATACTGGGATGTAAATCCTGTGGCAAATGGCAGATTAGAAGAGAAAAAAAAAAAAACTTAAGGGAAATAAATAAAAGCAAAAAAAAGGAAGTACAAGAACAAAAGAAAATCCATACTCCAATTATTCCCACGCAGTAAATTCAGCTGATTTCTCAGCTTGAGCCATTTTCATCCACCTTCTGCTTAAATCTGAGATGTCCGCTGTTCTCTCTGGCTTTTGGGGTCGTCTCATGGTACTGCAGCAGCAAGACCATGGGCTTCGCATTCCCAGTTCTTTCTCTGCTTTTACATTTCTTTCTATCTCCCATGCCCACCACTTCTTGTTTGTCCCCCCCCTCCCGTCCAGACATAGCGTCCTCTATACACCCAGGCTGAACGCTGGACTCCTGCCACGCATTCCACCAGTGGGATACACTGATCGGACTAATCCCTTTTCTCCAAACGCACCATGCAGCCTAGATCCTCTAACAATTAGCTTGTACAATAAACCCATTATCCATAAATCCATCAGAGGTCTCAGCTCCATCCCTACCAAGTCTTGCCTTCAACACAACACAGCCTGTGCTTTCTTGTGGTTTTATGTCACCATTAACTAACAACACATTGAGGTTTGCATCTGGATTACCACACATCCTATTGGCTGGGTCCAAGTTGTCTCATCATCACTCTGTCTACATCTTTTTCATCTCCACATGAATCAAGTAGTCTATTATTCCAATTTCATCTTCTGTTTCTTCCTTGCCGCCTCATTCTGACTGCTCAGCGACCACCCTGGTTAAACAGTTGGCCCACACCATACACTTCACTGGAAGAATCGACTGATTGAAAGAATCCCTTTCCTCAAAACACACCACTCTGCCGAGATCCCCTCACAATTAGCAGGCCAAGGCCAGATAGCCTATAGTGAAAATAAGCGGCCTCGAGTCAAAACAAACAGATGTAGGAAAAGGGTGCAGAAACCCCCAGCAAGCCGCCAAGTGAAATATTTTTCGGTCGCCTTGTCATGCTGATGCTACAATGGAGATGGTAGCGGTGATCTCATCTGCTAAATATTGTTTTTGCCATGTAGGCTGCAGGCACTTTTTCCCCTTGTTCTGCATGCACAAATGGGGTGTATTCTTTGCGCCAGGGCTATAAATTAATGTTTTTGTGGGAGCCTGTTGCTACGGGGTGGAAAGGGGAGGGAAGGGGGGGGGGGGGCGGTGGTGGCCGGGGGCCAATTAAAATACAGATGTCTGCCTGTCGGTGTAATTCCATTCAGCCATGATTTACATTTAGAACAGTCACCCAAGGCCTGCCACTCTATGCTCGCGCAGGAAATCGAAGCTGACTCCAACCTAATGAGAAAAGTGAACCTCCCGAACTTTTACGAGACTCTCGTCTAAAAGGAGCCTTGCAACTTTGGCCATAATATGAAAGCCCTTTCAGCTAATCACCCATTGACAGGGGAGACCGGTGCATTAGAAGCTCAGCAACCAATTTCACTTTGTACTGCTGGCGTGAAAAATGCATGGCGGGAAAGTTGCTCTTTGTTAATACTCCAGCTTGGCAGCCTCTCCTAAGGATAATCCCTGTCAAATAGTTTACCTCATTTGGAGCAACACGCTCAAGAATGTACTTACCTAAGGATAAAGGATTTTATTGAGCTGAAAAGACCAAACTATCCTTTTTGTTATTTTTATTTTTATTAAAAACTGCAGTATTAGCAATGATCCCCATGGTCGGAACCATAGCATAGAATGTACAACTGGAATTTCTACCTGCTTACTCTCAGCCAGGACATTTAAAAAATGTGATGTAGGGAGCACGATGTAATATGTGATGACACAGGGGATCAGTTGGATGCTGAAGGGGGTGGGCAGCAATGGACAGTGACAGACAGGCCCATTTGCTCTAACTTTGGTGTCAACCACTTTTATCTAGCATGGACGGTGCCGACTCTCGGAGCAATTTCACCACAAAAGGGCCTATCTCCACTGGAGTCTGACGATAATAAGCTGGAACATCATGGAGGTCCCGAGCCTTACCAGTTTGACCCTCAGACAGGTTCCACACATTCTAAACGCAAGGTTGCAGCTGACCTCATAGGCACCAAGTCCAAAGAGGTGAAAAGAGAAAACAAGATGTGTCAGGGGATGGTACAAAGCCTGCGTTAGCTAGTGTTGGTACTCACTACCAAGAAAATTTTGGTATTCCCTACCGTTACGACTCTCATAATATTCTCTGTGGAAAAGCGTGGGTCAGCAGGTGTATCATTTGTTCCTCACTTCTGCACCAGCTATCACAGTTACCTCATAGTCTTGGCTTTATTGTGTTGAGGAGGGATTTGGTCAAATAGGAAAAGTTTCAGCATTTGGGAAATACAGAAATTTTCTTTCTTGCAGAGAGTTCAGTGAGAAAATTGACACCAGTCTTATGTCAATACAGAAAATCTGTAGCTGGAGCCAGCAGCTGGTTAGCTCAGGCTAGCCTAATATTAACAATATATACTATATTAACTGTTGAGCATTAGAAGTGCTAGTAGATGTATATTGTTACCTTTTGACACTGCCAGGCTAGCTATGTCCCCCAGCTTTTTGCTAAGCTAAACTAATTGGCTGCAGACTGTAGCCTCATATTCACTGTACATACATGGATGGTTTCCATCTTTGAGCAAGAAAGCAAATAAATGTAAACTTTTCCTTGAACTCATCTTCTTTATCGTTGAAAAATGGCAAGAATCTTTATGACTGTGTGTATAACACCCGCCCACCCCCCCCAATAGTTCCATTTTATTCATCTGTAAAGTGGAGTGATGTTTTGACTTTCATAGGCACTTAGCTGCAGCATTGATTTGGCCAGAACAAGGCCACATAAAGCACTGTGAGAAAAGATTGTGCTTGTCAATAATAGTAATCCAGTATATGGAAGTGAACAGGATATGTTCTGTCCATGGCAGTAACTCACAACTTTCTTTACCGTCTGCCGCTTTATATCAGTGCTTTACTGTAATATCCCTGTCCGACAAATACCTTTCCTGGCCAAGGCAGTATTATCGTTTATACCCAAGCTCCCGTGCAAATCAGCTCTGGCTTTTGATTCCCATTTTATAAGGAAAGGTCAGTACAGCAGTGATTTATAATATGTTCTCCCGTAAATTCAACAAGGTAATCCATCAGCGCAACAAAAGAGAGCTCCTTAATAAACATTTGCCTCCTCAACAGCCTGTGAGTGAATACACAGGAGGGGTATTTTTTATATTCAAGTGAGATTGGGAAATATATTTGAAATTCAGCAAACATCCAGCAAAAATGGTATACACAGGAAAGACAGCAAAGCTCCAAATATCATCTGTGAAGACAAAACCCAAAAGATCTGCGACTTATCAGGAGATGGATTGCTTTGTTTTGGACATCTATTTATTGATTTTTGAGCTTCCTCATATCAACTTTAAAAGTCCCAAATTCAATGCATGACCAGTGCCATCAGCGTAGGTGTTGCCAGCCATTCTTCTGCAGCTCATCCAGCTGTAATAAACAGGATACTCTCCTCGGACAATGCAGCCAGGAAGCAGACTCTTGTCTGCTTGTCCCTGGGGAGTTCTTCTGGGGCGCGGTGGCACGAGTACTTTCTACTCTTTGTGGCCAAGATGTGCAAGTCATACTCAAAAATAGAGGAAACGCACATTGCTTCTGGAATTCTGAGCTTGGTTTCAAACAATACCTCTGACCTAACCCCTGGTGTAAATCATCTGGGGCTTTGACTTGATGTGAAGAACAAAGAGGGGGCTCCTTAAGTGGTATTTTCTTCTTGACAGTCAGGGGAGGGAAGTTGAGTTTGCTCTCAAAACCCTAACCTTCGCACACAAAAGGGGACACATAAAAACAGTAAAAGTTGTGGAACTTTTTCTGAACCTCCTCGCTGCAGACATGAAGAAATTACCTCTTGTAAGATTTTCCCTGTGTTGCACATTCCTGCATGTGGGTGGCTTGTGGGATTAATGCGAACGGCTGACCTGTCGTATTGATCAAGGAGGAGAGCGGCTTCGTTGCGGAAAGCCAATCTCCGAACATAATATTACCCTTCTGATGGAAGAACCGGGGCACGCTTTGGCACCATATCCCACATCTGAGCCCTCGAGCAAAGGCCCTTCTGTCTCCTTTTTTGCTTTCCCTGTGCCATGCTGCACAGCGTGGGGTGGCAGAGACTGACAGACAGTGACAGCGGTGAGAAAAGGGCGGGAAGGAGGCACTTCTGAGGCAAGCCTTGTCTCTAATAAAGGCAGTGATCAAGCATGCTCTATGCCTGTGAAAGAAAATATTATTCTAGAGAACGACAGAACAGGGTGATGTAGGAAGCAAAGAGCAAGTTTGTCCTTCGATGCGATTGCTCTGATTTGGTTTTGGGGATCATTGCAGGAAAGTGAAAACAAATGTGCAGCTTTTGATGCGCCAACCCTGATGGATCTTTCTCTTTCTGCTTTTTTTCAGCTTTTCTTGCTGTTTTCTGTACTTAAAATTTTCCCTAGCTGGCCTGAAAAATGGAAAATTGCATTCTTCATCCCATCAGATGCAACAAGGCCACTCCAAGACACACAATTTCCCATAAACAAGTACACAAAGACTTTCTCTCATCTCGTCAAAGTCATGTGGACTGTGCAAACAAACAGAATAACCATGGAAACAAAGACTTTCTCCTCCCTCTCTTGTAGGAAATGCACCAGGGATGGAATTACACTCATTTTATTGTTGACATCCTTGAGCTGTCATGGTGGGAGTCTGGGCAGGTAGACTGAATTTTATTTAAAGCAATTGTGAGTTGACGTATGGAGCTTATGTGGGAGAAAACAACCTCAAATGCTTCCTCCAGTGCTCTCTCCGATTTCTACATGTTTGTGGATCTGTCTCAGTACTGTTAGCACACTTATGCACACACACACACCCAGACGGAACCTACACCCAAGCTGACTCAGCAGGTTGGCGGTGATGATGCGTTCTCCGAGGCAGGGCCACATGTGTGCGGGGAGCTGACTGCGTTCAGCGCACAGCGGGATGACATCATCCCCAGGGCGCTAATGATTGGGTGACCTGCTCCTGCTGGCTACGCCGCCTGCAGAGCAGATGCATAGCAGACTGTTTCCTCACACGGTCTCCCCTGTGTGACTACTGTACTTACTTTATCGACGGCACTAACTCGAGGCCCGGCTCGGGAAAACCCGACAAAGCCGAGCCAAATAGCACTCCGCATAAGACTGTATTATCTCTGCAATCTGAATCCAATTAACAGCAAACCCACACAGAGTTCAAGTGCCAGAGGGACAGAGGAGGAGGAAGGAGTGTGCGTACGTGAGTGAGGGGAGATGAAACAGCAGGAGAGAAACAAATCACACCATCTTTCCTGCGTTTTATTCAGAATTTTCTTGCCCCTTTTGTGACATTCAACAATAGCTTTGTTCTTTGAGAAGGGAAAGGCAGCGGGGCTCACCTTATCTGCTCAATTCCCAGAGGGCATCAGAATGGCAAGAAAGAGAATCCCCACTTCTTTTATTTAATCTAATTTTTCACTCACGTAGGGTCACTGGAGTAGCAGGGAATCACTCCTCACTCATTGCCAGGGAAATGAAAACAAAGACGTGTTTGCATCCTCTTTTTTTTTTTTTTTTTTCTTTCCGTGTTCCTTTATCCTCTGATGATACAAGGGCATGGCCATCGCACACAGAAGACATTGAATAGACGAGGCAGTGACAGCCGAGGCTTGACTGTGCTGCAGCAGGATATGGTAATGTGAACCAAATGAGTCTCATACGCATGGTGAGTGGCCCTCGAGACAGATCCCTTCCTATGAAAAGGGTGTTGAAACATACGGTAATTGCTTTCAGTGTCGTTTGGCAGCGGTGCACCTCCTGACTTCAGGGGCTTTTTATAGACAGGGTAATTCTCCATTATTCTGCCAACGTTACATTTCAAACGAGAGAGGAGAGACTGGGGAGAACCGGGGCGACGGCACACACTTAAAAACTTGAGCAGTGATAAAAACAAATGGGAAGCAGGGGGGGTGGAGGTGGGGTGACTCGCAATGGAAATAATTAATGTGTTAGTTTGGTCATGGCATAGGAGAGGCAGTGTGACTCAGGACCAAAGCGACTTTTATTTTCTCCATACTGCTGATAGAAATGTAATAAAGCAAAGTTTAGGTGCTAAGGTAACAAACACAGAGATAAATACAGCAAACATGGCTGCCTCCTGTCTTCTAGCTCTGAATTATTAAAGGACTGCAGGGAAACAGCAGCTGGTGAGTCGAGCAAATGAAAAGCGTTCAATGTGAGTTTCATGAAGCAGCTTTTGAACTCACTTTCCCTTGGTCTTTTCCATATCTCTTGACACACATCTGAGAATTCTTGTGTTGACTGTCTCTAGACAGAGTGAGTGTCAGTCTTCTTTTCATGGCAAACTGATTTGTGGTGAGATTTTGACACAAAATGGCTGCCATGAATCACCCAGGCAGACCGACAGGTTGCTGACGGATGAAGTGCCTCCACTCCTGCCTCACCTCCGCCTTCACATTCTCAGATGCCCCTGCTTGCGAAGACCACCTTTATGGTTCCAATCATAATGCAATCAGCCTGAGAATAATGTCAGTGGTTAGCACTACATCTCATCACAGCTTGAAAGAGAAAGTCTTGCAACACGTCATAATTTACTGATTTGGCCCCGTGAAATGTCACCATGTGTCACTGTATAGGAGCTTTACCTTCAGGGCTGTGGGGTTGTTGCATTGAAGCAGATGTCAAATAACCTAGTTTGGAATCCAGCACGTTGTGTACATGTTATCACTTCTTTTTTTCTTTCCTCTTCTCTCATTTTTTCTCAACACTACTCAAGTGTCTGGTTCCACAGAAATGCCATGGAAGTATTTATTTTTTCTTTTTTTCTTCTTTTTTTTTTTTTTTTCAAAGAATGACATCAGGAGCGGAGGAGAAATGCCTGGCAGCTTTCTCTGAGGCTGCGGTCATGGCTGAGTGAAGTTCGGCTCCTCCTGAAATGCAGACTGGGAGTCAGGAGGTAAGAAAAGACAGCAGAATGACACGTTGAACGCTTTTTATCAGGTTACACATATAGACGCCGTGTGATATAGATTCTGTTGAGGGATGGACAGACAGATAGACAGTCTGCTTGTGCTGTGGCATGTGAGCAATGTTATATTTACCATAATTCATGCCTGCTATTTTTTTTGTTTACAATTGAACCGTTACAGATATGTGAAAAGAATGTACAGCAAATGGAAACATGATAAAAACTGATCTCATGTCAGTGCCGTTCTTCTCAGTGGCCTAACACACGATAAACTATGTACTTATTCTATAGAGGTTTTGACTATATAGTGGTGTTCACACTGGAAAAGTGATGCAATGAAGTCTACTCAAAGCACAAAATAGTCATCCAAAATACTGCCAGTGTTTGAGTGCACTTCTAATCAACACTGTTCTCCCACAATGCAACGAAATGGCACCGCTCCCCAGAGCTGAAAACATATAATACATCCATGTGAAAGAAATTAGAACAAATTGTACGTGGTGATACAGCTACACAGAAATCTGGAATATATCCTCAGAAAGTCATTTTGTTGTCTTTTTATGAAGTTTGATTGTCAGTCTAAAGTCGCACTGTTGTATCATTTCCTGTCAGTATGAAACGCTAAAACTTGTTGATATGTCTGTACACTGACTGTTACAACAGTATACTATGATGAGTAGTATGTAGTATATACTGTAGAGATTTGGGACACACCAGAACAGTCTGCAGTCATGCGAACAGCCCTGGGATGCCGTACTTAAGCACAGCAATGCTTCATGCTAAGTGCTAATGTCGGCATGCTAACATGCTCGCAATGATAATAATAACATGCTGGTGTTCGGCAGGTTGCATGTTGATGTTTAACAAAATGTTTACCGTGTTCACATCTCCTTGTGTGAGCAGGCTAACATCATCAAACTGAAGAGGCTTCATCCTCTGCGGCCCACCAGCGTCTGCACCAATGTTCTTAACAATCCATCCAATAGGTCAATATTTAGACATTCAAGTCGACCAACTGACAGACAGGCTGACAATGCCATCCCCACAGCCAGCTCGTATGGCTAAATATGCAACAGTTGGCTACAATCAATTGAGCTGACTCAAAGATCTACAAGTAACACATCGTAAATGAGTGATTTTTTTCAACCTTTTCTCTTGGGCTGCATATGTTTCGCCATTAAGCTCATGTTTTGCAAATTGCATTGTGCGAGCAAGGTTAGCAAATATAGGATTTTGTTTCAAAATATACACGACAGTAATGAATCTGCCTACTTTTAATTGCAGAGAAGCTTTGGAATTTTAATAGGTTGAGGAACCAATCTCCTGAGAGTAATTTTGGAATCTATTTTGTCCCTGGAACTACAACTATGTCCCAACTCAGCCCCTGAAAGAAAAACGCTGTATTAGATGATCACAGCGCATCTATTAAAGCCAAATGTGTAGAGGGACCCAAGGGTGAAGATCAATTGGATAATTCAAGGGCAAACTCAGCTGAATATCTCAGAGATTTCTTCTTTTTTTTTTTTTTGAGAGTTGGAAAATGAGAGCACTCTTAAAAGCTGAAAATAGATGATATTACACACGATGTCAGAAAATGTCAGTCCTTTGAGTGCAATGCAGGCCCAAGGCTATGCTTTTAGACTTTCCTTCAGCCAAGCTAAAGAGGAGACAGACATTAACTCATTTTTTGCATGCCTCAATATTGCACATCCCCTCTCTTAACGGCCAGATATTAGGGTGGAAATGATGGAACATTAGAAAAGCTTTTAAACCTTTTCTGTGTGATTGTGTAGTTCCTGACTGATTTTCACACAGTTGTTTAAGACTTCTAAAGCAGCACAAAAATGTTAGCCAAACACTGTGAGGGAAGTGGAAAAGTGGAACAGTGTTTGTCAGAGAGATTAGTTTAACATAAACAAGGAAAATTGTGGGAGTGAGCGGCTGCTCACAAACGATTTGGCTGCCGGCTGGAGAGTAAAGTTGACCAGAGCGATCAAATGCGTGGCATTCAGTGGAGTTTGAGAGAGCTGGCCAGAGAAAGTAAGTCTCTCGGGATCATAGGATTTGACACTGATCCAGGTAAGAAGATGCCAAACTATCAAAACACAGCAAACCAAACAGTTTTAAAACACGAGAAGAAAACCACTGTTAATACTCAAACTTCCTGACAGCTCATGGAAGAGATGACTCACTGCACTGGGCTATTTGTCGGCTCTTTTTTCTTAATTATACACTCTTATTTTCTAGTTTCAAACAGTTACGGGAATCTTCTCCTGAAGTAGTCTTTGTTACTGACAGTAAAAAAAAAAAAAAAATCTATTGTAAATGTTATTTCCTAACATATTTCCATCATAAATTTGAAGCCCATGTTCATAAAAGCCTGACGACCCCTCTATCTTCCAACAGTTCCCACAACTTCCATCATGGCCCTGCTATCTTTTCTCCAGTTTATTACTCCCAGATGCTATAAAATGCTGCAGCCCTGTTGCCACCCAAGGTGACGATTAAAATCACACAACGGCTCCATTTGCTGTGACAGACAGTCAGATCCTGCGTACAGTACCATCCACTTTCTCTTATCAGGACTTGTCATTGACAGCCTCATTCAGAGAGATCTCCACTTCACACGCACGGCTTCATACATCCCGTGCGTTCTGTTAGTGCTCCCATTGTTTGACGAATGACAGGCGTGCGTTTGTTTCTTGCATTTACTATAATCTATGTATATGTACCTTGGCACGCATACAAAGTGTTGTGTGTGCGGTTGAGGGGGGTGGGAGAGACTGCGAATGTGTGTGTATGGCATTCTGTTTCCTGTCAGGCTCTGCGGCTCCATGGAAGCAAAGTCCATCAGGCAGGCAGGCAGGCAGGCAGGCAGGCAGGCAGGCAGGCACTGCTGTGGGCTTATTGAATGTTGGTTCAGGCCTGCAGGGAGGGAGCGCTCGGGCTTCCTTAATCACAGCACAAATGCCTTTATTCATCTTCAGAACAGTGCAATTAATTTTGTTGCCTGTGTCAGAACCTTTGGGGAAATCTGACCTGTTATTGCCTCTCAGAACCGTGCATGTTCTCTCTCTCGCTCTAAGTGCCAGACAGGCATTCAAAACAAATTTCAAGGCTAATATTATATTCATATTCACAGCTTCATGACTAAAGTTCCTTTGTTTTATAAGGACAATAGAGCCACGTGTCCTGTCCTGAGTCTGTTAGCACCTTAGTGGTTTATCTAATTAAAGAAGTTTACTAATTGTTCTTCTGGTAGCACTCCTAATAACACTCACAAAATCAGTCACTCTTAAAGAATAAGGCTGATGTTCTTATTTATTTATTTTTTGGCTTAAACAAATCCCAAGAAATGACCAAAACTAGCAGTGTGTCTCTCTGTACTGGCTTGCTCAACCTGTCTGTGGCTCTCAAGCTCATTTGTTCCTAATGAAGACATGAATCTCTAAAATAATGTAAAAAAAATAGGCTCAGTAATTCCCTAAAGCAGCTGGGCGGTCTAGCTTTTAGCAAAGGGTGTACATGCTGCATTTGTTTTGGACCTTTCGCTAGTTTCTTTTCACTATTTCACTACTGAGTTTGTACATTTTTTTTTCTTTACAGCAGTAGTGTACATGGAAAATGAATTACAGTGCCCAGATATCAGGCCATGGTCTTTTATGGGATTCGTTGACAATAGAAATAAACAATATCACTGCCTTTATCCATTGCTGCTCATTCACATTACTGCATTGCAAACAATAAATAAATAAATAAATTGAATACTACATGGCTTCATACAATGTAGAAACTATTACTTATTAACTGATGGGATGTGAATTGCTGAAATAAATCAATAATTCATTTGTAATGTTGCAATAAAACTGTCAATAACTGATTTCTAATTGTGTCCAGCATGTTAATTATTATCCAAGCAGCAATTTGCTGTTACAGCAATAAATACACAGCCGAGTATTTGCAATTGATTAGCACAATGTTTTAAACGCACATATTTCAAATGCACATTTTCCCTACTTATAATGCCACGACTCATTTTGTAGTAAATTAATTGAAAGGATGGTTTGAAAACCTGAATGAGCATCATCTGATTTCTTATAATACCTTTTAGAGGTCTATTAGAGGGCAAATATGCTATAAAATAGGAACATAAAAGGAGCTAAATACAGCTTGCTCTTCAGTACAAGAATTCCAGTTATTTTGAGTTTGTCTTCAAACACTCATGCTATCATAAAACAAGGCCAACTTCCCTCCCTGAAATCCTTCACTTTGCCTTTGCACTAGAATCCAATGTCTCCAACACAAAATATCTTCAAGTCAAGAGGATCATTCTGGATACAATTAAACAAAACTTTCCAAGCTTGCAAGATTTTTACAACGCTGTTCGTGTGATCCTCTGGCTGCGTAGTGGAAGAGATTCTGATACACAAGCTCTTTTAGGACCTCTGAGCTGCCGTGCTGTTTCTCAGGGTGAATCATGACATGGATTGATCTAAACCTGAGAGAAACCAGATGCAACCACAGCAGTTATGAATAACTGGGAGTATTAGCGGGCCCAGATTTCTGGCCATACGACTTCAATAACTGCCATAATCACCAGTACTCTTAATATGAAAGTGCTTCTCGAGGGTCGTACAAGGTTATTAAACACTGATGTGTTATTTATAGAACACGATGTGCTGGAGTTTATCAGTGTTAATGGACGTGGTTAGCGTTACTGACATGGTTTAGACAATGCAGAGCACAGTGAACATGCAGTATAGACTATAGGAATATCTTAACTAGTATTAGTTTGTTAGATAGTTACATATGTTTGTTGGGCATTGCTCACATGATCCCTGTCCTCCTTTCTTTGTTCTTTTTTTGCTGCAGCTAACGCACCTAGCCTTCAATCACAAAAGTGCCAGCTTGGCTGCTACGCTAGTGACAAGCAAAGGCAAACAGCAAAAGCTGTTAATTGGCATTACATGGTCCTAGAGTCCCCAACATCACAAATATGACTGGGAAATAACTCTTTACACTATTGCACCATAACTATCAGCCAGCCAAAAGAAAGAAGGAAGCAGATCATGTGAGCCTACTACTACAACAAAGAATTAAAGCTATTTATCCCTGAATAATGCATTTCGTAACACTGGTTTTGTCTATGCTTAGCACAAAGTAAATTCCAAGTAAATCCCATTTGGAGATGTTAAATATTTCCAACAGTATTTGAAGTGCGTTGTTCAGGTCCAGACAGGAGCCAGCAGTCGCTTTAGAGAGCTGACAGGACAAATATCAACAAGCAGGGAAAGGAAAAAATGACTCTTCCCCCAGTGACTCCCAGAGGATGTCGAGTGAGAGAGTGCGTGTGTGTGTGCGCGTGTGTGTAGATGTTTTTGTGGGCATGCTGGTTTGTGCGAGCATCTGTATATGCATGCATGCAGCCGTGTGTGTGTGTGTGTGTGTGTGTGTGTGTGTGTGTGTGTGTGCATGCTGTTTATTAATGTGCACACATGTCTGCCAAACATCTGGCCTCACCTCAGTGTTTGAACATTTACACAGTACAAGCAGGTCAAAACAACAACTGCCAAATAAGTCATTAGGAGTGAGTTTATGAAAGTAACGGCATATGTTCTTGAGAGCTAATCATTATTTATCTTCCGGCGTTTCCTTCCTCCGTCTTTCCCCAAAATCACTTATGGATGACCCCATTTGTATCCACTCACCAAACAGATTTCGCTGCCTCGCTCGTCGCAGTCGCCTGATATTCACATTGTAATAGAAGGCGATCTGACGTTTTTGTCCGAATCCGCTCTGTCCCTCTTTTCAGACAGATGATGTTCTGCAGCAGCGTGGACCCGAAGTGTATGAAAGACATTTCATCTTGCTGCTGTCATGGCACAGATCCCACTCATTCCCTCATCTCTTTCTAATTATGCAGTCCTACGTATTTTAAATTGCTCCATAAAATGTGTTTCATGTAAAAAGTAAGGGCGCAGAACCCAATTAGTGCTGGAGCAATGAGAAAGCATGCTGTTCCTGCTCAATAGAGTCAATTATAACTGGACGTGGAGGTGTGTGTGTGTGTGTGTGTGTGTACATGTGTGTGAAAGTGAAATGAGCCACGTGGGACTCATCTCCACCTGAACTGACAGAATCACGCAGCCAGTGCCTGGGCCATATTTTCATGGGGCATTAAGAACTTGTATTTAATTGCAGGCAGATTCAGTAAATTGATTTGGATTTAAACTGACCTGCAACTGTGACATTCAGTGCAAGAGATGAGCATAAAAGAGCCTTTTAAACCTGTGTTCTGTTTTGCTTTTGAAAATGTTCAGCTGTAATTCATTTTGCTTTTGTTATACCTTCCTTTTGTACTGGACAACCCTGGCCTTGGATCGAACAATCAAGCAGACACAGACTTTTTCAGGATAAGGCGACTAAAATACTTGTTTTAGGGTGAGTTCAGTTATTTATTTTATATCTCTGTCTTTTTTTTTTTTTTTTGCATAATTTCAGCCATTGTTCCCATCAATAAAAACACATGATACTCACCAAGTCAATTGGTAAGCTAATTGGTATATGCCAATCTTTGACTTACCATACTTACTGTAGCTGTGTGCACATAGTTTTCCTGTGCTATGAGGAATTACTACCAACATCTCAGGTGCACACCCTTTTGCTTTTACCTCCAAAACTGTTGGTGTTCGTTTTAATGGTGTCGGCGTATTACCTATTTCCAAATCTTACTTTGGTGTGTACGAAGTTATTGGTATCTCGATCATTTACAACATCCAGCAGACGCGGAATGACATTAGCTTTCATCATACTTTTAGTTTAGTCCTCGCCAACTCCCAAGCTTTAAATATTTCACAATCTAATCACAAACTTTTTCTCCCTTTTTAGCTGAAAGACAATTCTTTGCTGTTAGCAGTCAACAGTTAACCTAACATTGACCTGTTGAGCAATAGACAAAAAAGTTAGCTGAAAGATGCTAAAGCCCTCCAAATAGCTTGTACTATATTTCATGTTACACATGTTAATTTTATATACTGTTAATGTAAAAATATTGGTAACCCTTTAATGTAACTGAAAGGTTGTGGTCATACTGTATTAAAAATATCAACACTGAATTGAGGCAGAATACTCACAATATATGACAATACATATGACTGTAGCTAACCCATCCCGCGGTGTACTTAGCATGGCATTGATCCATCCGAAAGCTTAATCCGAACATAACTCTTAAGTTGCCAGGTGTGGATATTATAAGGAAACATATCAGCCAAAGCAATTTAACTGTAATTGAACCTAATTTTTGACTGATAACTGTTTCACTGAAATACTGAAATGCAGTTTCATTCTGTCCTCCAAAAATGATTTTTCTCTCCAGCAGTAGATATACTATAGCAACGACTGATTTCATCATGCTTCTTGGTCTGACACAGTAGCACACACACACACACACGCACACCCACGCACGAACATGCACCCTCACTGGCAGCTAGATAAGTTGTCGTTAGCCATTCCCAGGCTGTGTGTTGTCAAGGACTGCTTTGGCTATTGATTTCCACTCTTCAATAACTAATGCGTCTCCTAACCTTGGCTACATATTAAGAGGAGTTTGGCCCATTTAGAGTGGAGAAGGGGAATGAAGCATCAACAACTGATTTGGCACAAACTGCCTCACAGAAGCGATTAAAGCTCCAGATTTCAATGAGCCATTTAGCCCCTTTCTTAGCTTTCGGGTAGAGTGCTCAGTGTAAGATGAATTGTTCTTTTTTTTTTTCAGCCAGAGTGCTAGAGATGACTACGACTTTCCTCTGTCTTGCTCTGCAGCAGTGGAGAATACTTTAGCTCTAAGTCTGTGTGCTAAAGATGATCACCTTACCAGTGGGGAAATTTCGATCACAGTATCAACATACACATTTTTCACTCTCTGGCAGAGTTTCATTATCATACTCTCCTCTACTTTTAGATGCACAGATTTAAATTCCAATTTACTTTGAATTTCTACTATCTGAAATTACCTGACATCGTACCTACTCATAAAAGCATATTTATGAATCCCAGCTCTTATGATATTAAATAAAAAAAATAAAGAAAATTAATGCCCCCAGCTTCTTAACTCACCCTGAGTGAGAGTCCCTTTGCTGTTTATGTGTGTGAGACAGGAGCGGGTCAGTCATGTTAATCATGTCCTTTCATTTTTTTTTTTTTCGATCTTCATTTCGCACCTCACTTCCCTCTGCCACTCCATTCGCAGGCCTACGGCACTATTGATTTACACCCCTCACCTAATCACTTAGGTAACATTTCCCTGGCGGCTGCTTTTTCCTCCCATGATTCATAGCCAAGCGGTGAAATCTCCCCGTTGCCACTAATTAAGCGTAAGGTCAGCCTTTAATCATCACCTGCTTGTGCAGCATGAGCGACTGCCCTTGCTGATCCAGTGCCTTGCTGAAAAGCTCCAAAGCGTATTTGTGCTCGAGCTGCGATGAATGATTATTAAGTTCTGTCATTCCTGTGGCTTGAAAGACGTTCGCTTTGTTATTGCAGGGAATGTGAGAAAAAATAAATTAAAAAGAATTCTGAGCAGAGTCTTCCTCAGATATTTTCACGGCTTGATAATTGAAGTTGATGCGAGCAGATGCTTGACTGAATCATCTTTCTCTTTGTTACACTTTACAATCCCACAAGTGCACACGCACACACACACACACACACACACACACACACACACATACCCATATTATACTGGCTACTTCGGACCAACTCATTCCAACTGACGTTTATGTGCTATAAGTGCCACTTTGGTCCTATGTGTGATGATTTAACCACTTTCGACACTGGCCAAGAACCCCTCTCCCCCTACACTCCGTCCCACACCCACATACACACGTATATTGGCCAATCCACACATGGAGCTCTGTAATGAGTGACTGTAGGCAGGAGTTTAACCTTTAGCTGCAGTGTGTGAAGAGAGAATGAAAGAGTGGCCTTTTTGGAGTTATTTTCTGTCCTCGTAGTGGAAGTTCTTTCTTTGCTTTTCCCATCTCCACGGGGAGGTCAAAGGTCAGGGGTGGCTGCGGAGGCCATTATTGTTGTTGGCATTACTGTCACTCTCTGGATTTCCAATAAAAGCAGTGTCTTCCTACTTAACGTAAAGCTTATGTGAGGCCACCCCTGCTCCAGCATGTCATTACCTCGAAAATAGAGCTCATTTCACCCATGCGAGCAATCAATATCCCACACAACAGTACGTGGATGACACCTATACAAACAGCTTGCTTCGTCATTAAGAATCTAAGCAGTGTGATATTTCCTTTCAGATGAATTCATGTGCCATTTGGGATGTTATACTCTGTCATTTGTCATACAGTGCATTTGCAATTGCTGTTATTTACATCTTAGCATGCCTGGGAGTCTGTCCTTGACAAATGGAAGGTAAAATGGGAAAGCTAGGCACTTGGAGGATGCATCATTTTTCATTATTCTCAAGCTTTGCATTTCAAGTTGAAAAAGTGCTGCTGAATGCAGCTGTTTGAACCGAAACTAAAATGTTTTGCTTAAACTAGGTCTCCTTCAAAGTCTAATGAGTTCATGGACTTGGGTCATAAATCTTAGCTCACTTCACGCTGCACCCTCAGGAGGTCAAACATAGTGCTTAGGAAGATTGCATGAAGGGATCATTTACTGGCCACTGGCCATCACAGTCAATTCCTGATGTGCCAGAACAAAGGGAAAAAAATGTCCACCAGTGTCTAGGGTGATGTATGCCTGTGCAGAGGGTAATTGCAACAGGCTCAAGCAGTGCATGGAGGCATCATCCAGCCGATGAAAGTAGCAGACAGGCAGGGGAACAGGCGTGGAAGTGGTCCATCCGCTGGAGAGAGGACTCATGATGGATGGGGTGCAGGAATGCCACACTCTCTTCAAGAGATTGAAAGCAATTCTCCCAGTCTCAAAGTGGCAGAAACAAATGGCTGTGATAGAGGTTGGGTCGGCTTGTTATGAACTCCCAGACACTGATGCCTTTCAGGTCGTGTAGACTCTCTGGGGGGTTTGGGAGCAGTGGCTGACTGGGTGGATGGCTGGTTGACAACCACCCTGAGTGCTGGTCGGGCTTACAGCTCCCCTGTCAAGACACATCCAACCCTCCCAGCAAAGAAGAATCCAAGACTGGGCCAATATTAAGTACAATGGATGTCTTCATAATCAAGACCATTTCCTGGCAATGGCTGTGAAGAAATGTTTTCTTCTAAAATCCATATTAAAACAGTGTTCACATATTTGGTCTCAGGAATTTGAGCCAGTTTTAGGCACAGGAGGAAGTTGTGTTTCAAAACTAGAAACAGGACAAGCGAAGCTCAGTCTCTGAAGGCATCAGATGACCGCAGTTCATTGGAAATGAAGTGAGAAGGATTTTGTGGCCACTGTGGTGGCACCCATTGGTGGCTGCTGGTTAGAATATGAGATATGTCTCAAGCTCAGCATTGTCACTGTAGAAAGAAAAGTCGCAAAAGCTAAAATGACTCTTTAAAGAAAAAATGTAATCAAACATCAGCTGAGATTCTTCGTTGTTTGGACTCATGAGAGATAACATTTTTCCATTTGAGGTCATGATCCCAAAGCTTTCAGTTCTGGTTCATTTAGCGACACCTGTGGCTGCTTATGGAGGATAATTTTGGTCAGAATAATTCCACATAAAAAATTAAATGAAAATAAAAATGGAAATTGAAAAATACTAATTTAAAATGAAAAAATGATCATTTGAAAACATAACGTGAATAATAATAATAATAAAAAAAAAATACAATGTTAAAGCACATGCAAATGCTCAAACTGAATGCTTAAATTGTACAGATGAAACTGAAAATGACAATGGAAATAAGAAAAGGGAAACCTCAAACACGAAACTCAAACTCAAAAAGCCAAGTAAAAAAATTAAAAGCTCGAATAGAAAGGAAAAAATCATTTACATTATTTTGAATTGTAAATTGTCATCTTTTCCAATTTCTTTTAGGTATTAGGCATTTGACATTTGGCTTTGCAAGATGCATGTAAAGAGGCGTGGCCCAAAGGCTGGAGTAAGGGTCTGAAACAAATGCGGATGCACTTTATGGACAGCAGGGGGAGCTGAGTGCTATGTAGCGTAGTGAGCAGCATGAGTCCAAACGTGTGCTCACCTACACACATTGACTGCTAACAAAGCCAGAAGTAGTTTCATGGCTGGGATATGCTGAGGCATGAGTGAGCGGTTAGTGGCGCTGACCATTGCCTTGAGTGGGTTGAGTTGAGTCCTGGTGAGCGAAGCCTCTGCAGTAATTACTGAAGAATACTTATTTAAACAGTTCATCATGCAATAATTAGAAGCGTAATGAAAAAACAGGATTATTTCACTCATTTTCACATTTATTCAAACACAAATGCAAATACTTTTGCTGCCTCAACAGATTCACTGTTCGAATTTTCCAAAGACAGCAGAACAAATGGCGAAGTCTACAGAATCATAATCTAATTATTGTAATAGTAGTTAATACAATGATGTGGTTGTCAAATGAGCTGCCATATCTGTCTCATGTCAGCAGCAGATCTGCCAAAGTAGAAGCAAATAATCTAAAGCAAAGAACAAATGCTACTGCACAGTCGTTTTAAGTCTGTTCATCTGTATTGGTTAAGATAAGATTGCAATTTATTGATCCCTGAGGGGAAATTCAGGTACCACAGCGGCAATTACAGGGAGTGCATAAATGTAAAGTATGACAGAGCAAGATATAACATGTGAAATACAAGAAGCAAAATGAAACAAGGTAGTTATATTATTATACTTTTTTTTGAAAAAAATCTAAAAACCTGTACAAGATAAAATAAAATAGAGGACTTTGATGAACTGTCAGTGAGTCTGAGTGAGAGAAATAGTGCCGAGTTTCACGGTGTCCATTGATCCAGTGGTTACAGAATCGGTTGTGTAAAATCCAGCTTGTTCTGTGACCCAGTGAATACTTCTGGAAACACTGCAGCAGACTGCTGATCCAAAGCTGTGACAGCAGGTGGTCCTTCACTGTGATGTTCAGGTGAAACATCTCTGTCTGCAGGGAGGGAGCTGACACACACACACACACAAGCTTTTCTCTGTCACAGGGAGGGTTATGTGTCATTTTAAGATACTAAAATATGGCATAGTGCAAACGGTTGAACAGTCCGCTCTGTGGTTCCTACTGTTTGACTTCAGGTGAGTAGCAACATGGCCCTGCTGAGGTAGACAACTTCATCAATGCTCATGAAACAAAGTGTAAGTGAGCTAACCATGAGCAGTCACCTAAACCCTGCTGGGATTAACGTTACTCTGTTGCGTAACACAGAACTATCTGACACATTTTAATGTATGTGCTGTAATGTCAGATAACTTTAATCCACTGTGGGATAAATCAACGTAATGTTATTCATGCCTGTCGGCACTCACAGCTCCCCCTGCTGTCCATAAGGTGCAGCCGTGTCCCGGCTGTTTGAAACCCTCCCTCCAGCCTCTGGGCCACGCCTCTATATTTACATAGAGCCAAATGTCAAACGCTTAATGGAAAATCGAGAAGGTGAAGTTTAAAATGCCAAATGCCAAATAGGAAAGCACAAATGCAAATGCAAAGAAGAAAAAGTTTTATTTTATTTCAACATTTCATTTCCATTTCGAACTACTTTGATTTAAGCTTTTCCACTTCCCATTTTAGTTTCATATTTGATGTTTCCCTCTTCTTATTTCCACTTTCAATTTCACCTTGGCAATTTAATCATTCAGTTTGAGCATGTCCATTTAAGCTTTTGCATTTTAAATTCCACATTTTTGCATTGTCAGATCATTGAAAATGATGAAAACATTATTCCTATTTGTGTAGTAAAATAATAATCTTTTAAATTTAATTTAATTTTCTATGTGGACTTTTAATTTTATTTTGGCAAAAAATGTCCTCCATAGTCACTGGTGGTGACGCCAAGAATGTCTCAATGATATGGGTCCTGGAGTTTTGTACAGAATGACGTTATCTCTCACTTTGAGCAGTCACTCTGTCAGAAATACGAGGAAGACGAGCAGCTGTGGAAGTTGTACTCATTAGAAATAGCTGTAGCTATACTTGCATCAACACGAGCAGGTTTCCTCTTCAAAATGCCGGCGACCAGATTTCCTACTTTCCTTTTCTTTTTCTGGATTAAGTCATTTTGTGAAATATGTGAAAAGCAGAAGACATCTTGTTCTCCAGATTTCATCCAATGTGTGCATACGTTGTTTCCAGTCATTCCTTTGTGCATCTTATCCAGCGAGGTAATGAATGTTAATACATTTAATGGATATAGCAGGATAAATGGCAGGCACACAGAGTACGAACCATCGGGTTTCATGATAAAACTCATACTGAGGATTTGAAAACTTTGAAACTTTAGTATACCTCCATAACATTATGGCTAAAGTAACCTTGAAGTTTTGAAAATAGAGTATTATAGAGCTAACTCTCAAAAACTCAGTTTCATGAGGACTGTTTGGGTGTGATTTGATCAGATTTGATTAACAGTGGCCTGGCAATATGCACAGACTTCACATTTCTGAGCTCCACCCATTTCAAAGCAGTGAGAAGAGCACAGTCAAAACACAGACGTCTCTCGTGTGAAATAAGCAAATCGTTCAGATTTTGAGAGAAAAATGTCAGCGTGGAAACCTGTTGGAGAAAATAGCTTTTCAGGGCCTTTAAAAACTATATTAATAAACGTTGATAGAATTGGAAATCTCAATCTGCTTTTAGTGGAATTTCCCTTCCCAAATGATGCAGGTTTTTAACCCCACAGGACAAACCAATTCATTATCCCAAAAAATGAAAAATCTGAAACGCGCCGCAACCGTTTCCAGGTGATCATCTCTCCAGCATTTCCATATTAGAATCCTATTCTATCGGATTGATTTCCCTGGGAGACTTGTCAGTTCTCATTCATTTTTCAATTTGCAACTGCATCAGCGCGGGCCCACAGCCTTTGTTGAATCATAAAAAGGCTGTTTTCTCGGCCACTGCCCTGCATGCCAACTGCAAACCTATGATCTGGCTGCCAAATCAACCATGTGATATATTGATATGATGCAGAATTGTGACAACTTAGCAATGGATAGCAGGCTGTCCAAAAGGAGGAGGGGGGGTCCTCAATTGTTGTTTCTGACATAGTTGGTTGATTTCATCCCTCTGTGAATGTGGATGCTGTTTAAAAGTCTGTCCCCATTTCTTCCTCCTCTTTCTTGCTCGCAAAGACAGACAGGCTCAGGACAGCCTTTGTCTTGATGTATTAATTACGTGGCTCTTCTCCCTCAACCAACATGAAGCAAAGGGGGAAAGATGGGCTTTTTGGAGCACGGGGAGCAGTTCCGTCCTCCTCCTCTCATCACAGCAGCAGAAGGTGCAGCAGATTAGGTGTCAGATGATATTTAATGTGAAGAGGGCCTGTCTCTTTCCCTGACATCCTCTCCTGGGTACACTGCTGCACAGCACCGATACTCCACAGCTCTCAATCCAGGTCTCATCAAATGGCACTCAAGTCAGAGGCGGAGAGAGAAAGAGAACATATGGCAAGGAGGAAGAACAAAGATAGTGAGGAATGGGGGAAAGAGTCTGAAGAGGGGAGGAGATGTGAGATGGAGAAGAGAAGTCATTAACAGAAAGTGAAAGAGAGAAAAAGTACAAGTGGGAACAGGAGATGTGAAAGGGATGCATGCAGGGATGGCAGGGAAAGGGCAAGAGATGGAAGCATGAAAAGAAAAGATGGAGGGACGGAAAGGAAGAGTCCCAGTGTTTCTGTAAAAAAAACCCCAAAAACGTAAGCTCAGGCTTCCTGCTGAAGCCTACAGTCGCTGAATGGTTGTGACAGTGTGGAGGATAAGAGAATGAGAAGAGGATGGCCATGGAAGAGCTGTGAAATACCCTGGGATGAAAATACCTCACCCTTAGAGAGAAAATGGGAGGAAAAAAAAGCAGTTGGTCTCCTCAGATGTGCTCCCTGGATGGGAATGGCAGAGGACTGGAGCTGCAAGAGAGCGTGACAGGATGCAGGCCCGCAGGTCGTGGAATCAATTTAAATGGTATCACGCCGCTCCTCCTTTTTCTACTTCTCCTCCCACTCCACCTCCTTTTTCATCTTCCACTCTTTCAGCCTTGCAGTCTTTCTCTTCCTTTCCCTCTCTCCTGCACTGCAGGAGAGGGAGAGAATACTTCATGATGGCAAGGAGTACAGCTCTGCTTTGAACGGTTACTTCACTGCTCTTTACACATCTCAGTACTATTTTACTGCATCAATTATATTTTAAGGAGACATCAGGGGCAGCAATGCACATCGGTAAAGTAGGCTGTTGGTGCTTCTCATTTTCGGATTTTCTGCCCTTTTCGTGCTACGCAGTTGAATATTTTGAGGTAAACAGTGATATTCCAAGCAGTTGTGCACATCGATGCCAAACTGAGGTTTCATTTAAAGCGGTGGGTTGGATCGGATCTTTGTAACAGCTGGTATTTACAGTTTAGTTGGTGTTGACAGTGAAAAAGAAAATATCAGTACATCACTGCAATGACTTGATAGTTTCATCATCAAGTCCAATGAACTGTGATTTGTGCAGTTACATCTCCCTTAAAGCGCCAGCACACTGGTGTTGTAACTGTAAGGTACCCACAGGGCTGCTGTCAGAGGTGGAAGAAGTACTCAGATCTAAATCTCAGATCTCAAATAAAAGTAGCAATACCACAGCGAAAGGATGTCAGTGGATTATGATAATGTTGAAGCTGGTAAAGGTGGTTTAACTACCTCAAGTAGTTAATCTGATGGGTAGCTTGTGAATTTCCCCTCAGGAATCAATAAAGTTTTATTTTAATTTTTATGGATTATCACTAACATTAACATGCGATATTATGACATTATATTATAATGTTTTTGTTTTGTTTTGTTTTTTTTCACCTTTTCTTTATAATTATACTACATCTGCAAAGTAACTAACGAGTAAAGTTGTTAAATAAATGCAGCGGAGTAAAAAGTGCAATATTTGCCTCTTAATTATAATGGAATAGAAGAAGAAAGTAGCAGAAAATAGAAATACTTAAAGCAGAAATACCTCAGAATTATAATATCAAGTAAGAAGAATAACTAATCCCTTATTGATAATCATGGTTTTGACTCAAACTGTGGATTGCGGTCCTGATGACCTCTAACAGTATGACTGTTTTGGTCTAATAGCATCATGGCTCCAGAGGCGCTAATTGGTCATTGCGTTGCTCCGTCTAGACTGAAATATAATACAACTACATAATGCTGTGTAATAATACAACTACTGATCATTTTGGCATACAATTTTTAACAGACATTTTTGGCTCCCAGATGACGTATCCCTGGAAATGCCAACTATACGCTAAGTGTTAGCATGTCAGCATGTCAAACTTTAGAGAAACTACTTTTTTGACTATTCATGTGCTAACTTTAGCTTGTTAGCATGCTGCTAATTTTAAACATTACATACTCAACTGGCCAGTACGTAAGCAAGTGAAAACATGCTAACGTCCCTAAAATGATACTAACATCTAAATATTAGTATCTTTTTTTATCATTTAAGTGTCATATGATGTTGATATGCTAAATACAGCAGATTTGCATACCGGACTGGTGACTGGACTGTATATTATTCAGTCCATCCTAATATCTTTTAGCTGTAAGAGTTCAGAAACAAGAATTAAGACATTTGAATTACACCGACACTACACATTTTTTATTAACAATGAATTCTACAATTGCGAATCCAGCCAAATAAAAATCTGAAGGCTGCGTGTTGCAGTACAAGAGATTAGACATTTGTCAGAGTCCTGCCACACGTGCCACACTCACCCATTCTACAGTTATTGCACAGTCAGGGGAATAACACCTTTGGCGTTACAAGTGATCTGGCAGATGGTCAACTCTGATTGAATTCTCCCCTCATCTCTTGCCTGCCTCTACAAGCTTCATTGCATGTCTCACATCTTGGCCAATACTGTCCTTCGTGTCCCACGTGGGTAGAAAAGCAAAGACTAGCTGATCTACACACAAGTCAATGCCCAGCAGCTCCCTGCGGTTTTGGGCACTGTCCTGAATCGAAGAAATAAAATCTTTGGACTTGATTCACCTTTATTCCCCCTGACAAATGGCCTCAGACAGCTCTCACTCTTTGTCTGGCACAGCTCAGCACTGAAGTGAAACACAAGAGAAAGGTATATCCTTGTGTTCACTTTGTGAAACGCTAAGGATTTGTTTTTGCCCAAAGCCTCTTTCTCTGTGTGTCTCTCTTTGTCGGCCATGTTGAATTCCTTGTGTTTTTTTGTGCATCAGTATGTGGCCATTTCTCCATACTTATATAGGTACTTGTGTGCGTTTGCGAGTGCATGTTGATGTGTCTGTGTGCTCACGCTGGCATCAAGAGCCAGTCTGCCAGCGGGGCGTAGCCCTGTCTGTCCATCTGTCAAGCCTGGAGAGGTCCCACTCTGCGACTCCTGTGGCTGTCAGGGCACTTTGCCCTCCACAGTGTGTTGCTCTCCTCCCATGTCTCCCTCCTCTCTCTTCTTCCTCCCCCTCCCCCCTCCTTCCACCTTCTCCTCCTCCTCCTCCTCACAGCTGCCTCCTCAGCTGTGTCCACTGGCCACCGGCCCACTCCTTGGAGCATGTCCTGTTTATCTCACACAGTCCGGGCAGCAATCACACCCGCACGTTAACACTCAAGATGCACATGAATACTGTATGCGTGCCGATACACTTGAAATGAAGTCACAGGGACACACACACACACACACACACACGCTGTCCCATGTATGTCTAACAGATGTGGTTTTCTGTTTTTGAATATCTTCTATTTATGTCTGTGTGAGGTCATTCAGCAAACAAACAATAATACCTCACTGATTGCAGGTTTATTCCACTTGAAAGCAAGTAGCTTTTCCTGAAAATCTGCTTTTGAACAAGACGGTCCTCTTGTTTGATATAATTGATGGTCCTGCACTATGGGCGCTGGAATACAAAGCACAGGATTCTTTTTTGGCGCTCAAGGTGACCCAGAAAGAGAAACATTTTGTTAACCTTAATCAGTCTCGACCCAGACGCTGCATCTTACAATCTTAATAAGTGTTGGTCACATATTTCCTTATTGACCTCTAGCTGTCTCTGACCTCAACTAGTTGTAATTTTTCCCAGGTGTTGCCTCCACAGTCAGCGATGGAAAGAAACCAAGGACATTCACTCACGAACTGTACCGTAGAACTGAGGAAAATATTGCAGTTTCAACTCCACTATTCTTGCATTGTTGTGTGGCTACCTGAACTTGGTGCCCTGTGCAGGTTTTGTCCCCTTGTGGTGCTGAAGAGCAGTGTTTTCATGAGTGGGTCCTTGTGTTATTTGCTTAAGGCACACGGAAAATGCTACACGTGCATGTCCACAAAAACCTAATTGTAACATATCCTCTCAGGATAGGTTAACTCAGATAACCCACAGACCTCACTGTGAACAGTTTTCATTGAAACTACTCTCTTTTTTTTATGCCAGGAATAGCCCCTATGAGGGAAGCAAACGCAACATGAGGAAACATTGAAAACTGGCACATTCATGAAAACAAATGTAACTATGCATTGCACTGGCATTATTCTTATTTAGTTTAGCAAAATAATATGTAAGACTGTGTTTAAGTGCCATTCAGTGCAGTCTAATTGCTGTGCTTTATAATGTAATGAGATGTTTCATCAGTTGGAATAACAGCATATTTAAAATATTGATTCCAACAGTTTCAATGAGGCATGTGCATGCATTTGAGCGCATATTACTGTAATTATCACTGGCAACGAAAGATTCAATAGTATGAACGCACAAGCCCAAGGATGTGAATAAGTGAGAACACCTCTGCAACGGAAGAACGGGCATTCACAATACACCAGATTAAATAAAGGTACACTGACACTGCCTTGCTCTCTCCTTCTGTATTTAGAAAAGACGTCTCCTCCGCAGCTCCAAGCAAGGACAGCTCAGCCCTCGGCCAGAAGGAGACTCGCAGCATTCATCTCCAAGGTAAACAAACACCCAGTGGAAAAAAAAAAAAAAATGGGGATAATATATGGACTAAGTTGCCTTAAGCATTCTTATCATTACAATAACACTGTTTCCCATGGTTAGAAATCTGTGGCCCAAGCTGTGTTGTTCTGCTTAAATGAAATTTATTTCTGGGTGGAGATGCAGGGAAACACAGTGAGGAGAACTACGCCAGCCAAATTTAACATGTCATAAATTACACACATATTCTTCGCTCAGCTTGCTTTGATTAGCGGCTTTGGCAAATACATCACATTTTCCACCAGTGGCAAAATGGAGGACCAGTTAGAGCATTGACATGATCTCACTCCCAGTGTGTTAGGAAAGCACTTTGTTAAGCTAGACTTCTCTTTGTGACTTATGCATGATGACAGGAAATTAGAATGTATGAAAACACATTCAAATCCACAACTTTAATCTCAGTAAATACATCAGAGTCTAAGAGCGTTCTGTGTATTTGAGATGCATTCCTTTAATTAAGAAATTTATTGACTTCTCTATGCACAGCGGCAGCCAAAACTGGGCTGGGGCTGGCGTTTTCGGGAATGATAGCACACTTTGAAATGCAACACTGGCTCGTTGAGATTCGCCAATCACACTGACTTCTTCCTGGCTCTGTTTCCCGACCGCAGCGTGATCATGAATCTGAGCCGGAAAATGCAGCTGGATTTGGCAGATGAAAAACTTTGAAATTGAGTTTGACAGTGTTGGAGTAGCAGTGAGTGATACTTAATACCGCGTAGAGGAAAGAGAGGACAGAAAACGAGGTGAGTGATGCTGCGGATCTGGACTGTTTGTGCCTCCATGCTGGGAGGCATCTCTGCCAAATACAAATAAACACAAAGCTGCATTGTGCAGACATAATACATGCGAGCGCAGTCCTGCGTGCACACACATACACTCACAAGCTCCAAGATAAATCTCTGGAAAGCAGAAAAATGTATTTCAGCAGCACAAAATTAATTTATTGTGTTATATTGTTTATTGAAAAATCTGAATGTGAGTAGAAAAGGCAACATTACAGTGAAGCGTTTGCATGATTTCATTTGCCTGTGCACCAGTCTACCAGTTGTGCAGTAGAGGTTTTCAGCGTCTGATGCCATGGGCCCCACCTTTTTTTTTTTTTTTTCAGTTCTGTAGTGTTTGCATGTTAAAAACATGCTAAATTAGCTATTGGCAGTTCCTACTTGTAATGTACCCATGGATGCACACACAGTGATCACTGGAACATTTTGATACTGGAGTAAACTGACAAACATGAAGATTGTCGGGCAAGTTCTGGAGTTATATGGAGTGGTCTTATATATATATAGATATAATGATATCTTGAGATCCTTGGAAAGTGTAATGGTGGGTTTACACTAAAAGTGAAGCAAATTTTCACTTTGTGTTACTCGCACATGTTTCACTGTGGGATCATTTGTGTGTATATGCCCCAGACAGCCAGAATACCTTGCTGTATATTACCCTTAAGCTAGTGAGCAATGGAAGGCACCATGTGGTGTGTGTGTGTGTGTGTGTGTGTGTCTGTGTGTGTGTCTGTGTGTTTGTGTGGAGTTCAGCCTCTCACTGAACTCACCAGAGACTCCTTTTCCTTGCGTTAGTTCCCTCCAGTCTCTCTTTCGTTTCCTCTTCTTTCTGTATGTTCATGAAGTACATTTCCCTCCAGTCAGCAATCAACATGGACCAAGAGACTAATGAGCTTCAGTACATTATAATGACCGACAGTGGAGGTCGGCGCAGCTGCAGACAGGTCGAGAGGCGAGGGTGAAGATAAATCCACTTTGTAATCCCGAAAGTTCAAAAAATAAACTCTGAGCTCTCCTCCTGCCGGTAACAAAGGCTCTGGATCAGAGCAGACTCTGATGTGACTCAGGGTATCTATGCCTGCATGAATTTTCACTCATGTTGAATGCTTTGAACTGGTGCGAATATGTGATTGATGGAAATTTCACATTGCATAATTTGCATTGACCGGTGCAGATAGATACAATTTTATGTGTTTGCATTGAATTTGTATTTAATTGCACTGTGCAAAAAAAATGTCAGAGACGTGACCCACAAAGAGAAATGTTTTGTTAACCTTAATCAGCCTCACCTCAGACGCTGCATCTTACAGTCTTAATATGTGTTGGTCACATATTTTCTTATTGACCTCAATTAGTTGTCATTTTTCCAAGGTGTTGCCACCACAATCAGTGACCAGTCACCAAGGACTGTTATGACTCAGACTAAGGAGTACATAATACACACTGTGACAAGGAGTCCCAGTGAATAGGCATACTGAGAGCTTTCTTTAAAGGGGTTGCAAGTCAAAAATGTTGGAGACCAGTAGATCATCTACAGCCTGAACAAAATAATAAACTTTAGATGGAGTTTTCAATCAGCGGCAGCATTTGAGAGTAATGGATAACCTGCAAAATGTCAATGAAAAAGGGCCTTGTCTCAAAATCCATCCATTTGTATGTGAGCTCACATATAGAAAATAACCACTCACTGATAAAACTCATTACACAAACTTAAATCAGCCACTGCTCATAAGCTCACGGCATGCCCAGAGAGGATGTGTTCATATCAAACACTAACAGACACCCATGTACTTAAGAAAAAAAGAAAAAAGAAAAAGAACAAAACAAAATTAATTAAACACCAAGCAGAGTGGAAAGATGTCACGTTCTACCTTTTAGCTCCAAGTGAAGACATTTTTTGTCACTCCCCTGCTAATTTTCATCTCCAAAACCACACTCCAGAAACATCTACACACACGCACACGCACACACACACACACACACACACGCACACACACACACACACAAACAGACGCGTCATTCTGTAATTTCTGCTCCTTTGTATTTCTATCCACTTGAGTGTTACTAATAGAAAGAAAATGAGCAGCAAGTCGAAGTGCTTTGAGGTTTGCCAGCAACAATTGAGATGATTGATAGTTGGGTTTCTAAATAGCAGGATATTGCATCTAGAGTGTAGAATAACAATGTGAAACGGCATCGGCAGAAAACGCAATCGGTTTTCTGCCCCGCTCCAGTGCTGTGAATGCTGCATGGCCACATGCACAAATGCATATGCCAGTCCAGTCATCTCCACATACATGCAAGTGCTGACAAAAACACACATAAGCACTAGCAAATAAACTGGAAAGAGCGGGAGAAGCCACAAAGTGCATAGATAACTAAATCGGTAAATAATAGAATACGTTTGTTCCTGGTGAAATGGGCTCTTTGGAGGATAAGACTCACAGTGGTTGCCATCTGAGGGATGAGGAAAAAGGGAGAGCGGCAGAAAGAAAGCCAGTGGAGAGAGAATAAGCACAGCTCATCAGCTGGTTTGCGATAGTAGCTTGGAGGGGAGAGATAAAGCCATTTTGGCACAGTCAAATCATGCATCCATCACAATGCTTATCGGTCACTTGGGAAAGGTGCCTATAATAAATCGCCAACTGCAGCGTCAATAGCTCAAAGCCAGACAATGGGAGGCAGTGGAGCAGCGCTCTCTGCTTGTTTGAACAGTGTGACTTATTTGGAGGGCAATCAAACAGAATGGAGATATTTATAATGTGAGCTCACTTCATATCTAGCCAGAGGGAGATACGAAGGAGAAGTGATGTCTTCCAGATTTTTAAGGAGAGCGTAGGGGGAAAAGGTGAGGAAGATTGCCGTTGCTGTAAGACAACTGACAACCTCTTCATCTTGTTTTTGTCATCCCACCG
This sequence comes from Chaetodon auriga, assembly GCF_051107435.1. Taxonomy (NCBI): domain Eukaryota; kingdom Metazoa; phylum Chordata; class Actinopteri; order Chaetodontiformes; family Chaetodontidae; genus Chaetodon; species Chaetodon auriga. The sequence goes on along the minus strand of NC_135091.1, from coordinate 17,152,800 downwards.
AGGCCATGTGCTGGTCAAAGGTTCAGCTACCTCTGAAACTGTCCGCACACAGTAAGAAAAGGGAACTTGTTGCTGTCGGGCAGAGCTGTTAACGTCAAGTTTGAGCTCAGTCCATGTTAAGCTTAGCTTAAAGGGTCAGTTCATCCTATTTATTTTCCTCTTGTGTCTGGCTATGCAAATAGTTTGAATTTTATTCATCAAGGTTTTGAAATATCTGCCTCTGGGGCTTCTGACTCAACAACAGAGGCGAATGTTTGAATTGTGGTGCTGAGAACATTGAAAAGCATGTAACAGACTGAACATCAGCCTGTCTATCCAGAGACAACGAGCACCATGAAAGAACATTTTTGTGCTCTTTCACAAAAACAAATTCCAAGTCGGATTCACCGAAATCTGTTCAGGTGTGTGTTCACTGATCATTAGATTTGATCAGTAGAATAGATGTTGTTCATAAATTGCCATATGAGACTACCTGTTCCATTTGTGGGCAAGTTTCAATGTGAAAAACTTTTAGCTCAATTGCAAGTGCCACGTAAGCGCCCTGATGGCTCACCTGGTAGAGCGGCTACCATGTCTTAATGCTGAGTCCGTGCCTCAGCAGCATGGCCTTGATTCGTCCCCTTTTCCTTCTCCCCTGCTGTTTCTGTCTCTCTGCCACTGACACTATCTAAATAAGTAAAGAAAAAATATAAAAAGAAAGAAGATCTGTGTCTTTGTATGAGGCCCAATGTCCTGATTAGTTGGCATCATCCAGAGACCTTTGGTTAACTAATGAAAACCATACACAGCAAGATTTTGAGTGGAGTTTTTTTTAAATGATCATTTCAGCGTTTACCACATGGGCCTTCCCTTCCGAAATCATTAATATCAGTCATATTACTATTTTTAATTAAAGCTGACATGGCCTGTTTTCAACCTGGCTGATTGTCTGGCTACTTGTTTTTGCCTAAAACTGACCCCAAAGCTTTTCTGTTGCAACACTAATGGATGAATTCGACTCAGCTCTGATTAAATCGCAGTCTTTATCAAATGCTAATGCTGCATTTATTTCAAATAATATGAATGGGGGTCACACTGGTGCAATAGCTAAAGTACCACCACAGAGATGAAAATAGTGCATCGTTTGCTGTTCTCTTGGCCAGTGGATTTTGCTGCACACATTACAGCCCATCACACCGAGTGCTTATTATTTTAGTACACATGCTGCCCTTCTATTTTCATATTGACAGTGGGAGCAAATCTGCTCTGTGGGGATTGAAACATTGGCCTTGGAGAGCCGCGCAGGCTACCAAGACAGACGGTAATCCTCCGGCAAACCCCAGCTCATCCCAGCCCATCATTACATCTCTGTGACCTAGAGCACTGCTTCCGAAACCCCCCCTTCCTCCCTCCCGCCTGCTTCCTTCGCTCTCTTGGAGAGAAAGATGATGCTTCCCTCAACCTTATTACCATTTCAAAGATTTCCCACAAAATCAGTCCACATGGCTCCACATTAGACCGGTGGCAGGGGGCACAGCGCTCTCCGATTCCAAATGTCTCTGAAAGTTAAGACACTGGGAGGCGAAGCAATATTTTGCTGCTATCCAGCCAAACACAGGGGTAAGTATTCCTGACCCGACTTCAAAGTTGCAGTGGGGAGTGAGGCAAGGCTTAACCGTCACGCCCTGACTACACTGCAATCTAGGCCAATAAAGAGACTCATACACAGATTCTCTGAAAGGAAGGGCTTTAATGATTTGCTCTTTCCATGATTCAATACTTCTATAGTGTCCTCTGCTGTATAACCGAGAAGTAATTTTCTTGGCTATGAATGCACACCTAATGTAAGTTCATTTAATTTGCTGGCACTCACTCAAATTTTGATTTAAGCTGTTATCCAATTTAACATAAGCGCTTACATTGTGTCTCGGGTGAATTTTGAGCAGGGAGAAATAAGGGTTACCCCTACAGAACTACACATTAGTCACATGGAAGCCACATTTCCAATGCAGGAACTTTCCCCAGGGACGAGGAACCATTGGAGGAACCTTTTTCACTGTAGTGACCAGGGTCTCAATTAAGGACATCGCTTCACCCCCAAAAAAGTCCCGTTCAGGGGGGAGCACTTTCCAAACGTACAGGAATCCTTGGGGGTGGCGCTTGCAGTGCTGAACATTTCTGATTGTTTGAGTAGTTGCAGCATTTGTGCCTTTAGTGAACACTGGCCTATTCGCAGTTGTCACAAACAGCCCTGCAGTGAATGACCGGTTTTCAGAGCCGAGCTGAATGTGATTATAGCGCTGAACAATGACTCACAGTCTCCTGTGAAACTACAAAGACATCCATGAAGGTGAACTTCTGAGGATTTCTTTAAAAAAAAAAACAGTTCACCTCGCTACTTCAAAAACACTCATCTTGACACACTGTGGTGATGTGATTTCATATTAAGGAAATATTACAAAAGCATGTCCATTTATTTTTCAATTCCAAAGGCATGAAACATTGGTGAGAGAATAACTAATGCTGACGCTTCTTTGCTGTGTGCAAGGGCATTCATTCCATCTGGGGTATGATTGAAAAGCCCCAGTGCCCCGGGTTCAAAGCACTATTACATGGCACTGTGTCTGGGTTTTTCATCTCAGATGGGTATCTGGGGGCCGACATGGAGACAGATAGGATATCAGAGCCAAGGATGATACAAGGATCGCCTCTGAAAATCAATCGGCAGGCAGTCCTACATTGGTCTCGCCTATTTATTTCTGCATCACTCTGTGCGAGGCCCTTCATCAGTGCAGGCTTCTGCACAAAGTCCAAAACATAAAGCCAGATCTGGCCCCACTGAGCCAGACAGACAGAGAGAGACAGAGAGAGAGAGGTATGTGACAGCCTATTTTTTTTTTTAGTTCCTTGTTCTCAATACATCAAGCCATGATCTGCACACAGAAGAAAATAGATAGATATGCATATTAAGTATACAGTACCTATCTATATTTATCAGGAAGGGCTGTGTCAATTCTTATGCAGAGATCTTTCCTGTATTCTGTATATTTATGATTTCAGTTTGGAAACGACCTTTTCTGAATTGTACACTTTGCTAGAAAAGTATATTTTGCTAGTGTGGTTTCAAATGCAAGGAATATGATGTTCTTGTATGTCAGTGTTCTCACTGAACCACAGAACACAGCTGAACACATGGACTCCATAAGCCTTACAAGGGACTGTGTTGGTGGGTTACAACCTTGAGGTAGGGACCCCTCATGGGTCACAGGACAGATCTGACAGGTCAGTTAATTTACACAGCAGGAAATGAGGAAAACATCACATTTTGTTCCCCACAAATTATTATTTTTTGGACTTTTCTCAAATTTATTCTTTCTTCTTAATGCCACTAAAATGTAAACAATCTGAAATGGGAAGTTTGTTGAACTTTCTTTATTTTTACATTGTTAATCATGCCGACTTTAAGCAAATTTCATAATCAGCCCAATTTAATCAACACGTATTTTTTTCCTTTTACTCAACAATGTATTTATCTATTTATCTTTGTCCATTTATTACATTCCGAAAGATCTCAGATCTTGGAATGGAATTGTAAAATAATGAACCGATTGTTGAAGTGAGACTATGTAACATTTGAAAGAAGAAACAGACATTCAGTGCACTGAGGGGTTTTGCTGCTTCAGATATGTAGTGTGTGGTTGTGTATGTTAGTTAATGTTAGCAAAGTTAAGATTTTCTGTCTAACTGACAATGCTGAATTCATGACTGCTCTCTAGTTGTGCTCCTGCTGCATTTCAGTCACAGATACCCATTTCAGTGGTTTTTATCACAACAGTAAAACAGCAAGTAAACACACCATGTCTGAGATGTGTCTGAAATGAGTCCCCATTTACTATAGAGAGCACTTTATCTTCTGACATTTTATTTGAGTTCCCGTATTCTGTGCAAAATTTATGCTCTATACAAATGTACAACAGAACAAACATACTTTCTGCTAACAATTCTGTGGTCTACAGCTGTCACTGACGATGCAAAATGACTCATAAATGTCTGATTTACTGCTCACTGAGTTAACTATTGAGTGTCTGTTATATAGTGAATGAGTGATTGATTTCAGATACAGCCATAATGTTAACATGCTCTTTACTAGTTTGTTAGTATAGTTTCAACATTCATGGGTTGAATTATTCAGAATGTTAGCAGTATGTGTGGTTTTATACAGACTTATTAATTTGACTGAGTTCAAAATGAATAAAACTCATTAACAAAGCAAAGCAACCTTTTCAGCACTACCCTGCAGTTTAGTTAACTCAAAATTCGATGGCAGTGTGGTCAGTAACAACTCAGTTCACAACTCTGTGTGACACATTCATTTGTATTCCCCACCTGTGAAACAAAATATCCTCTCACTGGAAAGTCTATTCTCATTTTTTTTTTTTTATTTATTTTTTTTACCTCGCTGAGTTGCTCCCTTCAGCTACACAATACAGTAACTGAATACAACAAAGATACACCTCCTCTCTATTGGCTGCTGAAAGTTAGAGTAGAAGTAGGTGAGGCAGACTGATGGATGCAGCTAATATATGTTACATCACGTTAACATCAGTAATGATAATACTGTATGCTTTACAACAGTGCAAGAGTATTCAAGAGTGGGTTGCTTTTTATATTTTTTGGGGCCTTTTTTTTGGTTCCTGGCTCTGCAGGTCAACAGCAGTTTTACTTACACTTACACTTTTCCACTCCTTTATGAAGAAAACTGTCTGTAAAGCGTAGACATAAAGCCTGCTCTGCTGACGGTGTGACCTTTGAAATTTCAGAAAGAAATTGTGGAAGTATTCCTCACTCTGTAAGACATTACATCTAAAGGTTAATGACACTACTCCATCTCTTTGTCAGGCCTGTAGCTACCATTGACAACATTGTATCTATTGTATTATTTTCTAAGTCTTATTTAATGTTTCAATGTATACTTCTTAAAATGTTAAAGAGACAAATTGCTGAAGCTCTTTAGTTTTGTGGTGTGTTGTGATTTACCACAAAATCATTCACACTGTTTGGATATTGGTGACACTTTCAAAGCACATATGGCTGGCCTTAGCAATATAACAATACCAATACTAACCCCTAACCCAATAATGGTAATAAAAGTGATACAAATCTTCCTAAATACAGTCATTTAAGAATAATATAGAACACCTTTAGTGGATCTGGTACTCATGACCTCCGTAATTCTAAAATCCTAGCTTCTGCCCTACCTTCATTTGGCAATAATCCGAGCAGAGGCAAGTCTGCATTCAAACTAAACACTTCAACTTCTAGAGAATTAACAGGATTAATCATCTTCCACGCAAATCAGGCAAATAAATAGGAAAAGCTCCCTGACTGGTGCTTACGGGTCAAGAGGGAAGTAACAGGTTGCTTAACCTTGTTAACTGCCCTGAAACACAACACCAACAAATAGGTTTGTGTAGATTAATTAACGAGCTGGGGGCACATATAGGCACACGCCAGAATGCCTGGATTAGCTGCTTATTCTTTGTGTTTTAAAACCATTATTTCTTCCCATCCGAAGCTCAAGCTTTGTTCAACAAGGTCTTTTCTGTTAGTAATCCTTTAGGGCTAAGACAAAGTAGTCTTTTGTTTTTCTTCTTTCTTTTGTTTTTCAAATTTTATCTTCTTTCTGTTGCTTTTCAAATTTTAAAGCAGTGCTACTAGTTCCCTTTTGGTTGGTACACTTGGTACAACACGTCAGCATGGGAATTGCATCCATGTGAGGCCAACCTGAAGAACCACTTTCAAAACACTTGTCAAGGTCAATGAGACTATCACAGGCTCTGCCTTCCTATCGGGCTACAGAAGACCCTTCACGGTCTCCTCAACCTATTTGCAACAGAGTCACTGCTAAAGATTTAATTGTCTGATGGTAGGTGAGTTAACTCCTGACCCAGGATGTCACCGTCAAGTCTTGTTTCTGTGTTGTGTTTGTTTAGCTTAGCCGCACTCCCAACGGATATTTGCCTATCCTTGCTAACAATTATGCTATTTGTTAGCCACACCCGTTTGGCATTGGCTTGTGAACAAAGCACATGTCTAACTGTGACCACGCAAAGATTCATGGCTCCAGAGAAGAACATCTCTCCTAGTGTGTCTGGCAAAGCTTCCTCTCTGCTTCAGGGAGTTTCTGTGAGGAAGACACTAAAGTCGGGGCAGAGGAAGATGGGCTCTAAAGCTCGAAATTATGGAAATAAGTGAGGAAATAGCGTCTCACCCGCACATACCTTCTGGTCATGGCTACAGCCCACCAGTAGAGAGCATAGCTGCATCATGAGCAGAGGCCTATTGGTAAGCATCGCAGTGGATCATGGGAACTGGCTAGTACTCCATGCTCGGGTCCAGGCTCCATGATTCCAGTGGTGTCTCTGGGCTTGCTGATGATGAGGAAATTCCAGTGATGGGTTGCATTCCAACCAGATGTTCTCCTCCCATGGAAGAGACAAAAATGTATTGGTCACTCGATCGTGCCGACGTGCTCTGCTCCTGTGGAAAGAATGACTCTGAGGTTCAAGTGCTGACTTACTTACTTATTGACTTTATGGGTGTTTGGGTTCGCTTCACCCAATGATGATGTGCACATGATCATTGGGTGAAAAGTTCATATGAACATGCAGACAAATCAACTAAATGTTTTAAGGCTCAGACAGCTGAATGTTGATTTGGAAAGTCAGTCACCTTCAATCCGTCTAAGCACGTCTTTAAACTGGATTATGACCTTAAGAGAGGCACACCCTCAAATTAAAGCTGAAAGTTGGCACATTAACCTCATAGTCATGTTTCATCTCAAATTCAGTGCGCTGGTGTACAGAGCCAAAACCATGTCAATGATGTCAGTAATAAAACTAAAGCAGAACATTGACAGTGTATTACTGCTGGCCCACCTCTTCATTGGCAAAGTCAATAGCAGGGTTTACATGCACATGTGGTAACCTGGTTATTGGATACTTGCCAGGCCTCTGGTCTTATTGGGGTTAAACCATTTACATGAACCTGTGAAACCTCAAATTGCCCCTCCATGTTACATCAATTGACCAGATAACCAAATGTTTCTATATTTCTGAGGTGTGCCTTCCTCAGATTGAACAGTCCTTCAGCAGAGCGCAATCCAAGCAGGATATTTCCACGACAGCTTTGTATTCATATGTAGTGTATGAATTCAAATCAGTGGGGACAGCATTTTTTTACAAGCAAGAATACAAAACCCTGGCAACAACCCCATCCTTACCATATACAAAATAATGCTAATAATAATCATAAAATATGTTTGAATCCCTTTCTTAGTCCAACACAAGACGAGAACATCAATGCTACTCTCTTATCCGTACATTAAATATGAAGCTACAGCCATCAGCCGGTAGCCGGTAAGCTACCCTGACACCTCTAAAGTTTGTGCTTAAACACAATTTATCCCATTTATTGAATTTGATCAAAAAACAAAGTCTAAAAACAGCAGTTTGTAGTGCTATATGGGGTCATGTGCAGGACTATTTCTTGCCCAGATACAGTGACTTTCTGGAGTCATTATACTTGACCAAGTCCCGCACATAAGCTCCACTGAGCTTTAGAGGTGCTGGAAGTTGGATTGTCACCTTCGGAGAGAGCCAAGCTAGCCGTTTACCCCCATTTTCAGTTTTTATAATAAGCTACAGTGACCTGCTGATGGCTCCAGCCTCCTATCTCACATTCAGACTTGAGAGCGGTATCAATCTTCCTATCTACTCTTGATAAAAAGCAAATGTGTATTTCCCAGAACACTGAACTAGTCCTCTCAAATGAAAACCTTGTTTCTGCATTTTTGTACTGATTGGCTGAAGATTCATAGGGCTGTCACTTTTTCATATTTTGAAAATGTGTGGTTTTCTCAGGAAACTGCAACTGAACAAGAAAACATATTAGTTTGAATGCAGTTCAAAAATGGATTTATCAGATGCAAATAAGCACTGGCAGTATTCTTTATGAGGAACGGGCAACCCAGTAAGCATTTTATTATTTTCTTATTATTTATTTAGTCATTACTAAAGAGCAGTGTGAGGTATGAAATAGAGAGAAAGATGTGGTTTGTTTTGATCCTTTAGGGCTCACATGTGTTTCCAGAAGCGGGGAAATCTATCTGGGTGGAGGTAATAATTGTTTATGTGAAATTTATATTATATAGTATATGAAGCAATAACAGGAAAGACTGACTTCAGCTGACTCTGCCATCACATATGCTTTTGACTGTGGTCTCTCATCACTCACTCTGAGAAAGTAATGGCGGTTGGCTTTAAAGGCTAACTCAGCATGATATGACTGCCATATTAAACAGTTTGGTGGAGTGTATTGCCTTACACTAAAAATCCCCTTTGACCTTGAGACGATCTGGTATAGGTTGATAGGTATGCATCTGTCAGTGGATGGTATAGTATGTCCAAACTTTTACCGCGTCTGCTTATATTGGAAAACATTTCTTTCCTTTTATGGACTAAAGCATTTAGATGAAATGATACTGTACTACTGACATAAGTAGTAAAACTCTGTTTTTATGGTTCTTTCTTCTCTTTCTCAGACTCATGCAGTGTTCTCCCAACCACACACTCAGTTGTGTTTCCATCTCTTTTGGGGACATTACATAGACTTACATTAACATTACATTACATTATCTTGGAGACTTACCCTAACCATAACCATGACCATTACTTGCCTAACCCTAACATTAAACTTAACCTAAACCTAATCTTATCCTAGCCTTAATCCAAGTCAGCAACCTAAAATTTATTGATTTACATCATGGGGAATTGCATTTTGTTCCCATAAGGAAGACGGGTCCCCACAATGTGGCATTATAATATTACTTATGTCCCCACAACGTGACTAATACACATCTACACACACACACACACACACACACACACACACACACACACACACACACATACACTCAAACCACACACAATTATTATCACAGCTTTCCAGAGGCAGCAAAGCAGCTGCTGTTTCACTTGATCTTTTATAATGGGAACAGCAGCAAAGAGTTAGTAATGACATCTCAGCTCACGACGCTATTCCAACACTTCCCATAGCATGACCCCTGAGTCGATGAGAAAACTCCAAGTCTGGCTGTTGGTGGAAAAAAATGTTTAAAGGGGGATTCTGTTGTGGTCTGACTGACATTTATTGGAAGTGACATTCTTGCCAGCTGTAGATTTTGTATCACGGAGGATCCAGAACACCGGAACACAATCACGGGTCATTTGCTACCAGGCTGCTTCAATACAAGAGAGTGGAGGAAAATCATACTGCTAATCCTGCACATTTTACTATGGGTTGAATTTTAATGTGGTGTGGCATCTACTGTATGTGACCACATTAGTTCCATCAACAAAAACAACAGTGAAAAATAAACATTGACAATTTTTTTTCATGAAGAAAAAACAAGAACTTTGACAAAATAATAAAATTTTTGTGGAAAAAAAAAGAGCAAATCAGATCAGAGTTGATCTCAGCTGGTCTCTCTGCTGGATTTATGTAGCATCTTGCACTTCATTAAGGTTAAGGTGCCACTAATGTTAGCTAAGGTAACATAAGATGCAGCGACAAAACAGCTGGAGCAAAAGTTCAGGCTGGCATGCCAACACATAGACGACAGTGTGCTAACTTTAAGATAATGAGCTCTGGATATTAAGTTAATGTTGCCGTCAGTCGGCTGTCTTTTGTGTGGTTATGGGCCAGTGGTGGGACTAAGTGAGGGATTCATGTAAGATGACCACCATCACCAGTGAGATGAAGATGCACCTGCAAGTTTGCTCAGGAAGTTGTACTGTGTTAATGTTATTCGATATGGTAGCTATGCTCGCCTCAAGACAATGAACAAATGAGAGCATGTAGCCTCTCCGTGCAGTGAACTCAGGTAGCTGCAATGATGCCAAATGACCAAGAACAACAGTGAGTGAGTGCCACTGTATTTACTGAGGAGAATGAGTCAAACAGAGTCTGGTACAAACATGTAACCAGTGCCTTTTCTGCTAACCTCGCAATAGACCAAAACAACACTTTCAACATAATTTTCCTACATTCCTCTATTTATATTCAACACCGCCCAGTCCCTTTGCACATGAAATGTATTTTGGTCGTCTGTTAGTAAGCAGTGTATTACTAAAATTACATAAATTACTCAGGCATTATTGATTTTCATCTTTTAGCTTCTTACCCTTAAAATCTTTAGCTCATTTTATTCAGCTATAATCTAAAACAAACAGAAAATAACAAGAGTTTGTGAGTATTTGCTGTAGAATTGGTGGAATAGAAGAGTAAAACACATCTGATGGCTTGCCGCACTGCCTCAGCAGCAGCAGCAGCAGCACTGCTACCCACACAGTGACAGACTCAAGCAGATGAAGTACTTAATGGCTTCAGGGAGTTCATTTTTTCACGTAAAGATATGTTTTAAATCACTGAGAGTAATATAATAAGAACTTACAGTAAATATTGATAAAAACCTGCCTGAAGTCTGGTAACGATGATACCTAATTTCCTGCTTTGTACTTTCGTGCGTGGACACTCAACAACTACTAAAATGTAAATCGTTCCTCCCAGTGGCCACAGTGCTAATACAATGCCATGCCATCCTTCATGTAAGTGATGTTTTGATTAAATCTTTAATTAGCTATGTTTGACATACATCATTGATTTATCCAACATGATGATGTGAGAGGGAACTTATTTATTTATTTCACCAAACTAATAGCGGCTGCTGTCATTTAAATTAAACTGTGCTCACAAGTTTACACGCACAGTCCCTGAACGCTACTTTACTTTCTCAAGCAGGAAACGGGGGTATGAGTTCTGCAGGGTTCCTGTGGGACAGTAAAGAACTATTACATGGTGTTGTCAGGTCTAGGAACAGGCAGAAAAACCAAGCCCCTTGAGTGCATGGGAGTTAGGAGGAATCACTGGGCAGTCTCTAAATAAACCACAGGAGCTTTAGAGTAATATATGATTACTGCTCAACATAAATTCCATTATCATAGGCCTGTGCAAAGCAGAGCCAGATCAGTAGACCAAGCCAGCTGAAAGCGAGGACTCAACATTATCATATTAAATTTAGGGGTTTGTTTAGTGTATTCAGACTCACCCCAGGTTCATTCGGTTGAAACGGTATAATAGTTAAATTAACAACAATGAGAGTGCTGTGACACCTAACTTCTTCGTCTTGTGCAGTTCAAACAAACTCAGGTGTGTTTGCCTGGTTTGCTAAGGCCGATGTGAAAGCTGTCATTTAGATTTTGATGGCGGGCTAAACAACCAGACCGAGACTGGCTGGTGGAGGTCGTCATGAGGGTTTCTCACGCTGGAAAGGTGGGTGCAGCTTTCAGACGGACTCTGATGTGGTTTGTTTGGGCTGAATGGACCAACAACAGAATAAGAAAATGATGGAGATGTGATTTTAAGATCGGTTCTAAAGCTAAACTTCTTTTAAATCCATCTGCAGACTGTGAAACGTCAAGGAAGTGATATTAAAATCGATCTGTATAAGTTGCATTTATGTAAATGCATTTGGTAACCGTGGTAACATGTCACCAGGGACTTTTCCCAGATACATCAGAAAAATAAATGAGTTAAAACAGGTGTGTCGAGCTTGGATCATGTATTATGTTTCCACCCATTTGTCATTATTTATGAGATGCAGTTGAGCTGCAGGCTGGACTTATTTCTTCATGAGCTCTCTGTGGCACCAGTATGGCACCAAATGAATTAACTACAGGTGTGTAAGTAACCTACAAGTCGTGTGGCAAAGTGGAAACGGTTTTTCCTCCTGAAATCAGCTGGTAGGGCTGAGAGGAAACATGTCCAATAGAGATTAAATAGGCGCCAAACCAGTCAACAGGACAAATTCAACTGTCTGCCAACAGTAATGAAACAGCTACAGATTGCTGTGTGACCCATTTAGTGGCATGAAGAGAGTCAGAAAGGCTTATTTATGATATCTTATGGAGGATGCAGACATCCTACAATGTCCTTGGTTCACATCGTGTGGCCATGGAGCTTTTAATATATCTCAAAATGTGAAATTTGCATTTGTGCCTTTAGGGTGCCCAAAAGCAAAGAATAGCCCAGATGCCTGTACAAAAATGTCAGCACTGGATTTAAAAAAAACGAACGCTGTGTTATTTGCTTCATGCTCAGACCTAGTGCTCATGTAGCACTAATCTGTGCCTCTCCAACTCCTCGTTCCACCCCGGCATTATTCTTTCCCAGAAGCTGCTTGACTCTTCACTCTCTTGTTGTTGCCCGCTCTGCAAAGCTCCTCAGCAGTTCATTCATTCAGGTATGGCTAAAGTGCAGGCTCAGATAAAGTGTCCTTAAAGATAATTGGTGGCCATTTATTTTTTATCTTTTTTTTAATGCTGCATTCATCTCTATGCTCCAGCTTTTGTGTGCCATAACAAAATAGCCCCTGTTCCTGAGAAGGATAAGCATTGAAGCCAGCAGAGAACAATCGCTGAATAGCTGTCGTGCGATCACTTGGCCGCCGAAGGCCTTTTTCATGCAAATGTGCCGAACACACTCTTCAGAAAATAAAAACACCTAAACACTTTAGACTTCAGTGTTAGCGTCACACACAATCTGCTCTCGTTTGTCAATTGTTTAGAGCTTAAATCTAAGGTGACCTCACCTTTCTGACCCGAAGATATTCACAAAGATCAGGACGGAGGCTCAGAGAGGAAATCCAAATGTCCTGCGATTTTAAACAAGGTCACACAGGAGGTGTGCTTCTCACAGCCGTGAAGTAAATTCATCTTCCTGGCAGTTTCAAAGGTCCCTGCGTTATTTTCATCTGTTCTCTGCATAACAGGAGGGTAATATCGCTCTCCCCTCGCTGTGAATATGTCAAACGTGAAACAGTATAACTGCCAACAATGCAACATTGCGTGCAGTTCACAGTTATTTGATCAGAGCAATCGTAACTGAAAATGCTGTTGGCTGAATTCAGATGACTTTGTACTGCCGACTATAGGAAACATGAAGAAAGAAAAATGACCAAGAGAGAAAATAAAATGAAAAATGCACTTGGCAAGGATGTCGTGTCTATTCTGCTCCTTTCCTTTTCAGTCAGCTCCATACTTTATGCCTGTGCATTACCAGTCTGTGCATTAAAGGTCTGGATATTTGGCTTTGATACCCCGTGGCTGATTTTTTGGTTGGGTTATCAGGGTAATGCTCTCTGACAGAGCTGTAACACAAGGCTGCTGGATCAAAAGGCATTTTGTTTTCTTTTCATCTCTCATACTCTCAGCCAAGACTTCATTGAGCGAGCGAGAAAGCGCGAGAGAGAGAGAGAGAGAGAGAGAGAGAGAGAGAGAGAGAGAGAGAGAGAGAGAGAGAGAGAGAGAGAGATGGACAGAGGGAGACAGAAATAGACAGAAAAACATACCAGATGACGGGGTGGCTTACAGGCAGGTAGTGGAACAGCCTGCAGTCCTGGATTTGGCCTGTAAATATCTGGGACGTTGCTCATCAACACATTAATTTCTCTCCTTCTGCTGGAGGAGTTCTTCCATTAGCTCATACAGGAGTATTTTGGATAGAGAGTTGCGGATGATTAATTCACTCGCATCAATTGGCCGCCTCTGATGGTATGAGTGTTCCTCTTTTGTGAAGTTCACAGTCTCATCTTTCATCTCACAACTGTGATGGATACAGGGTGTAAGTGCTAGTGTGTGTCTCTGTGTGTATGTGTGTGTGTGCGCGTGTGTGTTGTGGTGCTCCAGCTGGCTCAGTTGGCAAAGTCACATATTAATGTATGTAACAGCGATGTTCTTGCCTTCAGGGTGGCCCTATTGATAACTGGCAGACAATAATGAAAATACTATTCAGCCTATGTGTTTTGTTCACATGTTCCACATAGTGACAGTGCTGTTTCAGTATGTATACAATGAGATGACTTTGCTTGACTTTGCTTTTTTAACCTATGCAGGGACGCTTCGAGGGTCCAGTTCACACTCATACAGTTACACTGATTCACAGTCTGATTTGTTGGCCACTGAGCAGCTTCACTGGAGCTGGGGTGGGGTGGGGGGTTAAGGGCATAAAAAGAATATTAATGAAGTTTTGATCTTTCCCCACCCACATTTATCCTGTCGGTCCAGGGATCAAATAGGCAAGCTTCCTGCCAAAAGCCCACTCCTCTAACACTGCCCCCAGTCTAATAATAACATTGCAGTAACCAGCATTTGAGATCAAGCAGCCAGATGATCACACAACTTTTAAACCAACCCCAAGGTTAGCTGAACTTATTTGGAAGAGAAAAGACAGGCGAATGGGAACATTTATCACCCAAGCTGTAAACATCAACCACAGTTTACAGACCGACTTCCTGGCTCAACTTCGACCTGCTGTGCACACAGTTTTTTTTGTTTTTTTTTAACTTTGTGATAACACTTGTGTTAGCGAAGGTTAGGTGTGCTCACTTTCAGTTTTCCAGAACTTTCTTGTTCCTCAGACTTAAACAGTTGTATTAGCTGATATAATTATGGTCAAATCTACTAAATAAGATGCACGTTGTAATAAACCTGCTGTAAATATCCTTTTATATTAGGGCTGGAAAGTTATGACTGCAGCAACCATTTCATACTTTTGTCATGACAATCATGAAGTAAACAGTAAAAATATGGTGTTGTATATGGTGTATGTATTTCCAACACACTGCCTTGACAGATGATGTTACACTGCAGTCCGGCAAAAGTTAAACTTGAACCAGGTTCAACTTTTTTGCTGGACGACCTTGTGTTCCTTTGCCGGAGCCCCTTGTGTTTGCACCCCTGCCATATGATGGACCGCCCTCATTCAAATGATTTTTTCACACGTGCAGAGCTGAAGTTGAATGCAGCCTAATTGTCACTTCCAAACCAAGCAGGAAACACCAAGCCCATTCCCTCTCTGCAAATCACAGGTGTGTTACCTCACACAAATCACTGTCAGATGAGGGGACATGACTGACAGGCCTGACAGCCTCTAAACTGACAACACGTTTGCTTACACCTGGGAAATCTCAGTCGCTGCACTTAAACAATCCTTTTATCCTCAGTGGTGTAGCTTCACTAAATTCTCTGGACAATAACACCCATAGAATAACAGTAACTCTCAACATGTCAGTCAGTCCATTGCAATAATTTACAACATTGCCAGCAATAACGTAATCAATACAAGCATGCAGAGGGGAAAAGCTACCTCAGTGCATTGTTACACTGCCTCACACTACGAAATATCAATAGCCAACATGTAGCATTTCCAACATATTCATTTGCTCTGCTTATCTGAATGTCAGTGTAAGGTTACGTTTGTCTTCTGCTGACAGCTTATGTGTAGTGCCATGTTTTTAATAATGAACTATCAATACAAATGACTCAGAGGCCCAGAGGTTCTCTACATGAGAAGATATGATATCTTATTGCCCTTGGAACCCCACATTAATGCGGAACTTCATTTCATTTTCACTTTATTTTTACTGTTTTTTTTTTTGTTTTGTGGGCTGCAAGTCTTCAAGTGCTGCTCCACCATCACTTAATATCTTTAAAACTACGAGCAGTCTGACCTGCAGCTCTGTCCTGCAGTGGTAGCTTCTGTATCTTTACGATCAAGGGACTTAACAATAATAAAAGCGCTTTGTAAGTGGCTTCTGTTTCAGAAGCCTAAAACCCCTCACCACCCACTGACCTTCCTGAAAGACCCCATAAGGTTAATCCCCGGGCAAATAATTGAATCTTGACCTGGCTATTATTATCTCCCTCTAACCGCTCCACTCTGCAGGAAGTTGACCTTGTAAAAGCCCCGGGGCCTCCCTCTGGTTCCCCCACACTCTAATGGACAGACACGCACAATGCTACAACACTTTCGTCCTTGTTCAACTACGCCGATACAGACAGCCGCAAACATGAGTCTTTGTCCTCGTATGAGCAAACACACACAACCTCCTGCAGACAGATCGAACACAGGATGAAATACAAACCTAAATAACACAGTTACAAGGTGACAATGGCACATACACACACACAGATGAAATACTGTACACTGACACCCACTCGTTCACACACTTTGTCTGGGAGGGAGGAGCGCACCATCATCTGCCAGTGGGTGGTAGAGGCTGTATCTAAAGCGATCTCACAGACCCGTGACTGCTGTGAGAATGAAATCACACCTGGCACAGGCCGCCAACTGGTCAGGCCCTGACGCACACACTCTCTCTCTCTCACACACACACACACACACACACACACACACACACACGCCTTTTTTTTTTTTTTTTTTTTACACAATTGAAAAGTACACTTGAGTAGTCAAAGTACGCTTTGACCACACTTGGCGAACTTGCATCTTGCACATTCGTGCTCACACATACACACATTAGACACCATATGCACACATCTACTGGTGGTCTCGGTCTTCATGGTCCTCTGGCTTTTGTAATTAATTTGAATTCTCATCACTCCTGTGGGAGAAGGGAAGTGCATGTTTGAGGCCTCGTAGGAAAGATAAAATAGGAAGAAAGAAATAAAGAAAATAATGAAACAAGTGTGAGAGCAGTGCAGTACAGGCCTCACACACAACCTCGTCTGCTCTCTGTACTACGAACACATCAACATACCCTATACATTTATTCATTAACACTCTACATCCTACTAACACAACATTTTTAAGCTTCAGTTTACACAGTTTTATTTGAGATTAGCAATTTACACCATTCGTTATTAAAGACTGTTTAAATTCTCATTTTCAGTCGATAGCAGCAGCTAACACACAGTAGCTGCATGCTGTGGCACTCATACAAGCCATGTCATGGCAGGCAAAATCCACCAAGCCACCAGAGTTTCATAATTACTTTAAAGCGTCATTAGAATTGATCTCAGCATGATGTTCAAACAGGATTGACTGACTTTCTAATGATCACAGCAGCATCATCATAGAGCTCATTCGTTATTGTACTGCGATTTATCAATTGTAAATGTTTACCTGCATTCCTGTATTTAAAAAAAAAAAAAAAAAAAAAAAAAACTCGACTGTGTTGAGACAGAGCTGTCAGTGTAAATGAAACACCACTATGAAGTGTGATAATTGGGTGCTGGGTTACAATTTGCTACCATGGTCGCTTCAGTGTGCAGTTTCTCTCGTAGAATTGCTGTGGTTACTGTGGTCCGTGCCAACAGAATCCTTCAGTGGCTGCTCTTGCCCTGTAAATGGAGGCAGCCGATGGCTGAGAATAGCTTTGAATGAACTGGTCCTGACCTTCCGCTCCAAGTCGTGGAGGATCTAATCCTTGCCAGGAAAAAGCTCCACACCTGTGATGGCTATACAGCACCTCGATATTCAGCCACCATGATTTTTTTTTTTCTTTTTTTTCTTCACATTTTGCAGCTTTACACCGGAAATTAAAAGGATTTCATTTATTGTCAGTAGGCCCCACCTCAAAGCTGTGTGGCATATCCCACACAGATCTGGATCTGGCAAATTCAGATCCAACAAATGGATATCGAAGGAGGAATTGTAGATAGGAGAGTGCAGATGCAGAACTATGAACATGTACTTTATAGAGAGGCTCTAGAAGTTTCTGTGTCAGTATTTCAGGAGAACAGTGTTAGACGTTTGGAAATGGAAAAGAAAAACATGGAAATACCCAGATTTCTCGTAGTCTGTCCAACCTGAACCGCCAGCCAAGAAACACCTCAGTCAGGGAGGCAAACCAAGAATCGAAGGAGCTGTGTGACAGAACTACAGATCTGCTTGGCTGCTATGGGAGATGTTGCTGAAATAACCACAGTGACCACAACACTTAATGAATCTGGACTGCAGAGTAGCCAGAAGGAAGCCACTTCCAGGTGCAGAGGTAAAGGCTGCAGCCTAAACATGGCAAAAAAGTCACTAGAGAGACTCTTGAGGGGAGCAAGAGGCAGAAGAATATGTTCTAATGAAATGGAAACTGAACTCTCAGCCATAAAACAAAGCTCTCTGTCAGACGGAAACTGGGCACAGCTCATTACCCGTCTAATAGCACTCCTACTGCGAAGCATGGTGGTGGCAGCGTCATGCTGTGGAGGGGCTTTACAGCAGAAGGGACTGGGAGACTTGTAAGGATGGAAGGAACAATAAATGAAACCAAATGAGCTAATTTTCTCAGAGAACTTGCCTCCAAGAGTGTCCAAAACCATAGGTGAGAAGCAGCCAGTAATGTCTGACAGTCAAATCAGCGCTGGAATTGCTTCAGAACAGGGCTGCTAAAGTCCTATAGCAACCCAATAAAGGACAGAATTGAAATCCACTGAAAATTCTGCTTAATGACTTTACAATGTGACTGAGCTCCAGCTTCCCACTGGGAACTGAGAGAAGTCCAAAACCTTGATGGTTCTTTAGTCAGAACTCAATGCTCTTGTTGGTCTGTCAGTTGGTCGGCCGGCCCACCACTTGCAGATATTGGATGGATTGGTATGAAATTTTGTATGACATTCGAGGACCACAGAGATTAAAGCCTACTGGCTTTAGATCCCTTTCCTTTTCCTCTAAAGCCATGGGGTTGTCGATTTTCATTTTTACTGACATGTCTCAACAACTATTGTGTAGATTGTGGTAATCCTTAATTTTCCAGTAGCACTATCAGCGGGTGAAAGTTTTAATTATCCAGTAAAATATTGCCATCTACTCGATGGATCTATACTAAATATCATTCATGCTCCCCTGAGGTTGAAGCGCACTGACCTTGGCAATCCACTGAATTTTCTTCTAGTGCAATTATGAGGATGATATTTCTCGTTTTTAGTGGCTTCACTTGACAACAGTTGGATGGATTGTCATGAAATTTTGTACAAACATTCATGGTTCAAACATTCATGGTCAATTTAGCTTAAAGACTTGGCTGATCCCCTGACCTGTCCTCTAGCGCCACCAGCACGTTGATATTTGTGGTTCTAAGTAAATTGTCTCAACAACTGTTGTTGTGATGGATTACCACCATTGTGAACTGTGGGGATTCCCTGACTCATCTAGTGCCATGTTCATGTCCATTTTTCAATTTGCCAAATTCTTTGGTTAATATCTGGAAGAGTTTGATTTTCTTGACAGCACACAACACAGAGGCACTAACACGCCTGTAGACTTAGGCTGGTTGGAACACTGTCTACTGTTTAGTCCTTTCTGAATTAACATGCCTTTACTACGAAATCCAGAAAACATCCAGGAAGTTGAATGCTGAAACCACAGGCTCTGTACTTTGCACCTGTTATTTAGTCAGGTACGTTTATTTTGACAGTTACCCACAGAAACAGGAGCAGAAGCAACAGTAGCTGAGCTCTGTGTCTTCTATCTGAGCTAAGATCAAATCAGATTGCAAAAGAAGATGTCAGATTTCTATTGGAGATACAGCACACACACAGTCATCAATGTGCAAATACACACCCTCACTTAGCCACACATACATGCATTTATATGACAAATTTAAAACCTATGCAGCCATGCATAGGCATGTACAGAATATCATGTTTCCTCTACTGCCATTAGAATGAGGGGAAGATATTACACTGACAGCTATTTGTTTCACTAAATAGTGACCGTATTTGTTTTACCTGATTTATGTGGTAAACCCATAAACCAGCGTATCCAGAGCGGTTCAAATAGAAACAACTGACCAATGACAAAAAATGTAAAGCATATATTTTATATCATGAGCCGTTATTTTCATTAATCATCCATCTATTCTCCTCAGGTATCATCAGGAGACGAGCAGAGGAGGAAATACAAATTAGACTATTCAAGAAGGAATAAAACCTCCTCATATCTCCTCATCCTAACTGCAACAAATGGCTTACTAACCTCAATAAAAATTTAAGACTATTATTTGTTGCAACATTGGAGCAGGGCTTCAAATATGAGCAGACGATTTGTGAATACATTTACAGCATATTCACAGAGGATTAGAAATATCCCTCAAAGTTAAAGCTCAATGCTGGTTTGGAAAAGCATAATGGATGTTTGCACATGAGGGAGAGCTTCTACTTAAGAGCAGAGGTTGAGAAATCACAAACAACCATGCATGACACGTTAAAGAAATGCTTACAATCAATATATTCTGAAAAAGGAGTGCAGTTGAGAGCAGAAAATGTGTTAATCATTCCCTCAGCATTTAAGCATTATTTGTTAATGACCAGCAAATAATTACTGCTCATGACTTCACTGTCTGAAAAACCTGATTATACACTGAGAGTGGAAATGAATACAGATCAATTATTCAGATCTGAACACATCCAATCAGCATCCAAATCTTTTTTATCCTAAATCATACACACACTGCTGGCATCAGTAGAAGTCACTCTGTACGGTGGTGTAAAGATCTCTCCACCAGAGCTGCTAAACATCAGCATGTTAGCATTCTGAGCGTGTTAGCGTGCTGACAATAGCATTTAGCTCATGGCAGTGCTTTCAGTGCAGCCTCACAGAGCTGCTAGCATGGCTGTAGACTCTTTCTCCTGCTGCGAAACAAACAGATAGAAGCTTTGTGTTACACCCCTATTGTACATATTAATAAGGCCAAATGTAATAAATGATTAAAAGACGCAAACAATTAAAGTCCAAAAATTATTAGCTGCCAATCATCATAAACTTACAGACTAAACTCATCATTCATCACGTCTCATTATTTGGTTCCCGAGTCCCTGTGGTATTCAGAATCCATATACTTTATTCTCCTGTAATTGAACAGCCTCGATTGAAGCCCTTGTGGTGCTTACAGTGAGTAATCATGGCCAACCCAGAGACCGTGTCAGCTTTATAGAGTAAACATGCAGAAATGGGAGTCACACTTCCACACCGTGCATCCACATCAGAACAATCCTCCTCACAAATAATGTTATCTAACACTTTTTTGACGCACACACACACACACACACACACACACACACACACACACACACACACACACACACACACACATTGTGTTTGAGCACTTCATGAATGCTATCTTCTAATTCAACCTCTCAAATATGAGTACAGTTACAGTAGCATTAATGGATAGATAATGCAATTGAATTACATGGATAAGGACGGCATTATATTTCTTTTGTGAGGGATGAGACACTTAATTCTCTGTGGCTGCTGGTCACTTAATTCAGTCTGTGGAAAGAGGAAATGATTTCATTAGCTAAAAATGATGGCACATTAACTGAGATCATTGCAGGAATAATTCCAGGAAGACAGGGCTGTTATTTTTACTCTTCAGATAGCCTGGAAATGTATATTATTTATTGCTATGCAAAAGAAAAAGAAGGGAAAAAAAGTGTGTTATACTGTCCATAAAGAATGATACCCAGCACCACTGGGACCCCCTGCAGAAGTCAGCAGTCACATTATCTCCCATAATTCATAAAACTTCCCTGCTTTGAAGTGCTGCCACCTGTTTTTTCTCCCCCGGTGCTCTTCCCTCCCCGTTATCCTCATCCTCCTCCTTCCTCTGGGGACTGTAGCTTTAATGTCCTGTCTCATCTCTCAGGGTCTGGATGCGCTTTTACATTTGGTATTCACCGTGAAACTGATCGCCCACGTGTGCCGACCTTGCAGCGGACCTGCTCTGCCTGGTAAGGCAGTCTGGCCTTGCCTGGAATGCCAAACGCTGCAGGCAACGTGTGACCCTGGGAGGTGTCATTTTGGAGAAAAGTAAAATATTATCTGCGTGCGTGTTTGCTACCCATGCGCCTTTGCCACTGAACTGTGCACCGAGGTTCATCATGTTGGCACGACGTAATTATTAAATATTGGACAGTGCTGGGATTTCGATCAGCTTATTTGCATCTCAGCCGCAGTCGGTAACTGCAGATCTGAAAATAATTGCTCGCCGAAATGTCACTGCAGTTGTAGTATCAGAATTGAGTGAACTAGGTAACCTATTCCTCAATTCAATATAAATAATCGGATATTAAATTCTACAGTGTGAAAATATGCACCCACCGTGGTGTTACGCAGTGTGCTGAGTGATGTATTGGGTCAATAACACTCCAAGGATTCTCAAAGACCAGTGAATGCAGCACTGATTCGTTCCTGTGTACGCATGAAATTACTGCATGTGCATGACACACTTTGATTTTTTTTAGTTTGCCAGCAGCGTGGCTCTAGGAATGACAATGCCAGTCTGTCTGATCCACCACTGAACAATATTAACAACTATTTGATGGATTGCAATGAAACGTGGTACATGGTAAACAGTACACCCTCTTCACATCAGCATGTTAGCGTTGTCATTGTGAGCTGGATAGCATGCTGATGCCCCGCTGTGGCTGCATGGCTGTACCCTCTTAATCTGGTTGCCGTTTGGCCTTCGCTGCATCTGCCCGACATCTATTTGCATTGAAGATGGACACCTCTGCACACTGCAGCTCCATTACCAGCTATTTGGAGCCGACCACCAAACACCTCATCATCGTCGCTACCTTAACTGTGATTAATGTGCTTTGCCCTGTTGGGGTTAAAACAACCGCAGCGGCCGCCATTTATTGGCTGGCCTTATGTGTTTGTTGACAAGCTGTCCGGGGCACACTTAACATATCATCCAGCCTGAAAAGGAGGTTGCATGGCAGCTACTTAAAAGGTCAAGAGGTCAGCTTATTACATTACCATCTTTTAACAATGTAGCTTCCTCCGACAGATGAATAGACATACGTCTGGACATGGGAAGCATCATCATGTGCCGTGCCGTGCGTTGTGGCTTCATGGGATACCGCACCATCGCCAGCAGTTGCAGAGAGACGTGACGCTCTGGCAGCCATTTGGGGAAAGAGAGAGGAATGCAGGATTGTAATCAGAAACACATGTTGGTGAGTGAGAGGGCCCTGTCTGTTGAGGGAGGATACCAGGAGACAAACATAGCTCCGCACTTGGACGCACACACAAACTCATATACACACAAAGGGCTTTGTGAAAACATACCTAAAGAGGCAGATGTAGGACATGTCATTTATTTTGCTCCCTCCTCAGCTGGATTTCAGTTCAAACTGAAAACAGTGCGAATGGAGCAAGGGGAGCACAGCCGGCCGGCTCAGCATTTAGCAATAAGGAGCAGTCAAAAATGATAAAGTGCGGATACATGTTCATTTGACATTAAGAATAGTAGCTGTTTCTCCCTCACTGTAGCCGCAGCTACAGCCATCCTCGCCCTCGACAAACCGCTGGGCCTGTGCTATATATACAGGCCAGAGAAACATTGCAAAAAGGCCTGGTCATCAGTCATTTCCAATGTGAGGGGCCCTTTGGCATATGTTACAGAGTTAAGATGCTGCTTACATGCTGGCTTTATGTGCTGACAACAAAAGCAAATTGCCTGAATAATGCACACGCAATAACAGTTTAATTATTATATCACAATGGTAGGTTGTATAAGTAAAAGCTGTTCAATAAATACACAAAAAACACACATAAAACAGAATCGGATAAGTTGTATTTCTTATTTTAATTCCATTTTTGTTAGTTTATCACCAACTGTAAATTGTTATTTATAGTGTTATGCAGCCCTTTCCAAAATTGGACACAGCTAATTTTATTTCCCGGGCTACTAAGCTTAACGATAAAGTGAGCCTGGAATTTATGGTGGTTTCCACTGGCTAACCAGACCGGTCCAATAACGGTATCAATCAGGGAGGAAACTGCTGCAAGGCCAGTGCTTTGTGGAATTAAGACTCTGCTCCTGACTGCACAGCTCCCCAGAGCAGAGCTGCAATTACATCCCAGCCATTCTGTTAGCTATGCCTCTGCCATGCTTCTGGGACTGACTCTCTCTGCACCAGTTGCAAAAAAAATTTGCATTTTTAAAATCTGTTTTGGTAGCGCAGGAAGCATGTCACACTATTTGATTTTTTTTTTTCACTATGAATTCAATTTTCTCTGAGTACCTCTGCTACATTCACAGGTTTCTGATTAGTGAATGTGCCTGCATGGGTGGTATTTAATTGTCCTGCTTAGGTGGGCTCAGCATACTGTGTTAAAAGCTCTTTGTAGACATGAAATACCTAACACTGTTGGCTTCATCCAGCTGTTAAAATGAGGGTATTTTGTGATGCCGGCAAAGGTTACTTTTACACTTATACATACTGCTTTATTCAGACATGACAGGACATTTAGAGAAAGAGCTCCAGCGTCATTTGACACCAGGTGCACAAGAGGCAGCGGTGTCATTGCCGGGTAGCAGCAGCGTGTTGAAGCATGTGATGATACAAAGGAAGGAGAGTGTATTCTGTTTTCTCTGAACCTACATCACACAGAGATTTTGAAACTTTTTTTTTTTTTTCCCATTGAAGCCTTAATTAATCATGATCAGTGTGTGAGTGATGCTTTTCTCATCAATTTCATCATTGATAGGTAGAGAATTCTCTTTGTAGTTGTTTGCATCTCTTTGGAGTGCTTTGATTGACTTTCAAACAAGAAAAGTTAAAAAATCACTTCAAACAGGCTGTGGCACAGGGATCCTCTGAGTCTTTTCCTTCATACAGTCAGTATTGAAGGTTTAAAATATAAGGAGGAAGACTGCAGGTCAGAATATAGTAACAACGTTTTTTTTTTTAAACACGTTAGCTCTGCCTTGTAAGGGAAAATCGATTTTGTATAGACTGAACTGACAAGAATCTCCCTAACAATGTAATATTGGCTCAATCACAAGGTTCATACTTTGCTCAGTTTTTGATAAAGAAAGGGGATCATAGCTGGAGGATTGGATTGAGTCTTTACTGGGCTTTAGAATAAGTGACACAGCAGCAGAATTCATCTTTTCATCTTTCATTCATATCTAGGGACTGTGGAAGTAGGTTTTTAGTAGTTATTCCTGAGGTTACACTGTAAAATGTGGTGAGAATATGTGCCAGAAGTGTTTATAGAGTTCGGCTGGGAATCCGTCAGATCCAGGTGATTTGTTAGCCGTTTGATTTAGGGCTTCATTGAGTTCTTCATGGGTAAGGAATTCATCTAAACCATCAGCTTGCTCTAGGGATTGTGTGGGTAGGTCCAAGTTTTTAAAAAACGGATCGGTTTCAGATTGAATGGGTTCACGATGGGACGAGTATAATTTACTGAGAAAAGTTTGAAAGATCTCATTTACAGCCCCGATTCCAAAAAAGTTTGGACGCTGTGTAAAACATAAATAATGGTTGGGGTGAGGTTCACCACTTTGTGAAAAACTGCATGGGCAGATAGTCCAGCAGTTTAACAAAGTTTGTCAATGCACAGTTGTTTAGAATGTGGGGTTTTCGCCATCTACAATGCACAATATCCATAAGATTCAGAGAATCTGGAAAAATCTCTCCATGTGAGTGGCAAGGCTGAAAACCAACATTAATACCGGTGACCTTTGATGCCACAGGTGGCACTGCATCAGAACCCAACATGACTCTATAAAGGATTTCACTACATGGGCTTGGGAACATTGGAAAACCATTGTCAGTAAACAGTTTGCCCGACACTGCCATTCAAGCAAAATATCAAACTACATCCAGGAAGGCCGCTAACATCTCTGAGTCTGAACTCATCTGAATTGGACTGATGCAAAGTGGAGCCCAGTCCACATTTTAAATGGTTTTGGAAATCGTGGACGTCATGTCGTCCCGGTTAAATTTCAACAGCCAGCATCTGTGATGGTGTGGAGGTGTGTTAGACTGGCCTGCCTGTTGTCCAGACCTCCCTCCCATTGAAAGCGCGCGGCTCATTATGAAGCACAACATATAACACCGGAGAACCCGGACTGTTGAGCAACTGAAGTCGTATATCAAGCAAGAATGGGAAAGAATTTCACTTTCAGAACTGCAGCAATTAGTGTCCTCAGTTCCTCAACGCTTACTGAGCGGAGTTAAAAGAAAAGATGATGCAACACGGTGGTAAACAGGCCCCTGTCACAGCTTTTTTGGAATGCGTTGCAGGCATCAACTTCAGAATGAGTGCATGTTTACAAAAAACAAGAAAGTTCATCATATTGAACATTAACTATCTCGTCTTTGTACTAAAGTCACCTGAATATAGGTTGAAAAAGATTTGCATATCATTGCATTCTGTTTTGATTTACGTTTTATTTAAGTACTTTTTTACACTGTGTTGTAACTTTTTTGGCCTTGAGGTTGTATTTCATGTGGCTTTCTACATATCAGCTTCCCTCATTTGTTGCAATGCCCAAAATCGTCTGTTAAGTAGCGTTTTAAGACTTCTTAATGTATTTGTTCAATGGGTTTACTGGAATACAAGTTTGTTAGAAGTAAAATCCTTTATTCAAAAATTTTCCAGTGCTGTTGCTGTTTTCTCCTGTAAAGCTGTTGTCCTCTGATTACTGTTTTGCTTGTTTCCTGTAACAGTGACAGCCATATTTCTGAAGAGTCATTCATCTCCAGAGAGGATGTTCACTCTCGTTTTATCAGAGTGTTAAAGTCAGGGTCTTGGCTGTATTAAATCACCATCTCATAGGGAGACTGATAAATGTTTATTTAACGTTCATTATAAGAGAAACAGGAGCGTGATTACTGACCATGACTAAATGAATTGTGGTATCTGGGACATTTGGGGTGAGTGACTTGCTGATCAGGGAGGCAGATAGAAGAGGAAAATAAGAATTTTCTCCAGATGAAGGGTTTCTCATTCTGCGACTATCGCCAGCTCTCATAATGATTCATACTTTGTTTGATTACTTCAGTGGAGTGCCAGTTCCTTGAGTTACAAGAAGTACTTGAGCGGTCAATTGTGGCTTCGCATTTAAGACTCAAGCAATTCTAATATTTTCGTCTACAGGTTTCATATTCATTAAACAGATTTCATTGACATGAGAGAAATGCACCACAGTGATGTTAATGAGGCGAATGAGACAATTAATTCCTCTCTGTGTAGGCGCTGTGGCCTTCCGTTAATCTGACAGCATTCAATCCAGACTACAGAAATGTACTAAATCCGATTTAAAGTAGTAACACTGCCACTGTGGCTTTTAATGTGTATTTCCTTGTCTTTCACAGTAATCTGTGTTAATGCACGGCTTTCTAAGCTGCTGAAAATCTTTGCTTGTTCTCAGAATACTGTACAACTTGCTTTATTCATCTATAATAGTATCGATAGATCTTAAAACAAGAAATGTTTTCTCTGGTGATTAAATGAACAAGCTCATGCAGTCGATGCTGTTTTATTAGGATGTTTCATGGTTTTGTTTGGATGCTCTCTCCTGTCTGAATATGCTATCACCGCCGCTTTTGTGACTAAAATAACCTTTCAGCTTTTGAAAATCAAGGATGGCAGGGCTGTTTTCTCTCTCAGAAAATATGTTGCCCTGACTTTTACCCGAAAATTACCTCCTCAGCAACCAGTGGGCCAGTGAAGGCACTGCTGTAGACTTGCAGAGTGAGCTGGCTTTTGTTCTGCTTCAGTGTGACCACACCAGGCAGAGAAATGTAGCCAGACGAATAACCAAATCCAGATTTGGTACTTAATGAGGTGTGATGTAACGCCTCAAGACTGTGGACATGAATTGGGTCTGAGGGTGAAATAAAATAAACAGACCATGCTGGAGCGCTGTGATAACATGATCCTCTATTACATTAGAGGAGTCAACAGTGAATTGGTTGCTAAGTGTTTATAGTGAATTGTCTGGTTATTACTTTAGCATGATCATCCTAAAGATCTCATAATAGCACTTGATAAAAGTATTGTTTCTCCACAGGGGTTTTCATGGTGGAGGGGAGTTCACACAATGAATTCTTCCCTACGGTAAACTCTGTGTGGCGAGATGGCATATATTTGTAGTGGAAAGGATGTTGAACTATTGCAAATTGCTTACATCTTTTACTGCGCTTGTTCCTCTGGGAGCTTTTCAACTATTGAACAGAGAAAAAGTTCTAACAGCACAGAAAGAGGCTGCTGTATCTTTGCTCTCTATTCATCAGCTTAGTTGAAAATGCACACTGCCTGCTTTCTGTTCATAATATAGCAAAATATTTAGCTTATATTTAGCATGTAAATCATGAAGAAATTGATTGAAAATGCACATAATTGGGTCTGAACAGCGATTGTCCAGTCATAGCTTTGCAACCATATGGGCATGGCAGGCCTGTCAAGCTTTGGATTTCTCTGAATGCTAGCCTGCAATCGTTAGCATGCTTGGCTAATTGGCTTATTACAGCCTAATTACAGTTGTAAGCAAGCTTTACTTCCAACATAAGGTGAGTTCGTGGAGTTATGCAAAAAAACACAATGCACCGCTGAAGACGAGCACTAGCACAAAGTAACGAGCTGATCTCATATTTTCTTAAGAGGCCTGGAGGACCAACGAGCTGCACTGAAAAACAAAAAGGGAACGATCTTTCTTTACTGTCTGACTTTTTGCTTAGCACATGTGGAGCAGTTTCACTCTTTTCGCACAACATCATATGGGCATAGTTATCAAGTGCATATTTAGACCTCTTTATTAGGTTTCTTGTTTTAAATGAGTGAGCAAACGAGTAAAAAGTAACTGGAGGCAGTGTTATCCAGTCCATAGCTTAACCAGCTTGCTAGTTAGAGCTACTAAAATACAGCAGCAAAGGACTGTCCTCACCAAGAACATTACCTGTAACAATAATTATAACTATATCGTTTTGAAAATGGATTGACGGGGGTCCACAAAACAACTGTAATGACAAGGATAGTGGTGAACAGCTAATCAAAACCCATCCGAGGCATCACATTCAACATGGCAGATGACACCGTGGAGAGACTCATCACTGAGGTTCAATGAAACACCCTGTTTAAAAAAAGATCATATTTTCTTTATATTTTCTTTTATATCTATTACACTAAAACATTCATATTTTCTTTCTGTTTTTTTTTTTTTTTGCCAGTGTAACAGCAGTAACAGGCTATCAATATCCATTTTCCTAAGCTGTCGACACAGCTGGAATGTGCAGCATTACAGTGTGTTATTGTTCATCAGTGTGGATGTTCACGTCGTTACCGTTTTTGTTATTGTTATAGTTACCATTGTTGGTGTGGACGGCCCTTAACAGTTGCCAGCTAGAAATAACAACTCTGCTTTTGTTTACCTCTGTCTGAAATCAAGAATCCATTGTTTCAGAAACTTCTCGTAATTTTGAGTGGTGAACCTGTCACGTACAGTTAACATCGTACATCGCATATGTGTGGAAATGGAAACGCTAACTGAGCCAATGGCCGATTGGCTCGAGAGTGAAGGATACAAGTTTTTAATTCAAACGTGCTGTTCAGTTCAAGGCCTCTTTCACATTATGACTGATAACAATATTAGAGCAGTTAGGCTGTTTGGCAGGTATTTCATCCCTTAAATGTTCTTTGTCCTCACACCTTATATGATAATGGTGTCAAGGAGAGAGAGAAGTCAAAAAGAGGAGAACAAGTCAAGAGTCAGAAGGACTTTCTGATACAGACCAAAGAGGGGAGGCATCCTTGAAGTTGACATCGATGTGGAGAACTAATCTGGCTGCGGGCTGTGATTCAGACCCAAGGTGAGCCCTGTGACATTTTGAGCTGATTAGGAATTTCACCAGCCTTAGCCTTTTGTGTCGTGTCAACTACTCTGACATTGCATTACGGCGTTTCATTATCATGCAGTCACATCTAATAAGGGCACCGTCCTCCAACCTGGCGAGGAGCGTAAAAATGCCTCTTTAATGCATGGTGGCCTGAGAGGAGGGGTAAAAAGACAAATCAAGCCTGTAACTGTTGATAAGTGCGACTGGGCTTTTGGCCCAGAACAAATTGCATTACTGTCACATTATGTCCCTGGTATGCATGAATTAAGCACTGACTGGGTAACTCTCAGCCCTCCCTCACTAACTTCCTCCCTAAACCTTCCTCAATTTCTTTATCATTTATTTTCCATCATGGAGGAGAAGAGGAAGGCCTATTCACAGACTTTCTGGTCCTCTTTCCATCCTATTTGCATGGGGAACAATCTGACACTTTCACTGCTCAGCTGTTGGAATGTGAGAATTGCACTGGGAGAGGAGTGTGGTTAGTCGATGGCCTTTCTGTGCTGATTCAGACATTGCAAGATGATGAGAGGGTTCTATAGTCAGAGTGACTCCTCAGCCAACACTGCAGCACTAAGTCCAGATATGCATTTTTATTAACATCAAATGTCAGCCTTTTTGCGGGCTCTAAGAATAGTGTGTGTGGCTGCAAAAAAAGGTCACTGTGCCCCCTGGTTGGAGCAGAAAAAGGCCAAAGACATTCAGGAGTTTGATTTCTCTCCCAATGGCAAGTCTAAGAGCTCTTGTCAGACTTTCCCAAGCCTTGGTGTGTCATGCCTTGACTGACATCTCGTCCAAACAGATTAATGGTAAGACACGTCCATATCGTCACCCTGGAAAGGGACAGTCTGAGTGGACAAAAGCAGAATGGCCCTCAGGGACTGAGCTGTCTCTCCCCGTCTCATCCTAACAGCCTGTGTGCGCCCTCATGTATGCAGACTTGGCTGCTGATGAAGTAGACTCTTTTAGGTAGACAAACAAGCCCTCTGTATACTTCAGAGTTCACAAAAGTCACATCCTGCAGAAGAATGTGTGCACAAGATATGAATTTTGCTGAACTGACTGATGGGACTTTGGCCGACCAAGTGGCGAGAGGGGAAGGACAGAACAATGTCATGGGACCAAAAATGAATTTGACTCATCTATATTGGTCTAATTGTTTGCTTCCCGAGAGATAAAGCCAAGAAATGACACAATGGGACAGGAAAGCGGGTGGAGGTGGGTTCAGTTTAGAACGCACTCTTTTTTTTCAAGCAAGTAGAAAAGCACGACATGACCTGCTGGCTGTCTTACAATGAATAAGAATAATGGGATATGCAGGCTACCATATAGCACCAACATATACTGCACTACACTATGCACTGTACCGATTTCATATCCACGTCATGTCATCACTCTCTCCTCCGTCTCTGTGTCTCTCGCTCTCCTGCCATAGGCACAGAAAGCTGGCTATTCTTAGCTGACTCCCCCGCAGGTGAATTATGGATGAGATGAAAAGCTCATACTGATATTTGGCTGATCAAGTATCATGCTAAAATGCCACTTAAAGTGTGATATTGCTCCCAGGGACGGAGAGTTTTCTCCCCCACCTCTCTTCAAAGATGCGCAACACCACCGATAGACAGCGAGGGAGGGAGAGTCGTATCATCGAGGCGGCTGAACAGACGAGATATGAGGCAGACAGCGAGGGTGACAGACAAACAGCCATGGTCATTGGGGGCAACCAGTAGGGAGAAACACTGTCTGGGTGCAGATAATAAGCTGCTGCCTTGCTGGGTTATTGCAACACGCGCAAAGGCGTATCCCACAGAGACCTCAATTCTCCGTCACTTCAAGGCATGAACAGCCCGTCAGTGGCTGACACGTGACTCAGCTAGGTGTGTTTTATTAATTTTAGAATTTATGACTTCTTCCTGATTTCTTATCATGTTCCTGGGAGGACTGGCTTAAATAGCCTCATTGACAGCGTGCATGTCATACAGTTTGAGGTAAATGTCTGTTCATTGATGTGAAATCCCATGTGCTTGTATGAATTATCCTGCACCTGCATGTACATAATCTTTACAAGGTTATACTCCACGATCAGTGTAAAGGTTATCTGTAAGGCAGACATGACTATTTATTTGGGCTTTGCTTAAGCAGCTCAAATCGCAACCTTGAAACATAACAACAAGGTAGGTCTCAATGGTTTTGCCATTTGCACGTGTTTACATCCATAAGTTTATGTATGCAGTTGAGATTAGTTGACATATATCTCTTACTGGCAGTAGCCTTGACAGCTTAATACACTGCAAATTAAGTAAACATCTGCCAATAGTCAAAAGACAGGCAAGTAGAGGGAAAAAAAAAATCCTCTCCAATTAGCAGCATTTAGAAAAAAGAAACTGCTGCTAAGAGGAACATGTTCATCAACATGACAATAGAAATGTGGCATGACATATGCTGCAGACATACAAAACACAACCAGTAACGGAAACATGCTACAAATTTAGACAAGACAACCAAGCCATGCCCCAGCACGTCCATCAGCTTCCAGTGTCCTCTTGAAGCTTCATTTTGTAATATATTTCCATTTTGTCTGTGCAGCTTGCAGCATTTTTGCTTGTGTTTCCTATGTCTTCTCAAGTTTTATGTAGCTGCATGTGTCTTAGCATGTTAGTGAAAATGTTTTCTTGAGGGTTTTTGTCTGTTGGATGTGTTTACTTTGGTTGCATCATGTAAATGTGGACGCTTCTGCAACCAGATGCGAGGCAGTTCTATCTTACCTGATACTCAACACACTCCACGAATGCTGCACTTGTATCCAAACATAAGCAGCAGTGACATACTGCGTCAGTAGCCTTGGAACGAGTGAAGTAAAAATGGATTCAACATACATGTTGCAAGAGTCAGGCACAATAAAAGAAGTCAGAAACATGAAGGACATTAATGAGGGCGAGCTGAGAGTTGCTGTCCAAAACAAGCCATTTTTAGTCTTCTCATGAATTGGATACTTTTCAGTGCAGCTCCTTACTATGACGACTGCATATGTGTGAATTTAATTACCTCTCAAGGGATTACCTTTGCGGTGAATGCCACTTTCAAAGCCTCCTTGATGCCAAACACAACACGACCCGTGCAGGTGTGGCCCTACTGTTCACAGGGAACCGTCTCGCTGAGCAGAGTGTGTTTAAGCACTTCCAGCAGGGGTGCTAAAGAAAATCATCTCAACCATGAATACTAAATGACCCAAAGTGTACACTGGTACATCTCAAATATGTGCTTGGCCCTGGTCCAGTGAAAAAGAAATATGACTCCTGCATTATATATAGAAAATGAAAGGCTAGAATGGTATTGACATTGGATTTGCGAGATGTCTTTAGCGTTGCTGGAATTTGTTTTGATTCCGGATGTCTGTAAAATTCCCCCCTTTTCTCCGGAAAGAAATGGATTTGCGGATACTCCATGGGGGCTGCTAGATCACTGTCAGATGTGACACAGTGTAAGCTGCTGTTTGTTTTCACAGCTTCTTTTCATAGCCGATGAGTATGCTATGACATGACAGATACAGGGGAGAACATCAGTCTTGTGTGCCCTTCAGAGATGTCCCTTGGAAATGAGTGTTTGTAAGATACACAGAGACAAACAGAACTCCTCTGTGCTCGCTCCTACTGCGCTTTAATGTTTTCACAATGTTGCACATGCTTTTTTCCCCTCCTGAAATAAATCACACATTGATGCTGTAAAAAAATGCTTCACTCGCCCAGGTAGTACCCAAGTGCGCTGGGACCACTTATTCATTCAGCTTATAAGTTACTACCACCGGACATGATGAAATTTAACCTCTAAAAACTAATAATATGAACAGACAGGCTGCAGGAGAAGTCATAGGATCTAAATGAATTTGTGCAGAAAAAAAATTTCCAGCCACCGAGCTATGTAAATGTATCCACAGCCAAAATCACTTTGGCTCTTGCCATCCAGGTTATTTACGAGCTCTCATTAGCAAATGACTTTCACACAGGCCTGTATACTGTATCCTCTCCACTTTCACTTCATACTGTAAAAAAGAAAATCCACAGAATTAATGTTCCGGAAAATATAGCCGTAATAAAAAATGTTGCGAGCTCTCGTGCGCCGCCAAAAATGTTCCCCCTATTCACTCAAATCAGCACAATTAACCTGCAGGAGAGAACACGGTGTTTCAATTCATTACCACCGCCCACAGCACGACAATGGGCATCTGTTCAGTGAGGCTGCATTTAGGAGCTGCAGACTGACAGGGATTCTTACACTGTTACTGTGGCTTTGGCTTGACTTGAAACCAACGCAGGGTGCTGGCTCGCAAACAACGGCTGTAAAATATGAACAAAAGCACAACGAGATCTTTATTTAAGCATGAAAATGGTGTTTTAAGTTTGCTTACAGATCGTCCCAAAGCTCCAAACTTTCCGCGGTGCCAGGCAGTGTATCAGCCTTATCATAGGTGATACCATCTGGTGAGCCAGGGCGAATGATTGAATGACTGCTGAGTGTATGGCATATTGCCACCTGGCAGTTGGATACATTAAAGCTGTCCCGAGAGAGTCAGCAGAAGCAGGCATGCTGAACACTCTCCCTCTGCCTCCGCTGACATCCTCAGGACGCTTCAGTTGAGCATGCATCATTTCTGAAGCAGGCTCCACATCGTCATCTATACACAGTGACAACAGAGCTGCTGTGGGAAAACATGCTGTCATACATGATGCAGATGCAGCATGGTGTCTCAGAGACAATAGCAGGGCTCATTTGGGGAGGACAGTGAGTTATGACATCTGTATGCTGGCGGCGTGAAGTGGCAGTGCTTGGGTTGCACTGGGTGGTACAGTGGAGATAATATGCCGGCGTTGTAGAACTGTCTCTTTAATCGACTCGCTTGGGAAATAACTTGTGGCCTTCAGTGGATGTGACACTCTGCTGTTACTCTCTACAATACTTCTGAACTACTGCATTTTAATCTAACTTAAAGGCACCCTGTGGAGTTTTCATGTCAGCAAACAAAAGGTATGTTTACATTCGAAGTGCTCCACGTAAAACATCTGCAAAATTGATTTTTCTAATATTTTAAATTGTGCATTGTTTACATCCATGTTTACAGGGCAGCGGTCTTCTTTTTCACTACCTTTGCTGCCACGTTACTACGTTTTGTGGCACATTACCGCCACTAACCGTCAATCAGCGGAATAACATGAAACAAATGTGCTGCCGACTAATACCTTTAAAATGTTGTGGAGTAAGCAGTGCAATATTTCTTCTGAAATGTAGTGAAATAGACATATAAAGTAGCATTAAGTGGAAATACACTTAAGTACAGTACTCGAGTATATGTAC
Organism: Chaetodon auriga; assembly: GCF_051107435.1. Lineage (NCBI taxonomy): Eukaryota > Metazoa > Chordata > Actinopteri > Chaetodontiformes > Chaetodontidae > Chaetodon > Chaetodon auriga. Next base: position 17,117,914 of record NC_135091.1, on the reverse strand, counting down.
ATTCACCAAAGCTGTTTACACTTTCTGAAAAGGATAAGACTGACAGTATTCTGCGTATTATTACAGTCAACAAATCCCATGATAAGACCAAACCAACAATGTGTTTTCTCACTCTCAAGCCTTTACAACTTTCCTTCCATGTTTGTGGCACTCACTTCTTCCTAGAAATATATAGTTTCATTTTTTTAAAGAGGTCAGATCAGCTGGGCACTGTGAGCGAATGTTACCAGAACAAGAGTAAATAGTGCGTTTGATGGGGCTACTTTCAGCTGCAGGTTTGTGCACAAACAAGTATTCCAACATAAACTCCTCTGTGTGTGTTCATGGTAATGAGAGAACATGTCAGCCATTGTAACAGTGAGGCTCATTGATGTGTTTTCAGAAGTTTATGGACAATAATCGAGCTCTATGGTACCCCAACAATACTTGTTAGTGGGATGTATTTATTGTTGTTTTAATTACGTCATTGATTAAGGTTCAGGTTAGCATTATTTTAACGACAATAAGACAAATCTGTACTGTCACCAGACCTTTTAATGTTTGTTAACATGCATGCGCCACAGAGCTCAGTTTTTCTGGCCATTTTGAAAGGCTGCTTTCAGAAAATCAGTCTCTGTGGTTACATTACGACCTGCCGTCCTTTTACAGCTTGTCCAAACCAACAGTCAAACCAAAGCAGAGCCACTGCAACCAGCTGTAGTACATCAAGTAAAATTAAAAATAGACTTTACAGAATGATATAGTCAAACTGCAGCCTTTATTTGGAGAGGCCACGAAAAACAAGGGTGAAGGAAGATGGCAAATATCACCTTACATGAAGCTCAGAGGAAAACAATGTGCAGTGACGTCAAACAGTTAAAGAATGCAGGAAATGAGCAAAAACTATGCTGGAATTTTTCTTTCCACTCAATCGTCACCCGAACAATTGATCATAAAAGAGAAAATGCAGCACAAAACAAACCCTGAACACCACATTTACATACATGATTCAAGGTCCAGCTTGTGTACAAGAATAATTCATGCATCACTGTGTTTCCAGATCTTCGCAGGTAAGCGGCCGCCTTCATTTACATTCCTTTGGCCCACGGCTCACCGGCTGTGAATGTCCCTACAGAGATGAAGCAGGGTTTTTCCTGTTGCCTGTTGATGTCATATCCCTGCAGAGAATAAACCGAGAGTGTTTCCTGTTGATATTAGGATGTCAGCTCCCATCTGTTTGCGCAATCATATTGAAAGACAGGCAAAATAAAAAAAAAGAAGAAGAAGAAACAAGAACTGACCTCTTGCACCGGGACACATCCTGACTGGGCAGCTGCTCAACTCTCACTGACCGCACCTTCACTCCCCCATTGCAGTCAGTCCCCCGCATACAATGACACACACAAACAATGTCAGCTGCCTATCCACCTCTACCGCTATCAAGTATCCACAGCTCCAAGTGCTCTGTCCAGTATTTCCCGCCGACATGCAGTGCAAAACAAATCATGTGCAGAAATATGCAAGCACATGGTTTTGACCATGGGCAAGTCCCAGTGTGAGTAAATTCTCCTGTTTAAGACCTGAATTAGTCATGAATTTTAAACATTTGACTCTTGTATTTCAGTGAATGCACACAGGCTATTTAAAACACTGTATTCATGCTTTGGGATTTGGAGTTACTGATAGTTATGCACCTGGAATAGACCGTACATCCAGCGTGAGAAGAGAGAAAAAGCATCTAAAAGTGATGAGGTGATGAGAACCAAGGTTACATAAGCAGAGAGACACTGAGAGTGGAGAAGAATCCTCCTTGCTAATATAAATGTCAGGTCTGCACTTACAGATTAAAACTCAGAGGAAGTGGTGCATAAACGGCGTAACTTTTCCGTCGTTTACAACAACAGAGGCTGTAAAGCAGACGAGTGTTTCCTCTAAATAAAGTCCCGCTGCTGATCATTCCTACGCTCCCTGATTAATACGACAGGAAGCCTTTACATGAAAGCACATAAAACCACTATGGAGACTATTTCCTGCTCCCGCAGTCTGAATTGTCCTCCATAGTGTCAGTGGATCGGTAGCAGCTCTGAGGAAATGGAGCTGTGTGCACAGATGGGAGCCCACACAGCCCCACCTCCGACTGAAATGACAGTAAAATGGTACGTGTGTGTTTCTGTGTGTGTGTGTGTGTGTGTGTGTGTGTGTGTGTGTGTGTGTTTGTGTGCACAGCCCTTCCTTTGCTGCTTGCATTTGTCACAGTCTGTATTTAGGTATGGAAGGTCATCCATGCATGTGCCTAATTTGTGTGCATGTGTGTGTCTGTGTGGGAGAGCTCAGCTTGACTCCGACTGTTGACACTGGCTCGGTGACAGTCTGAACACTCGGCTGTGTTGACGAGTGGGAGTCCCGCCCCGCCTGCCCCTTTGTGGAGAATGAATATTAATAATTCAAAGTGATCTCAATCTCGGCTGCCTCTGAGGCTGTTACCCATTACCCTGGGATGAGCTGATATTGCCGTTGCATGAAAGGCCACCGACAGGCAAAAGGCAGAGGAGGAAAACTGTGATGCCGCTAAAAGGCACCCCCGAGGTTTCTGCTATCAGCTCAACCGGGGTGAAAGAAACGTATTGCTTTGAGAAGACAGACAAAAAAACACTCGATCCCGCCCTCCTTGGTCCTGGCCTAGATGTGCATAAAGAAAGCTGTTTCTATTAGAAAGTGAAATGTGTATACAGACGACTGATTTCTTCAATCTGCCAAACTGTGAGCAACATTGAAAATGATACAAATCTGTTTTGATGGTAGCTGTGCAGCTAAAAAAAAAAAGCCTTCTATTTGTTTACTTGCCATTTTGCTCTGTTTTTCTTAATTCCCCTTATTTTCAAAGCTCCAGGTTTAGATAAAACACTCAAACTAAAACCTCTGCATGAAAATGGCCTCCTGCCTTAAGCGAGACATGGAGGGTAAAGAGCTTGAGTTGACCTGATGTTGCGTCGCTAGGTTTTCATGCTCTGATCCCTGTGGAGAGACGGGATGATGTCTAATCTAACTCGCACTGCTAGCCTAATGCATCTGTTTTCACCCTGCTGGCACATGAACTACCTTAATCTGTCCAGGTGATGTCACATGATAGCAGTCACTGAAGCAGACACACAATCAGAAGATTAGCTGTTATCACATTGACGGCTTATTGTCTTTGACAGCCGAGGAGGCACATGTAAATACAATGAAGGGGAAAAGGCTTAGATGTCATTATCAGATTTTTGTCCGTTATGACTATCATGATCGCGTCTTACTCACCACCTCTCCCAGACTCTGCCAAGAACAGCTTCAGTGTAACAGAAGTCATCTCTAACACTTGTATTTGAAAAAGTGCACACAGAAATCCTTTTGTAGCGAACAGCACAGCAGAGCTCATGCGGTTTTGATTTGATTTACACAAAACATAACAAACCAAAGAATACAATGAAAACACTTATGTTACATGTTTTAACATCCTGGGGGCATCTTGGAAATAAGCCTGACTGGTAGAATTTAACACCAAAAGCAGATCCATGCAAACTACACCACAAAATAACATCAATACACCGAAATATAACAACAACTTAATGGCTTCATTAACAACCTGTAGCCTTGATCTATAAATAAGTTTCAACCTGACATCGGAAAGCTGAACCATATGGGAGGTCGTTTCACAGTACAACATAAGACCAACGCTGTGCTAGCAGCCATGCTTACATGCTCACTTTCATAATGCTAAGTTACGTTTAACAAGGTATAATATCAATGATTAATAATGATCACAATCTTGGTTTAGCATGTTAGCATGCTAACATTTGCTGATAAGCACTCAAAGTGCAGCTGAGGCTGAATGGGAATGCATTAAGTTTTGTATTTTTGCAGGTAATTGGTCATAAACCAAAGTACTGGACAAATGAAACATATGACCTGATGATGGCGCTCAATGAGAGGCCAGAGGATCAACAAAGTTATTACAATTCATCCTCAGGGAGCCAGAAATGTCTGTAATAAATGTTAGGGCAATCCATCCAACATTTTCTCAAGACATTTCACTCAAACCCACAAATGTCAACTGGCGCTGAAGAAAAGTCAAAAGACCACCAGTGTCAGTGGGATTCGTCCCCTGGGCTGCAGATCTCTGGGGATGGCAGCTTTCGGTTACATCATTAAGGATGAAATGTAACCAGGAACTTGCTTACTAGTCAACTTGCCAGCTAACTTAGCTTTTCTGTATATAATGCATGCAGTTTGTTTTGATTACAGCAAGGATCTTGTTTGTGCGCATCCAGGTAGCAAACATGCAAAGAAGTTTCTGAATGGCTAGAATAAAATGAAATGCACACCATGCAGTTTTCATCCACTGCGGCTATACGACAAATGAATACTCCAGCTGTGGCTAATTGCTCCACAGATTGACCCAAATACGATCGACTTTGGCAGAAAGTGGCATTTGTGCAGGTTGTGTGCAGGCTCTGCTGTACACATTTGTACAACAGCTACATGATTTCATGGGGACTGCGTTTCGTGTTAACTTTTGATTGTAATCAAAGAGAAGTGTTTGAAAAGATCTCTGTTGACCTGAAGTTTTGGAAGCGGTAGGAGGCTCATGCTCCTGGCTCTGATCAACGTTGTTATTGCCAGAGTCTGTGTTTCCCACATCTCTACAAAGGAGGTTGTGTTATGATGAGTCATAATGGACGAAGACTTTGAGAAAAGTCGACAGTGTTAGTCATACATCAATGTGTCCTAAATTGCGTAAAACAGCAGGAACGAGTTCTTTCCTGGTTAAGCTGCATTCAGAACTTAAAGAGGGTTAGGTTTACAGGTCAGCAGCACCTGATCCTCGTTACAGCTGTTTCTCAGCGATCTCTTAAAGGAAATATGTGAACCATTTAACCCCGTTTGAAAGGTCGAAATCTTTCCTGGCTCTAGTGATAATTAGGTACATCCAGCAATGAGGTGATTCAGAGAGACAAGCTGACCCGGGTTAAGTTGAAACTGTCAGACTGGATTTTTAACAAGGCCCACTTTCGGCTGATACCGTCTAGCAACTGTTTTGTACTTCTTGAGAGGCTGTCATGCACTTAACCTCAAACAAAGGATATCCCCAAGGTTTCGGTTGTGAAGCCCAGACGACACAGACGAAGGTGGGGTATTCTGACAAAGCGCTTTCCTTATGGTGATGTAATAAAAGCTCAGTTTTTCTATTCAAAAAGCCAGACACACACGATGAGCAGAATCAATCCTAGATTCAGAGGCTGTGCGACTGTAATGCTCGAATAATTGCCCCCCAAGTCATGCGGGTTTACACTCCCCATCCACAGAAATAAAGTTCACCCCAGTACGTGTGGGCAGCCACAAACTTAACATGCAGTCTGAATCTCGCTATGTTATCACCGCTCTTCCATTTCCCCGGTTTGCACAAATCCATATTAAGCTGTGATATGTCTTTGGGGTTTGGCACCTTCACACCTTCAGCGTGGAGGAGATGAGAGTCGGCCTGTTAAATATTAATGCAGGGCCAGATGCCCGACTGGCCGCTGGCATTTATCTTAACCTGCTCCAGCAGGTGTGAGCCCAGCAGGTCCCATTGGCATCCAGGAGGAGCACTCAACCTCTGGATCATTTAGAGGCGTTAAAGGATTATATCTGTGCTGAACCGAGACTGGACCAATACACCCGAGGGGATGGAGGGAGGGACTCGGGGAGAGAGAGGAGAGGGAGAAATGATTGTGTCTTCTCAGCAAGTGGGGAGAGAGGGAGATGGATGGGGTGTGGTGTGCGCCTGGGCAAACACTCCCCGCTGTTTGCTTCTCTCTTCCCATTTTTCTCCCAAGGGCAAACAGAGAATCGAGCGAGCTGCAGCTGTCTGAGTGTGAGAGTGTGTGTGAGTGTGCACAAGCGGGTGAAGTTGACCTCTGTGGCCTCTACATAAGTAGCAGGGAATCACCACCAACAAACCTCCCTCCTGGGGCCCTTGGCCACTGGCCCCCATCATTAGTCCCTCGAGAGCCCCAGGCAGCGCCACAACCCCCTGCCACCGTCTTCATATTAACAGTAATGAGGACACCGCGGCGAGGAGAAGAGGAAGAACGAGAGTATGTGTCACTGCAGAGGAAGGCAGCATTCACCGGTTTGAAAGCACAACAGCGCTCAGCCCTCTCCTCCTCACCCATCCCGTACCTCCCTTATTTCTTCGCCATGTGCCTCTATTTTTCTCCTACGGGGTGTCGGAGCAGTGCGAGCAGCGAAATGCAGTCCATCATGTTGCTGTAGCATCTGTCCCAAGCACATGATTTTCAGATCATCAGGACAAGCTGCTGAGAATATGGGAGTGTGAGATGAGACAACCCGGTTGCTGTAAAATCAAACAGGGGTCCATTTTTAATCTGGACAGCATGCCATGCCACTGTGATATACATAAATGATTTACCCAGTATGAATTGGTTTCTACCAACACACACACACACACACACACACACAAGCAAAACAAGTCAGGTTGGAAGGCATCACTCCTGTTGTTTTTTTAGAGGAAAAAAAAATTTCTTCATAATAGATTTGTAGCTTTGAGACTGAGAGGGATCCTTGGCTGTCTGTTTGGAGAGTATATTTGATTCAAAGACAGGGGAGATGGAGAGTTTGTAGGGAGCCAAAAAAAATAAGAGCACAGCTGTAGAGAGAGAAAGGTTATGGCTGATCGAAGGTAGACTGCACACTGTTCTCTTATCGTTCTCTGTTGATGTAAGTTTATGAAAAATGGCAAAGGAAATGATTGCTTGCTCCCTCTCAGCATCTAAATATGTACCAATAAAATGAATCTGTTTGTTTAGGTGTTCATTTTCCTATCACGGTCTTTGCAAGTTAGGACATTTGATTTTTTATAAGGTAGTTTGTGACCTTAAGGTTGCCAGCTAAACACCCTTGGACCAGTTGGGTCCTGTAGGTGATCAAGTAGGTGGCAACTGCAGAGGTGCCCTGTTAGCGAGCCGTTTAGCCTGAAGCTACTCAGGCGTTCCCAGAAGTGAGAGTATGGTGAAAAAAACAGGCACACTAAAGCATGACTAACTTCTGCTGAACCACAGCAACTATATATATATATATATATATATATATATATATATATTTCTTTAAGATGTTGTTGCTTATGTTGAGTGTGTTAGCAAACGCATCCATTTGCATTTATTTGGAGTCATCTATTTGACTTGCATTTGTTGGGTTGAGTCCAGTATTCACTCTTCTTGTGGCTTTGTTTTGAGTGAGGAAAGTATCTGGCTCCTTAGCTGCTATACACGGCACTACGTTACCAGCTAGTTGTCAGCTTTGTCTGTCTATTTGGTTGGATGGTAGAGTGGTTTTGCTTAAAAACTGCTGCAGCTACAAATGAGACTGATGAGAACAGTAAGACTGCTGAGGAGGTCCACAGAGTCAGTGTTAATTGTCTGTGAGTCACTACAAGCAACACCTTTAGAGTCATTCGATTCATTGTTATTATAAAATACTCTTCATCGCACAAGTGGGAAAAAGGGAAAACAGGTGTCAAAGGAATCCTGGTACTTTAAAAAAAAAATGAACAAAACACACATTTTGACTAAAACCTGGAATTTGAAATTTCAGCATTTGGTAGCATGAAAAGGCCACAAGAGAGATAGTGACCTTACTCGGTATTCAAGGAATTGTTCCTTTTCTCAAGACAGTCTCTTGGCATTTTAAGCTCTTGCCAGACTCTGATACGCTGATGTTAACAGTAAGTGTCCTTTTGAAATACATATACTCTTCATTTAAGCTGAAAGGCCGCTATTGTGGGAAGCTTTATTCTGTACCCTCTCAGAGTGAAAGGGGCAATGGGTGAAGGTCATCACTACTGGGAAGAAATGTATAAAAACATTCAGCCGCTGTGTGTGTGTGTGTGTGTGTGTGTGTGTGTATGAATTGTCGGTCATGCCTAGAGTAGCAGATGGGCATTCTGTATGACTGATGGCCTTGTGAAACATGAAGGTGTTGTGTCAATAAACGATGTTCCACCCCATCCATCAGCCGCCACTGACAGCAACATGTGCACATTTTCATCCGTTATGCCTTGTGCATACCACACACACACACACGTACATACACACACGAACACGTCTGGCTGCACGGATAGCCCTGCACACGCACACCCCCACTTAATGTACCTGTACAGTATACACACAGGAACACCCACACAGACCTGCAAGTCTACACACAGCCAGATGCAGCACACACACATCCACCTCTTCTGCACACTCCTACTGTACTGTACTGCTTTGCAACAGTCTCTCTGCATCGATACTGTTACTTATGTGGGAAAATACGGCACTGAGAAATAAATCTTGTCCAACAGAGCATGAAGGTATTGAGTTTTCCACGTGTTCTTACGGTTTCAGCAGTGAGGGACTAGCGCAGCTTTACAGCACCGGGTCTCATGTGAAAATCAGCTTTTTCCAAGTAGTGTGTGGGTTTTCCCCAAGTTTAAACGTTTTCTCTTGTTTCAACACCAAAGTCAGTCCTTTGCTATACATAAATGTCCCAACCTCTTTAGTGGTAGCACTAACCCCACCACCTACTTACTGTGAATTCATGCATTTACAATTAAAGGAACCAAAATGTTTGTTTTGAGTGTCACAGCTGCTTGTGGGTAGCTTGCTCCTTTGTGGTGGATGACACACCTGTAGCCAGCCTTGACTCCAACTGTGATTCAAAAAAATGTGTCAAAAAGCATCAAAACATCCTCCTCTGTCCACTTTGATGCAGCCGTGAATAGATTTTCAATGAAGTTGTCCATTAAGGATAGTTTTGTTGCACAACACAGACTTCAACATAAGTATTAAAGGGACAATTCACCCCCAGATTTCCTGTAGTGCTATTTATCCTTTAGATGGTTTTGGTGTGTCTTGCTGAGTTCTGGAGATGTTTGCCTTCTCTTAAAAATAATGGAACCAGGTGGCACTTGTGTTGCTCAAAGCTCCAGACAATACATTTGAAAAGCATTAATGTTTACATCCTTCGCTGTCACGGGCAGAAGCCTGCATGAGTAGATGCACGCTTCCCTCTGTGCAATGATGCAATTGGTGGAATCGGTGGAAGGAAAATAGTTCCTATATGAAACTGCTCACAACATGGTCTGTGGATTTTCTCGAGCAACCATGTTTTAATTTCTGGCAAGAGACATTGCTGTTGAGTGTTTCAAATGTATTTTCTGGTGCTTTGAGCAACACAAGCTGAGTGCCAGCTAGTTCCATTACATTCAGCAGAAAGCTGTCATCTCTACAGCTGATAGCTCCAGAACTCTGCAACACACACCAAAACAATCCAGATGGATCAATAGCACCACAGGTAAGAGAAAAAACATTTTGAGGTGAGGTACTGTCCCTTTAAGATTTTTTTAGTGTAAGGACAAACTTTGAAATTCAATGTGGAAAGCACTAGCTGATTTTAATTGTGTTAAATGAATGCAGAGTATGTGTTAAGCTCTTTATAACTGACAACAAAGTTTTCTGAACTTACTGTAAGGCAGAGCACCAGTGGCTATGAAACAATGGGCTTTATTGTGTAATCTTAATGATTTCTGTGCACATTCCTTAGAAGATTTCTTAACTGTAATATATGGACTGTCTTTTGCAGTTAAAGAAAACAGAAAACTCAATATCCTCAGAGGTCATTTTCATCTCTCGACAGTCTGTCTCAGCAGATTAAATCATCCTCCACATTAGACAATGCCTGTCTGTTTGCTGTTTCTCTGTGTTTTTCAGACAAAAATACACCCACAGCCCCTGTGACATTATTACTCGATCTATGGAAGTCTACTTCCAAATGTCAGGCACATCCCTCGAGGAATGTCATACAACCTCCGGCTGAATATTAGATGAGGAGGAAAGCATTGGTCCGACTATACAGGCTACCCTCAGACTGTTAATAAAGACCAGACAATCCTGTAGGCTGCTGGATTCTAGCTGAATGTTTTCAGCATGCTGCCAGTGGAGATTACAGCGAGAGATTGTTGGACAAACCACTGTAGCCCCCCAAATCACGAACAACCTCCATTTCTGTTTTTCCAGAAGAAAGCTTCAGATCAATTTTGCCATTACATGTGTTTGTTGTGGTATCATCGCCTTCTGCATTTTTCATTCCTGGCGCTTTTCTCGGCCATGTTGTAGCACCTCGCAGGCCACACACACACACACACACACACACACACACACACACACACACACACACACACACACGGCCGACATGTTCAGACGGAACAGACAGGCAATAATGTTTCCAGCGATTATCGCTAACAGCATTACCTCCATTACACCTCCATATAGTATGATTCGCTTTAACTTTATCCCTCTTGCCAGTCCACATTACCCATCATATTGATCATTTCTGATACCTCAGTGTCTCCTTCCTGTCTTAATGGTCATTCTTTGTGACGGAGGGTTCACCTGAGTGCTTTCTTTGGGTGTGTGAGCATTTTCACATATAACGGAGCAACCTCCAATTTTCACCAAATACCCATAATGCCTCATAATACCACAACAAAGCCAAAGTAAAGGTAAAATAATGTGTTCTGTGCCGTTGGTTTTCAGAGAATGTGATAATCGCAGTTTCAGTGGTTTTGAGGGAAAAACAGAAAATTCTAGTGATGTGGAGAAAACTGATGCAGCCAGTTTATCTGACAGTGCTCTGGGTATATGAAATGCATTCATTTCAATTCCAAAATCAATATGTCTTTGTGGTTTATCATTAATGTTTCATTTTTCTCTGATTATTGTTGCATTCATAGCTGTGATAACAGTCTCAATGTTGGTTTGGAACAGCTTTGATCCTTTTAAACAGCGGTTCCCCACATTGATGCATTGCATTGATGCAAGGTTTCAGATTATTTAATACCAGGATGCAAAGTAACAATATGAAAAAAAAAAAAAAAAGCCAGATTAATAATGTTCAGTACTGACTACTAATTCAAATAAGGTAACCAGTCTGTCATCAGCAGCCCTCGACATTCAACAGCCACTGTGAGAGGACGCCTCTGCACCTAATGCTGCTGTATTTTGCCAAAAATCACCTCATTCACTTCAATGGGAAGTCTTTCTGCTTTGGCACATACAGAGGGCTCTAGCAAAAACAACCAAAAAAAAAAAAAAAAAAAGAGGCAGGGTCATCCAGCAAAACAGATGAACTCACCTTGGCTCATTTTTTGCCCCAACACCACGAGACATTACCTGGCAAGCACTGTGGTGGCCAATCAAATGCATGAGAATGCACATTCCTGGTAGATTACTTTGTAACTTGAACACTGTAATTCTACTGTTTACCTTGCAATTGTCATGACAGAAGTTATTGTCTCTTGTCTCAGGGTATTATAAACGGTTGCCAGTGTGTTGTCAGATTGGGGGTGACCAAATAATAAGCCAATAGAGCTGCCCCTCGCCTCCCTAAAGTGGTATGGTTTCAAGAGACAAGGCACTGAGTTCTGTAGGCTCGGCTTCACACGTAACAACTGATATCTAATGGCCAAAAAGATAAATAAATGAATAAAATAAGTTCATTTTCATACAACTACAACCAATTACTATTCAGTCATAACACAGGAAGACTAAAAGCAAACGCTTCCAGAAGGTAGACAGGGTGGAAATCAATTTTCATTTTGGACTTGCCTAATTGTTCTAATAAAACATACATTTTTATTAGTTGTCTTCCTGCACCTATTTGGCTGCATAACACAGGGCTTCTTCCCTCCCAGTCCTCATAAAAGTAGCCCAGTTTCTTGTTTTTAATTAGCTCCATGCATGGAAACGTACATGATTTGTGGACCTGCAAACAGACATCAGTGTGCATACTGATGTGGGGTGGAGAATAATTAAGCCCCCCAGTCCACAACTCCATGACAAAAATTGTTAATATAAAAGCAGTCCATGGTGCAAAAAAGGTTGAAAAACCTGCTTTAAAGGGCCTTGTTCTTTTTGTTTTAGTCTTGACAGTTCCTCTTTTTTCTTACCTTGACTTGCTTAAGTAATGTGTGCTCTTTGGTCATGCATTTATACACCTCACTGAGCAGCCCCACTGATCCAGTGCTGCTACCATCTTCACAAATGTGTGACATGTAAAAGCAAAGTGAGCAGACAGATGGACACCCAGACTGTTTGGACGCCCCCCCTCATTAAATCCTCCTCGTGCAGTTGACCCTTTGAGACCAAGAGGACTCTATTCTGACGCTGGCAGTTTATGCAGCAGGACTGGGCTGCCATTCATCACTCATGGCAGGTTAGACCATGTGCGCAATCTGTTTATATCCATAATTATAAGGCATCAACCTGCCCATGAGAGGCGAGGGGTCAAGAACATCTGCTTGAAGTGCTCCAGGAGGATGGCTATAGCTGCTGAGGTCCATGGGTTACATGTCTGGTGGGAATAAATCTACTGTGATGGGTGTATTAGGTGTGTTTGTGTATGAGCGGTCAGAGGCACAGTAAGCTACATATCTCTATCTGAGCGGATACAGAGAGAGCAGAGCCTTCCTGAGGCTTAATATTTCTTCTAGAGGGTTGGCAGCAAATAGACCATATTCACACAGTGGCCATTATCCTCTGACATACTCAAGGTGTGAAGCTCAAATGTTTTCATCAAATGGAAAAATGTCATAGGCCTACTGCTGTGTTTCTGGTTGCAAGTCGTATAAACGTAGGGAATCTGCTAAATCTTTCTCATTTCACTGCTTTCCAACTGAAAATACAGAGAGACATGGAGCCACATTTCAAGGTAAAACTACTTGAATAACCCATTAGCTACTGTTGGACAGCAGCTAACCAGAGCATTCAACTGCTTCCTAGCTAATATTACTGTTTGATAGTGTTACACAATACGATATGAAAGGCACATATTAATCCTGAAATATCAACAAGCATCTTGGACACATTTATTTAAACCTGAAGTAAAACACACTGGGTGTAATCAAGCTTGCAATGTAATGTCCTGCTGTCTCTTCACCTGACCTCAGAGACGTTCTGGTTCTGGTTCTGGTTAAGATCTGAATGTGTTAATGCAGTTAATGTAGCTTCAAGCTCCTATAGCCTCACACAGAGATGAGGAGTGGGCTACAGAGTTCTGTCAAACTATATCTAACTCCACACCCCCAGATTTTTTCTGTTTTCAAACTTTTCGTCTTCAGCCCCAACCAGCACTGACTCAAGTGACATCACCTGAGGCCATGTAATCAGACTTTGGGCAGCTTCCTCCGGAGCCACAAAGGGCTGCATACAGCTTTTTTTTCACATATGCAGTCATACTCCTTTTAACACACTGTGAATTCTTTGTCTTTGCAAGGACAAAAATCTTGCCATTATGATGACAATAATGATTGCTAATAGCTTGCTGCTCATTAACATTAGCATCTTGGCATCTTCTGTGTTCCAGCTGTCTCTGTTTGGGGGTCATATTATTCAGATGTTACTTCAGTCCTACCTTTTTTGTATTAATAAGAGAGCGAATTTGACTGTACATCTTCACGCACTTTAAGTACTTTAAGGAAAGATGAAAAAGCAATATGTTCCCGTGGCAATCTCATGACAAATGTCACTGCGTGGCCCCGCTCCACTTGTAGCATGGATGCCAGAATTGTACACTGTAACAAAAGATTTCTGGCGTGATAACTTTCCAGAGTCGTAAAGTCCTCAATATTATAAACCACTGTGCAGTGTTTTGGCATGTGATAAGCCTTTGAACGTATGCATGTGTTACTATTGGCAGAGAAAAAAGGGAAATGAAAGAGAGGCCATGGGATGTGTGAACAGTAAACAGAATAATGCAGAGAGGAAAAAGGACACGGAGGAAACAGACCCACATAATGCACAAGCGAGCCAGTGAGTACATACGTATGCATATTGGAGGTAGAGCGGAGTGAGAGAGACGCAGCCTAATAGCATAATGATATTAATGAGAGACCATTCATCATGCAGACTCATCACTTAAGTTGATGAATACCAGCAATTTAAAGTAGAGACTCAAGTGGAACATGCCTCTCGCTGCTCCACTAGCTAACCTTTCAGTCTATTATGCCATGTGTCTCCACAGACTTAAAACTGAACAAACCGATACGACAACTGCTGAATATTTACTGGGCCGTGTCAGCAAAAAAAAAAAATAGTAGTGAAGCATTAGTGGAAAGGGAAAAACAAAAAAAACTCAGTGTTTTCAAAGACAATCAAGAATCCAATTATGCACGGGGACGCATAGTCTCACATTTGCGTGCACATGAGACCTCACGCAGAATCAGACCCCAGGAAACATCTCGCTTCCCCTCTCTCTCTTCTAAGTACAGCATAGAAAACACATTTTAATTAGATATAGTTAATTAATTACTCCCATCCGTGAACTCTTCTGCATGATTGCAAAATGCTGATATGTTCATCGCTATGGAGGAATGGTAAATAGACACATAAAGTTTGAAAGTGATAGAAATCAAACAGCTGAGGCCTGGCTAATTAAAGGGATCTAACATTAGCTGATTAGGGAGAAAGCTGAAACCTTATCTGGAAACTTCTGTGGTGCAAAAAAAAAAAAAGAGAGAGAAAACATGCCCTAATGAGAAAAAAAGAGTGCTGTGTTTGCCCCTTGTAGCAATCAAGTCAGTCGTACATGAATAATTCATTCATAAGGAGGCATTTGTTTGTGAGTCAGTTGGAAGATTTAAGGCGTTTAACTGTTGTTGTGCTTTTTGTCTCTATTTTTCCTTCTTTTTCGCCTTAGTTAAAAAAGATCACAAGCGGCTGCAGATGTTTTGTGTTTGCGTTAGCTTGAATCCTGTTTGCCTTGTTTTTTTTGTTTTTTTTTTCTTGATGGGATTTAACTGAAATAAGCTTTAATGAATGGTACTGGGTGACAGAAAGAGACAATTTAGATTCAAATTGTAAGTTTGCGCTGACACGTTTAAAAATAGCAAGAGGACGCTGTTTTAGGGAGAGGGAAAAAAAAAATGGCATCCTCGCAGGTCCGCAAAGTAAACAAATCTATTTCTGTTATACATGAGTGGAGGAGGAATATTTTTCAGGAGCAGAAACGAGATTCTGTGTTTCCAATTTCTCAGCCTCTGAAAACTTCATTCATTAAAGCACAAAAAATGATTCTACAATTTTACTTTCAAGACTCCAATCTCCATCCCTAAACCAATCAGCGCTATTGTTTCGAAATTTTTTCCTTACACATGCCTGGAGATAATTACCATTTATATATTCAGTGCCATTAAAGCTGCGCTAATTTACTCAGAAATGAGTGCATTTGTAGAAATGTCATTTTCCAATAATCCAATAACCTCCTCGTACAATGCATGCAGGCATGAGTGGATAGATACAGAAGAATTCATTTTCAGAGGTGAAACGGTTTTTCCTCTGGCAGACAAAAATCCATCAACTCATCCGAGTCTCAGAAAATAAAAGTCAGGTGGAGAAACTGCTCCCGTCTCGAAGGCAATATTTCAGCGTTGGACCAGTAATAACAGCATGTGGGAAGAATGTGCTTAAATCACTCAAGCTCCGGGGATACACATTTTTGAACACTGGAGTCCGACCAGACAAGTGTTTTCTTTTGTGTGCAACTGGCGAGACACTGTTTTTTTTCCCCAAGCTCCTCTCAGTCGCTTTCATTTCGTCCGACAGCACTTACTTTGAGCTCAGACAAAAGGCACAGAAAAACAAACAAAAAAAAAAAATGTAACAATCAAAGGATCCTGATGTTTAGATTGTTCACCGGGGGTGCTGACAGCTAAGCAGCACTGTGTGACTACAGTGAGATGCACTTTCACATTTCCCTTCTGCTCGTGCTTCCTGTCAGTCTGGCCCTGTCATCCCGGCTCACTGTGCAACGCTCGGTTTCATCACTCTTCTCTTTCTCTCGCCATCTGTTTTTTCCTTCCTCTATCTCCTGATCCTCTCTCTCTCTGTCTTTCATCCTTTATTCCAGTACACAGTGATTCTTGCAATAGCAGTGGGCGTGCTATCAGACCCATTAGTCCAATATCCTGGTGTTGAACTGGGACGATGAGAAATGGATTGGCGCTGATGCGGGTTGTGTGCACTGCTGTGAGGTGTGTGTGTGTGTGTGTGTGTGTGTGTGTGTGTGTGTGTGTGTGTGTGTGTGGGCAGCGATGAATGTGATGAGTGTGTGGTTTAATGGATGGCTGTGAAAAGTGTGCGCTAGAGAGGGACAGAGAGGAAGAAAGAGCAAGATAACAGGAAACTGAAGTAACATGAATGTGTTTTATGTGTTAAGTATATCAGGAGGATCATGTGTGCTAGTGTCTGTACGTGTGGAGGAGATGAAGAGGTGAAGTCATCCTTAAACTGAAAACTTTACCACTCTTTAGCCCGTTAATGTTTAACTACTGTAGATCAGCCCAAATGCAGTTCATCAAAGCTTTTTAATGTCTCTTTTTAGAGCAAACAAGCTCACTGCATCAGGGATGGATTTTCAAACTGACTTTGCAGTCAGACTTCATAAACAGCTGCTGGGAAAAGTTGGGCTTATGATGTTTATTAGAATTTATTAAGGGATCACAAGCAGATCTCCAATGAATTTTCTCATCAGTTTCACCATTTGTTAGACAGAAAACAGAGATCTCCTGCCTATTTTACCCAGTCCCACAGTACCAAAGCTCAGCTAACAGAGGTCTTCTGCGAGAGCACACAGCTCACTGCAAAGAAAACCAAACTTTAGAATTTGTTTTGGATTTTTAGAGCTGAAGTTAACGTAATAAATGGCAGGGGAGTGAAACTTACAAATAAAAAATTGCATTAGAAAAATTGGGATTTTTATTGCTCATGTGCTATAATTAAATTCAGGAGCTTATTTAAGTTAAGTGTGGCAGCATCTAACATGTTACCAACATCAGAGGTAGCACTAAACACAAAGTACAGCCGAGATTGATGGGAATGTCATAAGACTGAAAGGTATTTGGCTTAATTCAAAGTATTGGATAAATGAAATTTTAATCTGATGATGGTGTGAGATGGAAAGTTCAGAGATCACCAAAGTCATTAGGGTGCACAGTCTGAGGACCATGAATATTTGTACAAAAAAGTTTCTGATGGTGGCCTATGTGGAAAATCAGGGATTCTTCCTCCGGGGACCGTGAATATCAGCACAAAATTTCATTGTAATTCATTCATTCAATAGGTTGATCGACTGGCCGGCACTGCCATCCCTCGAGCTATGCCTAGCGTGTCTAATGAAAATCCTCTGATCCTCTAAAGCACTCGAAGTGATGAATTTTAATGTTCCTGCTAGAAAAAACAACAACAACAAAAAAAAGTTTTTTTGGTAGAAGTAAAAGCACCATACGCAGCAGTAGCCCTCCTGACTAAACACACAAACAGCAGTACCTACAGGAACTGTATCAACACAAAAATCAAGGAATGGGGAGCAATAATAAGAAGGCAAGTGCGCTTAAAAGGGAACAAAAAAAAAAAAAAAAAGGCTGAAGAGTGCTCCAGATGCATCAACATCAGTCACATGTTGTTATTTAGAAGTAGCTGAACTCTTAGTACAGTTTTGCTGATACATGAAAAATGCTTTCCTTACAATTACAATAATAAGTCCTATAAAGTCTTTGCCTGTGCAATCATCAACCCTAACCAGGTTATTCTAGGTAGAAAATATTTAACAATAATCAAACAAGGGAAATACTTCCTGAGTAAATGTGATACATTTCATTGTACAAACAAGAGAAATTTTAGCTGCATGTTCTAATACGGATATCTTGAGAGACCAAACCACATTTACACAACCCTGATAAATGAGCTACTAACTAACTGAGTTTGAGAGTTCAAATAAATGATACCTGAGAAAAAAAAAAAAAATTTTGATTGTCGCTTATGTAATCAGAAATGTTTAAAGGTACCCTGTGGCATTTTTGGCCACTGGTGGTACCATGGAGCAATGTTTGTTTCAGTTGGTCCCTCTTTTGTTTTTATCATGCACACTCTCTTGTTTTACATCTCACTGTTGCTTTCATGCTCTCCCGCTGATGAACAGCATGGCATACAACATAGATTTACACAATGCAGGATTTAAAATACTCCAAAAAGCAGCATAATATTGCACTTCAGGTTTGGTTTAGACGTGTCACATGTGCGTACGACACAAGCCATCACGCAGCTTGTGCAGACGGCTGCGCTGATTAAACAGAAGCTCATCTGTTCCGTCAGACTTGCATGAGACGGAGGGCTAAAAAATACGGCTGACGCGGCCTGTGTAGGCAAGCCATTAGACCTCAAGGATACACAGAGCTTTTTGGTGGGTACCACCGAATGTAAACATATCTTTTGTTTGTTTGCAAGGAAACTACACAGGGCACCTTTAATGTTATGGAGAAATACTTAACTGTTCTCAGGGGCTTTACAACAGTAAAGAGTCTTGTTATAGCAAAAGAAAACTTTGTTGATAGAATAAGGAACTGTACAGATTTTTTCATGTTTCTGTGACTGTGGAGGCCGAGGTGGCACATATCTGCTCCTCTGTTCTCCCTGGTGAGCAACTGTGGCATCTCTGTCGGACTTCTTCTTCTCACTTCTTCCTCATTTATCACTCCTTCCAGCAAAGGAATCTTCCTCCCTGCGTTCCGACACATCCACCAGCTCCATAACTCACTCGTCTGACATTTTGACAGCCCGATGAGTGTGTGTGCGCGAATATGTGTTTCTCACTGTGTGTCTTGTGTGGGCCATCTTTCAGCTGTGTGGAGGTCTTTTCATGCAGGCAATTCTGAATTGGTGTGAATGTCTGTGCATTAAGCTCCCCTCTCACCACACACACACACGGACACGCACACACACAAAGGCCTTTCTGTTCAGTTCCAAAAATGTATCACAGTTTCCTTTCTGAGGACGTGACGGGACAGGTGTGAAAGGCTGGAGGCAGCGTCTGGCATAGGGGGATAATGTAAACAGCCAGGAATGTGATCCACATCACAGCAACTGATTTAGGAGAGGGGTTTGGAGGGGTGAGAGGTCACTCACTGCACTGCAACAAAAGAAATGAAACATTATCCCTGTGACAATCAAACCCTACTTAAGATGCCTTTTCAACCAATTGCCATTGTCTGTCAACTTCCCGGGCGAGTAATGGGTGCTTTTAGCTTCGCTGGTGATTTATAGGCTGACTATGTTACAAAGAGCTCACAAGCACAGCACATGGAGGGTCTTGTCAAACACAGGAAAAAAAAAAATGACAATATAATAAAGGATCAGCTCATGCAAATTACTATAAATACTTGTTATGCCTTATCTCTAGTGCTATCTAGATGGTTTTAGCTTCATTTCTCTAGATTTTGAGCTGTCCATGTCTGACATCTCAGCCTCCGCCCCAATGCAATAATTGTAAACACTCACAGCATAGATAGATAGATAGATAGATAGATAGATATTTTATTATAATGTTAATTCACAAGTTCCAGATAATCTAAAAGCACAGCAAGCAAAGAATTAAAAGTTAAAAGTAAAAATGTCCACATGTCCAGTGCAAACAGAATTAAAAGTAAAGATGTCCAATGCAACAGAATGCAAGTTTGGATGTCAAGTGTTTAAATGAGTTTAAATGACACGTCCAGAGTTTAAATGTCCAGTGCAAGCAGAATGCAAGTTAAGGTGCATGTTGAACAGAGTGTTGTACAGCATTTAAAAGACTTTAGCAGTAACTTGTCTGTTCAGAGACGTTGTCCAGGTGACTCTGGATAATCCCCAGACCTCATTATGAGCAGTTTCCACTAAAACTACTGGATGTGCTACAGCAGAAACATATCCTCTGAGAAGTTTTGATATGAACTCTTTCTTTGGTAGAAAGTACAAACTGTCGACAGTGAATTCTGTGGATTATCAGGAGTAACTCAGGGATTTTGAAAACAATGAGCTGAAAGACCATAAAACACTAATACTCTGTTGGTTCATCATTATGAGAGACCCTAACCATTCACTTTGATCTGCTGTTAATAAAATTTTTGACAAGGACAGCTTTAACATTGACATATTTCCAGTCGGGTGAGATAATTCCATGCACATGCACATGCATCTATCTTTGGTTAAGGAGGAGTTCAGTTGAAGCAGGACAATGACCAGAGAATCTGCCTTGATGAATCTCCCTGCTCTGCTAGCTCATCTGTTTGGACTGACAGACCAAAAGGGCAGGAGGATTAGTCGCTTATTAAGCAGAGGAGCTTGCTCTTTAATCACTGGTGTTGTTTAGGAGACAGGAAAGTGTTGCCGTGTGCTACTGATGCCACTTCTTGGTGCCTCCTGACAGCGGCAACTGTGTCGGAAACAGAATCTTAGAAATAATGCTAAACTAATGTTAGAAAGAGCAACAAAACAGGTTCCACATTTTGGTGCATTTTGGTGTTCTCAGTTCTCACCTACCTTGGTGTGAAAATATATCTTGGAAAGGCCAGGAATGAGAAAACTTAAAGCAATATAAAAATCCCCTAAGTGACTTTGTGCACCTTATATTTTTGCCTCTTAGCATTGCAGATAAAACGTCCAGATGATGTGCTGCTGGGATTGGATCTCCTGGTGCGATGAAGCATGTACGCTCTTCCCACGTATACCCCAGCTGCATCTGGAGAGGGATTCAAGTACACGAAACAGCTAATTACCACTAAGAAGATAATGAAATCTGTGGCAGTTGAGGGCATTTGAAAAGCAGTAGATTGGAGAACATATGGCAACGTACATGCAATAAGGTCTTCATTAGGTGTAATGAGGACTGCTTGGTTGGCACTGAAACGATGTAAGCTGAAAGATACATTCCTAAACTGGAGTTA
Organism: Chaetodon auriga; assembly: GCF_051107435.1. Taxonomy (NCBI): domain Eukaryota; kingdom Metazoa; phylum Chordata; class Actinopteri; order Chaetodontiformes; family Chaetodontidae; genus Chaetodon; species Chaetodon auriga. The sequence continues at coordinate 17,097,108 of NC_135091.1, read as the reverse complement.
CCCTGAACGCCACTGAAGAGCTCCTCGTCTGCAGAGGGTTTTGTCTGCTAAAGCGAATGTGAGGGATGAATGTGACATGGTGCCTCCAGCAATACCACAATTAGGAAAAAAAAAAAAAAAAAAAAAAACTTTAAATACAACTACATTAATGCAACAGTATGACAGTTTACAGGCAAAAGTTGTCAAGAGCTGCATGAACACAATCCTGTGGATTATTGTTGTAAGTATTAATGTTTTTTTTTTTTTTCTTTTCAGAGATATTTGCACATCCAACTGTATCAGATGCAGGTGTGTTGGAAAGCATCATTTGAGTCTTGAGAAAAGATTACAACATGAAGTCTACTGTAGACGTAATAATGCGTTCTGGTGTCTCGCTTTTCTTTCTCTTTTCTCATATGTGGAATATAATGTGACAGATTGTCACTGCCAATTACTGAGAGACCCTCCCACAGGAGAACAGCTGTCCCACACCTGTGCACACAATGGGTGGAGTATGATCTATTTAAGAACATTTTTTCTTAGGATTTTACAGTACAGTACAGTTCTTACCAAGGTCCAGAGGGATTGAAATGTTTGTATGATCAATAAATAGTGATGCTGAACAAGAGCAGTGTGCCGGATCTTCTTTACTCGAGACTAAGTATTAATCTTTAGAAACCATGTTCACAGTGTTCTGTATTGAAGTGAAAACATGACAACTTGCATTAACCTCTCTGAGCTCAGCTTCAATCAGGGCTGCATTAACACCTCACTGTATCCCTGGGCAACCCAAGTGCATTTTAATAATAAATTATGATCAAATATTCAACAAATCACTCCTTGCTGATTCTATAGAACTTCCTATGAAATGCGTGACCTGAGTAAGTTTATCTGTCAAGGACTTGTCCAGGTCTGTCAGATAACACTTCAGCTTAGCAGCTCTCTCATGCACATCACATTCACCACAATCCCACCACATCAAAGAGTACAAACATAGATAACGATGCATTTGGATAGACATGAACCAAGCCTGTCAATAATAATATACCTTAAATCTCAGACTACCATCAGTGAGAGCTAATTCTCCATCATCATTAGACTCATCGGCAAATCTCTTGATTGTTGAAGACGTCACCTGCGTCAATGTCGAATGGACACTGAGGCTTAATGGCAAGTATTTGCTGTCACCATTGACCTTTTAAACTTTGCATCACCATTACATGACACGACCAACTGGCTGACCAATGAGGTGAGGGTCTGACAGCTTGCAGTTTTACAGTGTGAGTAAGCACCAGTGGACAGGTTAATGTAAAATGAGATCCAACCAGATATTTTGCCTGTGCACTGGGCCCTGTAGAGGACGTGGGCCCCTTGGAAATTGTCCTGTTACCCTTTTGGTTCATTCGGCCCAGGATGTACAAAAGCTTGTGGTCTATTTATGCTTGTAACTCATTTGAGTCTTCCTAAGGTGACAAGTTTGTCATATTTCTAAAATACTGGAATATTTATCTACAACATTTAACATTCTCCATGCAAGTAATTAATGACAGCCATCTGGTTGAAACTTGATTGAGACTGATCACAGTGCAGTGTATGGCAGGATGTTTGGGCTAAAGCAAAGAAAAGAAGAAGTGTCTCTACTAGTTTGCTAAAGTTGGGGTAAGTAAGGAAAATGATACATTGAATTTTAGTCTTCTTTCATGTATTGTGGGGTTGTTAGCATAAAGGCATGTTATTTCATTCCATGTGAGGTCACTATATGGTGGCTACATTCTGCATGGACACGTTATCTCTACATAGTGAATACGTTGTTTGCAGATGACGTCACGTCACTCTTTTGTTGTGGCGCAAACTGCAGATGGAGGCCCGCAAGTGATTTTCAGCATAGGAATCAATGTTATGTGTTCACATAACACACACTGAAAATGCCTGTTTTGCATCATTAGCAGTTGCTTGGATCAATCAAACCAAGAAACACTGATTTTGGACATCTGGTAAGGCACAGTGTGTTTACTTCTGGTTTTACTTTTGAGATAAAACCACTTATTTGTTTACATGTGACACGCTAACATCCCTTTAAAGTTTGCTAAAGTTAGTTCATATTAGCCACTATAAGCTATTGGCCATACCAGACCAAGTAAGGTTGCAGCAGAAAATCCCCTCAGTGTATTTAATTGAGAAAGGAAGCATGTCATTGTTTATGAAGTTCAACTTTTCATTTATAATTGGAAGAGCGTTCTATTTCTTCTTTCAAAAGTTACACAGTCGAGCTTTCAATGAAGCTCAGGAGTTAATTAAATGCAGAATTTACAGCACTGTATGATTTCTCTTCCCTCCAAAAGTCATATAAGGAGAATCTTTGTCCAAGTTCTTAAAAAAGACATAGAAAAATCTTAAGGGAAAAAAAAGAAAGAAGACAAAAGTATGCAACACTTAAATTAGCATGACAACTTTCAGCTCTCTAACTGCAAAGGGCCTGAGAATCATGGGACCTAAAGAAACAAGGTCAAAGGCCAGAGGCAGTTAAGAACCATTGCACTACAGTGACGTTAAGTGCAAGCTAAGGTTAAGCGTTGTGACTGGCAGGGCAATGTCAAGTTTCAACAGATCTCAGGCACTGTGTGCACTGAAACTATACCGTCTCTTGTCACCGACGAGAGCAGACTGTCTTCAGTTTGGACATGTATGTACATTACTGCAACTCTATCCTCCTGGCGCTTTAAAACTTCAAAACATTCAGTTTTGTGCGAAAATAAAACCAGAGTGCAGGTTCCTGCTTGTTACTAGATGACTAAGCTCAGTCCGCCATCAACCTTGACATTTCATATGAATCTGCTGACAAGTTCCTCCTCAGGTGTGCTGCTGGAAATGTCCCAAAATTTAAAAAAAAAAGATGCAGTACTTACCGGAAGCTTGTTATTCTTGCAATTATTCTCTAATGCAACACAAAGGAACAGGGTACTCTGTGTTCTTTGTTGACAGAACAGTGACAGCTGAGACAGAGACAGAGGTGAGGACATCAAAGCACAGGTGGAGAGTTAGTAACATATGGGCTGAGCAGGATGAAGGGATCACATCACCTGAGATAAAAGGGCAGACGGAGGACACACACCAAAACAAGACCACCGCATCAGCGAGGCCACAATATCTCTCACCTGTTACACGATGACCTTCAAAAGGTCTTGTTTTATCTTTCTTCTACAGAGTGTTTGGTCGGTTGAGTGAGGAGAGATGTTTGCTGCCTGCAAGTGAGTGTGTGTGTGTGTGTGTGTGTGTGTGTTCAGGCCTGTCTGCTGCTTTTTAATGTCGCAGATAAAACGAGAGATCCGAAGAGAAACCGCTCCGAAGCTTTAGAAACTGGCCGCCTATGCTCCCTCTGAATGATCCGTGCAGGCTCCCGCTCATTGTTTGTGCATATGTTGATACCTTTCGCTCTCTTTTGCCTCACCTCTGAAGCTTTCTCCCATCTCTCCCTCTATTTAAAGTGACTCCACAGCTCAGAAGCCTTTGAGGCCAGACAAAGGCAACCATCACACGGACAGGATAAGCTCAGAGCTGTGTGTAACCAGATTTGATCCTGCACCATTGTCAGAGATGCTCTGCTTTATACCGCGGCCTGAGCGGTGCCGCTGTTCTTACCTCTGCCCTCGCTTCGACTCTGTCTGAACACTTTGATATGCAGACGGACACAGGAACAAAATGTCAGGATCATTTTGAATTCTGAACCAGGCTTTCCATTAGTTCAGATTTTTTAGGGGTTTTTTTTTATTTTTTATTTCTGCCCGGGATGGTGTAGTGGACCAAGCTGATGCCTTCACCTCTTCTCAATCATTAATCACTCTGATTCTTGCCGGCGAAGATAGCTCAATCTCGAAATGTATTAAAGTTAAAACTCCGTCTGGCAGGTTGATGAATTAATAATAATGTTCATATGAATGTCTATTCAAAGTGGAGGGAAAAGTGGCAAGAATCAAGATCTCTTCACGGCTATCACTTTGGACTTGTGATATCCTTATGAAGTGTCTGAATAAAATATCACCTTGGGAATAGTTAGCATGGATCATGCTGCAAATGTAAAACTGGCTGGAGTCACATCAAACACGCATGACTTGAAAAATGTATTTTTAGTGTGTTTAGAAGAATTCTGCTTTGATGCTGCTGTTGTTTTTGGTAGTTTTTTTTCTCTCTCACTATTTGAGCCATGGTGCTCCTTAAGACAGTGTGTTCTTCCTAATGATAACACATGTGTGCCTTTAATCAGAGAGGATTGTGAGTATGTAACATTAAGTGAACAAAAGTACTGGAAGTGTAGGTCAACACATTTTTTTTTTTATAAAAAGACAATTAACACAGCTCAAGAGTCTACAGCTGTGCTAACGGCTGCACAGGCAAAGTTGAGCTAATTGCTAAGATCAGCGAGCTAACACTCTCACAGTGATAATGCTAAAATGCTGATGTTTAGTGGGTATAATTTTATAATGTTCATCATCTTATTTTTGCATGCTAACAGTAAACAAAAGTACAGATGTGGTTAATGGGAATATCATGAATTTTGCAGGTGCAGTATTTGGCACCGGGGTACCAAATTACATTCCAAACCCGATGGTGATGTAACATACCTGTCAACACTGGCATTTGAAAATAAGGGAAATTTTTCTGGTGTGCTAGCTTGGCCGTCCCACCTCCCTTTTACCACTGTCCTCATACCCCTTACATTTAGACAAGGCTACACACAGTATATCCTAAAATCCCCTTGCAGCAACCACTTTCCTTAAAATATCAGAGCAACAAGGATTGGGTTAACTAGTTCCTACATTAAGTGACTGCAGTTGGATGGTCAGAATCAGATGCCTGGTTAGAAGTGAAATGCTGTGAACACGCCTGAATTATATACATGAAAACACAACACGGCAGATAAATTCAGCACTTAGTTTAAACATGTATTACTTGAAGGATATGAACACTTCACTTCCACACGATGCTTCAGTTCAGACAACTGGTAGCAGAGGGTGATTGTGAAAATGGTGGAGCATGTTTTTGCAATAAAATCCATGTGGCACATTTTACAAGAAGTATGACTTTGACCAACATGAACCTCCTCCCATTTGATGAGATACTTACACAAACTTTCAGCCTTTTTAGGCAGGTACTAAATGCCTCTTATGTTCATCTGTCCTCTTCTTCTTCTTCTTCTTCTTCTTTTTCTTCTTCTTCTTCTTCTTCTTCTTCTTCTTCTTCTTCTTCTTCTCCTCCCTGTCTTATTGGTGGGTCTTACTGACTTCTCGTGAATAGATGTTACAACTAATGCTCTACGTGCTGCCACCTGCTGTACTGGAGGGGAATGTAGCTAACGCATCAAAATAAGCGGTTATACCTCCTGCCAACCTTTTTATTTTATTTTCTATTTTTTCAAAAGATTAAAAAACAGCAGGAGAAAGGAGTAAAATATGGGAGAATCCCGGAAAAACAGGAGAGTTGACAGATCCATGGTGCCAGAGGAAAAAATCAGTGGCTCACTAAAGTCCTTACAATTCACCCTGAGGGGGACATGAATGAACATGATGCATTCCATAGTATTGGATCTCATACCACCACTAGAGGAAAAGCCATGGGCTCACCAAAGTTACATCTGGGAGCCATGACTTTCTCAACAATTCTCTGCCAATTCATTGAATAGATGTTGAGATATTTCACCTCATAGGTGAAGTGTTTTAGCAGCTGATGGCGCTTGATGAAACGTCTAGGGATCATCAAAATCATTAGGATTCATCCTCGGGGCACCATTCATTTATGCAGTAAATTTCAAAGCAATGCATCCAATAGCTGCTGTGATATTTTACTCTGGACCAAAGGACTGACTCTGCCATCCCCGCAGCAGAAATGAAAATTGGCAATTTAATGATATTAGTAATGGGGCTTATTTGTGTCTGAAGCATATCAGCCACAAAAAAAACAAAAAAAAGGTTTGATCAATAGTCCTAAATGTCTTGCACACCAGAATTTAGCCTCTTCTATTCTTTTCACATGCACTATTCTAACTGTACTGACTTGGAACAAGACAGAACGCTGAAGAAGTGTGAATTGCCTGAAGGCTATGAAAGGGTACGACTTTGCCCAACTGAAGTGCATCAACAGGGACTCCCTGCACAGCAGAGCTGTTGCCCTTCAACTTTGTGTCTTTCACATTTTCCACAAACTCGTGTGCGTGTCCGCCACTGTGGCGATGGTGGAATCGCTCCCCGCCTGGCTCTGCGGCCGCGAACAGGGTGATTCAGCTTCACAACTTTGTTCATCGGCATGTACGGGAGACACAGGGTGTGTCTGCTAAACGGTGGGTGACCGACCATAATGATGCCGCTTTCGGTGTGGCTCTGTGTGCAGCTTGAGGCTCCCAGCTGCTACAACCTGTCTCAGCATTTCTTCTCTGTTTGTGGGAGGTGGCACAACCCGACAGGTGAGAGTGAGCTGGCTGGGAAGAGGTGAGGAATACGGATAGGAGAGCATTCAGTGAGGAAGAAATGCTTTTGTGCAAAGTTGGGCGGATGGTTGGAGAAAAGACGAGATTCTTGTGAAGACCACTACTTTCTACTACAGTGTCCTTCTTTTTGTCTCAGTTAGCGTCCTGAAAAGCTGATTGTGAATGACGTCAGTCCCCATAGTGGTGAAATCTGATTTTATTTAGTAAACTGTGTAGTTGGCTTACAGGCATGTTGCTAGACGTGCTGTTTAGACTTGCCTGGTTTATGGTATGTAGCCTGAATATAATCAGTGAGATATCATCATGATTTTAAATCTTAAAATATTTTAGGGCAACTTGGGGACAGCAGGACAAGCACTGACATATTCTCTCTCTCTTTTTTTTTTTTTTTTTTTTTTTTTTTTAGAAAAACAGCATCACGTCTGTCTGCTGTTGATAAGAGTGTTGAAACTGAATCAACACAGCAAAGTTGCCGCCTTTAAAACCAAAGCAGTTGACTGAAAGATGATAAATGGACATTCTCCGTGGACATGACTGGAGCTGCAGAGTCAGATGATCATTCTCTGTGTGTTTGCCCTACAAGTGACCCTTTCACATTACACATTGTAATTAATTAATAGAAAGTTATCGGTTGGTGCAGCTTTAAAGCGAGAAAGTGAAACTGACACTTACGGGTTCAGTTAGTGCCTGACCTGAAGTAATATCTAAAGAATGTTATCATTGGATAACATTAGCTCCCAAAAGCTACTGGTCATACCAGACCAAGTAAGGCTGTAGCAGCTAAACCTCCTGAGTGCGCTATATTGAGCAAAGGTGTGCTTTAATGCTTACTTCGGAACAATGTGTTTATGAAGTTAGTCTTCTCTGAATCTTGGCTTTAGGAAAGAATGGTTTACTTTAATCACTATGAGATGGATTGTTTAGGCCGTGAACATGTCATGCATTCCTCAAGTGGAACAGCTGGCCGCTTTCATTTCTCTGGTAAAGCATAATCCGTAATGCAAATTTCTGTAATATTATATGCCTAATCTGAGCCAGAACCAGAGCTTTTGAGATGCATTTGTCAATTATGTATGAACTGCAGCGAGAAGCTATGGGAGACACGCCGTTGTTCTACAAGCAGGCTGACTGCTCTGAAAACCTTTGGATATTTCCTCTTTTCAGCAAGAGAGCACTTAAAGCTGCATGGTCTGCTCACAGAGTGACGTGTTTTGGCTTCACAGAATTTTCCCCTTGTAATAGAAATGCCTGGATGTACTAATCCCGCAAGATGACAGTCAAAACTGCAATAATAAACACATCCAAGAAACTAACAATTAATAGAAGGCAAAGCTTGACATAATGACTGTCTTGTCCTTTTTCAAATCAGTTTGGGTATTCACAGAATCCTGCTGAAGAGCTGAACTAAATCCTTTCACTGGTCTGCACGATTCAAATTGATCATTTGCCTTTTCACTGATCCTAGCAAAACAAACTTTTCTGTATTGTTTTCAATTTGTTTCACTGATACAAAAGATTGCAAGGTTAACGGTGCTGCAAAACCACACAAAAATTCCCATCAGTGATTTCAAAGTAATGTTAGAAAGTAGATCCAAAACAAAACATTTGCATAATTGTGTTTACAATGTAAAAAAATGTACAATAATAGCTGCTTTCACAGGAGCATGCACGCCCGGACCCTGTAATTTGCTCCTGTGTATGAGCGTGTGTGTGTGTGTGTGTGTGTGTGGCAGATCAGAGATTTGTAAATTGTTTATCTGAGTACAGGAGTGCAAAAAGCTCAACTCAACTTGGGACAACACAATGAGCCAATGAAGCATGATAATAATGCAGGAAAGTCAGCAAGAAAAAGTGCGTGGAAAGATCAAAAAGGGGCTTGAAATGCAAAGCAACAGGCCTAAAGGAACCAGAATAGGCGGCTTGCGGAGAGCCTAATGCAGCCCTGCAATAAACAAAATTACAGATCAGCTTGGTTTCGTTTCACATTTCTGGAGCCGCAAAACCTGATTTCCTGTTTATCTAGATGGGTAGATGGGGGGAGTTAAGGCGTAATTTGAATCCATATTTCATCCGACTTTAACAAGAGGTTTTTCCTGACTTGACATCTGTGTGGTGACACGCACGTGGCCAGTCATATGACTCATTAGCGTGTGCGTGTGTCGTACTGGGTTAGCGGTTACTCTGTGTGCGCACTGAGCATGTGAGCTGGCGTCTGTCAGTGTGTGATGTATGGGTGGATGTACGCGTTTGTCTGCATTTTCAACACTGACGTTCAAGGTTTATTGTCAGACTGTGCAGACAGGAAAACCTGCAGGGTATTTTCTTATAGTTCCCCTGATGAGCTTTGCTGTGAGTAAGATAGAGGACGGTGATGGGAACAAAGGAGAGGTTCTCAGGAGTCAAACTGAAAGGAAATATGCTGTAGAGGAGATGGGAGCTCAGATACAAAACAAGCACTGTATTACAGCACATCTAGAAGAAACACCAATCACAGCAGATAGGAACCCGTTGAGTAAGGTCAGGCGGTGATAGCAAAACACGTCATTTCACACAGATTTTTGTCAACAACGGGAGGTTCAATGGCCACAGGATTGGTACAGAAAGCAGAGTTTATTCATTGCAAAGAATGGCTGCGCCGTCACAGCACAGCCATTCACATTGTGTTGTTTGCCACCCACGCTGATACTTGTCCTTGCCTCTAAACGAAAAAGGTTATATGAAAAATCTTTAAGTAAAATCTCGCAAATTGCCGCCTTCAGCTACTCTAAAATGAAAGCAGTAGTCTTTTTTAAATTAGTGAAGACACCTACATTTCTACTCTTCCTTGAAGCTTTTGAAATGATTTCAAGAACTTTCACCCAGGATAATCCTTGTTGGATGTTCGCCAACCTCACAGGATGGCATGTTGTGTAAATACATGTTCTGAAGGCATAAATTGTACACATGAACCACATTAATTAGCGCTGTGCACCACAGAGGCAGTTAATATTCGATAAATTGCAACCTTTGAGTTCATGTACAAATAATCTGCTAGGGCAAAGTCAGAGTTAATTACAGTGCAGAGAAGCTCACAGAGCTGCTTTTGTTGTGTGACAGAGGTTTACGCAATCAGTCAGAAATGCAAAAGGTGAACTTCCCTCAGGCCGACTCCCTGACAGCTTCAACTCTCACTGCTATCAAAATACATCGGCTTTTTCCTGAGTGTGGGCGCGACAGCTAAACACAAGGCGAAGTCGCCCAGACTCCTGCATGAAACATTATACAATAGCCAATAAATTTTTAACCTAAGGCCTGGCCTTAAAACCTTAACGCATAAATGTAAAACGACCTCACTTGTCAGGAAACACCCTTTTAGCACCGGCGGGATGGAGTGGGTGGGTGGGAAGGGGTTGTTGAAGTCAATCAAATGGACTTGGAAAGGATTAGACCTTTCCAAGGAGGGAAACAGTCGGTCTCCTTAGTGTTCATTAATAAGTGGGTCAGTCAGTCTAAAGCTATATGCCACACTCATGTCAAGTTAGACAGCGGTTCCAAATTTTTTTTTTGTCTGAAATACTCCCTCATCCTTAGCTCAGGTACTCCTTCAGCACCACCTGCCAGGCTACAAATGTGTTCATTTTACAGTAATTGTAAAAATACATAAAAGAAGGTTACGGTTTATATCCTGCTAACACAAGCTGTTAAACCATTTATCCTTCAGCTATTTCAACTGTTTGTCCATGACTACGAATTAGTTATTTCACCTCTTCATTATTTTTGACTAATTCTTAGCTCTCTCTTCGCTGACTATTTAAACCATTCATCCGTGAATTGTACTTCACTGTTTTGATTTCTCCTCTCACTTGCTGACTAGTTTTTCTACAATCTCATACGTCATTAAGGTTTAAGGAGGTGTGTATTGTGCAGTCAGCCTATTGTAGCTGGTAGCTAACTGCTTATTATGACAAAACATTTAATGAAGATCAGTATCTCATCAATTAGTAATCCTATTTGGATGCTAAATAGAAATACATTGATATGCTTTTTAATCAAATTATAATTTCTCTTTTTCCAAAGTAGCTGAGCTACTCCACAGTCTTTCCACGTACCCCCAGGCAGCTGCAGAAGTACCCCCTGGGGTGCAAGCACCCCTGGTTGGGAATCACTAATGTATCCACCAACTGAGTAAACTGAACCTGATTCGGAGCTTCACCCTCTGGGAAGATCGGCAAACAGCAAATGACATCAAATCGCTTTGTACCACATGCTCCATGAACTTGACACCATTGATTGGTTTATTAAACACAGCCGCTTTTTAAGACTCTAATATGGGAGTGGTGCGGCGGTATACTGCCACAGGGCAGCATTCACTAAGTGAACAATAAATCAGCTGCCCGCTCTTTATCTCTGCGCTGCCACTGCAGTTAACAGGATTGGAGAGTGACAAGATTCCATGTAGCATAATTACATCAATCTGATTACAAATTATGCTAATCCTATTACAAAAGAGTGGTAATTGAGTAAAATGGAGATACTTTATGACCCTCATTGACACATTTGAAGAGCTAAAGGCACATTGATTGTGATGTTACATGGTTGCAAATATTGACTATTCAGATTGTATTCGAAAAATGAGAAATTTGCTAAATCTATTTGCCTTTTTTGGACAATTTTCTGTTCAATATACCTGCCTGAATGCCATTAACATATAACACCTCTGAGCTACAATCTAATAATCGCGGTACCAACTAATGTTTTAGCAGGTACTAGTGATAAATTTCATTCTGAAGGTGACCTTGCCCCATTTCAGCACAGCAGCTGCTCTGTCTGTCAGGCTTTTCTCCGTGTGCCACAGCAGCAGCTGAGGAGCCATTTTGGGGCCTGATGCATTCAACAGCTGGTGGTGCCAAGCCCAGGTTGGGCGTAGGAGGAGGAGAGAAGGAGGGGGAGCACGAGGTCGTCTGTCTATCGAGCCGTGGAAACATGGGACACGGAGCATATCGGACGACAGGCACGCAGCCAAATGGTAAAAGAGGAACAGCACTTCACTCGCATCACTCCTCTCAGGGCTGACCTAAAATCACATTTAAACTGCAGCTATAAGCGTCCCATCACTCAGACGGCTCTGTAATGCATGCCATGAGAACACTGCATGTAACTCGCCCATACGCTGTATGTGTTAGGAACCGAAGCCAGAGCTGGCTTCGGTTCACGGGGCTGTTCCCGTTCTGTTCCATGCATGCACGTGTGCGTGCGGACACGGTGAGACAACAATGCACCGCTTGTGGATTTTTGAGACTCCAGCTTCACTTTCACAGCAGTGTGAAAAAGGGAAAAGTGGATAGCATCCCATTTTTCTTACAATCCCGGGACGTGTTTACATAAAATCAACCTTAGTGGTGTCAGGTAATGGAAAAATCCCTTCCAGATTGAATGATTGCAGACACTAGAGGATATGAGAGAGGCAATCGTTCAGTCAATGACCTTCGTCTTGAAGAAATCTCAGACCTCCAGCAGCATTTTATTGCAACTCGCTCACTCTGTGATGACGATACTCATCCACAGCCAGATGTTCAAAGTGCTTTTTTCCCCCTTTTCTCTGGTGCTGTTTGGAGTGTTGCGGCGTGCACGGAGCATCGGTTTGGTTAAAATAAAGTAGAGAGTACGCCACATGAAGGTGGAGTTTCCTGTGAAGTTGTTCTCACATGTAAATCATCCTCCATCTCTCAACTAACACTCAGGGAAGAATTCCGCTCTGCCTTTATGTTGCGCTCATTCACACAATCTGCTGTGTGTGTTAGAGTTTCTCTGTCTCCTTACAAATTATGTGTACTCTCTTCGCTGTCTGTGTGTGTTTTAAGAAGATTCTGTAGAGATGACAAGACAGCTGAACAAATGAAGAAGGAGATAAACATTTGGACAGGACACACCAGGTGTATGGCGAGTAGTATCCAGATGGCACTGTGACGAATCACAACGTGTGTCATTTTCCAGTATGTAATTAAGAATTTAGAGGAAAATTCTAATTTAGAAAATTGTCTATCAAGACAATTTTGAAGAAAAGAAAGTTTTGCTTTGATAAGAATATGGAGATCACAGTAAAATGTATATGCATACCATCCATTTCCATCCTGCTGTGTGATTATCTGGGGTCAGGCCTCCTAATCAATAATCAAGCCTATAATTTCCCAACACAAACAAACTTCACAATGGCGTGCAAATGGCCCTGCGGCAGATATAATAATGTAATGTCTGTCATCCACCACGGCCACCTCCCTCCGACTCCGGCATGGTTCATAAATGTCGTGTTTCATGCACTCAAAGAAACGAGGAGTAGGAAAGACAACTGAAATATGTGAGTTTGAGAGTCTGAGTGTGCTGAGTGTCACGAAAGAAATGGAAAATTCATGTCCATGTGCGCAAATCCCGTAGATTACATTTTGTGACTATTTCACAAACTGCCCTTACACTGTGTTGCATATACAAATCCACACAATCTGTTTTTAATCTTAATTCTGTTGCATCAGTGTGTTGTTTAGTGGTTGTGACCTGAATTTAAAAGCTTAATCAGGTACAGATGCGGTGAATTAGCTTCTGCTAGACGCCTTATCAGATTAATGAAGTATACACCTGTTGACAAATATAAAAGCTTAGCTGAGCTTGTGATGGACATGTGAGAGACAAACATGTGGGTCATAGTCGTTGTGCAAAACATACTAATTGTACTTAATTCCCTGCACAATGACTAATATTGACTCACACATGATTGTGTACCAAGTAGGATTCATAATAGCCTGAATGAGGGCACATATACTAGATAAAGGAAAATTAATGAGTGCAGTAGAGGCCAGTTGGAGTTAGGGCCTGCTCCCCATCCCTTTCCTTAGTAACAGTGGCCTTATGGTAAACACAGGAATTATTTTAGTTCATAACATGGTGCACATTTGTATGAGCCATTAAATCACTCCTCAAAGCAATAATTGAATCATTCATGCTGCTAAGAGTGTTTTTCTTGGACAAATTCCCTTCCGTTTTCCTCTTTTGGACTGATAACACAGCCGGGGCTCGGCTTTATGATGATTCACTGCGATTAACCTGCATCTCCAAAAGGTTAGACGAACACTGCTGCCATAACCTTATTTGACACACTATACACCTCCTCTGGTGCACCCAAGGTGTGCCAATGAATATTTCACTAAGTCAAAATGGATATTATTCCCGAGTCAGACATGCTGGCACAGGCTGCAGTGCTACAGGTGGGGCATTAGTGCCAGGCACGCTCAGAGCACAGGGGTAATGTATCGAGACATTATGGGCTCGGGTCACTTCAGTTTTTTTGGGGTTTTTTTTCTGTTCTGATAAGAGAAGGCTGCATTTGGAAGATTTAGCTGCAGTTAAAGAGGACTTCAGAAAGAGTATGGCAGCTTTTGCACGGATACCGTGCCACCTTTAGCTCTAACACATGGATGCAACACCATCAGTTTAGACCTACATCACTGGACATTTGCTCAAGTTTTGACTGATTTCAGATGTGGACACTGTGCTAGGCTTAGCATACTATCTGGCTTGGCTACTAGTTTCCCTCTTAAGGACTGTACAGACCTGAACTGCACTATGTTTATAGAGATTTTTAGCACTCACAATCACATCCATTCATCCAACCTGTTTATATTGGATTAAAAATATGCTATAGTGAGCATTCAAACACTGACTTCAAGCTGAACTGCAGGTTACTCAGATTCTAGCTCCAGCTGCTTATGTGTCATCCGGAAGGTTTTAGGCAATAGAGTCCTCACATAGCTCATCAAAAGATAAGCTCCTCTTACAATTCTTGTATTTCAGCTGAGACCTCTCTTCTCACAATTATAAAGCCAAGCATAAGAATTGCCTTTAACCAGTCACTGTACAAATACTTTGACGTAAGCCCTGCATGAAGGAGCTTACTTCTTCCCCCAGCAGTATTTAATGAAAGAGAATGCACAAAGGAAATGTGACACTGTGCTTTTATATAAACCTCTGAAAAATCAACGCATGCTTAACAAGTGATAACATTGGACTTGGTAAACTGTGTAGCCATGATCTTATAAGGCTGTGTAAAGCACAGCAGCCATTATTTGGACATGAGACACATTATCCTTAGCTGTCAGCTCCGAATTTGCAGCGAGCCCTGTTCATTCACTCTTCCCTTTCACTCCCATTCATGACATTACTTCTTATCGTACAGTATCCATCTCCTTTCATGTCTCTCCTCAGGGACCAAACCAGTAAAATAAGTAATATGCCGTGCATCAAATGTGGTTCTGCCCATTTATTTTCCAGAAGACTATGTCAGTCAGGCTCAAAAGTAATGAGCCAACACCGCTGGTAAAGACATTTGCAAAGTAAATAAGGCCTCCTCTCTGACACCGCAAATGTATGTCCATGACTGCTGTCACCATGGTGCCGCCTGTCAGCATCGTCACCAGTGTCGTCATGGCAGCATGAGCTGATGATAATCTTTTCTGCGGGTGTGACAGTTTGTGGTCGGGCAGAGTGGGAACTCCAGGAGCAGGGGAGTGGTAAATGTGTCAGTCAGCTACTGTTCAGGCAAAGGACCAGGACGCAGTCAGAGGGCAGGGGATGGATCTGAAAGAAAGAAGTCTATTTTTACTTTTTCACAAGCTTGTAGCTCAGATATTTATTTTCCTTCTCTCGCTTTCCTTTTTTAGCCATAGCAACATGGCTCTGGGTGCGGCAGTGCAGGTTGGTTGGTCGGTCCACCACCTTTGTCTCAACAGAAACAATGTGGCACAGGAGAGCAGCAGAGCAGCACATTTCACATTAGAGTAAATCAATCAAATCAATGAGTATCCATGATCCTGTATTAAAAAGATCCAATTAATTCATTCAGCGCCAATTAATGTAGCCTATGCTCCCAAACCCTGCATAACCATTATTACATTATTACTTGGCAAAACTCAATATGCACAGAATGAAGCTGGCAAACAACCACATGCTACAAAGACAGAGCCAGTCCAGCTACGCAACACGTCTCGTCCACGTCCCATATACTTTGGCCGTTAGTCTTGGAGGAGACATGAGCTTATTTTATTCACCCAGAGAGGTAACATTGTGTTATAAAACAAGAGTCCCTTGTAAGCCATGGATAGTGATCAGCTGGTGTTCTGGAGCAGCCGTGGAAGAAAATGAAAGACATTTTTCTTTCCTCCACCGTGCTATTTGTTCAGTTTGGTCTGCTTGTCTCTCTTGGGGGGAACCAGAGCTGAGCATGGGACACATCTGGGACTGGACAGGTCTGGACTGGTCTAAATGTGTGTGTGTGTGTTGGATGGGGGGTACCCACTGCAGTGCAGACTGGGTGCTGGAGAGAATCATAACTGTTTTCTTTTTCAAAAGCGTGCCCTGAGCAGGTTTACATTGTCGCTGTGCCATATGCTCTACCAAGGAAATGGGCTTTATTAATACGTTTAAGAGCACGTCAGGCTTTGGTGACTTATGGGCTATGTAAGCCAATGTGAAGGTGCATTGTCGGCAACTTTTCACAAGTAAAAGGGGGAAAAAAAAGAAGGAAAGAAAAACATTCTCTGGGGGCCTCTGTGGAACAGGGGACCGACCGGTTTCAGGCCTGTCACGGGGGAGAGGGCTGTTTCAGCCAAGCCTCTGCGTTCCAGGTGTTGCTTTTTAATTGGCAATTCCGCGAGCAATAAAGCATTTCACTTACTTTCGCTTGTAAAGTGCTTTCATTCCATCTCCAAATGATGTAATTACCCCGCCGTCCCAGGCGAGAGGGCGGCAGGAGAGGAGAGGCGTTTGCTCTCCGTGCAGCCTGCTCTCTCAGCAAGAAGCCTGGTGAAGGCTTTCCTGGAGTATGTTTTCATTTAGGAATCCAAACACCATAAAGTGAGGTAGTCGTTCGCACAATAAACCTACGCTTTAATTTCATTTCAAGCTCCCCTTGCTCTGTGTGTCTAATATTTGTGAAAATATGAAAAAAACGTAGGTTAGTTCTCTTTGATGTATGAGGGGCAGCGGGGGTTGTTCTTTGTTCCTGGGAACAGATGGCGATTGATTTTGTTTGTTCAACATTAATCTTTTCGGGGCTTTCATAAAGCCACAGGAACATATTTTTGTTTTCATCATAGCTGGAGATCGACGTCTTTAAAAGAGTATGCTCGGTGTTTGAATACGTTTTTGCTTTTATTTGTGCTCTAACACAGTTCTTGTTCACAACTTCACCCGCCGATCCAAGGCCAATGCAAATAAGTTTGAAATCCTCACCGCACGTCACCTTCGCAGGAGCCTGTTTCTCAGGTAGAGGACGAGAGGTTTACAATTACTCATATGCTAATGAAGTCAGCTAAACCGCGACGTGATGTTATCATTTGAAATTTTGTGGCAAGGGGAGACTTTAAAAAACTTATTTTCCTGTTTATGTAGTGCGGAGTTCCCTCTGAGACACAAAAAGGTCAAAACCAAAGCCAAGTGTCTGTCAGCCAAGCGTGCGGAGACTGTAACACTAACCTGAAGTCATTTGACTAAAACGGATCTCATGATCCACCTGAGGATTGTGAACCCTCAAGAACAAGTTCAGCCTGTCAGTTTGTGGCATGGAGCGAGCTCAGAAACATAAACTCCATTTGATCAACTTCACCTAGCGATAGATGGATTCCACTGAAGCCGTATGCCCAAATAACTCAGCGTGGATGTAACAACACACAGGAGAAAGTCGGAGGGAAAACATTCTTTTTCGCACAAGGCCTACCTGGCAACGCTTTTGCATATCAGACCTCCCCAGAGCCTGTCAGTATTCCAGCAGTGGCGACATTGCCAAAAAACACAAAAACAAGCTGTTCGCTATCACTGTCGTTCCCATGGGAACAGGCCCGCAGAGGGTGTGCCCGCTCTGACACTCATCTGCACAAACAGTACGCGAGCCTACTCCCCAGCATGCTACACAGACCAGGACGAGGTAGAGAGGTGGAGAGTGCTGCACCGCTCCACCACCCCCAGCCTCTTTCTGCAAGTATCGGGGCCTCTTACAGAACCCTGCTATCAGTGTAAGCGATTAGCTGGCCCCGCTTGTGAAAAGTGCCACAAGGGGAAAAAGGATCAAGATTCCTGAGATGTTGGGCCTGCAGTGCTCATTCGCACACTTCCTCTCTTTAATAAAGACCACACATTCCCGGCGGCTGGAGCGACGCCGGGCCGACAGGGCTGCAGTTCAAAGCTGGCCAGAGCTGCAGAGGAGGGGGAGAGACGTCAACAGCGGAGCGCGGACTGGCAAAACAATCAACAAATAAACGCCAGGCTGTGGCTTCAATTACCCACACGTATTTTTGTTAGGCTGCGGTGCGAGAGAGGGAAAGTCAGTTTGACGACGGCATCTGTGAAGGCATCGCATTGGTCTCTGCCTGTTTTTTGGTAATTGGCTGGTGCTGTCATCTTAGCCATCAGTGGGAACGAGCATCCCTTCATCACACCTCTGCATGCTGCACCTCCACAGGTGGCACAAACACCATGTAATTAGAATGGTGTGTACCTGCAATTTTTTTTTTTTTTTTTTTGGATGACTTTATGGGGCTGCACGCAAATGCACCACAAAACAGGTGCCAATGAGAGGTAACAGTTGTGTATTTATATATCAAGCTCTAAATTAAACTGTATGGTCAAAAAAATCACAGACAGAAAATATATATACTGTATGCTGAATTTTTTTTTGTACATAAATATGGATTTTAAAAAGAAATCATTGAGGAGGCAGCCTGGGAATCTGAAGGCCTGACTATAAAAAATGTATGACATATGATGCAGTCCTACATAAAAAAGCCGCAGTGCCTTGAAGAACTGAATTAAAGGGTCACTTCACCCAAATGACAAAAGAACATGTTTTCACTTGAGACGTCAGTCATATTTGTATTGCATATATTGGAAACATTTCCTAGTATAATGCTCTTCAAACACACTGCACAGGCACCTTTCATTCAGTTTAACAAGGCTACAGATGCTGCCTACCTTGCCAGCTAACTAGATAGGTTGGCATTATAAGCTTGCATATTATTCAGTGTTACACTGCAGAGCCAGTGTTAACAGAAGGAGCTAGCAGGGTAATTCAGAGTTATCTTGGCAGCATTCTGATTTTAAAAATGTTCTACAAAGGAAAATAAACACACACACATTAACTGTGAGGAGCAAGCACAAACAGTGTCAAGCAGTCTGGTTGCTGTTGCCAGCAGGATGGAGCTAACATTAGGTAGCTGCCAGCTGTTGTGCACGGAAAGGTGAGGGGGCAGGGATAAGTGACAACAGCGCTGTCATGAGGAGTGACACTATTAAAGAAAAAAGACTTTTGAGAAGGAACGGAATAAAAACGAAATCCAACATAACCCCGAGGCTCCATGAAGGGGCTCCTCATTGAACATTGTTAGCTGTTTCCTTCAGGCTGTGGATGCCTGTATGAGGTCTGCCGTTCAGAACCACCTTGAAAATCTCTTCCTATTCTGTCTTCTTGTCGAGGCTTTCACTGTTGCTGATGTCTGTGATACATTCTTACTTTTAGTGGATTCAGTTTTTAAACTGCATTTCATCGAATTATTTCCATTTTACTCCTCATGACTGGAAATGACCTTGTGACAGTCTGTCTGTCTGCACTGAAAATAAAATCATGATTATTCGTGTGACGTGGTCATCCTCGTTAGTTATGTATGTGTTTTTACTGTTTAATTCATATCTGTGACCCGAGACTAAAATGTGACAACAACAACTCCACAAAAGAAAAAAAAGAAGCTTTCTTCCCCAGAGGAAAACAACCCGCTCTCTAAGTGAGCAATAAATCTAGCACTTAGGAGAGGTTGTCCGTGTGTGTGTGTGTGTGTATTTGAGCGTGTAAATGTACTCAGTGTCCTCAAGTCCACAGCCTCCAGAGCTGTCAAACGCTGCCTGGCCCCGCAACTTCCGTAACCCGTGACCCCTATAACTCCTGTTTTGTTCTCGCCACTCCAGGCCCCTCAGATATCCCTCCACTGGAACTCCCCCAGATGACAGACACCCCTCTCCTCTCTGTTCCTACACACCACCCCGGTAGCCTTTGACCTCCCCAGCACCTCTGCCTCTCTGTGCGACTGCCCTTGCATTCCAGCAAAGGCGCTGAAACCTGAGCAGGCGGTGAGCTCATCGCTGGGCCACGGAATCAAGAGTTAAATGATACCAAAAAACAGAGGGAGAAGAGAAAAGGGAGAGAGAAGGGGGAGAGGCAGCCGTCAGTGCAGGACAGGTCTGGAACTGGTTCTGTGTGTCTGCTAGCCGGGGCTCTTCAGGGGTTAAGTTACACCAGAGAAAGCGACGAGGAAGAGGAAGAAGAAACTGCTGGCGTCTTTGAATTCTCTCTGCTTTTGTCTGTCTCATTTTCGCCCTCTCGCTGTCTCTCAGCGGCCTGACTGACTGGTGCCTGCAGTTTCCTCTTGACACACTCCAGCAAGCCCGCCGCCCTCCATCCGCGCTTTCAAGTTAACGAGCCCCGTCGGTCTCGTCCTCGTGTCTGGAAGGCTGGGATGTGAGTGTAATGCCGTGGGGTCGCGCTCTCCCCTCTGTCTGCGTCTCTGTTCTTCTCTGACCCTGCCATGACCACCAAGTGTCCAGAGATGGTAAGTGTCCCTCTTTAAATTGTCTGCCAGTGTGTGGATTTGTGTGCGTAGGCTGGGGGATTGCATGGATTTATCTGTGTTGAAAAGTGCAAAAGATAGCAGGCAAAAAAAAAAAAAAAAAAAAAAAAAGCTGCTCCCCAAATGTCACATCTCGGAATCATTGTGATTCATGTCTCATATTGTGATGAGTGCCATTAAGACGCTTCATCACTGCAAACATAATTAAACCAATCAGTGTTTCTCTCAAGCTGAGTTCTGAGGATAACTACAGTAAGTTAGAAAAGGGGGCTTTTTAGCCAAGAGCTCCTCCAGCTGAAAGCAAAGATCAACTTTTAAAAGTTTTAAGAGCGCCATTAGATAAACCTTTCATCCATGTATTATTCATGGCTGCCATGTTTCTTTCTAGTTCACTGCCTGTTGTTCACCGTGCCTCTTTCTGACCTTGTGCACTTGTCTTGTCGACCTTTGGGGTGACAAATCCCTTTAAAACAAAGTTTTAAACAGGGTGATGATTTTAATGGTTGACCCACAGGAGACTGTAAGTAAAAGGCTGAGTACACATTATTTGAAAGAAAAAAAACACATGATAAGAGAGTGCATTCGCATCCTCAGGGGTTGTTTTTTTTTAAAATTCAACACAGCATAAGGGCCAGTTTACAGTCTCGAATCTGCCACCTGCACTTCCTTTCAGAGCAGAAAGCAATTTAAAATAATTGTGAACGTTTCCAGCAATAACTTTTAAAAACGTCTGAGGTGAAACAGTAACAATTATCTCGAACATCTTTTGCAATGGTCTCATTATTTAAATGGGTGTGAAGTGCTCCATTGCTCCTCACAGGTAAATACACCGCACTTCTTGGGAAATAATGACATCTCTATGATCAAAAGCTTTCTCTTTTCTTTTCTTTTCTTTTTTTTTTTTGCCCTGCATGCACTTGATTTACAAAGCTGTGCTATTCACAGCTTTTACTTAACACACCGCCAGCATGCCAAATCCCAGAGCCTGACTACCAATGGGCGTGATTAATGAGTAAACATTACAACTTGTGGAGAATAACAGCACATATCTCGCCAGCCTTGACATGTAACTTCTTAAATTTCAGTTCACAAATTCACATTATTCTGTATTGTCAAGCACTTTTTAAGGCTTTTCTCTTTTTAGTACTTTTTTTAATGTTGCTTCCTGCAAAGAACAAAATGATTGAAATGATTCCTGGTCCAAAATGATTGGTACAAAGTGATTTGCACATACAGTACACCCAATAGCAAGGAAGTCAAGGGTCATAGCTGTAGTGTGTTGTAAGAATACATCAGTGGCTCCCGACACTTTTTGTCTGATGTGCCCATCGTCCCTGCCAGGTGAGCTAAAGTACCCCCTCATCAACTCCAACCATCATGTGCTTAATGTGTTGCTTTCAGCTGATTTTAAAGTGGATGTTAAGTAACACTACATATATTTTTTTTTTCATTCAACTGAATTGCCAGTGTTTAATTTGCCATCTACCAACACGGAATCTGTTCCAACCGTTTCTCTGTTACTTTTAACTGCTTATTTCAGCCATTAGTTTTCGCTAACTGCTTCAACTATTTATCCATCACGTTTATGTAAGAGCATGTGTCGTCTAAAAGTGCTCGTCATGAAGTTAGAATGGCCCCCGTTCATATATATTTAACTGATGGATTAATATATAAGCAGTATTTTAATGTTGTAGCTGGTCAAGGTGCAGCTGTTTTAATTGCTTTATATATTCAAGTAGTTGTCATTTTTCAAGCAGAAATGCAGACCAATCTGTGTTTGCAGCTTCTCCACTGTGATGATTTCTCTGCTTAGATCAGTGTCAACTGAATGTGTGACCATTGTACAGTCAGAAGAACACATTCAAAGACATCACTATGAGCTCTTTTTCACTATTCTCAGATGTTTAACACACCAGTAGATTAACTGACGAATTAAGAAAATGAGAAAAATCAGACTGATCTGTAAAGAACGGTAGCCAGAGCTGTCAGATAAATGAGGTGGCGTACAACATTTCTTTCTTAAATGCAGTGGAGTAGAAGGTCTGACGTATGAGCCTAACTGAGGTGACATACCCCAATCTTTCCAAATCACTGCAAATTTCATGCATCATCATTCATGCATCAGCTCTGAAGGTATGTCACTGAAGTGTCAGAGCAGCTGACGGCTCAACATGCACCTTTTTGGAGCATAGGGGTTGAAGTGTTGAAAAAGAGCTACTTCACCTATAATTGCTTTAGGGGACAGGCAGGTAGTCAGAAATGGTTTTATATAGAAGTCCATGAATGAGCGTATTTGACAGCTGGAATGTGTTTTTGTACGGCGGCGGGGGAAGAAAGAGGCACTGATTCAAGCCTCTGTTTTAAGCTGTCAATTTAAAGACATTTAATATCCAGATTTTACATCGTTATTTTGACAACAAGAATGACTCACTGTGTCTGAATCTATCAGAAATAAATTATAAAGACACGAAAACAGAAAGATAAGAATAAAAAAAAGCAATATTTTTTTTGTAGAATTCTTGGCTTTTGATTCAAAACTGTTCTTTTATATTAATTTCTTAGTCCGACTCACTGGAATTAATCAGGATATTGAATCAATCTTCCGACAAGCGTGATCCCACTGTACAATAGAGTCAGCTGAGCGCAGCAGCGGACTGAGGCCATGAATCAGACGTTGTCTGGCTCTGGACATGGCCTGAGGGCAGAGCTCAGATATGCAGCGAGGGAGCAGAAGGAGGCTAAAAGGGGAGCGCGAGGAGAGCGTTGAGAAAGATCCGAGGGTGAGGAGGGGGAGACAAAGACAGCGAGAGTAGACCATAGACTGCTTCTCTGGCCAAATGGGAGGTCCAGCACAAGGACAGGCTTGTTCTTGCGCTGCCTCACTGTTCTCTGGGCATGTAGCAGGAGGACATGGCCTCCCATGGATGAAAGAAAAATAGACTCAAATACCAGAGGATAATGTGATTACAGGCAAATAGGAAAATGAGGGTTAATTGGAGTTAAGTGTCTATAAAAAACGACCCTATATATATATATGTATATATATATACATCTGCTACATTCTGCCAATTCTTGCTGCGTCCTTTAAAGTAAACACATAACTCAATATTTCAGAAAGAATGTTGCACATGTATATTTCCTGAAGTCAATACCTTGAAATTTGGAGAGCAATCATTAGATTATCGTCACTGGTTTAGACATGTGATTAGAATAACATGAGGCCCAATGTAAAAAACATGAAGCTGCCACAGTGACTTTGCCACAAGTGTCTCACATGCGTCTGGAGGTCGAAAAGGAGCGATTCAACACCACTCATGATAAATCCCAGCAGTGGCTGTTTTCATCAAACCCTCATAATCTCCCACTCGTGACCATTCACGGCCTGTTTATGTTGGACCTGTCATTCAGACAGACAGACTGCGCTCGCTAAGGTAAAAATGCGACAAACCTGACCTCTAAAAGACGACCAGAGCCAAACACGGGAGGAAAAAATGACTTCTTTTTGCCATACTTCAGCTTCCTAGATGCCTTTTCTGGCAAGAACATTGACATTGACGGCGCCACGGTAAATGTGTCTCAACATCAGAGGTGACAAATGATTTTTTTTATTCAAAAGAATCACTCAACATTTACCGGCACCTTTGATTGTTCTTTGCAGAGCAGGATAAAAGGAAAATCACATCTTTGATTGCTGCGGTAACAATGTTCTGAAAACGCTGTGCAATTCAAACCACTTAGGGATGAAGAAAGCCCATAAACATTCAAAACAGCCATTTAAACCTGGCTCGCATGCCCTTCTGTATGGAAAAGGCCCAGAGACTGCCACTCTGTAAATAACAAACTGCATTATTAAACTGGCACTTAATTGGGTTGGTTTGAAATTTGCTTTACAATATGAGTAGCGGAAGACGAGAGTGTAACAAGTGAGCATGACTGAAATAAAATCCAACTGAAATTGAACCCCCCTTTTTTTTGCTAAGAAATCAGTGTATGTTTCCTGTTTTGCTATTTTGTCAAAAATTTACCTACAGTGGCAAAAAATATCTGAATTGCAGGAACAATTTGGTAGATACAAAACAGGATTTTGCAACACTTCCTCTGAAGACAACATCTAAAGTGCTCTAATCTAATATAATCTAATCTAAAGTGGGCATTCAGAGTGAATTATTATGCCTTCATAAAGCTTCCTGATGACGCTCAAGGACATAAGTAATACTTTATGATGCACTATATCAGCAGTTAAAACATTCTAGATGTGATTTATGACAAGTTACAACTTTAAGTGTCTTGGATGATCTTGACTAAACCAGACGCTGCTTATAATGCATTAAATGACTGCTTATACGCACCTATACACACACACACCTCAGCAATCAATGGTGGTAAGGACTCGCAGTATGCTATAACAGTAGTATCATAAGTTATTATTGAACCAACACTATGCTGAAAAAGGAGGGACCCACATCCTGTAGCAGTCCTCTGTAGGCTCTGCAGGGCTGTGGCGTGCTTCGGTCAGTCGTACGCCATGTTTGACAGCACGTCTCCTAGCAGCACTGACTCTCAAATGTCAGTTAACAGCTGCCATAATGCCTACACAGAGGTTTGAACCCGACCTGTTATTGGTATTATGTTCTTTTGATAAAAAATGCTAAGTTATGCACTATAGTCACAGTATCGTCACAGTTTAAATGTCCTTACACTGAAGGTGAGGATGCTTGAAATTCCTTAAAAACGCTAACTTATCATCACAAAGAACATGCAAACGCGTCATGCCATTTTGAGAAACACAGCGCTGCGTATGACTGAGCGGGCTGACGCACAGTGTTTTACGGCCTGTAAGCTGGGCCATTCGTGTTTGCTTTGGAGCCTTCTGAAAGCAGCCAAAAAGCAAAGGCGAATGCCAGCCGGAGCAGCTGCCAGCACACAGCCCAGAACCCCGCTCCTCCATTCTCTCGTCCAGCCACACTGAACTTTTAGGAGGTTTTTACGCTGCCGACGCAGTTTGGACCCAATCAACCCCTCCAACCTCACCTCCACCCTCATCTTTCCCCCTTATCTTAAATTTTATGTTCACACCTCATAAAAACTCAATTTGTCTGCTCAGTCTGATCTTTAGGGCTGAAATCCTTTTTGTCGTTTACAAGCGATGGTGCAGTTTGTGCTCAGGCACTGTGAATCTATCAGGATTAATTTCAGTGGTAACGACGCTGCTGCACATACGGTGAGCATTTTTCTAGAGCGAAACCAAAACAAGCTGCAGATGTGACAAAGCATGGAGACACATGCTTTCACACTTTAACACCACAGTGGTAATGTCGCACAGGCAGCATCAAAGACGAGGACGGTTCATCTGTGCAGCCATGTTTCATGTGGCAGGAGGGGAGGAAAGTGACTCTGTACCGTGTTGAGTATTTCCATTTTCTGTTACTTTCTACTTTTCCTCCACTACATGTCAGAGGGGGATCTTTTGCTTTTGAATCCACTTCATTTACATGACAGATATAGTTGCTTTTCAGATTAAGATCACAGCAGTTTTGGCTTACAAAAACACATTTCCTCGTCGGGGCTATCGCGTTTCAGACATCCATGAGCTGTCAGCAGTTTCAACAAAGAGTGGCTCTAACTGTTAAGATGGTTTCATTTAAATAAGTGATCGAATTAGAGAAAAGGGCACAGCAGAATAGAGCAAAATGTGTGGTTACAAACACTTAAAATCTACTCTAGGGCTTTTTTTTTTTAGACATTTGAGAACGTCACATCATCATCAGCGTCGTTTTGTACAGTTATGTGACCCATTTAAAGACACAGCAAATGAAAAATACACTTTTCTTTCTCCTTGTAAAATGTAAAAAATATTCCAATGACTCATCTTGAACAAGTAATCATTTATCCAGATGAATGTAATTTCAGTTATCCTCACCCATCATTTAAAACTTGAGTGTTAGCTCATGGTACCGTAGTGGATCATTATCATATTGAGAGGTGTGTGTTTGCATGTCAGCTGGCAAAATCTTTGTTTACATTCTGAAGAATGTGGTTGAATTTTTAAGACAACACACACACATTCACCGCTCAGATTTATTTTGTGATCCTTAGGTTGGAAACCACTGAACTAAACTGTAAAAAAAAGGTGATTAAAAGTAGCTCCACCTCAACCAGCTATGACAATAACATGCATGTAATAACATCACTATAAAAAAAATCTAACAATGTCATCTATAATAGTGAATAAGCCACAGTATTTTTGATGCTTTAAATACATTTTACCAATAAAGCATCTGAACATTTAGTGACTGTAAATAGGCTTTTGAATGCATTCTCATGTTATTACACTGGCACTTCCACTTAAGGTCCAAGTGCTTCTTCCACCAGCGGTCACAGCCAGATGTGATGTCACCATCATATGTTCTGCATTACGCTTTGTGAGTGACGTAAAGGACAGTTTCAAATCTGATTTGAGAGGCTCGGCTAAGCCATTTAAAATTTCATTTGAGTCAGATTTCAAACCGCCTACAGTCAGGCTTCTACGTGTTTCTTGCCATCCACACATGATAAAGGCAATCTGATTCCAATCTGGATATGGCAAAAACCTGATTTCGGCTGCCAGTCCGAACGTAACCTTAATGTCTGTCTTTACTCATATTCTCTGTTTCTCTCGGTCTCCTCTTTATCTCCCCTGCGTATCTTTCTATAACCCTTTCCACGCTCTCTTCTCTCTCTTTCTCTCAACAGACTCAGTCAGTTTTGTTGTTGCAATACCTAAACTTATCACTCAGGAATGCAGGTTGGATCAAAGGTCTAGTCAATGCAATACACCAGCTACACTTCCAAACTGTGCACCATACAGGCATTATGCAACTCCCTGGACTTCCTGTTATTGCTCACCTTAAGGTTTTTCTTTATTAAACCTCCTCAACCACCATAAGATCCACTGCATAATATCATGAAATGAAATCATCCTTTCATAAGGGAACAAATTTAATCTTCCTGTTTATATGTACTGCTTTAATACCAGCTGATACATGATTCATTCTCAATAAAGCAGTTCAGAACATGCCTGTCCAGACTGAGGCTTCCCTAACTGTCCTGCTTTCAGTCAGACAGCCTCTGTTGACGGCCAGGCTTTGACAGCCCTCACTGGAGAGCCTGAATATGTGTGCATGTTCACTTCTCTTTGGATATATGTCTCCTAGTTTTGTGTAGGTTCATTTCACCTGTCTCCACGAATGTGTTTTTCCCTTCTCCTTCCTGTTTACTTCATGTCTCTGTGTCGTAGGGACGATCTTCTCTTCTGGCACTCGACACCATTATTTTCCTATTTTGCATGTCGCTTGCTGAGTTAGCTCACGCTGTCAGCTGCCTGCTGAGTGATGCATTCCACTCTATCTCAAAAGCTTCACAGTAATTGCTGGGTAATTGTTTGTCCAGTAACGCGGCACGCAAGCGCTTGATCTCTCCTTGAATTTTTGCCGAAATAATCCAGAAATCAGAGATCTCTACCTTGTGGCAGGATATTATCACATGTTTTCAAAGCCAATTATTCAAATAACCTGGATTGTATTGAAACAGGGAGGAATAATCCCTCCCAGGTGACGTACACTTTTCACTTTGTTTTAAGAAAAATAATCTTTCTTGACTACAACAGCCTTTGGCAGGTATCCAGCTCAGCCACATTCCATTTTCACATGACCTTCTCACAGACCTGGCCTGGAGCGAGAGCCACACCGTCCTTCCCCAACCAAACCTCTGTTTCACTGGCCTAGATATTTCAAGACCTGCTTATCTTTTCCTCTTCTCCTTCTGCCTCTTCGTCCTCCTCCCCCTCCTCCTCCTCCTCCTCCTCCTCAGTGTTTACAAGTTTGACTCAACTCCAGATATGCAATTGGCTAGTAAATTTCGTTTATGTGTATTTACAGGTTTGTTTTACAAGGACAAATACACCCCCGCTCAAACACTAGAAGCCTTTGAAATCTATCATTGCGTTGAGGTCGTGTCAGGTATTATTCAGTGTGGCTGTAGCAGGTTTGAACAGCAGATGTTATGTTTAGACAGTTTTAATGTTAGGAATGCATCAACTAGTGGACTTTTTAACTGCTTAGCTGCTTAAAGGATTAGCTCCACACTTGTGGAAATACACTTGTTTGCTTTCTACTGTAACCACCAGCAGCTGGTTCACTTAGCTTAGCAGAAAGACTGGAAACTGGAGCAAACAGTTAGCCCGGCTCTGTGGGATGCTGACAAATCTGCTTACCACCACCTTTAATGAGCACATTATATCTCCCTGGTGTGAAAATGACAATTAGTGGTTTTTCAGGCGATTATGTGTGTGACAAATTGTTGCTTTTATGCTTCAGTTTTGGTGCAGATTAAATAAACAATGTGTTAATATGGTGGCTGTTTTTTTTTTTGTTTTTTTTTATACTTTGGATGTAGCCGGGCTTGCTGTTTCCTACCTTTATGCTAAGCTAAGCCAATCAGTTTCTGGCTGTAGTTTAATATTTATCCTGCAGATATGAGGGTGGTATTGCGACCTCTGGTAACTCAAAGAAAAGGCAATATCCCAAAATGTTGAACTATTCTTCTTCTTCTATTCTTCAGAGGATTTGCAGCTTCTCTGTTTTCTACAAATGTAAATGAAATATGTCAATCTATATAATTTAATATCCAGTACCTGAAGTTTGCCATTTTCTTCTCTCAGACATTTTTGTAGATTAAGGGATTCGTAACTCTAACTCCAACAGATAACTAGATAATGAAAATAATCATTATTTCCAACCCCATAATCAACACTGACTGCCCCAGCAACGCTCTATCTGTTCTGAAGTTCCTGGCCTGAGATTTTATTGACTTTCTGAACAACAGAGGAAGGCTGTGAAGCTAGCTTCTAAAGCAGGAAATGGAATTGGCTTTTGCAAATGATGGTGTGTGTGTGTGTGTGTGTGTGTGTGTTTGTATTAAGGAGTCAGAGAGACAGAGCCATGCAGCACTTTAATATCCCCAATAACGCTGGAGAGACGGGGCATCTGTTTGAGGATCCCACATCAAACGAGACGGCATGTCAGCGGAGGGTTATGCATATATTTCCCCTGCTCGTCCCGTCCAACAGGAACAGGCAGGCGTACAGGGAGAGCTGATGAGGGGAAGGAGATACACTTTTGATCAAAACTAAAAAGTAAGGAAAGAGGAAACCAAACAGACAGGATACATGAGTAAATACATACATACAGAGTCAATACAGCTACAAGGGAAACTTGCAAATCAATTACGTTATCAAGGCTTGGCGCTGTGTTCTTTTTCTGTGGTGGTGCAGGCGGGGATGTTGTTTTCCTGCGAGGGCATCTGGAGGAGATTAGGGTCCAACCTGACACTGCAGCCCCGTGAAACATGACTCAGGGATGAATGGAGGCTTTTAGACCAGTGTCTGTCTTCCCACACGTTGTTCTGCTATTCTTTATTTGTCCGTCACCCAATAAAACACGCACGGCGTTATCTGATACCCTCGCGCCCGTCGAGCAAACAAGATTCTGCCAATCTCATTCGCTTCCTCCTTCTTTTAAAAAACAAGCCATTGTTGGGGCTTTTTCGCGTAAGGTGTTTTTTATCATGTCCGAAAGCAAGGCCTCGGAAAAACAAGATGTCAGCGGCGATATTAATTTCAAATCAGTTGTCCGCGCAGACTATACATCACTGTAAGAGAATGTAATTTGTAAGGTCAGCAAATGTCGGCTTTTTTCTCTTGTAAAAGCAACGAAGCAGAGCAAGAGGAGTGCAGAGCAGGGAGCGTGAGGGAATGTAACAGAATAACAGCAGTTTAGGCCCAGCCAAGACCGAATTACCTGCAAAAAGAAGTCCGCATTCAGGGCCTTTGTTTTGATATGGTCTACACAGCTGCGAGTTGGACTCTTATTAGCTTCGGCCTGCGTTTCCACTTGTGGTTGAGACGAAGCCCTCTGACAGCCTTTATCCAGTTACGTCTGGGCCCCGGCGCTCTGGGGAGCTCGCATTTGCTCCTCCGTTATGGGGGCAGAGGGGGACTAATGCATGTCACCGATGCCACCTGCAGTTAGAGCAAACAGAGCTGACCGCCACTCAGCTGGGCACTAATGCAGCAGAGAAAGAGGGGAGGTAAGAGCATTACGGCTGTGTTACTGCGTCGACTAACCCAGGTCACATAGCTGAAGGATATATGCAACACCAATATATTTCAGACATTATGGGAACTTCCCGTGGCTGTTTTATGCTGCAGTCCCGTATCTGCCTGTGAAAGCTGTTTTGTTGCCTCCATAATTGAGGCTGCTGCTGTCAATTGTATTTTTCCATTTTTTATTGGGAGGAAATATGCGAGCTGAGGTAGTGACTCCACATGTTAACGTAGAGGCATATCTGTTGGTTTGACAAATATTTTCTGGGGCCCTGAGCATGTGTGTGTGTGTGTGTGTGTGTGTGTGTGTGTCTGAGAGGCAGAGAGAGATGCAGCAATTGTACATTGTTTTCATTTCTGCAGCGAGCCAAAGGCAAGACTATATGGCGCTGTTCTGTTTGAGAGCATGCCACTGTCCCTGCATGGGTTTCAATTTCAACCCCCTCAGCACATCAGCGACGCAATTGCTTCCTACTGCAATTTATTACAGGCAAATTGAAAGATTCCAAGGTGTGAGTCAGTTTGTGTTGGCTCTGAATGTGCAGGCTGGTTACTTACAATCCTTTCCTCTGTCTCTTTTTCTCCGGCTTGTCCCCCCATCTGGCTTTGCGAGAGCTGAAGTTATTGTAACCAAGTCCTCAGGAAGCAGAAAGACAGAGAGGAAAAAAGGAATTGCTGCTTTTCCAAAGCAAAGAGGGGAGGATGGCAGTGGTCCCATTAGTTGACCCCCAGGCGAGCTCTCTGGAGGCATATAGACTTACCAGCGTCAAAGCATAAGAATATGCACTAGGCAGCATCAAAGCGCAGCATCGGGGCAGCTGATAGCTTGTGGTGACATTGTGCTGTGGGACAGAGCACTCTGCGCCATCATTACCGTGGATCCCTCACTTTGCCTATTTATAATCAATTTTCCATTCTGAAACATGCTGCATCTCTGTCTCCCATATGGTGAAGGAAAGAAAGAGATGAGAGACAAAGAGGAGGAAAGGGGCTGAACAGGGAGCTGGCCGAGTATTGCTAACAAAGAGGAGAAATTATACAACAGGGACTTGCTCGCATAAATGGACCCAGACGTGTAAAAGTAACAGCGGTTTAGTGAGGCCATTTCTTTAAAACCAAAGCTCAGACGAGGAATAAAACGACTCCGTTTGAATTGGGTCATACCTCAGAACAGCCCCCCTTTTAAATTAGCCAGTAAACTGCGTAAAGCCGCATCATTATTTACAACAAGAAGGCCTCATTTACAGGCACAACTATCACCAGGCAGTCAGCGAACATTGTTCTGCTGCTTTCATCCTCTATTTATTATCAGGGGACTTTTTACACTCTGATTACTGTGGGTGTAGTTTTGCAGTTTTTTTTTTCCTCTGTGTGTGTATTGAAAATGCACTCATGAGTGGAATTTGTTTTGCTTTGGTTAAATGTCAAAGAGGCACACTGTCAAGGGAGGCACGCTGCGAAGACATGCACTTTTCAGTATGCCCAGATGAAAAGCAGAAGTGTAGGTGTGTGAGTGTGTGAGTGTGTCTTCTCACTTCTTTCCTGAAAGGATGAGCTGCAGCATTCTTGATGGAGGTGATGAACCCACGTTGCAGTGACATTCTGTCTAAGTGTGTGTCTCTGCGCGCCTGTGGTGTTATGTTTTGTCTTTGACACGCTGATATGTGAAAGGAAGTGGATTTCAGCTCGGGGCCCATGACTGTGACAGGGAAATATGACCAAACACAGAGACAATAGAGGTTAAGTGCTGCCCCCACCCCCACCCCCTCAATCCTAATACCTAACACTCATTCAGGGACACAAGGATGAGGTTTGTGGCCTTGCGGCGCCACTTTACACCCACTTCCCCTGCAGCGACAGTAATAGGCCTAGAAGTGTAACCAGTTTCAAAATTTATGCAGGTTAAAGGAAATGAATGGTGGGACTGACCTTTTTGTTAATCTCTCTCATTTTTCTGCTGCTTCAGGACATCAGACGTGTAGCCCAGAGTGACACCACTGCGCCCTCTGAGGCCTGTAACATTTAATTAATGTTAAAGTAATAATCTGTGACATTTGCTGTTAACTTTGGAGCAGCATGAGAAGGTTTGCTGCATTCGCTGGTGTAAACATGGTTTGACAAGAGGGCCTAGTTCTGGTGCAAGTGATGCAAGTTACTTCTGCTGTCTGTTACGCCCACTACGGTTACACTTACAGCTGTCCAGCAGTGAATTAAAATGACGTGGTCGAACAAACAGTAATAACAGTGGGAGAGAAAATCAATTAGATTAACACAGAATTCACAACTGTGTTTGATTAATTGATTAATAATTAGTCAATTGCAAATATTTGCTGGTTCCACAAACTCAACTATACATACTAAAAGGATCTGCTGCTTTTATTTAGTTATATGATTTTTTTTTTTTTTTTTCATTTTTTTCATAAATGATAATTGATTAATCAGGAATATAACCAGCAGATTCACAAGAAATATATATGTCCCCGATGTAAATCCGCAGCTGCGCTATGTGGAATAGATGAAATCCTCAAAAAAAGATGCAGCAGTGGTTGAAGTCACAGTCGAAGTGCAATTACAGAGGTTGAAATAGCAGTGAAAATGGAAGTGCTGAGAGAGGCTAAAGTTTCAGTTTAAGTGGGAGCACCGAATGACGTTAAGGTGTCAATTTAAATGAAAGCCGTGAGTAAAGTTGAAATATCAGTTGAAGTAAAAGTGCCGGAAAAGGAAATTCAAGCACCGAAAAGAGTTAAAACGGTATTACCTGAGCTGGAGGTGTCAGCTGAGGTGGAAGTCCTGAATGAAATGAATGTCAGTCAATGCAATGTTGAGTGTATAAACGGAGAGATTAACACTTAAAAGCAGTCGGAGGAACTTGTGTATGAGCAGTGAAGGTTGTGTGACGGGAAAAGCTGAAGATTTTTCAGACACTGAAAGAGTTTGAAGTGTTTAAAGTGGAAGCGCTGAGCAGAGAAGAGCAGAGACGTACTGAGAATTAAAAAATAACATCTGAGCTCATAACAATAAGGATTATGACCACTTCTGCCATTTCATCTTGTGTTAGTGACTGTACTTCTGCTGTTTAAGTTTGACACTTTTAACTGAAAAATTCTTCTCAAGACTTCTACTGGAACAGTTCAAAGTAAAGTAGTGAGATTGTTCCTTTGTCACAGTGTGTTGTACAGTCCGATTACACGCTGTGAACGAGAAAGAACTTTCCAGCAGGAGGAACATCAGTTTGTCCCAATCATAATTCGGTAGTTACCAGGAGTGATGAGCTTTGATTGAGCAGACAAAATAATACAACTCGCATACAAAAAAACTCCAAAGTCAGGACAGCAAATCCAGGCAACAAAGACATCACAGTGCTGGACGCATTTGATTGACTGACAAGTGATCTCGGAGGTATTGCAGGGTAAAAACAGTGGCACGTCTTCAAAGACATTACTAAAATAAAAATACAGCAGCAAAAATAAGGATTATTATTTTAAAAAAATCAATCAAAATCCATCAAACATCCCCCCTGACAGGTGGCCTATCATGTGAAACCGGCATAATTTCTGATAGCTGCGAACATCTGGATAGTTTGGAGACCAGATCGAACTTTAAACACAATATGCAAAATGAATCAGCGGAAACTTCTGCTCTGTTAACCTCGCTGGCAATTTAAAGACTAGATGGGTTTGTAATGAAGAAAGTTGCACTGAAGGAAACAACACAAAAACTTGTTTAAAGAGTGAAAATGATTTCATTTCTAATCAGAAAAGGCTTCCAATTGACAGTAACTGGGTTCCACTGTGCAAAATGAAGGAAATCATTTGGAGAAAATAACCACATACGCTTGTGTAAATCTGCTAAATGCTGATGATTAGAAAAATGAGAACATCTCTATGAAGTTCATGAACCTGGCAGCCTTCAGACAGACTTAAAACATCCAGCTCGCTTTACTTCACTGAAAAACAATTAGACAGCTTTGAGGGCACTTAATACGGCAGGACAGCTTCACCACTAATTACTCAGTTATAGGGGACCATTAATATTTTTGACAAGGCGCTCATTATTCATGGATTACATTTGCATTAACAAGGTAGAAACTTGGTAGATTGACAAAGGATTTTTTCCTTTGACTCTCTCCCACAGGACATAAGTTTTAGTTAAAAATGTTCCAGTAATAATGTCAATCTGCAGCGACAGACCCATGTTAATGTTACAGTTTTGGTTGACAAACGTGGAGATGAGCTGAGTGTCAAAGCAGAAAAAGAAGCATCTGCAAACACTCGTTGTGGCCGGGCCTCGTGGACTCAGAGGCCCCCCACACTCTGCCTATACTCTAGAATTATGTGACTGGTTGATGAGTAGTTGTGTCGAGTTGGAAGGTCCTTGGCGAGAGGCCTTGGGCACCACTGGAAGACTATCAGAGTGCAGAGTCATTAGAAATCCCTCATTCTCACTCTGCTGTGTAAACGGCCCGGCGGCCTCCAGCCGAACGAGCCCCGAGGAAGGATCACCTCCGTCTGGTTGAAATTGGATCGTGCACAGAAGAAGGGAGCAGTGGGAGCTGAGCGGGGAGGAAAAAAATGTTATGTGTTCCTATTTATTGACTCTGCTGCAGAGATCACTAAACTGTTTCAAAAACAGTAAAGTTTGGGGAGTTTTTCCCAGAAGCACTGCGGACATTAGGGGAGTGACAAGTTGCCTTCATAAAAGCCTTAAATGACTATGGAGAAAAGAACTCAATTGGAAATGTACTTAAAGCCACATCAGGTCGACAAATTATGTTTTGTTTGTTTTTTTCCTTGCATAGTAGTAGTTAATCCCAGCACAGTACGTCCCTAAGCACAAGCGTATGGCATACTATGCATACTGTTGGAATAACAGTTTAAGATGAGACATATGAATTTGAAAGTTCATATTCCTCAAGTCAGTCCTACATTACTTCAGAGGAAGGTGACTGAAAACAAGAAACCCCTCATTAACAGCAAAAGGGCAAAAACAAACCCGAGCAAAGAAAGGAAGAAACCAAAGTAAAATCTAATTTAATCTGTTTGCTGTGAATGTGAGGCCTGAGAAATGTTCTGTACCTTTCATCTGAATTCAAACATTGCAGCCTGACACTTACAGTTGTCTCAATACTGAATTACTTCCATCTTACTAAAGGCAATTAAATGCTACTTTCTGAATTAAAAAGCAAATTTATTCCACTACTTGTTTCATTACCGTAATTTGTCAAAGCTGCCGTTAAACAACTTCCAAACTTCCACACCCACAGATCTCATCGTCTGTATTTAACATTTCGAAGCAGAAAAGGGTGACGTGACAGTTTAACAAGCCCCCAGCCTTCAGTTAAACAGCTGATGTTAGCGGAGCTTCTGTGACAGCACTCCAGTCGTCATGACCTCACAGTCAGTTTATTCCTAAATATGGGCTAACATTAGCAAACCAGCTAAAGGAGTCCAGCGGCTAACAGTAGCAAGACGCAACATCAGACAACCATGGAGGCGCGTTTCAAGATTCACTCCTTTTTTTGGCTGAGGTTAGCTGACCTCCCTGACCTTTAGCCCCTGCATCAAGCTAACATGACCTGGTGAAGTGAATGCACTGAGATCCCATGACCAAATCAATCCTTTCAGTCAGAAGCTGAACCCACATTGAAGCATTACTTGTACAACTAGCTGTAATGTTGTTGCTGAATTTCAATATGAACACACCTGAGGCGTTACTCCGAAACATTTTAAATATTCACATTACTGTAATTACTAATGCTAATGATGAACATTACCCAGTTCCATAATGATTCTGTCTAATAGATAATAACAATCTAATCTAAATTATGCTTGACACTGATTTTGACTGAAATATGTGTCACATGGCAAAATTGTTCCTGTTGTGTACGTTCAGATTTTACAACAATATAGGCAACAACAGTTAATCTGCCCCGGTGTGATGAGACAGTTTGTTACTGTGGCGATACAGACCACTCAACGCAGCTGGCAAAGAAAGAAGTATTGTCACCTGAATGAGTTGTCCATATAGATACAACACTGTACATTTGATTTATTAGTGAAAAAAAACAGCAGCCTCACCAGACGACGACGAGTCTGTTTGTGTGATCAATCCATTTCATTTCTCTGCTTTTATGTTTACTGTCACCGAGGGACAAATGTGGACATTGGTGCGGCAGCTATCATCTTTTGTCTGGAGTGTAAAGCGACCAAGCATGAATTAAGCTGAAGTTGTAAAACAGAAGCTGTATTTACAACAGTTCAAACTCCACTACCTCCCAGAAACCAGGCTGCAGCTCAAAAACTGATATCATTGCAATGAATCTGTAATTTAATCCCTCATTTACATTAACATGCATTACATCCTCGTGTGACTTTATAATACCACAAAAACTGTGCTTGCAATCATATCAAACCCACATTCATGCTGCAACAATAGAAGTGGAACTGAAATATGCAGGAGCTGCATGTAATTGCCTCCCTCTTAATGTTTAGTTTTTCCTCTTCACTAGAAGAACTAAAACTATGCGTCTCGTAAAAGTGCTCAGCAATGGCAGAAGTGAAAATAGTCCCCATTAAAGACAATAATGAGCCGCGTGATTAAGTCACATGAATAAAAATATCCACGTGTTGTTTAAATATGATGGAGTGTGGCAGTAAATGCAGCCGTATGCTTTGCGTTCTGCAAGCTGCTTTTAATGGACTTTGGAGAAAAACAACAGGACTTCCGGGCGTAAGTCAAAAAGCAGCAGCAGAGCAGACAGCAGAAGCCTCTGACGGTGGCACACACACAGCACAGCTTTTAGACCTTTGCAGCAATAATGACATGTTAGGGGCATGGGGGGGGGGGGGGGGTATTAGCACCTGGCCTCCACACAGACCTGGACTCTCTGTGTAGCCACGTGACGCAGAGTGCGAGTAATGCCACACTTGTCCTTGGTGCTACTTGAGAGCGGGGGCTGCATTTTGCACATGCTGGGCGTGCATGTTTGTGTGCGTGCAGCAGCCCAAGCTCGAAAAAAAAAATCAAGGTTTTTTTTTCTTGCTGGCATGAGTGAAAGGGGGCTAATTGCCATGGAGGAGGATGCATGAGAGGTCTGCAGCAGAGAAAGAAAGAGAAAGACAAGAAAGAGAAGAGGAGAGAGAGAAAAGTACCTAATGCTGTTTGGACTTAAATTCACTCAAAAAGCCTTTTCATTTACGTAGGCCATGTTGAGAGATTAGCAGCGCCAGGGGATGGCCGGGCACTGCACTGTGTTCACTCAGCTTCAGTCAGCAGGAGCAGCAGCAGCGGAGGTGACAGAGCCCTCCTGCTTTGACTCCTATCAACCATTACAATCAGTGATCTCAGACTTTCTGTTTATCCAGCCTTGTTTTCTTTCTCCCGCATTTGCTTCTCACATCCACCTTGTACACAGGTACACACCACACCTCTGCCCACCTCTGGGATACACTCAACACTGTCCTTCTTGCACAAGACTGCAACATGTCATGTTGAAACATTTAATGTAATGTGTGGGAGACAAAGTGCTCACTCATAGCTTCTGACCACATGGAATTATCCCCCAGCAGTTCCCCTCAGTGTCTTTCAACTCTTTGTTGTGCTTTTACAGTTCACACCTTTACTGTTTTGATTCACTCTTCCGGCTTTCATCAAGTAACAGCAGACAGCAAAAAGCTTTTAAAAACCCACTGTGCACTACCAACACCAAACAGCAGACAGACAATGCTCGCGACTAGCTGGTGAGCATATCGGAGCTTTCAGCAGCTAAAGGCATTTCCTGCAGTAGTTGGTGACTAACGAGCTAACATCGGACTTACATTCATCAGGTGGCCAGAAATTCGACTCTAAATGAATGCTGATGTTCCTCTGTGTAACACGTTCATCATATCAACGCTATGAGGTGATAACATGTCTGTGTTGTGTTCACAGCTTGTTGCACTGTCCCAAAGTAGTCAGAACTATCAGTCAAAGCAGAGTTAAGGATAAAGGTATAGGTAAACTCAAGTAGCTAATTGTCCACAAGCATAACCGCAAATACGAAGCAAACACACAAAAGCATTTTATTAAACTTAAAGAACTGTGGACAGAGGGAGACCATTAGACAATGTCATGGCAATTGGTGGGTGCAGGTTCACAAGTGTTGGCGATCAATGCCGCTTAGACCGCTGTTACCTCAGCAGGTCCTGAGATTCAAGCCGTCCTAACAAGCAAGCTAAGAAGTGATCACCTTGTTAGGTCAGAGAAAATGCACCACAAGCCTCTGTTATTATTGTTATTAGAAATTATTAAACCTTTAAAACTATAAAATAGTAGACATGCCTCATGTTTGAACCACCGGGAAGTCCCATACCCACCCACATACACACACACACACACACACACACACACACACACACACACACACATATCTCCCGCATCTTTCTCTGCTCCCAGGCTCTCTCTCTCTCCTCTCCTGTCGTTTTTGCGTAATTCCTCCTGCTTGAAAGAATGAGTTTCCTCTTACAAGAAATAATAACAAGCGGGCGGTGTGTGTGTGTGTGTGTGTGTGTGTGTGTGTGTGTGTGTGTGTGTGTGTGGTGCGATGAGAATCTGAAGGGGCATTCCTTGTGTCAGCACTGCTTTTGTACCTCGCAGGTTGTGAGTGTGAGAGTGTGCGTGTGTCTTTCTGTCCGGCTGCGTGTGTGTTTATTGGTCTCTAAGTCTGGTTTATGTGTCCGTCTGTCTGTTTGTCTTCGGGATGTTGCTCACTGTGTGTGTTCATGTTTGTTTTTGTGTGTGTTTGTCTGTTAGTCCATTGTGTGCGCATGTATGTCTGTCTGTCTGTCTGTGAGTTTATTGGCATCTTTGATGTTCACATGTCTGTGTCTGTCTCTCGGCTGTGTGTCTGTTGATGTTTCAGTGTGGGTGCGTGTGCGCGTGTGTGTGTACAGCAGGAATAAAGCACCCCATTGATAAGAACAAGTTCTTCTTGTTAACGTATCAGTAGAGCTGGACCTGAGCCAGCGCTGAAGTCCCAGGGGCGTATTTCTATACAACCCCCGCTATGACACGGCAGTTACTATTTTGCAGCCCCAGACCTTCACACACACACACACACACACACACACACACACACACACAAACACACAAACACAGGGCTAGATAGCCCGGGAACTGAACATGTGTTAACACTCTCTTTCCAAGAGATACATTGAAGAGGACATTGAGCAATGTTTCGTCTTACATCTCTCTAGCGGCCGCCTGCTCTGCAGTCGTCTAAAATGCTTCCATGTGCAGTCTCTGCATTCCGACTACCTTTCTGAGGCATTTCGAGACTCTCCCGAAAGATACCCGATACCCAGGGGAAAGCAGATAGTCATGAGAAATACCTGCTAGCTCTTAGCAGTCTTAAATAACAGGAGGGGAAATATCTGCCATTCCCTTGGTCTTCTTTCTTTTGCACATGTGCCAGCTATTGTTTTCCTCCTCTTATACACCAGGGAGTTGGAGCCAAGGCTGTTTTATGACAGTCATAATCACCACCCCTGGCGGCTGCATAGGGACATCAGCTCCAATCGGCTGTTGTGGGGCACGCCTCGTTGTCAAATAAAAGTGTCTGGATGAAGGTCGGTGGGAGAACAAAGAGGTTCAGTGTGCAGAATGAAGCACCTACAAACCCCACCGTCCCACCGTGTGCATGCTCTGCCTCCCGTCTACTTGTTTAACCGTTGCAGACCACGGCGAGTGTTGCAGAGCCAGGCTGCACACTCATTCTTTGACAGCAGGGACTATCACAGTAAATCTGTGCAGAACCGCACAATTAATCACAACGGTGGGTCGAACAAGTGGCTCGACGTGAAAAATGCATGTGGGCAGTGCGTGCTGAGAGCCCAAACAGCATTTAGTGTGAGAATTACATACATCAAGATTGTATTTAGTGAAAAACAGGTCACTGAAAGTAAGGCTCGCACAGGAGGGTGTTGTTAACATCTGTTTTTGTAGATAGATCAGGAAATGTGAGGGCGTTTGGGGATGAACACAACCACAATGATAGACAAGGGTTTAGTTTACTGCATCTAAATTTAACGTCATCATCCTCGAACCGTTTGAAGTGCAATCACATAGAACATTTGCATGAACTGATTCACTGACTTGCCCCCTCAACACAGGATATAATGTGGAAATTCAAGAAACGGGATTTAAAGAGCCTGAACGCGCTTTTAAAGACAAGCGGGGACGTCTATTTTCCAGATGGCTTTGATATAGATCATAGTGGTTTTACCACCAAAGCATGCTTTCCATTATTCCGATTGTTTAAAAGCTTTACCTCTTAAAGTAAATGCAAAGTGACAATCCAAAAGGGTTCAGACAAAAAAGGGGGCAGGTCTAACAAATGGAATTGTCCCCATGGGCAAACCACATAATATTCATATCAAGCCTCGTACATCTACCACTTGAATTTCTAACCATGTAATCAGGGGCTCTGCCAAGTTAGTGAATACACCCTGATGAATCTGATGATAACAGGGGCCAACGGGGCATTGTGGCTTTGTGGAAGGCCATGTTCTCATTAGCTATCAGGCATCTTGAGTTCGTTCAGATATTAGCTCATAGCCTGTAAATGCCTCCTGTGTTGCAGAGCTGTAAAATCTCATTTGTCAGGGACTAAATAATCCCACGAGTTTTACTAAATCTACTCTGCTGCTCCTTTAAAATGTCTCCCCAACTGTTTGGGTGAGCACATTTTGGGTTTGATGGGGATATGATGTTGAAACATTACCTTTTCAGGTGGCTTATGCCTCCACCAAGTTAGTGGCAGAATGTTCGCTCTCTTTTGGTCTTCAAGGATAATCATATTTTCATTACACATATATGTATTTTATAGATGGCAACGTCGGTCTGTTGGTTGGCCCACCACTCTGGGCCACACCTAAACATCTCAACAACTATTGGATAAATAATATAAAATCTGCTGCAAAACTATTCCCGTCAGCCTGAGCTGCGCTTTGTGCTAATGTAGCAAATGTCACCATGCTAACATGCTGAACTGTATGAGATTTTTTAGTATTGAATATTTCAACATGCAAACACTAGACCCTAGACACTAGCTAGATGCTATATGTTAAAAAAAAATGTTACTTCCTCACCTTTACCAGTGTTTTAAGGATTATTTGATCCACGACTGTGCATGCATATCAAATATGTATTATATGATTAGCATTGTTATTATTATTACAGCTAGATAAGGGATTATTGCAAATGCCCGGAGAGATGAAGTTGGTTGGCATGGATACCACAGTGACACGTCTCAGAGGAGGCTTTAGCGTTGTACCAGTACGTTTAAAAAGATACATATTACTATTTATTTCCACAAAAGTATGTTGAATGATAGTACACATACTGAGTATGTGGTGCACAGTAGTGATCAGGGAAATCCAATGTGATATTATGACTTTTGTATTATTCTTAAGTGATTAATATTTTCATTGTATTCATTGAAATAGTGATTGTATTATGTATAATTGAAATAATATGTTGTATGTTTACTGTGTTTTTCCCCATTTTCTGTGTACAACCATCGAAGGGACACATCAACTAGTGTCAGGATTTATTAAGACAAACAATCCCCCTCCTGTGCGTCGCTCCCTCTGCTTGGCCTGTGCATGATGTTTACATGGCAACCATGCTGTGTTGACATAAAACCCGATCGAGCTGCCTGGCAGGACACTGTTGTTAATGTCACTTTGGTCAACATTTCTCACTCCTTATTACATTCTTCTGAGTGTCAGTGTGAGAACGCTGTTGGTGACTGTTCACTCTGTCCCCTTCTTTTAGTGCTGTTATTCTGGGCAGTGGGTCTTATAAATAACTAATAAAGACCAAAGCTATGACGCATTCATCTTAATGCTAGGTGGCATCAGGGACAGGTGTGCTGGCTTATTCCTACCTTTTGTACGACAGCGCAATTAATCTGCTTTGTGCCAAGTTAAGAGCAAGGGGTGGACGGTGGAAAGAGACAAATGAAAAACCAAAAGGGAAAGTCATGAATTTTACAGTGAACTCAAAGCGATGACTACCTGACCTTGGCTACCTTCACACTTTCTTCTTCCTCTCTCTTTTTTTTTTTTTTTTTGCGTTGAGCAGTACTTTCTTAAAAATACGAGGAAAGAGACATGAGTGAAGTCGTCTGTTCCCGAAATAGAACACAAACGAGGAGAGGTGATGCAGGCGTGTGCTGGAGAGGGGAAAGTGGGGAGATATTAGCCATATGTGATTCATTTACAACAGCATGCTTCAATTAATCTGGGCAGGGTGGCAGGCGCCAGGGTTGGGCCCCATGCCACCTGAGCGAGAGAAGAAGAGTGATCTGCTGCTCTGTGAGGGATGAGCAATGAAAGCAGATCCCTCCGAATCGATACGCCTTACATTATTGCTCACACCAAACTCATCCCGTCCACTTTCCTCCTCTCTTTCTCTCTCGCTGACTCTCTTCCTCCGAGCCCCTTTGTTCTTTCCCTTCATGGGACTTGAAGACGAGGCCAACAAAGGCCGCACAAGGCGAGGGGAGCGGCGATTCTCATGTAGGCGTCCACCTAGACACACCCTCAGGATGTTTTGTGAGACTGTTCTCTAACTGGGGCGGCATGCTGTGGCAGTAAGTGAAAGCAAAGGGGGGGACAAACTGGCGAGGGGCAAAAAACCACAGTGACCAGATGGAACCGCAGATTGTTTTAAAGCGGCTACTGCCTCAGCAAAACCATATGGGGCAAAAATGCTATTTAGCGAAATCTCATTTATGTTTTTCACGACATGGTGAGCAGCACCGGAGGAACGTGTAAACAAAAGATAAAGTACCAACACTGTCAACATGTGAT
Organism: Chaetodon auriga; assembly: GCF_051107435.1. Lineage (NCBI taxonomy): Eukaryota > Metazoa > Chordata > Actinopteri > Chaetodontiformes > Chaetodontidae > Chaetodon > Chaetodon auriga. The sequence continues at coordinate 17,054,019 of NC_135091.1, read as the reverse complement.
GGAAAAAATCCAGTAGCCTCATCTGCATGTGTGTATCTACAGGGCATGTTGCAGTGAGGAGTTTTATTTCGACTTGTGAGCAACATTCCAAAATAAGAGTGAATGAACACTTGCCAGGCTTTAATACCATACAGCATTAAGTTACAGCGAAGCCTGCCAAGCCTAATACTGTGATTGTTACTAGAATAAATAACCTGAAAAAAAAAATTGATGATGATGAATTAACCAGAGGAAAGAAATATATATTAAGGCATGGATAAGAATATTAAATTACGACACTTGATAGGAAAAGACAAGCAATGGCATCAGTATGGCAAAGGATTAAACAGTGTAGTTTGGCAGCGTCTGACAGTATAATTATATTTTTAGCTGTCTGTTTTGTGAGCTGTTTCACCTGGCTTCTGATGTAATCTGGATTTATCCACATTCCTGCCTCGTGCATCAGGGGGATTTTTCCCACTGAAAGACAAGGGGAGGGCTGAAAGAGATAATACAAGCCTTTCAAACATCTATTAGGATGTATGCTGTCGGCCATACTGCGAGCTAAAATGTCTCTTTGCTTCCCAGGCAATTAAAACTTTCCACGAGGAATAAAGATTGGCACAGTATTTAATCTGAAAGTGAAGACACAGGAGTATAGAAGTAAAGCGAAAATGAACAACCTCCATGCCTCATCCCCAGAGTGTGTGTGTGTGTGTGTGTGTGTGTGTGTGTGTGTGTGCGTGTGTGCGTGTGTGTGTGTGTTTGGATAACTCGCTAAATTAAAGAATGATGATAATAACGAAGATGATAACAATAATGATCTCCTCGTTATTTGATCCAGCGTTAAATAAATAAGCAAGGTTCAGAATTCCACCCGTCTATATGAAATGGCATTAAATGCACTATATTGTAATTATCTCTAATTAAAATCTAGTCATTAATAAGTGTCTCAGGTCATGCGAGTGTAAATTGTTCTGAGACATTCTCCACTCAGCACTAATTTGAAATCATGCAATAATAAATCAGCTGCAGGGAGAAGCTGTCAGAAAGAAAAGGGTTCAGGGGACCATGGTGTTTTGGTGTTTCAGGGCTTAGTTAATTAGTCGGAAGGGGAAGCCGAAGATAAACACAGATCGTCACTCAAGCACAGGCTGAGCCTTTAAACAGCTGTCCACAGCTGTAAGGTCCTGATCAAATCAAGGTGGTGGTGAGACGCGGCTGTGCAGCGTCAGGACGAACTTATTCACCACGGCATACGTCAGGCTACGTGTTTTTCACCTCTTTCAAAAGTAGTAACTGATTTTTAACAACTTTTTGTTATGAAAATCTACAGTGAAACTTTCATTGAGTTAAAGTTGAGTATTGTTAGAAAGCAAACAAACAAATTACACAAATGAAAAATGCTTGATAGGCTCAAAACCCACTAGCATGTAACAATATAAACGTCCTACAATGTCATTACATTGGCCAAAATGATCACAATACACACTGACATTTCACATTAAACACTATCATCTGTCCAAGCAGTTTTTATCTTCACTGTAAAACATGAATGGTGTTTCGGCAGCTTGAATAACGAGTTTATTGGTTTTAACAAAGCAGCCTTGAACCAGAGTTTTTTGGTCGATCTAGTATTGGACTTCCATGAAGCTGGAGAAGTCTGAGGAAAAGTACCAAAATCAATGGAGCAGAGGCCAAGACTTTTAGCCTCTAGCGTGGGTCAGTGGATTCAACACACAGCTCTGATGATGTCATCAGGGTCGTTTTCTACAACGTCGTAAAGTTAGATAACTTAATGCAACTGTTTTCACTTGTTGAATCGTTCATCAATCATCATTTCATTGCATATGAAATACAAGCATATATCCAAACACTTTTATCTTTATCGGAAAACGTGCATGTAATTCTGTTTTTTGACACGCTGTATGGGTTTTAACGACAGAGCTTAGAGTAGTGGTTCTACACCTGTAAACGTTGCCACCCCTTACCACCCCTGAATACAAAGCACTGTCCACCCCCAGCCATAGACTTTTGTTTTAAACTATTTCATGGGAACATTTTCAGGCCCCAAGAGGTGAAATAAGTTAACATGTAAGTAGTAAAAAGGGAAAACTCAGAAAAGTCAACATAATGTGTGTGGCAAGATTAGATTTTTGTTATTTTCTTCCCCTGTAATCATCCAGTGACCCCTTGGATTCATCTTTTGACCTCCTGACTAGAGTTTACTCAGAAGTAATTGTACACATTTTTTTCCCAGTCAGCAGAATAATAAGCAGTTTAAGACAACCCGGCATCCCCACACTGCTGAAGACTATCATAACCTTTAGTGTGAGGGAGTGTGATTACTGGAGATGTTTTATTTTGAGATTTATAGTGTTTAGTGGCCCACACCTCACACCCCCATCTGACGCTGCAGGAGTCTGGCAGGATGGATGAAACTTCTCGCGTTCACCTCTGAATGACTGATACTGATAAGACATCTGTGTCATTCCAGTACTCATCACAGATGCACCACGATGAGCACTGACTCAGGGTCTGGATATATGTTTGTTAAGTTCTCGCTCCAGTGACTCATGGATCTGCAGTATTTGTACTGTTTAGCTTGGGAGGCAGGAGCAGCCCTGAGCTCCTTCCACCCACCCAGAAGACTTCCTTTTTGCTAAACTCAGAAGGGGAAATTTAGCCCAGATGTGACTTCAAACAGAAGAAAAGCTGCTGGGATTGGAGGTGGGATCAGGCCCATCTTTCGCGTGACCCCAAGACCTGCTCCTTCCTGGCATCTGTCTATTTTTCTCCTCTTCTGTTCTTTCTCTGATGATCTCTTGTAAGTTGCCATCTCGTGGGACCCTTTACTTTTACCCTTAAACAGCATGGCTGTCTTCAGCAAATCAGTGCTGTGTCATTCTTTCTTTGGCTGTGTGGTTATCCCCCACGGTCTATAAAATGATAAGGAAATCCTGTGTGGCAGCACATTTCCACCAAGTAAGGTGAAAGTCAAGGATTTCCAAAGTTCTCAGGACACACACATTTAAGCCTTTCAAAACAACCACACATGAAGTACTTTACATTTCTCAGCTTTATGTTGTATCTTTTTCTAACATCTAATATCTGCCCAAATGTAGACAACTCCATGACATGCCACTATTTCCAGGAAAATGGGGATTAAGTTGAAACACATTTCACTGTAAAACATCAGTGGTAATTAAAGAACATGTTTCAGAGATAATGCTTAGACATGTTCTTTGGCCATTCTTACTTTTAATTCCGTTAACTCAAACAGGTCTGAAGCAAAAAGATCTACTCCCAAGAAACAGTTTAAAGTCACATGAAGAAATGGAGGAAGTGACGTAAATAGAGTGGATGTACAAATGTTTATTACTCAAGTCACACAGCATCAAATGTTGCAAAAAATGCACACCTGGCAATCTTTGAACAAGAGTCTACAGCCATGCTAGCAGCTCTGTGAGGCTGCACCTGAGCACAACAGTGTTTTGAGCTAAATGCTAACATCAGAATGTTTAGCAGGCATATGTTTACCATATTCACTGCCTCACTTTTGCATGTTAGCATGCAATTGTTCGCTAATTAGCACGAAACAAGGTGCAGCTGCTGGGAATTGCATTAATTCTGCAGATATTTGATCATTAGCAAAAGTATTAGGCAAAGTAAAACCCTGAATCAAGGTCGGGTGATTGCCAAAGTTATTATAATTCATCCTCTTGGAAAGATGGAGGTCTGTACAACATTTTTAGACACAAAATAACACTTTAACCTTTTGGTGGCACCACAGCAAAAGTAAGGGGATCACCGAAGTCTCGACCCTGGATTCCATGGATATCAGTGTCAAATTTCACGGTAATCCATCTAATAGTTGTCAAGACATGTCACTAATAAACCGAAATGTCAACCTCATGGTGGCGCTGGCAGAAAAGTCAGACAATGATGAATGTGTGTGGAAAATTTCATCTTAATTTAGCTGTGGCCAAAAAGAGGCGCAACTGAAGAAACGTGCTACATAGAGAGAGAATATTCTCTCATCCCGGTGGTTCAAGGAGTCTTTGAGGGTGGTGCAAATACTGACAGAGGTGTTGTTAAACGATCTTCTGGGTTTTTTTTACTGATTGGTATTTAATTGGTATTTAATTTTCTGCAAATCAGACGCTGAGCTCTCCGACTGGAATGTAACGGTCATACGCGGAGGCACTGAACATCAAAACCTGGAGATGTGAAGTAAAGTAAGACCTTCCAAGAGTGGATTGCTCTTTCAAACTATTTTATTTTTCATGGCAGAGAGCAGCACATGTCAGCACAAAATGGCCACCACTTATCTCAACAATTATATGTCGCTAAGCAGTTGTCTGAGGTATTAAATCTCTGGAGGACAAGGACGACATGGCAGACACATGTCAGAAACAGCAGTAATCCACAATCCCCTCTTCCTGTCCTCTTTTTGAGCATTTTAAAGCTCCCCACCCCTTTCCTTCTGCCTCTTTCCCTCTCTGTGCTCCCCTCTCTCCCCCTCTCACTCTGCTCTCCCCCATCCCTCCCTCAGCAGAACTACAGGGGCTTGCTTGTTGTCAAGTCAGTGTTTTTACAGCCTGGCATTAGCACAGGGCAGCATTCAGTCAGGACACTGCATTCACTTTGCCTCCCCTATAATTCACATGCTCACGTGAGAGCGCCCTGCCTTCGCTATACTCATGAAATGACCCTGATTGAGCATCGCCGGCCTTTTGACAGATCATTTTTCTCTTCTTATAAAAGCAACTTTAAGTCTTCCAAATAAATCTTTTATACATTTTAAATGTCACATATAACACACCATGTGACATCAGGAAGGCTCAGATGGAGTGGCGCTGTATTGAGTTTTCTTACATGACAGTCAGGGGGGCGATTTGTTTGACTTCAACAAGGCAGGAAGGTGGGGAGGTAAATGCTGTTTAGCCGTGCCATCTAATTAGAGACCCACATTTCATCCTCTTACAAAGTATCTTATTTTCTGTTTCTTGTGTGTGCACTGCATGCTTTGTTTATTGTATTTTTCAGTGTCTGTCATTCATGATATGTTTGCACAGAGACAGAGTGGAAGAAAAAATGGGTTTCGGTCTAGAGGGGCTCAGGAGTTGGTGCAATCCTCCGACTGCCTCGTCTCCTCTCAGCTCCTTGAGTAAAATACACAGTATGTTGTCAGCTGACTAGTTTCCTCAGCAGTGAAAATGCGCCGCTCTCTTGTGGGAGCCCTGCTGTGACATTAGAGGCATGTAGATTGATAATCGACGGGGGTAAACATAATTACATCGCCTTAGAAATTAATGAACGCATTGATCGCCCACACTAAACATTATCAGCATATTTTTCTTTAAGCCACTGAAATCTCGAGGGAATGGACTGATTATATCACGGCTACGGCGATTTGCAATATTACTGTGGCTTCCCACAGTTAGCTCTCGCAAAGATCTTGCCAATACTTGTGGGGAGGTTTTTAAACAGTGATGCCGTTGGCACCTTTGAAGTGCCTTTCGGTGTCCAGATGTAAATTCATGCAGGGAGAAATGTGATAAGCTAATGATGTCTCCGGGGAATAGAATGAATATATCCAAGGGATAAACATATCTGCATATCTGAGTGGACTTTTCCCCCCCTCTACCCTCCTTTTACACTGTTTGGGGCCTGAACAGGAGCAGATGGACAGAGCAGGCTTTGATGTGCTCTGGGGTCATGTGTATCTGCAGTTTTATCAAGGTACACAAGCGTGCAGAGTAAATATGCCACACCAAAACTCTGGGAAGGTCTCTGGGTAAGGCAGAGAAGGGAATTTCCACTTTGAGATTCAAGAGAGGGTGTAGACTGAAATATTTAGCAGCGTGTGTGCAATATAGAGTTTAAATATATACAGTATATCCTCACGAAGCTTTAGAGCAAGGCTGCCAGAAGAAGGCACAATAAGGATGGCTCACTTTTTCACTTACAGAATCTGTTCTATTAAGCTTTACATTTTTCAAGTCATTTTTGATCCAACGCAATCAATATGTTCGGGCTATTGTACATCGAACTATTGTTATTTTGCCCGACAACAATGAGCAAAACAAAATTAACATAGTGGATAATGGCTCGAGCACATTTGCCTCTCGCCCTTCATTCACCCATTTGAGCGTCTGTCATTTCATCCCCATTTGCGTGCCTGAAAAGAGACATTCCATAATGCTGCACCGACCAGGGACAGAGCGCACTACTGCAAAACATGTCCATCAAGGAGAAAATAAAAATAGGCTGTTTCCTCTAAATTCACTCAATCAATAATTCATGCCGTGCACAGAAGCTTGATTTATGAAGGAATTAAATATTGTGGACTGGGCCTCGCAACAGCCGTCCATCTCGGGAACGTGGCTGCCGAAATTAAACATGAAAGGCAAACACTGAGAACAACCAAATCATCTCGGGGAGACTTGACGTATTGAGAGACTTCAATGGAACGCACTCTGGACCGCCTGATTGGACAAAACGACACAGGTGATTTGATCGTGAGCTGCATAATTTGTTCTGAAAATTTTCAGGACTTGTATATGTAGACGTGGGTCACCAAAGGCCACAGAGCGACATTAATACTACTTGGCAAATGGAGGCAGAGATGAAAGGCGAACATGCACATGCTGACCTGTGGGGATCTTGTGACTCCTGTGTGCCTTTCTGACCCTGACTGCGCCTATAAACTAACATGGGAAACGCTGGAACGTGGCACTTTTAGTGTTGTTGTAATTTATATTTCCTTTCCTGTGTAAGGAAGTAAAAAATTCTAACGAGATTTTCAAAAGAGGATACAATTATTTTGTACATATTTGCAGAAATGGCTTCGAAGCTTCAAGCCTCTGTGTATTTGCTATGGCGACGATGACAGCCAGCATTCGATACACAGCACTGCTACGAGACACACATCTTCCGTGTTGCACTACCAACTTCCATGACGTAACTGTAGTCTTCCAACATCCAGCTGTCCTCAACAGAAAAATAACCGTATAGCTCGACTGTGCATATTTACATTTATTGCTAGGTGGTGACTTCTAGTGGCTGTAATAATTGTGACTTGAGCAAAGGAGGAAGTCACAGGCGACGTAGTATAAAGAGCAAGAAAGTCTACATATGGAGAGATGGGTCAAACAAACACAGGACTTTCACCCAGGAGACAGCTGTTCATGTCCCGTGAAACAGAAACTCAGTGTCGACTCATTTTAACTTTAATAATGCACTGAAGTGATGTCACATACGGAGAGGATCCAACTTAAACTATAATGTTTTGCAATAGCAGTTGAGGCAAGTGATGATTGCAGGCTAATGGTGAAAGCTAGGAGTTGGTCTAACAGTAGCACAAATAAAAAAGTAGCCATAAAGACAGCAAATTAATCTGGTAATGTGGTTTGCAGCAATATCTATTTTAAATTTACAAACATTAGCTAACATTAGCGACCCAAAGCTAAGGGTCAGTCCAGCCAATTAAGACTGTAGGCCAAAAAGCAAAACTCAGGGTAGTGAACTGGTTTTATTGCTCATCGTTCAGTTTTATTTCCTCTTTCAGAAGTTAGCTGACAAAGTCTCACTTTAATTTCACTTCAACTTTAAAAGTGATTCTTTGTGTGTGTGTGTGTGTGTGTGTGTGTGTGTGTGTGTTGAAATATTTGAATGGTAATCTATATGGATGCATGTGCGCGTGTGAGTTTTCCGTGGCGTCAAAGAATGAGTGCGCGCGCAGGGAGACAGTGAGAACACAGCTGGATGTAGGGGCTCGCGTGTGCGTGCGCGCGCGCGCGGGGCGGCTTGTAGAGTGCGGGCAGAGCAGCGGTGCACTGCTGAATCAGTGTTAGCACGAACAAGCGACGTAGCCAGATGCAATTACTTTGGCTGTGTCTAAATGCTTCAAATCACTGCAGGAGAGCACAGGAAGCAAAGATGAGACTGTGCTTTCCACTCGGGCTAATTATCCAGCTGTAATTAAAAAAGAACACCCCTCCGAAAATAACTTAAAAAATCTTACCCCACGCCTACAAATAGTCCAACAAAACTTCAGGATCTCTAATAAAGTCCATCAGGGACGCTTGGTTGTAGTCAGGCAGTCACCAACTATAGGGACATAAAAGAACTCTGGCCCGGAGTGATTTTTCATTGAGAATGTGACTCCAGGCCGAATTCCCGGATTTTGTGATTAAAATGCAAATGAAAGCCCAGACGTGGTCTTAGGTTAGATAGGCCAGACACAGAGCATGTAGGAATGAAGTGTGCTGGGAGACAAACTATATTCTGCAGTGTGAGGGCAGCGGGGAGGATCTGTGGCTTGAAGCCATCACGGAGCTGCTGGAGGAGATGCATTCTTTATCCTGAGGAGGGGAGGAGGGACAGAGAGAGAGAGAGAGAGAGAGAGAGAGAGAGAGGGAGGGAGGGAGAGAGAGAGAGAGAGAGAGAGGTGAGCAGAGCACACACGTCGCACTATCAACTGAATCCATAAGAAAACAACTCGCAGGGAGTCCGGCTCTGAGCTGCGTACACACTAAAGGCAAGTTTGAGCTCCCCACTAAACAGCGCGGCGGACGGACGCAGCTGGCCGTCATGGCCCGTGGCGGATCAGGCGGCGGACACTTCGGCGAGTGCGTCCTCACCGTTCGAGCAGAGTGTGGAAGGAGAGAAGTGGGCTCCGCTGTCGCCCTGCCGCCGCTTTCTTCGCTCCTCATGCGCCGCAGACGGTGTTGAGTTAAAGCGGAGGAGCTCCGTGTTGAAGCGCCCGGGAGCTGGAACCCAAAAAAAAGTGGACAGCGGTGCGGACGGACGCGCAGTCACAGCCGTGGGGGACCCATGCAGGGAAATATGCTGTACCGTAGACTCACCGGGTTCAAGCTGCTAATCGGAAACGACTCGCTCCAGTTTTACCGAACGGACCTTTACGCACGGGCGTACAGCGGGACTGCATGAAGGACAGAGGCGCACAGAAAGGGGAAAAGTTGAACGCTGTAGCGGGGTTTGTAATGGATAAAGGCTCGCAAAAGGTACAGTAGCTGTTTCTCAATAACCCGGGACATAGTTGGAGAGAAATGTAGAGGAAATCTCACAGGCCTAAGATGAATGAATCGGCTACTTTTCAAATGACATTCTGAATGAAATACATAATATGTGAACCTTATCTGAACCAAGCCCGTGAAAACATCCACCAGTACGTTTCACCTCTCTAACCTACAGCCCCGAGCATCCTGCAGCAAAGATAGCCATAAACTGACGTTAATTCACCTTTTCCCAACCACTTTTTAAGATTAATTAAAATCGTTAGCCCATTTAGCTGTAGGTTAATTAGATGTTTCACCGAGTTGAAGATTACTGCGCTACAAAGCGCACCGCTCCACATTTTTTTTTACCCCGGAGAAAACCTGACTTTTTTTTTTTGGGTGGGGGGGCTTTCACTCAACGCACTGCACGGTTTTCAATCCCCCTTTTGAAATAATTCATTCAAATGAACACCGCTCACTGGGCAGGCTTTGAAGTATACCTGATCCGCCTTTTATCGCCTCTTAAACACCCTATCCATTTTAAACTTTTAATTGCGTTTCTGTCGCTAAATCCAGTTCTAATCGGATTGTCCTGGCCACATATCACAGCGTTCATCTGGCGGTGAGAAACTGTGCTCCGTCGGCTGGAAATTAAATAAAAAAGGAAGAAAAAGAAAAGAAAAAAAAAAGTCTTTCTGTCACTTTCCCTCCTCTATCTATTCATTGTCCACTATTCAAGGGGTTTGGTGTTGTTCAGTAAAGCCCAACGTGGCATCCTGCTTCTTTTTAAGGTTATTATTTGGTTTCTTGGTGACACTTTATTTATTCAGCTATAATAATCTTGATGCTGCTGCCTTCTGCTGTTGATTCTGCTGCTGTGGCAGCACATTTTATGCCTCATGTGGTTGCTTATACCCCCCGAAGCTTATTTGATTAAATTTAGCTCTTTCAATTTAGAAAAGTAGATCACAGATGTGTGTCAAAGGATTGTTTCTCCATCTCTGCCACAAAGAGCCCATGCAGGCTCCATCTCGTCAACAAACACACACAGGGAGTTAAAAGAAGCCAGGCTACGAAGGCAGATAGATGGATTTGCTTTACTTACTATTATTTATTTTACTATTTTTTCTTTCCTTTACGAAATATAGTTCTCTGGTCATGACTGCCAGATGTGGGAAAAAAAATAAAATCTGAAATTTAGGTTAAAATGAGCAACAACAGCAAGAAGTCTACCTATTTTTTGAATTATGTGGCTACTCCTCTTCTTGACAAACCCTGCAGGACACCTCAATCCACACTCATGGCCGTTCCTGTGCTTAACATTCAACCCATCCTTCCCATTATTGTGTGTCATCCAACATTGACTCGGGGTGGAGCTTCAGTTAAGCTGAAATCTACCGATGTCAACCAGTATCTTTCAATCATGTGGGGGAAGAGGGGAAAAATGTTTGATGGGTCATAAAACTTGGAATAATGGATCTGAGGTTCTACTGTAATCCAATGGCCTTGTGCTTTACAACAAGCCTCTCCATGCTGAAAAATAGCCTGTATCGATCATTTATTGCAGGTGGAGGGACTAAATTATTTTCCAATCCCATTTCATTTGACAGCTGATATATGTCACTCTAGTGAGAGGAGGAGCAGATATGCAAGGTTTTCATTCCTCGATTGCCTCGCCTTTGTTTCGTAATATCTCTCTGCATGCCCTTCTTAAGTTTGGTGGTGAGTTCAGGCATAAGCTTAATAGCGAGCTCCTCCTTAGGCCACCGGCAAAACAATTGGCTCTGTTTACTGTAAGCACTTGTGTGTTTACTCATGTACCTCTGCCCAGAGTGTCTACTCAAGCAGACAGAAAAGCGACAGTTGTATCTTGTTTTCAGTTTCATTTTTTTTTTTTTTGCTCCAAAAAATATTCTGTGCTTCCATGTTGGCACATAAAGAGGTGATGTCTTTTTTAGCTTAATCTCTTTTTAGCCTGTTTTCCATTAAGCGGCATTGATGTTGCTCAGAACCTCCGTGAATCCACGAGTGTGTGTCCTTGCAGTGCTCTATTCCCTCCTTTGATAGAGCGGAAGGGATAAAAGCCTTCTTTATGTCTGTGAAACCGGATGTGCAAGAGCTGTTCTGAATATTTATCAGATGGTTTGACTCTTTTTTTAAAAAACCATCGCATAATTTGACATCAGCAGTGAACGATATGTTTTGTGACTCTGTCTGTCTGTAAGAGAGAGAGGCAAAGAGTATGAGAGAGGGAAAGACGGTTGGTGTGTGTGTGTGTGTGTGTGTGTGTGTGTGTGTGTGTGTGTGTGTGTGTGTGCGCGCGTGTGCGTGCGTGCGTGCGTGCAAGTGTTTGTATGTCAAATAAAGAGACAGAGGAAGAGAAGGAAAACAGAGGCCTCTTTTTTCTGGGAACAGACCACCCCTAAATATACTAATCCAGCATTTCTTTGTTTTCTCACAGGTCTGTGGATCCAAATGTCACCCCCCTTGGACTCTGCCCCAGTCGGGGACCGGCAGTGTGTGACGGACAGGCGAGCGGAGCCTGTGGTGGCTCTCTACTGCGTGGCTTCAAATTGGCCCTGGCTGAGCTCTGCATGGAGCAACGAGTAAAGAGTCCTGCTATGGTCTGACGTCTCAGCATGGATGGAGTCAGTCAGAGGACCGGCCACCACTAATGAGACCATCGTTCTTCAGCTTAGGACTAGCATTTACAGGATTACTCCCACGGTTTCCTGCTCATTTACCAGCTAACTGCATCATTACCAAACTCTGCTAGGTGGACCTTTCGTGGGTCTGGTTTTTGGTGGATATATACTTCATTGCCTTTCTGATTTCCATATTTGTTTTATTCCCTCCCAGTTCTTTTTCATTTTTGGTTTCCCTTTTCCTGTTTTGTTTTTCCACTATGGAGTTTCTTGCTGGACCCTGGAATAAAGATTGGGCTTCATTCTTGCAATTTTGGTTGACTGTCATCCTAAGCCTCCAAATGCAATTCAGCTTGGGTGCCTCTTGCCCAGAGGAGTGTCGTTGTGACAACCAGTTTGTGTACTGCAATGAACGCAGCCTGACATCAGTGCCTCTGGGGATACAGGAGGGCTTCAAGGTCCTCTTCCTACATAACAACCAGATAAACAATGCTGGCTTTCCTGTAGAACTTCACAATCTGGCTTCTGTGGAGACTGTGTATCTCTACGGCAACCAGCTGGACGAGTTCCCCATCAATCTGCCCAAAAACACCAGGGTCCTGCATCTCCAGGAGAACAATATCCAAACGATCTCCAAGGCAGCCCTGGCCCAGTTGACTCGACTAGAGGAGCTGCACCTTGATGATAACTCCATCTCCACAGTAGGGGTGGAAGAAGGAGCCTTTCGTGAGGCAGTAAGCCTCAAACTCCTCTTTCTTACCAAGAATCACTTAAGCAGCGTTCCAATTGGCCTCCCAGAGGACCTAAAAGAGTTGCGGTTGGATGAGAACCGCATTGCTGTCATTGCAGAGGAGGCCTTTCAGAATGTGACACGCCTGCAGCGCCTCCTGCTGGACGGGAACCTGCTGACGGATGAGGGCATTGCACCAGGGACCTTCCAGGACCTGGTCAACCTCCGTGAGCTGGCCCTGGCCCGCAATTCACTCACCTTCCCCCCTCCCCTCCTACCTAGCCAGTCACTGGTCAAACTCAGCCTACAGGAAAACCAGATCGACCAGATCCCTGTGGCAGCCTTCGCCGTGCTAAATAGGCTGGAAAAACTGGATATCTCCAGCAACCAGCTTCAGACTCTTACACAGGGTGTGTTCGATGGCCTGTCAAGTCTAAGGCATCTTATGGTGCGAAATAACCCCTGGCGTTGTGACTGTGCCGTGAAATGGGTGGTGGTGTGGCTCAAGTCTTTGCCGTCCACCATCAATGCCCGAGGGTTCGTGTGCCTGAGTCCAGACAAGGTGCGTGGCATGGCAATCAGAGAGCTCACGCTGGATATTATAGAGTGCCCAGTTGATACTGACCTGCCACCCTGGCCAACCCTCCGCTCCACGCCCCCTCCCCCACCCACAACCATCCCTATCACCACCATGATCTCCACCCTCATCACCACATCCATTCCTTACTACTTTGACTCACCCTCCCCACCCTTACCCCCAGTCCATAACAACCCTCCTGGTCCCGTGCCTCCTTATGAGGACCCCCTTAAGATCTCCTTCCATCTGGTCAACTCCACCAGTATTGAGGTGAGCTGGGCTTCTTATTTCACCGTCACAGCCTACAAGGTCACTTGGGTCAAAAGGGGCCAAAGCCAAATAAACGAAGGAATGCGGGAGCGGACCGTGAGCGGGGACCGGCGGCATATTAGCCTCACCAACCTGGATCCCCGGTCTATGTATCGGATCTGCGTGCACGTGCTGGACACCCTTAATTCCTATAGGCCCGGAGAGGATACTATATGCTCTGAGACCAGGACCAAGTCTGCTGTGTCTACGAAACCTCCTGGTAGAGAGCAAGCTCCTCAGGAGAGCATCAACTCCACACTGCTAATGGCTGGGATCATAGGTGGGGTAGTGCTTATCGTCCTGGTAACACTGCTCAGCCTGTTCTGCTGGCGCATGCACAGGAGAAGCCGGTCATCTTCGACCAAGTGGAAATACAACCGGGGCAGGAGAAAAGATGACTACTGCGAGGCTGGAACCAAGAAGGATAACTCCATTCTGGAGATGACTGAGACCAGTTTCCAGATAGTGGCGCTGAACAATGAGCAGCTGCTCAAAGGAGATTTTCGCATTCAGCCCATCTACACGCCTAATGGGGGCATTGGATTTAGAGACTGTCACCTCAGTAACAACAGCATAGCCTACTGCAAGAGCAGCAACGTGCCCAGTACAGAGTTCTGCCACACGTGATGCAGCAGCAAATAGTACAGAGGCATTCACACATTCACACACACACACACACACACACACAACAGAAACACCTAACAATACATGCATAAATACACACAGACATACATCATTTGTGTAGACAAGAAAACACATAAAAATTCTAGTCAAATATAACTGTACTATATATATTTCCAAGTTCTGTCTACGATGTAATTTATACTGTGGATAATAATGTGGGATTCTCTGCTATCTTTTTTATTCTTAGAAAAAGAGATACAAGTGTTTCTTTTTTTATAACCAGCAGGGTTTTGAAAGTTGTTTTAATGGTCAGTACTGTACATGAACATGGATTTGTACAATCACGGCACCCTGGGTGTAGCTTCTGACGAACGCTGTCAACCTTGGAAATGTAAGGGCGCTTAGAGGGCTGGGATCCTTTGCTAACCACAGAAGCAAAATATGGCCTTTTTGCGCTTTGAAACACTGCAAACCCTCCCCAGTACAACAGAACAGTAGTAAAGACAACACAGCACAGGGGAAATCAAAACACTGCTGATTAGAGCACTGTGGAAATATAGCACTGGTTCACTGGTGGCATGTTGTAAAAAGAATTGAAGTGCACTTTTTTATTAATGGAAGCAAGGCAGGAAATGAGCAGAGGTGGTGATCACACGTGCAGGATTGTGAATGGTTGTGTAGGGAGAATGTCATCGATACGGTGGAAAAACCTGCACTGAGATTTCCCAAAAGTGCCCGTATACTAAAAGCATCTTTGTTCTACCGGTGGTGGAGCAAAGGTGAGGTTAGTAAAGACACTTTTTTGGAAAACTCTAAAAAAGGACGTGTCATTTTCAGCACATTTTTTTTTAGTTATGAGCTGCAATTATTAACAGGAGTTTAAAAGCAACAAAGGATTATTGTCCCTAATGAGGTGCATAGGATGTGCGGAGACTTGCCGATCCCTCTTAAGAAATTCCCTAATTTGTTCTGCTTCTTTTTTCCCTGTTTTGGCAAGTGAGGCCACAAGGGGGCAGTTTCCCTCAGCGTCGTGTGTGGGACAGAGGAGCAAGGGAGGGCAAGACAGACAGAGAGAAAGAAAAAAAGCTGCATAGATCACTTTACCTCCACAATTCCCCTGGAGTCCATTACCCAGACGACATTACTCATGCTCAAACAGCATTGTTTAGAGTATTATTGCTCATCGAGCTACTTAATGATGTGGAATCATTTAAAACTAACAGTGTTTTCTGTGTTTGGTGGCTAAATGGTATGGATTTTCACCACTGTGGTCTATCATGGGGGGGGGGGGGGGGGGGGGGGGGCTGTGTTCGTTTGCTCTGTGTGTGTGCGTGTGTGTGTATGCGTGTGTGGAGCATGTGTGATGAATTCTGAGAAAGCACACACATAATGCTAATTATACTCCCACTTATTTCAACCTCGTCCCGGCGTTCATTAGGCTTTTTGATAAATTAGGAAATTACAACAATAAGATGACACTCCGCCCATGATCCTCACAATGCACGGTTGTGACTGAGCAGCTCATCGAGCGCCTCATCATTTACCCTTTTGTGTACACTTATGAGACTGTCGACTTCATTTATTGGTTGCTCACCTGAACAATGCACATGCTCACTCCACATTAGTTTCTGCAGTGGTGATTCTCACCCTGTCTCCCCTTGTTTTCTGTCTCACCGTCTCCCTGTCTGTCTCTGCAGCTCTGATCCCTGCATGGGCTCAATTAAAACACTTTTCCTGTCCTTCAGCTCCGGGGCTGTGGTGGCAGCTCTTTGCATGTGAGGTGCCAGTGAGAGGTCTTCATTATACACTTCTTAAGAAGACTTTATTTGATTTGACAAGATTTTATTTTGAGGGGCCAAGTTTAAAGAATTCCCACCGCTGACCCCTCAGCCCCCCTCCCCTGTTTCCCCCCTCTCCTCATAATCCTCGACCAAAAAAGGGAGAAAAATATGTAGACCTTATTTTCACTTGGCTGCGTGGAGCTCACGCTGGGAGAGGGAGTGTGTTAACTCTTTGTGAGGCGCACAGATACAGCTGCTCCAACGTGCAAAGGAGAGGATCAACACAGACTGAGCTGAACATTTAATGTAACATGATTTTTAAGGGCTTGCACTCGAGTTATTCCAGAGGGTTGAGATGATCTCCGATAGGATTCACCTCTGCAGCTGGAATATCTCAAAGTAGCTGCACTTGCTGAAATTCCAGCAATAGCTCAGATCGCAGTCACATGGGCAACTACTTCAGTTAAAGCTTAGGCACAGACTTCAACACAATGTTTAAATTCATGTTTCAATTCAGTGACGAACATCATGGCTGAATGAAATCTGTCTCAACTTGTCTTTTAGCGTCATATGTCTTAAAATCATGTTTTTTATTCAGACATGTTGTTTCCAGCGCCTTTTGTTGGAGTTTCGTTTGACTTTATTTTAGAATATCCTGAAAAGACAAAACCTCTATTACCCAGAAAACATTTGAAGCAATAATTGGACATTTTGGGAGATGAGCTTTTTCACTCTCTTGCAGCGAGCTAGATGAGAAGTGTGACTCCCCTGTCATGTCTGTAAGGTTAATATGAAGCCTTAAATTCATAATGTGTCACTTTTACATGAATTAAACATGCAAGAAGTTAATTACTGAGCCTTAGAGGAGCTCATTTTGTTACCTTTAGACAGTGCCAGGCTTGCTGTTCCCCCCTGCTGTTTTTATGCTAAGCTAAGCTAACAGGATGCTAGCTGTAGCTTCATATTTACCATACAAGCTTTAGAGGGGTATCAATCTTCTCACCTGAAACTTGGCTTTAAGTAAATAAGCGTATTTTACAAAATGTCAAACTATTCTTTTAAGAGTAAACTGTTGGTGAAATAAGTTGATTTGCATTACGACAAAATGAATGATTGTAACCATCTCACTCCCCTGCAGGTGAGGCGCATTTATTTTAAAGATTTTAAGACTTCCATACATGACCTGTTTAGATGGATGCTTTCATGTTGGGTTTATTAATACTAAGATCTTCTGTGGTTATCAAAGCATCCCCACTTTTTATTTGAACTTTTTCTACTAATATCCACAGCGGACCATAAACACTTGAACATTTTCATCAGATCTTGTTTTGCTTTTTCTTTGTTAGCAACGAAAGCCCCATTTTAAGTCACGTGCAGATCAAACAAGGAGGGTCAAACTATCGCAAAATATAGTGTTGTGTCCTCTGTCTGTGAATGTGTAACAGAGACAGATATTTGCCTTACCTTTTATGCAGGACTGAATGATTAACTAGAGAGAGAGAGAGAGAGAGGGTTGAGTGGGAGGAAGAAAAGGAGAGAAGAGAGGATGAGACATAAAAAAGACGGCAACAAGAACGCTGAGCGGAAAGCACATTTCTCCCAACAGATTGCAGCCACGGCAGCAACAATAACAGTATTAACAGGAAGAACAACACTGAGCGTGACACGCAGTAGCTAACGAGAGACTGTTCATCCATAGTGCCAGACCTTAAGCGGTGCATGGCTAATGATTCAAGCAGACGGGGGAAGGAGCTTTGGTTGTTGTTTTGCAGTGTTCATTACTCTTAATTTTCTATTTGCTTGATAAAAGAATGCGGCTGCAGTGCCGTGACCGATGGAATTACACAAAACATATTAAAGACTGCTAGCGTCATATTATTACTGTTTCTGGGTGCAGAGAAGTAATATCCCGTAAAAGCTCACTGAATCACATTGACGTACTTATGTTTCATCTCTTGAGAGGTCAATTCAGACAAGACACGAGTGGTTGAAA
Organism: Chaetodon auriga; assembly: GCF_051107435.1. NCBI lineage: Eukaryota > Metazoa > Chordata > Actinopteri > Chaetodontiformes > Chaetodontidae > Chaetodon > Chaetodon auriga. The sequence continues at coordinate 17,036,355 of NC_135091.1, read as the reverse complement.
CAGAGTATATTGAAGGTCATCTTTTCTTCCTGTAAGCAAAACTGCAAATATCTATTAGCCAGTGACATCCATTCAAGGATTTTTGCATGTACTGTATTTAGCTTCATAGCCCTTCATTTTTGTCATACTGGGTTTTGGACTTTCATGTATTTTTTCAGCGGTGGTTGAGGTACAGTTTGAGCAACCGTAGAGAAAGGTTCTCATATAGGCTGGAAATCTACAGTGCATGTAAAACGGCTATGTTGGGATACTTTGCCATCCGAGCTTCTCATTGAGACGCTGCAGTGTTACGTTAGCCACCCACACCAAGTTTTCTTAGGAACCAAAGTTAAATTTCTGTTCTCATGATGAAATATTGATGTTGTTCCATGTATGTGCCTTGAGGTTGAACTTACAATGTAAAGTCCTTGAAACCTTTAAATGTTTTTGCACAAACTGTAAATACTTAAGTGAAGCTTTTTGAAAATAAAAGAGCCATTGGATTTGAGCGATCACTCCTGTTTATTTAAGCAAGCTATTGCCTCCATCCAAATGAAAGTTTATATCCTGTTGTGCTTCAATGAGTGATCCTGCATTCTTTGTCTTTTACACATTAGTTTTGTGTGCTGGCATAAGCTGTCAAGCTATCTGAGGAGAGAGTTTGCACAGAAATATGGGCCTAGCTAAATGTATTTTGGGTCAGACACTAGTAATTCTGGGTCAAAGATTTGTGCTGTACACACCATGCCAAGTTATCCTCTTATTTCTGTATGGGAAGCTTGAGACATCTTAGCGTAGCCACCGCAGCTTAGCGTTCAGCTGGGGAAAATCCAGGATACGCTCTCATTCTACTTGTATGGCACAACTAAACCCCAGAATGGGCTCTTTCTTCAAATCCCTGTGTTCTACCAAAATCCAACTTTTTTTCTTCCCCATGACCACAACCCAGTGTTGACTTTGTAACCACCAGCCTGCTAAAAAACCCACATTAGCCCAATCTTAATTCACTATGACAATTAACCACATGCATTCAGATGAAACACAAGAGGGTGTGCCACTCTGGTATTTTGAGCGGGAAATTGGTATTTTTCTGAAAATCCCCAAATGTCAAAATATAATTTGTTTTGCAGAATTGTAGGCTTTTTGGGGAGGTAAAATGAGTGAAGAGAACTGAGGCTTTGGCAAAGAAATCATCTTCTTTGCTGCTCTCCCCTCCTTGTGTGTTGTGTAATGAACAGCATAAAAGATTCAGTGTGTGATCTCACCCCTGTGCTTTCATCAGGATTGGGTTGTAAGTCCATCACCAAGTTTGTGTGTAAAGTGTGTGTAAACTACTAGCTAGTTTCAGTCTAGGGATTTACCAAATGGTTGCACCACTAGTCCAGAAGATAAGAAATGCCTCATACTAAAGACTTTACTCATGTGCAAGGATAAAGATCTGCATCACTGTCCATTAAAAGCAATCAACCATGTCAACAGGAAGTGACTGTAGCTTCACAAGCTGTAGCATAGTTTCTGAAAATTCCAGTTTTGGGGGAAATGATAAATTGCCTGCCAGTCCTTTAATTGTAGGTATGACTTGTAAATGCATATCTCCATTCTACAGTAAGTATTCATTCAGTTAAGAATGGGTGGGAAATATTCAAAATGGCTAAAGTAGTTTACATTCTTAAGTTGTTGTAGTTTTTGTGCCCAGATGGCATCATAGTGAAACAGCATTTTAATAAGTGTCATGTCAGATGTGTTGATCATATTCAGTATTATGTTTCTTCAGTCTAATTGTGTTTTATTAGTAAGCTAACATTAGCTTTGTCAGTGAATTCAGTTCAACTAAAGCAGCTCCACCTGGCCGCTGCAGGTCTGAATATTTTGTCATAGTGTTGGAAAATAAGTAAGTACATTTACCCAGGTATTATACTGAAATACAAACATGTACTTGCATTTGATTTTTTTTTTTTTCTGCCACTTTACACTTCTACCCCTCACAGTCCACTGGGTACACTGTTCGTCCATTACTAGATGTCACTTTACCTATTAAAATTTGACAAAGAAATTGGAGGGTGAACTTATAAAACATGATGCATTTGGGATAGATTAAACTACCCAGCAGTAAAAAACATTAAAATTCAACTTAAACATTATTGTAGCAGTAATAATAATATAGTAATAGAAGTGAATATTATTATAACACTCACATGGGGCCATTTTTCTGCCTCATGGTTATTTTACTTTTGATACTTACAGTTCACAATACACGCATACCTTTACTTATGGAACATTTTATGCACTGTTCCTTGGATGGGAACACTTCTTTCACTGATGGTAAGAACATATCACTGTAAGAACTAGTTTGTGTGATGCCACCTCTTTTAATTTAGTGACATGTGAATCTCCATTAAGAAAACACTGAGGTTATAACAAGGCTAAGTGTGAACTTCGAGCTGGCACAGTCAGCCCTAGGCCACCAAAAATAATTGCCAGAACACTGAAAAACGGTATCATAGCAGTGTTTTCAAACACAATTTGTGCCCAAACATTTGTGAATATTGTGATTTTTAATAGAAAGTGGCTGTGTTTGTCATATTCCATATGGCAGGAACTAATGAAATGTGGATTTTTGCCTTTGAATTGCTCACTCAACAGGTGTTAGCTCTGAGAAGCTGTTTTTTAATTGCTCTCTGCTAAAATAACATTCAATTTGTTGCTTAGGCCAAGCTCTCAGCGCAGCTTCCCTTTGTGATCCTCATTTAAACATCAGCCTCAATATGGAGGAAAAGTCATTAAAGGAAGCAATTTAAAGCAATCTTATTCCAGGTATTACAAAAACCGACGTCTGGTAGACTTAACGTTGAACTGGCTGATTTAAAGCTGTGCTCTGTTGTTATTCCCATCCTCCATTGCCCTCAGTAGCCTTTAATTAAAGACTGAATGCAGGTGAGACCTTTGCCTCTTTCACAGTACTTCAGGTTAATGTGTGTCAGGATGGTTCGCTGGATTTCAGCCCAGTTGCTGCCAACAGTGAATGCCATGTACATTAAGGAAAAAGCAGACTAAATCAATTTAGACTCACCTTGCTGTACTGAGAAATTACATGGAAAAAAAAGCTAATGTATGGAAAATTGGTCAAAACAGGCCACATGGTTTGCATTTATCCCAGCGATGAAAGAGAAAATAGCCTTGCAAGTTGTGTTTTCTCTTTTCTTGAGCTCTGCTGTTTCCTGAAGGTACTAACTCTATTTGATGCTAGTCATTAAAATTTGATGTTGTGAGTTGAAAGAGACCAAAACACAGCACGGGCTCTATAGGAATTCCTGTGATAGCATTTAAACATTGAACACTAGATATTTTAAGCAATCATCAATCAGGGGACTGTTTTCAGATGCAAATTAAATTTGTCCTCCCAATTTTAGACTACTGAGCTGGAGATTACCATGTGAGGGTAAAATCTGCACAGAATTCTTTCCTGTTTTTCTTTTTCAGTAAGAAAGAATATGTGCTTTGTGCCATTGAGATAAGCAAGATATTTTCCGTACCAAAATGAACACTATGAATACTGCCTGACAAAGTCGTTAGTGTCTGCAAAGAGATTTGCTTTCAAAAAAAGGAAACCACAGCACTTTCTTAAAAAAATGTACACAATTTTCTTATCTTTTACAACTTATGAAAAGGGACTCAGTAACTGCACAGGGTCCTAATTGGTGACAAAATGATTTTCACACTGAAAACTGCTGCCGAACTGCCTGAACTCCTCTCAGGCCTGGAAGGAATTTACAGGTGTCGACACAATAAAAGCAACTGCTGCTGCATGCAGCGTGATGCAACCCACTTACAGAGTTCTGCAACAATACTACCATTGTGAAGCTTGCAATTGTCAGTTTGAGTTGACAGTATGTCCTACGGGCATTGATTCAACTATTTGGCCGTAGTTTGTGGTTTTGCCATATTAGATTCCATTATGTTCAAAAATGTAGGGTGATGGCTAAAAAAAAATGGCACACCATTTAATAATAATGCAATTGAAAACCCAGTAGGGAATTTTAGGGTGGCTGAGGGGGTTGTGATCCCCCTTGTGAGCAAAATGACCAAAAAGCATCCCCCTTGTTAACCTGCCATCCCCTATCCATCCCCTAGTAGCAGAGAGTGCGGAGGCATTGGGGTTGTTTAGTTGAATACTTTAGTCTATTTTGCCTGACTCAATACTTTTTCTGACTGAAGTTTCTGCAAGTGAGAAACGATGATCCCCACCGTGCCTCTGAAATATCAGTAGCCTGACAGTTGCCAGTGCTGTAAATTTATAAAATCTCATTCCCACCCTTCATCTTTATCTATAATATTCCCTGAACTCCATAATATATTGTGGCCTATATCTTCTATAGAGGCACACTGCTGCCTGTAGTATTCCTATAAAAGTCCTATAATATTTCTAGGATCATTCAATGATGATGCTGACCATCAGTATAGTTTTTACTTGAGGGTTAGGGGTTAGGGCCATCCTCCCAGTTAAAAATGAACAAATCACTGACTGCCATTACATCACTAGCTATGACCATACAATAGAATTAAGACCTCTCTGGGCTCACAAAGGTAATATTTCTCACATAACCACTGTGATAGTTTGGATTGCATTGGACTGCACATTTGTATTGTGTCCCCTCCTTGTATTTTAACTGCCTATCTTCACTTCATTGACAAACTATTGTTGTGCGAGTGTTTTAAGGAGACTGGGAACGTACATACATGCATCATTCTGCCAACGTGTGCAGAGGATTTGCGTTTTAAGAGGTGAATGTGTGAATGAAGCTGTGTTACATCACACTCCACTCCCTGCAGTGCACAGCAGACAGTAACAGACTCTAGGAGGTGAGACTGTAGCAAGTGTAACAGTGGTTGAAGAAGTGTTTGCAACAGCACAGACAGTGATACTACAATATAAAAATACTCAAGTCCAACTTTCAAAACCTTTTTTTAACAAAACAACAGTTAAATGCAATGAAAAAAAGTGAAGGTAAAAGGACTGGTCATGCAGAAAAATGGCCCCTGTGTTATATCATCGTCATTTTCTATTGTCAGTACTGATGCGTTCATGTGTAAGAAGCATTCTACTGCTTATTTATACATTCAGCAGTTACAGAGCAACATCATCATTCATTTGGAGTCTTGTTTCTATCCACCTGATGAATTTAAATGCACTATTTACTCTGTTTTAGCTCCTTTTTTTGGTCTCTACCAGCTCCTGAGGGAAATATCTGGCTCTTTATCTGCTAAATTCTCCTCTATGTTCACCAGCTAGTTGTTAACTGTGTCTGTTTACTGTTTGGTGCTGGGCAGGTAATGTACAATTAGATTTTAGAGCTGCTGAAAATAAGAGAGCAGTGAGTGTGAACCAAAACAGCAAAATTGTGAGGCTGCCAGCTTAACGATGGGCTGATACCCTCTATAAAGCTCAATAAAGCCGAGGGGAGCTGCAGATTCAGGTGATAATTCTCTGAAGGTTCAGTACAAGCGGCTACTTTCGCTTTGTCGCATTGTTTTCACACAGTGTCATTTCATACCTTCTTATAATAAAAAATATAATCATTACAGTTTTCAGTGCAGTGCTTGATTAAATGTACTGAGCTACATTCCTCTGGAGTGTAGCATGTTAGCTTGAATATTATACAATAAAACCAATGTGGTCCACAGGAAATGCAGCGGTTCCCTTAAAAGCTACTGGTCTAAATGTGCATCCAAATATGCATTATGAATTCCCTCATCATAAATTTACCTGCTGCTTGATGGGCTTGTGAGCTAAGTCAGAGGCATCCAGAGAGATCCCAGGGCAGATCATTGCAAAGCACAGTGAGAAGATTAAAAAAAAAAAAAACTCATACAATGCATTGATTTTTTTTTTTCTCAATATGATATCGCACAATTTCCCTCATCTGTTTTTAAAAAGCTGCCTAAATAGCTCTTAATTATGTGCATCCATAACTGAGTGGCACTCGTGGCTGAGCAGACTCAGTTCATTAGTCGCATGAAATATCAAGTTGTCCTCGCACTTTCATTTGTTTCCACGCTAACAATGTGTTCTGTACGTCTACGACACGTTGTGTTGTGGTATAAAATTCATCTTTAGTTCTTTATACATGAAGCTACAGAGTGAGACTTGTGCATATTTGTATGCTAATTGGTGATTTCTCCGTGCAGCATGTATTGCGGTGTTAGGCGCCTTAGAGAGGCTGTTATCATGGGAAAGGTGATTTCTCCAAACACGTCAGCATCCAGAAATAATTGGAATGGAGCTAAACAACACTTCTTCCGTGTCTGGTTTCCTCAATTGAAAGTACTTGTGCTTTTACCAAAAGCTACTTGAATTTTCAAAAATATACAATATTAATGTTGTAGAAGGGTGAGCGGGATGAGGTGCTTAATAGAGAAGGTGTTTATGCATGCACAACACATAACCGCACAATGGGGAGAGAGGCAGAAATGCTTAATATTACTTCACATTTGCTGCGAATTTATGGTCCTGGCTGCAAGTTGTTGGTCTTGATGAGAAAGTTATTCATGGCTAAACTAAATATGAACCAAGTATTTTCAATAATTAAAACACCACCTGTCAGGGAAATTGGGAGCAAATTCCCCAGTAGCTGGCCAGATTAAAGTTTAACTTTCTCCCCTGGACCGCATGGAGCACAGTAGTGCCTCCATATGTTGGGCCAGTGGGTCAGAGGAGTCACAATTCCAGGTGGGACGGAGCAGCTGTGACCTAGAGCGAGACTCACCGTCTGGTAAGGACCGTAATGAATGAAGATGGTGATGAATAGTGAAGGCGAAAGGCGAAAGGCTTTCTGGAGGTGACCACGAGGAAACTTAGAAAATGGGTTGACTTTTTTTTTATTTTCATGTTAGATACAAGTCCAGACTGTGCAAGGCCTCGGCCCAGAGAGATTTACTGACATTGCAAAAGCTCTGCAGGTATTCAAATTACAGAAAGGTGGGTTACTCATAGGGCTAATTAGGGTCATGCTCCTTTTTTAATGGAAACATTTCCAGTATCAAAGTTAAGTAAAGTGCTTGTTTTAGTGCTTTTTTTTCTCATGAGAATACAAAAAATGATGATCAAGGTGGGAAAGAGACAGGGCAATAATTCTGCATTTGAGAGCGAAATGCTGACCCATAATGTTGCAATGGAGACATGAACCATTTGGGATGTCACTCGGAATGAGTTCATCCCACAACAAGGCCTCATGGGATGTGTTTATGACACTGACAATGACTTGCTCGTTTGAGGGTCAAGTTTTCCAAACATGAGTTATGAGGAACCTTGATAACAGACAATGAAGTCTGCACAGTGTAAAAATGCCAACTTATATTCTTTGGCGTAAATAAGATCTAGAGGTGCTTATGACCAACAGACCAAGACATTTTTTCTTTTCTTTTTTTTTCTTGTGGAATTCACAGAAAACCAGGGTTCAGAGTTCACCTTCAGTTATATAGTTTATTCTCGTAACTTCCCGGCATGTTCTGTATTTGGTCAATAACTCACCATAAAGTCTATCTTCAAGTTATTTGAAATATGTTACACGCTAGAGGCTCTTTGCTGTCTTCCTTACTGTCTATTTTCTTGTTTTACGTGGTTGTTTCACTGGTCTAAATTGAATATGATGACAGGTATCCGCTTCAAGCACCCCTGTACTCCTTCTGTGCAATTCACTGAAGCCACGAGTCATATCTATAAGCTCTGATCTTAGTTTTAAAGTGTCTGATAGCAACACCCTGATCAGACGTGACACTAGGTTCAGGTATGCTGCTAAAAGTTTCAGCGTTGTTCCATTGCTTCAAAACCACCTCTGCTTTGTGTTCTTTTAATCATGTGAGAAACCCTGCAGCTGTAACAAAAGAACAGAGCGACGACCGTCCTGAGCCACAAAGTCTCCTTGAGTCATGAGCGCCTTGTTCACAGCTGCATTCTTTGGGCTGAAGTCATAAATACCCTCCTGAGTGAAAGTAAAGTCTGTGGCAGCGCAGGCTCAGAACAAGGCTTTTATGAGCAAAACATGCCATGTGTGATGGAAAGACTGCTAAATGTTTGTTTGCTGCCTGGCAAACTGCTGCAGCTGATGTAACTCTAGAAAATGGCTTTTGATGTGTGTTCATTTATAGTCAGACCGAAATTAGAACTCATCTGTGCAAAGAAAGACGTCCATATATCTCCTCAGTAATTGTTTTGACTCGAGTTGTTATTTATTCCAAATTGTACCGAGAAGAAGAAACTGAGGTTTAATTTACATTTCTGCTGTGATAGCACCCCCAGCATTCTGGGGGTTGTGATTTATTGGTCAAAACATGTGCAGTTAACCAGCTGCATTCAGTTCAACTATAATTAAATGCATGAAAAAGAATTTCGGAAAAGTTGTGTCTTAGCTGACACAATATTCGTTTCAAAGCCGGTTCCCATGTTCACAGTCAGTCAGTTAGTTAACGCCGCACCTTATAGCTTGTCACATTTCCCTTCACACTAACTTAACTGCAGAAGTGTTGTCATTTCAGTACGATAATTAAAGATCAGCTTTGTTCATGCTGTCACGCAATTTTTGTTTTCTTGCTCCTGGAGTTTGCAGTAGTTTCTAATGAGCTCTACTAAACTCTTCACATGGTTTTAATAGAATCCATGCAAGCAGGAATATGTATGTATGCGTGCGTGTGTGTGTGTGCGTGCGTGTGTGTGTGTGTGTGTGTGTGTGTGTGTGTGTGTGGGAGCTACAGTAAGTGTTTTTATCATAGGAAAAAATCAGGATTTGAGTCTTTTCCTTGGCTGCTTCACATAAACAGGAAATATACTGCTGTTTCCTCTACTCTCCAACTACCTACTCACAACAGAAAGCTCTTGTTTTTGCAACTGCTTTTTGAGTTTTTTTTTTGATTCAAGTGTCTGTCTCATTCTCTTGAACTCCCGTTTCCAGTTTCATGTCTTCTTGCTGAACCTTCCTCTTAGAAGGAATAAATTCTTCCAGTCCCAAACAAACATTTCAGTCTAAATTGGGAGCTCATTAGAGTCTCACACATCCACTGAGAGCATGGAAAAGCGAGACATTATGAATTGATTTCTCTATATCTGGACCATAAAAGCGGAGTGCATTAGCATTAGAGAAGATGAACGTTGCATTTGAGATGAGCAGAGGGGTAAGAGTGGTGTTGAATTAAACAGATATGTTTAACAAGCTGTTAACAACTCCCACTATCCCGGTCCCCCTCTTTTTCTCCCCCCTCTCGCTACGACTTGCGTAGACAGAGTCCAGCCGCGGCCCGAACATGAGCGAGATCCCGAGAGGAAGCAGCGAGAAAAGGCCCACTGTGGAGAGGTGGTGACAGTTCACACAGCGAGACTGCAGAGGAGTCCACCCGAGACAAAAAGCAGAAGCCCTTTGTCTCACAGCTGGGGAAAGTGTGGCCCAAAGCTGTTTAAATGTTATGGCGGGTAGGAATGGTTCTTATGAGCCCCGGGTCCGGAGTGCACATTACATGTTAATGACTTGGAACACAGACAGCAGAGCAGAGGCTCAAACTGCCAATTAAGCATATGCTGCAGACGCCACTGGTGTTCAGACACAACCATCTGATAGCGCTCAAGCTTGGCCTGCAGATCTGAATCTCTCCATGGGACGTGGAGGCACTCCAATGGTGAGTCATTAGCCACAGACATCCCTGAAAACCACCGAGGAATGTGAGCAGCTGCTGATTGGTTATCACTCATTCAGCTCCATCCTTCATCAACGCTTTATCCTTTTGTTGGGCTCACCACTGTCACTTTGTTTCTCGCTCATCTGCTTAGTCTAACACTCTGTGATGATGTTTGTCTGTGAGCAAGTAAACAAACTGTACAACAGCGAATTAGCACTTCAATCATTCTGTGAAAGTGCCGAGCGGCCGAGGAAAGGCTTGTTATTAAAGTGGCATTAAGTTGGTAAAGTGTTATTACTGAACTCTGCAGTTATTGAAATGCATTACTTTTTAGAAGCACTATACCACAGCGCCTCAGAGAATGAGGCACATTTTGGAAATGAGTAAACTGTGCTTCAATACTCGTTACACTATTTATTCAGTGTAATAAATGAATGCCAAATAAACGCCTTTGAATATTTTAATATGATATGATGTCAGTAAATATCTGCTGTTTGTAACTACAAACTCTTTATCCAGTAGGCCTGTTCAGCTCCAGGGGGTCCAATCAGCCTCCAGGGGGAGGCCCATGCCACCCTCATCCAGCCCTCTCACCCTGGCCCTGTTTCCTACTCTTTCTTCTTTATGCTTCACTTGGATCCCCACTAGCTTCCACAGAGCAGTCACTAGTCTTCACAAGAACAATAAAAAAAAAAAGATGAGAATTTAAAACAAATAAAGATAAACAAAAAGGTTTCAAAACAGCAATAACAAAATGACATCTATGTGAAATTCAAATATTTGTGTTTTAGTGACCTGAAAGAAAATCTGTTTCTGATCTGGTCTGATGTCGTCTGGGAGCCTGCTGAAGAACAATTGTCGTCGTAAGATTTGTTTGTGGACCAGACGATTCACATTTGGTGCAATTAAGCTTTTTTCTTTTATTGAAGAAAGAAGCAAAGAGAACTCTGTCCAGATTGACCCAAATTAAGACCAAGGATAAAACACAAAAGACCTCCTCCACCTCACATCGTTAGTTAGGGAGGGCACCCTCTGGCAGCAGCTGCAGACTGGGGTCTGTGTCGATCGGCCTGTCTCAGTTTGCATGCCTGGACACTGGAGGTTTCCCCTGTTTTCTTTGCCAAATTGCTCAAGCTCTGTCAAGTTGCATGGATAGCGTGTTTGATGTCCGGCCACAAATTCTGGATTTGATTGAGGTCTGGCTCGGCTACTTCATGACAACAACTTGTGTTGAAACTGTTCCTGTGTGGCTTTGGCTTTTTGTTTATCTTCTCAGGAGTTCTCTTCAACACTTGCAGCCATGATTTCTCTGTATTTTGCTCAGTTTGATTGATCTTTTCTGTCCGGGGCCTGCGGAGAAGTGTCGCCACAGCATGACACTGCCGCTACCAGACTTCATGGTGGGGATGGTGTTTTTGCTGACAGCAAACATAGCACACATAGGGCCAGATTTACTCACAAAAGTGGTGTTCCTGTTGAAGAACAGCTCATAGGCACAGTTCAGAGGTGGGAATGATAGTCATCTTGATCACAGAATTTTTACTTTGGCCTCCAACTTCACCAGAGGTAAAACTGTTAGTGTTACTCACAATGATGCTGTAATCTTTAGCATATATAATGCATTAGGATGTAAACAGAAAAGAGAGGAATTGATATAACAAGAGAAATTAAAGATGCACAAAATACACAGAAGGCATCGTAACAAGAAGAGAGTGAGAGAGGGGAAAGAGTGAGCTGCAGGTGGAGGTGGAGATGGTGTAGACGTAGATGTGGAGGTGGCTGGGGTAAATGTGGCCAAACGCACTCTTGGATATCTTAAAACAAAGACACGTTTGGTTGCAGCCCGCAGTGATTTTCCTGCTCACTGATGGTCAACTTCAAATTCAAGCTTCTAATCATCAGATTTTAGTCATATAGAAGCTTATATTTAATGCACATTGTTTAGTTCCACTGCTACAACCTTCCTTGTGTCTCCAGCAAACCTCATCTGCACTGTGTTTACGCCTCTGTTTCAGAAGCGGAGAACTTTCCCTGCAAAACTGACAGCTGCAAATAGCGTGACCCCAGCAAATCCAGCAGAATACATAACCAACCTCGGTTATTAACACGTCTCCTCTTATTATTTTGCTGCACATACGCAACAAAGCGAGAGGTGCACCCTGCAGATACTCGCACCAATGACACGCAAAACTACGACTGCAGCCTGCTGTGTAAATACAGCACATGTGTTTGGGGCAGAACGCGTCACATGTGTGCCTGAAAAACAGGCACAGACGTTTTAGTGGATCTGGCCCTCAGCGTGCGACCATCAGATGTCTCATCATAAAACAGTCATATGAGTTTTATTCAACAGTGCTGTCTCTTTGCCGGCAACAGTTGTTCTATGCACAGTTTCTCCCATGTCACCAGGGGACCATGTAGCTCCTTTAAAGATGCCTCAGATCTTTTGCTGGCCTCTCTTACTGGTGCCCTTCTCAAACAGACACTTGATTTATGAGGATGGCCTGCTCCAGGCAGATTTACAGCTGTACTGTATTATTTCCATTTTTCTTATTGACCTTTCTATTCTCTGAGACATATTCATTGTCTTGGGGATTTTATTGCATTTTTCTCCTATTGGCATTTTCTGTTAACCTTGTTGTGGATTTGTTTGGAACCCCTTGTCACTGTCATGTTGTTTCAACTGAGAACTTTTTGCCAGTAAAACATGTACAACCAGTATAACCAGATGTAAGACCTCCTACATAGTGGGTTTATTTAACCAAAAAATAATTGATTTGATTTTTGTATTCGACTTGAAAGTTGCAATCCTCAAAAGGCACTTCAGCAGTTTTATACTTAAAGATCAGCTAATGTCTCCCGTGGCTGTGGAATGAGTTTCATCAAGCCTGAAAGTGACTTCACTCAGTAACAGTAAACAGTGAGGGTAATATCACTGAGATCAAATTAAGAAGAGGAAAGATGGATTACACGCATGCATCATTTCCTGTGAATCCCTTGTGAGCAGGCAGGTAATCTGAATCCAGGCTGGGACAGCGTCACTAACAATGAAAACTACTATACTGAGAGGTAAAAACTAAATGGAAACGTATTAAATGGCTGTTGTTTCATTAAAATCACAACAAGACTAGCACTTTAATTTCTATCAATTTTAAGAGTTTTGTTTTTGCTTCGACATTTAGTTCTTTTTTTTTTACTGTCAAAACAAATATCCAACACACATCAACAGTCTCTGGAACTCTAGTGAGGAAAGAAAACTCATTTAGTTTTTTGATTAGTGTTTTGATGACGGTGTTGCAGAGCACCGTCTGACACGTCGCTCTCACATAGGTGTATAATTGGGTTGAGCTCTGGTGACTGTGAAGGCCATAGCATATGATACACATCATTTTATATTCATTAAACCATTCAGTGACCCTTCGTGCCCTGCATGGAAGCATCTGCATTCATTAAATATAGTAAATGATGTGATACATGTCATATAAATAGCTGAGATGGTAATCAAATGACTTTCTGCTCATCCGAAAAAAACACTGGGTGTCAGTGATGGAGACAAGCAGGCAGCGATCTCATTCTCTCAGGCTGCTCGGGATCTTTGTTGTACAAGGCACAGGACCGGGACCTCATATTGTGCTATTGTTGAAAGTTCATTTTCTCCCTGATGTGCAAGCAGCAAAATCAACAGTGACAATTCAATTTTCCACGTTCGCCGACGGTTCAGCCACTCCTGAGCCTAAACCACACACATCTGCTGATAAACGTCTCCACACACCGAGGAAAGTTGGTGCCAAAAGCAGTTTGCACAGCATCTCTTTGACCTTGGCATGATTGCCTGTGAGGCACTTTAATTTAATCAGCTTCCCCAAGCTTGAAGCTGTGCTCATTGTTAAGGAGAGCAGGGCCGGAGAGCGCTATCCACACATGTACACACACACACACACACACACACACACACACACAGGCACATGAAGGCATACTCCTCCTCGTGCTGAGGCAAGGTTAGCGACAGACCAAAGCTCCAGGGACCTGGGCCTCACGTCCACACAAAGGCCAGCAGACAGAGGAGTTTGCCAGGCATCTCCATCAAACAGGCCCGTCTCTAATTATGTCATCAATCAGGGATGAGATGACGGGCAGGTACTCAATTAATGACCATTGGAATGCAGCGCAGGGTCTTCGGGCACTGTGCCATCTCTGTCATCTTAGGCAGGCAACAGGACATACACATCAATGCACTTTGAAAATGCATGAGGCTGGGGCTAGGACAAACACATGCAGCCATTGTACAAGACCCGAAGAATGGAAGAATGTTAAAGCTGCATTCTTACTGCGCCGCTGCTGAATTAATCATCTACTTCTGAGAGAATCTGTAAATTCATATTGTGAGGATTATTATTCCATATTGGCCAGTTTTTTACTCATTTGGTTCAATTTGGACCAAAGGAGAGGTTACTGGTACATTGGGACTATGTTTGGCATGCACACAGTGTTCCAATTAGACTGACATGGGTGCTACTATTAAATTATACCAAAATGTACCTTTTAAAGGTGCCCTGTGCATTTCTTGACCGCCAGTGTTTTAATGATGCAGGTCTCTGTCCCTCTGTCCCACATGAGACACCATGGATGTATTGGGATAACTGGATACTGTCCAAGATCCAATGCAAGTTGCTAGTGTGCAGTGATGCATGTGCAGTGCATGCAGGGCACAATATTTAATTGACTGAGAGTTTGTAGCAAAGAAACATGGATATACGTTTTTTTGAGGTAGTCTCTACCTTCATCTTGATGCATTTTGATGAGTGTAAAGATAAGTGTGTACAAGAGTACCCCACAAGGTACCCTAATTGTTTAGCTGTGATTGCTAATGCATCACGGGTAAGATGAATCACAGTGGGTCCAATGCGACAAATCATTTCCATAAAATCTCCATGATGCATCTTCATATTGATTGCTGTATTCAGTCACACCTTTGAAAAGAGACTAGTACTCGTAAGTATTACTTTTAGCACTGTTTTTAGCAGTAGTACACCGTATGTTAAGCAATATGGGGAAACTTGAAGAGCAACAATACTTTGACATTCTAGTGTGTGCTTTGGAAAATGTGAGGCCGTGCGGTTACAGTTGTTTAAGCCAATCATCGAATGAGATTAATCATTTCATTCACAAATGGAAGATAATATTGAACTTTACATGTAATCATTGCATTTAATCAGGGATGAAGACACATATGGAATCCACATAATTTGTTTACTGAGATGCAGAGGCCCGTCATCAGGGCCTCTATTTTTTCCGTCAGAGCTATTACAGCGAGCTCAAATGGACTTTGATCGGTGATTTGGTTCCAAAATGAATCGCACTGGAATTAATGATGTTCGATTACTGTGCCAGCCCACTTGTGAGATGCTAACTGCACTCATTAGCCCCTGAACTGGGCAGGCGTGAAATGGGCGCCCACAGTGTGTCAATGCTAGCCTCTGCCTCAATGTGCACTGCACAGCATTATCAGCTGCCATTCAGACAGAGCCAGCTGATAAATAGGGAGGCAGAAATGCACTTCAACTGATTCATTTGATTAGTATTGGATGTGTTTTTCTCCTGGTGGAGACAACCTGTGCCTTTCCAGGAGGGGGCTGAGTGTGTGTGTCTGGGTGTTTGTTTATGTGTGTGTTGGCTGACAGATGTTCTTTCAGTCAAACCATGAAAATACCTCCCCAGCAAGTGAATTAAGGTGAAGCCAATACTTATGCCCACACTAACATTCTTTTATCCAGCTGGATCAATATTTTTCTGCAGTGCGAAGACATCCTGCGAATAACAGGCTGGACCTTCCTTTCTGCCTTTATGTATGTATCATCAGCAGCAGTATGGAAGAAGTGCAACAAAGGGGAAAAGCGAGGTCAGTGCAGATGACAGTTCTTCTGTCAAGCTTCTGTTCTCACATGGCACACATGCACATACCGCTTCTTAGTCAGCATGATTGACCGTCAATTTAATGAACGAAAAAGCTTTAAGGATGAGGCCTCACCAATGCGAGTGTATTTTGTCCTTAGTGCAGGGCTATTCAATTGATGAATTCAAAGAGGTCCAGTTAGAGAAAACGTCCTCAAGCAAAGGTGGACTGGAGGGATTATCAATAATAACTATTCGAATACTAAATAAATGTTCTCCTCTCATTTCAAAAAAGGGCCGCAGTTATAAACAGAGGGCTGTTGAAAAATGTACCTCCTAAAATAAAGTGCTTAATCTTCAAAAAATGAAATAGAAAGGGTAGCTTGAGGTTCCCCTTCTTCTTTTTGCTAACTCCATTTCACATCTTAACAGTCTCAACCAATTATACAATCTCAGCACATCTGAACTGAACAGCTTTAACATCTCCTCTCCTCTTTCTTCTCCTTTCCTGCCCATATATCTCTCCTGTATGTGTCCTCTTATATCCCTCTTACACACCTCTCTCACATCCCTCTTATATGTCTCGTACTGGTGCTCCACGTTGCCAGTTTTAATAATCGCCATGTTCTCGGAACATATGAGATGGTTTTGAGCTGCCCGAGGGGAGAATGAAGGAGTCAGTTCAGTCTTGATTAAAATCTCTGTTGTCTACTTTCCTCTTTTAATGGCACCATATGTGAAATTAGATTTCTCTGACTTTCTCCCACTGTTGTCTCTTGTTGTTGTCTCTCTCCTCTTTGTGCATATTTGCCCATTTTTTGGATTTGGGAGTTTGACAGCTTCAGGCATTGCAAAGATGGCGACAGTTGGAGCTACTGTCGCTGATCTTCACAGTGACACTTGAGGAACCTATAGAGACTATATCCATGTCTATACTCCAAACTCTTTACACACGATGTATTGCTTTTACTACAACCCCATGCACAGCTGCTCCAACATGTGGAGAAATGCAAAAATTGACAGGCATGCCGTGCCTAGTTGCTGAACTATGACTGGACAGCCGTTGATCTGGGAAGGGTTTGGGGAGCAGTCATTAACAATATTAGTATAATATTGTGTAATTGTATAATATAAGTAATATTCTTTTTTTTTCGTTTTATTTCAGTTAAAGGCAGCTTATGTCACTCTAAGGAGCAGAGCGAGTGATTTTCTGTTCATTATTTGTTTTACTAGGTTACTGATGCTATAGTAAACAATGCCATTTCTGGGTATTGTTGGGAAATTTTCACACGCCATTGAATGTTTTATTCAGGACTACATATCTCAAGACCAGAAGTAAAGAGCAGCTGAGAGCAACAATACACATTTGTATCACTACGAAATACTTTTATCTTCAGCCCTCTTCAAATCCTGCCGACAGATAATAACCTACTTCAGTTTCAAGTGTTTAGCAAGGGGAAGCCTT
The DNA here is from genome assembly GCF_051107435.1 of Chaetodon auriga. Lineage (NCBI taxonomy): Eukaryota > Metazoa > Chordata > Actinopteri > Chaetodontiformes > Chaetodontidae > Chaetodon > Chaetodon auriga. The sequence continues at coordinate 17,019,356 of NC_135091.1, read as the reverse complement.
TTACTACTCCTTTCTCATACTGAAAATGGTGAAGAATGGAACAAAATGCTACAAACTATGTAAAAAAAAAAAAAAAAAAAAAAAAAAAAAGATGCATGTGAAAAATTTCAGTATTTTACACATCCGGAGCTGATAAACAAATGCCCACCATCGCCTGTTTTGCTCTCAGGGTTGCTCATTAGTCCTTGAGTATATCTGCACCATACCACATAACTTCCTGTAATGTGATCATCTTCATTTTTTTCGTCTTCGGCCTGTGTCAGTCAACATATAATAGCTTTCAAGCACTGCCACTGCAGAGGATGGCATGTAGAGGGCTGAGTTAACCTTTAATTACAGCTTTATAGTACAAAGTGTTGAAAGGCAGCCATTCATGGACTTAATATCTTATGCATTAAAGGATCGTGGGGTATTCATGGCACACACTAACCGGGGCATCATCAGAGACTGAGAGGGACGTGACATGATCTTTTCTTCATACGGTCTGGCCTGCAGCACAGGCGACTTTTGGAAATTCAGAATGTTGACATGAATGTGCTCCTCCACAGGTCCACCTGATAACATCACATTGTGCTGAGAGCTCAGTTTCATTGCCCGACTTGGCGAGCACAGGTTGAATTTAAGGTTCAAAGGTCCTATGATTGATCACCTACCTCTGTGCTGAACTAGCACCAACTATTGATCCATTGCATTGACTGGTATTGATCCAAGCATCTCCTTTCAAGCACACGACGCCCGACACAATAATTGTAATACTTGATGAGTTTTTTTAGTGTATTCTCAGTTTTTTGATTACTGCTTTCTCTAATCATTTGAAGGCTACATGATGATACATGAGAGAAAGAATTTGTCTCACCAAAGCACCAAAATGATGTTCAGTGAAATTTTTTAGATCCAGCGCCAATATATTTTTTTTAAAAATCTGGCTTTCTGTAGTATTGGTACATGGCAGCTATGGTTCAGATCAGGGAAATACTGTGCCTTTGAAAAACAAACTATGGTCAAGGTTAGACAATAGGTGTGTGATGGGATGCAAATTCCAGTCTCCTGCATGGAAGACACACACGTTACACATATCCACCACTCCATCCTACACACTCTCACTTTCAGTCTTGCTGCATAGAAAATTAATTCATGCATTGAAACTTAGCATCAGCATTGTGGACATGAATCACAGGGTGTGAGATTGTCCAATATGAACATAATTCCTGTGGATACTGGGCTGACTAGTGTCAAAGACAGCCCACATGCACCTAAAGTGACAAAGACCTTTGCAAATTTACTTCAATTTACTTATTACCTCATAACATGCATACACATATACAAACATACGGTTCATGCACAGTTACTTCCCTGTTCCCCACAGTTCAGTGGAGAACTGCAGCTGCAGTATTACATTCAGAAATGATGGCTTCAGGGCAGGAGTGCCACTCCAATCCATGATGATAATTCATCAGTTACTCTAAATAGCTGTCATTGTTAGTTATTCTTTGGATCAGGGTACATGAATGAAACACTGAGCCTTTAATGCGACATGTATGTATTTCTGAGGTATAATAACTCTAGCACCACTGTTTAAATGTACGTGGTATGTTTATGCCACATTTTGATAAAATACATGGTCTTAGCTGTCTTTATTCCCAAAGATCTCACTTTGGTATGAATTAAAGATGTGTCATAATAGCATTACCTCCCAGATACAGTGGAAAATGCTGCCCAGCTTCTTAATGAATTGTTCTTGTGTGTGTGTGTGTGTGTGTGTGTGTGTGTGTGTGTAAGGTTCTAATTTTTGTGTCCCCTCGAGTAAAATACATCATTATGCCTAATGAGCAGTTAAGTTGTATTCATTACCTAGTTTAAGATAACCATTAATTAGCAGTTTACTACTCCACACTAAGTTTTTTGCATGGCTCATTGTGGTGTAACTCCCTTGAATCAGTCCATCAGGAATCCTGGATCTCCAGCAAAAAGAATGTTACGGTAGAGGCTAATGAAGGCTGACTGGGTGAAAGAGCAGAATGGCGCCAGGGAGCCCGCCTGGCCTCAGCCCCTCCAGGGAATCACAAAAGACCTGCAAGTAGAGGAGATCATGGCCCTGCCAATCCCTGATACCCTTTGAAAAGGACAGACATTGTCTGGCCTGCGCTCTGATGCCTGAAAATAAGCATTCCTCTGGGCAATTTGAGCTGTTGTGGGTGCCAGGGAGGAAAAAGGGATCTGGTGATGCAAGGTTAACTTTGGCAGATCAAGAAGACTCTTTCATAGCTGGTTTCATTTTTGTGTTGTTAAATTCAGGTATTTGTAGGTATTTGTATTTAAATATGGATTTTTTTCACTAATGTATTGGCAAGTGCTTTAAAAAATGCAACTATATATGCAGTATATATATCATTTAATCCCGTTAACATTCAACCCCAATATATTACTAATTAGTCAACATCTAAAGTAATAGTCACATTGATTGTTAGCTGCTTTATTTTGTTACTCTGTACAGTACTATCAAAGGTGAATTTTGACAACATTGGAAACAGAGGGCAGCACATTGGTTAACAAGCTGCCAGACAACAGTTTGGTGGCATACTGACTGTCAACAGCTACCTTTACGTTAGCTTAACATGACTGTCCAAACATCCTGAACCCTCCAACTCTCAACAAAACGCACTGAATGAAGGCTCAACAGTTGCTAATGTTGGCAAGCCCATGAAGTAGACATGTTAATAAGACAATTTTGGTATCATTCATATTTATTCAATCATATAGCTGGATTGGCATTTATGTTAGCTGGAATCATTGGTCTTAGATTTTAATATTAAAAAACTAGGGGCCTTTCAACATGAAGACACGACTTTAGAGATGACTCAAAGAAGATTCGTGGTATATTCAAAGTATTGTATTGAAAGAAGACCTGAAACAGGCAAAGCTATTCTAGTGTTGAATAATTTGTGTTTAATGTTCGATTTCACAGTTATCTGAGATAACATGACATTTCACATAATATAACTGGTCATTTGGAAGCAGAGCTTTTCAGTACTGGCACCTTGTTGTAATTCCACAGCAACATGGAGTGTCACCAAATGGGCCAGCTGGAGGAAGTATAACTGCATAGCAAGAGTGGCTCAATAATTGCCATAATCACAGAGAACGTGTTTCAATCAGTGAGAGTAGCTTACTCAGAAACTTGACCAAAATGGTTAGCAGGTTAGAACAGTTGGCTTGTCGCTGAATGCAGCAGCTGAAAGGATTTACATAGAGAAGATAAAAACACTGCAGACGCCATCCACGTATCAATCACTTCTCTGAGTGCTTTCACATGTAATCATGAGCTATGGATGAGCAGAGATGTCAGGGGAAATGGTCCAGGCTGGAGGAAAATGGAAACACTCATCACAGACATCAAAAAAATGTGGAATAATTTGATGGAGGATGTCGGGGATATATTCAACACAATATCTGCTGTTTGTGTTATCTCTTTTGCCTATTTTGTAAAGGGACATTGAACACCATCAATCAGAATAAAGATATAGGTTTATGAGTTTACCGCTCCTTCTTTCTGCCTTTTTCCTCTTCCTGCCATATTGGCCCATAGATCTACAAGGCCTGACACTTCGATGAGCCCATTCCAAGGGAGTGATATTGCGCCATAGATTTTAACAACGTGACAGAAACACCAATACAGTGCTGAACAAAGAGGCATTAAGGCAAAGATAAACCTCTGTGAAAAGCACATAAATCTGCAGGGGTCTGGTTTAAGATGGAGCCCAGAGGGTTGATGGCCACCCTTAATCAATAAGAACCTCATCAAGAAAGATTCCCGTCACACCAGTGAAACTTATACTAAGACTGGAAGGGCGATCTGCTTTAAGAGTACACTTAGCTCTGCTGGTCCAATTAGTTAGCAATTGTGTCACAATTTGGCAGTATTATTAGATCCTAGGCCAGAATGACCTGACTGAGAGTTTTTCAAACTTTATGAAGTCTGCTTTAGTGAAGGTAATTTTCTACATCTCTTGTAGCTTTGTTAGTCTGAATGTGCAATGCACTGGAGCTTCTGCCCAAGATGAAAAATGAAAAAATAATCTTTTGCTGGCTTCCTACAACATGTCGGTGGGTTGTCAATGAGATTTCACTCCACAGACAAGTGACAAGTACTCAGCTAGCCACTTGAACACTGGAAAGGTCGTCTCAAGTGCTGGTCCCCAGACTTCATCAGTTAAGTGGACAGTGGTTGGCAATGAGTTGAAATTCCACTATGAGATCAGCTGACATGACCCCTTGGTCTCCCCCTTTTCACTCAATGAAGGGTCAAATCATTCTAACCAATTTGTTACCTAATGCATCGGGGCTGGTGAGAGGATTTTTCCAAACCCTCCAACAAAATTACTCACTGTTTTTAATCGCTGTTTCTTTCTGTGGACCTTCATCAACCCAATTGTAATAACTTGATGTTGATTGGTTAACTCTGCCATCATCAATATGTGATTTGTCGGTGGTGGCAATGGTAAACACTATATGTGCTGAACATCAGCCTGTTCGCACTGTCATTGTGAGCATGTTAGTGTACTGAAATTTCCATTTAGCTCAACGTACTGCTGCGCCAATGGACAACCTCACAGAGCTGCTAGTGACAAAAGGTTAGAATAGCATTTGCTCAGCTGTCCTTCATTCTGTTTTCCCAGTGTTAACTACCATCTATCATTAAGGATTTAGCCTGGTCACAACATGCATATTAGCATAGGACAGCCTAAAGACATATCTGAATATGATTTGAGACACGAGTATCTCAACATAGTCCCAATGGTATGAGGTTAAGACAACAGTCGTGCCTTGGCAGGCCTTGTGACGTGCTCATGTCCTTGACATTTACTGCCGCGCCGCTGAAATGATTACACACCTAGAGACATCAGGTCGACACTATGCAAAGAGAAGGAAGTGAATTTAGACCAATTGCAGACAAAATAATGTTCCAAAATGTCTCTCAGTGCCATCCCTGAGGTGCTGTATTGTTCTGCTTTTCAAGGACAGTGTACCGTCATAGAGAGAGTTTAGCAAAGTTGTTTTATACGAAATAGCTCTGTTATAGCTTGCTCCAGTCCTTACCAAAAGGAATATATAAGAAAATGGGAAGGTTGAGATGAACTGAAAATAAGAGAAAAGCGTTACCGCTGGTCTCTGTAGGACAGTCTGTATTTACTTGCTTCCATTCACAGGGAGTCCAGAACTACACAGACTATCTCTTGGAGTGTTTTAGGTCTTTGTGGCCTGTGGTCGATTGTCATGTTATATTAAACATGTGAAAGATGTACCGTGTGAAAGAATCATCTGAGGGAGGCCTTTGAAGAAGCCTCTCACATGCACCGTTGCAGGCAGATTGACGTGGAAAGGCAAGCAAAGGCAAAGTCAACTTCTGTCAGCTTGGAAATAAATATTTATGAAATATAATTATCCATTACAGACTGTAATTACACACCTTGTTTCAGCAGCATTTTACAGCACAGCTGCCTACAGCTTACTAGGGTCGACAGTATGGATGGATATAGAGCTAGGGGTGTTTTTTGACTGCTTCTCTCCTGAATGTGTCTCTGTAAATATAAGTTGGTTAATTAAGCTCGGTGCAAACGAATGCAAATTCTGTGTTCTTTGGCCAGCAAATGAGATCCAGTAATAAACAAAATGTTGGTGATTGGCAACACGCTGATGTAGGATTTATTTTCTGTTGTTTTTTTTAGTTTGGAATCCTTGTGAGAGATGTCTGTGTAAATACTAGAACTTGAGTTAAATGCCAGTTAAAGCATAAACAACAGCTGACCCCAAATTTATTCATTCGTTAAAGTTTTGGCGTGGTTCAAACAAACTCATTTTCCGTTTGTTATGGTTCATTTAGGCTGGCATGAAAGCTGCCAGCTCAACTCTGACGTAGACCAAACAATCAGATCAAGGAGGGTCCTCGCCTTCCTCAAAGTGGACTCTGGTGCCGTTTAGTTGTGGTGTGAAAGCACAACATCTCAACCACAGAACTATTAAATCGGTTGATGATCTGTATAAGAGATGGGTAGTCTATATTTATAGAATTAGTGATTTGATCATTTTGCAACCATGGTAACATACACGGATCTCCATATGGGTCCATATATGCAGGATGACATGCCCACAACTGTCCAATCAACCTGTCAGTCTGTATAAAGTCATGTTTACAGTCAGTATGAACACAAAATGAACCAGGCAACCAAGCAGCTCTTTATTCTTGGTCCAGACCAAAGATCTCTGTAGTCTATTATATTAGGTTTCTCTTGGCGAAGATCAAATTCATGCAGCTTCTTTAGACAATGGTGAAGAAACCTCTCACAGGGACACCACTGCTAAGGCGGAAAGAGCTGAGGCCCACCGCTGACCAAATTACATTCCATTTCTAATTATTACTGTTTAGATTCTTAATTAACTTCCACAATGAGGTCACTGAGAAATGAAGCACTTCCAGTTGACGACATCAAATTCAATCATTCCAAATTTAAAGCTGTTACACACTTGCATTCAGAGGGTCTTAAAAATATCATATAACATCGTCTTGTTTCACATTGTTACAAAATTCTACTGTCTCTCCAATTCAAGTGCAGTTTGCTTTTTCCATTGCTGTGTTTGACAAGCGAAATAACAAGACATAGACATACTGTACCATGCAGAAGGTCTAGGTCAGGGAAATTTCTCTGGCAGACACACTGAGGACTTTTTTTTCTCTCAGTTTAACAACACACTAGTTTTGACAGCTGTGGGACTCCTGTATATCTCCAGTATTACATGTAACCCCACAGGGTGAGCGCAGCCCTCAGAAGCCTTGTGCCTCCTGAGCCCTCTGCACACAGACTGCAAACACCTCGCTGCTGAGGTGACCTTATCCCCTGGCTTCAAACAGGAGGGTGTCATGAAAGGCCAAGAACCGCAGATAAATCAGAGATGCTGGAAACGACAAGGGCCTGTCGACTGACAAGCCTTGTGGTGCTTTGACAAGACTGATGAGGATAAAAATGCGTTAGTGTAATCTTCCAATCGGATTAAGTTTCACCTTTCCCGCAGTGGAGTGATGGCAGTATTGTGCATCACGGCTGAAGGCTTTCATAATGAATGTTGCAGTATCTCTGTGATAAAAAACATAGTGTCATCTCTGATTTTTGTCTGGGTTTCTCATCTTCAGTTTTTAAATCCCACAATGTCTGCATGCTTATTGTCTGGGAAAGCTGCCTGGCACAGATCTAATATCAACCGAAAGACACCAGTGAGGAGAACACAAAGGAGAGAGATCTTTGTGACACATGATGAAAGATCTCTGACAGCATCAGGTGGCTCTGGTGCAAACTCCCACAATTCAACTAATGGCTGACAGACTGGAGAAAAGCAGGACATTAGCATTCCCTTTCATATTTATTGCTGTACCATTGTGAACATAGTTCCTATTATCACTTTATACAAAGGTTTATAAATTAGAAATGCAGCTATCTTTGATGGATGCTCAGTGGAATTGTGATACAAATGAGAAAAGAAGTGGTTGATTTTGCCATACTAGTGGAACATGAGGGAGATAGAGTCATTCAACACAAATCTGATGGTCTGTAATTATCAGCATGCAAATATCACCCATCTGTGCTTTAATGTGGTCTTTAGTTTTTTTTTTTCTTTTTTCTTTTTTTTCCACCAAAGGCTAACATTTCTAAGAAGACAGTAATTACTCAGCTGAGAATGTGGGTCCCATTAATTTTTACTTTGGCGCAAATACTGCGAGTACATCCTATACCCTCTCAATGGTGCAGCTGAGATTTATTAAAGCTCAGCTGGTGCTATTCCATGATCACTGTATTAAGCGGCACACTGTCAGTTGTTTGTAGAAGTAACCATCAGATATATTGGTGTAGAGTTTCAAAACATATGGTTTGTCTGTTTCAGCACATATGGCCTCTATAACAGAGATACTTGAGAATTATCTGGAGTAAATGTACAGTCATGGAGAAGTTAAAGTGATGTTTTATAGTTCTGATTTTACAAGCATCACAATGTTACGCAATGCTCCTTATATCTTTCTCTTTCATTGAATAAACTATTAATCACCTAACTAATGACTTAACTACTAATATTTACTGAAGCCTTCCCCGATCAGTGCTGCCCCACCTGAGCTTCCTGTTATGGATGTATTGCATGAGGTTTACATGAATGAAGGCTGATTCACCACTCAGCATTTTAGAATCAATGGATCCTTGATTTCAGATGGAAGGTAAAAGTAGGTTTGCAATGGGTTTGTAATCTGGTCCCACCAGAAATACTAAGTTAAACTTAATATTATCATCATTTTATTAATGTATTAATTGAAATTACAAGATAGTGTCTTCATAATATACAGCAGGATGTCCGTTATTCTTTAATTACCTTTTTTTTTCTTTTTTTTTTCTTTTTTTAAACCAGGGAAATCTGTTGAAGTTGAGTTAGATGTGAAAATATTTTGCTTCCACGTATCATTTCCCCTTCTGTTTCTTTGATGTCCACATGCTTCTCTCCCGATTCAGTGTGTTTTACAGTGATAAAACTACTACTAAAACTAATGTTTTTGTAAATGGAGTCTGGTGGCATTGCTAAAACCAATATTGTGGCTGTTTGGTTAAACAAAAACAATTTTTCTCTTTAACAACAAGGTCTTTCTCCATGGAGATCCATTCCATAATGATGTCAGACACTTTGAATAACAATCTGAGTCTGTCAGTGGCAAAAACATGAATGAGTTGAGTTCCATGAGTTGGTTGAATAAGTTATCTTTGTCTGACTTTTTAATATGAGAGCTCTGTGAAAAAGGTCTAAACATGTCCTTGAGGGTTATGCATATGGTATTGTGCTAAGTGATTGTGGCTAAAGATACATGTTCCAGGAGAAAAGTCAGCATCCTATTCAGTTCATTATCCATGTAAAAGCATGGAAATAAAGAAACAGCATTGTTCTTGTAAAGTGCTAATTAGTGCTTATACAGTATGTATGATAAAGAAACACTTAACTGACTGTCACATCACTTTAACATAACCCCGTTTAGCTGCTATGCAACATTCTTCATATTTTCAGACATGTTTAATTAACTTTAACCGTTACCAGAGAAAAGGACAAGGGCTGTTTGGCAAATCTAACAATATCTTGACAATGTCCACTGGGGTTGCTGGAGTGTAAACATCCCCAAATCCAATAAAGAGTAGAGCGTCAAACATTAGCCCAAACTGTGGCAGCAGTTTGGTAGTACTGAGCAACAGCTTCCAGTCAGTGGGCAAAAACTACATGGTGGATGTGCTAGTTACGAACAGGGCTTCTTTTAATGTAATTCTGTTACCTGACAAACAAATATAACCCTGCTACTACTACACACTGTTAACTTCATTCTTTATGTAGCGTTTTCTGTGTATCACTATTTTGAGACACAGCACCCTGGGTTCTTTACCTTAAACTTGACTGTAAAATTTACTGTAAAATAATTTCCTGGATTGCTCCCTTAAGTTTATATGTCCTGTATTAAAACCTACCTGAACTCACTTTTCCCTGTACCACAAAAAAAGATATATTTAGACCTTTTCACACTGCTAACCTTTCTTTTTACGGTCCTTATTTATTAAATTAACCAAGAGAAAGTATGAATTTTGAAATGATTTATTAACAAAAATGCTCTTATTTATAACATGTTAAATGAAATATAATGAAAAACACAAATGCTTCACTCTTTTAGGGTATTGATTAAATTAAACTTGGTCCCAAAAGGAAATGAAACAGTTGCCCTCTCTATTTTTTAACTCTGGGATGTATCCCGGGGTTACACCCTCCCCCTTCTGAAGGTCTTGATGTCCCCATCAGACTTTACTCTCCATTGGTTTGAGGCATGACGGTGTGACCTGCCAGGCTCTTTCTGCTGGTCCCCCTCACGTTGCAGTTGGCACACTGGACGGGGGTGTGGGGGGCCCAGAGACGGCATCTCCCACATCTCTGGTGATGTATATCCTCATCCCACGATGCAGAATGACAATGGGCTTGTCAGTGGGATCTCCAGGTTCATCATAACTCAAACGAATGACTGGCCTGTCTTCCCCTGTTGTTGCCAAAGACCTAAGGTTCCTAACCCAAATAGACAAGTTCTGTGCTTCGACAGTGTAACTGTTTGTTAAGGGCTATGCCCCAACTTCAGTCAGAAACATGCTGAACAACGTGACGATGTTCCTGAGACATGTTGAGAGCTCATTTGAGAAGGCTAGCAAGCTCAAGAAGAAAGACTTCATAACACTTCAGTATGAGCTGAAAAGAATCATGGCCAATGTTCAGAAAAAAAATTGTCATCTACCGCAGAAAGTCTTACACCATAAGACAGATGACCAGCTTGCTGCACTCCAAGAAAAGGAATTCATGATTATTGCCAGGAAAAAAAAATCCTGAACTGTTTAAAAATTTGGCCTGCAATGGAGGACGTGAGACTAAGCATTCCATACTCATTGGCTACATAATGGGCTACTTGCTACAATGCTCAGCGAACACAGATCCACTAACTCACTGTACTCACTAACATGACCAAGGAACATGTGCTGACCTGTGAGGTGTGGAATCGAAGAGGTTCCAAGTTCTGGTGGATGACCACAAAACTGTGAGATCATTTGGCCAAGCTGCATTTTCCCTCAACAAGGAGGAGTTTATGTGGCTTGAAGACCTCACTAACGGCAAGTGCTGTAACTTAGGCAAGGACAGCTTGCATGTGTTCCATTCAGTGCTCGACAAGCAGATTCGGAAGCCTTTAAACTTCCTCCATCTGGCTTGGAAGTATGCTGGTATGGACGGGACTATCAGCTTCAGCAAGATCCGGAGGCATGGGTAATATTGCCGCATTCACTCACCTGTGGCAAGGTCCTCAGCAGCACTGATGGAACCTCCACACTCCATCAGGGAAGGGGAAGAAGATAGCCTATTTTTGTTGAAACTGTAGGGATTTATCCCAGGGTTACACTTCTATGCTTGCTGTTGTGTTTTTTGGTTTTGGAAAGGATAAAAAGCAAAAAAAAAAAAAAAAAAAAAAAAAAAACAACCCACACCACCACTTCCCAAACTCTTTAACTGCTGAGTACTGCTCTCACTACAGGCCCATCACTGAGCGATCAGTTCAGGCACCGCAATACAAGAGCAGGACCATCCATCCAGAGCAACTAACACATTGAGTTTGTGCTGTTCGTGCTGGTCATGTGTTTTGTGCGTTTCAGCATGTTTGTGTACGTATTCCTGTATGTGTGTAAGCTGGTTACATGCTGTCACTCCTCAAAATACACCAGTATGTGTGCTGTAGGTGTCAAATTGAAGACATAATCTAAGAACATACATCACAATCGCCCACTCGTTTCTGACTGTCTGTCAAGCAAGATCTAGCTTTTGTGCAATAAATCACTCACTGACACACAATGTAATTGGCCATGTGATGCAATGAAGTATGCTTGAGTATCTGATGGCCAGAGGGCCAGTTCTTAAGACAGCTCTCACTTTGCTTCCCAGCACATCATAATTACTCTGTTTCCCCACTGGCTTGCAATCCGTCTCCATAGTGATCCATCTTTTACATTCAGGCACTGTGGGATCACGCGCACACACACACACAAACACTCACATGCACACTTCTTCCTTCGCATTCCTCTAAGGCCACAATTAATCTCTGTAGCAAACCTTTCACATTCATTTTTCACACATTTATTACATCAGTAAATGAGTATCAACATCATGCTCTGCTCATGTAAATGAAACATGGGGAACTGGCAATAATTGAAGGTAATTCATTATGAAAGGGTTTTTATACTATCAGGCTGGATCTGAACTTTTATAGCAGCCCATGAATCCTCCTGGAAGCCTCAGAACGAACGAATGCTGCAGTGTTTTAATTCATAATGCATCATAGTGCATGTCCTGGTCCCAGTGATCACATTAGATCCAATCCTTTCCACTTGACACATTTTGAATATTCAAAGGACAGAAACGGTGTAATCATAACCTCATGAATAAAATAGTGCACCATTACAACCTTATGAAGACTGTAATTTACATTTCATGGTGAGATAGCTGATACCCCAGTTACAAGCTTAGTACTCACCATTTATAAGACTGTATAGACTTGTAGGCAAACTTTTTGGGATAATTTTGTTCATTTTGTTCATCTCCTGAAATTATTCCTTTAGGCTTTTCCCATTACATGGTTTCATTGTCAAGGTTTTTTGGATAGGCTCTCTTTAATGATAAGTCATTTACTGGTGATATCCTGAGGTTGTGGATGCCAGGAGGACTAGCGATCATTTCACTGACTGTCATAGTGAGCCTGGTGCAATTACTGCCAGTTTAATAGTAGAAAGAGAGAGTAATAACTGAAGTGGCAAAAGAAATGGGAAGGTAAGTCAGGTGAATAAAAAGTACTGGATGTTTTAAACAATATAAATCAAAGTCTTTAAATAACCTAGTTTACTATAATACATTATTTCCGAGTCTAACCAGTGCCAACAAACCATTCATCTCAAAATAAATAGAATATTTACTATGCATTTATCTCCAGCTGCTCACCCTCAGACCATGGATTAACTGTGTCTTTGGTGTAATACAGAAAAAGAGAAAGACATAGAGAGAAAAATCCAAATTAAAATGTAGCAAAAAGTTACTTATTGTGGAAGTCTGTGCTGGTAATACCAAAAAGATAAAAAAGAGAAGAGGTTAAGATGGAAAGCAGAGCTCTTCGCAGCACAAATCGAACATAATAAACTGAAATTTTGTTTTGGATTATGGTTTCTGATTTAAAGAGTCATAACATTGAATTCACAGGGTATTTGATGGAGTCCCAGACTGAGAGAGACTGTATGAAAAGGCTTGAATGATGCAAAATGGGTGCAAAGTGTCAGATGTTGCTCTGCACTCTGTTAGGCAACACATCCACTAATAACGCTGCCATGCTTTTCCTCTTGTTTTTTTCACAGCTGCAGCGACTTAAGTCCTGAGATAGAGGTCACGAAAAAAGAATCACTGGAATAGAAACTGAAATAGAAACTGAAGAAGAGGAGGCTGTGTGGGTTTTGGCAAACATCAACAAATTCATTCTCCTTGTGAGGCCTTTGAGATGTGACAGTTTGACAAGTGGAAACCTCTGGGGAGATGCTTCCCATAACCCTGCAGGAAATGAAATATGGATTATCAGGAACTATCCATGAAGGACACCATTTGCCAGATGTGTGCGCACAAAAGAATTGGTTGTGTTGTTGTAGACAGTATTACATCCTTAACTAGCAACTTTTGTACACCCGTGAAATTTTGCATTTTCAGCGTATCAAGACTAATTAATCACATAGCCACTGTCCAGGCATTTGGTTTTTATGGGTGAGCCTTGACAAAGTCACTTTTTTCAGATTTGTTAAATATTATGTAGGTTTATATGTTAAAAATTATAATGAAATTATGTTAATTTGCTGTATATTTTAACAATGAGACTTAAAATTTGGTTCAGTCAATATGAATTCATTGTGACCTGTGACCAGCCTATAACTTATAAGAGTGAGCATGTAGCCTCACTCCACTATTAAGCTTACAGTTCATACACTAACAGTCAAAGGCCCGAGTCAGTTGTTAGCGCAGCGATATCGTGACAGTAGCATCAGCACCATTTACAGCCCTACACATCAAACAGGAGAGACTACGACAGCGTGCAGCTCAGGGGACATTTTATTCTTCTCGTTAACATATCTGTTACTCTATGTTGGCAAACATAAAATAAAAAAGACTGAATATGTTAGCTAAAAGCTTGAACACAATGCAGGAAAGACAGCTTAGACAGAAATGACAGGACTAATATGACTGTGGTTCCATGCACTAGGAAAAATGCATCTCTTCTCTGAAAAGACCCTATTTGGGTTAATCTACACTGAGGTCATGATTTCAAGGATGAGGGTTAGTAGAAGACCTGCAAACAGATGCACTGTCACAATCTCGGTCTCTCACTCCCTCTGCTCCACTCTACCTGCCAGCCACGCCCACCTCATCAGCTCTACTCTGCTCACCTGCCGACACAGCTGCAGCTCATCACAATCAGCTCTGCATTTAAGTCTCTCCAGCACTCTCACCCGTTGCCAGATCGTTCCTCTGCAGCATGCGAGACTTTCCAGCGCTTTCCAAATTGATCACCCGTTGCCGACCTTGCCTGTCCCCGACCTGCTCTCCTCGTCTGCCTCCCGGTAAACTTACCTGCCTTCCGTCCCTGACCTCGTGCTCTGCCTCAGCGTTTCTGGTGTCTGACTGCTCTGCTGGTAACGGTTCATCCGCCTGGCTTCGGCTTTCCTCTTGCCTGCTCCCCCTCGGTACTTCTGCTTCCGTGGACTGCTCATCTGGCTTCGACCCCCCCGCCTGCCTCCGACCACCCCTCTGCTCTCTCCTCCCCGGCACCGCTGTCCGATCAGCTGTTTCTTCAGGCGGCGGAGCTCCCTCCTCGTCATCCGCGGCTGAAGAAGGTTACTCCGCTGCACGCCGGCTCGATCAGCTGTTTCTCCAGGCTGCGGAGCTTCCTCATCATCATCAGCGGCTGAAGAAAGATACTCCGCTGCGCGCCGGCTCGATCAGCTGTTTCTTCGGTGGCGGAGCTTCCTCCTCGTCATCAGCGGCTTTGGTAAGCCACTTCTCGTTCCCTCGCTTGAGCCCCAGAGACATTTTGAGAACGCTCAGCCCGGAGAACGAACTTACTCTGATCCATACCTTGTTTCTGGTGGTATTCAATAAAAGTCATTACCAACTGTGCCCGCTCTCCGTTGTACTGCATTTGGGTCCAAAACACACCCGTAACAGTACGATCTGGCCAGAAATGGACCCAGCAGATCCCGCCTCTCCTCAGTCTCGCCTAGCCCGGGTGGAGGGAATGCTCCAGCAGCATGAGGCTCAGCTCGCCTCCAGCGCGGCGGAGGCTCGTCAGTCAGCTTCGGCTCTGGAACAAGCGCTATCTGCGCTAGCCACGCAGGTTCAACAGATGGCCGCCTCCATGACTCAACACGCCGCCTCTGCTTCAGTTCCAGCCCCTCCTGCTCCTCCCCCGGGGCCATCTTCGAGCACCACATCCGAACCCCGGGTGGGGGCGCCAGAACGCTATGCCGGGGACCCTGAGGGCTGCAATCCTTTCCTGACTAACTGCTCTATTCTGTTTGCCCTGCAACCCCACACCTTCGCCACAGAGGGAGCCAGAGTCGCCTTCGCCATCAACCACCTCACTGGAAAGGCACGTTTGTGGGGAACGGCGGAGTGGGAGAGAGGCACGCCAGCCTGCGCCTCTTTCCAGGCTTTCGCAGGGGAGCTCCGCAAGGTTTTCGGACCCGTTTCCTCAGGTCCTGATGCTACTGGGGGACTCATGAGCCAGAGGCAGGGGGATCAGACTGTTGCTGACTATGCCATAGACTTCAGAACCCGGGCTCGTCTCAGTGACTGGAACACTGCTGCCCAGTGTGACGCTTTCCTCAACGGACTAGCTCCTTACATTAAGGATGAGCTGGTCTCGTTTGACCTCCCTAATTCCCTGGATGGACTCATTGAGTTGACCACGAGGCTGGACAGGCGTATACAGGTGAGGAGGAGGGAGCAACGACAAGAGGCAGCAGACCATCGACCTCCCATCCGTCAGCGTGGGTATCCTGTTGCCCCCATCCTTCCCTCAGAACCTGCTCACGGGGGGGTGGAGCCTATGCAGGTGGGACGCACCAGTCTAACGCCTGAGGAACGAGAGCGACGACGCCGAGGGAATCTCTGCCTCTATTGTGGCCAGGCCGGTCACTTCGTCTCCAGGTGTCCAGTAAAAGGGAGGGCTCAGCAGCAAAGAGGGACATCCTGCTGAGCCGATCCCAGAACTCTGTCCCCAACTCACGACCACAGTTCCATGTTCAGCTCCTGCTGGCAGGGGGATCCCATACCCTCGCCACCTTCATTGACTCTGGGGCAGACGTCAGCCTGATCGACGAGGAACTCGCCCGTCAGCTGGAGATTGAGCAGGACCCTCTTCCTCGTCCTGTGCCGGCCAGCGCCTTGGATGGTCATCTTCTGGGGACCGTCACCCATCAAACCACACCTGTCACCATGCTCCTGTCTGGCATCCACCAAGAGACCATCCGCTTCCATATCCTGAGGTCTCCCAACCTTCCGCTGATCCTCGGCTACCCCTGGCTCCGCCGCCATAACCCCCATATTGATTGGGCTACGGGGTCCATCCTGGGATGGAGCCCCTCCTGTCGCCAGGTCTGCCTCAGACAGGCAGGGGCTCCTACTCTGCCTGCCAGTCCCTGTGCTACTCCAGACCTCTCCAGGGTACCCCCTGACTACCACGATTTCCAGGAGGTGTTCAGTAAGGCGAGGGCCACCTCTCTGCCCCCTCATCGGCCCTACGACTGCGCCGTCGACCTCCTGCCCGGCTCCACACCTCCCAAGGGTCGTCTCTACTCCCTGTCTGCACCTGAGAGGGAGGCCATGGAGACCTACATCAGCGACGCCTTGGCTGCTGGGATCATCCGACCCTCCTCGTCTCCTGCTGGTGCGGGGTTCTTCTTCGTCGACAAGAAGGACGGTTCCCTGAGGCCCTGCATCGACTACAGAGGCCTGAACGAAATCACGGTGAAGAACCGTTATCCTCTCCCCCTCATTGCCTCAGCTTTCGAACTGCTCCAAGGGGCTACCATCTACACCAAGTTGGACCTCCGCAACGCCTATCACCTGGTACGCATTCGCGAGGGGGACGAGTGGAAGACGGCCTTCAACACCCCCACAGGACACTATGAGTACCTGGTGATGCCGTTTGGACTCACCAACGCTCCAGCTGTTTTCCAGGCCCTCATCAATGACGTTCTAAGGGACATGCTCAACAAGTATGTGTTCGTCTACCTGGAGTACATCCGCTCTGCAAAGAGACTGAACTCTCGCCAGGCCAGGTGGGCTCTGTTCTTTGCCAGGTTCAATTTCACCCTCTCCTACCGACCAGGCTCCCGCAACGTCAAGCCTGACGCCCTGTCCCGACAGTACATGGTCGGGGAGGAGAACCCCTCCCGTCCGGACAACATCCTTCCCACTTCCCGCCTGGTGGCCGCTCTTACCTGGGAGGTGGAGGAGCGGGTAAAGGCTGCCCTGGAGGATCAGCCGGGGCCCAGCTCTTGTCCCCAAGACCGCCTGTTCGTCCCTCAGGAATTGAGGTCTGAGGTCCTGCAGTGGGCCCACAGCTCCCGACTCACCTGTCACCCGGGGATTCAGCGTACCAAGGAGGTTCTGCAGCGACGGTTCTGGTGGGCCACACTAGACGAGGACACCAGAGACTTTGTTAATGCCTGCCCAGTCTGTAACCAGAGCAAGGCCCCACGTCGGGCCCCTGCCGGTCACCTGCAACCTCTGCCTGTTCCTCATCGACCCTGGTCCCACATCTCGCTGGACTTCGTCACCGGGCTGCCACGGTCAGGTGAGTATACTGCCATTCTGACCATAGTAGACCGGTTTAGCAAGATGGCTCACTTTGTGCCCCTGCCTAAGCTCCCATCGGCCAAGGAGACTGCTGAGCTGGTCTTGCAGCACGTGTTCCGGCTCCACGGCCTTCCATCTGACGTGGTCTCAGATCGAGGCCCCCAGTTCACCTCAGCATTCTGGAGGGAGTTCTGTCGTCTCATGGGAGCCTCCACCAGCCTGTCCTCTGGGTTTCATCCTCAATCCAACGGTCAGTCCGAGAGGATGAATCAGGAGTTGGAGACGGCACTCCGCTGCATGGCCTCCAAGCACCCTGCCACCTGGTCCAAGCAACTGCTGTGGGTCGAATACGCCCACAATACCCTCACCAGCTCTGCCACTGGGCTCTCTCCCTTCCAGTGTGCCTACGGCTTTCAGCCTCCCCTGTTCCCAGCCCAGGAGAGGGAGACCGCCTGCCCGTCTGTGGAAGCCTTCATCCGTCGCTGCCGCCGAACCTGGACACAGGCCAGGTCTGCACTCCTTCGGACCGCAGATCGGTATTCGACAGCCGCCAACCGTCACCGCTCCCAGGCTCCCCCTTACCAGGTGGGCCAGAAGGTGTGGCTGTCGACACGGGACCTTCCGTTGAGGGTGGAGTCAAAGAAGTTGGCTCCCAAGTTCATTGGACCTTTCCCCATCGAGAGGGTCATCAACCCTGTGGCTGTTCGGCTCAAGTTGCCCCGTACCATGCGGATCCATCCCACCTTTCACGTCTCAAGGGTCAAGCCCTTCCGGGAGAGTCCTCTGCTGCCTGCCTCTCAGCCACCCCCACCTCCTCGCATCATTGACGGGGCGCCTGCTTACACAGTACACCGCCTGCTGCGCTCCCGTCGTCGTGGAAGAGGCCTGCAGTACCTCGTTGACTGGGAGGGGTACGGTCCGGAGGAGCGGACATGGGTTCCGGCCCGTCAGATCCTGGATGCACGGCTCATTCGGGAGTTCCATCGCCAACACCCTGACCAGCCCTCTAACATCGCCTTGGCACAAGGGCGGCCCAACACCAACCCTCCTGTATCAGGGACATCTGGGTCTGAAGAGGAAGACGGGGAGTCAGCCTCGGAAGAGGAAGATTCGCTCTTGGAGGGCGAGGAGGCTGGGACAGAGGCCTCTGAAGAATTTTAGCCCTCCTCCAGGCCCCCTCCACCCACCCGGCTCCACTAGCACTGGTTGGGACGTCAGGGGCCGTCCCTTGAGGGGGGGGTTCTGTCACAATCTCGGTCTCTCACTCCCTCTGCTCCACTCTACCTGCCAGCCACGCCCACCTCATCAGCTCTACTCTGCTCACCTGCCGACACAGCTGCAGCTCATCACAATCAGCTCTGCATTTAAGTCTCTCCAGCACTCTCACCCGTTGCCAGATCGTTCCTCTGCAGCATGCGAGACTTTCCAGCGCTTTCCAAATTGATCACCCGTTGCCGACCTTGCCTGTCCCCGACCTGCTCTCCTCGTCTGCCTCCCGGTAAACTTACCTGCCTTCCGTCCCTGACCTCGTGCTCTGCCTCAGCGTTTCTGGTGTCTGACTGCTCTGCTGGTAACGGTTCATCCGCCTGGCTTCGGCTTTCCTCTTGCCTGCTCCCCCTCGGTACTTCTGCTTCCGTGGACTGCTCATCTGGCTTCGACCCCCCCGCCTGCCTCCGACCACCCCTCTGCTCTCTCCTCCCCGGCACCGCTGTCCGATCAGCTGTTTCTTCAGGCGGCGGAGCTCCCTCCTCGTCATCCGCGGCTGAAGAAGGTTACTCCGCTGCACGCCGGCTCGATCAGCTGTTTCTCCAGGCTGCGGAGCTTCCTCATCATCATCAGCGGCTGAAGAAAGATACTCCGCTGCGCGCCGGCTCGATCAGCTGTTTCTTCGGTGGCGGAGCTTCCTCCTCGTCATCAGCGGCTTTGGTAAGCCACTTCTCGTTCCCTCGCTTGAGCCCCAGAGACATTTTGAGAACGCTCAGCCCGGAGAACGAACTTACTCTGATCCATACCTTGTTTCTGGTGGTATTCAATAAAAGTCATTACCAACTGTGCCCGCTCTCCGTTGTACTGCATTTGGGTCCAAAACACACCCGTAACATGCACTGCTGTTGTCTGATTCTGAGGTATCTGCTGGCGGTGACAACAGTGATTCAGGCCCTGATGGTGGTGGTGACAGTTGTGGTGGAGGAGGAGACGGAAGGAGAGATGGCAGTAACGTTAATGCTAGTTCCCGTTTCATTACTGGAATCTACGAAACTGCTGGTTCTTGTCATGTGGTTGCACCTGCTGAGTGACCATCCTCATTAGGAGAGCTTTTCTCTTTGGTAAACCACTCTCTTATGTCCAGCTCCACAGAGAAATATGATTGCTGACACTTAAACCAAGCTAGACTCTGGCTCCTTAAAAAAACAACACAAAACTCTGAAAAAACCAGCTCAGCAGACTTAGACATTATTATCAGAAATGGAGCCAATTCTTTCAGACGTTCATCTCACAATAAAAACATGATGTTCCATACGATCGTGATCAAACATGTACATTGTACATTTGTACATACATTGAGAACATGTGATGTCATGCTGATGTTAGCCTGAAGCCCAAAGCACTATACAACCACACAGAGCTTCTATGGTTCAAGATTCTTTGTCTTTTTTCCATTAAACTAAAGAGGCAAAATATCTGAAGTTTTGATTGAAATGGGGAATTATTTGTTATTAATTTTCTAACCAAATTTCAAATATGACCAGATATTCAAGACCAGTTTTTGTAGACATTTCATTAAAATGTGAAGGTAATGAGGTACAGTACCCAGTTCTAGTTTAAGTACCCGTTGCTCTATATCCCATACTGTATGGGCTTTACTAACTAACAGGTCTCGATAGATTAATCCTTCACCCACTTGCCATGACACTGCGCTATAGTTTTTGTCCTGACTAATCCCACCAGTGGGCCACCTCTCTGGTGCCAATGCAGGAGGTGAGAAGGTGAATAGAACCCCGCTCTGAGTCATAAGCCTGAGTGACTGTTAGCGAGCAGTAAGTCAGCTCCCACTCATCGCTGAGATGAGAGGAGTGGGACGGCATGGTACTAATCACAAGTCCCAAGATGAATCATAAGTTCAGTGCTGAAACATGGTGTACTTTAATTCCTGGAGGAATCAGAGTGTCAGAACAAGCATCACTTTGTTTAAATGATGTGTCATTCTCACATGCAGTTTACTGTGGAAGCTTGTATCCCCAAATGTCAGCAGGTCACAGAGACTTTCTTAACACAATGGTTTTTGCTTGGGGGTCATCCACTCTGCGATTATTATACATGCACAGAAACATAAGAACTGCTAGGGCTTCTTGCAAAAGCCTCAGTCTATTGTAGTAGTCTAGTGTTGTGGTTCTTACCAAGAAAGTCAAGAATTATGACATATTTTATTGAACTTTATGACTTTATGAAACACAATCTGTCATGTTAGCCTGAAGGGACTCATTTAGCTATGGCTCACTATATTTTATATTCTATATATTCAAATTTATTCTATTATATTCAAACTTATTTCCACAGCCTGTCAACAATCTGTAATGAAAGTATTAAAGTTATAACCCTTCATCAGATTTCAGTTCTGGTTCATTTAAAAACACCCATGGTTCCTGGTGACTATGAGTGCAGTTTAATGAATACTACAGGTCCCACAATTCTGGGTGCAGCAGACACAGCAGCTGCTTTGTCAGAAACACAGAAGAAGAGCAACTGGTGTTTCTGCTTGCAGTGCAGCCAAACAATTAATTAATGTGGTGACAAATGCATTACATTTACTGTGACTGCTTCACATTAAAAGCCGTCCTGTGCGCCACAAGACTTTTAATGTGAAAAAGCCACAGTAGACAGGATGTGTTTGGTAGCTTTAGCAGTAACTTAATAAAGCTCTGGTAAAAGTTAGGATGATATCAGTGAGATTAAACTGAAAGCAGGACGTTTCCTGAGAATCCTACACAGTTTGAATTCAGGGCAGGGATGGCTCACTCTGCCATGTCAATGTAAATATACCGAAGTGATGAAAATTACAGATCATAATATTAAAAATAAGGTTTCAATTCATGAAGATCGCAAGAATCTATCCTAATATTTCACTTGTTACCAGTTTGTTTCTCTTGTCCTTGTATTTAAGCCAAATGTCACAGCTCGCTCCAATGCCCTCTGGCTGAGTATCACTGGTCTACTGTACTGAATGTCCCACTGCTTCTCTCTGCATCAGTGGACAACATCTGGCTCAGTGACCTCTGAGACAGGGCTCACCATACTTTCAACGCCACCTTCTGCTGCTGTTTGTGTGAATGTTTCAAAAAGGCTGCCTGCTCCTGCCTGTATATATGTACGTCCCTTGTCATGCATGCCTGCAGTCGCCTGGTAAAACACCCCACACAAGACCTCACGTCATCATCCTCACACTCCCCTCTCCCTTTAGGCCCAAGCATCGCAGGCTCCAGAACCTGTAGATGAAACAGAATATTAACTTCAAATTAAACTGCCATTTCTCCACCGTCTTCTCCTCGCATTCTCAAACCTACATCCCTGCATTCCCCTTCAGCCTCAGATACTGAGTGTGTCGAAAAAGCGCGTCATGGCAGGATGGATCGGAGTAAAAAAATGTGCGTGAGAAATGTGGAACGCTGTGCAGCGGTTAGTGAGATAAGTGGCATTTGTGTTTCCTCCCGTGGCTAATTATGCTATTTATACCCCGGCAATGGAGGAGATGCTCTGAGCTGGTACACCAAGATTAGTATTCTCACTAACATTGTTTATCCTCCTGAAAGTGATAACAGCACGCACCTCTTGCTTTAGGGGTGATAGCTGCACTTGTGTCTGTGTGTATATTTTGAGTGCATGATTATGTGTACCTCCCTCAGTCGGGATGTGCATGCATTTATCTTAGTTTTTTTTACATACAATAAAATAATAACAGCTAGATAGCAGTGTCAAATTTTTATTTTTTGTACCCAGTATGTCTAAGAGCACCCTGAAAGTACATACATTAACATTTATATTATCAGTTTAAATTGGGTGCCTTGGGTCAGTGTTCTGTTCTAAGCTGTGAGGATCACCAACCAGAGGTGTCTGTCAGAGTTACTGAGCACAGAGCAATCCAATCTGAATTGCATTTGGTGAAGGGGTAATAAGTGATGAATTTTTATTGAAATTTAAAAGACAATTTCTATGCAACACTTGCAACAGACGGCTGATCCTTGTCATAAGAGGTACCAGACACAAGCACCAGACAGTTTGATGCAACCTCACCATGCAGACATGACTGTCGGAGCGGTCCCACTCGTTACAGCAGTGTGACTGTGAAGACCAGCTTAGTTAAGTTACTATTTACTGCCAAAAGTAGTGGTAGTACGGTACCACCAACACTGGTAGTCATTTCATCCATTGTGATATAAACATTGAGATTATATCAGCTTTAATGTTATGATTAAAAAAGCACAGTAGAACATAATTCACTTCATCCTATGTTCCCATTGCAGCCCATGATGATGATCTATGGTAGGAACAAGGTGCAATAGAGTAGCTGAAGAACAGGATGGTATGTGATAAAACTGGCTTCAGGCTGTTCAGAATGAATATCACGCCTCATCTACAGTATATCTTATGGATACCTGTACTTACTGCGTACTTTGCTAGACTGCTGCTGCAGCGTCCCTCTATTTATCACAAGGACAAACTAGAAAATTCACATTTTGTTCCTTTCCTTTTCACACAGTATGCTAAAAAGCAGGTGTAGTGACTTGACAGCCGGTCCAGATAAAGTCTACCTTGTTGCAACACTGAAAAATGTAGTATTAATATTTTCAGTGGTTATAATAAACGCAGGGAAAACAAGACACAACTACATGAACAATATTTCTAAAGCAAACTATTGCCTTATTCATGATTCAGTCAGTATGCAGGGGCAATGAAAATGAAGCCAAGGTAGCTCTCTCCGTTATGGGACATCTGAAACCCTTTCTCAACTCTGAAAGCAATGTATATTCTAACCACTACTGTGGCGCAGGATAGCTGACTTTATGCATTCAATGTCAAGAACTAGGGACCAATTAAAATATTTTTATTACTCTGCTGTATTCAGTTAAATCTGAACCAACACAAAATCTCATATGAACAAAAGACCGGCTTGCCCCTTAGAGCATACTTTGTATCTTAGAATGTAGATTTAAAAAAAAAAAAAAAGAATAGGAGTGTAGAACCATGCTCTCTGAGGCGGTGCTTACATGCTTACAGACAGTGGTGCTTAAAGTTAAGGCAATATGCTAACATGCTCTCAGGGACAGTATTAAACAAGGCATAGTTCTTGTACAGCTGCTGGTGCACATCAAACATCTGAGAACCTTTGCCTCCTCTGTTCAATGAAAAAACAAATATTTGTAGAAAACCTTTCGTAAAGTCTCTGTGAAGCGACACTCAGGCACAGCAGTTTGAGATAAACGCTAACACCAGCATGCTAACATGCTCACAGTGACAGCAGCATTGCTGGTGTTTACCTTTTATAAAACTTGCTATGTTTGACGTCTTGGTTGGGAGTGTTAGCATGCTAACATTTAGAAAGTACAGCTGCGGCTGGACAAATTGAAATTTTGAACCGATGATCGTGCCATAAAAATAATTATTACAGTTAATCCTGTGGGGAACGTGAATGTCTGTACAGAATTTCATAGCAGTCCATCCAGTCTTTGTTACTGAGACATCTCGCTGACACTAAAAATGTCAACCTTGTGGTGGTGTTCAATGAAATGTCACCCAAGTCCCAAAATATATCATCTGTGGACCATGACTGTCTGTTCAAAATGACATATCAATGCATCTGATAGTTGAGATACTTCAGTCTAGACCAAAGCAGTGGACCATCCCTCATGCACCCCCCCTCCCTCTCTCTTGCCTGATCCCAAATGCATTATATGTTGCTCCTGCTTCTTCCATACTGATGTAGAAATGGCTACCAGTGGGCATGACTAACAGGCTAAGCCTGAGGCTCTGAGATTTTGCAGATAGTGAAGAAGCTGCGCCAGATATGAGCACTTTGAGAGTGATCTGATATGTGGCCTTGTTAAATTTTCACATATACTGTGTGTATATATGTGTGTGTGTGTGTGTGTGTGTGTTGAAAAGAATCCTTTACAGTACCACGCTATAAGCTACACTGCAACTTTAATGAGTGTTCAAAAACTAACTGAACTGTAGTTGTGCAGAGGCTGTTCTTGGATTAGGAAACAGATAACCATACGCTTCACATTATCTCGCAGCTGGGACATGCAGCCACAGTACAAGCCGGTACAGCAGACTCTGTCAAAATCAGTCTGACTGTACGTCCTCTCACCCATTTCCCACCTCAGTTTCTCATTCTGTCATAGATGGTGTAGTAGAAGGTAGATAATAGATTCCCGAGCAGCTCTCTGTGATAAAAGGCGACATGGCTGAGTCATGTGGTCTTATCAGCTCTTTGTGTTCAGCGTGCAGGACAGATCATCCCACAGCCACAAGAGAAACCCATTGTCTCTTTCCCCCCTCTCTGAAAATGCATTCTGATTTGCAATTCCACAGATACAGAATGGGTTACCACACAAGATTTTGAAACAAAATCATATTTTTCCCCTGAAACCTGCTGCAAATGAATCATACCAAAGTTTTCATTCAGCACTCTGGTCCTCCACTGCCTTTTTTTATTTGAATTTTATGGAAGAGTTAAGCTTATGAATGCCTTTTTAAAAAGGAAAACATTACGAGGTCTGGCACAGGCAAAGCAGAATTATAGCAAATCATTCGTAAAATTAAACTGTAACAATATAGCAAACACAATTTAATTTTGTGTCAGGGCCATAAATCGTGTCTACCCTACAAGTGCTGGTTTGTTTTTATGTTGTTTGGGCTTGTTTCAGGTTCTAAGCACAATGTAATCAACCATTGCAGGTGCATAAAACAGAGACGACTGTGGTCTACAAGACAATAGCAAAAACACAAATTGGATTTTCCAATGGCTTTTTACAATTAAACAGTTGAGCTGCTGATTAACAACACTTTTCAATTCCCTCCTTCCCCAGCTGCAGCTGTTCTCTAACCCCACTCCCTCTGTCTCTGTACGTACCCGTCTATGATTATTTTACACTAAAAGCCACCATCAACAACCATCAAATCTAATGCAGAAACATGGTGGACACCTGTGCTCACTTGCGGATGAACGTTCACAAACTGGAGTGTTGTTCCTTTCACTGCTAAAATCCATCATCACAGTATCACCACTGGTCCCCGAATAGCTGACTTGTGTAACATAGGACAATTCTGTTGCGTTTATTTCTTGTGATTGAGATCACAGATCCATTTTGTTTGTTTTCACAGACTGTAGGAAAAAGCAGGTGTTATATTGAATGTTGGTGTAAAGTGCAATAATTCTTAGCTGGCATGTGTGTAACTGATTACTTTCTGTCAATTGCTGCTTTCTCATTTGGGTCTCACGCTGCTCCAAAGCAATGCAGAATGGTATTATTTAATAAAAAACAAATCAATTTGCTTAATCTCTCTCTCTCTTTTTTTTTTTTTTTCCTGTTGCTGCGTCTTCAAACCCTAAAGCTTTCTCTCCGTAAAGAAGTGGTGATACTGTCATAATTGCATTGTGAGTGTAGGCACTATTGACACACACATACACAGCATATGCCTGGAATTTTAATAAATCAAGAAGCATGGCAGTTTTATGAAAGTGATCCCTTCAACGAACTGAACATCATTTGATTTATAGCAATATATGATGTTTTGATGAAAATGCTGATGCTCGTTACAGTAGAATACTTCTAATTACAACTTAATTAAATCCCGAGTGATATTTCAACAAATATTGATGATTGTTGGAACAGTAGAAAGACGACGCAAGAGAGTTTTGGTGAGTTAAATTTTATTTCTGTCCAGTTTGAGTGAAGTGTGTTTTACAATGATAAAATTACTGTTTCTGTGAATGGAGTCTGGTGGCTTTGGTAAGAGTGGCATAGTGGCTATTTTTGGTTAAACAAAACAGATCTCATTCTTTAACAAATAGGTCTGGTGGGATTATTTCCATCATGTTATCAGACACAGATTAACAATCCGAGCCTGTCAGTGGCAAAAACACTGATGATGCACAAATGCTTGGAGGGATTACATCGCAGCCCGTTTCATGGCCGACAGCTCGCTCAATACTGGACCACTTTTAAAAATTGGTGTCCCCATTAGTCACAAAAACAAGGGAAAATAGGGTCCATACACAGAGATAATATTTCCTCAGTAAATTGAAATTCATTGTAAAGCTTATAGGAGACGCAGAAAAAAAAGAGTGATTATTGAGTTATTTTGTCTGTGTTGTCAATGTGCTGTGACCTTATGTGTTTTGAGTGAAACATTTCAGTCAAAGTAAAACATGTTATTTCTCCTTGTGTCTCGAGTCAGATTATTAAGAAAGCGACAAGAACGCAGCATTTTTGTGATTCTTTCTTAAACTGTTCTGGAAAATTTAGCATATAGATATGACTCATCAAAAAACGCTTTAACCTGATAATACTGAGGAAAAAAAACTCACTGAAGACAATATCTGTACTAGCAAGTCATTCAAATCCATACTTGTCATTTTCCCCTCTGCTAAGCTAACCATCTCTGGCTATATCTTCACATTCAGCGCGCAGACATGGGTGGTATTATCTTCTCATCTAACTCTCTGCAAGAAAGTGAATGCACTTATTTTCAAAACTACTCCTTTTAAACCTCAGCACATAAAACCAACATTATGTACATTTCTACCCCTAGCAGTGAGTTTGTGCTTTCTATGTGTTCCTTCAAGATGCCTCTGGGGCTGCAAGCTTTCATGTGGTGGAAGAAATGAAGCAATTAGAGTGTAGAGGGCAAATACAGCATTCAAACTGTACTTTATATACTTCCCCTCCCAACATGCACATTCATATACACTCAAAAACCTTTGAGAGCCTTCCTGACAATCTCCACAGTTCAAACACACCCCCAACTTTACATTCAGCGACTCACACACTCCAATGCACACGTAGTTTTTTGTCCGAGCGTGATAAGGATCTGGTGAAGGTCGTGAGAGGGATCTCATTCTCAGCAGAGATGAGCCTGCTGATAGCGTCAGTCCTGCGGGCAGATTAGGCCAGTCTGATTCCACTGCCGCCCCAGTCGTCCCAGTGGTGTCATAGCTGCAGCACTGATGCTATCGCGTCCAGCCAGACACTGATGACCCTTGAAGTCCATTAAAGATTCCATTTAACTCAGTGTCATGCACGGGAATAGTGTGAAGAGGACGACGCTGTGTGTGTGCAGATGTCTGAGTGAAAGCTTGTGGTTTTGTGTGTGTGTGTGTGTGTGTGTTTGTGTATTTTTTAAAAGGATGAATAAAATCTGAACCTGCTACACATTCACTCAACTGGGAGCTGCCAAGTACAACCCAAGTTTTTTAAGCAGCTCAAGTGGAGTAATTCTGGGATCGTGTCTCGCTCAAGGCACATCAAGGCTGACGGAGGGGAGAGTTTTTCTCTCTCAGTTACCTCCTCCCAAAGTTTCCCAGCCAGCGTGGAATTCAACAATAATAATCTGGAGGTCAGAAATATGGTTACGCCGACAGCCTGAAGGTGAAAAGACAGATATAAAAATGGAAGAAACATTGTCTTGTCTGCAGTTATTGTAGCTATTAAAATTGGGGACTTGGTGTTGAAAGAGAGGTTGTTTTTCTTTGTTGTCATTTCAGAGATTAAATCTTGACATGTCGATCTATTTTAATCATGAAGATCTTAGGACACGCGGTGCATTTTGCTACTTTGAATATCACATTATTCACCGCGTAATGCAAGTTGTTGTTTTGGACCCCAGACAATGTGTTTTTTTGTGCAGGAGTGACAGAAAGCCAAGTTTAAAAATAAAATAGTGACTAGGAGATGCTCATTTAAAGCTGTTAAATAGAAAAGATTTATATATATATATATATATATATATATATATATATATATGTGCTCCCCTCGTTCTTTGTCAATAATTAGAATGCTTTTATGATGGTGTCATGTTGACGTGAATATTTAAAACCGTTTTTGGATACAAATACTTTGGCTGAGGAAAAATCATCAGTGTCACATGTATTTTTGTGTTGTTATTAAGGATGGAGGGATGTATCTTATCCTCCTGTAAGTATGAAAGACCTTTAGCAATGGATTACACAGGTTTTTAGAGTGAATTATTAAAAAGGTGTTTCTGGTATTTATGAATTGGCACAGGATTAAACTGGAAGGAAGTATTCACCATTATATTTACATTTTGCAGGACTGCAGTGTCGGATTGCGATAATCCCTTTGGTTCAGGTCTCGTTTGTGCTGCTTTTTCTTTATTTGCACATTCCTGCAACCTGATTCCTGTTAAATAAACAGTCTTTCTGATGGTGTGAGGTGAATGTTTTAGTGATTATTAAAATGATGATAAAATAATGATGATGTTCACCTGCCAAACCAACAACTTTGTTTTCATCCAGTGAAATCTGTTTCTCGTAAAAACAAAGACATTTGGATAAAGCCTAAAGCACTTTTTTTAAGGAAGGTTTTACAAATACAGAACTTTCGTGGATTAAAAAGAGCGATAGAGTAATAATCGACCTTGTTTATCTCTTTTGTAATGGTGATCTACAAGGAAAATCCTCTTTGGGCCAAAGGGATTTTTTTATTGTTGCTGTGCAGGCCACAGGAACAAATGAGCATCAGGGTCAGCGGCAGTGCCATAACCAGGTCGCTTAATATATCCAGGAGCAGTTTAGGTGTAGTGGCCACTTGTATGTAATCATTAGAAAATCATTAGAAAAGGAAACTTTTTTCTCTTCATCAGAATTTGATCTATTTCATTAATTTTTTCATCCCTTTCATTTGAGTGGGCAGTCATTGGAGGTCACTGCGGAAATCTCAACTGCATGTTCTCAAGAGGGACTCTACTGAGCATGCTCAGTGGGCCCAAAACCACAGAGAGTGAGGAAGCTTGCAGATGCTTTTACAATTATGCCACTTTCTTAGGAACCATCTTTGAACATGCCATCCATATTGAGGCTCTACTAACATCTACCATACGCAAAGTAGTTACATTTTGGTGGCATTATTACGAAGGGACACGGTAAGATTTCTGAAGCTGCTGCAGTTGTAATCTAAAGCTGCAGTGTTTGTACTTTTAATAGTTGTTGCACTATGTGAAGCCTGATCAGACTGTAATGGCCTACTACAATTAACTAGAGTGTGTTACAAGGGATTGGGGGGTATTTAGGAGTTTATACCCAAGACACAATGCATTTGCAAACACAATCTGGTTCTTCACACAATCCAGATATGACAGTTATTAATTCCACTTCTGAAGAAAACTTCAAATGGAATGTGAACGTATTACAAAGCCACATCTGACAGCACAGCAGCATACTCTGTGAATAGCTGGCTTGAAGTCTTTGCAAGGTTTTTTTTTTTATTTTTTTTCGAACTCTATATACTGAATAATCAGATGAAAGGTCCAAACATGTGCACCATCTGATATACAAATATATTAGTGCTGAAAAACATTCATTTAGTGCTGGATGGGCCAGATATCTAAGGACCTTCTCTTCCCTTCCTATCTTGAAGGACTCATGTTTGATAGCAGGCTCACACACAAAGCAACCACCAAAGAAAAGGTCATTTCTTTGAAAATGTGATATATATTTTCCGTCCTCTGCGTTGTTGTTGTTTTTTTTTTCTTTCTTGTCATCAGAACTTTTTCATTTCAAAACACTGCCATGTGTTCATTCCCCCAGGAAGTACGTCCTCAGAGTGTTTCAAATACCAACTCACATCCACAGTGCGTCTGGCCTTCACTGAGAAAACATTTTCAAAAAATGTGTTCTGTTATGAAACCCCTCCTTTCATGCACACAGTCTATACAGTCTCTGTGACCCCTGTATATTTCCAGCCTGAAGTGGTGGCAGTCCAGGAAAAAAAAAAAAAAAAAAAAACATCCAAACGGTCATTTCTGAAAGTTGAAAATACACTGGGAACATATAATTGTCTGCTGCTGCCTCTGAACATTACTCATTCATGTTTCTCTGTTGTGTGCATGTTGTGTGAGTGTGCAGTCGTCCTCATATCTTCCCACTGCTGGAAGAAAGCAACCATTGTTGAATCATGGCTAATTGGTTTCAAGCAATGGAAAACCCACTGTCTAACAATGCCCACTGAGCATTATTAACAGGTAATCATTTCATGTGCCAACATCTCCATTTATGTCAGCTCTGGAGATGACTGACAAGCAAATCTTCCCTCTGCTGCTTTATTGAGGTAATTTGCTGGTAAAACAAAATCATCTCAGCCGTGCAGAGCTGCGTTGTTCGTCTGTAAATACTCTGGTTTCATTTTTCTCGCACTGACGATTAAAACCCCACCAGCAAGCAACTTGTGAAATGATAATCAAAACAATGTGTCAGTGATTACTTTCCCAGTGTTTCCAGTTATTACTGGGTGCTTCCAGAACAGTGGTTGCTTCAGTAATGTTCAGGCTTTAGTGACAACATAATACACACTCTAAAAAGCTCCCATTCGAGTTCAGTTTTAACTCCTGTAAAGTATTAAAGGATAAACTACGAGATAAGAATTACTTTTACTCTGCCATAGAGTGTGTCTCACATGTACATTCAAACTGAGTTGATTTGAACTCATTTTAGAGAGTTTATTCCAAAGGAGTTTTTTTCTGAGGGGCCATTTCATGTCGAAAGTTCACAGGTGAAATACGGAAGCTGTTAGCTGCAAGCTAAAAAGGTGTAAATAGCTTTTTTGTTGGTAAAGTTATGCAAGTATCTGTTGGGAATGTGACTTGTTAGTGAGCTGAACAAGCACAGTGCAGCTCCAAGCCTTGATAGTGACTCTCAAGAGTTAAGCGAAAGCGGGGCTTCAGTTGTCCTCTGCAGCTTCATGTCTGTACAAACAGGAGCAGTGATGGAGAGGAATTCAAGTCTGTAATGTCACGGTACAATCGCGGCTGTCCTGTGTGTTTTGCTAGCACAGTGCAAGCAAGTGAGTCTTTGTTACTGAATTGCTTTTGCTTCTTGCATCTTCATCTTTGGCTCAGAAAAATGTCTCTCAGGATGAATAAAGTCAGATTTTATCTCATCTTCAGTCCATAAAACATAGACAGCCTCTCACAACCGCATTCAAACAGCTTAGCCTCCTCAGCTGACACATTTCAAGTGAATATTGGAATTTTTGTTATTTATGTCATTAATTACTCTCAAACGTTGAAAGCTAAACCTAAACACATGAATAATGTATTTGAATGAATTCAGATTAATGAGCGTATTCAGCGCTGGATTTAGACCGGATAAAACCCACATCTGTAAAAAGGATGCATTATTGAAGCACAATGCATCCCTGTCCTTTGTTGTTCCAAGGATCCCGTGTTTCCGAATTCTTAATAGTCTCTTAAGTCAATTTGTCCCCCTTTTTTGCACATACTGAATGTTAACAACATGTTGCATATTGTTCCTTAAAAGAATTAACTATGCCTCTGTTTTTATTCACTTATTTTCATTTTGTTTTCTTACCCTTTTTAATTCAAGTGGAAAGGTCTGATAAAGCAACAAGACATCTTGTGCACTGCACACTGCCACACTGGCTGTCGCCGACTTTGTCCTTTAGCAGAAAATTAATTTAGACTGGCTTCTTTTAAAGTTAAAAATAATTGGCATTACAAAATGCACATTCAAGGTCACACAAAACATGGCTTCCAGCCAGACAGCCTGCACATCTGACTCCAACACCGACATGGAGGGAAGGAGTGTGAATAACATCACCACTACAAACAGCACTGCATCTTGCAAACCAAGGTTTACTATTAGCCATGTTTTTTTAGGCATTGCAAGAGAATGCAGAAGTATTGCAAAGTAAAAGCAAAACTTTTGTGAGGGATCAACAAAGTGTTTCAAAGAACGTTTCCACAGGCGCCCTCAAAGGGTGTATGTGACGTAGATACTCAATGTTGGAAAATCTGTAAAATCCCAAGAATAAAGGTAAAAGTTCTGCTTTAATCAAATGCGAAACTTGCGAGTAAGTTTAAGAAAATCATTTAATACAAACTTTTCTGATAAAGTCACCGCAGGAAATAACTGGATGAGCAAGCTGCAGATTTCAGTGAAAAATAAATGTGTGATACACGGAAGAGAGGAATTTATGATGCAGTTGTATTGAAAGAAAAAAGGAAAATCACAGCCTCCAAAATCGTCCATGCATAAAGCACACTCACACTCTTCCTCACATTAATCATCCTGTCAGAGTTTAGATCAAGTACATTTATCATTAATAAATTAGCCAATGACGGTGATGGGATGGGGGGAGTTCGGGGGTCTATGCATGTGCGGTTTTATGGTTTTGTGCTAATTAGATCTTGGCGAACATGAAGGCTGAGATGTAAAAATGTAATATGTCTGGTTGTGTGTTTCAGCCAGTGACAGAAGCTAAATCCTCAGCAGGACACAGGTGACATTTGAGAACAGCTGGCTGGCCTTTCTGAGCTCCGCGCTTCACTTCACAGGCGTCACAACACAAACATCTGGTGGTCAGCCGTCCAAGAAGCGGCTTATTTTGAAAAGGTGAGACTGAAGAAGTTTCTATTCTGCAGTCAGACGGTTTGTCTTACACGGCGACGTCCAATGTCCATTAGCAGTAGGTGCTATTGGCAGAACATCTTGTTGTTTAAGAGGAATGCAAAGTTCACGGTTCAGTGTTTGCGCTTATTTCATGAAATTTAATGAGACCATTTTGTTTCTTGGCTCTGGGCAAGACCACCTCTGTTGAGTCCGATTTAATGATCAGATCCAGTCCTGTTTCAGTCAAGGCCATGACCAAAGCAAATTCTTGAGGTTTATCAGTTTACATTTTTTATTTATTTATTACTGAGAGGAGAAAACAGGTAGAGGAGAACACGACTTTGGAGAAATAAATCATGGTCAGAGTTTATTTCTAATGCTTTGTTCACACATATTTACTGAGGGGAAGACTGGAAACACCTCTTAATATGACAAAACCCAACCCCACCAAAAATGTGCATGATGTTTAATCAACACATCCACACAGGTGTTCCTAATAAACTGGTCACTCTGTATTTTCTTTCCCGCTCTGTAACTGAAATGGAAGGAATTGCAAGCGCCGAATGAAATGCAAAACAAATATCAACATCACGGCATCCGAGGTGTGCTTGTTCATGTTGCATATTTCTGTACCTCTGGGGGATTCTTCTTTTGATCAGTGATTGAGATGCGTGAACATCACACACTGATTCTCAAAGACTCACCATCTTGTGTAGACAAGATCTTGTCAAAACGTTGTGCATGGAGTGATAACTCAACTACAGAAAAAAGGATGGGGGATGTGGTTGAATGACAGACAAGGACAACATCACTAGCATTTAGACTAGGCTAGTATCTCCTGAATGGTAATTACTGTGTGACAGAAACGCAGGCTGGAGCCAGAGTTGAAGCACCTTATGGTGCTATCTGACCCCTAAATTCCATGTAACATCCATGTTCTCTCCGTGTTCCATCCACATCATGTTCTGTCTCTGTTTCAAAAGGGTCCCAGAAGCATATCTACGCTCTGCTCTGTGAAGAATACGTGCCAAGCCTATTTTTGACGGAGGACACCTCAGATCAAGCCAAACAGGAGGTCAGATAGATGAATGGTGTAGAGATTCCATTTTCAAAATAAAACACCCTGTTCAGACATCGTACATCCACAATAAACACAATTAAAACAAACAGAAAAGCCACAAACCTACTTACCCATGGTAGAAGCTCAAATACCAAGGAAAAAGGACCAAATCAGCCAAATCTGAAAATGCTCTGCTTCTGAAACTGCACCTGGTGAGGTTTGCAGTCACATGGAGGATGAAACAAAAGCGTGCAGACACGATGTCACAGAGATGCACCTGCTGGAATCTTGGGGAAACACAGAGGGTCTTAGCTCTGAGCTATTAAGGCAGGCAAACCCCCACAATCCTTTGGTAGAATAGTGCACTCCATAACGTACTCCTCTGGGCTTCAAACTGGTTTTATATAGTCTATGGTAATCACATTGGTATGGCAATTCAAGATCAGATTTTATGGGATCAGATATTACCTTGTCCTGAGAATAGCAGTTATGTACTACCATCCCTATAACAATGAAATGTCATTTTATTTTTTTTTATGCCCGATGGTTGACTGTAATGTAAAAATGCAGACTCATTTGGTGCATCTGCTGATGAAAAACCATAAAAACTGAGATTTGACAGCTGGCTGTGAGCAGAATGTCTGAGCTGCTCTGTTGGAAAATCAAATCCAAAAGACAACATGGATTTGGTTGAAAATGTAATGTGAAATTGACAGCTCCTTCAGCGAATGATGTCTTGTTATACTGGTTGTGGAATCATTAGACTGTTGAATATCAGTCTCTACATAATAAGCGTCAATCGTCTACGACCTGCTTTTACCTTTTGGCTTTTTTCCTGTTTGAATGCTTCTTTCATGCCTCTCCTACATTTGTACCTTAACAATCAATAATGGGCTCTCAGAAACCCCATTGCTTTGTTTCAAAAAATAAACACTTTTCTAGTTTCACAGCAAGATCTTAAAAAATAAAGTTTTAACAGAAATACAGCAGAAACCCAGGTAAAACTGCTACTTTCCACTGTACATTGTACAGCAATATCACATACTGGCTTTTGAGATGTTGCTAGGAAACAACAAGAAACTCAATGGTCAGTTTCATAAAGCCGCTTCACAACTTGCTCATCAGTGTCTTCTGCCAGTTGACAGTCAAATTGGATAAGCCCATCATCAGATGTCCCGCTGCCAGAGTTACTTGTTTAAAGTGAAGAAAAAAAAAGCATCCAAAGTCTAATTTAACAGTTAATAAAATGAAATTGAGCAGCCAGTGTGTGTGAAGGTTAGATGTGGCCACCAGTCATCTGACAGTCAGTGCACTTGTCAATGCAGGGAGCCATGAAGTTGTTATTCTGGAAAGCTTTGCAAACATTTGCAGGCATGATGTCCCAGCTTACCACACAGTCCATTGTCCACATAGCTGCAAATCTGATCTTACTGCCAAGGGAAAAGAACATTCTCAGGCCCTTAACTGCAACTGTGTCGGCTTCTGTGAAACATTTACATTGGTGCTGAACTCTCAGGGCATGAAAACAACCATATCACACGGAGGTCAAAGGGGCACTCCACGAATTCAGAATTTCACTTCAATAAAGGTAGAGGACTCAAACGAGACAGAAGCCGAAAATATCATTTAGCTACATTCGTCTCAACTGGCCAGATCACAGATCTGACTGCAATCTGCCTGTGTTTTCCCAGGCTACAAGCTAATCAGGGCCGGTCCTCCTCCAATCCATGCTAACATGCTAAACTAAGATGGTGAACATGGCAAACATTATAGCTGTTAACATCAGAATGTTAGCACTGTTAGCACTGTTAGGCTGTAGACTGCTTGAACATGTGACTCATGTGTATCCTTGCTCTACACTCCATATGATTTAGACTGTGATATTAAAGATAAGGCAATAATGTTAAACTGTATAGAGGACACATAGCTATTAAGATTTTTTTAAACATGTAAATATTTTATATAAAATGCTCACATTTTTCCATAAATGTTTATTCATGTACCTTTAACTGTGTTGCTTGCAGAAAGCTTAAAGGTTCAATTATTTAAAAGCTCTGTCAGACAATGAGCCTCCCTTAAGATGATTATTCAAAATTTGCATGTCCTTCACTGGCACACAGGTTTTACATAGCTCTGTAGATTGGCTGTAATATCCTCCGGCCCGCCTTTTGGCGTCTGGTAGTTTCATTTAAAAAATATATAGACCCTTTATGACCCATTTCTGTGGAAAAGGACTGCGCACGAAATATAAATCTCCATGGCGCATATGCACGATTTACACCCCGCTCTCACGCCTGGTGTAGCCAGTTTCATTGATGATAGTGGAAGCGTAGTGTTGCAGCAGCCGCTCTGCAAATATGGTCAGTGCAGTGAAGGGTTAGTCTTGTTCTTTATCAGATAGCTATTTGATCTGCCCGAGATGCATGAAGTGGCTAAGTGTAAATAGGACCTTAGTCCCTAATGTGGGTCAACTACACTTCTCATAATGCACCAGTAACATTTGTTGTAAACCAGGTTGTAATCCAGAAAATGTCTGAATGATTGACTCAGATCTGACAGAGCCACAGAAGACATACAGCCACGTAAGTGTTTTCACAGGTTAAGTAGTACTCCTTGTAACTAGTTAACAGACCATTATATGCACACACACAAAGGACATTATCTCAATGGTACTTATATTAACCAACTTAATGGCACAAGCTTCTGATGAAGTGAGCATATGGGGAAAAATTCACTATAATAACATAGGAGGTATACCTCACATTTATCCTGACAACATCTATTAGCTTACAGAAGAGCTCAGAGAAAATAAAGTGGGAAGAAGCAGAGCTGCGTACGACAGCATTTTGACAGAGGACGCTCGCTCCGTTCCAAGGGGAATCATTATTTATGCATTAGCAATGTGAAACTAATTGTATTCATCACCACCTCGCATGAGTCCACAGAGCTGACATGTCATCTGAATTTAACATGCAGAGACATTTACATATACCTACCAAGAGCACCAAAGAAAAGAAGCTGCGAGTGGTGCTCGTTCATGCATGGGCGCTCGGATTGAAATTTCAAAACTGGCCGCTGTTTTCTCACGGTTATTTTCCGCTTGTGCAGAGTTTATTAGCATCATACAGTTTGCACTGAATTCAGAGCACACTGAGCAGCTTTGAATGTCAGAGGAGGCAAGAAATCTGTTAACAAGCACTCATGTGTACAGAAATTGTAATAGATGGATGTAACAGATGAAAGATGAACAAAGGAAATAAAGCACCGCTAACCCTGGAATACAAAGTGTACACACCCACATGTCTTCCTCCTTTTATCATTTTTTTTCTGCTCTCTTGGCCTGTGCAACATCGAAATATTAATGCGGTGGAAGTCCAAAGTGGAAGTCATTGCCCTTGTTTGCTCAAACAACATGAAACTAGGAAAATAATACAGTGGCAATTTTGGCAAAACCGCTATCACAAACTTGGCAGGCTAGAATGTGCAATAGCCTTATATCTTCTCCAAACTAGTGGCCCAAAGCTTCATCTGGGCAATGGACTGTGACTGGCAAAGCTCATTGAAAAGAGGGAAAAAAGACAATAGGATGAAATGTGCTGGCACCAGAAGGGAGCAAGTTTGGCTCTGTATTTCCTCCCCTCTGTTCCGCTCTCAGCTCCAGCCCCCCCACCTTCTGTCATCCCACTTGTATCTCTCTCTTTGTCTCTCCTTCCCTCCTGACACTACACCTCCATTCTGCCTCTTCCCCCACTCCCCTCCTGCAGCACAATCTAATCTGAGCAGCTTCACTCCCCTTTGAACCACCTCACAATTAGGCAAAGAGGACTGTTGCCCTTGATGTATTGTAGTTACAACCACTCTGCTCTGCTGGAGTTTGACTTTGATCCCTTAAAGGCTGGAGCAAAAAACGCCGGCCGGTTACAGTACAGGATACCCCCGCTTCGTCAGGCACCGCCACGCAGATGCGCTCCATTCAGATCGGACTGACAGCCCCCGCCCCTGAGGCCTGGTGTCAAGCAGATATAGAGAGGAAATCACTGTATCACTCCCACACCTACTC
Source organism: Chaetodon auriga (assembly GCF_051107435.1). Classification (NCBI taxonomy): domain Eukaryota; kingdom Metazoa; phylum Chordata; class Actinopteri; order Chaetodontiformes; family Chaetodontidae; genus Chaetodon; species Chaetodon auriga. Next base: position 16,981,109 of record NC_135091.1, on the reverse strand, counting down.
TTAAAAAAAATAATACAGTAAAAAGTGTAAAGGCACAAAACAAATGGCAGCATCAATATTTTAAGCTCTGTCATTTTGGAGGGAGTTCACTTGACACAGGCTGTAATCTAGCACTTTACCTGACACACTCTGGCAGGATCGGCCGGATAAACTCTGTGGATAGAGAGCGATGTAAGCGGTGCAATAACAGCATCCTTTGAAGATTAGAGTGACTGGTGAGCGTAACAAATTGCTCTCCCCATGTTCCTTGGTGGCGGAGACAGTTGTGGAACACTTGTCGGCAATCTCTTTGACAGCGAAATGTTAGGATTTCTTTAGAGGGGACAAAAACAGCCTGGACAAGCTTTCCTTTCCAAAAATAGCATGCTGCTAAAGTGTGATGGCAATGTATTCTTGAGCATTGCAGATAGTCAGAACACATGTGCAACACCCAATTTAAAAAACACAGAGTAGAAATGAGGATGTTTAGCCGGATGCTGGACCAATTACAAGGGTTTGGCAGGAAGGATGAGACCGACGCAGTGTGTTTAGTCACAAAGAGAAACCCATCACAGACCCTAAAAGTGGTAATGAACACCACTGTTGGATTGGGCCATCACTGAATGAACAAACACCCGACCTGTGCAACACAAGCGGAGCAGCATTCACAGCCTACTTCAAGCTTTGATGCATCGGATTGAATTCACGGTTTCTTTCACAAACAAGCTAAAAACACTGACGGGCACTGTGTCATACCAAAGAGAATAAGAAACAGAGCTCTGCTGAAGCCTCAGAATGGCATTGGCATGGTGACGTGAAGCTAGAAAATGTGTGCATTGCATTTTTACAGTGTCTGTAACAATGCTCAGTGCTGGAACACACACAGCATGACAATATATGTGTGGCCAGTGTGGATACAACCTTTCAATTTAGTAACTTGGTCATTTCACTTGAAAAATCTAGCTTGTACCACTGCAACGTAGCACTAGTTTAGTCAATGGCGCTATCCAATAGACACCACTGTTGAACTGTACTGGAAACAGATCACACATTCTCTATTTCATTTGCAGGTTTTGTCTCCTGACTTCTGGTTGCTGTTACTGCCCACAGTAAATGTGATTCACAATTCTCAGTTGTGATTGGTTTGCACAGCCTCAGGCCCGGATTGGCCCTCAGGAGCACTGGGAGAATTCCAGCTGGCCTGGCAGGCTGATTGGCCTGGGGTGTCAGGCCAGGGTTAAAAGTGCTAAATGAAACGGACAAATCAAAGAGAAAACAGCACAGGACAGCTACAGCTTGATTAAGAAGGATGATCTTTGACTCAAAGTTTTGTACTGCATTAACTAGCTTTCCTCTACTGTTAGCTCATCTAGCTTACTCTGTGCTGTAGCGGTGGTTTGATGTATAGTCAAATCTTATCAGTTCAATGATTAGCTTATTAAGTTCTTAATATTATTTGCATTTTTCGCTAATGTTCTAAAAGAAAACAAATGAAATTTCCTTTATTAGTCTGTAGCTGATTTATAGTTTTCACCAAGCTATATTAAATGTGATTTAAATTTTGATTAGAAAATAATTCGTAGCAGTAATCAGCTTGTATACAATAATATCCAATAATAAAAGCTTGTCATGCAAAGCTGGACTTTGCAGCGTAACAGTGTGGCACTGTGAGTGTCCTCTGGGCACTCTGCGTTGAGTGAGGAACTACTGTATAAACACACATTTTAATAAAACACCTGATAAAGCACAAACGCCAGCACATTCTGAGAGCTATCTGATCCCAGCGCACAACTGATCTAATTAGCACAGCCGCTGTGGTAGAAGGTCTCTCACTCTGTTCCAGCTCTGGCAGTCCTCAATGCTGTATTTCATACAGTGATACAGGTCAGGACTTGCTCTACCGATACAACTCTATACATTCACATTTCAGGTGGAGAATGTTGAAATATACTGAATTTAAAGATCATATCATTTTACTTAAAACATGAGAAATTCACATTTTTTAGAAGCTCACATTTGTCTTTATGCGAAGAAATAGTCATCCTCACCAGCCCTTAGTACAAAAAGGGTTTTCATCACATGGCTTTTATTTCATCAGTGCGCTCTGGAATAACTGATTTCCAGAAACCTTTCTGTTCAGATTTTATGCAGCAACCGAAAAAGCCAGCATTAGGACAAAACAGACGATTCAGTAAAACACGGGCGTTTCACGATGCCTTCTAATTCAGCCGAGCCTCATTAGCTCAAAAGCATGTCACGTCTTTTAAATGTCAGGACATGCTGTTAAACTACAATAAAAAGGTAAAGAAGTTTCCCCGAAGGACTCTGATCTCATCCGGCAAATTGAAATAAAGGCCAGCAAGTTCATTTTTACACAGATTCGACTCTGTGTGCTGATCGGATGCTAATAAAGCCGTCAGCCCTGAGCTGGAATTTTTTTTTTTTTTTATGCATGATGCTGCCCTGTATTATGAGATGAAATAACACACGCAGTGTATCACCTAAATGATTACTCTGCCATCTCGAAAGGGGAAAAAATGTTAAAAAAAAAACAAAACAAAACCCTTTTCTTTCAAAATGATTTTGGAAGTGCTAATTTGTTGCATCTTCAGTTTGCATGAGCACTCAATAATCGTTGCTTCGGCCATACATTTACTGAAAGCAGAGGCAAAACTGATTGAAGCCTTAGTTGAATCAATAAATATCCCAGAGTGGATCCAACATGGCCAGCCTGCAAAGAATCAAATCTTTGCATGGATTAAAAGCCCTGGAGCTGAGAAGCATTTTGCTGAATTCATAATTTTCCTTTGTTTATGCCTTCAACAAAAACCTCCTAATTACAAATAATTAGCCTCAAAGGCATTTGGGGCTGTAGAGATGATGCAACAACAGCTATATTAACCATTCCTTTTGATTCTGCCATCATTCTGGCGCTGCGTGATCCAAGATATTTGGTGCTCTGACTTATGACTAATGTATGAGCAATAATTTGACCTCTGAAATATTTACAGAAAAAACCTTCATCCTTTGACATTTGTATCATCTATAAAACATAAGTTAGGGAAGGCAGTCACAAAAATAAGGTGGGAAGATTTGAAAATATTACATGCGTTCATTCATGGCATGAAACAGAATGTTTAAATACAATCAAAGGCTCTGTGGGATTAAATGTTTTGTTTGTCATATCTCGTAAGCCAAATATGGGCATGAATCGAGGACAGAATATAGAGCTATTCATCCTGGCTCAAAGCATGTTGTTAACCTCTGTGGAAAATGCGGCTTACAAGAGTAAGCTGTAATAATACAGCAGTGGCACAGCAGCAATATGTCTGCTATAAAGGGATTTCACAAATCCAGAATTCTATCACTGGAGCAGCAATCTACACTCTTGAAGGTATGAAAGTTCACTCCCCTCCGACAAGAAGCAGAAACTTCCTTCTCCAGAAAACATTGCTCAGCCTCACGAAACTGTTTGCAAATCCTCAATTTTGAGGAAGCTCAAGTTTGTGTTTTGTGGTGCTTTTGTTTCTTCAGAGATGTTTTCTCCTCCAGGTTCCTGCTACCCTGTTCCCCTAAAACTGGAGATTTTTTTTTTTTTCCTTTTATCCTTCTCTTCTACTGTTTCCCAGAGTCCACACTTGCTCTCGTTTCATTAAAGCAACGTGAATGTGCTTGATGGGGCGGAGACATCGAGGGTAATTGATCATCTCCATGTCCTGGGTACAGTCAGCCGTTCGGCGAGCGAAAAGAGAGGAACCGCAGAGCCCCATTGTCAGAAAGACGGGAGAGAAAAGGCAATAGAACTGCTGATAAGAGATCGTCTGCCCTCATTTCCCTTGCCAGTTCAATTGTAGGAAGCTCTGTGTGTCGGTCTGCGGCTCACGGGGGAGCTCAGTGGTGACTAAAAGACGTCTGGATCCTTATCTGTTAGAGAGAGGGGAAGCGTAGAGTTTCACCCCTGTCAGCAGGTTTTTTGCAGCATACGGCGAGGGAGGAAGCGTGCTGTCGAGGGCTTTAAGCCTGACGGGCTCATGTCTTGTAGTAATGTGCGATAAATAGTTAACATGCTTCGTCTTCACCCCGAGCCAGCTTGAGCCAGGCCAGAGTTCAGCCGGCACTCTGAATAAAACATGCCGATTATTATTTGCCTAAGGAGATAACTGGTGTGATAGCCACATTCCAGACACACAAGTTTTCACACGCCTGATAAATGACAGTTAATTTGGTTATAGTTTTACTCGAAAGCTTCAGCTTTTGATAAAATATGCCGAGATCTGTCTCAAAGGGGAATGTGCCTCACATTTTAAGTGATAACCAGTCAAACTATGCACTTTGATTTATTCTGCAGAAGAGCTGCCGAATAAAAGGAAATGCCAGTGATCCCAAAAATGTACCTTGATAATGACATTGAGAATTTCTCACAGTGGAAGAATAGTAAAAGAGGAATTTAAATGTGCATTTGTGTAGATTGTGCGTGCGTGCGTGCCCCTGCCTCTCTCATGTGGTATGCACCCAGCCGGGATGGTAATGGAATAGAAAGATGTAGGATTATTGACATATTGATTTCAAGGCCTTGCAGTGATGGAAATGCTGTGCATTCTCTGTATTGTATGGACTAAAGAGTAATCTTCCAATTTAAACTGCTGGAGGGTGCTGTAAATAGATTTGGCGGAGAAAGAAACTGATAATGACTTTGGGCTGAGTATTAAATGTTGGGTGTTATTTGGGTTGGGATATGCAGCGAGCACGCTCAGTGCCCACATGGATAATTTCTAAAGTGGAAAGCACAGAGAGCACATCATTTTCAGTTAATTCCTGTTGTGTGTGTGTCTGAACTTTATTGTTGCACCACTACCACTCAGCTGCAGTATCAAGCAACTGTTGCCAGGAAAAAAAAAAAGTCTGGCTGTTCCCACAATCTTTGCCCGGGGTGGAGGACGTACACTAAATCCTTATTTTATGACTTTAAAATATTGCATTTGCATCACACTGAGCTGGCTGCTCATGAAATGTTCTGTTACAGTATATATGTGTAATCAATATAAACTCACACCAAATAAAAATCTTTATTGGACTGTGCACTGACCTTGCAAATAAAGATCCCATCTGTGGCACCGATTATACAGGAAATAATCCTTTAATTACAAAACAAAAGCATGAGTTGATGCATGAGTTAAACGTTTCACTTGTTTTTTGTTCATCTTGTAAGTCACACTTTTATTGTTGACGGAAAATAACATTATCACGAAATGATGATTAGTACAGCTCTCATTCAGTCTTACAGTGGTTTACACCACTAAATAATCTTCACTGAAAGTCAAATTACTACCAAAGTGAGCTCTGATCAGCCAAAACACCCAGCAGTGTTTTCTCCTCTAATAAAACAAAAAGCTGCATTCAAGATCCTACTTAAGTAAAGATATTAGTTATTATAGATGACATTATGAGTTTGTGTAAGCAGCACTATTTATTTCAACGTTGGTCTGATAAATTTCGCTCCAGTTTTAGTCCACTGATTGCCAGCTAGAGGCTGGTCCCCTCCTATGGGTCACAAGATAAATCTTACTCTTGTATCTGCACAGGAGGTGAGCAGCACGTTAGCATAGCACCAGCTGCTTCAGTCCTCTGTCTGTATCTACACAGGATATATTCAGGGACAGGAACCGAACACGAGCACGAACAGAAAGTGGAGGGAAATATCCTTTAAGTGCAACAAATGTGGTTTGGGTTACATTAATTCGGTCTTTCAGATAAATGTAGTGCAGTAAAAAGTACAACATTCGCCTCTGAAATGTGCTGGAGTTGAAGCATGAAGTAGTAGAAAATGGAAATACTTCATTGCACGCACCTGCAAATTGTATTTAAGTACAGTACTTGTCTCTGTATCTGCAATACATCTAAGTGCACACGTAGAAAGCTGAAAAATTACTTGATAAACTGATGCTTGTGAGTGTGGGTGTCACCTTTCCATCCTCTTGTTCATTAAAACCCTGACTGGAAATGTCAGCCGTAAAAAAAAAAAAAAAAAAAGGCTGAAAAAGAAGAACTCTTTTTATATTTGGCTGAGGTGGAAAGAGAAGATGCTGAGTTTGAATGCAACTTGTTTCGTATCCTGTGGACAAATAATCCATGTTAGTCTGCCAGGGTTGCTAAATTTGATTAGACAAGTTTGATTCCTATCACCATGGAGGCTGATACACATACCGAAAGGATTCATTCATTTAAATGAAGAGCACATGCTGTCATACAGTGGGGAATTAGTATTCAACATGTCAGCATTTTTTTCATCACACATATTTACATATTTTCAAATTAGCTATTGACATGAAACCGAGAGCAGACGTTTGGTATTAAGTCCATAAAAGTAGACAAATAAAGAAAATATTCCAATCCATTGAAAAGTTATGCGCGTGTGTTCCAGCTGGGAAACAAATGACTTGTTTACTTGCGTTCAGAGGTGGATATTTCTCTTTCAGAGTGGAAGTGCCATCCTACTGACTGGCTCTAACCCTCTAATTAGCACAGGTAGGAGAACTAATCAGTGGAATCAGCTGGTTTAGAGCTTTTCTTTCTGTGTTCAGTACTTCTTTATGTAAATAGCTGCATTTGAAATATGTTTAATGAAAACAATGTTAATGTGTTGAATACTTTCTGATTTCACCCACTAGGCGAGAGCAGCAACGAACCCCCTGATTACTGATCCCTGATTATTGAAACTGAAGTCCTATTTGATGTGTTTGCATGAAGGTACATGATGAAGACCAAATGGCAGGAATTACCCTGCAGCTTTTAATTGGAAGTAAACTGTGATGACCTTGCTTCACACTAAGATGAGTGCAGTATGAATGATTAAACATTCAGCAGACATTTAAGGATGACAGGTGCTGCTAGAAACACAAGCTGTACTATAGCTTAACTTCTCCTTTTTGAGGGTCTCCTTCAGCTGGAGCAGCACCACGAAAACACTCGACTTTGGAGTCAAAATCAAAGAGTGAAGACGATAGACAGGAGCAAGGAGAGAGTTGAAATTTAGGCAGTCAGCACACTTAAGAGATAAGACATGCAGGAGGAAATGTGGCGAGCATATATGAATTGTTATCAACCATCTGCACACCTCTCACCCACTGTTCCTCCTCGCCCTGCCTCTCTCTCTGCTCCTGCTGAGCACTGAGGCTGGCTTGTGATGCTTCGCCAGCTCCATCTGATTGCTCAGATCAGATCCAGGCACAGCCAGATGCGACCTCGACCCTGTGTGCTCGGGTGTCATCACCAAAGACGGAGCCAAGGAGGCCTCCCCTGCTTGTCTCGAGGAGGAGAGGGCTGGACTTGGAATGCTACTTTCAGATCATCTTCAAGCGATTTGGAAATTGTGTTTGGCATTTTTAGGATGCGATAAAATGCTGGCTAATGACTTATTAATTTTACCTTCATGTCACAACAAGTCCTACAAATAATGGAGGGGTCCCCTGAGTGTATCTGTAGCAAGATGATTCATCTATCTGAGTTCCATCAAAAGCAGACTGGTGGCCTTTCAAGTTTTGAAAGTCTGACCTTTCAGAAGTGTCCCCATGTTAAACATCTGTCTGTTTGAATGCTGGTGCAGTGGTCCATCACGCCTCCAGATTCTTTCCCATCTCATCCCAATATATCGCCTGAGATGGTGCTTCTGGCAGTCAGACGCAATCACATTCTGGACTAAAAACCAAACACGCTGCAGTAACTCAACTAGCTTTTCCCATGACAAGGATAATGTTCAGGGACTCATGAATTTGCATGCGAACACCCTTTGGTATGGAGTCATTTGCATATTTTAATGAGAAGGTGAGTGCGTCTTGATGTTTAACCGATGATCATTCATGTTTGCAGTCATTCGCTTGTAACATGCAGCATGAATCTGCTTATGACTTAAAGGTTGAGTTTGTTTTCCCAGATGCTTATTTTTCCTATTCACTCAGAAATTGAAATAATTTTCGCCATTTTCACATAAACAACCTGGATCCACTCTGGTGAAGCTGGAGATTGTGGACGTTATTAACATTTTCACATATCAGCAAGCAAATTCTCCTGCAAAACTGAATAGTGATTGTCCAGTCACAGCTTAGTATCTGTAGCCAGGCACAGCAGGCCGTCAAGAATGATAGTTGCAAGCTAAGGCGTTTGGAGGATGATGTGTTTTCAGAGCTTTTCCAAAATGGAAAAGACAGGAACAAAAGTTTCGAGGCTTACTATGTGGGATTTGTGCTTAAACAACACCACTCAAAGTTGGCTACTCTTCCCCATTTCAACAAGTGAGAGAGAGCAGTGGTGGTCGAGCAAGCTACAGGGTGAATGGGGAGAGGGAGCAGTATTCCATGACACAGACAGCAAGAGGAGAAAGATGGAGACAGTGATGTAACCTGGTTGCTACGTTTTTAGAGAATCCTGATCCCACACTGTGCACAGCTACTGACTGGAGGCTGCACACACAAAGCCTGCAGCCCAGAAACATGATGAACACAGCTAAAAAAGAAGAAAATAAGAAGATACAGGCAGGGGGCAGAGTCTCTGCAGATAAATACACTGCTGCATGCTTCCAATGGGTCATAAGTGATTGAAAGCGACTGCGTTTTTATGGGTCTATACATTGTTTTTTGGGAAAATCCTGCATAGAATATTTTTAAGAAATGGATTCATCTGCTCTATAGTAAACTGCAAAACGTTAGCATGCCCAGTAATTTACTACCTACAGAAGTAATCTAGCACAGCAATATTTCCGAGGTCAAGGAGCATTACTTTTTTACAATTTATGGGCTTCATTACGCAAGCTCAGCTCACAACTTTAAAGGTCCAGTGTGTAGGATTTAGTGACATCTAATGGTGAGATTGCAGACTGCAACTCACTGGATACCCCTGGCCACAGGCCTCACTCATGCCAGTGTTTGGTTTGTCCGTTCTGGGCTACAGTAGACACCTGTCAGTGTAAAATGGTAGATTCTGTGGAAGAGGACTTGCTTATTCTGTAGATATAAAGAGTTCATTGTAAGGTAGTGAAAACACAATTTATTTTATTTTATTTATTTTTTTTAGTTGATTACACACTAATGAAAACATAATAATGAATATTATATTCAGTCTCTGTAAATAGATCCCCCCTCATCCTGCACACTGGACCTGTAACATCCACTGTATCTGCCTGCTGTGTTGATGCCAGTCCTGGATGCTGTCAGAGTTCAGGCTAACATTAGCAGCTCTGTCCTGCTCTTCACGTTTACGCTCCAGCGACTCCAGCAAGTGCCTGAGATCAATGCCAAATACATTGATTAGTCCTATCCTAAAAACCTTTGATGTTGTCACTTTATATACAGTTTGAACATACGAACAATTAAGCATAATTCTACCCTCCGCATGCCAAGTAGGCTAACAGGTACACTGGACTGAAATATGCATCTGATGTTTTTTTTTTTTTTTTTTTTTTCCTTTTCTTACTTTCCTGATAATATTAGGACTCACTCTGCATTACAATGCTGTTTCTCTATTTCCATCTTTTCTACATGGATCAACACCAGGTGAGGATACCTCTGCATGTAAGGTGCAGCTTTAACATCCGTCTTTTAGCATATCATGTAAATAGCCATCATGTGCACATTTAAGACCCCTGTAACAGCATGCTCAGGTTAAAACGAGTCACCGGGAAACATGCCAGAAACCGACAGATATGTTTTCAGCCAACGCATGAAGCTAACGTTGGCTTAATTAGCTACTACAGTTCATAAAATCTGCTAGCGACGGCTGTCATTTGCAGCCAGCGAAGCATCAGCCACATTATCATTTGAAACTGCATGTGTCTTGTGTGAGAAGAGGAAGTTTGACAGGAGCAGAAACATTTACAAAATAAGCAAAAAGAAGAAATGTACCCAAAACAGGTTAATCACATAGATCTTATTTTTTTGCCACTCTGTGGTTTCTCTAATAGAGACCAACAGGAAACTAAATTAAGATGGATTTGAAATTTCTCTCCTCACTGCTCCAGAGAGACAGCAGCCCTCCACATTAGAACTACATTGGTGATATCTTTGATGATCCATCCCTTTCTCAGCACATCTGTCCTTTAACTGCTGACAACTCATCAACTGAGACAATGTCCTCAATTCTGGGAGGGGGATAATCACTGCAACTTTATTAACAATTCAACAATGACCTAATACATGACTGCATTATTAAGTCATCAGTCTTACTTGGAAAAGTTGGCCCAGTAAAAACTAATTAAACTTCTGAAGCAGGCTGTTAGCCTGTCAGCCTTTGCCAAAAAGCCTAAATCTGAACATTCTCGACGTATGAACTACTCACATACTAATCCTATGGATTCCTCTGTGTTCTCTGCAAGGGGGTTAGGAGACTCCTCAGCACCATATGTTGTGTATCATCACCTTAACCAGAGGCATATGTTTAATGGTGTGTGTGGATGTGTCTGCATGTGTGCAAGTGCTCAGATGTGTTTGCTTGAGTGTGTACATGCTGCATGGGTCTTAGATGTTTTGCTGTGGATATGATACTTCAAGGCTGAGACAGAGATGTAGAACAGGTGGTATTTTAATGACTCGCTCATGGCTTGCTTACTCTACTTACTGCAGTGATGGAAGGAAGAGCTCTCTTCCAGAGCTTTCCCTCTGTCTCCAAATTCAGTCTGAGTGCTGTTGTGGGTGTGAATGTTAACTGGATCAGGGTAAACTCTCCGCAAGCCCCTGGCTTTAATCTACATGCAGATCTCTTTGATGTGCTGTCTTGGGAGCAACGGAAGGAATTACTCAGCCGACCTCAGAGCTCATTGCTCATGGCCAAGGTGAGTGCACCTGGGTAAGGTGAAACGTTTTCTCAGCGTCCTGCAAACTCGGTCGGCGAGAGAGCTGCTTGTCACAGTCGATCGGCTCGCAATTCAATATGATTGACCCAGGCAGGAAATCTTTAAGTTGCTCATGCATGGATGGTGAAGGAGAGGTGGCGGCACATCAAAGCGTCAGGGATGCAGATTGCTCATGCATGCTAACATGGCAGCCAAGGTCAGGAGGAGTTGCTAAGTGACTGCTCCCAGTTCAGCCACTGAGAATGAGAGCAGATATTTATTTAATGCAGCTGTTAGGCAATGAATGATGTTAAAGCCGTACAGTTTTGGGAGAATTTTCTTTCTTTTTTTTTCTTTTTTTTGCATGTAACCTTTATTAAGCAGTCAGTGTAGGGAAGGATGGTAAACATGACGTCAGAGATGGGCATGAAATGCAGCAAAGGTCTACCAGGACAACAGTTCAGTAAAGTTTTGAAACCGTTTGCTCAGAGCCTGAGCAAAAATCTACAACTTTAACTGAGCGATTTGTTTATTATTCCTCATTTTTACTTCTACACTCTTTATCATTTGGACATTTACTGAGTGTTGTGGTGAAAATGTTGTGAAATCAGTAAAAGAAAAGCAAGAGCGAGAAAAACACTGAAATATGGCATCTCGAGAAATCCATCAGTGAAACTACTTTTTAAAGTAATCTAAGAAATACACCTTGTCTTCATTGGACTATATAGTATTAAACCATACTGTACATATATCATACATTATTGATTTCTATGAATAATAGAACATACCGATATACACTACTTGAATCAATGGCTTATACCTGATATTACCTGTGGTGACAGGTAGTAAATAAATAATGGATTGATAAGCATTTTGGCTTTTTGCTTTAGTGGTTTGAATCACCCAAAATTGATTTTCCAGCACTGGTCCCCTATCCAATCAAGTTAGGTATGTGTTCCTGATAAACAGATTTGTACGTGTGTGTGTGTGTGTGTGTGTGTGTGTGTGTGTGTGTGTGTGTGTGTGTGTGAAGAATGGGGCTGGTGGGTAGTAACAATTTGCATTTTGAGTGTTTTTTTTCCCAACAGGTTTTATTATTAACCATAAATGAAGAGATTGTGGTTAAAGCTGGGGATTTAAAGGCGCCTATATTTTCCACGATCAAACACAAGTGATCTATTCATTACTTTTCAGATATGCATGATAATCAACACAGCACACTGTAAATGTGAATAGCCTCTAATGCGCGGTCTGGATTTATCCTTCGTCAGCCATCAGGGGAAAACAAAGGGGTTTGAGGCTGTAATTGAATTGTTTTTGAAGCTTTATATTTGGGGGTTTATATGAAATACACATACAGTGGGTTTTCTTCATCCAAGGCAGTGACTTGAGAAGATGATTGAATGCTGCTGGGCACAAAAATTCTCTCTGCTCCCTCTCCAGGCCCTGGAAAGCCCACTGTGTGCACTGCTTCATGATGATCAGCACTACATGCGTCTACTTCACAGAGTGGCGGCCAGTTTTTTGTTTGTCCGTCCCTGACATTCTCTGAAGAGATGCGTTCATAAATTAACATTCCCATCATTTCCCGCTCTCCCACCTTACTTTAAACGCATCTCCAGAAGCCTTCATCCTTGAACGTGGAGCTCCCTGAGTTGAGTGCGAGTTACGCCACCAGTCTTTGTTGAGGGACTGGTAAGGGTTTATTTCATATCATGCTCCATAAACCAGCACTAAACCTGGGAGGGCGAGCAATCAGGAGGTGAACACATTGTGGGCCGTGGGGATTCTCCAACATGGCCGCACCACCAACTCCCCCGGATTCACGCCAAGCGTTAAATCAAAGATGGGGGAGCTGGCTATGCGCAGGGCTTGAGATTAGTGCTGGAGAAATGATTCCATGCTAATTGGAAAAAGAAACCCTACGACACCTTATAAGCACAAAACCTATTATGCGGCATCATGGTGAGAGAGAGTGGGAGAAATTGAAAATGTGATGAATACAAATGACAACAGAGTTTAAAAGCGAGTGGGCCGAACTTCTGATGGATGGATCAGCCTAATAGGGGATGAAAGTATTCAGAATGAAAATCACAAAGTAGCCCCCCTTCAGCCTGATTTGAAAGGGCTCATATGTCGTCGGGTGGGGTGGTTGGAGGTGAGCCATTAGGTGGGATGAAAGGTTGGTCCCCCAAAATCAATGGATGTACCCCGCCTGCTCCGCCATTACAATACCTGACACAAAAGGACAGCAGATTTCATCATTTCATGATCATGCCCTCAAAGGCCATTCTGTGTGAAAAGGAGTGGTTATAATGTACTGAAGGGAGACAAGGAGCTGAGAGAACCTTGGGAGCAAATAGAAAACCGTGCCAACAGTGTCGGGGTAGTAATGGGCAGAGGTTCAGCTGAAAGGTTGGAGTTGTACAGTTAATTCAAGCTGACAGGGTAGGGGATAAAAATGGGTTTCTCTCTCTACAGCGAACTGGAGGGCCAACCCTGTCCAATCTCTTTGATGGAGAGAGGTACACACCCCTCCCCTCCCTGGTAAAGGGTGAGATGGGAGCGCGAGGGAGGCGCTTTATTGAAGGTGAAAAGTTGCAATGTTTCCTGAGTGGACAGCCTCAAGGGCAGCTGGCAAGACATTAGAGGATGTTATTAGAAGGCAATGGGCTGTACCATCCACTCATAATCCTCCCACATGGGAATGTGTGCGTGAATCTGTGAGTGCACCCAACCTGATGCTATCAGTGAAAAACAGTCTTTACTCCTCCATTCAGGTAAATGTTTCGCTTCTTTGTAGACGCTCGAACTAAACTCAGTCTAATCACATTTCTGAATCAGAACCCCAGCGAGCCCCTGTCGAAATATCCCCAATCCAGAGGACAGGCTCCGTAAGGCACACATGCACTTTAATGCATATGTAAATACGCTGGCAGTTTTACATAACAGGCTCATGTTTGAATAAGCTCCCAAGTCATTTTTCAGAAAAAGTTAGGTCGCAAATTTCAAGGTGTATCTCTTTTCCATAGCACTTCCAAGCATGGCAAGTCTTAATCTAAACAGTGTCACACTGAATTGAAATTTGAAATATATTCCTTAACAATACCGCAGCCATTATGTTTTTTCTTAAATGACACTTTTCTTCTAGAAGCTAGGAAGCTGGGCCAATGAGCCTCCTCAATAAGTGGAAGCTAGATAGCCTAGCTTGCTAATGTTAGTACTAATTCCCAATAGATTCATGTTATTTGAACACTTGCTGAGTCACTGGCAGCTCCTTTGTACTCAGTGTTGTGTTTATCCTACATTACACAAAGACGGATTTACATTAGCTTTTGGTAACTGCTTCACGAACAGCATGTGAGTTACAACCTTTTACTATTCCTGGTTGCTGTAGGCCTGTGTAAAATCAGTTTCCCACCTTACAAATGAGAAAATACATTGGGGAATCCACCAGAGTGAACCCCTAATAAATGTTAATGATCATTTTTAGTGTTGCCATCCCTCATTCTCACAACCCTTTAATTAAGGAAACTTAAATACAAAATAAGTTTAAGTATCCATCGCTAATGCAACTGCAGAGAGAACCAGAATTTTTATTTTTTTTCTGTGATGGCATTCATTTCCAACTCCGTGCTAGTCTCTGTCCAACGGCAAATATCATGTGAGCACTGCACCTCTATCTGCAATGCTTCTGTCATGTGAAGCCAGCAATCAAACAGATTCTGTGCCTGAAAAAGGGCTTAACACTTAATGCCAGATGTGTAGCGATCCAAGTGCGATCATCTTGGTATGCAGTATACTGAAGCTCAGCATCACAAAACAATCTTTGTTTTTTTTTTTTCTTTGTTTTTTATGCAGCAAACTTGGCATAATAATGAGTTTTTTGTCTTCTATTTGCAATTTTCTCCAGGTGCTCTGCCTCTCATCGCCCACCCATGACAATAATTGTTGTTTTCTTCATGGGGATGCTTTGAACAGGTCTCTCAGAACAAGGTCACACAGGAAGACATCCGCTCAGTGCAGCGTTTTCTGTATCCATTCATGTGGCTCTCACATCCTCTTTGAACAGCCAAGGCTCTTTCATTTACAGTTCCATTAGTATGTACATATTATGTGCCAATAATATCTCATCTTGATGTTATGCAGCACAGAAAGCTTTACATCAGATTTTTTTTTTCTTCACCTTTATTAACCCTTAAATTCAGTCAGTTTGTTGCAGGCTTATTATTTTGTTTAAACTATAAGGTACATTTCTGTCCTAGCAGGACAGAAGGACACCGTTAGCATTATAATGTCTGAGTATGCATTTGTGAAAGATATCCCTGAGCAGCTCACGTCTGATGATAAAGGAGCTGCAGCACTACATTAGTATTGTGAATATAGGCTGTATGGGTCTGATTGAAACATATCTTAATGTGTATAAGTGCATTTTAGACATAATAAGGGTAAACTGTTCTTGATTTTAAAGACTTGTTTTTACTGAAGGTCAGCTTTTGGAATGAGACTTTCATAAAGCAAACATTGCTCTGTGTTCAGCACTATTCTCTTGGTGAACCACAGCAAAGCTGCAAAATCATGTTTGTTCATTCAGATTTCAATAGTATGAGTATTGCAGTCTGATCCACTGTACACATGGTCATTATTATGTTTGTAAAGTGCATATGCAGTTTTTCGATTACATACCACACTGTATTAAAGCTTGATGCAGAGCCATTTGAAGGCCCCATTCAAATATCATGGCAACCAATGCACATAGCAAGTACACACATTTTCTTAAGAAAGTGTTTTGCTAGCATCAGTATGAGTTGGACAAATGAAATATACACATATATCAATAATATCCATGCAATTAGCATTCGCCGTGTTGAACATTTCACCTGAGGAATTTCCAGCTCAAACTCGTGTTGTTCCATGTGTACGTGTCTGCATTAGTATATTTCTAAATCATCTGTCCACCATGTGTGGGTGCTGACCGCCGCAGCACAGCAGCTTCCTTCACTCGCTGCGATCCACATGCTGCCTGTAAACATCTGACCAGTTTTCCGTCTCTTCTTGCCTCGTCATGAAGAGAAGCTTGGCAACATTTAAAAATTCAATAAAAACAGCACAGCTGACAATCACTCTTCATCTGTAATAAAACACAAATTTGTCGACATGGTGATAATTATAAGAAATTTAACGGAGGGACTACACGGGGAATGACTCGCCATAATTGCAGGGACCATAAATGTATGCTTTATTGCCTTTATAAAGTATTCATGCTCTATGGTTGATGTGCTCAGAATGTCTCACGACAGCAGCACTGATACACAGCGTGACTGATCAGAGTAATAAAATCCCAAAAAGGGCAATTGGAGGATAATTCTCAGGAGTCGAAGTAGCTACTAATTTAACATAGTTGGGTTTTATGCTGCCATTTCAAAGCATTTCGAGTTATTCTGTATGTAGAAATATAATATATCCAATTTGGCAGAAATCTCTCAGCTTTCACCCTCCATTTATCCATTCTGAGCTGTTGAGGACGTGAGCTGCAAAGGCTGTTTCGAATCTAGCAGCGTCCTCAAAAATAGGAAAAAAGGAAAAGCCGGAGGAAATAAATGATCTTTGGCTTAGAGACAGTTACAGACGGCATCTCTCCAGGTTATTCTAGGACCTCGGTGTAATGACTGTGAAGTCAGACTGACCCACCTTTTCTCCAGTGACTCAAAGCTAGATGAGGAGCGCATCTCATTTGTATAATTAGTTGACGGAAAAAAAAGTCCACCGTCACGTCGCTGTGCAAAATATTCCAAATTAGCATTTAAATTAAGCAACAATTCTTTCTGCATAAAAAAGAGGAAAAATTATTCCCCATCAAATCAAAGTGTTACATGTATTGTGACATCTAGGAACACCTTGTGTCGGGGACTTGTTATTTCTTGTCTGGGCGGGACAGCACTGACTCATTTGGAAAATCATGGCTTTCAGATGGGTGCTGCATTCTCTCATTATTAGTAACAGGAACTTTGAGTGGAGACCTGGATCAGACCTTGTGCTCTTATTTCTCAAATTCACTTTGGATTTGAATTCAAGTTGTTTAGCGCTTTAACAGCAGGTAAACCCAGGTAGACAGTGACTTGGACTGCAGATTCAAGTCCAAGAGAGACTGGGCCCCCCCTATCTTCATCTTTCGCTATTAATCATTTACATGTGACTATAGAATTCATTGGCATCATTTAACAATTTGCTTATTCCTTATTATTTTCATAAATATGACACTTTTGACAAATTAATGCATGATTTACAAATATGGTGTTAATCAAATACCCATCTTTTTCCTCCTAGTAGATGCTCTCTTGACAGAAAAGTGGTTGGTTTACTTAATTTGGATCCTCATCAGTCAGAGTGTGAAGCAAAGCTGTAAAGCTGCAAGATGAGATGTAATAAAAAGCCAGTGCAACAACTAAACAATTGGTTCATTATGTTTCCACCTTTTACTGATGTCGGCTGTTGTTACATGTCATTAGTGTAGACATACATTGTACCCACTGAAGGTAAACAGGTACTCATACCGTGCTACAGCAGTCAACAAAATCTTCAAAAAAAACTTGTAGGCAGCAAAGCCAGAAACTGATGTGCCTGCAGTGTCTTTAAAACTGCTGGAGCCGAGTCATCAGTGCACCCTCCATTCAATCAGTGGTAGAGTTCTGGCACGCATCGCTACTGTACATCAGATGCTAAATTGGCTGTCCCTGAGTACAAGCTGAGAGTGCTGTAGCCTGTGGTTTATCCATCAAACAGTATCTTAAAATGACTGGATATCTCTTTTATTACACAAAATTTCATCTTGGTGAACACAGAATACAGGCAACGCTGATCTTGAGGATACTTCAAATGACTAAATCAAGGGGAAAACTGACATCAAGTAATATGCACTTTCAATAAAGAAGCAAATTGGATGCGTATACTGGATTTTCACTGGTTGCATCTGGCTCAACAGTTTCCTCAGAGATGTTAAACTTGTGTGTACTGCTGGTCTTGCAGTGCTCTGCTAATGTCAGCGAATGGATTAAAAATGAATTAATCAATTTGATGGTGTCTGAACAGCCTCTGAAGGTCAGGTCAGCCGCACAATTTCTTTTTTGCTCGGTTTTAAAGTCTTTCTAAGCAGTAGTGGTGTCCTGAGAATCAGCAGGGGGGAGAAATAATGAGATATGCCATCTAGAGAAGCACACAGGGGCTATAGAATGTATCGTTAGTTGTTAGTTTTGGGAAAAAAAAAATGAATATCCTTATTGAAAAACCAGTGTAAGCCTTTTAAGTGCTACTCGTTTACTGCCCTCCACAGAACAGCAACTTGTGAGGGATGTTTGAATTTGTGCAGCATTAATGAGAATTTTTCATGCATTCAGTTGATTCAGTTTTATTAAAGCCTGGTGATCACACATATAGATGCATAGAAAAAATCAAAAAGATACAAGTATTTCTCACGCACACAAACACTAATCTCCCAGCTCTGGCAATCATCGCCCTCTGAGGCCCTCGGTGGGTGTTATGCAGCCTTGGCCCCCCTTGGCAGCATGCCGCCTCCTGGCAATCAATGCTCATTTTACTTACTCATCCACACCCCTCGCATTGATCTGTGTCGCCCTGGACATCCTGCATGCAGGCAGCAACTCAACACTGCTTTTCTCTCCAGTCTGGAGCACAGATGGCCCTACATGGACCCAGGAGAGAGGACTTAGTGTTCCAGGTCTTTATAGTGGGAGCAGGGGAGATCAGGGGAGGATACTGGCCAGTGTGAGGCCACTGGCAGCGTTTAGCCAGACAGACTAAATGATAATGTTCCATAATAGTTTGATGGATAGGTGGGTGAGTGGGTTAGTGAGATGGGTGGGTGTATGGATGGCTTCATAAACTAGTGCGCAGATAGATGGATGGAAATAGGGTGCCGTCGTAATGAGGGAGGTGGAGCTCAAGAAATGACTGCCATCATCTACCCTACTGAGAATGTAACAACGCAGTAATCCAGGAAATGTCCAGGTGTCGTATTTACCCGAGCAGAGGTCTGGACAGGTGTGCAAGTCTGCATCCTGTGTTACATTCTATCAAAGAAAATATGATCTAGAAGTAAGTAAGATGAAATGGCAATCAGGCCCAAGGTTTACTGCGTGTTAATTGTTATTTGGTCATTTGATTAACTGCAAATTTGTATTAGAAAATTGCACAGATGTTGGTCCTTCATTATTTCATAAAAGGTTTTGTCCTCTGTAGGAGCATGACTGCACATAGCTTAACTTAAAGCCACTGGTTACAGGTTGTGCTTTTGTTGTCTCTGCCTGTTATCGGGATACATCCCTGGAACTGAATGTTTGCACTGCGTAGAAGGTGATACTAAATCCAACAAAACGTTAATAAGGCAGGACATGTGGTATTCTGCTTCAGTATGTCCAACTTGCCTTTCACTGCCTTGCAATGCACGTGCCCGTAAATGGTGTATTGGTTGCACAGTGTTAATACACTACTAGTTTGACTACATCTCCCTATGCAGAGTAGCTATTTTCAGAATCTGACAGTGTTTCCAGTAGCAATGTAGTTTTCCCATGACAGATTAAGAGCTCTTATGTTCACAGTGCACAAGGCTTATAATTAAAGGTTACGTCAAAATAGTTTGACATTTTGGGAAATATGCTTATTTATTTTCTCACTGTGAATTAGATGATCAATATTGTCAATCTTGTCAGACGGCTAGCTTGGACTTAGCATAGCAAAAAGACTGGAAGTACGGAAATAGCCAGTCAGACTGTGTGTGAAAATGAAGAAGATCCGACCTACCAGCATCTCTCAAGGTTGAGTTGTGTGCCAAATTATTTCTAGGCTGTGCAAAAATGGTATTTTTCACTTCAGTTTTTGTACAGATGAAACAAACACGATAGCGTGCTGGTTAATGGGAACTTGAGGCCAACGGAACATAAATAATGAACGGAGGGCAGGGTTTGGGTGGGTGGAGGATCAATAGGGTCCCAACAGTGACCTTTTGCCCCGTGGCCCACTGACAGGTTCATGCGGTCATGAAGGTGAGCACACACATGCTGATCCCAAAATTCACATGTGTATTCATTACAAGAAAAGCTCTCCAACTGGGGGCACACAAGTTGCCACTCCAGTAATTAAAGTCCATAACATTTCCTGTGTTCATCCCATCTATTTCCTCAAGCTCTTCTTCTCTTCCAATTACCCTCAATACCAACTGCTGTGCTGCGAGAAGAAATACCAACAACTAATCAGGGATGTAAAAAGTTCACAGTCTTCTCGGGTAACATTTCAGATTGTAGTTTCCTTCTTTCCACAACAGGAACAAAAACCTCTTAATATGACACAGCAGATCCTGCAAATGATAGGCAAATCATTGATCTGACTGACTGGGGAGATTGTTGGATCCTATAAACCCTTGAAAATAATGAGCAGCTTCAAACAGAGACAAAAGTATAACTGTGGTCTGCATAACAATGCGTATACAAGAGAAACTTTGAGCACCTTGAATTATGTTTGTTTGTGTCAATTTTTTTTTTTTTTTTTTTCATATTCTCATTTTGCCTGCATCACTTTTTGAAGTGTGTGTGATGTGTATGAAGGAGAGAGAGCAAAACACAGATTCAATATTAGCAGAGGCACAGTTAAGTCCCTGGGCAAACTCTGAGTTGCAATTTCAAATGAGGTCACTTTCTTCCCCTCGGATTCTAATGACGTTTATTGATGTCTTTAATAAGTTTTTCCTTTCTGTTGGGTATTAATGGACAGTGTAGTTCTGGGGTGGCGCTCGCGGTGCCACGAGGAGCAGACCAGCGGACGAGACAGGGAGACAGATGGGGAGAGAGCGAGACAGACAGAGATTGAGAGAGAGAAAGTGGAAGAGATCCCAAGAGTTCAGTCATACTAATCCCTTTGGCCGAGAGCTGCGAGTCAATTATTCTTCATTTGTCTTTTATCTTGCCACTACTGTCTGGGAATGGGGCTCCTCCAAGGCTCTTATTGATGCCGTCTGGCCTGAAGGGTTCACACAATTCCGGAGATGGGACCAGAGGCGTGCAGGGTCCGAGGGGGTAATTGTGTCAGGAATTGGGGTTGGTGGCTGAACAGCTACCTTGGGTTGTAAAAAATGACACATGATGAAGCTATATCTTAAAACTAAAACTGAGCAAAGGGTGTTTGGCAGTGTTACAGTTTTGATTTAACTTTATGGGAGTGAGCTCTGCTTAATGTTGGGCCAAGACATAGTGGTAATATTGGACGCAGCTGCTGAACTGTTTAGCGTAAATGCATACTGTTACATGCATTATGTAATAGTATAGGATGTGCCAATCATGATTAAGATCAGAGACTGGGAAATATATTTATTTGACTTCTTGGTGAGTGTTAGATGAGAAAATTCAAACCACTCTAATATCTGTGCGCTAAGTACAAAGCTAGGGTCAGAAGACATTATCTTAGCATAAGAACTACAGCATTATTTCAAGTTGTATTTGCCAAAATGTTGAGCCATTCAATGCAGGATGGAAAGAAATGACCATAACTGGTAACAGAAGCCATAATCAGCACAGTCGTTGTCCCAGGAGTTTCTGGTGGAAACTTTCCTCCCAAGAGGAACAACAGCATCACTTGTTACACTAAAAGTGCACTAAAAGGACACCAGCTCCCCTAAATTTAATAAAGTACTCCTTTGAACCCTAACCATGAAATTTCCCTAAACCTAACCAAGTTGTTGTTGTGCCTAAACCTACTCAAACCTTAACCACAGCACTGTCACGTCACGAAACACATTTATTTCTCAAAGGGAACTATTATGTCCTTAATGTCCTGCTGATAGCAGCGTCGCATCAGAACACTTCTCTGTGTTCTCTGATTTGGAGGACTTGGTCTTTGCTTTGGTAGTGTTTTAGATGGGAATTTCTCTGGAAACTTGTGGAAAACAGCCTGTATCAGTCAATGGTCAGGAGCACATCCAAGAAAAAGAAATTCCAGACTGTTCATCCAAACCCAGATGTGACGTATCTTTCTGGTTGCAGCAGACTCTTTTTATTTTTCATAGGTATTTCTAACATAACATAACATGTGCCTCAGTCGGCTCTACTTGTCTCTCTCTCATCATGTCGACATGAGTCTGAAGGCTCACGCATACGTGCCACATGTCTCCGGCCTGTCACTCAACCAAAACACATCTGCATCCAGTGTCACGCTGGCCTCCAATGCGCCAGCTGAAAGAGATATCAGAGCTGTCAGAGGCGGGGTCTTTATGCTCAGTGTGGCCCTCCAGAAATGTGTTGATCAATGCGCTTGTCCCCAAAAAATCCCCAACTTTGACCACATGGGACTTCTGCAGCAGCCTACGTAACTATAATTATTAATTGAGGTCCAGATCTGCAGCACTCTCTATAAGAATTAAGGTACAAACCTTATTGCATTTGTTCCTGACAACAGTTTTATGGCTGAGCTCCAGAATGACAAACATTTGTCTCCATGGCCTTGGGCTGATAATGAGACTTTAAATGGTGCAGTGTTGGTTGTTTTTAAAAATGCCCCAGTTAACCTTCAAACGCTACCACTATAAAGGATTTAACAAACCAGCATGTCAGTAACAAATGTGCTGATTTCCTGCAGGTCAGCATGTCAAATCTATACTCTGTGTGGCGCATTTTCCATCTGTAGCGTTTCTGCGTTCATTTATTCTCAAACCCGTGTGACAACACAGGAGTAGAAAGGCTGGTTAAAAGGGAAAAAATGCTGACAGACAGCCAACAGTGATGGAGGGAGAGGGAGAAAAAAGAGGGAGAGAGGCGTCCTGCTATGAAATATCTCTTTGATGCTTCAGTACAACCTGAGATGAAAAGTCTGGTCTTTCATTTCCAGTTTTTGAGCGAAATATAGATGAAAAGTCTCCATCTTTGAAATCGTTGCAAATATGATTAATGACAAATCACAGTTTTTTTAATTTCTTTTTTACAAGCTAAAGCAAAATCACAATTAGTTTGAAGTCCTCTGCATTTTACATGTACTGTTTCATGAAAGACCTGATTTCTATAACACAATCTTTAAAGTTGATGTGGCAAACGTTTTAGCTAACAGTTTCTTATTTACAGATCGAGCAGTGACAGAGCAACCACCTGATGAGCATGAGTCTAATATCCATGCTCTTTTAGCTCGGTGTTTGGTCTCTACCAACTCCTGAGGGAAATATCTGGCTGTTGAACTGTTATTTCCGTACATACCGCCATGCATACAGTCTCCCTCTTTCATTCATTTAACCACCTACATGAAAAGCTTGGCGCTGCCATATTTGCAGATGAAAGCCTAGTTAAGCCAAGCTAATATCCAAGTCTTTCATAATATTTAAAAATAGGTGTGTTTCTCCTTCTGATCAGAAATGTGGGCTTTTTGTGTGCATGCATCTCAAGCCCAGCCTTGTAAATTGTTGGCTAGTTGGTTTGTTTACAACACGCAGAGCTGACCGCAAACAGGTGAGACGCCGTGTCACTAACTCCAGTAGAAACACCAACTGAGCCACATTTTCTGAATGTGCTGCATCCATGTCCAAAAAAAGCGTAACCTGCTTGTCTTAAACAGAAATATGCTCCATTTGCAATATAGTTTAATTGGAAATACAACCAGACTCTGCTGTTTACATGACATAAAATTTGTAATATTGTCATAATCAGAAGAATAGTGAAATGTCTGTGCGCATGTAAATGTAACATTGTCATTATAAAACTATCAATTAAAGCCGCTTTAATGTAAAATCTTAATCTGTAAAGTACATTAACTGTGGGTAAAAAAGAAGTAAAAAGTACAATCTATACCTCTGAAAATAACATAACATTGAAATGCTTCAGTAAAGTCTATCAAAATTGGAAATCAATGGCCAAACAACCTGGATTCAAAACTGTCTAAAGTTAAAAGCTGGCTACTTTTTTTTTTTTTTTTCTAATCACTGCAGATTCAATTATAAAGTACATTAAAAAAAGACCAAAAATAACCAATGTCCCATGTTGCCATGCCTACGATGCACAAATACTCCATGAAAAGCACAGCGCTGGTCTATTTCCAAAGACCTGCTGCACAGCTTCAAAAGCCGAGGAATGAGTTTGAGACCCAAGATGTTTTAAAATTCATGAATGGGGCAGGCTTCATGTAAGATCTCATCATGACTGATGTCATTCTAAATTTGGCTCCTGTTAGCCATATTCTTCAAGGCACAAACAGGAACCAGATGGAGGAGGGTCACAAAAGCGTTGTCTTACCAGTAAAAAAAAAAAAAAAAAAAAAATTAAACAGAGCTAGAATCTGCTAACACTCTCAAAATGTCTGACACGTCTTTGGATGCAGAAGCCAACGCTCGACAGACACTAAATCTGATTTAAATGATTTCCCATCCCGTTGAAAATGAGTGACATAAATGAGTAGCGCGAACACAACAGTAAAACAGGCCTTTGTTTTGAAATATGATCAGCTGACAAAAAGACATAATCCATTTCCACTGAACCCAAAGCTCTGTGATTACATATGAGAATACACCTTACATTATATATTATCTGCTAAACAATTAATTTTACATTTAAATAAACCTGGAAAAAGGCACGTTTACCCACACAGCACATTCAAACTTCCAGCTTAGTGATTCCCTCCTCTTAATTACCAGACAATCAACACGCTGTTATGCTGTTTGAGAAAAAGAACTTTCTAGTGTTTTCCCTCCTTTATTACATTCCTCAATGAAGCATCGATTTTTTTTTCCTCTGAAAACAAAGCAGAGCTGGAATATCAGCCAGTCACTATGCTCTGAGGTGAGTGAGTGTGTGTGTGTGTGTGTGTGTGTGTGTGTGTGTGTGTGTGTGTGTCTATTCTCCTTATGTGCCCCTTTTCTCGTGTACAAAAATGACTAATTAGTGAGGAGGCATAGCGCTCGGCCAATTATCAGGTATGACTTATGAATTTCAGATTCCTTGATTTGCATTAATTAGCTTCAGGCCTTTCCCGCATGAAAGTCACGGCTCATAGCTTTTTGTGTGATGCTGGCCAAGCAGCTGTCCAGCGTCGAACCTCCTTTGGTTCATTCTGCTGGAGCTCAGTCTGAAGTTTGTCCAGCATTTGAGTGTCATGCGCCACAACTTTCCATTTGCTGCGTCATTTATGGTCATCGGGCAAAGGGAAATGAGCCCGTTATGGCGTATAAAGGGGAAATAGAAGTTATCCCTGTTCGTTATATGGTTTAAATATTCTAAATAAACATCTCAATGGAGAGCCAAGAGAATGAGGGGTAACCTCAACATCACACCACTCTTGCTGTTAATGATAATGGTTATTCCATTAAAAGTGCATTTCCTGTAAATCGTGTTGCTTCCTGCCACATGGAGGATGCCGCTAATTGTGCCCCCTCCCTCTACTGTACCTGGCAGAGCTCCACGTTTGTTTTGCATTTTGCTTAGGAGGATGAGCAGGTTGGGAGTGCTTTTTCCTCACGAAACCAAATGCTGGCTGCTAATCCTCTTGTCAGTGGTCTCATCTGATTACAGTAATTATACCAATGTCTCAAAATGAATGCAGTAATTATTTATTGATGCTCGAATGGTAAATGCAGGTCTGTGTACAGTGGCACACGTAAGGCAAATCTGTCAATTAGCCACTCAACTAAACAATCAAGTGGTCTGTGTGGTATTTCTATTCTTTTTTTTTTCAACCAGAAGTCGACCTGTTTGTGCGTATGATGTTGTGTAATATATATTTTTTCCTTTCACCTTGAGCGTTAGCAGCCGAAGCAGGTCTGCTGGATTCATCGGATCTGTTGGTCAGTGCAGGATGAAAGCTGACAGCAGGTGAGCACAGCCATGAGAGCTTTTCAGATTAGCCTTTTCAATTTTTTTTTTTCAATCTCTACTTTCATCTGCACCTCCTCCCATTGCTGGCATAGGGAACCAAATACAGGCTGTAAAGATTTGTGTCCTCCAAGCAACTGGATTTCTAACTGTGAATTTTAATCACTACTAAATTTTTAATGCTAAAATTTATATACCGCTGAGTTTATGGCACTGAAGTATTGTACTTTTACTTTGAAAACCTTTCACTGATTTTTTTTATGGTCTGAGTTCTCCTCTTTGAAATATCTGGCCATCAATTTTAAGTTGGGCAATTTTAAAAACTTCAAGAACTCATAATTTGCAAATTCGGATAAAAATATTCAAGTGCTGAATGCTGCAAAGGATGTCCAAGCCGCTTGAGGAAAGGGATGGCAGTGGTCACACATGTCAACTGATGCACTAATGACCAATGACCTAAGTAATGATGTTAAAGTTAGACTCTTAATGGAAAAGGAATCATCCAAAAAGAGGTTTGCATGCGTTGTGGGACGTTGTCCTCATCTTTCACACGCACCCACATCCTGAGGGTCACTGTCAGTGTGTGAGGAGGGAGGCAGAGATGAAGAGGTTAGAGGTATTTTTCTGCTCCGAACAAGTGGAGATACAGACAGAAGCTTTGCATCGCACTGCTGATACATGCAGACAGCTAGAAAGGAATATGATGAGTGTGTGTTTGCATGAGTGTGTGCGGTTACCCGATGGATCTGCCTTTTGGAAAAGATGTAAGCATCTGCTTTCTGGCCTACGTCTCATTCAGACACACACACACACACACACACACACACACACACACACACACCTCAAGGACTGTACCATAATTCATAATGAGAAAAAGATTAAATTGGACTTATGAGGAAGGCAGCGCTGTGTTTCCAGCCAAGGGTGTCTCTTAAAAATGCATCAACGTTCATTACTTTGTGCTTAATGGGCTTCGAAGAAATGTGTCTCCTTACCATTTTGGTCACAGCCTGGGAAAAGTGGTGATAATGGATACAAATGAAGTCATGAGTAAAGCTGGACACACAAACCAACACACTCACACACTGCCTGTGACTCTCCTCTTGGTCCTCCATTCAATATCTCATCCACGTTGTGACTAAAATTGGCCGCAAATATGATTCACAGGAAACAGCAATAAGTTATGATTAAAAAATGATGGAGAACCTCATCCCCCAATTAGGACAGAGACTGTTTCCAACATCTGAAAAGACTGGCTGGAAGTCCTCATCCGCGGATGTTCCAGGCATATGTGATCACTGATCCCAGCCAAGGCCTACACACACTGAGGCCGTTAGAGCCCGCTTTTGCACGACTGTTGGCAAAAAAACTTTTATCAGAGCAGTCAACTTTTAATGATTTGAAACCATAAAAAAATACCTTGATTTTACATTGGCAGCCACATAAAGTCACACAGATTCCAGTTGCTTCATATGTTATTTTCTCCACCTTATTTAGCATATAAAATGGCTGTGTAAGTTTTAAAATCGATTCAAAACTAGTACAATGGGGCCAAAAATTGACTTGAAGTGGTCAGTGATCCCATTGAACAGAACTATAATTATCTAGTCTCCATCTGGTCATGTGGCCTCCTGTGCCAGGAGTGGACCTCCTGCTGTTTGCTGTCTGAGCACGGCCAAACACAGTTAAGCTTCTCAAATGAGGTCAAAGGAGCGGGCTTGGCACAGCTTAAGTTACAGCTTGGACATTGTAGTTTTCAGTGGTATCCATGTTGGCCAAATAACTCCGGTCCCATAGCTCTTGCTGTCATTTATCATAATTTGTTGTGATTATTTATTTATTTAATTGTTTTTGTTTGTTTGTTTTTCTTTTTTTTTTTGAATTTGGTTGGTTTTTTTTCATAGTTTTTATAAATGATGTGAGTGGAGTCGTGACAGTGTTGTGTTTGGAGAAACTCGAAGTGCCTGAAAAATGCAAAAACAAAGTGTCTTCGAGGGAAATTTGACAATTTTGGAGGCAGGATGGACGTGTGCTTGTTCAGCAGCTTTATCGCTGCACACACCACGTCAACATCAACGCAGCAGAACCAGAGGTCGTATTACCCACAATGCATCATCAGCTTTACACAACTTACACTTTTAATGTTTTTCAGCCATATTCATCAAGCTACGATGACGCTAAAGTTTGTGTTACTCTGAAAGTGAAGAGAGCTCCAGATGTCTCTCAAGGTGGTTCAGAGGACATCTTAGATGACTGCAGCACAGAAAAACAGGCGAGGAAACGCCACACGGGCCATGTTCTGGACTGCAGAGTATCTCTTTTCTTTCTGTCTTTCTTTATTTATTTTTGCATTATTTAGAAGTGCAAACAAGAATAAAAGTGCCACTGGTTTTGTATCTCCCCTGTCTTCACTAAATTCTAGTATAGTTTTCTCTTATGTACTTCAGCTACCAGTTGCACAATTTCTCTCCTGCTCCAGTTTTCACTTCCAGTTCAATATCCTATTGTTTAATTCATATTTGTATATTATCAACATGTTAGATCGTTGACCAATGTTGCGTTTACACTCTGCAGTAAATAGGAGTGAGTAGCTTAATGAATGTGACTTCTTTACTCTTCAGCTGACTTCCACATCTGCTGTACTGACTTCTGTTGTACTCACGGAGATGTGCTAAGTGAGGCTGTGTTTGAAATCCCTCCTGAGCGACTATACAGCAACTTTAATCTGAGTATCTGAATTCTGTTTGTGAAATGCAGGCACTACATAGTGTCCTCAAAAATGGAGCGAAAAAGTAGAGTTTGTTGTGTCTTGCATAAGGAATAAAGTGAACAAAGGAGTTATTTAGGACACAGCCGCACAGCAGCTGTCAAGTGTTCGCATGACTGGTCACATGTATGCTTGGAGCAGAAACAGCCAATTAATTATAATTATTTATATGTGTGAAATACAAATATGCGGAAATCTTAAATTTAAGCGTGTGTTAATTTCGTAATCAATATAATAAAAGCTTTTATTCAAAAGTTTAAGCCCAAAATTTCAATTCTAGCAGTCTGATAAGTTTGTTTCTGCACATGTTTGGATTTAAAGGAACATGGTTGAGAGCTCAGCTCATCACATGCACTTACAGCCCCAAGCCATTCCAACCCTGCAACACTTGGCTCTTTGATGCTGTTTACATGTAATGATGCAACATATTAATTCCATAAGGAAGATGCATCTGCGATATATATGCTGCCTGCATCAAAAGACAAAACAACTGCAGCTGGCAAACTAAAGCTTAGTAATATTCCCACTGCTAAAAGGATAGCCCTGCAGTGTCATGCTTCATTTATATGTTGCTGCCTCAAGCTGTTTCATTGCATGATGCAACTGGAAAGCAGAAACAGTTTCAGATAAGTGTTCCGCTGTCCGCTCTACAAACCCAGGATTCAGCCCAACGCACTCAAACATACACACTGTTGAGACTACAACTCAGGGCTATCTCTCTCACTCTACATAAGAGTCAATGTTGTTCCTCGGCCAGCCAGTCAGTCACTCAGCGATACTGTTCAAACAATCAGTCTCCCTGTCCAAACATGTTAATCCACCTACTTCATCCTTATTCCCATGGACACTGGCTGCCACGGGCGTACACACACACGCATGCACACGGGAGTGTCAGCAGCATTAGCGAGCATCGTCAAACAAATACCCCTTTTTTGCATATTCGAGTGAGAGGTGTTTCAGATAACACTGCTGGGACTGACGTGGGGAAAGAGAGGCGGGTAGCTTGCCTTGTTGGAAAAAGAAAATAAAAAAACGTCAGTCGGGAGACTATCAAGAAGAGTGGCTTTGTTTCATGTTGTCCTGTGTTCCCTGGATCAGAGAAAAAATATGCTGCATTACGATTATACAGTATCTTTAAACTTATTATTTTTTTCATTAATAGGAAAAGATTTTCCAGTGCTGGTGTCATGCTGGTGCAGACCTCTCTGCTTGTCTGTGCAGACTGCTAGCATCTGCTGAGCTAATACTGATGTTTGAATATGAAGCCAGATATAGCTAAGTCATTTGAAATGGCTGGCAGGGGAGGCCATTATGAGCCACCGGCTGTAAAAGAGACAGCTTTCTTTTGATATTGCACTCTGCGTGAGTAATCAATATATTTTATGTGCATCTCATATTGATTGTTGTGACATGTTATATGTACTGTAGTTTAAGCAAAGCACATTTAAGAGATGAATGGGTTCGGTTATTTTTCACATCTGAAATACACTTCATGTTCTGTAGCTCATTTCTGTTACAAAGATTTATGGACATGAAAGCGTGTTGCTGTCAAGATACTAACAGAGTATTGATTTCTGTGGAGACTATGAACTGTTAAATGCGTACATAAATAATTATGAAAAAGCACGAGAATAAATTGTGCAAAATGTATCAATGAAATCATCATTTAAAAATAAAATTAATAATTTAAGAAATGGTAAAAATTTGACATTTTATTTCGTCATTTGTACTTTAGTTTTTTAGGAGTTTGTTTTTTTTTCTTCTTCAAAATTCCCTTTCAACAGTCTGTTTTTACTTCAAAATGGCATTTTCCGCAGTGTTTAGCACCTGCTCAAGCTCAGCTGCTTCGCCGCTGCTGTAAACAGTACACAGATACTAACATTTTTAATTTATTTAGCTTAACAAGGCCACACATGTCACCTACCTAGTGGACTAACTGGCGAGGCAGGGCTGTTAGTATGGTTTAACAGACGGTGCTAACAGCAGCAGCTAACATTAGCTGGCTAATTCAGCTGTGGTTCTTCAAACCAATAGTGTCTAGTTAACACAGACTCTAGGTAGGTAGGTAGCATTAGCAGTGGTGCTAATAAACTACAGTTTAAAAACTGCACGAAGAGGTTTAATTAGTTTGTCTCTGTACTTTATTCACAGCAGCAGCCTCAAGTTGGTTAATTCAGAGAACTTCAGCATTGCTGCAGTTGTAGAGGGCAATGACACTGGAAAAATGCCATAATTAAAAACAGATTTCTGAACAGAGCCATTCCTGTAAAGAAATAAATTGATGATATGCTAATGAAACTATTCAAATGACAATAGCGATAGCGATAACATTTCATAATAATGAGTTGTGTTTCAATTATTAATTCATTAATTCACAAATTGTTGGTTGACTTTCACACCATTTATTTATTTAATATTTAACACTTCTAGGGTTTTATACATAACTGCCATTTCATTTCAAAATCAGATAGTCAGCAGTTAATTTTGGCATAATGTGCATTTTGAGAGTGCGAGAGCTGACAGTACATTGATTAGGCTCCACCGTGAACTATGAAGCTGCATGAAGGATAACACCAACACTGGAGAGACGCAGCATAAATCCGAAAGGGGGACACTCTCCAGGGAAAGCTGCTTCATATTACGCACATCTGCTGCTGCTGGAGAGAAAACGGCTCCAACAGATATCCATAAATTTATCAACACCAGTCATGAATCATAAAGTCTTCCGAGCACCGCTGTGTATTCGTTCAATAGAGTTGAGCTGTTAAAGCGCCTTTGTTTATAGTGATGCCTCTTTGTTTCAAAACCCATTGTACCCTTCAGCGACATCCCGAAAGACGTCTTAAAAGGAAGCGCCATGGGCCTGTCGAGGAAGACTGTGACATTAACTCTCATATCCGTTTCTACAATGTGGCATGTGTACATGCGTCGCGGCACGTGTAGGCTTGTATGTGCGTGTAGATGTAAGGGGTTTTAATGGTGAATCATTTCCATACCAGAAGGCTTTGGAGCATTGGGATTTGCCGCGACACTGACATGAAACACCTCACTATGTATAACAGGCACATTCAACAAGCTGCATGTACATCCACATGGAAATGAGGGAATTGGAATGATTGTATGGGGGTTTATTTTCGTTGCAGACTGTGATCTCTGAGCTTCTGTTGTGGGTGGTGACGCTTTGAGGCTACATTTCCTACCAGTGCGTGGGAGGGGCACAAGGCAAGGGATGGATTGAGGAAAAAGAGAGCAGTGAATGATAGAAATTACACAGTCCTCTGGTTCACAATGTAACTGTGTGGGCTTGCATCTTTGTCTCCCTCAGCGCAAGAAAAGCCACCTTTTGGTCAGACATCAGCTGTCCCCACACACCTCTAAAGCCAAGGTTTTCACACTGTCTGAAAGGAACAGGAAAAAACAGGTGAGGTAAAGAAAATGGAATGATAAGTGAGTGAGGAAAAAGGAGCCAAGGAATGAAGGCAATATTCATCAATAAAGAGCAGTGATGTTCCTTGCAGTGTGACCTTGTAGGTCTAAACTGATTTTGCTGTGGTTTGGTTTTCTGCAGTGCCTGCCACCTACAGTAAGAGAATCATTAAAGTGACTTTGCAGAAGGCTGGCACCCCTCCCTGACACATATATCAAGAGCAGCAGTCATTAAAAATTAACATTAAAAAAAGGAGAAAGCTTACCCTGCACAGTCTTCCATCGATCCTCTCAGGTACAATTAAAAACTAATTGGTGAGGCTGTTTTGATGGCATATTCCAAATGACTACCAAATGTGTAAAGTAGGAAATTATGAGGTGTTTAAAAAAGTTGTGTTGTTCTTTAATTAGCTGTCAGCACAGGGTGTGTGATTTATTGTGAAAGGTATGTGGAGAAATTTTGATGTCTATCATAAAAGTATGAGCCCTCCCTTGAGCAACACTGTTATAAACCTTACTGAAACTGTGATGCTTCCATGCTCAACGGTGCAGACAATGATGTCGAGCTGATATGATCACGCCTGCTGATGTGAGCTGCGTACCTTCGACCTTTCAACCTGAAACATCAGTGTTTGTTGCTTGCTTTTACTCACTCCTGCAGCTTCATTTCTCTCTTATTAGATGTGTTACACTCCCCTGTGACTCCTTTGTGTTCAAATGCTTAGAGGCCAAGCCAATAAAGTATTACATGTTCACTGACTGATAGCTAAGAACTGCTCGCTTTAAGATGCAACCGTTTGGATTTCTGCATCAGCAATGTGTCTGAAATCAAGGACCCACTCTTTCAAAACTGTGTTCAAATCAAGACAAAAAATGTCTCCTCCACAGGTGAAACTCTTAACTGAGTCAGAGCTACCACCCCCAAGTGTGGCATCAGTCGTGACCCTGCTTCCGTCAGCCTGCCTAAACAACACCTACTCCTACAAGACATCAAGCCCAAAATAAACTGATGAACCTTTTCCATAACGAGGCAACAGTAACTGAAGCGGGGCAGGGCTCAGCTAACAGTCGACACTCAGCGCTCTATGTAATGCTTAATTAGCTTGCCTTGAGGCTCTTTAACAATTGATGCAAACAAATCTGTGAAAATGGATAAAAAGTATGGAACAGATGTTTTCTAAGTCCTCTGTCACATAGCTGATTAAGAAAATAATCCATTCTCTTAGACTAGCACAGTGTTTGTCCTACCGTCACCCCCTCTCCCTCCCCACACGTTGAATGTATCAGAGGTTTTATACCTTAATGTTCTATTCCCAAAGCAGCCAAATTTGACCTGTAATTCTCTGCATATTGACGTCTTACATAATAATCACTTATGATGCAGCATAGATTCATTGAAATGCATGAAAAGGCATTATGCTTTATTTACCATCAGCAATGAAACGTTTTGATGAAGCACTCATTGCTATACATCCAGCAATATGCACTTCACTGTGCTTAACACATGCAATGATAACTCAAGACTCTATATGGACTATTACAGCATACTGGAAATCCTTCCTTCAGCTGATCGTTGAGGTATGTATAGGTTGTATTATATGTCCTATAAGTCAATTTCTAGTTTCCAACTAGTCAAGAGCATCCATAAGACATATGAGATTCTAATTCATTATAAGTCAGATTTAATTGTTTATGTTTCATGACTGTTGATGCATCAGAAAGCATTCTGTGATTATGAGTGCCATTATGAAGCATTGAAATTCACTATGAATGCCCAGATAAAGCACTGTAGATGTGGTTATTTGTTCCTGTTGAATTCATGAGCAAAGTGAGTTAAGCAGTCTAAAGCAAATAATGACAGAGTTCTTGCCACTAGTTTATAATTCCAAACAGGAAATTAACGGTAACGAAGGACCGTGTCAGCCAGTGTGAGGCTGAGGCTCACTGATAAGTTTTTAATAGTTTTCTGAAAACAATGGAGCTCTATGGCACTTCAGCGTGTCAGACGTTGGCTATTTTTTAGTGGGATCAAATCAGTGTTTGGCTTTTTATGGGATTTGTTGACAATAAGAAAAAAAATATACAATATAATCCTTTTATTTGCTTCAGATAATACAGTATGTTGCTGCAGTGAATATCAGTCAGGTGGATTTCAAGGTTGAAGACGTTCCTGCTGAAAGTGGATTATATTACTTATTGTATGATTAGAGAAAAACAATCCAGATTTCAGGTTAATCCTGGATCCAACGATATGGATCTACAGCACTGGCATCATTAGACTTATATTAACTGTCAGAGTAACTGCAGACTGAGGTTGTTTCTTAATGCATGTATCAGGCAAATCTGTGTAAATGTAGGTGTGGTAGCCATAATGTGCTGATTTCAAACCTGTTAAGATACTATATGGTCTGACTAAGCACTGTAATATTTTCTATTCAACCTCAGTTCAAGAGCTTTTGATGAGCTGATGGCTGTCAGCTGATGAATCAATAGACAAGGATTTTAATTAGAATATTATTAGCAATTATTGTTGTATTTAATATTATGCTGCAGTTTGGTATTTATCTTCTTACATCCAGAGGAACCACTTGCTTGTTTTCACAATCCAGGAGGAAAAGAAACACCGCTCTGCCATCCCCACAGAAGTGCAACCCAGTGAAAAGATCAGATCCACTGGGCCCTCCAGCATGGAGATACACCTCTCTTAAGTCAATTTAGAGAAGGCTGAGAGGGAGATCAAAGAAGCAAAGAGGCCAAAAAGAGCAGGAGAAAAGAGAAGACGATATCAGGACTGATGCACACTGCTGCTGCAGGAAGAAGGAGCATGTGCAGGAACTGCACAACCTGCACCAAACGAGGCAAAACATTATCCAGACTGAAGAATTGGACGAATTTGAAGATATAGCTCGACTTGCAGAGATGATGGAAGAGCTCGGGGAGCAAAAAAAAAGATAAGAGCATTTGGAGACTCTTTCTGAATTAGCTCAGTGCATTGTTACAGGACTGCAGCATGAGGAAAATCGCCAGAACGAGAGAGCTGGAGAAGAGCGATCACATCTACAGAAGTAAGATAATCCCCTGAAACACTGACAGCAATTTTTATCACCTTATTTTTTCCGTTCTTTTTCATTTCACTGCTGTGAACCATTTAGCTATGATGTTAGTTTGTGGCACACACTCATACAAATCTTCTCCTTCGACCAATGC
Source organism: Chaetodon auriga (assembly GCF_051107435.1). Taxonomy (NCBI): domain Eukaryota; kingdom Metazoa; phylum Chordata; class Actinopteri; order Chaetodontiformes; family Chaetodontidae; genus Chaetodon; species Chaetodon auriga. Next base: position 16,946,062 of record NC_135091.1, on the reverse strand, counting down.
CCAGAGGGAGCAGAAACTTCTGGACCCTCACTGGAAAATACAGAGATACCAGAAAGACGTGCTGAGACTGGAGGAGGAGGAGGAGCACTGTGTGAAAGGGAGAGCTGCACCTGGATGGAGGCGTTCCTGAATATTCACCAGAGCAGCCCAAGAGGAGGATGAGCAAGAGCAGAGGTTCTTCAGGTGAGTCACAGTCAGCCACCATTTATACTGGTTAAAATGTCCCAGTGTTTGCATCACCTATACATTCTCACCAGGCTCAGTAGCTAATAAATAGCTTTTTTTTTTCAAGGTTAAACTTCACATTTTAGAGTGACTTTTTGTGGTGACCAGCACAAGACGCACCTGTGTAAAAATCATGCTGTTAAATCGGCATCTTCATATACTACACCTGCTACCTTGGCAAAGGAGAAGTGCTCGCCAACACACATTTAAGCAAATGTATGTGTAAGTCTTTTATTTCAACTCATGAAATGGGGATGGGGGGGGGGGGGGGGGACTTGCATTTATATTCCTGTTCAGTGTAGTTCTACCACTGGCAGTGCCTGCTTAATGCAAGTAGCCTAGTGCTGAAATAACAAATTCAGAAACTTTGGCATTGAATGCAATTCTAGTACAATCGTCCAATATTGATGCCTTCCTCTGGAGAATGGCTTGATTTAAATACATTACAAATGCATCATTTGTTGTTATGTTGTAGCCTCTATTTTTGTTCCACTAAGAGCTCACACAGCCTCGCAAGATGCTTGCCAGCATCGTGTTGCCACATTGTTTTGCATCCATAAGTGATGATAATGAATATTATCTAGAAATAAGAAATCACACTGGCTCATATGGGATTTGTAATATTGAATGGGGGAAAGCTGTCAAAACAAAGCCACTGCGGGAGAATGACATCATCACTACTTTACATTATCCACCTATGGAGATGGAAGGATCAAAAGTTTTAAGTCAAAAAGGTCAAAGCACATATTATATCTTCTTCTTTTTTTTAATTTCTACTCCTTGTTATAAAATACTGAATGAATTTCAGCTGCTAGGTGTCTTAAAAGGGCAAAACCATTATCTGGTTGAAGTGTTAACGAAAGGCCCGGAGGCAAATATTATTCTAAAGTCAAAAGAGTAACATAATACATAAATACATGTTTTTATAAAGCTGGAAATGAGGACACAAAAAAGAGAACAGATTTTCATCTAAATTCACTGAATTTCTATCCTGGTTATCAAGAGAAAGGAGTTATCTCATCCCACAGTGTCACATACTGACGCTCGTCATGCCCCCTCAGTGTGTGCAGCATGTGTTTAAGATGCACCAGGCTTTCAGCTCACCGTAAAACCACCTATACAACCTTCATGACCCACGAGAAACCAAAAGTGAGCAATCTTTTGCTGAACCTAAATCGTTTTAGTGCCTAAACCTCACCAGACTCCAACCATTTCACAACATTAACCACATGTTAGAAAGGGTTTTTTTTTTGGGCGGGAGGGCTTTGTTGCTGGGATGAGAACATGTTAAGCAGCTGCTCTCTGCATCTAATATTGTGTAACATCAATAATATTACTTTGGAATTAGTTGAAAGCCTGGTTTATCTCATATAGACGCTGAAGGGTACCATGTGCGTCTGTATGAGACACCGAAGGGCATGACAGTGTTTGATGCTCTGGAAATGAGAACAGGTTGATAAAATGACCATTAAATGACATGCAGTCATGCTCAGGAGATGTGAGCAGCCCTGTAGCTAAAATCATTTACTTCATTATCATATACAATTATTTCAGTGCCAAAACATTGCAAGAAAACCAATGAAATGCAGTGAATGGCCCGAGGCAAGGAATCACCACTGTGAGGCTTTTACTGTGAAGCAACTACAGGAAGTGAGTTCTATCACCAAGATCAACAACTGAAGACCAAAGGTATCTAAATCAAGATGTGCAGAGGGAGGGACGAATGGACTTCTTTACAGCTCTGACAAAGCGCTGCAAAGCCAAGTGGATTGTAAAACAGCGAAGCACCTTTCTGTTGAGCGACGTAAATGTAACTCCAAATGACAGCAACTCCCACGTTATGTAGGAGCGAACAGCTCTGAGACAGTCTGGACACACCCTCCTCTTTAAGTGATGAGGAAAACTGCTCAGTAACAACGTGTGTGCTGTAAACTGGAACACGCGTTCGGATCAAATGACAGGAAAAGTGAGGAGTTGAAATAAGATCTTGTAAAAACCGGAGAGAAAATGAAATACATTTTTAATTTAGTGGAGGCACAGGGATGAATTAAACACTGTTTTTACAGTCCGTGTAAATCATTTTACTCACCAATATAAATTCTTTATGTATTCAATTATACTTCTATTCGTCAGATAGCCCACTGGTGACATTTGTCCTCTTTGGGTTTTAAAGTTTGTAAGATTGAATCTCTGTTTTAAAGGGACTGTATATCATAGTGTTTGGTTTTAAATGTGAAATAAATCGAGTTTTTACATGTTTGTTATGGTACATATTCATACATCCTAGCCATCTTTTGAAAGATGGCGGTTTTGAAGAATGATCTTTAGTGTTGTACAGCAGAGAAAGTATTTGTATATATCCATTTTATCCATTCAGTGAAATCTTTGATATGAGATTAGACTTGGTAAAAACTGCTGGGTTCATCATCTCCTGTGTTGTGTGTCCACACTGAGTCAGTCCTGAATGGTATCACGGTTTAAGAAAGCATGAGCAGCACTACATTACACATCAACCCCACTGCACAGATTACTGCTAATCACTGCGTTGACACGTATCTTATTCCAGTTTACAGTACACACGTTGTTACTGAGCAGTTTTCCTCATCGCTTAAAGAGGAGGGTGTGTCCAGACTGTCTCAGAGCTGTTCGCTCCTACATAACGTGGGAGTTGCTGTCATTTGGAGTTACATTTACGTCGCTCAACAGAAAGGTGCTTCGCTGTTTTACAATCCACTTGGCTTTGCAGTGCTTTGTCAGAGCTGTAAAGAAGTCCGTTCATCCCTCCCTCTGCACATCTCGATTTAGAATTTCTTTGGTCTTTAGAGACAAGTCGGCTCTTCATTAGTTGATTTTGGTGATAGAACTCACTTCTTGTAGCTGTTTCACAGTAAAAGCCTCACTGGTGATTCCTTGCCTCGTGCCTTCTGCTGCATTTCATTGGCTTCCTTGCAATGTTTTGGCACTCAAATGATTGTATATAATAATGAAGCAAATGACCTTAGCTACAGGGCTGAGCACGTAGTTTTCCTGCATTCAATAGTACAAAGTCCATATGAACCAGTGTAATTTCTTATGACCCTCATTATCATCAGTTTGGGATGCAAACAGTACAGCTCTGACTCATGGATGAGATTATTAATGCAAATGTACTGAATGTGATGAAAATCTTTGCAGATAATTCTGCACATCCTGGTTTGTGTCATTCACGATCTAATGGTGAATTCTTGGTGAACACACAGCAGAATCTTGTCAGTGGGTAGAATGATGTTCTATTATATTTGACAGGACATGCAGTAATCATGCCTTAATGAAGCATTGGCAGGAACAAGTATGCATCGCTTGACAATGGATCATCAACTTCGCTGTCATATGTGCATGTATGCTGTCAATATAGTCAATATAGGTATGCAGAAATGACTTAGTTATACACAATCTGGTGCAATATGTCTGCCACAGCATGCCCGCAGCAGAGCGTGTCCTTTTCAGTCAGCTGAAGCTGTCATGCTGACCACAGAAGTGCACCCACGTGGGCATCGCGCCCACACATTGCACATTAAAATCAATCAAATCAATGCTCATCCATCATTCTGCAGTTAAAACAATGCAGTTGATTAATATTAATACAATATATTTTAATTTAGAACAGTTATTATAGTCTATGCTATTAAACACGAGCGCGTCTTCACCAGAAAAACAACAGTACATGTTGACCTTGCAGGCATGTTGTTATGATCCACGTTAGGTGGCAACCTCTAGTGGCTTTAGTAATTATGAAAGGAGCAAAGTAGGAAGTCAGGTGACGTGGGATAAAGAGCAAGAAAGTCTGCATTTAGAGCAAGGTGGGTTTGATAGATGGGTGAAATGAACACTGGGACACATTGGACACTGTTTGTGTCAACAAACAACGGTGAGTCAACGGTGACCTATTTTAAGTTGCATTATGTACTTAATTGCAATCAAACCATTCAGCCTTTCAGGTACAAGGATGTGTTGTGTTTTCAAAAAATCAATGTGCACACAGTGAAGCTGATCACCTATTTAGAATAACACTGATTTGTCTGGAGCGGGGGGTCTTCCACAATGATTGTCAGGTGGGAATCTCCTCGGAAAACACTGCTTGCGCACAACTACATGCTGCAAAGGTGGAGTCTGTGCAGCAGGTACAGAAACCCACGCTGCATGAAGCATCTCGTCTGTGCCTCGTGCAGTTCACCCTCTCTGTTTCTTGTTCATTACCTTAGATGAGTGGAAGAAAATCAGGGCTTCAACATAGCAACAACTGATGTGGTTGTAATGTATTTAAATCAAACTATTCTCCAGGGGAAACATCAATATTGGGCAATTTTTTAAACTGTAATATATATATGTCTACATATATAAATATGGATTTATATATAACATGGAGACTCCCATATTAAAAACAATACTTACGGCACTCCTAGTATTCATTTATATTTACTCTCCTTTTTAACCCCAGATAGCAGCGAGTGTCAACTATGTTTCTGCCTGCTGACTTCATGACATCAGTCGGATCATGTGACTGTAGATGTGGTAACTCACTCATCAGGGTTCATTGTTTCTGTTTCAAAAACATGAAACTTATTGGAGGAAAAATGTTTCTTTTTCAAAAAAACAAATCTGCTGTTGACGTGCGGTGACACACGCTGTCCAGCACACTGACTGTTGGTTTAGTATCTTCTAATGTTTCTGTCTTAGTCAAAAGTAGGACAATCCAACAGCATTAGTCATCACCGACATCACCAGTCAGACACAAAGTATGGTCTTTTCTGTCTTTGAAAGCAGCACATTATGACTACCACACCTACATTTGGACAGATATGTCTGGTGCAAGTACTGTAGATCAATATCCTTGATCCAGGATTAACTTGAAACCTGGATCATTCTCTCCTGGTTGTAGAATAAAGCTCCTTTTAGAGGCTGATTAATTGGAATCTGGAACAGCTACAAACCCGGCAACACCTTCACTGTGACTGTATTCTGTGTACAAACAGCAAAGTTGAGCTGAAAAAAAAAAAAAAAAAAAAAACTACTTGAAATCCAAATGTCAAGTTACCCTGAAAAACTGTGTGATCTCCTGCAGAAGCAATGTCATCATCTCGTACCAGGAAGTCCAGACAATGAGGATGTCATGACAAGAACAAGCAGGCCAGCACAGTGAGATTAGTCTTTTGTTACCAGTATGGATTAGACCTTCCAATAAACACCTTGCAGCATGAAGCAGTTTCACTCGATGGGAAGACCAGAGGGGGGACGCACAAAAAACAGCAAAGCAGACATCTGTGATGACTTTATTGTTTGAAGTGTTTATGTACTTGTCTGGGAACACAATGTGGATGTGAAACAATTGATTTTTTGTGTTTTGCGGAAGTGCAAGTGATGTTATTTTAACACTGAATTCAAGCAAATAAATGGTCAGAATGAAAAAAGGGAGTCAGAAGGCTTTCAGAAAAGAGACAATGATGATGTGTCAGAGGTGCAACAGATTAATGCTTCAGTTCACATTATCTCCAGAGCTGGAACAATTCTTTGATTAATCCATTAGTCACTGAACTGAAAATGAATTGGCAACTATTTTGAGAATCATTCTTTATTTTCTATGATAGTTCACAAAATATTTTTAGGATGTGGACCTCTGGACAAAACCAGCGATCTGAAGAATCGCCTTGATCAGTTGCGATGGATTTTCAACCATGAAATCCACTATGACTAACTGTGATATGCTGTATTATCTGAAGCAAATTGGAGGATTATATTCTATATTTGTGCTTATTGTCAATAAATCCCACGAAAAGTACAAAACTAACAATGATCTGATCCTACTAACAAATATCTGATAAGTCTGATACGTCTCTGTGCAATTGAGCTGCATTGTTGTCATAACACTACATGAATCTGACGCTCAGCAACAGCATATTTTAACTGTATCTGCGTTAATCATAATTCTTATTATATAGTTATAATTAGATTTACCAAATAAATAAAGCATGTTTGCATAGTGAATATTGGCACTAAAGAGACACCCGGCATATCGCCTGAAACACAGTGTAAACAGATGTGGATCTTTACATCTGTGCAAATCAGTTTCAATCACATGCCATGCTGCACAACGGCACATACAATCACTTGTAACCCTCATCCCACTGATTTAAATCTTCCACTGCAACGTCATTTATATTATTTTCTCAATCAAGTATGCAACAGATGACTTCGCAACCATCTGTCACTTGCATTACTTTTTATCTATAGTCACAGATTGTTCGGATTGTTTTTTTTTTTTTTCCAACTTCAGAAGCCTTCCTTACATATCAGATCTTATTTTCTGTTTAATTTCAGTACTGAAGGTGTGCTACTCATTTACAAATAAGACACTTGTAGTGGAACTGATAACTGACATAATTCATTATTAATTCAGTTAAAGGTTTATGAATTTTAATTACAGAGGAGTGTTATTATGCTGTATGATTTGCTCGATAAAAGCCCACACTGTCTATAATGTGGTAACACAAACCACCAGATCTGCCTCCGCCCTCTTTGTGACTAAAGGGGCTGATGGCTTGATGCCGTTCACCAAGAGGGAAAACCAACGAGGAAATTGCTGCCTCCGCCTCCACCGCCACCAAACCCTGCTGTTTTTGAGTAAATGAAGCCCCGGCTGCTGCTTGTCCAGGCCTGTCTGAAGAGAGTGGTTTGGATGCTTTTTGTAGACAGGCAAAGTTCGGACACGAGACAGCCATCAGCAATGTGGAGGCAATAACTGCAGTGGAAAGAGAGGTGCTGAATAATGGCAGGCAGCAGCGGCCCTGGACCAGGTTACGCCCATCATTTTGAGAGACAGAAGTCCAGGTGAGGACAAAAGACCTCTGTGGTGATTACAGATGGCTATTCTCCCACTCAGACTCTCCCTCCCGCTTTTAATACTCCTCATTTTGCCCTTTTCTCATTTCAATTTTTCTCATTTTCTCTGTTCTTTCCCTCGCAGCGTGTCTTTTCCCTCCCCCACCCTCTCCCTCTGCCTGCCCCCTGGACAGCTAACATCATCAACATCCAATAAAAGATAATTCCCATCTTAGAAAAGGTCCAGATGAGGACCCCGAGGTTCAGCACGCTCCTTTCAGAAGCTGATTAAATGGAAACCGTAACAACTACAAACCCAGCTTTATTCAAATGTTTCCTTAAATAAGAGTTCATATTTGAACCCTGCACAGCGTCTTTTACACGTTACACCTTAATTTGAATTTCTGCATCATTTATGATTATTGATTAATCACTAATCAATGCTTTCAAAATGACTGTATTTAGTGGACAAACAGCCTATACTGTGTTTGAAAAGTTGAGCAGATGAACAAAAAAATGAAAATGAAAGGACTGGTAAAAAAACAAAACAACTCGAAATTCAAATGTCAAGTTACCCCTGAAAGACTGTGTGATCTCCTGCAGCAGCTTTGTCATCATCACTGAGGATGTCATGACCAAAACAAGCCGACCAGAAGAAGATATTTTTCACTGTGATACGGGAAAAATGGTTCATTGATTAACAGTAGAGGAATGTACCTAAGAATACTAAAGCACTTAAGGACATATTTTCACGTTTGACACTCCATTTTTTGCTACTTCATACTTTACTCTAACTTGTGATACCTGTATATTGTTATACATTGAACTACCCAGCAGTATATAAAGTAGTTCAAATCAGCTCCATCCCAGCAGCATTTAAATCCTACTTACACATTATGGGATCAGTAATAATAAAACAAATTATACTGTTAATACTATTAATTCTTTGAGTACATTTTGCTCATAATACTTTTACTTGAATTTTGAATGAAGTACTTTTACTTGTAATAGAGTTTATTTCTGCTCTTTCTCTCGTAAAGCATCTTTGTACTTTTTCCACTATTTGCAGAAAGCTAATTAGCAACTATTTTGATTATGGATTCTCTATCTTACATGAAAATAGATGTTCTACTGTGGGGTTTGACACTACTATTGAGACAAAACAATTGAGATGCCACCTTCAGTTTTGGGAAATGTGATGAACATTTTCCAATATTTTGTAGACAAAACAATGAATTGATAAAAGCAAGTTAACTAATGATAGATCACAGCGCCATATAATGGAAACGATCCTTAGTTGTAGCACTAATTATATTCACTTTGTAGATACTGTCTGCTGCAGCCTAACAGCACTTACACCACATCCAAGTCATTATTCTACTGATCTCTAGCTGTCAAAAAACAGAATGTGTGCTATATAAATATAAAGGAGTAGAGAGAAGGCCGTTAATCAATGTAATTAAATGAAATGCAATGACTGGCAGGAAAGTTTACTAACTTCCTTTACTAACAATTAACTCACTGTATATGTAACATAACTGCAGCTAATCATAGTCTCATGCCATCGCATTATATAATTTCCAGTGTGGCTCATAGTATGTTTCTAATTTCTTTTGCAGCTCCAGACTCCATAAATATGAATGTTGGATCTAAAATGTCCTCCAGAAGCCAACTAGCGCAACAGGACACCATTAGTGCTTTTGTATGCTTTCTTTAGTGTAGTATCCCTGGCAACTGCAGTACCTGTGAGACACTGATTAAAGTTCTTTTCCTCACTGCCAAGCCTATGAGAGCTCACCATTAACACTCCATGGGGCTGCATTGTCAGCACACTAATGAAGCCAGTGTGTTCTTTTTAAAGTGTCATTCTGGATTATGGCCATAATATGAGGGTGAGGGTGGATCTGTATAAGTGTCTCTGCGAGACCTAACAGCATGCGTCCCTGCGCTCTGGCCCCCCGACGTTCCTGTGGGTACGTGTGGGGCCTCGGCGCCTGCACGGCCCAGGATCCCTGCCTCCCTGTCACCTCACAGGGCGACTGACACTGGAGTAATTTCATCTGACAGGTGACTTAACAAAGCTTTGGTCCGTGGCAGGCAGCAGACCAAAGGCTGGAGGATATATGTTGGGCCTGTCAGCCTTGTTTTCAGCTGGGAGCTACGTGTCCTGTCAATATTTAGATTTGCAGCCAGTTTCTGATAGCCCGCGTTATCAGAGCAAAGAGAATGAGATATTGCAGGCTGCGCCTTACTGCCTGTGAACTTGTTTAATCTGCTGAGAATTATTTAAATACCACCTGATGTCAGATATTGAGAAACACTGCGCTACGGGAATCAAAGCCTCATATTTATCTTTTTAAAATTTCCTTTCAAACCCTTTCAAGGACACGTCCTCACTCTGGCCTCCTTGAAACATAAGTAATGCCACAGTGCAGCCTCAGCGTTCTGAATGGAACGGACAGGCCAAATGAGATGCTGTGGGCACTGTTCATGACAGCAGATAGGGGTCACAGACAGCCAGCCATTCAGCCACTAAATATCTGACACATTTATTGGACATGAAAAATGAAAATATCGACGACTTTAACTCCAGGGTCAGAGTTAGCAGGAGAGACGGGTTACCTAAATGGCTGACACACCGCAGAATGGAGAAGAAGCAACCGCTGTGAGTACACGAATCATAATCAATGCTGTCACTATACAGCCATCTCATTAGGCAAGCAACAGGTGTACGTAATCAAACGGCAGGTGTTGGTAATTATATGACAGCAACACGGCCAATGAGCACTGTTTGTGGCAATTTTCCATATTGGCAAGAAATGCATGAAGTGTCATGAAATGTAATAAATAGGAACTAATTTCCCCCACTTGTGTATTTCCGCAGTGCTGTTAGGCTTCAGCTGTCAAATGCAGGTCAGTCCAGGATGAGGCACCACACTCCTTTATACCTTCAAACTTAATCACGGCTTCAGCAGCTCCTCACGTCTTTTCTTTTTCTTCTAAAGGCAAGGACATTCTGTTTAGAGTCCGGTTTCTTTATTGTCGGTCAGGTAATTAGTTATCACTGAGTGAATAGATTTCTAGAATAGATACCAGCAGACCTCATGGGCTTTTAGCGAGCAGAAAACACGAGTGTTTATTATCATCAACATTTAGAACTGCGTTATTACCAAACAGACAGCACGAACACCATCTGCTTGCACTCTCAAATCATAACCACAACTGTGAATGTTTTCTTTGTTTTTGTTGTGATTATTAACTAATATCTTACTGTTAATTGATCATATAGATACTCCCTGTATGGTTATTCTCAGTACTCATTTATACAACTTAGCAATCAATACAGGACAATAACTCCAAACGTATGGTTGCAGTTTTTGAGCTCAGTGTCAAGTTCATGTTTTACAGTATTGATGCTCTTATCTCTCTGTGTATTCTTTGTGTTTCATGTGTGACTTGGCTGTGACGCAGTCAGTTTCCCACTGTGGTTAATAAAGTATCCATCGATCCATTCATCTACAAGGCTTTCCGTTGAAGCCATTGGTTTCCGTTCACAGGGCCTTTATAAAGGGTGTCTTAAAAAGCGGTACATTTTTTTACACATTTTCTAAATGTAAGAAATGTGCAGCCTTGGCAGAGGTATGTGCTGTATGAATGCCATCGACTTCATTGAGCGGTGTCTGTTTAATGAAAGGAAATCCAGCTTCTGTCGTCCGACGTCTCTCCTCCAGACGTTTCTCCCTTTTTCTCTGTGTTGAGGTATCCGAGCAGTTTATCCTTTCTTCCAGTTGATCCTCGGTTGTGTCAGGAACTTAAGAGAACCATTGTGACATTGAGCAATACAAATAAGCCTGACTTGCCTTATAGTGAGAAATACCACCAAAACAGTCCTTACCATAGCTGTGAAGGCCAGCAAAGATCTCACAATCCATTTTTTTTAATTAATATAAGAAAATCACCTGTAGTTGCCAACTAATACGCCATGGGACTGCACTGTATAATCTGTACTTGTTATTACAGAGCAATCAATGTTTTACAACAAGGGAGGGCTACTGTATATCAGTGAGAGGGATTAGAAGCTCCTATGGAGCCGATACCGCCCACACGAATCAAGCTCACAGAGGCCACAGCCTCGGGGGGTGGGGAGAGTGAGGGGAGTGACAGACCTGCGCCCGGGTATAAATCAATACCGAGCATGCAGTGATAAATCCTCCCAGCTCCAATGACTGACTGGCCCTCACACCCTCACACACAAAACAATCTCGGTCCCCCATGTCAAAACAGCCAAAAGCTATCACTGCCATGGATCACCAGCACGCTGATGTGTCATCTGAAGTCAGCTTAAAGCCAAGCTGTAAGAGATAGCAAGTCCTTGGCTTTGGTGGCTTCAACAATGTGTGGTAGATATTTAAAGGAAAGCTTTAGGTTTATTAAAGATGTCGGGCAGTAGTGTTCAGACAGTCTAAGCTCAAGTATCATTCAATTTTAAGCAGGAACTTCTTATATTAAAGGTCCAGTGTGTTGGGTTGAGTGGCATCACGTGGTGAGGCGGCAGATTGCAGCCAAATCCTCCCTTACAGCGACCACAAAAAACAATAAAGCTGGTCTCTAGAGCTAGTATTTGGTCTGTCTGATCTTGGACTACTGTGGAAACATGGCGGACTCTGTGGAAGGCGATGATGAATATGAACTTGGAATATTATATTACCTGCCGTAAATCTTACACACTAGACCTTCAAGAAGAAATTTTCAAGTAGATTTTCATAAAATATCAATCCATTCCAAATTCTTCAGCAGTACTAAAGATAAACAAATAAGTAATCATGTATTTCAAAGCAGCATACACTTAGAAACCAGAGAAAGGTCACGCTTCTGACCACATCATAACTCTTTATAATGGAGGGGAAGCCTGACTCGGTATCACTGACTCGCTGTTACAGTTTGGTGAAGCTGTTTAATGGGAGCAGAGTCTGGGTCATGTGACACTGTCCAGCTGTTGCTCTTTCCAAACACACTGACCCGCCCCAACTTCAGCCGAAACAGAGATGCATTTAGAGTCGGAGACACGGATCAGACAACTATGACTCAACACAGGGCATCAAACCAGCTGCATGCATCGGTGATCAGCCTGCAATGTTAAGACTACAGCACAAAAGGCGCCATTACACGGCTGAGTAGGTCCACTATTGTTGGTATCAGGTCGGTTGACTTGGGCATGTTGATGTATTAAGGGTGTCATCATTCAAACAGTGTGTGGGCTTTGGTGCAAGGCCACAGCACAGGTTGCTATTTGAAAAATCAATAGCAGCCAAGCAGTTCATACCTGTGAAAAGGACCAAATCTGCTGCTAAGGGATGCACCACAAAGCAAGAACATACAGTCGCTTTGTTATTTCACCCTGCCAACCAAGAGGTAAATAACATCATAAACTACTAAGAAGCATATGGGTGTTTTTCTCTTCTATATGCAAAAGCTCTCAATCATAAATCTGATGCACATCAAAACGGAGTGACGGTGCTTTACTGCAGCCGACAACTGTGAGCAGGGCAGCGAGCTGAAATGGAGGCTGCAGTGTTTTCAGGAATGATATACTGTTCTACATTCACACGGCTGATGCATTTTTTATGTTCAAAACCAGAGAGGCTTTCTCACCTTCAATTTTAAAAGTGTTTACTCAGCAGCAGTCCTGAGAGCTGATAAAATAAGTTAGAGCACCTGAATTAAAAATGATTCTTCACCATAGAAACTGTCCCCAAAACGGTCCCCTGTGGCACCTCCTTCCTCGCGATAATGCGATTGGAAAATGGTCTTGCGTCACCAATAAAAGCCAACCCTGGCGCAGTGACTCTTCTTTGTCTTTCACTTGTTCTCTGCATTCCTATTGTGCAGCTTTGCTTTGCTTCTTCTATCTTCTTTTGTTTCACTGGTGACATGCTTGCACAAGTATGGTGGCCCTGAGGGTCATTATTGACCAAATGCATCAACAATACATAAAACACAGTAATATTTCACAAAATGCATGAAAGGAAAAGCTTTCTTTCTGAGGGTTGGAGAATAGAGACCACTCTGGTGGCTGGTTTGTTAAGCTTAGCATGAAGACTGTGGACAGCTAGCTGAGCTCTGTTCAAAGATAATACAGTCATCTATCACCACCTCTGAAGCTCACTAATTATCATATTAAATCTTGGTTGTTTAATCCATGAAAACAACAAAAGTGTAAAAACAACATTTTACATGAGGTTATGTGCCGGACTATTTCTTCTCTTGACCACTGACTTCCTGGAGCCTCTGCTGGTTGTCAGCCAACAAACTTTAGAGGTGCTGTTAGGAGAATTTTGTTGTCTTTGGACAGAAGCCAGCTGCTTGTTTCTCCATGTTTCCAGTCTTAATGCTAAGATGAGCGATCCAGCAGCTGGCCGTAGCTTCATATTGAACAGCCAAACATGAGAGTGCTATCGATTCTCTCAACTGACTCTCGGCAAAAAAACAAATAGACACAAAATGTAAAACTTTTTCATGGAAATGTTTCAGTTTTGTCATTGTGCACTTTCTAAAGTGTGTGTGTGTGTGTGTGTGTGTGTGGGGGGGGGGGGGGGTGTTCCTGTTTTGTTGATGCATTGTCTCAAATTTTGTAATATCAGTGTTTTCCACAGTGTTGTTGTGTTTTGCCCCTCAGGGCCACCTTACCTGAGCCACAGCACAGGTTACTTACTTTAGCCTTGGGCTAGTCAATGGAATATATGTGATTTCACAGATGTAGTGAGGAAAAGAGAAACTGTATGTAGTGTAACATTTATCCTGCTTCTACACTTCCACTAAATCTCGTGCCTGCAACTCCATCCAAGCCAATGTAGACATTGTACGAGCTGAAGATTTATTTTGACTTGGACACTAAACTAATCCAAACTTCTCAATGAACTGACACTTTGAAATTTAAACCAGATAAAGAACAAGTAAAGTACAAAAATCCCATTTTGCTGTCACTTTTGGCACCTAATGAAAACTAAATTTGTAGGATGAGGAGTAATGTTCTCCTGTTGGAACATGTCCCCCAAGTTGGCTGCCCTGGGTCAATGTTGTGCCTTTGGGGAATTTCACAGTGAGCAAGATGAAGCACATGTTGGCCTGGGCATGCGCTGGCCCCAGGAAGCTAGCTTTACTTCTGTGAATTATTTACAATGATGTATGGGCCCCGCTGCTGGGAAGCCATTCTGTTTTTGGCTACAACCTCATATCTGTTTTCCAAGACATATCCGTCACAAGGAGAAATTGAGAAAAAGAAATGGTGGACTTGATGTATGTTTTTGGCTCCTTTTCTGTGCAGGACACTCCAACACCTGAAAGAAAGAAGATCGAGCTGGATTTTATAACACACTTATGAGGATTAGAGAAACAAATACATGAACTTCTGAACACAGTCAGACAGGAAACACAAAAGGAAAGTGGAAAAATGAAGGCAGGCCTCTATGTGTCTTCTGTGTGTATCCACCCAAAAAACTATTTATATTCTAATTCTATTCATCATCAAACGTATATAGTGTGAGTTTCATTCTCACCAGAGAAACAGCAGCATTTAGCATTTCTTCAAACAAACTTTGACATCAGAGACAAGGATTCCCATTACATCTCCAAATAACAGTCAACATCCTGAAGATGACCTTTATCTAACTGAAACAAAGTACAGTCGTTTGTCTGAACTTAAAGATAGATAGATAGATAGATAGATAGATAGATAGATAGATAGATAGATAGATAGATAGATAGATAGCATAAGTAAACAATCCCTAATTTTCATATGGTGAGACTATTAAAAATGCACAGTAAAATGGAAATTACCATTACTTGTGGTACCTTTAAGCATACTCCGACACATTTTAGAGAGCACTGCTTAAAGGACCGAGGTTTAGGATTTAGTGGCATCATGTGGTGAGATTGCAAATGGAAACCAAATGAATACCACTTGCCTCAGAGATACTATGGAGTTCATGAAATATGAAAGGCTCTCTCTAGAGCCAGTGTTTGGTTTGTCCATTCTGTGCTACTACAGACACATGGTGGACTCTGTGGAAGAGGACCTGCTCCCTCTGTAGATGTACAGAGCATTCTAAGGGAATGACAACACTATTCTTATTTTCAAGTGATTATACACTGATGAACACATAATTAGGAAAAATATATTACATTTCTGCCCATAGATTCCCCCCAAATCCTACACAGTGGAGCTTTAAGCATAATGTATTCACCATAGCTATTCCCTTTCTCTTATCTGTACCGAGAGCTTAAAGTACTTAAAGTTGCTGTTGTTTCTTCGCCCTTTTGATGAGACTCATATGGGTCATTTTAGACAAGGTATAAGGACTTGTTGATTTTAGTGGCCTCCTTAATTAGCTGACAGGAACATCTTGGCTTTGAAATGTTCTGACATAATGAACCCAATCACCAAAATGCTAGCTTTGATCATGCTGTGCTCTGAAGCGAATTAAGTTACAGTGAATCCACTGCTCGTCACCCCAGTGCCATAATCACGTTTAGTGAAAACTGCACCATGTTATGTACCCCTATGAACCAAATACACTGACTTTGGACCATCGATGGACCCGCCAGTGAACCTATTCATACCCACGGTTTGACTTTTCATTGTTCTCTCCACATTTGCTTGCATCTATTCTTTTCAGTATAAGGAGCACTCCCAAAGTAGTGGGGTATTTTCCTCATTCTGACTAAGAAATACTTATTAAAGCACTCTGTTCATTTTGATGCAGTAGCACAATTTAGTTATTGACAGTGTGAAAAGGGAAATTAGGTCACAGGAATGTGGAGCATGAGGCATTCTCAGGACACACAAAGGCAGTCTTTAGCTTTATAGGTTTATCCTCCAGCCTGTTTGAAGTCACTGATTTCAGGTCATTGGCATTCAAGCGCTGATGACGAACAGAGATGGTTACTTAGTGTCTGAGGGTGAATGACAGTTTCGATTAAAGTAAATTTTGTGAGTTAACTTTAAGAGGTGGATATTGATTGATCTCGTTTTTTAAAAGTCTTCATGCGTGTGATTGAAACTGCTCAATCGCTCCTGGTTTCCTGGCCCGAATGTGAGTCATTGTAAGCCCCTGAGGAGAAATGTGGTGGTTTGAAGCCGAGATCAAGAAGACTCGGCTGAATAAAAATAACACCAAAATACATTTAGCATTGAACAGTTTCCAGGCTTTTCAATAGCAATTGATTGTGGTTTAAAAGAATGAACAGACCATTTGAGTTCTCGGTGAGCCTACAGAACAAAGACATGTTTGTAAAGATGACTTTTTCTATCTGGAGATTTTTCATTTGAGGCACTGTCCCCATATTGAAAAAGTCAGAACTGTCAGTGGCACATACGCTCTGAGATAAAAATACACATTATCACTAAAGCACATAGACAGAAGGGAAACTTGAAAAGATTGGCTATCGTTGAATTTCACATTATCTCAAGACAAACAGTTGCTTGGCCAAATTTCCACCGAAGAGAGGAAGAGTTTGGTGGAAATTGTTCCTCTGTTAGGCACAAATTCATTTAGTGAAAGGCAGCCGGCTGTCATGATACCACTTGGAGCATCTCAACAAGTCATTAACACAGAGCTGAGGTATTGGCACCACATAAAGCTAACTTCACAAACATGTTAGCAAATTTGTAATTTTGGCAACATGTAAGACCAATATTCATTCTCTGTCTTGCTCTGTTTTGGTCTCCACCAGCTCCTCAGTTAAATATGTCTCTTTAATTGCTAAATGCTTTGCTGTGCTCATTAGCTAGTCGTTAACTTTGTCTGCAGCTTTTTAGCTGAAACTGGCTGTCTGCTGTGATTGGAAACCAGGTTGATGAATGTGGTGAAACTGAACTACAAAAACATATTCCACTCAGCTCAAATGGATAAAGGGTGCAGTTTTCAAATTCAGGGCTTCCCAAACTGACATATCTCTTATTTATTGATTATTATTAAAAAAGAATGTACACAAAAATTGCAAAGTTGGAAAGCTTTTTCAATGTCCCCAAACGTCCCTGTCACATATACAAACATTTTAATGCTTCAAAGACAAGAGTTGATGAGGAGATTCCTCCCAAGGCCTTTTTCCAGGGTTCCCTACATCCTCCCTTGTGTGTTGCAAAGTGGTCAGTGTCTGAGCGAAGAGGTGGAGCAGCGTTATGAGGAGATAACGTGTGGAGATTGAGCAATCCAGTGAGCATGACACTGCCTCTGGCTGGACTTCTTGATTACCAGCCATTCGCTGCTTCTGTAACCTCAGCGGGGCCCTTCACCATGGAAACTCCTCATCACTCGCCTCCCACTGCGCCTCATTACAGAGCCATTGCCGCAAGCACTGGTCCAGGATCAGCTCACCCAGCCTTGGTGCTTCAAACCGCACACGTTGCCTGTTATTAAAGCTGATCTCAGTTCAGAGCCCAGAGACAGTAACAATTGACTGTACCTGAAGGGTTGATTCTCTGGTATAATCAAATAGCCCCCTTAGTATCACCTATGCTGATGGATCATCTGAGATTATGTCAACATGAGCAAACAAATGCCACTGCGATAAGGTTTGGGTGGCTTGTTATTTTAGACCTTTATGGTGGCATGCACCATACTGTATCAACAGATGCAACCAGCACTTACCAATTGTGTTAGACTCATTCAACAGATAAAGGCAACAAGGGCTTTGATTGGAAAATCAATATGGAATGTGGAGAGATCATTAATGAAATGGCTCAATTGAAGTGATAAATAGAGGTATTTTGCACAGTGAACTTCAGATCAAAATAATCATTTATGTTCAAGGACCATAACAAGATCTAATCTGACATTTCTGATGTTTGGTCAATAGCTAATATTTGAAGAAACTACATCATCTCTGTGTCTGGTACATAGCTCTAGCTTTAGCATTCAGCATGTATAATGAGGTAAGTCCCACGTTTAAAGATGAATAATGAGTGATCGGCTCTTAATCCTTGTGTAGATATAGAATGTTTGGAAAAAAGCTCAGTCTTAATAATTAGTGAAGTCTTCTATAAATGTGCTTAAAAGTCTGTCGGGCTTTTGTTCGCTTTGTGTGTGAGTACAATGTAAACACGAGTTCCTCTCACAGTGTCAGGATTGGATTTTCTGCTTTTGTTGTTCTGTTGGTGGCCTTTTACTGTATGTCAGTTTTACCAATCCCCTAAACAAACTTGGTAAGGTACGTGAGTTTAATTTAAATCACCCTCTAGCCTTAAAGCTGCTATAATACCTACTGTAAATCCTCTTTTGTCACTCAGAGATTATTACACCATGAGAAGGTATTGCCTTTGCTTGTACATTACGCCATCATCCCTATTAAAAATCTCCTTTAAAAGCTTTGTCTTTTCAAGACTGATCTCAAGGAGGAGGCTGTACAACTGTTAACATCTTGAGAAGGCCTAGGCTTAAAATGAATGCAATAGACTACATGTTAGAACATGCATCAGCAGTGACTGGATTCATGTGAAAATCAGTGATTGCACACCTCTCTTTGAGCTACTGTGCTGGGATTGCGGCACTAAGGGGTGAGTCAGGCAGGATTCTCAAGCTGACAAGAAGGGGAAAAAAAAACTGTGGGTTCCTCTGCTTTTGGGATGAGCCACGATAGCCTGGAGACAAGACAAGAGAAGGACGAAGACTAACAGTGTATCCCAGACTCTTATTGTCTCTGTGGTTGAGTGATGCAGTTGAGGAGCACCTTCAGCCTCCAACACACAACAGGAATCACTTTCGGTGCCATTTTACGCCAGCGGCCATCACACTTAGCACTCGCAGCTCCTATACAAAGAGGTGAAGACTCAGCCAGCCACGAGGCAGCGGAGTCAGGGCGACTGCGCTGTTAAGATTGACTTTCACACATGCGCAAGAATAATCTGTGCAAGTTTTGCTTGCACTGCTGCTGATCTGATATCTGTGATATTCATTAACATGGGCTGTGAGTAAGGCACATGTGGAACTTTGCACACTGTGGAATCTTTAATCTAAACTGAGCTATATTAGCACAAATTAACACCATACACTACTGCACACTTAACTCTTTATCATCTTGTCTGATATCCAACTACATTGACAGGTGTTTTACTGAAGTACACAATCTTAACTTGAGAGGTCCTTGCTTTTTTTTTTTTTTTTTTTTTTTTTTTTTTAAGTGAAAGTCACCACCGCACACCCAAGTCATTTTCAGACAGTCCCTAATGCTTGATGATGATTCACAATGCTCTCTCTGCTCCACCACCTTGAAAACAAACATTGTCCTTCCCATTTGCCTTGCAGAAGTCAAAGCAAATATATGAACGAGAGGATAGGTCATAATGTGGTATGTCAGCAGAACAGTGAAAAAAAAAAAAAAATTGTCAAAAACAATTTTGAAAGAATAGAATGAATGAAAGTGTCGAGTGGTTAGCCGTTTAAAGGAAGCTGATTAACTTCCAACTCTTAAGGAAATATTAGAAATGAATATTTGTCCTGGGTGAGAACAGAGAAGCAAACACAGGCCGTGATGCAACAATGAGTGCATGGCAAGGACTAAAAATTCATTACCGCCTCATAATGACTGTGATTAATTTTCAGCCTTGCTGAATTCAGTCCTTTAAAACGGGTTCAAATTGTTATGAATCTGGAATTCAATAAGGTGCTGAAATGCATTTATGCTTGTGATGAATTTTAATTAGGTACAATTAGACCGTTCGCTGCAGTATGGCGCAGCTTTTACTCGGCTGAATGTTTTGCTGAGGTTGCCCCAAGAGGAGCCTGCGGTTCCTACTCAAGTAAACTGGTGTGCCCTCACAAGCATATTCCCATTTTCTGCTTCACTGAACTGGTGGTCCCCAATAATCCTAACACCATCATTTAGTCAGGCAGGCTGTGTTTTCATTTTTCTTTCTTTTTTTTTTTTTAAGTCTATTTTCTCCATCCCACACAGAAGGCTTGGATTCCCCGAGCCTAGCGGAGTAGAATTAATGTGTATAGTTTGATGGCCTCCTTTTTTTTTTTATGCACCTTGAAAGAAAGTAGAGTAGAATCGCCTGAAGAAAAGGTGTTTTAAATTCACATGCTCGTTTTTGGGAGCCGAATGCCTTCTTCTGTTCTGATTTGTCCTGATTCTGCTGCGTGTTTCTCTCCTGCGCCTCGTACAAGCAGCACAGTATTTGGGAGACTGTTCCCTCTACTCAAAAAGGCTTTCAAATACAGGAGCCTGGGCAAAGTGCTTTTCCATCATCTCTCCCATGCTCTGTCATGCGGACAGCAGGTTGGAACAGAATGGCTGCTGCGCTTGTGTTCTGAGAGAAAAGGGAGTGCAAGAGAAAGAAAGAATGAGGCCTGGTGATGGAGAAAAAGAGAAAGAAGGGGTGGTATAGGGAAAGTAAAGCCGTGCTGTGATGCTGGCACTCGGTCAGGCGCCTCTAACTCTCCCATCTAAAGCAAAGGATAAATGGACAGAGCTGTAATAACCAAACTGGAAAAGACAGACAAAAAAAAAAAAGACACATAAAATGCTCTGCCAGATACTGTAGAGGCAAGGGAAGTAAAAGTTAAGCTTCCTTGCTTGTCCTTTGCACCATGTCCTTTAAGACGGCAGCATTTTTCCTCTTCAAAGATAAGGATTTGATTATCTAGGACGAGCTCTTCTTAAGCTCAGCCCTCTTAGTTCCACCGGCGGGAAAGACATCATAGGCGAAACAATATGTTGTGGATATGAATCAAATGGGAAAGTTACACGCTGGAAGAGCAAAATGGCTGTGTTTACAGAGGTCTATGAAGAACAAAGGCGGCGAGGTTTACGTTGATGGACGCAAATCCTGAGTCTTGGTAACTACCCGCTTCGCCTTCCATTCCGCGCACGCCTGACAAGAACTTTGATCCCTCATATCCAGTCACCTGGCTCTTTTCCATCAGCCCGGATAAGTCTAGACAGATAACACACACACGACTGTGCTCCTTGAATTTCGACTGTTTACACTGTCGAATGGATCCGTTCTCTGCCGCTCTGCCTCCTACACCAATTTACAGGATCAGACATGAAGCCGCATTGAAATATTGTTCTTTTGCTCTCACAACAATCCACCATAAAATGACAAGCGTTCCTTATCGAGGTGGAGGAACGTGGAAGACAGCTGCGGCAGTTATTCGTTTACTCACTTCTGAGGATGAGGGTTTTCTTAAATTTGATGTTTTTGATGTTGTATCTGATGTTGGCAAAATTGGACTTGAATTAAAGCAACACTGACTGTGAATTCCTAAAAGTAAAACAAGCCTAAAAACAACATACGCAGCATGCATCAAAGCCAAGGAGATGTGTTTGTGTGTGGGTGTGGGTGTCTGTGTGTGTGTGTGTGTGTGTGTGTGTGTGTGTGTGTGGCGGCATGTTGGCGGGATGATATCGATTTAGCGTTTCACATCCACCTCTCCTCACCTCCTGTGCTTTACCTCCTTTAATATCATGTCATGTCTGTTGTCAAGAGAGCAGGTTACAAGCAGACCAGAGCATCTGAGCACGCTGACACATCCCTCCACAATACATTAGCCATAAGAGGGAGTTCAGAGGCGCTTCTTCAATAAAAACACACAGAACAGTTTGTGACGCTCAGAAATGAGTCGTGGAACAATTTACAATGAGACATTCAGTCATCACATCACAGTCATTGTTTGATTAGCATTGTAGCATGCTCATGTTTTCTGTTCATCTATTCTATCTTGACCTGATAATGGCGTTAGATTAAAAGTGCTTTTTGGTGAAAACTTCTGGGTTTTTAAAGCCTATTTTGAATGCATTATTATTTTGTGTAAAATGCAAAAAAGAAAATCTTTGGGGATGATTTAGACAAAATTTAAATGTATTTTTTTGGTGTTAGCCTTGACTACTTTGATGATCTCACTAAATTTAAGATTTTACAAATTTATATCTAGATAATTTTTTCATATTTGTTTCCATTTTTTTTTTTTTTTTTTTTTTTTTTTGTATGTGACTGGGTACATATGGAGACCAATGGGACATGTCATTTATATTCCTATTATTTTGCACCCTTGCGGTTGAATTTTTTTCTCCTAAAAACGCTGGGGGTTTTTTTTGTTTTTTTTTTTTTTAAAAGAAACGATGGTCTGACTTAAAGTGCCAGTTTCTTCAGAAACAATCTCATTCTCTTTCTCACTTTCCCTCTGAAGCGGCTCTTGTGTGCAGAATGTAAATGGAAAATGTCAGAAGTAATTGAGAGACAGAGATTTGAGCTGGAGAGCCGGAATTAGGCGAGGTTAAAGCCTGTGCATTAGTTCATACCTGTCATTCTCTTGGCCTTTCAAAGAGGAATCTTCCAGGTCACGTGCGCCCTCGAAGTTTAAAGGGCTCCATTTTCTCTATCTCCAGCGTTTGATTTCGAGAGGCTCAGATGAAGCCATTATTAAACCCCATGATCTGATGCTTGATATGGTGTCCCTGCCTGTATAAGCTGGCCTGAAATATTGCAGGTTGATCTCTGTCCTTCGGAGAACATTAAGCCCCACTGATCGCGCACTACGTTTTACCGAGCGGCGGCCAGTCTGTGCCTCTAATTCTGGGGTTTGTTTTAAAAGAAAACCTGCTATTACTCAAACAGGAACCCAAGTGAGAAATTTACTCTCTCCTCAGACTTTGTTCCCCTCCCTCAACACCTGCCGTCAAGGTGCCCTTGTGTAACTCTCTTTACTCCAAACTGCTTCAGTGGAGCTGTTCAGGAGCCGTCAGTGGAGGGCTCCGAGCGTACTGTGGGGGTGGGTGTTTTAACTGTAACTGCATAGGCGTAAAAAACAAGTCGGCTGAAGCTCTTTTTCTTGAGGTAATTAAGCAGCAGCAGGCCCGCAAAGCATCCGTGACCTGACCCAGTGTTTAAGAAATCCTTATTAAATCATCGCAAAATGTTTTACTCTTGTAACGATCAAAAAGCCCGTTGAAAGGCCTTTTCATCAAACGACTCCAAATGAGCAAGATGTATGACTAGTGATAAAATGAAAAGAAGAATTAGAACCAATTCTGCACCTTTTTAATCACTCCTTCTGTTGCGGCATCAGACATCTTTTAGGTTTGTAAGATCCAAGGATTTTTTATCTCCCTTTGACTGTCGCTGATGCCAACTAAAGGGATTGAGGGATTCACCCAATTAATTTACTGAAGCCTGTAATGCAAGCATCCAAGTGGACGGCCTTGCAATTCAATTAATTAAGTAGAGTGCATATTCTGCTACACATGAAACACAGTGTAGTTAAGATGATGTCATGGTGGTAATAGTGAGGGAAGTTGGGACTTTTGCTAGCACCGTGGATGCGTGTATGGGCCTGTCGGAGTTACAAGATGCCAAACTTGCCAGGTCTCTCTTGAAAATTAAGCCCCATGTCTCAGTGAGATTACTTGTGGAAATAAAGGTCAATAAATAAATAACTTCTGCTCAGACTTCATATGCGAACTTGAGGACTGAGTTGATGAAGATGCAAAAAGCAGTGTGTTCAGTGTGGTGTGTGTCATTCAATTTACTACCTTGTGTAAGTGGTAGTCAACAAAATTGATGTCCCTCTAAGATATGTAAGTTTTATAATACTGTATAACAGACCTTGTCAAGCCTTGTAGTGGAAATATATTGCAGCCCGGCTGTTGATATTGGTCCAGTTTGTAAGTGAGATGAAAATTCAATTTACTACAACAGCTACAGGAATTTCAAGACTAGTTCCTGTTTTTTACTGTCAGACATACTCAAGGACAAGGTTTCAAGATGGTTTCTGTTCAATTCAGCTTCTTTGGAAAGCTGCACTGTAAGAGGCTCTTGCTTCTTGCCCCCAGTCAGTGTTGTTCTCACCAAGTCTGCATTTCCCAAAATTCTACAATGGAGGTGCTGGTAAGATGTTATCATGACTGAGCTGGAGAAAGGACGATTGAGCCACCCAAGGTTGAGAAACAACTCCTCATTCATGAAATGTTTGAACGTATTTGAAATTTTGTGACCAAGCAGAATAAAAGCTTTGTCACAGATTCACCATTTCACAGATTGTTTTGTGCTTGTAGACAGCGCCACCAGCTGTTTATGTCAAAGCACTCAGCTCCTAATATTTGCATGATGGCAGTGGATGGAAACATAAATCAATTCTCAATTCTCTTTTACCAAATGTCTGGAATTTCAGTAAAAATTTGGGCTAAATTTGTTAAACTTAGACTTTCAGGTTAAGGACCTAAGGCAGCAGAGGCAAGGCACCAGAAAAATGGGAGTCCTATAAAGACGGTTTAATTCAGGTGCGCCGTCCACCGCACCGCCCTACCTGGCCACACCTCTGCTGCCACCCTGGAGGAAGACACTCAAACCAGAGTTTGCCCACAAGGCATGAAAACAGTGAAAAAGCAATGTAACCAACCTCATTTCCTAACAAAATTGGATGGAAACTTGACAACAACAGCCCCCAATCAGATTCAAACCAGGAATTTTGTAGATAATAGTTGCCATATTAATCTTTAAGCTACGAGGAGTTCCCTAAAATACTGCTTCTAATATAAATTTCTACATTTTTCATAAGCAGAAAACACTCCTGTGATTTTCTCGATATTAAATGATGACACGTCACATAAACACATCGTCATTGTCTTTGGCAAACATTTTGACTTGTCAAAGCAGGAAAAGCACAGGTGGTATTAATAACATTAATGAAAGCTCCAGGGCCCTGGTCTTGGGTCTGCTCGATCACTGGTCACATCTAACTGGGGCCACTTAATGAAATGGAGCCATCTTTAATTTGAGCATTTACAAAATATCTGCTGGTCTATAATTACACCTCAGTGTCCTGCCCCAGGACTCGAAAATTCTGTAATTTTTTTTTTTTCAGTAAGATTCTCTGAGAAATCGACCTTACTTAGATGTTTTTGGTTACTAATTTTAAGTGACACCCCCCCTGTATTTTCAGTTGCATTTTCACCCATCTACCTGCTGCTTAATTAACTACCCATCAGTCAAAATACTTGACACTGCAAACAGCACAACCTTTTCCCCAACATCTTCCTGCAGCTTCACCGGGGGGAACTTCATACGGTTTCAGGCCAGCTGGGAGATGTAATCCCTCTAGCGTTTTATTATTATGACTCAGTTCTATCTTATTATTATTGCCTTTGTTGCTCAGCTATTGCTCAGTTAGATGGCTTGCACACGACACTGAGAATTCCAGGCCTTTGTAAGGGTCATTTTTCCTGACTGATTGCTTGGAAAGTGCATCCAATTTAAAAACAATTCTTTTTCACAAATGTTTGCACGTGGGTAAGAAATCACCGGCTGAGAGTTTTATTTCTCTCTAATTTAATTTTTACAAATAAATTTATCGGAGAAAGGCTTAAATGTCACTAGATGACTGAAATTATGTTTTTTAAATATCTAAAAAAAAAAGACAGACACATAAAGGAATCAACATGAGCAAATTCTAAATTAGTGGGTTGTTTGTTCCTTATCAAGTATGTACTAAAACTGTTCTCAGAGCACCATGAGAAGGCTATAATGGGCAGAGCCATAGCAGTAAACAGTGACATGTTAAGATATCGCCGTGTTCAGTCTGGCACACGCTGTATTAACTGTTGTTAGATGTGACCCCAGAATCACGGTGCACTCTTTAGTACTCATTTACATATCATGCTAGAAAATCTCCCAACCTCAAACAGATGAGCACTGAGTCATTATATGTCACGTTCTGTGCAGAAGGAAATGCCTGTGAGCCAAAAGTTCCTCATTCACAGGGTATCAAAAGAAACACCTTGTCTGACTGCAAGCTGCAGCATGCACACACAGATTACCTTCACAGCCAGCATCTTTCAAAGTAAATCGACAGAATTGTGAAATAAAGAGAGATGAAGAGGCAAAGTCACATTTTGACTCTCATTTTGGAAGCAACACTCGTGTAAAACCCAGGAAATTATCAATCACTTTTCACCGCCATGTTTGTCCAATTCAAGCTGGCATCAAAGCCAAGTTCAGTGGGGAACAATGAATTTGGTCGGGTTTGACAGACGACTTTGATTTTTTGCATGAATTTTGCTGGCTCTGATGCAGCGAAGACAGGCATTGTCGGAGGACACACGTCTGTACTCAAATTGTTTAGTACATTATGTAGATACAGTACACACATCAAATAATCACCAATAAAGTTTAAAGACAATCCAAACCATTTTGTTGTATTATCCATTATCATAAACTGTGTACGTTCCACCTTTCAAGCAAAACCGCAATAGTATACACTATATACACCCATAATATATAGCATCACAGTCGACTTAAATACAACAGCATCAGCCATTATCAGAAACTTTTTAAATGGATTCTTTAAAAGCACTAAATCTTCTTTCCCGTTACAAAGCACATTGTTTAGTTCCAGGAAGTTTTACAAGACTAGTTTTACATGAAAGCCTGAGAGACTAATCACTAGCTACTCTGCTGCCTCCCACTGCCTGTCACTTACAAAACTGCTGTATTGATTATTGCATACTGCAGAAATACAGTAACTTCCCCACTGTCCCAGAACAGCATCCTGTCTTTCCCTGCTGTGCTGTGTTTGCTGGGTTTGCTCGGCAGGCTGGTTGTGTTAAAATCCCACCAAATTGTTGTTTTGTTTGTTTTATTCATGTGTATTAAATAATAATGATATTAATTATGGTCTCATAGCTCACGGTTAATATCTAATGCCATCATTCACTGCCAGTGGATGGGCGTGCGGCCCAGCTGACTTTCATACAGGACACCGATCCCAGTCTCATTCCCAGGGCATCAAAATTTTGTCGCACCCCTTGGTGTCTCGTGCAGATGCTTTAGGGTATCATGTGTGGCTATTACACTGTGAACCCAGCCAAGGTAATATGAGAGGCTCAGAGCAAGGTGACGCAGTGTGAAGAGTGAAAAAGTCCTTGGGAGGTACACACGACTTTCTTGATGTTCTGGGAATGACAACAAGTTGAGACACCGGAGATTGCAAACTGTCACAGACCTACATTTAATGTCCTTTTTAGCAATCCCAATCAAGATCTTTTCCTAATCTTAACCAAGTCTCTTAATTGCCCATCCCTAATTATACCTTGATTGCAATCTATTTGCCATAACATTGATCTTTCCTCAACCTTAAACTGTGCTGAAATATACCATACTGTGGTTGCCATGTGCAAATGTTTTGCACAGAGGATTTTAAAGTATTAGCACTGAATTAAACAGCAACATACGTTGTTTCTGACTGCAGTCTAGTAGGACACACAGTCTTTTCTTGATGTGATGAACCATCAGAATCAGAAGGACAATACCATTTGCAAGTGTCTTCCAAACAGTAACTGTCTAATGGTTTAGAGTTTGGGGACATCATGATGGAAATAATGGTTAAGGTCAGATTGTTGTTGTAGTTAAAAGAAATCAGCATTGACTATCAGTAGAAACCGGAGGTGATCAGTGATATGTCAAAGTCTCACATCCACCTTGACCTCCTCTGTCTGAGAACTCAAGACAGGGCATGTTTATTACTTCAGCATTTCTCTAACCTTTGGCCTTTACCTCATGACACAGGATGTAAACCCTGGCCTGAGGTCTCAGAGTCCTGCTTTTGTGTGCCGAACATTCACCCTGACCACATGAGATCCTTATGACAAATGTTGCATGCAGAAAAAACACATTTGGCAAAACCGTTTAGAAGTATAGAAATGTAATTTTTAGGAGACACGGTCACTCAAGCCCACATAATGAGAATCGTTGGTTGGATTACTTTGTTTCTACCAGTCTCATCAGTGAGATCTGCTTCATGCTTCATGCTTCATGCTAGAAGAGCATAGATTCACAATTGTATGAATAAGTTCATGGACGAGCTCTGGGCTTTGTTTTTGGAAGACGTTAATTACATACTAAGCATAGCCTGACCTTCAAATCGCTTCCTGCACCATAAATTCTGCCAATGGCTGTACAGCAACGGCAATTCAGACTGAATGCAATGCCAAACAAATTATGCATGTGTGTAAGAAATGAAACATGATTTTGTAGCACACGGAAGGCACGATGGCTCAACGTATCGATTCACAGAGTGTTTTTTTCACATTAGCACGGCAGTGTGAGGCGTGGGTGTTTTCCTATCACATGAAAGATCGAACATGAGCGGAGAGGTGCAAAAAGACTGGCGGAGAGGGAAAGAGGGAAAAAAAGGATGTGGGGCTGCATTGTAAACAAGTCCTTCCCTAGGCACTGCACGTGGTTCATATGAGAAGCAAAAACAAAAAAAAAAGAAAAAGAGAAAAAGCTCATCACACTCACAGATGGCTGCCCAATCCAAGGCAAATGTCAAAAGGGCTCACATGACAGCCAGAGCACCTGTGAAAAAGAGCACAGCATGGAGAACACGATGGATTTACAGATGGTTATATGTGCAGGGAGATGATGGAAAGCCCAACACAAATGTCTCTGTATCATCTTATTTTCAGGGACAAAACAATTTGTGTGTGTTAGAGCAGCTGAGCGATGATGCACTCACATTTGGTCAGGATGTTTATATTTGCTGTAATAAAGTACAGAGGAATCCAAGTCAAGCATTTCTGTCTCTTTGACCGCATTTACACCCGGTATTAACATGTGATCTGTATCCGGACACGTTATCAGGACATGGAAAAGGTGTAAGTCATGATCATAAAGTGAGTACATCTGCCTGACATCAGATCTTAAGTAGGTCTAAACACAATCCATACAACATGCTGGCATCCATACAAAACAGCACATTGATGTTGATGTGTTTAGCTAACATGAAAAATAGGTTGTTGTTCAAATTTAGAGGAGGAGGGCTGAAAGAGATACGCCTCTAATTACTGATTATATGTCTATTCTGTGCCATGAATGCGTCAAAAGATGTGTTATTCAACAGAACTGCGTGTAAATGAAACCAATATGTGAAATTAATGCTGAAAAGTAAGAAGTAACTGTGTATGGTGCACTCATCTGCAGCAGATCTGCTGTTAAGAAGGCATGTAATTTATCCAGTCTCAGAATAACCTTCACCAGCACTACCAGTACAGCAACACACCAGGATGAACTGACACAATGTTTCCATATAAGGGAAGGAATAACCAAATCTATTACATTCCATTTATTTCACAAAATTTATAAAGTTACCTCTAACTCAACAACTCACAAAACTCTGTGATCATTTTAAGGGAGTCTGGTGCTGACTTGCTGCCACCTGAAATTACTCACACACAGGTTTAACTCTGGAGGACACACATCCAATTTCAGTGAGGAAAACAAGAATGCATTAAAAATACCAGGTGTAATCGCAAAAGCAAGATCAGATTGTTTGTTATCTGGATAACGTATCTGGATACAGATCCCATTTTTAATACCAGGTGTAAATTAAATCAGACTTCAAAACAGGTGGAAAAAATAATGTGATTTGGTCAAATAAAGCTGTTAGCAGTACACTGCATTAAGAAAAAAAAGACTGTTTTATAGAGATAAAAGCTGTAACACTCATGTTCCTTGCAAGCTACTTTTTCACCAAAGGTCACTTCTAACTAAATGTAAATTAGCAAGTATTTCCTCTTCCACTTTCAGATTACTTCACATTTTGCTCCCTCAGGATGATTTGAATGACAAAGCTCTGTGGGGCTTTGAGGCTAAAGGCATAAGAGTCCGCACAAAGCCGCATTCTCTCGCAGCCTATTCCCATCCAATACATATGCTAATACTTCAAGTCACAGCTGGTCGAGGAACTTACAGTATGAAACATTTTACAGTTAAATTTATTCAAACTACCATTTCAAAAATGTATCTGGATGGTATTGTTGGGCAAAATAGAGCAAATATCCAAGAGAGTTGCCTTGTATGTGAAGCTTCAGTTCCCCAGCCAGCCAGGCAGAGATCAAAGATTGTCTTACTGCTATGAAAAAATACCAATTACCAGGTTAGAGTCTAATGTATTCTTCTGCAATTAGACATGTGGGGTTTCCTACTATGGAAGAATTGAAATGCCTAAATAAAAATAAAACAAATGAAATACAATACACTTTGTTATACATGTTCCCTTTGGAATTCACATTAATATATGTCCCATTTAGAAACAACTGAGTATCAAAGAGCAAAATATTTGTCTTTTAGCTCACGGTTTTCATCAAATTAAGAAACATTAAATGCATACATAACAATGTGGAC
Source organism: Chaetodon auriga (assembly GCF_051107435.1). NCBI lineage: Eukaryota > Metazoa > Chordata > Actinopteri > Chaetodontiformes > Chaetodontidae > Chaetodon > Chaetodon auriga. The sequence continues at coordinate 16,915,800 of NC_135091.1, read as the reverse complement.
TGTCTTGCACTTTATTTCTGTGTTTGATTTGTGTTTCTGTGGGCATTTTTAATCTTCCATACTCTACACGCAGCACATCAAGACACTCAGTAAACCAGTTAGCTCATGTCTGTGCATAAAGCAGCTCTAACTGCTTCAAATGGGATATTATCACTCAGCGTAATCTAAGGCTAAGTGTGTGTGTGTGTGTGCATGCATGCATAAAGGAGAGAGGGGGTGCGCTTTGAACATAGATGAACAATAAAAATTAAGGATGCTCAAAGGACTTCAGAAATGATTTATAACTGAAAACACTGACAGATCAAAGCGATTCACAAAACACTTTTGGCAAAATGTTGTTGATATGTGGTATTACAGTTTAACAGGCCGATAAAATGCAATTAAGTTCTGGTTGATAGTGAAGTTCTAAGCATCAGATGTGAGAAAAGGCTTTGATGAAATAAATTTGCAAATTTATCGCTGCTGTTTCGTCTCTGTTCGTCTTCTTTTGTGCCTCTTCAGCATCTGTTTCCCCACCTGCTAAAAAAAAAAAAAGGCATATTGTCTGCTGTTGTGGAGGCTTCTCTACCCTGCCTGCGTGTATCCCATTCATTTCACAAGGTGTCTTCAATGTTTAGACAGTAATCCAATTATGACTTTATATCTTTGTGGGTGTTTTCAAGCAACTTCGTACTACCTGCGTTGGTTCAAAGCAACAGCATGCCCTGAGGGTGGAACAATAATCTGGATCAAATCGAGAAGACCAGACTAGCAGTGCAAGACGAGGCTGCCTCAATTCAAACATATGGGATGGGAGAAAGCTGACAGATTGGAGTCTTAATTATACAAACATTTCATAGAAGCAGAGCTGCTCTCTGGAAGGAAAAATAACCTCATTGGTGCAATTAAACCTCAATGGACGGAGCGAAAGAACATTCTATTTTTTTCTTAATGTGAGGAGGCGGCAAGAAAACAATGTTATAAATCAATACCACTACTAATGGAGAAACTACAGTGTTGTCGGAGTTAACGCATTAAAAGTTCATTCTTGAGCTTGGACACAGCAGCTGAGAAAACAGTCTCAGCACTTGGTCCCTTGTGGGGCTTTTGATCATATTGCATGATCTTCATCAATAGATGTAGATCCATCATGCATGATGGAGTTTAAAGGAGTCATGGAGTGATTTAGTATTTGGCCTCGATAAAGGCGAAAGCTTCAGAAACCACGGTTTCTTACATTTCCCATAATGCAACTTTCAGTAACCCCTCACTGCCTGGTAAACACCCTGGTCTTTTAAACTCCTCATGTCCAGTTTTCTCACGCAGGCTTTCTGTTATAAATTTGTCTCCATGCCCAATCAACCCCGATAACCCCGATGACATCACTGTGACACTGAGACCTTTTAACATGACTATTGTGAACTTGACATCAAAAGCTGTGTATGTGAAAGTGGTCAGTGTCAGTTGTCTGCTGTCACTTCACTTCCTGCCATGTCAGTAATGCTAAGACAGTTTTCTCTCTGTGCACAACATGAGAACATTAGATCGAGTAACATCCGACTTGTTATTAGAAAGACTAACTGCAGCTCTACTTATTTTTTGATATTTTGCCCATAGCCTTTCATCGGTTGCACTTGCAAATTTCCTGGTTAACTTTCTCATCCAATCTCGCATTTCATTTCCTTTAAATGAGTTTGTATTGTTGCAAGAATATTGTTTTCTTAAGATTACAGAGATGTTGCAGAAAGAAATCTTCTGCTACCAAATTCAACTGTGATTAGCTCAAATAATCTCACTGAATAAATCAAATATGTTTTTTTAAGAATTCAAGCAGGTTTCCTCACCAGTTTAGCTCTTTCTGTTGCTCTTTAGAAAGACCAATAATTACTTTGACTTGATTTTCATTTTATTTTCTGTTGGTTTGCAGGTGAAACTGAAAATCAGTGCAGCAGTTATGTAGAAGAATTCCTCATTGCACAGGAAAACAACATGTTTACATGTACATATACAATTTACCACATATGATTACCATTCTTATTTTTAACATATATGTTATTCCTCATTTACAAGAACATGACCCTTGATTGTAAACTGTTTATTGTGGACTGAACCAAGCCATCTTAATTAGCAATATACAGTAGATGCCCAGCAGATGACCTCTCACTGGTATCTGTAGTTGATGTTTTCATGTACATTTGTTGGATTCAGTAAAGAGGCACTGCGTTTGAGCTGAAGTTCGAGTGGTTACCATGGAGAGTCCTGATGGGCTGCGGTTATTCCCTCATTGCTCTGTCACAGAGGCTAGCTGAGGTCAAAAGAGGAAAAGGGTTATCTCGCTCCTTTTCAACTTTATCTCTTCAACCATATTGTGCCTCCAATCCAATCCCCTGTCTTCTCAAGTCTGTGGCCTCACTATTTCGTTCTTTTTATGACAGATAGAAAAAGATATTATCCTCTCTTCTCCACCTGGGGGAATTCTCAAGAGGAGTCATCCCATTTTGAGCAGGTGATTCTGTCCCTGCCTTACTTAGAAAACAGTACAATGATGACCAAAATCGGACAATAGACAATAAATTAAAGAAGGGAATGCAAATGGAATTACAAACTGGCCTGTGGACAGCAAAGCCTCAGACACACACCAGTATTCATGGACAGAAATGCAGCTTGAATTTTTGGTTTGGACCCAAATTGATAATTTCATACACAAAATGTGTGCTATTAAAGCATACCTGAGGGAGAGAGCTGTCGCTGAATGTCCACCCTGCATTCACATCCAACTAGAGGCAGAAACTTGGAAGCTCTGACTGCTTTCAAAGGAGGAGGAGGTGGAAGAAAATGAAAGTGGAAGACAGCGAGCCTTTAATAATTAATTCGGCAGAGTTTTGGTCCTGGGAGGCCAGAGGAAAATATATTGATGTTTGAAAAATGCTAATTAAAGAAAGGAGCGCACTTTGGTTTGGAAGGCATCCGTCTGCCCAGGCAGTTTGAAATCTCACTGCTGCCCAGGCTAATGGTGCTAGTAATGCCTTTGGGGAAACACGGCATGAAACACAGAAGCGGGCGCTAATGAGTCTTGTGGACCTCTCGAGCACACAGGATGAATGAGAGAGCTGAAGAGAAGACGCTGAAAGGGAAGAAGGAGCCTCACTCTGTGGAAGACGCCTCATATTCTTTTTAAATTTCTTGGCAAATGAGAGAAGAGGGATCCCTCAGCGGGTAAAACTGGATTCACATGTACCCCATAGGGCAATCTGCTGGCAGCCAATATTGAGTCACACTGCAAATGGGATCAACAAAAAACACAGAGTGAGCAACACGCAGTGATTGGTTTCACATGGCCCGAGAAACATCAGAGTGTTTGGTCAAATTGTGCACAGTGATTTGTGCATTCCATTAAACACCCCTCAGCTTGCACAAGAGTCCACAGCCTTTGTGGCAGCTCTCTGAGTGTGCTTTTGGCTAAATGCTAACATCGGCATGCTAACACTCTTACAATGACAATGCCAAAATGTTGATGCTCATGTTCACCACCGTGACTGTCTTAGTTTAAGTGTTCTTTCCAAACTCTAATTAGCTCAAAACTGAAATGCAACTGAGGTTGAGACTCGTTTGCAGGTATTTGGTCAAAAAATTAAAAAGCGGACAAACTTTATTTTTTAATCTGATGATGTTGCTCCATGAAAAGTTAAGGGATCTGCAAAGTAAGACAAGTAAGGCGATGGAATAATTTGGATTCATCATCTAGAACCATGAATGCCTGCACAGAATGTTGTGCCAATATACCAAGTAGATGTAAAATTATTTCTCAGAGAAAACTTCAACCTGCTGGTGGTGCTAGATTAAAGGTCAGGGGATCACCAAAGTTATTATGATTCATCATTTTGGGAACTTGTCTGTAGCACACTTCATGGCAATCCAAACAGATGTGTAAACGTCATTGTAGCACCAGAGGAAAAGTCAAATGATGTCAAATGTCATTAAGAATCATCCTCAGGAGACGACGAGTGTTATAACGTAGAAACAATTGACACACACAAATGCTTTCATTTCTGTCCCTCTTTCTCATCAGCCGTCGTTCAATTTATGCTCCATATAATTTGTGCATTCTATCAAACGCCCCTGTGCTTACGCATTTCTCATTGCAATTGAAGACTAGTTCAGAAATGACAGTCATTAAGTATTAATTTCCCAGCTTGTGTGTTATCTTGACATCTGCCTCCAGCAAATAAGGTAATAAGGGAAAGAAACAGAAACAAATTAAATGTCTCTGTATGTAGTATAAGTTTCTTTTGTGCCACATGCTCATGAGATAAAACCATAACAGTATACTTCTTCCTCCAACATGAAAAGAGTCTATTCCTGTAGACAGTCTTTACTCAGTGCTCATTAGGGAGTTAATTCAAATGATTTTCACATGTAGTTTTGTTTGATCTTGTGAAGTTGGTTTTGTTGTCCCTCCTAATCGTATGCAGTCCATTATATCATTCTCATTCTAACTCTGTATTAATATGAATATACAGTCTCACAAAAGGGCTGTTCCCTTAAAATGCCTTAAAATAAATTTTAGAATGATTAGGTGAACATTGAAGGGTTGACTCCAAGCACTGATCCTCACAACCAGCGGCACAACAACACATATGCTCAAATAATCCTAAACAGCTGCTCTTTAAATGTATAACAGCGTTCATTTAACTTCAGCAATACTGATCAAAAATCAATAATCCTGCAATCAGTAAACAATCAGTGTGTGTGTGAGTGTGTATGATAGAGAGTAAGATAGAAACAGAGAGAGCAGGCAAGATGGTGTGACGTGACCATGTCAGTCGCAATGTCACGAGAGCTTCAAGACCTCGAGGCTTGACAAAGAGATATGAGAAGCACAGTGGAGGATGTCTCTGAGCACAAGATATGCTAAGAGCCAACGTGTTTCTGGATCCAAACATACTCAATGAACACAACCGTCTGTTACTCATCCAGCGAGTTAAAGGATTGTTGCCTGGACTAAGTACAAACGTTTGATTAGAACCAGTACAACTCCTGTAGCAACTTCACGCCACAGTGGAAAGGAGAGGTGGGTGTTGATTCTTATATCCTTGATGACATCATGATCTTGTCACGGGGATTCCCCCAGATTCCAGTGGGAAACCAGCATTTGGATTCAAGCCAAATGTTATTTCTTTGTTCTTTGTCCTGAGTTCTTTTCCAGCCTTTATTTTCTGCATGCGAGCCTTTGTTCAGGTTTTTGGTTTCACATGCATGTTTGTCTTTGTTCCCTCATGTGGTCAAGTCTCAACATGGGAGACGAACGGCGGTCTCCTGGGCAATAGTCCTGTGTTTGTTCGACCCATCCACCCCTCCCTCCTCCATGCACCTAACTTTCTTGCTCTTCATACCACGTCAACTGGCTTTCTCCTTTGTTCCCATCATAATCACCAGAGGTCCTCGCCTAACCATAAAGGTAAGTATGGGTAATAATCTACCTGCAAAGTAGACCTTAATGGCCATTTTTCTGGTGAGTATGGGCTCAGGGAAACACAATCAAAGCCACACTTAGATTGGGCGGTAATGACATTTAATGCATTTCAAGAGTGTGCTCTCTGCTAAAATAACCTTTATTGCATGCTGCTTCATTAGACATCCTCCACAGCTTGATAAAACACAAGCGTCTTATATCTCGTACAGTATTCTATTTCTGTCCCAGAAGAGATAGCAATCTGAGGACGGACGAGAGATATCGCCTTTGTAGTGGCAGATCGTCAGAAAGGCGAGATCCAATCTTTCTCTTTCTCCCTCTCTCTCAGCTGAGGACAGATAGGGCTGATATATTGCACATGCAAGGTCTCACCAAGCTCATTGTCAAAATATGCGATGCACGTAGATGATAAAGTTGAAAGCCAGTGTAACAGAGATCTCATAACCAGGATATAACTCACATACAGTAACTTGACATAGATTAGCGTTTGATCAGACACGGAGATTGTTTTATTGATCTCTGTTGCTTCCATCAGATCGGACAAGAACATTAATACAAAGCGTTCCATTAAACGATACGACCTTGCTGCTGAGTGTGAAAATGCTCACTTGTGCCTCAGCATGTAACCGGACATTAAGCTGAGATTTCACACCAGTGGTGAAATGTAACTAAGTGCATTTCCTTCAGTAAGGTACTTACATACAGTTTTAAGGACTTTACTTTTACTTTTTCAGTATTTCCAGTTTTCTATACATTTCCACTCGACTACATTTAAAGGAAAATACTGTACTTTCTTATTCAACAACCTGCATGCACCTATGAAGTTACACATTATGATTTCCTGATTTAAAAAGTATCTGCTGTCACCGTCTCTTATTCAGAAGCTCATTCAGCGGATCGACCTGTTGCACGTATTAGTCACACAATGTATTCAGTAACATTATGTCTCTGCTAATAATGTCGGCTAGCATGGCCAGTTGTTTGAAGAAGAAACACCAGCAGAGTAATGGAGTTAATTAAACTATGATCCAACTACAAATGACACAGAAAGGGGTATTGTTAAACAAGCTGATCAAAAAAATATTTTTACTGCTTGCTGTGCAATATTAGTATTAGAATATCGTAACAATATGAAAAACTACAAGGATTTTGTAGGACTTCAGATTTCAGACAAATAGACTGAGATTTATTGCCAGATTTATTGCCTTGACAGACTACAGTAAAGAAACAAAGGCTACTTACACATTCATGCATTAGTAATAATATTCCTATTATATATATATAATACTTTGAAAGAAGCCATGTGGCATTTGGCATGAGTACTTTTATTGTTGTTACTTCAAGTACATTTTGGTGACAGTACTTGTATACAGGATTTTAGTCAAATGGGGTACTTTCACATTACCATGTTAATACATTTACTTAAGTAAAGGACATGAATCCATCTCCTACCCCTGAATATTACAGGAAAATCATGGAGCATGTGATGTGATCATACAATTACAATAGGCCACGCTTCAAACTGCGGTGGCAAACGGTTAATGTTCCCTGGGGCTCACCTCACAATCGACGCAAGAGGTCATTAGCATTCACGGCGTGGCTGGCTTCCCCTTGCCATCGGTCCCACTTCATCAGTTAAACAGGGAGCTTCTAACCCTGGCTTTGTTTGGTGGGAGAGTCCATGTCTGATAAGAGCCCTCCTGATATGGCTGACATCATTAATCACCAGCACTGTGGGAGGACAAGGTGGGCAGGTTGAGAGCAGCAAGTACTGCCATCTCTCCCTGTGGATCCTTTTTAACGATGCCGCGCTCCTAATTAATAGAGCTGGCCCTCTCTCTTTGCAGATATGCATCAAAATGCATGCAGGGAGAGAGGTAAACAATAGCAGGCAGGCAGGGAGTTTAGGATTACTGTTCTCTCAGAGACATACAGAGAGCAAGAGAGATGGAGTGAATTGTAGAGGGGGCTGTGTGCTAATACTGTACATGAGAGATGGAGCTAGAGAGACAGCAATGAAGAGAGGGAGGCGAGTCTCAGTGGATGGAAAACTGATATCGCCAAGTACTTGAAAGGTGTAACCGCAAATGTCAGCACCATCGATAACACCACCTTGTTGGTGACCATTTCTCGTCCTCACATTAAGCGCCCAGGAGGGCAGTAAAAACACTTGAAGTGGGGAGAGATGAGACGTGGGGCCAAAAGCTTTAATTTTACTGCTCATGCACGCTGCTGGAACCAACTTTTAATTGCCTGTTAGAGATGATGGATAGAAAAAGCGGGGCAGGGTGTATTTACACACAGCTTTGTCAGGCGACCAGCTCCCGTCTTAAACTGTTTACGGGATCCTGTCACTCTGTGAGCAAGTCAGTCATTAGACAAGCTTGTGATTCAAAGACAAACAGAATGTAGATAATAAAAGTAGCGGTGAATACAATTATTTTCTGTTTTTCATCGCCATCATTATTGTTTTGCTTTTCTTGAATGAATGCATGTTCGAATCCATTTATTTGCATAGTGATAAAAAAAAAAAAAGGTTTGAAACACAAAGACACAAAATTCAAATTGTGCGTGCAGGTGAGGTTATTAAAAAAAGGTGTTATATAGCATATCTCCTCCCTAAGCAAACATATAAACAAAACACTGACTAGAAAATGTGTGAATGTGTTTCAGAATGCTGGAAATTGTGTTTCCTACTTCATCATTTTTACTGTTGAGAGTTAAGGCTTCTTATCTCGATGCTAATGTCCTTGCTATACTCATAAGCACCCCTGTCATTGCTCAAATTAAGGGCACTTAGTCATTACCCACACCTGAGGAAAAAATAAATAAATATAAAAAGCCTGTTCTCAAAAGATGTTCCATTCAGAACAAAATGAACCTCCTCGTGAATTACTTCCAGTTGCAAGGTACGCACAGAGAGTCCCACTCTTTTATTTTTTCCTCTTGAATAAGGTACCTCAGAGATTTTGCTCCAGCCAGAATATTATTGGGAGCAACACCAGAATTTGAATCTAATGAATAAAATATTAGTCAGCATCATTCATGCAGTAATACTGAGTCCCCTCAGGCATTTGCAATTGTGCACTCATCACAGTCAGTGCAACTTCAACCAATCACTGGTTGCAACACACACCTGTTAATTAGGTGGCGGCCAAAATAGCTTTGTGCCTGAAATTGAAGCCAGTGACAGGCTGTTCTTGAATATATGATGGAGCTTTTAAAGGAGGCAAAACTGTTGTACTTTCAATTTAACTGCCTGTTTGGTGTTCTCAGTCCAGGGAACACAAAGACTACCTCAAAGACCAAAGGGCACATTTTGAATAGAACTGTACAGCTTGTATCTACATTCATGTTGATTATATTTGATATTCATTTTGCTAGGGTTAGTTAGGCTGAAGTTATATTTTAGAACCCAGAGTCCAAACACAATGTTCTTCATTTAATTTGAGCCCATGTTAGTCTTAACAGCTGAGTATGAAGTAACTGCATTAATTAGCTGCTGTCGAAAGTTCACTTTCTCTCATCTCTCTTAAGAGAAATCTGCACTCTTGAGGGCTGGAAAAGGTTAGAACTGGCAAGTGAAGTGCTCAACTTCTGTGTGTGCATGTGCTTGAGATTAAAGGAGACATTGATGAAATGACTTCTTTCTGTTGTAAGCATGCAGGAAAAAAAAAAAAAAAAAAAAAACAGGCAGCGGGATGCTTGACACCCAAAACCCCTGCACTGGGCCTCATCATGGGGGGCCCAGCATCGAGTGTGAGTAATTACATGTGTGAAACTCTGCTGCCCTGTGGCTTCTAAGAATCCCTTCACAACGATCTCACATACACACAGACACCAAAACCACATTCATATTGTTTCAATCAGTCTCTCATGCGTGCTAATTAGGGAATCAAGAATTGATTTTGGTCTGCTGTAACATCCTTGGTTGGTGTCATGTTTTCATGAATGGAATGAGTTTTTGTGGTTTTTATGGCTGTGATAGTTACTATATACACAGTGTGGTTATTAGGCAATTAATCTTCTGTAATCCTGAACAAACGATCACATACACATCACGTTCTGTTTCTGACTTCTGTGAATGAAGACGGGATGTGGTGCGATTCTTGTCTTCCCATATTGGCCGATCAGATTTGCTGAAATGAACAGGCCGCGATCAGGCAGCCTATTCGTTTACAGGACAACACATTGCCAATGAAAGCACGCATCTCAGTTACAATTAAACAATTGAGGTGAGCTTTCCCCCCCAAATCCATAATGAGATTCCTGGTGGTTTCACAATTGATACTGCATGATGAACTTTAATGAGATGCTTTTGAAAAGATGAGCCTAAATCAGCACTTTTGCTTGGATAACAGGCGGTGGCATGGGGGAAGAAGAAGGGGGGGGGATCTTTTGAGGGGAAAGCAGTATTGATCCATATGCATTGTCTCGTTAATTTTGCCAGAGGTGTGGATTCCTCATGATCAATACCTAGCGACTGCATCTTTATTCTTCTGTGTAACCTATTACTGTCGGTGAAACACGAGACCCACACCACAATTAGAGCTCTGCAGCAGGCAAGGCCAATCAATAGCATAGACGTATGATGTGTACAGCAGGAAGCAATAACTAGTCAGAGGTACAGGGTGTATTCGTCCAAGGCGAAAGGCTAATCTGGGTGAGTGACTCCACCTTAGTCAATAGCCACCATGGTTCCCCAATGTGTGGACTTAATAGAGGGCCTTCAAGGCTTTACTCAACAGGGCCTCAGGCTCCAGGGTCATATCCATCTATCTTCTGCTGTTATGAATGTAATCACCTGCTGAATTATTTGTCTTTTGCATGATGCACTATACTACAAAAGAGCTTACACAAACCCCAGGAGTAAACATGGCTGAGGAACAATATATGGAGGCTTTGAAGGACAAAACACAAATTGCACAGATTTAGAAATGCTTCAAAAAAAAAAAAAAATACAGAAATGTAAAGCAAAAAGAAAATGTAAAGAAGAAACAATAGAGGAAAAAGATGGAGAAACTCGAGAAAGAAAGTCAGAAAAATACAATTAGGAATACACAGCAAAAGAAAAAGCATTCAAAAAGCTTTAGTAAAGAGCCAGATGTGAAAAGAACAAAAAAAAAGCATTTTATTATAATTTCCTAGCTAGCTAATGCTCTGCAAAATAACTGATGTGTCTCTATCCTTTATCCTCTATCCTTTTTATTTGTTAACATAAAGAACAGCTAAGACAGATTTAAAATGAAAAATGTTGGAGCCGGACACTATGTCTCAAAGTGAGGACAAAGGAGGAGAGGTTGAATAAAATCAGCATACACATAAAAATGCTGCGCTAGTGCTAATTTGTATGCTCTTGTAATACCAGTAATTAGAGATTAAAATTTTAAGCAGTAATTGCTCTTAGTGGTTGTTGTGGACAGTGATGTTAACTGACTAGCTGAAATAAACAAATTAGCATTACTAACACTTATTTTATTTCCAAAAACTAGAGTCCTTTGAAGGTCTATTCAGTTCTTTGGAAGTGTGTTGCAACCTGGGATGTTTTGCTTTGTTTTTTGACCACAATTTCTCATTAATTAAGGCATCATTTGCCTGACTGCATTTTGGATCAGGTCTAATTATCATCGGCTCTATTTTGGACTGGTTCTGACTGTCCTCAAGTCCCATTTGGATTCAGTCTCTTTGTTTTTGAGAAACTATTTTTTCACCTTTGGGAAAGTTTTCCTCTGGTCAGGATCGGACCTGTAGAGACTTCCAGACCTCACAGGTCAGGAGTCTCTATATGGAAAATATGCCATGATTATGATAATGTTGATGCGTATGAAAGAGCAAACTAATGAGGATTGTTAAAATGCTGATGGTTATATGAACAGTGATGACATAAAAGAGGTGATTAAGCCAGTGGCATGATGGTTTTCTATAGGATGAGATAAATGGTTTCATGCAATCAGCATTGCCAAACTCGGAACTGATGACAGGGCTGCAGCTGCAGAGTGAGATGACATCGTTGCATAGCTCAAAGCTTCCTCGCCCAGCTGTATTTTCATATCAGCAGTACAGTGGCTGTTAGCATATTAAGCTGTCCTTTTCTGTCAGTCCCTGCCATGGTTTACAAGTAAATGGAATGACTATAAATCACTGCTAAATCACACAGCAGAACTAAGATTATGTTTAGAATAATGACATAGCTATAAATCTTCCATGCTGCTGACTGGACTAGACAAAAACACCAGTTTATTCTGGGGTTTGTAATATAATTTCCAATTCAGATTAGCCTGACATTGATGGATTGTATCATCATTCTCTGAAAATGCAAACTGACTTTTTTTGTTGACGGGGTGACAATTCGACATTAGTTTAGTGTGTGGGTGGGCTGCTCTGTCAATAGTTTGGGGGAATAAAAATCAAATCAAATAGATTGTCAGATTTATAAGTTCTCACTGACTTTGAGAAAAAGTTTCAAAAGTCTTTTCAACATGTACCCACATAGTATTATGCATCCCATTGACTGTGCAGTAACAGAGAAAGAGATTATAGATATTGGTGAATTGTGTGTTTTACAGCATCCTTTCTCTTTCTGAGTGCAGGGGCACTTACTGGAGAACAGTGATGGTTGCTGGTCATTTGTATATGGATTTCCCTGCCACGTTTGAGAAGTTGCGGCTCTCAGGTATTCACTGCAGCATGAAAAGCAATAAATAGCAGAGCTATCTCACTGTTAAAGTCCACTTACCTCCTGAGGGCCCAGTGCTCTATATGTAAATGAGAGTGCCTTGTAACAAGTATGCAGACACACTCACAAACACATAGGTATTCTCCCTATTTATTTCATCCTCCAAGACACACAAGCATTCATGTGCAAACACACACACACACACACCTTCACCAAGTGATTCTTTGTTCTACCTTAGATGAAAACAAAATACTCAATGAAGTCCTTTCCTCCAGTAGGTTGGACGCAAGGTGACTGCATCCTCCTCCACCATTTAAGTATGATGCCTCTGTTTTCCTCTTGTTTTCCTTTCTTTTCCTGCACTTCGCACTGGCTCAGAAACAATTGAATTAGACAGTGTTGGCCAAGCTGTTAATATCCTGAAAATCATTGGGTGGTTTGGAAGGTACGGAGGCCGTCTTTGTTTCCACATCAGAGTGCTTGTTCAAAGCAGGCCTTTCAGCTTTCAATCACAATATTCGGACCAGAGATGAAAGCCAGAACTTTGTTTTCGACCCCACCCATCTGTGGTGTGGTCAATTACCTTCAGACCTGGAGTCTGAAGGCAATGCCAGTTAATCACATACATCAGTCAAACTAAAGAGAAAAGCAGCAGCAACCCTGTGAGTCCACCAACCACTCATTCCCATGGCGTCTTCATGACAGAGGGTCAGACCAGGAGCAGTAAAGGAAAACAAACTTCTGATACAGAGTGGGTATTTAATTAACTATGACAACATATTTCGGCTTAACGAGCATTTCTTCCTTGACTTAAGTCTGCCAACCATTCTCTGTAGCTTCTCACAGTGGCTCAGGGAAACTTAACATCTTCACCAGTTAGCCACAAGAATGAGTGGGACGCGTGCCAAAGCTTTGTATATTTACACGCAGATGAAACAGCTTTGCCAACATCATCCTGGTACAAAGAGAATGCAGCTTTAATGAAGATATTTCATGCTAGCCATGTTTAATAGAGAGCTTGGTTTCCTCAAAGACAGTGCACAGCTGCCAGTCGTTTGGTGCTTTCTTTTCCTTCTCATTCCAGGCTGGTACTGACCTCCAAAAAATGCTTTACTTTTAGACAAATAGTGTCCAGTAAGAAAAATTACTAGCACACAATGAACAAGACTGGTGCAACACATTTTATATAAAATACAGGAGGAAATCGGGAGGGTGTGTGCTACCTGCAAAATACAGTATGTATATAATATACATAATAGTAAACAACCCTGTTCATATCATTGTTTGGCATTTTAACATCCATTAGTCCCTCTAGGCTGGAATCACTTTAACCTACTTTCAAATGTGTCGTTTCTGATTTACTATTTAACATATGAGGTTATTACACCATCAACTGCATTTGCTGGTTGACCCAAAAAGTGCAGCCAGCCCTGCTACCTAGCACCTAGCATCGCAGCATCCCAGACTAACTTCCTACAGGCTGAGAGGTTGAACCCTGCGAGGGCTATAGCTTACTACCAATTTGTTAACTGTAACACAATCCAAACACTCATGACAGTGTCTACACTTCGCTTTAATAAGCTATCACACTAAACAAACTGCTGAGGTTTATCACGGATTTTATTCGGTTTTAGGCTACTGACTCCAAATTAACGTGGCTGCTAACTAATATCCCTAATAGGATGCAAATTATTAATTGTAATGAGATTAATAGTAATGCTAATCACCAGTGCTACCTGGTAACACACACAATATAACCTGTGAATCGGTAATGCTAACAGCGCATACTTGCCAGCCATGTTTCTAAACTCAAATTCACTGTATTATCTGCAACAGACAGATATCTTCAGTGAGTTTCAAGAGATCAAGAGTTTATGGGCACAAAATAATGACTAATAGTCAGAACTATGTTCAAATCAGTGATATATCAGTGATAGTATATCAGCTTTAACTCTGAGCAATTAACACTGTCATTGCCAGGATCAGAACACAGCTGACCCTTTTTCCATATTAGCACACAAGCACTCGTTTAACAGCAAATGTACAAAATGGGAGCCTTCCACAATCTATTTAGTATTTTGTGACCTCCATCTTAACTCTACAGTCGTGTTTATTATAAATGTACTGTGAAATGGTCTGTTAACCGTACACACATTGAACAACATTCAGAATCCTTACATGCTTATTAATGGGCTTAAACAGACTTTAACAGATGCATTTCTGAGTTTGTCATTAGCTTTCCAAAAGCTGAAAACTATTATACTAGACATTTGTGACTGAAATTGCCGTCGTAAAGGTGAGGCACACTCAGCAGTCTTTCAAGGGCAGCTGTACGGCATTGACAATGCATGCTGGGCCTCACCTAGAGGGCAAAGTACCAAAACAGCAACTTTTTTTAATCAACAGCATGAATCCATTTCCAAAGCCAACTCCCTACAGTTTCAGCTGAGACGTACCTCCTCATTTTTCCAAAGCACAGATCATTAAAATGTCTTAAACTACTTCTGGTAAAAACTGCCAAAAGCAATACAGCGAGAGACTGTGACTCACTGTTAAATATTACTTTATTTCCCTCAGCTATTGAATGAGGTTTTCATGTTAAAGTTGTTTAATTTAGGGGAAGCATCTGATTTATGTTTTTTTTGTAAACTTGGATTCACTGCAGGCTATCACTTATAAAAAAAGGGAGAAATGTGCATATTGCGATTGAAGCCGGCTATCTCCACCGACAAATGCTTCACCTTTTTGTTGTGACGAATAGGTGCAGAAATTTGCTTCATATAAACGTAATATGCAATATGACAGGCTTCAGCGTTGGTGAGCAATTTCAGAGCAAACTAACCACCCGTCTGTCTATCTCTGTACAGCCCCGCATGCAATTGTAGCCCATGCCCAGCTCGATCATAAATGAAAGTGACTTTGAGAGCAAACAAACAAACAGAGCTTAAGTGAATCAGTTAGGCAGAAAGAGGCATGTGGCAGGCAGGCAGGTGATGGATGGTGGCGCTTAGGAGCCGTGACTTTTGGGTAAGTGACAATGACACACATAAAGGTCCACCATTACCCATTTTAAGATGCGGTTAAAATCCTTATCGACCCGCCCGCCTCACTTGCCAATATGCCAGAGCATCACGCCAGCTGGAGCTAGATTGCAGGCAGGCAATGATTTGCATTGACGAGAAACAACCCATCTCCCCTCTATAACACTCTCTCTCTCACACACACGCACACACACACACACACACGCATTTTATGCACAACTTTCCTTATGTGAGCAAGGTTTAAACCCAAAACAGAAAAGCACCCATAGCAGCAAATCATTGGTGAACTTCAAATGCTGCACTCTGCTATTTGTCACAAACGCACTTCAGAGTAAAGTGTGCTGCAGAGTCAAATTAATACCTGACACCAATTTGGTCGAGGACGCTTACGTCCACATCTCCTTATGCGGCTAGAGACATTCACCTGTGCCAAATAATTGAGTGAAATTACAGCTCCTTCCACACTTTCCCGAATGTGAACTTAAGCCAAGTTCACACATCATGTGATCAATGCATCAAGCAGGAAATCACAGAGACATAGTTTGCATCCATCAGACACTTGAAGCCAGAGTTTGTTTCAGCGAGGCATTGACCGACACACCTGTCCTATATTTTGATGCAGCACTTCAGAAAGTCAGACTGTCTAGCTCAGAGGTTTACCTCTAAAGTAGTGAAGGAGTACATGAAGGCATCAGCTGGAGAAAAATCCCACCAATAAGACCATTTTTAAAGACAGTCTCACAAGCAAGAAACTCTGGAGGAAAATGCTGTAGCTGTGAGTGTAATCTGGGCTGCGTTTTCTAGTATTTTACTGCTTTCTTGAGTGCTCTTAACACTTTGTTTCTGACCTAAAATCTGTTCCAATAAACTGGCTGGTTGTTAACTTAACCATCGTGCCATTTTTGTTTTTACTTGACAGCTGCTGGTTTTGATGTGCTGCCTTGGCAAGGGATGTGTGAACAACACAAGCAGCTCAACACTCAGGAAGTATGACACAAACCAGATTTGTGTGAAATTACAGATGTACCTGTGAAAGGGGGTGTTGTTGATGGTAGGTTTTGTGCTCTGGGTGGTATTGTTTCACAGTAAGACTTTAAAATGAGGCATTCACAAGACTGAACAGTCACTGTGGTTGGTCAGCACCCGTAGCTATAGCCTGAAAAAGAGATAAATAGCATGAGATATACAGTAAAATGTTGATCAAATATTAAAATTCAATTGGGGAAATTGTCTCACTAGACTGAAAAAAAAAAACAACAACAACAATCCAGTCATGATCGTAGAGCGACATCACAGAGTGGTGTTTCTTTTTTTACCTTCCAATTAGCATTTAGGGATGCCAGAATTCACCTTGGGCCAGTACCGCACCCATTTACTTCCATAGAGATGAATTATAAGATCTGGTCTCAGATTTGTTAGCAAGAAGAAAATTCTGTTTGAAACTTTATAACTTTACTTGTATGAAATGTTTATGATTCAGCCGATGTATTTTTTCTTTTAATGCAGGCAAAAGTTTAGAACTTCATCTGTGTGGTCAAAACTTCCTTGAGAACCATCTAAGATCAACCCAAATTTAATGCCTTCCTTTTAGATAATGGGTGAATCACTGCTGATAAAAGTGTCAGTCGTGATTGAATTTCTGAAATGTATTCAACATTAAATATAACGAGCACTTTCAGTGTGGTTTGAGTAGCAGGGATCAGTGATTCAATACTTCTCCCCAATGAAAATTCAATGTTGATTCAATCATTTTTTACTATCTGGATAAGTAAAACTACTCGAGAATCAAGTGGCAGATGATCTAGATATGGGAGTCTACATACTGAGCTCTTAATGAACCATCTTGATTGATTGCTGCAAAACTGCTGAGAACATAATTAACTATAACCTCCATATTATGTAAATCAATTGCTATATTGGTATCCCCTTAAGTCAACTACGGCATTATCTGTATTAGCTGTTATGTAGCTGATGAGTTCAGCCTATTCAAATGTTCATATATTACCTTCACAGCCAAACCCAAAGTCATTTTGCACACAAAGCAAAACTACCTTCAGGAACTTTGTGTCAGAGAGGTGTTGATTTAAGAGTATGGTAAATTGTAAGGCTGCAGTTTTGGTAGTGTTGTATTAGACTGCATTCTCACTTCCTGAATTCATTGTGTCCACAAAGTCATGAACAAGCGCCCTTGTGCCCTACTCCTATCTGACAATCCTGACTGCCCATGGTAAATCGTTTCCGTGTGAGTGGGACTGATTCCAGAGGCCCTCGGTCAAGACTGTGGTGGAGATGAAATGGATAAAGACTATGAATAGAGATCCCATTTCCCCCAAGCAAGAGCATGACACGCAGACACACGGTGCTAGGATAAAATCCATAAATGCAAATGGTGTTTTGGATGCACTGTGGTGGCTGCAGGACACAAGGAACTTCATATTATAGCTCAACAAGCTCATTGGTTCATGAACAGCTGAGTGGGTGCTGCATTGATTTCTGGCAAACGTCATATTGTTGATTTGCTTATTCTAGGGCTTTTTTTTTTTTTTAGGTTGTCACATGTTTTTGCTGCTCAACATCTTAGCAGGAATTAACACACTCTAGGCACAACAACAGTATTAACATAGGTAGGTGATTCTACATTTACTATCTGAACTACTAGGAAGAAAATACAGCAACTCAAAATGAGATGTCTCATCTTCAACTATATAGAAGTATGAAAGTAATTTATCATAACAAATAGTATTAGCAGCTCCAAGAAATCAGTAATCTCATTGTTCAGTGTGTTGGCATGAGTGATGAGGTGGGAGCTTACAGTTCTTCTTTATCATGTATATTAAGTACCTGTTAATTATAAATTATATTGAACCCTTTCTGTCTTTTGAAGCATGAGGCTGGGGTTTCGTTATATCACCATTCGACACCCTTTGTGGCTCCTGACGCCTGAATATCCGCAAATGGCCTCCATCGTGCTCTGCACTTTGGTGAAGATACACTGAGACTATGAATAGAGAGTTCTCTCACAGCCAGCGAGAACATGACATGCAGATACACAGTGCCAGTAGAAAATCCATAAATGCAAATACTGCTGTGTTTATTGTGGTAGCTACTGAACAAAGGGATGTTCATATTGAAGTACAATAAGCAAACTTGTTCATGCACAGTCCAGTGGGTTTCACATTGATTTCTGAAAAATGTCCTCGTGGATGCTGATGTTTTTGTTCCACGTTGTTGTTAATTGTCTTGATTTTCTGACTTAAAGCAGAGTCACTAATACTCCTGTGCCTCCACTAAACTTCAGCATAATCATTTTAATTTAAGAAAAGAAAAAGCAATTACTCTCATTGTACTTGATACAACTTGCCTCCGTTTGACACCTAGTTTCAAAAAAAATATGTTGTAAAGGAGCACCAGCCAGAGCTAATATATAACTGAGAGCTAAATATATAAATAACATACATGCCAAACAAGGACACATGTTCTCTTTGTCTTGCATTTGCAGCATTTGCAGACAACATCAAAGTTGCCATTGCATCATACCGTCATGTCAAATAAACTCTATCATATTCTTATTCCTTCATTACTCAGTGATATTGGGGACAGCATGTGAACTGCTTGCTCATGCGAGAATAAAACAATTCTGCTTGGAGAACAAAGGATGTGTCCCAAAATGTTATCATATTGACCTTCATTGAGACGGAGGCTCCATCAGTGCACTTAAAAATGTTGTCATCCTTTGATGTTATCCTTGTCTGCACTACATTAATAGATAATACTGACTCTCAGCTGACTCCACTCTTCATCCAATTTCTCTATGGAAAAGGAGGTTCGGTACTGTAAGTAATGCATCATTTATGCATCAGAGTGGGGAATGAGCCTTAACTGGCCAAAGATTCTCAGAGAGATCCATTTTTGGTCTTTCTTTTAGGACTAGGACTAGAAGCGTTTTATCAACTTTCTTAATGAATTAGTCATAAATGTCATTCTGGGGAGACAGGGTACCGTAATCAGTGTGGTGTGTAGTTCAAATTCACTGGGAGCCTCAAAGTTGGGGAAGTAGAACTAAAAATGTATTAATAGTAGTAAAGAAACAGAACATTTAAGTGCATATTCAGCTGACACTGAAAATCCTTCAGTGAAGAATCTTTCTTTCTGTTACAGGAAGTCTAAGGTACAATAAAGGAAGAAATGCTGCTTGGATCTCAGACCAAAAGAATGAGATCGCGGATTCCAGCGGATAAAGTGAGTTTCCTCCATTGGATATCTGAGCTCAGTCTTGGAGATAGTTTGGGGGGATTAGACATCTGGTGGGAGCTTGGAGTAGAGATGCTGCTTCTTCATGTCGAAAGAAGCCAGCTGAGGAGGTTTGGACATCTGATCATGATGCCTCCTGGGTGCCTTCTGTTGGAGGTTTTCCAGGCACATCTCACTGGAAGGAGAACCCAGAGCACGGTGGTGAGATTATTTATCTCATCCGGCCTGGGAATACCTTGAGATCCCCCAGAAGGGACTTAAAAATTGCTGGGGAAAGGGACATGTGGACTACCTTGCTTAGATTGCTGTGTTTTCAGTCCTGCTTTCACATTCAGTGACTCTGAGACGCTTGGCAGATACAAGCTCTGGTCCCATGTTGGCTGTAATACCTGTGCTGCATCCTATGTCCATCTATGGAGGAGCTATTTTCAAAATAACATCATCTACTTGGCCTATATGCACTAATGATTGTACACTAATTAGAATATGAAGCAACACTCGGATATAAAGCAAACCGAGGTACAAACACAGAAAGAGTAGCATATTCCATTCACTTAGATATAATAGTTGCTAATATTTACTCATGCATAAAGTAAGTGAATTTATTAATGTGTAAATCTGCAAAGACATTTACCTTGCAATGCAAAAATGATGAGAGAGCAGAGAGAAACAAGGTTCAGAAAGTGTGCTAGCAAATTAAACATGATTTTGTCCACAAGTTTTGGAATATGTTACGCCTAAGCAGAAGTTTGCTGACTTTTTACTGGATGGGTGTCAACTTAACTAAAATCATGGATAATTTATGGCCACAGTCAACATCTTCACATGCTTGAACATGACTGGTGTGTATGTAAGACACGACTTGCCAGTGTCTGATGAAATGCTTTGGACAGCCCACATCATTTGCATCCGGTTGGTCGAACACATGTCATCTAAAATGTGCCAAAGTAAAACACTTGCATAAAAACTCAGACTTGATTAACAGATGCAATTATCAGTGGACTCGCCAAAATGCCAAAATGAAGTAAACAATTATGCATCAGTTTTTCAGAGACGTATAATTACCACATGTGAACTGTCTCTGCAATTAAAACATCCCAGAACAAGTGGGGGGAAAAAATATTCAGTGGAGAAAATTATTAAAAGCAGACCAAGCGCTGGTCCTTCCCCATTTAGCATGCTTTGCAGACAAAGAGGACTGCAGCACGCTGTGGTATGTATGTGATTGAGTTATTTTGAAATGCATACGAGGTGACTGCTGAAACTGGGCTGATTCAGCAGCTGAACAGGTGTTGTTACAGTTATATCAGACAGAATCCATTCATATTTGATTTCACTGAGCCATGCATGCTTTGCATTGAACATCATACAATCTACAGAGGCATTACAGCTAATTTCTATCCTCCTGAATACAGAATCTCATCTCAGTCTCAGCTGATAAAACACTAGCACATGCACCTTTAAGGGGGAAATGAAAACTTCCTTTATTTAATTGCAACATCAAGACAATAAATGCTCTCATTATGTTTGCTTTGTATCTGAATTTCAGTTATTTTAAAGTTAATGAACAGGTAAGATACTTTCAGTTTGCGGCATCTACTACACAATTAAAGCGTTCGACAGAATTCCTAAATGTGATTAAAGGGAAGGTAAAGCTACTGAATTTTGCATTTCCTTCCTAACTTCCAAGTAGTCCTCAAAAACACTGACTGCGACATTTCCCATGCAACTTGCAACTTGATAGTTTATTTATTTAGACCCTCTCTGCCCATTAAATGCCCACATCTTCAAAACCCCAAACCCTCAGTTTGTAGCACAGGCTTTCAGTTAAAATACTTGTAGTTTCTAAGCCCAAACTGAGATAACTAACTGACATCAGGGTTGTTTTCTAAGACGTGACAACCCTCCTCCTGAGCCACGGAAGACTAGCCTGATAATCAGAATTTATTGTCCAAGGAGGGTTGAATCAAGGACAACTGGACTGGTTTGTAGAAACTTGTGCAGGTAAACTGAGGAGTTTTGACCTGAGGAGTTGGCCCTCCTGTGCTGAGCCATACATTTGTTTAATGGTTGTCAAGTTTCCCAGATATAGAAGGCTGTGAATTCCTCGCTGCATTGGACTGCATACACAGCATCGCTTTTCTTGTGTTTGGGTGTGCGGTCTGGGTAGAGCACTGTCTGTCTCACTGTGTTGCTGGGCTTGGAAAACACAGGGATGCAGTAATTGTTGAACATCCTTGAGTTTCTCAGATACTCCAGACACGTATGGAATGACGATGTTTGTTGTTGTTGTGTTTGTTCCTCTCTTCTTCACCACCCACAGCGATGGTGTTCTTCCTGGATATTGTGGCTGTTTTCACAAAGGTCCTGTTAGGGTATCCACAGGCTTGAAGTGAATCCCCGGGATGTCTGTGCTCTCTCTGTCTCTGTCTCTCGGGCCAAACACTATCAGCTCAGGGTTGCAGGGTTCTGACAACTTCTGCTCCAGTGGATGGTGAGAGTCAAAATGTTGGATTGTTTGTGTGGGTTTCCTGTATACTCCAGTGTGGTGGCTCCTGTCCTGTTCAGTGTGCACGGCACAGTCCAAAAAGGCCAAACTGTTGTCCCTGACAGTCCTCTGGTGTGAACTTAGTGTTACTGTCCGCTGATGTGTTCCATGAAGGCTTGTGCCTCCTGAGCTTTGATTTTGACCCATGTGTCATCCACATATCAGAGCTTTGGGTGAGTGCTGTTCCTCTGTTCAGGGCTCTGCCTTTTACTTCTTCCATTTAGAGGTTGGCCACAGTGGGAGATACTGATGAGCCCATGACACGGCCACACTTTTGTCTGTAAACCCCCCCGATGCGCTGAAAGTAGGTGGTGTTCAGGCAGGCAGAGGTCCAGCAGTTCGTAAATCTGGTCTGGGTTGATGATGGTTCTGTTATTAGGGGTGTTGTCTTGTAGCAGTCGTTGAATTGCAAGACTGAATTTATGTATAAATCTCCTGAGTTACCTCATCAACACCCTCCACAGTCACACCAGTATGTGTGAGAGGACAGTTATCAGAGAAACAGTAACTCTGCAACACTGGCTAATTAAATTGTGATATCAAAAGGACACTATGACTGTTTGGTGGTACAACACATGTTGGGACAATATTTATTTATTTATTTATTTATTTTTTAATCTATGAATTTAGTATGAAAACAAGAGTCTACAGCCATACTAGCAGCTATGCGGGGCTGTATGTAGGCAGAGCTGTGCTTTGAGCTGAATGCTAAAGTCAGCATGCTAACATGCTCCTCAATGAAAATGTTAACATGTTGATTCTGAGCAGGTTTCACCATCGTAGTTTAGCTTGTTGGCATGCTACCATTTGCTAATTTGCGTTAAACACAAAGTACGACTTAAGATTGATGGGAATGTCATTAGTTTTGCTCTTTAGCTATAAATGAAATATAGATGAAATATTCATCCTGAGGGGGACTTGGACGTCTTTATCAAATTTCATGACCATCCATCGAGCATTTTTACACAAAACCACAAATGTCAATCTCAAGGTAGAGCTCGAGAAAAAGTCACAGGATCACCAAAGTCATTAGATTCCTCCTCTGGGTAATGTGTAGAAGAATCACGTATAGACAGGTCTGATTGTTGTCTTCACGTTATTGTGTTGAGAAGGACATGGTTTAGCATGTTACCAACAGCAACTGAGAGCTGTGTTACTGTGTGAATGTAACATAATTTTCATCCTAATTGACTGGCATGAGGGCAAAACCTGAAATAACACAAAACACATTTTGAACATAACTGCTATTATCCTTTATGAGGAACTCCAACGAATTTTGGTCAAGCTGAAGAAAGTTCAAGACCTTTGCCAAAACCTCAAACCAAACAGAAACATTCCTTCATGCACCAAATCCCAGCAGAAACATATCTGCCTCATTTCTTTGAACAAACGCGACAAACAAACAGATGTTTAAGCGGGTATCAAGTGACCCCGTGCAGATTTTGGGCGTCACTTTAAACCAAACACAGTCTTTCTCCTGCATGTGGGAAAATGTGGCTCCTGTGCAGTTAGTTGGTTCCCACACAGCTCAGAGCAGGAAGGCAATAACCTGCCGGCCCGATTCGTCTGATGTCCCTGCTTTTGATTTATCGTGGCTTTCTGCAAGGTTAAAAAGTTATGGCTGACTTACTACTTGTCTTCCATATTAATTACATAAACAGAATGGTGTGAGAGGCAGAGATGGGTACTGATATTCCCTGAAGTTGCACAGATCAATCAATATTGATCAACAATACCTTGATGTATGGCAACATCTCACGTCTGAGACCTTGGGCAGCTTGAGTGATGATGGCATCCAGAAATGGTGCTGTCTCTAAAACAATTCCCCCCAAAATAGATAGGATGGGATTGAGATCTAAAGGCAAGCACACACACGTAGACACACAAACACATTTGCTGCCATTGTTTTCCCCTCTTTCATTCTTACTTTCTCTCATGCAAACACTCCCGTGTCTCGCCGCCGCACAACGACACGTTCTCATGATCTTTTCTCTGGGGTTGGCGTGATGAATATGAAATGAAATCTGTACGGTTCTGTCAATAACATAGCTGCCAACACAGCTCCGGAACCATTATAAGTGGCTACACCTCAGGCGATACATAAGCTAATGAATAGTGCAAGCAACCAAAACGAAACATTACTTCATAGTCTCGCCATAAATGAATAAACATGAGCGAGTGTGTGCAGGAATGAAATGTTTACTCATAAAAATCCTGTTTCACTTAAACACATTTTGGATTCTCACCCTGACACTTCAATTTAACTGGGTGGCTTTTATTTAAATCAAATTAGAAGGGAAGAGGACAAAAAAAATGGAAGAAGAGAGACTGAGAGTCAAAATGCACACACATCTATTTCTATACACTCACATGACCACACACACACACACACACACACACACACACATTCAAGGACAGAGGGGAATTAACAGCAGGCAGAGGCAGGTCTCTTTCCCTGGATGCTTCAGGCTATTTCAGGAGGCTATTTCAGGTCCTCTGTCTTCTTCCTGTGTCTCTTCTCTCCATATATCCATCTGAGAGCAGCTGAGGGAGGGCACAGGGGTATTTTTAACACGGTGTCTCAACACCTTTTTTTTTTTCCAGATGTACCTCTGTTCACAGTTTACCAGTTTGTGTAAAGCGAGGTGGCGAAAGGGCCAAACAACGTTAAACTTTAACATTAAGCTGCAGAAATAACACAAACGTTTGACTGGCGCTGACACGGGCACAGGGCTTTTTTTGGTAGGAGTGTTTTTGCATGGCCCTGACAGGAAGGTGTCAAACTCTGCTGAGAATGCATCAATCCTGAAAGAGTTTATGGGTGTTCTGTACACTTGTAGTTCCCTCGTACTTAATCTTAAAATCTTACATTTCTCAAAACAAATGAAAAACTGTTCATGCAGGGTAAAGCAATTCAATTTATGTTGAATGCAATCAGTGTTTTTCAAGAATTCTCTTACTCTATCTTAATCCTTTGATAACCCAAGCTAAAATGAAGAAATAAATAAAATGCATGTTTTTTTGTTTTTTGTTTTTTTGGTTCCTGTGGGCATTGACGAGGAAAAGCTCTGACCACACAGTTTATTAATTACGGACCTCTAACAAATGCTTGAGATGTAAGTTTACAGTACTGTCTGCATAAATTACTTTCCATTAAAGCAAAGTAAAAACATTTTTAATTAACTCCGGAAGTCATATGAGACTAATAATAAGAATAATAATAAAAGCTTATATAATATGTTGTGGAGTCATCGAGAAGGTGATCAGCTCTCAGAGCAGATCATCTGTGTTGAATCATTATTGCAGAACAGTATCGCCTTACATTTACTTTCCTGGCCGTAAAACATCTGGAAAATGACTTAAAAATCGTACTGCTATACATGAAATATTGCATTCCATGCCAATAGTCAGCATTGTTTAAAAACCTCTATCATTAATGAACATCTGAACCACTTGGTTGAGCAACTTTTTAAGAAATTATTGTAGTCGTTTGACTTTTTGGAGATCTTCATTTAGATTGTTCTGTTCTGGAAGTGAGATTTAGGCCAGCCAGCCTGTTTGAGGGGAAATCCAGATTAGGTGTACATACAACAGTAACACCCATTCAGTTGTGGCCACTAGTATTGTGTATTTGCCACACTCTCTCTCTCTCTTTCTCACATCATCATAATAAATGTGCGTAAAGATTCAGTATATTGAAGCAGGTTAACCACTAAACATAATTTACATAAAATCAATGCACAAAGAAGAACAGCCGTCCGCTGGGACCCATTAAAAACTGAAAAAACAAACTGGAAAACATTGCTCTATGACTTATCACCAATTTGGAAGAACAATTTGGTGCTATCCAATCCACTCCTTCTGTATGGGGCTCTTGAGGTATTCATATGTTAAAGGATATCTATAATGAAACACATATGGGCTTCCCTGGATGTATTTCCACCTCTTTCGTGGACGTGCCTCTTGCTTGTATCAGTTATGTCTCTGGACACTGCAGCACTGCTGATCTTCCCGAGGTCTCTGACAGGTGCTGGCCTTCTTTGTTTAGCAACATCTTCATGCACTCTAAAAACCTTGCCCACCTGCTTATGCATTATACATCTTGAAACAGAGTATACCTCACGTCAGCTCGCAGATCCAGCGTGAACCTTTACAATTGTGATAGATGTAAACACCTGCTCCTCTGCTTGGTGTTGCGATGCTGTTTGTACTGTTTGGATGTTTATCTCCGACACTGTCTGCTTGACAAACCCCTCTCTGTCTGTCCTGCTTTGTTCCCTCCTGGCTCTAGTCGTGCAGTTCACCTCAGAAAAGAAAATGATGTTGTTGTAGCTTCAACTGACGGTAAAATTGTTATTCTGAGAAGTTGGTTCCAACCCAGACATGATTTACTAAACTTCCAGATCATTACTTACTGTCACAACTACAGCCAACTTTTCAGTCACTCACTCTCTTCCCTGTTCTGTTTTTTAGCCTTGCCACATATTAACTCTCTTGTCATTTCAGATCCAGCCACTTCCCCCTGCCCTGCCATTCCTCATCACCTGACCTCCCCGCCCGCCTGCTCACCTGGTCCCACTCTCCCTTGTCAGCCCTGTGGTATACCTTATGTACTGCCTGTATTTCCACTTGTACCTTGCCAGATGTCCATTGTGCTTCAGCCTTAGCTTTCCAGCCTTTTGTTTGTTCTGCCTGCGTGATCCCCTGCCTGACTTCTGGCCCTCTGCGTGACCCTTTTTGGATAACTTTGCTTGTTTTGATCTGCATGCCTGGTTTTGACATTTGCTTGTTTTTTGACCACCAGAAAACTTTTGCTTATCCTGCTTGTCTCAGAGAAGTCTGGGTTCAAACCTGTTCCTCTACTGAGCCATTACAACTTACAATATCATTTTACAACTGGAGCTTTTAACAGCAGAGTTATATGGCACTAATTCTACTCCACTTGATTTTTGGTCCCATGCCATCAAATTTATCGGTGCCTCAATGTAATGTCATGCTAATGTATGGTTGACATGTGATTTTAAATATAATCTGTTTGTGCAGGACCCATACTTAGTTTAGTATCACCTTCTGCTGTGTTTGATGATGATTTTTTTATTGTTGCTGTTGCTTCTGTTTTATTATTTTTGTGTTCTGGTTGGAGATCCTGTGATCTTACCTCAGTGAAATTATTTGCAAAGCACAATCAATGACAATTTTATAAACTAGATAATCAGCATCACCATTACACTTTAGGGCTCCTTGTTTTAGGGAAATCCAGCATGCATTAATATAATCAGAATCATGAGCTCACTTGGGATCACGTTCAGTTGAAGACATTGATGCAGCAATCAGACTCATATAGTGCTGACATCTGTGTTTCCCAGTGACATTCAGCAGCAGCAGTGTCACACTGTGTGATGTACAGAAACAAATGAAATCTCACACCTCTGGCACATTTTGTTTTTCACTTGCTGGGAGATAATTAGATCAAATGACTCGTCTGGATTAATATGATGGATATTGTGTGCGGTGAGATGATGAACAGCTGTGTCCTTTCTGGAGCACTGCTTTGGTTCTGTGACTGGTCCTGTTCAGACGTGTCTTGTATCCAGATATGTTTGTGTTTGATCACTTTCTGTTCACACCTGGGGTCAGAATACCTCTCAAGTGTCTTAAGAGTGACAAACTTATGATTGTGTTTCTCTTCTTTTTGCTTGCTAGGAAATTGCAAGCACTGCAAAACCGAAAAGAACACATGCTTGCGCTTGGCCGTACAGCTGGCAGAGGCTGTTTGGTACCTTGCCTCAGGTACAGACTTCACAACCTTGTCCCAGTTGTTTGGCATAGACAAATGAACGGTATCCAAATGTGTCTGGAACTATATGCAAACTAAAAAAGTTGACTAGGCAGTCCTTCAGTGTGGTCTGGGACATTTTTATTTAGATTTTGTCCCCACTTGTGTTTCCTGCTTTAAGAGCTGCTCACTGCAGTCTTCAGTAAGGAGGTCCTCCAACCCTATCGTCAGAGAAGTACAATGAAATTACACAAAATTTTAAATTCTGATTAACAACCAAAGACCTGTATAAGTTGAGCATGGGGGAAAGGTTAGGTAAACTAACATTTACTTCTGCATTGGCACTGAACATCGGCATTAGAAGTAAATTGTGACATGGGATATTCTGAGACATACTGGACCGGGAGCTCTTGTGACGAGGATAGCTCCAAAGAAGCTTCTAGTATGGGAAAGTGAAGATAAAATGGGCATAAAATAGAAAATGAGTTGCTGACTCAAGAGTTTATCTCTGTTCAGACAGAACACTTGAACACACCTTTAGCCTACAGCCATGCTAGTAGCTCTGGCAGATTGCAGCACAACAGTGCTTTGAGCTAAATGCTAATGTAAACATATCAACATGCTCACAATTACAATGTTAAAACACTGAATTTTGGCAGGAGTGTTTACTATTTTCCTCATATTAGTTGAGCATGTTAGCATGCTAGTATTTGCTAATAGAAGTTCACCTAATGGTTTTCGAGATATTTCTCTAAAAAACAAAATGTCAACCCCATGGTGGCACTAAAGGAAAAGTCAGGGAATCCCCAAAGTCATTAGGATTCATCTTCTGGGAAACACAAATGTCCTTTTCAAAATTTCATGTCAGTCCATCCAATAAATGCTGATATATTTCAGTCTGGACCAAAGTGGTGGACCAAGTGATAGACTGACATTACCACCTTAGAGCCACGTTGTGCTGCAAAAGATTTTGAACTTATTGAATCTGATTTTTACCAGTTTCCAACAGTTAAAGCAAACACTGCTGAAGTCCAGGGTTAAAAAAAAAAAAAAAAGATGATGATAATCAAAAATAATGAGCCCTGCTCTACATATGGACATGAGTAGGTGCTACATAGGGATAAAAATTTGATCCTAATGCATCATCAGTGCATTTGTGCACATCACATTTGGAGCTGTCGACTTGTGATTAGATTAGTCCAGACAGATTGTGAGGCTAAATTTGAACGGGCCTGATGGTTATGAAGACATACATGTTTTCACACCGTAATCACGCATGCTTCCCTCAAACATCCCTCATCGGTTTAGAAGTCCTCAGTCACCACTCCTCGTGGGCATTATCAGTTCGCACAGAGACAGACGTTGGGTAGCAGCGCCTGGCAGCTGATGGGAGGCCACAGCTGCTTTATGGAACTGTGCCATTTTTCTTCACATTTCCCCACGGGCTTGGTGACAAGCTGACCAGAAAAGAGGAGAACAGGACGTATTGATCAGTAGCTAAGAGTAGAACAGAGCCACTCAGAGTATCAAACCCAGAGGGGGAGGACAGAAGAATTGGCACTTTTCCCCTGCGAGTGTGAAGGACTCCAGTGGGGTCTTTTGTCTCCGGTCTGACAAGGCCCCTCGGTGCCTCATTACAGTCAGCCCTGCCTGTCCCCAGCCCAACGTTTTTAGCTCAAGTTTTTCACTGGATGCTTCTGTCCTTCCTACGGCTCTTGAACCAAATAAACTGTTGACTGTTTGAGGGAGAGGTCTGGAGTGAGTAAATGTTAAACACTGAGCCACAACACAAAGGAGCCCTTTCTCTGTCTGTCTGTCTGTCTGTCTAATCTGCTTTATATTTCTCAGTGGATTAGGAACAAAGGAAACCGCATACACGTTTGAAAGGTAATCAGCATTTCTGTACTGATTGTAGCTGTGGAGGGAAAATCTCATTTCATTTCATTTTCAAAGCGGGCGGCTCTACAGCACCTTGCTTCGGTAATTGTTACCCTCGGAGAGCTGCCAAGAGGTTTGATGGTGTGCCAGATTAGCTGTGTGTGGTTTGTCTCTCACTTGGGCCCACCTTGTACCCGGCCTCTCGCCCAGGCCCACGCTGGCACTGGCCCCTACCATCTGTCAGAAACTTGGGCTTCAAACCACTCCCCCCTTTCCCATGTACAAAAAAAAACAAATAATTCCAGCACAGACAAATGGTAACAAGTAAAGAGACCAAACCAGAAATCCCTCAGCTAGCATCACTAGACCACACTCTACTTATGTTATCTTGGAAACAATGCCTAAGAATTAAAGGGTAGATTCACCCATTTTGAAAAAATTGTATAAATCTGAATGTACCTGTTCAGAAACAGTCCCTGTTGCTCCGGATAATCCATAAAACATGCTGTTCTTTTAGAAGTAACCACAGCAGACTGGCCACTAGGAGAACCACAAGGTGAGCAGCTACACAAATCTGACCCGTCTTGCTCCCAGTGACAATTACATTTGGTTACATGTCTGGGTCCTGTAGCTCCATATCTGTGGGGGTATCTTTTAAAATCATGTCAGCAATGACCCGGCTTGGAGTTGACTGTTGCTGACCCATTTTACATGGTTGAAAAGCTCAAGGAAAAGTTCAAATCCAGAGTAACAGAAGCATCTAAAAGCTTCCAAATAAGTAGTTAATGCATTCAGTGCTGCAGCCCTGCAGATAACACCCAGAGAGGACCAGAGCAGCAGAGTGGATGCGCAGCTACAGCCCAGTAAAAAACAGTCAAGGTTTCACAGCTGAAGTGGTAGACAGAGGACAACAGAGAGGTTTTGGTCAGCAGGATGCTGCGGTTTCATCAGAAATTCTAATATGCTAATTAACCAGAGGGCACGAAGTGTTTAGGCTGCGTGATTAGCTCAGAGCTCGGATGCAGAAGGATTCAATGGAGGAAAAGCCGCTCAAATCAATTATGTGCTGCTGCTGCTGCTGCTGCTGCTGCTGCTGCTGTTGCTGCTGTATTGTCCAGTTTAAATTCTAATCTCACACTGACACTTGTAGTTAGTATATAGAGAGTGCAACATGAAACATACAAATACTTGTACAGAGAGATACAATTCAAATAGAACGGCAAGAAATATTTGTTACCTTACTGAGAAATGTTCTGTTTCTGTTGAGAATGATGCGTTAGTTATTTGTTAGTTGACTCGCTTCCAAGGTAGTTTTTGAGAATGCACTTGTTGTAGTGGACTGCATTCTATGAAGAGGTGTTTCTGATATTTTGTTCACTTCAGACAAGCTACAGTTATAAAATCACCATAAAATCAGTTCCATCCCAGCGTAAATAACAATTCTAACATGATGCAATTAAGTGAATATACAATTAAAATTTAAGAATTATTATCATTACATAATACTGTATAGTGGTTGCCATTGTGTGTATTTTAACAAATAGCCGTAGTTAATTTGGATATCAAATATCTGTTTACCTTTCTGTTTAGAGTCAAAAGTTACAGACTAATTTTATTTCTGCTTCATCCCGGGGTCGAGAGGAGTTTGGCTAATGTATAAGAAAAAAAAGGTCACCATGAGTCTGTGGCGTATTGAGACTAACCAGGACATTGTTTCTGGGGAGACATGTCAAATCTAATTTTTCAATGCAAGGACCACAAACAAAACAATCATTAGATTTAAGCGAGAACACATGTTGTTTTGTAATTCCATTGAACTAAACCTTTAAGAGCTGTTATATTCATGTATGAATGCCAGCGGTGTATATACAGCTGAAATTCAGCTGTATTTTGTTTGCGCAGCACCAGATATTTTCATCAATGATCCACAGTCTGTGCTAGACACAAGCAATAACAAAAGGAAAGTGACATGACGGCATCAGTAGTTGGAGGCCTGTCATTTCTAATCACTCTTCGCAGGAGGGTCAAAACATGGGCCCTTACTAGCTGCAGTTGGCAGACGACTAGCACGCTTGAGAGACAACAGACAGTCTGGATCAAAAGCACTCCAGGGAAGGGCAAAATGTGTCAATAATATTCTCTGCTGCACACACACACACACACACACAGGCACATATATCCATCCATAGATACACAACCTCTTGTCCCATTCTCCCACATTACACCAAAAAGCACCTTTCAAAGGAGCCGCACCTGCTTGTCAAAGCCAACGTTTGAAACCACCTGATCACTGGTGCAGATGGATGGTCATGAACAACCAACAAGCATGGGGAGAGGGAGAGAGAACGGAGGAGTGTAGTCAGGCGGGGGGGCAGCGATGAGCAAGGGAGAGTGTCACTCTGATGTACATGCTGCAGCTCTGGCTCTCAGAGGAACACACAACACCTCGGATTTCACAGACAGTAACATCAAACAAGGTATGGTTGATGTGCAAAGGCTTCTTTGGTCATTTGCACACAGTCTCTCGGCCTCTGCAGCTCCTAATTACGTGCATCTAATAGCACAGTATCATGTATAGTTCCCACCATTTCCTTCTTTTATCTCGTACACCCTCCTTCTTCTCCTTCCCCCATGTGGAGGACAAAGGATGTAAGCGGTATGGCTTCCTCACCATCAGAGCCCTTTAAATAAATGTTGTGCAACTCATTCTAAAGCATCCATGCAGGAGAAGGGCACCTGTTGAAGTTGCATAGCCTCGCTTGATTACTGGAAAAGTATCGACTCACAATTAGCCATGAATTAGCATCAAATATGGTCTGCCAATGCCTATTACAGTAACTGGTAACATTGGAGGTTTATACTGCATCTGCTTACAATAATACAACTACCAACAAGTACTGCTGATGGAGCTTTTCTGCTTTATCCATTATGGCTTAAATCACTTTTTTCTTGCGGTGTTTGCAAGTTTAAAAGAGAACTTCCCTGATTGAGTACTTCAGGGATTCATGACGGACAGTTTTTTATATATATATATATATATATATATATATATATATATATATATATATATATATATATATACACACACACACACACACACACACACACACACACACACACACACATGTTTTTTATTCCACTCTTTCATCCTCTTTGTTAAAAACTGGTGCGTACATTACACACAGTGTAAGTCGATCACTGCCAGCTGATTATTCGGAGTGCTATGCTCATAGCAGCTCATGTAGCCTTGAGCCGTTAGCCTCAAACAGAGACGAGGACCGAGCTACAGACTTCCGGTAAGCTCACTTCTTTCTAACTCCACACACTGTAGTCTTCAGCCCCAGTCGATGCTGACTCAAGTGACGTCGATGCTGACTCAAGTGACATCACAAATTTCCCACAGCTCCCTCTATAGCAAAATCAGACCTGATTTTGTTTGTTAGCGTCTGGTAATGTCTTGGTCCAACAACAATGGGGCCATTGTGGGTCTTGGTGGGGCTTTAGTCCCATCTCGCCCCACCCTACCACAGCCTGTGGGCAAGCCTCAGATGCACATTTCCTGTATGAATATGATAAAAATTTTATGTGTACCAGAAATACAGAATCTGAGCTAAAGGCAGAGGTTGTTTATTATTATTTGCCAGAAAATGAGCAGCAGTCTTTTTTGCCTTTGTCTGTTTTGTATTTTATTGTGCATGGACAGTCTATTGACTCCTGCTTGTTTTCTTTGGCATCTAAAAGATATTGACGTCCTTGGTTTGTTCACGGGGGCTGAAAGCAACTACAGATCCAAGCATTCCCCTTCATTTTTTGCCATCATGTTGTGTATGCGTGTGTGCGTTGTGTGAGACTGAGAGAAAAAAGAACACACACACACACACACACACACACACACACACAGTGTAGTGTGGTATTTGCTTTCTCCTCTTTTAACAGCAGCCCATAAAAAGTTTACTGAGAGCCCTCCCTTCTGCTTTCATCAGCACATCACTTTGAGCTCCTATTATGCAAATGAAATCACAGCTCTATAAACCATATGTAAATCGAAAACACAAGCATGTCCATACAAAATTACAGCCATAAATTTGATCAACAGCGCTCTAATAATCAGAACAGTAAGTGAAGCTTTCCTGCTCTGTACTATTTGGTGAGATGCTTTCCATTCATCAGTGTGATGTGCCAGCCGAAACGCATCAAATTGCCAGAATTTGAGAGCTGATTGTCGGGAAAATTTGCTCGCAGCTTCAATTATTGTCTGCTGCATTTCCAAACATCTTCTTAGACTGGCGAAAGTACTCCTAAAATACACTCATGGCAGTAAGAAAGGCAGACAGCTCGACCATGCACGATTGAATTCTTCAGCAATTCCGTTAAATGAAAATGCATCTATGCAAAATTGCAGCAGATGTAAGTATGATGTATGGATCAGCTGGATGAAAAAACATACTGCACATCGCACATGAAATATTTATACTTGGAAGCAGTGAGTTAAAAAGTAACAACGCATCGAGTGAGATGGAGAGCCAGATTTAAAGGCCATGTGGACCGAATGGATCCTGTAAGCGTCTTATGCCCAACAACATTAATAATAAATACAGCCACAAGCGGCCATTAGTGGGGTCCATGCCTCTGAAGCGAATGGTCTGGCAGTGGGATGATAAAATTGATTCATCATTTTGGATAAGTGCTACATCTTACGATAGAAACAACGGCAACCGCGGATGAAATGGCGTCTGAAAAATTGCCAATTTCGGTGAAGCTGCCACGTGCAAATGTGACAGGTTGTTATGTGACAGAACAGAGTAATGAGTCTCAGAATAATTCATCTCCAGGTGAAATGTTGGATTTAAACAAGGTTCATTATATTCTGCTTTATTACAGTTAGTAGCCCCTGTTCATTAGTCACCTGTTAGTCACCTGTAATATCAGTTATCTTTAAGATATACAGCCAGTAAAACACATAGACAGACACAGATAAAAGATGCAGAGTGGTTTGATTGCTCTGTGATCTGTTGGTAATGCCTCGGGGCTCCGTAGAGGGAATCCCGCTCTGCTTCCTCATTCAATACAGACGAGTGAGCGCAATAGCTGCATTGTGTGGTTTCTCCTCATTCCTCTCTTACTACATATCCCTCTTATTTAAGGGCACAACACAAACAGATGTCGTCTTGCACTCTTTCAAGCCCTACTCAAAATTATTAAGTTTGATAAAGCTTCACTTAATTATGCATTCCATGTTTGCATGTCTGTGCTTTAACCCTTTTTCAATGTTAGATGTATTCGAATGTAATACAAAGATGATGTAAATGGGTGAAATAGTAATAAAACAAGATTAGAAAAACACAGAAGCTCATAATCAAACATTAATTCTTAAAAAAAAAATGAGTTAAGAGTGTGCAAAAGCTCTACATGCAAATGGTTAAATGGCCAATCAAACTTAGTTGTCTCAACGAAACAAACCTTTGTGGCTAACATGTTGGCAAATATTGCCAATTTACACATCCAGCTAATACAGAACAACATCAGCGCTCATTTGGAGTCGTGTTTCTTGCCACCCGATGAACATAAGTCCAACATTTACTCTCCTTTTAGCTCTGCTTTTGGTCTCCACCGCAATCTAAGGGACAGATCTGACTAACAGCGAAAAGTTAACAGTGGATTTTTTTTAAGCTTTTTTACCAACAATGACTGCCTACTATGACTGAAATCCTCACTGACGAGAGGACGGTGAATTAAAACTGTCAATCTGCTAAACGCCAAAACATCTGGGAACTGAGGAGTCAGTGATAATTCTCTGCAGCTCACCCCACATTCCCATCATAGCCTACCTATCTATTTCATCCATTATCAATCTTAAAATATAAATGAGAGTATGTTTAAATGTTTTAGTAAAGATTATGGGGCAGATGAAACCTTTAAAGGAAAAAATACAGTTCAGCCTAAATTTTGGTGTTTAGAATCATTAAATGCAAGTTCAAAGTAGTTCACGAAGGTCATAAATGATTAAAAAGCGCTTTCCAGTGTAACATTTTCAAGCACTCTGCGAGTCTCAGAGCCCTGCTTAGAAAAGCTCCACCATTCGCAGGTTTCACTGATGGACTTGCTTTTATGGACTTCAAAATGGTAAGCAAGGCTCCATTAGGGTAAAGATCTGCAAAATAATGAGGTGTCAGACTATTAACGTCATTGTTCAAGTGAAGCCTAGACGGCAAAGCAGTGCATTTGTCTGTTAGTAAGTAAGGTTCACAAAGCAGAGGAGCAGGAAGTGTTCTCATATAAGCAGAAAATAGCCGGAAAATTATCAACTGGTGTTGCGGCTCTCTGTTTGGCTCCTGCTGTGTTAATGGGCTCTGGTCCATATTTAGAGAATGACCTGCCCAGCGTGACACTGGTAGCTTTAGCTTTCACACAGACTGTGACCCTGTCACCTTTACATCAGCTTCACAAGTGACTAACCACTGTGTTTGTGTGTAGTCAGAACAAAAGTTGAGAGATTTATCTTTCCATCTGTCTTATAATGACATAGGCAGTGGTACAGCGCGCCCTTCCCGACGTGGAGGAGGAGGGTTACGTTTTCATGGAACTTTACACATATAGTTAAGGGACGAATTTAATGTGTTAATTTTGTGAATATATTTTAAAGGTGCAGGATTTAATGGCTTTCTAAGGGGTGAAAAAATCCCTTAAAAATTAGTAAATAACATTTATATATTAAATCTTTTTTTTGTTTCCCAATTAAAATTCACTTTAGTTTTCATTTTTAAGGGTTTTTTAATTTTTACACACTGCCCCTTAATACATTATAATACATGAATTTATCCATTGATCATACACATGAATCCTTGAAGTTGCCCTTCAATTAATTTAGATCTTTCGAGGTACAAATTAAGGGGTACATGTAATGTTTTTATGAACATTTGATGGCATTTTTATTTGTGCCTTAATGGCACCTTAAGTCAATAATAAGCATATTTATGAAAAGTACCAACTCAATATGTAAATTAAGGGATAAGAGCTGCATAATTTGTCGGGATTGTTTTGAAATTAATTTAAATAATGTTCATATTTTCAAATAAATGGACAAATAAGGGATCTCTGAACACCGTGCCAAACATCTTCATTTGGATTTAGGTGTTTGGTATGTTTTCAGAGGGAAATTAAGGGAAAAGGATCCTTGTTTATTACCATTTCCTTGCAGAAAATCCGTATTGCCAAATTATTTTTTAAAAAGTAAACACTGAAATAAAAGAGGTGCATTTCAGAGCAGTGTGGGGAGAGTAAGCTATGTGTAGTCAGCTATCCAGCCTCTTCATGGCTCCCATCTTTGTCCCCAGAAGCTCATTCACTCAAGAAAAACATGGGGGTGAGTTTTGAGAACTGATGTTACCCTTGGGCCCCCAGCTGCTGATTGCTTTTAGAATATATAACAAGATTTTGCATATAACTGTGTTGATAAAGCACTGCAGCATTTTATGGATGCATCAAAATCCATTATGTTTCATAAAAAGACAATCCCCTGCCTGTCTTGTGATTTCTAAATTGACTTCTTGGCTCTGGCACCAGTGGGCAGGTCTGAACCTTTGAACCTGACGCGTTAATGGGCTTGTGTGCGTAACAGGAATCTGACCCGGTCGTGCAGAGACAGCGGGAACGCGGCCCCTGCACCACTCGCGCAGGCAGTCACCTTCTAGCTAGAGCTTTCACACGCTTGGCACAGCGGCAAGGGGTCCACGCCCATTCACTTTCAGGAGCCACACACTACATGCACACAGCACCTTCTACCACCTGCTCATTCAAAATTAAAAAAAAAAAAAAAAAAATCATAAAAAGTGCACGCACGTAGGGCTTAAACATACACAGATGAGAATTTAAACACACAACTGTCCACCACCTGCCCCTCACAGACACATACATGCACATGCTCTCTGTCTGACACACACACTCACACACACACACACACACACATCTCAGGCTCTACCTACCCTGAGGGCTGATCAAAACCATCGTATAAAAGCTGTCTTGGTTCCCAGAACATAGACGCTCCCTCTCTTTCCCTCTCTCTCCCCTGAGGCTCCTGAACCATCCTGCCCTGCCATCCTCCACATCTGAGGCAACCCAGAGATGAAACAGTAATTACTCACATATTGAGGTTACATGTCACATATCAAACAATATGGATATGGCTAGTTGGGTGTGATCAGATATTGGCATCATAATAAAGAGCTCCTCTCTGCACTGCGCCGAGTTGCTCAGCTCAGAAATGGTCCCAAATACAATCCAATTAGTGGAATATTAAAGTTTTAAGATTTAATTACATTTTATTCTTTACATTTCATGTTCGTATATTTACTGTAATCCTGCATCCCAGTATAGACTCCACGGACTCTTTTCTGCATCACTGGGATTGGCGATGTTTCATCTCATCATTTGCAAATACGCTCAATATTTGAAGGAAGTACATTTTATCATACGTCCAGTAATGGAACTAAAAGCACAGCGGCCCTGTCAAGGTTATTTGGCTGCCATCTCCATGCAATTTCAGTTACATCATAGTCTGTACAGAGAGGACAATTTTGTCCTCTTTTAGATGGGAAGAACACACCATCCCATTTCAGCCCATACACCACACATAACGACACTGAATGTAAATATATCATTCTGAGTGAACGTGGAAATCTCATTAAAGACAAATCTATTTCTCATGACTAACATGTTACATCAAACAGTTCACTCGGCAGGCGGGGAATGTCAAGACCCATTTTGCATATATTCTCAAGATATGGTTTACACTAATGGGAATGTAATTACATTTAAACTACAGGACATATCTCATGTGTGAATAACAAGCCTGATATTTCACAGCTATCACTATTCTGTCAAT
The DNA here is from genome assembly GCF_051107435.1 of Chaetodon auriga. NCBI lineage: Eukaryota > Metazoa > Chordata > Actinopteri > Chaetodontiformes > Chaetodontidae > Chaetodon > Chaetodon auriga. The sequence goes on along the minus strand of NC_135091.1, from coordinate 16,877,297 downwards.
TAAAAAATTACCCACATTGGATATAATGATTTCATCCATTATGAAGCCCAAACAAACACACACTATTAGATCAAATTGTACCATACACAAAGGTTTGGGTATTGACAGACAGATCAAGGAGTTGCTGATCCAGTAAAAAGAAGAAAGAGCGAGACATGAGGGATATTTGCCCTGATGATCTGGCAACCCAACTTTGCAATGCTGGCTAGCCAAAACTCTGGTAGAGTCATCTGGGAGAGAAATGACCAGAGGCAAATTTCTACATTTGGTGCGTTCACTTGCTGCTGTGGATACTGAAATACATTTGAACGGTGATGCATTACTTGCTGTTATACGTACAGTTTGACAGAGATGCAGTTGTTTAGCTTAGAAAAAGTGATCAAACTGTTCTGAAGTTATTCAAGTCACCAACGCGATTCATAACTTATGCCTCTAGTAACTTGCAGCTCAGCTTGTAAGAGTTTTCTTGAATCAAAGCACAGCAAACAATCACTGTTCTCTCTAATTCACAAGTGAATCCGCAAAAGTATTATAGTTTGGGTCATTATAACATGCACAATATTCATGTCTACATTTAGCCCCAGCAAGATTGATCAATTCGTTTGTGATTAAGATAAGTAAATAATAATAATAAATGTGAAATCAATTAAAATATGAAAGGATTCCACATGAATTATGTCCATGTGTGCATCTGACATAGGAAAAGCAAGCGCACGCCCGACAAAATATGCTGATGCTAATTTTTAAATACATGCAAATGTTTTATGCATTCATGTGCATAATATATTTGCATAATACATTCACCAGGTGTACAAAACATACCAAAAGTCCATTTAAAAAGGATTAGATTTATGTTGGGAGCTAATCCTTGCTGAACACACACGTTGCTGCCAGTAAAAATCTCACTTCCTCCTGTATGATGTCCAGTAAAAACAACCTCAAGTTAAAGTAATGTTATCCAAACTGACATCCTCAAAACCTTCTGCATGTATTGCCTCTCACACTAAACGGATGAACCATCTGTTCAAATTGTACTTGAAAGCAGCATTCGCCCCCCAACTGAGATCAGACCAGATGCAAACTTTATTCTGCATACGATCGCTCTCCACTCCTGCAGTTCCACTGTAATGTTTGCATGTTAACACCAGCTGCTGAAATTATGTATCATTCGTTGGACATATTTGGCTTGATAACACATAAGTGAAGCGGGCGCGTGTGATTTGGGGAAATGGCTGCAGACTTCTTTCATCCTGTGCAGTTTGGCATTCACATTACAGATGTCCCGTGTTAAAAGTTACTTCATGCACACTGAACCACTTCATAAATCAGTAATTCATAAACAGATTTGTTCATAAATCTTTCATAGCAACATTTACTCAGTGAAATAAGGACCAAGAAACGATTAGTTTTAAATTTACAGTGGAAACCTAACGTTAACCATGTCAGTAAATCTACAACTTTTTCAAGTTATTACACGATATAAAGCACAAAAAAGCAATATTTCACAGAAACTAACAATCATTTGTTGTTGTTTTCCACTAAAGGTAAATAAAGGTTGTTCTATTTTTTAACAGGATTACCTATTTAAAGGGCAAAAAAATGATCTGGACTCTGAAGATTTGTTAACAATCAGAGGCTGTACTGTCACTGACCTGATCTGGAACAACGCCAGAGTACAGACACAGTCCCACTGAGACCACAGTGTGATCATGAGTCTGGAAGAGCAAACCAGCAGTTGTTCTTTTGTCTCCTCCTGTGCCCTTGATTTTACTTTGTGTGCCAAACAATGCACTTTAAACCAGTTTTAAAATCCACTACAACTACTGTCTTTTTCCTCCCTTCTCTGTCAATCACCTGCTGTGTGATCTCAGTACATATAGCAGCTTATTTTTTAGCCATACAGCCGCTTCTGCAAGCGCGTTTCATCGACAGCACTGAGCACGTCTGCAGTTTCTGTTGATTCTAATTTTTCATGTTCTTGTGTGTGTGCTGCCTGGTCCCATGATATTAAATCATGCTAATTCAGAACCTATGAATTCCTGCCATGTAATTTGGATTCACCAGCACTCACACAAATGAATGTGAAGGAAAGCAGCTGATCGTGAGCATTTTTCTTGATACAGCATGTGCTTTTGGTTAGTATTGAGTGTAAGTACTATATACCACAAATTCATCATGTATTGGTGCACAAGACACAGAGTTCTGAATATTAATCCCATTCAAACAGAGCTCTTAGAACAACAGTTGGATAAAAACAGTAGTTATATGAGAAGACTGATAGCACTCTCTAGCTTATTTGTTAAACATGAAGCAGCCAGGAGACACTAGGTCTTACTATTCTAACGGCCCACCCATGGGGTTGTAGGATTATTTTTTGTGGTATCTGTTCTTCTGTGTCTATTGACACACATGATACGTTCACTTTTATACTCATGTTATACACTGTAGGAAAGCTTAGATTCTCCTTACTCAATTGGTGCAAACCATCTCAAGATACATATCACAACAGGAGGCACAAAAAGGCCAACAGCAGACAAACAACCATTTTTAAAAACACTTAAAAAACTCACCAATTATGTCTCGCAGTGATTCACAGTCCGGTAACTTCAACAGAGGTCCAGATGATCCACTGCAGTAAAAATACTTAGTTGAAAAAAATGATAATAATCCACAAAAAAAAATACAAAATATACAAACAAGCACTATTCTTTCTGCAGTTGTATGAACTGTACACTGTGGAGTCACAGGTTTCAAATGACGCTTAGCTGATCAATCAGTAGCCAAAGCGACCATTAACAGTCCGAGTTTAGAAGAAGGGCCTCATTCTTTTCTTGTGTGTGAAGATGTTGCAGATGATTGATGCTTTGAATAGCACCCAACTATGCCACTTCAGTCAATTATTTAGAGCTTCTTTTACCTCAAATGAAGATAGTCTGCTAACAGGAATGTTACACAGTTTGAAGTGATAACTGTAGTAAATGACCCCAATATAAAGATGTATAGCCAAACTAAAGGAATAGATCCCTTAAATATGAATATAGATGGCCAAAATTTAGATTTTATGAATATATGTATAGATATTTATATTTAAACACTGTGTAAGAGATTAGGTCTTTTACCCATGGGGGGTGAATTGGTCTGTACGTCGACAGACCGGAGAGAGTTTGCAGGACTGCAACAGGCTGACGGAGTCTGGATGCAGGAAAATGGAGAGCAGGGCAGGTGGGGAAGAGGCAAGGTCGAAACCAGGAGATCAGTCCGAAGGTGAGCGCGGAAAAGTCTTGCATAACCGCAGAGAAACAATCCGGCAAAGATTTGCTTATCTACTCACTTAATGAGTGACGAGACACAGGTGTGCAACTCAGGTGAGGGGAGGAGGGCGTGGCTAGGAAGAGCAGGTGGCAGGTAAGGTGTGGAGTGCATGTGACAGATAAGGCTTCATGCTGTGGTCCCATTGTGTTTTCCAGCTAATAAGGTCCAGATACAGTCATCTGTATGCATCTGTTTGCAAAAAAAAAAACAAAAACTGTTCAGGCAGAAAAAAAAGTCCTTCTACTTCAGTGTGTTCAAATTTCTATTACTCAGTGCTACTAACACTAACACTAACACACAGAATAATTCTGACCGCTGGGAATAAAAGTTCAGAGTGTTACCTTTCAAAAGAGGTCTTGGTTTTGGCTCACCTGTTTTCCTAATACAGCAGCCGGGTCACAAACTTTCTCATATTACAGCAAAACAGTACACTAAATATGTTTCTGAAAACAGTAACAGTTAACAGTTTGATCAGATTATTGCGAGCCTAGTGCACTCATTTGCATGAAGTTGAGGACGTGTCTGCAACTGGTCCAACACTCAACACGGCATACTGTATCCATCATGCACCACGCAGCTGGATCTCCTGCTCTCCATAGAAAACGCATAGGATCTGCTGACTCGACATCCATCAACGTATCCAGTGTGTTTGTACATTTACACTGATTTATTAACACCAGTGTCTCTAGTTTATCTACATTCCTCGGTGACCTTGTGGTAGCCAGGCTATTTTATGAATACATAATTATATATTACTTAAATATAGAATTTTCAGCAGCTCAGCTCTTTTGTGGATCAGGTAATGCATTTTCACCAGCATGGAGCCTGGAGCCTAAGCGCAGCGACGCTTTCTGCTGCAGTCTGAAATAAAACTGCTAAGGATCAGGAAGTGATGACACAGGCACTTCCATTTGACGCTGATGTCACGTTGGCTGATGCCTACTACGTCTGTGCCACAGGGGAACACAGACAAACAACCTCAAGAAATACACCAGTATAAATGAAACATTATGTGAAACATTATGTGTTCAGGTGCTTACTGTGGAACCCCAAGATGATGGCGCACGCACACACACACACACACACACACACACACACACACACACACACACACATACACACACAGAGCAGGCAAACATAGATGAACATACATGCAGCACCTGCTTTTTGTTATTATGTGCAGCACATGTTTTTTTGTTTGTTTGTTTGTTTTTGTTGACATATTGGTTTTGGAAGTGAGAGCAGAGACCACAGCATATTGTTTAATAAACAGCTGAACCTCATATTTTTTGCCCGTCCATCTGTTTGACTGACAGTTTTATTGAGCTACACTTGAAGCTGGGTCAATTCAAAAAAAAAAAAAAAAGAAGCTTGTAAGCTACTTTTGCCATGTTGCTGTAGCTCAGCTTGCTACATTTCTCTGGGTTGATGCATGGTAACTGTTAGCTCGCTACACTTTCTGAGTAGCTTGCCTGACGCTGTTAATTTGTGACCTTTTGACTTGCTGGAAGGCAGATTTTTTTTCACCTGCAGGCAAAGCCAAGCCAGGTGTTTCCCCGTTTCTCGTCTTCATTCTATGCTAAGCTAACTGTCTCTTGGCTTCATATTTAACAGACAGACAAGAGAGCGGTGTCAATCTTTTCATCAAATCATCAAACTGTGTCTTGAAGATACAGACTCAGAAACAGAAATACATGTACAAATTCGTCCCATTCATGTAAGTGAGGAAATAGTGTAAAAACTATATAAGTGGCCTTTTCAGTTGCAGTTTTGGATTCATTTTTTTGCCCACATCCAGCTGTATTTGACAGTAAGTGGTCAGTATAGACAGCGGTAAAAATAGCAACACTTTCAGCTGCAGTCTTAGCGGTCAGACCTGGAGGTGAACCTGAAAACAGATGCCTAAATATGTTCCTCTCACTGCTGCTCACATAAGTTTCTGACAGCAGTCCATGATGATCAGATGGTGAAACGTGAATGCTCGACTGCACTGTTTGGTGTAAAAATTGAGAAATCTTGAGGAGGCAGCGATCAAAGGTGAGCAAATCCCTGCTGGAAAGACAGAATGAGATTAGTGATTTCTAACGAATGCATCACCAAACCAGCACATTAAAAGACTGCCACTTTCAAATTCAAATCCTGTTACTTTATCATTTGTTTTTCAGAAAGCTTATTTTCAAAATAAGCTCTCCGATAAACCCTAATCACAAATTATTCAGGTTTCTTAGGTCTACAGCTGTATAATGTTTTACTTCCAATTTCAGAACCATTACAATTTGTCCCACAAGAAAAAAAAGAAGTAAGTCAAAACCCTGGCTTAGATTTATTGGCTACTCCACATGAGCACCACATACGCCTCCACTCCTTCAATTTGTTTTGTTCTACTGAAGTGCACCTTCATGCTTGCCTTTGCAAATTGCAGTTTTTACTTAACACAACGCTTAATTGCAGGCACATGCTTGAGTGGTCACGGTGCCCATCAGAGCCAAAATGAGTCACAACAGCGCAGTGTAGATTATTCTGGAATCAGCAGCCGTGGTGCAGGGCTCCCACTCTAAGCCCCCTGGTTGCAAACCAGAGCCGAGTCCATCTCTTGGGCACCAGCACCAGATGGCAGAGTCAGTAACAGAGCTTGGGAAATAAGTGGTGAGGAGGAATGAGGAATAAAGAGAGGAAATGAGAGGAAAGTCAGAGATTGGAAAAAAGAGAGGATGGAAAGTGCCTGTGTTCGGTCTGATCATTAGATTTCTAAACTCAGACGGCTGCGGATGGATTTGCATAGCCTAGGGTTGGCTGTGGCCCACTTTCCCCTTGCTGTCTTTCTGAAAGACTGCCAGTGCATTCCATTATTTGTGTCAAGGCGGGTTCTGTGATGAAGAAAATAACAGTGCTGGCACACAGTCAGACTTTACAGTCTCTCCCCTCCCCTCCCCCCCCCGGTGTTCACTGTGACTGGCTGATTCCTGAATGCAACCCAGATATCTGCTGAGGAGGGAGGGCCGACACCAAACAGAGAGAGGGAGAAAACGAGAAATACAGCGGGCGAAAGAAAGTGTAAACAAGATGAAGAGAGAGAATGTGTTAAAGAATGAGAGAGATAGAGAGATCAGTGCAGCACACACGCTCTACAGGCAGGGCTTGAGGTCTGGCTCGCTCTGGAGACTGAGGAGCCCAGCCGGAGACCACCTCCCACAGTTCAAAAGGCTCTGAGATATTACCTTTCTATCTAGCTCCTGTGCTAATGGAATAGCAAGGGCACACAGACAAGCATCCATAAGGGAAAGATGGTCTGCAGATGTTGAGATGGTGGAGTTCCACAGAGCAATGAATCAAATAATAAGTGTCAACATAAACACGTGAACAATTACCATGCTAGCATTTATGTGTTACAAGTTTTCATAAAACGTGTCGCAAAGTAAAACAGAAATCTTCTTTTAGCATAGTTTTCGAAGTTCACTGTTTATTGTATTAGATAATATGCAGAATGTGTAATGACCACGCATATTTACCCTTTACTATTTGGCTAAATTAGTAGTTTGATTCAAAGTTCATATTTAAGGTATAGGCTTAAAATACAAAAATACACAAAAATACATTGAGTCAACTAGAAGTTTAATATATATAATATGAGGAATCTATACGCCTGCTCGTTGACCTTAGGGTATGTCCCCCTTGTGTGTAAATATTAAGTGAGCTAGTAAAGTACTTGTAAGTTCACTTATTCAGTACACTGAAAGTACAGAAAAAGATGATGATGGTAAATGAAACAGCTGAGATAACTTTAAGTAAACTTTATGGTTAAAATATAATAATAACAGTAACCTATTGTACAAACTTGTAGTTCACCAGTTCAGTAAACCAGTAGTGTACTTAAATGTTCACATTGAGTCTACTTCATTATATGTACACTAGCTGTGTACTTCTTTGTTCTACAGTAGCAGTGTACCTGCTAGTTCAATTTAAATATACTGTTTGTCCGAAATAACATGGAAACAGTGCAGTAGGAGACTACCAGTGTATTTGTGAGGGTATACTAATTCAAAGAACTCTGCTTTATGGTTTTATGCACACTTTAAGTACAGAAATAATACTAGGGTTGAAATACTGTCACAGTGTACTTACACATCTAAGAGAACCACAGTGCTCGAGATGAGTATTAACAAATTCACTCTGAATATACTTGTACACGTGTAGTATACTAGTTTCAAGTTTAGGTTGAGTTTATAGACAAAATAACTGTACACCTGATGTATACTTTATGTACTAAAAAGTGGGCCAGTCCAAACAAGTATGACACTTATCCATTTACAAGAGTACCAACATTTTATCCAATGCAATATTTACACAAGTATACTTGTTCACCCAAGTATACTTAATGATTTATACTTGAGGTGCATTTGTTTTTTTGAAGGGGAGAACATTCATGGTTGTGTGCACTGCAGTTACACATGACTGACATGCCAGGCTTTTGTTCTTAGCGTGCCCACGATTTTAATATGTATGATGTTGTCTTATTTACCGCGACTCAAAGCCCCTCTCTGATATTCTGTGTATCACAGTGGCTGTATTCCTCACAGGAGGCTCTTGCGCCGTGAGGCTATTGTTATTCATAGGCCAAGGTGTTTTCACTGTCTCTGCATATTTTTAGGGATTTGAATAACCATCCCGCTGTGGCTCAGAATCTGCTGACCTAATGAGCCAACCTGACTGATTGACACAGGAGACCATCAGAGCAGCCATTCATCATCTCCTGTGGTGAATAAACATTGGATAATTCATCCTCCCAATGTATGCTTGATAATGGATCATTTTAATCCTGTTGGGGGAAAAAAAGTCCCATACAAACTGCCAACACGTGCCTGACAATGCCTGATCACAGTCCCACATCTTGAATCCACACGAGAAGGTGTGGAGGCTGCCAAGAATTTCAAAAATATGAAATGAGGATTGCTTTTTAGATTGACAAAAGAGCTCATTCTGCTCTAAAATCGCTGGTGGGGATACACACTGAAGTAGGAAAAATGTTTTTTTTTCTTTCAAAAAAGTTACTTCAGTTGACAAGTTTGAGAAGGCGTCTTTGGGAGAGCGATGAAATGCAGCACGTGAGTGACAGTGGTTGGAGTAAAATGCACTGGATGCGTTCTAATTGTTTTTGTCACTTGTGTATTCAGAGGCGCACATCAAGCTGTCACCTAACAAGACTTCTTTTTGGAAATCACTGCTGTACTGGCTTTGCCTCGTAAGAGGTTGGATAGACCCAAACTTACTAAATCTGGCATTATCCTGTCAAAAGGAAGATTAGTGGGTAATGTGCATAAGCCTAGCCTCTTTTCTTTGAACATTTTTTCCAATGTTCAGTGCAAAACAAACCTAGAATGAATGATTGGTCTTTCATAGACGAGAGGAGGAAATAGTGCTGCAATTGTAAGTTAAGTCATTAAGTCATTAAACACATTTTACCACACTGAAGTAGCTTTGTGGGGTTCAAGGGTGAGGGCAGAGTTAACTGATCTTGGTTCAGGTACAAAAACTATTCAGATTCCCTCAAAGTGCTGTAATTGAAATCATACTTGACCTGAGGTGAGCAGAGTTACATTGAGTAGCAAAAGCCAGTGCAAACAGCAGAAAATACACTGGAAGGTTGTGATGTCTAGATGTTTTACTACTGTTTTGACATGTTGGGAAATACACACATTCACCTTCTTGCAGAGAGTTAGATTACAAGTTTGACACCACTCTCATGTCTCTGTGTTAAACATGTAGCTACAGCAACCTGACAAATAGGGTTAGGGTCAAGGTTAGCATAAAGGCTGGAAATGGGTTGGGGGGATTAGCCACCCAGCCTGGATAAAAAAAAAATCTGCCTATCATAGCAAGAGAAATAACGTGGTAAAGAGGATGAGAGGTGTTAGTAGGCAGATTTTGTTTCCTTTCAGCCCAGTCTCTCACCAAAGCTTGTAATAGACCTGCCAATCCCCTCGAGGATAGCATGTTAGTGTCATGTTTTGCCTCGACTAGGCATAAAAGGTACAAGTGTATGAAAGTGCAGAACCAGCAAGGACGAATGTAGTATAAAGAGCATCCACACAGTGAGGAGGTTGCAGTGAACTGGTGGGTCAAACACAGGACTTTCACACAAAAGACCAGAGCTCAAATTCTGTGTGAAAGCAATGTTGACTGTTTTACGGAAGTTGTAATTTGAACCCAAACCAAGATCTTTTCCTAAAACCAGTGGTTTTGATGCCTCATCAAGCTTTTTTTTGGAAGTCCACCTGGACATTTATTATTGTAGCATGACCATGGAATGAGGTTGTGTTTTTTTCACGCCTTGGTGAGACAAAATGTGACATTGACACAGTGGACTGAAGGTTTTATTACACACTTGGCGTGATACTGCGTTGTACCTTTGGACGTATTTCCCAAAATGTCAAACTATACCTGTTAAGAAACAGTGTGTCTGTGTGTGACTCTGTGTTGCAACCATTTTGTTAAATCAAAGTCAGAAATATGCGATACATCTCATTTTAAACAGGGACTTCACAGGCCGGTGGATCGGTCCAGTAATCAGCTATAAAAGGGCCTGTGTTGATTGGTGTACCGGATTTCTGATTTGCCTTCATATTTAGCGCAGAGGCTGTGGGTTTCAGAGATTAGATGTAACAGTTGTTTGATGAAGAGGGCATCAGCAGTCCTTTCCACTTCCTCATCATCAGCATTTCCACTTGTCATGAACATGTGTCATTGACACGGGTTTTATAATAATGCTGGCTCTTACTGCAGAGTGTTTGTCATATGTCAGCAGGAAAATGACGGCTTAAGGAACAGTTGCTGCAATTTATACTGAGCCACAGCCTGTTTACTGTATCTCTTCAGCAATGTTATGGTGATTGTATAGCATTGGAGTCACCTGAAACATTTATGCAGACTGTCAGTAGTCTCAGAGGGTGAGTTGCTTACAGAGTTACTTTAGAAACTGCTTAGACTGGAAAACATACAGTAGACTTGCCCTTTATATCTTTGGCAGTTCAATCCTAAATCCCCTTAGGGAGGCGCACACCCATTTAAAGGCTGTTAAATGATGATTGATGAGGCATCCTCACAATGAGCGTGCCCCCTTCCACTACTTTGGAAACAATCTGTTATCCCCAAAACACCAAAAGCCAGGCCACTTTGTTGTATTTGGCCCCCTAATTTTCTTGTATCGAGGGAATGGGAGCCATTAGCCATTTAAGTGACAGCAGATAGCTTCGAAGGGCAAGTTGTTCAGAGATGGAAAGTCCTCATTCTAACTGGAGGTCAGAGGGCCACTAGTTTGTTGTACCCCTCAGGGGCCTCACACAGCACACTCACATGCTCCCTTTGAAAGATAGCTCAGGAGAACATATGGTCAGGAGGAAATATCAGGGAAAGGGAAATGGCAATTGAACAACTAGGGTAATGTTGTTTACTTTTCACTTCACTGAATCTATTACGGAAAGTGTGTGCAGCAATATTACAGACTATTAGTCAAGATGTCTGCTTTGTTGTCTGGTGTTTCTTAGTTGTTTGCCTTGTACTAGTACTAGCCTAGTACTTGTAAAGTTGTTAGCACTTTCTCCATGCTCATCATGTACTTGCCTGCTACATAATCTTTATGCGTGCATGTGGCTTTGCAACACTTACATGATTTGATTTTCAGATCCAAGCAAAAGTGACTCTGTTTCAGCACTTTTGCTCCATTTTTATCATGAAATTCCAGTTGAAATTTGAATTTACCAACATGCACACTCATTTGCCCCCCTTTGTTGTCCATCATATAATTTAGACAATGTCCCTTGAGAAAGCTGTTGAGAAGGTGGAAAAGAATTGCAGTTCTGAAGTTCTGAACATGTAGAGATCATTGAGCATTGAGCATTGAACTGCTTCTGTTCATGTTACATAACTTTCAAACTATTTAAGTGTACTCTAGCAAATACATTTTACACTGTATTAGTATGAAGACTTATGCTAATTATCAATAAACTATTGATATCAACTATATCGACTATCAACTATCGATAGTTTAAAATGTTTAAACGGCTACAGTTTTGGTTAAAAACTGTCAAACTATCAATGTCTTTCTTTGAGTAATGCTAACTAACTAGCTTTGCTAACTCAAATCTTTAAACTTCCATTCAGACATTTCCTTTGAAATGTCTGCTCTTGTCATTGCAAATAGTTTGCTTCATAATTAATTAATGCTTTCTAAGTTGCCACAAATGGGGAACAGTAAAGTAAGCCCTTGGGTTCCATATGTCAGTCATAGCTGATGCAATCATGACATGGAAATGGCTCGGCTTACATCTGACTGCAGAGAGATACAAACAGCATGGGGCTTTTCACTTAGCCCCTAATGCTTAAGTGCCACTGCATTTCGCATAGTTTCACAAAAAGTCATAGAGATTACATTCTTTCAGAAATAGCAGTGCTTTATGGATGCTGTCTGTCTCTCCCCATACCTTAAACTGAGACTGCTACCTTGCCTCTTCTTTCATGAGCAAATGAAGCAAAAGCCATGGTGTGCACTCTTTTTTCTGGCTGGCACTTGTTTTGACCAACTGTCCACCATGTGCGTTGCATCTCAAGTCGATACTCCATTTGAAACATTGAACATGGTTGTTAAAGTGAACAGACACACGTGAGAGCAGGAATGCGAGCCACTGATTGAGACAAGCGCAGACATCCGACTGAAAAACACACCTGCACGTAGGAGATGAAATCAACAATTGAACTAAATTGTGATGCAGGACACAGTCTAGAAAGCGAATTGATTGTCAGGTTGGTATTTTCATCCCACCCATTGTAATAAATTGTCCACTCTGGACTAGTATTGATGCCCCTCAGCAATGGTACAGTATGTGAAATAGAAATAACCCAAAGGAGACAGTGAGAGATAGAAGGAGAATGCAGAGGCAGAGAGAGAAAGAATTTCATGGGGAAGAAGAATTCCCAGAAGAGAAACACAGACAGATAGAAAACAGAAAAAGAGAGAAGAGAAACAGTCCCTGCGCCCAGTAGAAAATCTGTATTGACTTCAGCAACGTGAAAACTTAAACCCTTTAAAGGATTTTTTTTCATCAATGCAACTAACACAGACTGACCTGACTTATCAGACAAGAGCCCACTGAGCCCTTTGCCCTCACATTACAGATTTCCTACTGAGAGCAAATGGGAAAACTCGATCCTTTGTTTCTGCTCTCTCAGGGCCGACGATCTTTTTTCTGATTACTGGACGCGTGTGGGGACTCCGGCATTATTGGGATATTGTATTTCCCTTTACCAGAATTGCTGCATGGATTTGGTCGAACACAGACCAAACAGAGCACAGTAGAAAGTGTGAAAACGATTCTAAGCAGAATAAAATGAAACAATAAACTGTTCCATCTTCTATCTAAATTGTACATTCAACCTATAGTCAGTTTTTTGCACTGTGCACAGCATGCTTATTAACAGCTGTGGCAGGGTGGGGTGTTGCATGTTGATACGACCGCAGTGAAATTACAAATATTCAAAGCTGCAATAATGTTTTTGGCCACTGTGCAAATAAGCTGTGAACACAGCAAGGAAGAACTATCACCCTTTACTTTGGTATGTTGAAATGTCAACTTATTTAGAGTCGTGTTTCTGACCACGTGGCAAACATATGTCCAATATTCACGCTCCATTTAGCTTGTTTTTGGTCTCCACCGACTCTTAAAGGGAAATATATATTAGATATTCCACTATGCTCACTAGTGTAAAATCGTTAAAACAGCTTTGCCAATGTCAAAATTATTAGAAAATTGGCTAATTAAAACAGCTGATGTCTTTGTTTCTCTTTCTCTTTAAACCATTTGAACAGCTAATTCTAAACATTTCAAAATCTAAATTGTTAAAAAAAAAAAAAAAAAAAACAGCAAAACTGTCACGCTCTCTTTCGTAGTCATGTGATCCAGTGTTCATATAAAATATTTCCCATTGCGGATGCAGCTCTGTTTATCTTGAAACTGAAGCTGTCAGTAGACAGATATTCACATATTTACTGGCATTTTATGAATGAAAAAATTCCATTCAACAAGCCAAATAGAGAGACAAGTCTGGATTTGGCCCCAGAGTGGAACATCTGAACTCTGCTTTGTGCTGCTTGGATGGTGAAAGATGCAGCTCTCACATATTCATGATCAATTCTGTGGCCGCCTACTCCCAACCAGAAACCTCACTGCTCCCTTCGCTCTCTCCCTCTGTTCTTACACCACCCTTACCCTTTCCTGCCCCCAATCTCCATCCTCTTCCTCACCTCTCACCTCCCTTGGCCCCCTTGCATGGCACATTCCTCCTGCAACTCACATGAGATTTTCCTCGACTTGAAGTCCATGAACACACTTCCTGTCTGATTATGTCTGTCAGCGTTGTTGTGTCTTACTTTGTCTGTTTGCTCTGTTTAAGGAGATTAGACTGCATGGGAGAGAAGGAATCGAGGTGGAAGAGAATCAGCCCATTGTGAAGAGCTGACATGACGTCTATTATCGTTGCATGATGGCCAATTATAACCTCTTTTTCACCATTTGTGTTGGTGCAGTAGACAGGATTTCAAAGTGTAAGCGAAGTGCTGCCTCCTTAATGACAGTTTATAGTGAGTGTTTCTCTTTTTCACAAAAGCTTCCATCACACAAAGCCAAAAGTGTCAATTTGGCACAGCAGCTTTCAGCCCAAGGCAGTTGGCCACTACATGCTATAAATGAGTTTCGTTGTCATTGTGGAGCCGCCTTGATGACAGTTTAAAGTAAAAGTTGGTGAATAAAGGAAGTGAAGTTGGAGTAAAGTCACTTGGTATCACTGTTTTAGAAGTTATACAAGAAACGGGTCTGATCAACGACAAATTCTGGATTTTTATTTTGACAGTTTGAGTTTATTTTTGTGTTCAAATTCCACATGAAGCTTCTAATTCTGGGAGAAAGTCACATCTGTGGCTAAACTGAAAGTGAGTCACAGCAGACAGACGTATGAAAACCTTGCTCCCTGTTTCTGGACTGAGGTTATATGAGTGAACCTTCACAATGTCAGGCCAAAACATCCCAGAGCACGGTGACCCTGAATGTCTTCACAGGGATATCTTGACATTTAAATACAAGATGAAATCAAGGGGCAAACTTCATGCAACCAGCAACCCACTTTTACCTTTTCACACAGAGAGAGCTCAGCTCTTCTCACCTTCGAGCTTCAGACAGTGTTAATGGTAGTTTCACATTCTGCCACTAAGGGAAGGGAAGGAGCCTAAATCTTATCCTCTCCTCCAATTATGGAAAAAAAAGAAAGTGCTCCCCCAATATTTCAGAAAAATATATTAATGGAAAACATACCAGTCATATTGGAGACTGTGCTAAGGCACAGTGGTGTTTTAAGCTGAATTTTAATATGCAGGTTGCTCACAGTGACGATGCTAATATGCTAATATTTATCAAGTATATTGTTTACTGTGTTAACCATCTTAGCAGGGTAGTATGCTAACATTTAGCACTTAGCACAAAGTGCAGCTGAGGCTGATGGGACTGTCATTGGTTTTGCAAGTGTTTGGTCATAAACAAATTTTAATTTTGATGATGGCACGCTAGATGAAACATCAGGGGATCACTAAAATATTACAATTCAACTTGAGGGGAACATGAATGTCTGTGCCACTTTTCATGGCAATCAGTCCAGTAGCATCTCCATACTGGCCTTATGATCTGATTTAATGAGGATAGAAGATAAATAAAAACAATAAATCCCCGATGCAGAGACAGCATTGTTGTTGTTACCCTGATGACCCAGAGAACACACAAAAGCATCTTTTGGTTGCCTATAAATCTCACAAGGGAAGAATGACATTAAATATGAAATTTGTTGAGGAAAAGTTAAAAGGTCCTCCCCTCATCACCCCTAAATTTTAGTTGAACCTCCTGATAGCAAAACGGGAGGGTAGCAATTCTCCTACAGTCCCTAACCTGCTGGTGATTTAGATGGAGTTATGTGTTTGTGTGTGCAGGCAGGCGTGATTGTGCAGCTGTGTTTGTGTGAAGAGAGACAGAATAAAATGAGACATGCTTAGAGACGCTGCAATAGAGTCACTTTCTGTCAGTGTGTTGAGGGAGCCTTAATGACTTCAGACACTGAAAATGCAGAATTAGAATCAATGACAAAACCCCCTAAACATTTACAAACCGTCCCCACAAATTAAAGTTTACTGTACATTAGCTCACGAATGCTCCATCTCTTGTGGTTGCAACTGCAAGAGTGGCATCATATAATATTACAATTGCCTTTTCTGATTAATTGCCCTCCAGATGCAGACTGCATATAGCCCAGCACTCAACTCAAGGACAGCCACCTGGAGTCTGCAGTGTGCTGTGAAGAGAGCTGCCTGCTCATCACTGTTTGATCCTGCAAGGCGCCAGCAAACCGGTGTTTTATCAGGACGGCTAATTATAGGCAGAGAAGGATGTGGAAACGGCATCCTGCCTCCAGAGGAACGCAGCGTGCCCACACATTCATTTGTACACACACGTGCTGAGAGGCATCCGAGGGTTGGCACATGCGTTTGTGTGATTGGGGAGTGCGTGTGCACACACACAGCGACGTCAGAATTTCCTCTGAGGTTCACCGCCATCCATCTATCACAGAGACAGGACAGCAAAATGACACGGCTAACTGCACTGCTGTGGTTGGTCAGTGGCAGAAACATTTCTCTGGCCCCAATTTGGGGCCCTTGAACTCTGCGGTCTTTGTTTGTATCCTCCCATAACCCGAGGTTTCTCTATTGTGCCGGGCTTTGTCGAGGTTGAGTCTAGTTTGGGGAGGTATAAACATCTCACTGGGCTTCAGTGGAAGCTGCTCTTGCGTGCAGAGGTTACTAGAGTTCGCCTGGGGCTGAGCTCACTTGCTGTGTTATTTGTGGAAAAAGTCAAAAGAATTGTGCCTTTAGCCATGACACTAACAGGAATGATTGTTTTGGTATTATTTTTCAAAATGATAAAGTTCGACATAAATTAGAAAACTTTTGCCTGGAGTTTACAGACAAATAGAGGGACGCGTTTCCAATCATCAGTCATTTCTAATGACGTCCTCATTTTTATTTGCTTTATCTAAAATGACAATTTGTTGGAGGAAATTAAAATAAATATGATGAAGACTAAACAAACAGGAAAAAACAAGATTTAGACAAATCAGCACAGCTAGAAAAAACATTTTTCAGTTTCCTAACAAAATGTCAGTGAAAGCAAGGCTGTGCTCTCACTGGAGTCCAACAAACAAATTTGCGGTGTAATTAAAGCTGAATCATCAGCTCCAAACTCTGCTGAGGATCATTTCAGCTAAACTGAAAAATGTGTCGGCCTTCAAGCATCATCCCACCCGTCTTTTCAGGTTCCTCTTTCATTTGCCGGTCAGAGGTTCGTGAGTAATAAGGTCTATGTGGAGCTGCATTGAAAATAATCCTCCCGTTTCGCGTGTGCGTGTGGGTTTGTGTTGTGTTCTGTCTTCTGTTCAGACACACGAACAGCGTCTCGAGGATGTCAGCAGATAACGCTCTGCCCTTGGATGCAGACTTCGGGGCACGAACTGCTGCTTCTACAGTAAAGCTCCTGTCACCTGCTTCGAGCCCACGTTCCCCCTTGTTTCCTCCACGCCAGATTTCCAGCATGTTGCAGAGCTCCTCCTGCACAGTCACATCATATAAATTATGATAAGTAATTTTCATGGTCATGACAGAGCAACGAGGGGAACTTGGCTCCTCTTTGCACAAGAGGCCCCACTCTAGGGCCCCCGCAGTGAGCAGGAGATGGAAACATTGATGTGTGCCATTCATCTTCATGTCAGAGGTGTGTACGTGTGTGTATACCTGTGTGTTGTGTTCTGCGAATGCGTGTGTGTGTGTGTGTGTGTGTGATGTATTTTATTGATAGATGTTCTGACAGCGCAGTCGTCTTCCAGCCTGTCTGAGGAAGACGAGGCAGCCTGTTCTGATTTGTGAAGAGCTCAGAAGCTGCAGATGTCAGGAACCAGAACAGCGAGCGGTTTGTGAACCTCTTTCCCTCCGTCTCCTTCCCTTTGTCTCTTCTCCGTTTTATGCGTACTTGAGCAGACAGACATAGAGAGATCCATGCGGGGGGAAATTTTGTATTTACATACCCAAACAAATATCTACCATTTCCACTGAATAAATGAATGAATGACTTGGAAGCAGAGGCATTTAAATTTAGCTGTAGCTGGGAGAGAGTGCTTCAGCGAGAGCGCCTTAAAGTCTCACACTCTGACGCCCCAAAAAGATTGAATTAAGTTCATGGAGTATACTGATACAGTGAAGCAAAATGGTAAACATCTGGTTGGGGATTTGGATTCATACCCCAGCTGGAACAATTAGTCATAACAAAAAAAAAAAAAGAGCTAAGTCATGGTCAAATGAAGTTTTGTTTTAAGCTACTTGAGTAATGCATCCCCACCCATCTAAACAGTCCCCCAGCGAGATCCTGGCCCCACATTCATCGTCAACAGCGGGCCACTCCTTCATTAGTCGGTCAACTCCACCCACACCGCAGTCCTGACCCCATCCCCTGCTGTCAGTTGAAGTAAATAGCCTGGAAGCAATTAACCCGAAGACACAAACAAACAAAACAAACAAAGAAATCAAACCCACTCCGATGTTAAAAAATCTGAAAATGTCTGTGAACCATTACATCAAAAATCATTAAAGAAAGCTTAAAAAACATGAACATTTCCTGAGGACAGATTTTGATGATCTGTATGCATGAGAATTATGCATCTAGTGTAAAGTACAAGGGTTCCTAAAAGGGTTATGTTTGAACACTGCTCTTTCACTCATATAATTGTCTTGTATTACAATGAAAACCTGCTTTAAAAATATATTAAAATGGAAAGACTGCGCTGAATCCCATTGGTTTCATCCGGCATTGTGCACCACTCTCATCCCAGTAACACAGGATTGTTGTGGTTTTTACACATATGGTACAAAAGACAGAGATGAAAGGGATTTTGAAAGCTATCAGCTTGATCGTGCTGGTGAAATTCACTCTCAGGTGGATGTCACCGTTGCTTCCAGCTCCTGCACTGTTTACCGCTTCATCCTCTTATTTCATGAATTCCAACACGACATGTTTAATCCTTCTCCTGCCAGCAACACAGGAGATAAATAAATCAGGAGGTCGACCTTGTGAACTGATCTGAGGATACATCTGGACACAAACAACCCCACTGCTCCAAATACTAGTGATGCATTTGTTTCTATGGTTAAGCTTTGCAATCTAAAGCATCAAGTGGCTCAGTTCATTTGATTAAAACAGCCAAATTCTGATGGCTCCCTTACATCCTCTATGCTGCATTTATATAATAACTTAGGCACTCTTGCATTCTATTTAAGGATATCCAAATCGATCAGATTGATTTTGATGCTTAATTACTTTGTTTGAGTAACAGTAATGGGGGTAGCTGAGTGCATAGGAGCACTGCCATCTACAATGAAACATGAACATAAGAGCAGAGATGAACAGATTCATACTGAGAAAATCAACCTCATGCTCACAGTTTCCAAAAATGTTTGTTTATGTAGCGTGCACTGTTCAGTCGAACTTTAATAAGCCAACGCTGGGCTTCTCTTTAAACTACCTTTCACATCTATCAATACATTTCTGTCTGGAACATACTGAATGTCTCAAAAACTCATTCAGCACTGACAGCACAGTTGAAACATATTTGAGCTTGACCTCAAAGAGGTATTTTGTGTCAAGGAAATATTTCAAGTACATAGAAATCATTCACATTCAAATTGCACAGTAACGAGTGCTAGTAGTTACAAATAAGTTTCTCTCCCTCTCAGTGCATGGCTCTCTCTGCCTGGGAGTTTGATGTCTGGACTCAGACAAAATGAATGTCTGCGATCAGCAGGTTCCTTCAGGAGGTGGTTTTGATAAGAGCAGATAAACACCTCGGAGAGACAGAGGCAGTGATTAGGATCCACAGGATGAAGGCCGGATTGTTTTTTCTGCTGAAAACGAGGTGTTGATGAATAGAAACGCACATGTGCTTGTTCATACACGTACAGCTGGAGAGGCACGCTTCACGCTTGTGAAGTAAGCTGCAGATAAAACAGCACACATGCATTACAGTACGCTGTTTGTTTTTTTTTTCTGCATCATGGTTTGTGCTCTATTAACAGTTCAAATGCATCCAGACTGTAAAATTCACATAAACCTCTGATCCTCTTGTGTCCTTTTCTGGCTTTCCGTTTTGCTTTGGTTCCATTGCTTGCAAAATCCACCCAAAAAGCAGCGTAAGCAATGAAAGCCTTTTATCAGCACAGCTGGTGCCCAAATACAGTATCCCGTGAAATAGTATTTAATATTCTCTCCCGCTTTCTCGCTGAAGAGATGCCACCTCATTTCCTTTGTGTTTCTGTAATGCAGAGAGTCAGGCCTGTCTGTGCTTACCTTGAAGGCTCCTGCTGCTTGTCACATTCGACTCTGACGTAAGGTTTTTGAAGTCTCTTTTAATTCAAATATGATGCCTCCGTTTGGCAACCAGCATGCTGACATGCTTTAATTGACAGTTAGCTAAAACCCTCCCCCAAACAGTGATTGTGCAGCCTTAACTGTGGCAGGCCTGTCAAGCTTTGTTTCTCCACCTTACAAGGGGTTTGCATGAGGGTAGAAGAACAGAGGTGCTCTGATTTTTAAAGAATTTGGAGGATCAAAGCTTTTTTCGTGCTTTTCTAACACCAAAAACGCACAAGAGAAAGTGGAAGAAATGGACGACAAAGTGCCCATTAAGGGGCTAACCAACTAAGTACATTTGTTTGTGAGGTCATAATAAAAGGCCCGTACACAACAAGCTCATCCACCGTCGAACTTCAGCAGCTCTGTCTTCATCTTTGATATATTCAAGGTTCACACTGCAGCTACTCCAGCAAAACTCATTACCTGAGATTAAACCTCATCCTCAAAGTCTTTTCTCCTTAAAAATATTAAAAGTTTGAAAATATGTCAGTGTTAGCAGCCTAACAGGGTAATGTTAGAATGAAATAATATTCTGGTCTCGTGTTTTTCTTTATCATAATTAGGCCTAGCAATACAAGGAGCTTGCTCCAGCCCCATTAATATAATTTCAACTTTACATGGATGATCAGCTGGTGAGGATGCACACTGTTAGCCCTGGACATGCAGCTTTAACCTCAATCTCTTAACTCAACACTGTGTAGCCTATTTAGCAATCAAGTGCATATTTAAGACGCATTTTTACAGGATTCTCGTTTCAGTGACTCGGAAACATTAGCAAGTCAGGGGCCAATGCTATCTTACTTAGCTACCTTAGCAGGGTTGCCAGCAAGAAATGAGGAAGGCTGCTGTCTAAAATCAAGGACACACTCTTTGAAAAATGACAAAAACTTTTTAGTGGATAGTCTGCCGCTGCTCCCATTGCAAACTGCATTATGTGCTGTGTGAGAGTGGAAGGCTTCACCGGCCATGACACAGTAATCTTAAGTCTATAAATTGGCACTGCATTGCAGTCTTACAGAGTTAAGCCTATTGCATGTATGAGTTGAATTATTTGGCTCTTGACAAACAGAAGTGTTTAGTATTTCTTTTAATGCCTTTTCGTACATAAGGCAGTTTTATTTCTCCAATATAATCGTGTTTCATTAGTATTATATTCAGCCGGCGAGAGGAGTTCGACTAACGAGTCAAAACAACAACTGTGTGTCAAGTAACATCATCACTCACTAATTCAGCCATTCAGTGTGACTAACCTTGAGCTAAGGCACAGACAGAGCACAGTAACTGCTGGGCATGTCAGTGCGAAGACATTTGTGAAAGTGTCACACTCTATGAGGAGTTCATGCAAGTTGAAGACAAGTGATTCATTCAATGTCTGACTAATGTGACGTTCATTAGTGAAGGGAATGGAGGGTCGAAGCAGAGAGCATTTCATTTTTCCCCCCCAGAGGATGGATCTGTATCTTTCTGTGGTGCCTTTACGACCATCGAGTCTATTTATTACCTGGATGTCTGCATGCAAACTGTACATTTTATTTTAGCTCCTTTTGTTGATTCACCGCCTCTCAAAGCCCTCCTATGTCTGCTCCCGTGTTTTGCAGAGCTGTTAACAACACTCCTACAATCTTAGTGAAAAGCATGTGCAAGGCCATATAGTCCTATAACTATCTGGAGGCAATGGGCTAGTGAGAGGGATGATTCACGTCGACAGCAGAGCTCATATCACCCGCGGTGTAAATGGAACATTGCTGGAAGGGAACGTACCGTAATGCGTGTAATATCATTAGAAGCCCAGAGAATGCTCATTTTAGCATGGGGCAGAGACAACCCACATATTTTACAACACTGCACATGTATGCACAAAACACATACACGTGTAGTGCACACAACTCTATTGCTCATGCACACACACACTATTTCCACAGTTTGCGCAGCTTGAACAGGACACTTGATTAAACTTTGCTCAAGGTTTTAGGAATGATAGCGCCTAATATCTGCAGCCATACCTCCATCATTTGAAAGCCATTATATTTGAAGTGATTTCATAAATCTGTGCAGTTGAGTTCGTAGAAAACACATCCACAGACCTGTTAGGCTGCTTTTGACACCTTATTCAGCACAGTTGAATCAAATCCTGGTGTGTTTTTACCCTCTTGGTTTTGGCTCCCGTCAGGAGCGGAGAATGCTCCAATCAAATCAGATCTGCATGAACAACAGCTCCACAGTCAGCCTGACACAGGTGATTTCACGCCACTTTCAAGCGAATCCTGGAGAGGGCAATTTAAGGTGAGAATCCAATCAGAAAAATGTACTGTGTCTTTCAAAACCCATAGTAAAGTTGATTTAGTGACTCTTTTTGGCTGCTGTAATTTTCCTGCACCTGTTCAAATGCTCCCAGGCCGTCACTTTGTAGTTGTAAAGTCACAGTGAAATTAAAAATAACTGCCAACAATT
Organism: Chaetodon auriga; assembly: GCF_051107435.1. Classification (NCBI taxonomy): domain Eukaryota; kingdom Metazoa; phylum Chordata; class Actinopteri; order Chaetodontiformes; family Chaetodontidae; genus Chaetodon; species Chaetodon auriga. The sequence goes on along the minus strand of NC_135091.1, from coordinate 16,854,993 downwards.
TGTACAGTATGTTCTTGCTTTCATTTATATTACTTATATTACTAGCGGGGAAAAAAAAGTCTGGTTTTAGTGGCTAGAAATGGTGGGTGAACAGGAATAATACAAAAATCCATTAATAAAACAACAGATCTTAGGACCTGCAGCTTCCCAGGGTTCAATGACTTGCAACATCATGAGATAGAAGTAACCTTTTCCATAAGAGACAACAGATGCATCCCTGTGCTTGTGATTTTACCCTTTTGAGAAATCCATAATTTTTGACAGCTCAAGATTAATAATGTTTTGTCCAATAAACAGCTGACCTGAGCAATCGTGTGACTGATTACAAATAGCCTGCTTAAATGCCACTGTCAGTTGTTAATGGGAAAACAAGACCGAGCCAATGAAAAACTGCAACACTTCTGCTTCGGACCAATCCAAACAAAACAAGGTGGGAAGAGGTGAAGCTGTAAATCTTGGAGGAGCCGAAATTTAATATCCACAGGGAAGGAGAACAATGCAAGGGGAGCCGAAGAGTGAGAAGATTCAGGGATATTCTGGCCATTAGGAAGCATATTTTGGCTCACACCTAATAAAGCTCTTTAAGAACAGAGCTGATTTTCTTATGCACCTCGTGCAAACATTCGTGTGAAGTCACAAAACGAGGCTGACTTGCATTTTTTATGCGGAGAGTTTTAACATCTGGTGACATCATAGGTTGGAGAGTGAGTTCTGCAGTTTCAGGCCTTCTTTACGTTCTCCCTGTTGGAGTTACTTTGCAGCTCTCCAGGGTGAAAGCAGGTAACTTCAGAGTGATAACTGATTATAGAGCAGATATAACAGGTTCTGCTGGTGATTTTTAGAACTCTGGAGTCAGACCCAAATAATTCAGGGCCGAGTGGAAGACATGGCTTTGTTCATTTCTGCCTTAGGTGGAGCTCTACTGACATCTAGTGGTCTTAAAAATGTTAATTCAGGTTTGGAGCGATTCCCAGGCTTTCTGCTTCTACTTAAAGATAATGCTGCAGGAGTGGAAGACATATTCAGATTCCTTGCTTCTATGAAAGAGTAATACACAGTGTAAAGGTGCTTCCTTACCAGTAAAAGCCCAGCAATCAAAATCTTGCTTAAGTAAAGGCATCAGACCATGCTGAGCACAAACACATAAAAAGGCCCCCACTTATCTCGCAGAAACACATTAAATATGTATCAGAGCAGACTCACCATCAGCAAATATTCAATATTACATGATCGGGATTGAAGGTATTCTGTGATTTTGCACCCAGTGATACTGATAACAGTCAACAGAAGCAGAGATTTAGGGCCCCCTTGACTCTTTGGGCCCCTGTGCCTGTGAATTTCTACTAATAAGGTCTACTGCAAGAACATTATGTACTAATGTTGTACTAAAAGCATAATGGCAATGAAATAACTATACAATAACTTAAACATACTGTAATACAATACAGGAATATTATGAATAAATATAGAGGGACTTCATTTCTTTATCACAGAAATGTTTAAGAGTAACTATTTGTAATTATATAGCTTCGGTTTATGTTCTTGATATTACCTGTGTACGACTTTTTTCCTTTTTGAAACAACAAATATTGAGCCCTTATTCAGTATCAACAATAAAGTACTTACTTTACTCCACAGTACTTTTTAGTTTTTCATAGTATGGCTAGCTTAAATTATTAGCCTGACGTTACAATAATTAAGCTAGTATTAAAATTCGGCAGGACTAATATAAAAAAGTTTATGAATATTAAATTTACTTATTAAAATAATCGCCTGAGGTTTAAAATAAAACGCAAAGAGTAAGAATTGTATTCAGTTTAGTCGTAATACCTCTGTAGCACTGATAAAGGAATCAGTGCACTTAATGCTTTGAGATAAATCTCCATGGAGATTACGTACGGTGAGCACGCACGGCACTTCCGGGTCTGGCCGCGCGGAGGAGAGGCGTCGAGGTGGGCGCAGCATCCAGAGATACAAAGAAGACGACGACAATGGCTGATATTTCACTGTACCTCACTAACGTTAACGTGTCGATAGGACAGACCATGGATGTGGCGCAGGTCGGTAAACCCCCTCCTCTCTAATAATCGCCACATTTTGTCGTTAGCGTTTTGTTTACTGAATGAGGCTGAAGATGTCGCCCACTGCTTGTAGCTTGTTGGCACTTGTCAGCTGTCATGTCGGTGTGGTTGGTCAGGATATTATGTAGAGGTTATACTGCCACAATGCCATCAGAAATTCAGTTTTTATCCCACCTTTGGGCTGCATTGACTAACTGACTCCCTTGTTAAGTGGTCCCATAATAACACACACTGTGATGCCTGTGATGTCCTCCCACACTCAGAGCCCCAACCCGGGTAAAGACTTTGAGAGTGTGGAGCTGGGGGAGCTGGACAAGAGAGGGGAGCAGCAGAGGGAGAAGGCGCCTCGCAGGATCATCCATTTCTCCAGCGGGGAGACCATGGAGGAGTACAGCACCGACGAAGAGGAGGGAGAGGACAAGGAGCCAGAGAGGAAAGACCTGCTGTCCTCCCCGGTCGATGCGGTGAGGGTGAGGAACAGTGGAGGGACGGGGGGTTCGTGGGGGGCACGAGGAGCTGAATGAGGACGAGGGAAGTGATGGAGCAACGGCAGTGTGTGTGAGAGGAGAGAGGGATTTGTGTTTTCTGTGAATTAGTCAAAGAAGGAGCAATAGGAAACATACATGATGTCCTTAAGAAATGTGTCCCGTTGACTGTACGTTTGTGTGTTGCAGTCAAAGCTGACCTGGGGTCCGTACTTCTGGTTTCACATGTGGAGAGCCGCCACATCCACCATCTCAGGTTTGTTCATTACAGGCGAGCTGAAATACGATGACAATGTGTGCCATAAAAAGAAATACGAAAAAACAGATTCTTTCTATTGTTAAGTCAAAATCCAATCATAGTTTCTCTCTGTAAGACTAAATAGGACGTGTGCTTCAAGAAATAATATCATGACATCCACCTGTCAATCAACCTTTAGCGGCACAGTTAGTTAAGTTTAGTTAGTGTGTGTGTGTGCCATTTTAAAAATCAATAGATTCATTGTGCTACTGTGATAATTATGTCAAACATTTCTTACACAACCACTGTCTGAGAGACAGCAGTTGAACACACCGACAGTCTCATGAAGGGTGATTTTGCAGCGGCCTTACGTTACCTTAAACTGCTCGTGTGCTGTCACACAGCTGCACTGTGTGTCAGACGAGGCAGACGTTGCTCCACTCGTTTCTGGTGCCTCTGATTCATCACTTGAGCCGTGAGGTGAGCTTGTCGCTGTCGGAGAGTAACGCAGCAGCTTTGTACAAAGTTGGCAAACAACTTTATCTTCGTTGGCAATTTTACTGTGTCGAACCCGAAACGCTTCCACACTTCCACGCTGTCGTGATTATCCAATCGGCATGGCTGTGCTCACCGGTGTCCTCCTCCATTTGTCTATTAGCCTAGTTTACTGATAGAGCAGTAGGGCGTGCAGGAGATCAAGCTCTGCTGGACCACAAACTCCATCAAATGGTCTGTTGGACTTAAAGACTTCAAAGAGGTCATTACAGTTCAAAATGACATCCCTACCACTTTTTGATAGCCTTTGCCTTAAAGTTTTAATTTAATTCCTTATGCTTCTACGGGTTCTTATTGTGTTTCATCTTTTTGACTATATTGTCCGTATGTTGCATCACTTTCATGCAACCTTTTGCTGCTGCAGTGATCTCATTTGCACATGACCACCATCACTGTGTCATAGGAGACACTCTGTTCATGGTTTTCATGGGATTGACTTGTAATTAAGAACTCCGCCCATAGTTAGCCGAGCCATGATACAGGTTATCCAGGGTCACCAGACAGATGAGGAAGAAGCCAGGCTAAGTTGAACTTGCTTTAGTCAGGTTCAAATCAATGCTGAAACTTCACTTTTGAAACTGAGATTTATTTAGAAAATGTCACTTGAGATATTTTTCATCAGGGGTTTAAATTATTCATCCTGTTACTCACGCTGTTGGCCCATCTATATTTTGGAAAACTGTCTAAGTTTAGATGAAATCTGAATAATTGATACCGCTGACATTAAACACAGAAATTGTGAGGTTAGCGGAGGATAGGAACAAGAATATGTGATGTCTTACAAAGATTGATGAAAGATGTGAAATATTGCCTAATTCAATCATGAAACTTGGAACTGTTGTCGTGGATCAGTCCAAACAGTGTGCACATTCAGCTGCTTCTTATTCTTTTCCAGCCTGCGACTACCTTGGGGAGAGGATGGCCTCCCTCTTTGGGATAACATCAGCCAAATATCAGTACGCAATTGACGAATACTACAGGATGAAGAAAGAGGTATGTTGCACTGAGGTCGTGCAGTGATGAAACCACGTTGTTGTTGTCATTTTGTTTTTCGCTGTGCCAGCTGATGTAATGCCTTGTGGTGTCTGCGTGTCAGAGGGAGGAAGAGAAAGAGGAAAACCGCCTGTCAGAAGAAGCGGAACGATCCTTTGAACAGATACAGTCTCGGGAAGATGAAGACGAAGCGATCACCATAATGGGCCAGGCGGAGGTGTCCGCCACTCACCCTGACGTGACCTATCAGATTGAGGATGAAAATCGGGCACCTTCCAGCACCATCGTGGTCCCTGCGATCGTGACGGCGACCTAACCATCCCTAGAAATGGACGTTTGCCCTTCGATGTCTGTGTGTTTGTTAAAGAAGGATCACTGTCTTGTTTCACTAAGTACCGTTTGGTTTGTGTACAACACAGCTTTAGATGGGCAGTGCTGCTGTATTGTGGTTGTTTGGCAAGGACGGCGGTGGTGCAATGACTCCTCTGACTACTAAGTGTCTCTTTGCAACAGTGTAGCAACTGACAAAGTAACTGCTGGATAATGGAGCAACAGATTTGGATCTGATCTATTATGAAAACATACAATATGAGTCAGAAAATGCTACATTATGTGCCATTTTTTTCTGCTAATGCATAGTTTCGTTGACATTGTTAGGGCGTTAGCATCACATTAAGCAGCAGCTATTATCAGTTGCTACAGCAGCCTCCCGAATTTGAACGTTTGCTGTGGAGTGAAGGTTAAATGTTGCTCCCCTGTGCCTCTGACGGACCAGACACTGTGCCTAAATCACCAATACAGCCAAGTTAGTGACAGATCTGGATGAAGCATGGATTACAAAGTCATTTAAAGTGTTTAAAGATGCAAACTAGCCTTTGATTCAGTGAGTGCACTCCAGCCTTTTCAAATATTTGATGTATGCACATCGGCTGTTTTGTCCAGATCTGGTCAAACTGGTGCTTTCTTGATACACCCGGCTGCACCAAAGAGCTGGCCATTTAAACACTCCCCCACCTCTTTATTTTTGTATTAATGCTTATTAAGATCACATTGCACTCATTGTCTGTGTGGAAGCTCTGAGCAGTTTAAGCCTTGGTTATCAAGTCATCTGTGGACCTTTGGACTGACTGACATTTTGTGAAAAAAACTATGAAAACGGGTTTAGGTGTTCTTTGTTGCTCTTCTCATCTGCCTTATCTGCTGTGGACATAAGCATAGCAGATGTGGTGTGTATGCCTTTGATAATGGCAGGGAGCATTTTTACACTAAGTCTCGTCAAAGATTTGCAAATTTACTGACATTTTTAACTGTTTTTAGTACGCTTTTTGATAATTATGTATTTATTTTAATGAACTGACGAAGCACTTCATTTAAGCATTTTTTTCTATTGATTTAGTAACACTGTAATGAACTGTTAATAAAATCATAATTATTGTGTGACTTTTAGACGTGTCTCTCTGTCCTTTGCTGTCCGATTTCATCAGCATTTCAAAACAGTCATTAACAGGTTGAACAGGTCCAAATGGAAAATCTTTATTATTTTCCTAAGTCAATGTTGGCAGTGGTGCTGTGTTTTCTGCTCGTTGACAGACTCGGTGGTGCTGCAGTGTGAGTGATGTTAGGGCTTGGCTTTGTCACCGCTAACAAAGAGCCTTGTGTTGCACTGTACGCAGACTGCTCTGAGGTCAGAGACCTTGTCCACCCGCCGCACAATGCATCCATTCTCAGGTCAGAGTGGGTTTCTGTGGTCCAGAACGACCCCCACAGCAGTCACGCCCTCACCACTATTGACGTACACAACGGACAAACGTGCCGTATTGATGCATGAAAACATAAACAACATGCAGAGGAGAAGCTGGCAGGTTTGAGAGTGGAATGCATATCAGAATCACTAAGACATCAGCGTGGAGACAGAATAACACAGATTGCTGCATTAGAACTGGAGTCAGATGAGAAGATTGAGCCCACCCTCACATCCATGTTGCCAGTATCAAGCTGATTAGCTTAGCTTAGCATAAAAACTGGAAACGGGGACACAGCTGGACCAGCTCTGTCCAAAGGTGACAGAATTCATCAGCATGTCCAATGCTCACTAATTCACGTGTCTTGCTTGTTTAACCTTCACAAAAACCAGAGAGTAAAAGCAAGAATTTGACATTTTTGAGGGGAGTTCACAATTTCTTTCAGATGGAAACTGTTTCTAGGCAACCAGGAGAGAGTCTAACTGTCAAGAAAACAAAATAATGTCAATTTAAGGTACTCTTACCAGCTTTTTCCAAACTTTTCGAACCACATCTCACATCAGTGGATGGAGTCTGTGGTTGAAAGCTCTGGAATAAGTCAGCAAGTGTTCTTCATTTCAGATTATTTCCGCAATCTCCTGTTTCTAAGGTTGATCATTCGCGCTTAAGTCAAAAAATGACCTGATAATGTAGATATTTTCACAGTGTATTACCACATCTATAGTTTATTTGGGATTTTTTTTTTCTGTTCCTGATTACTGTGACATTGTTTGACAGGTAATTCAGTTTGCTCTCAAGTCCCAAAATCATTGTTTTCTCATTTACTTCAAGACAAAAACTCCACTGTTTTCAAAAGCGGTTAAAAAATAAGTGCTTGAAACAACATCAAATCAAGCATTTTGTCAGTATTTTTGGAGTTAATGACAGGCTAATTGAGGGATGATGGAAATGTTTGGCAGTGGTTCCTCAGGGCGTGACAGGAAAACTAAGTGTCCCCATTCAGTATGATCCCAAAAGCCTCCACTGTCTGGAAATGATATATTTGGACATGCAGCATCTTTCAAACTGTGCAAACTCACAAACAATTGTCCATATGCAGGATGATGCTCCATTTGGTGGCCGCTTACATGCAGCACCACGTCATTATGGTGATGGCATGATGGGAGAGCTCATCTCTAATAGTCACATAGTGAAGTCAATCCATGCCACAGCCAGGCCACACAAGGCAGCCTCACACACCATCCAGACTGACAGACAATACCACCCACTGACAGCCTGCACATCCAAGTGCACAGGGTCATGAAACGCTGCCAATAATTCATCATGCTGGTATACATAATTCAGAACTGCAAAATCATGGCAGATTTTTTAATTACGTTTCAATCTGAGATATCACAGATGAGTATTTTTGGTAGAAGTTTCTCAGTATCTGTCGAGATGTGAGCCTCAAGGCAAGGTCAGACATGCTGTGATTGAAAAAGACTTGTTGGATGTTTCTAAAAAACACAGCTGCTGGCTGTTTTTATGTTTATTATTTATTTATACTGCTTTTGAGTCAATTATATGCATGCTTAAAGCCTCTCATGGGATTTTAGTTGAGTATTTGAAGACTTTTTTCATCCCTCGAGGGGAAGTTTGAGGCAAGCGGGTTTCCAAACACATGTTTGTGGGTATCATAAAGATGTCATTCATGCAAAAAAAAATATTTAAAAATGCAAATATAGTGTAAGTCTTGAAATATATGATTCATGCCAGTGTCCAACACATAGCCTACCAGCAATATCCAACAGCAGGAAGAGACAGAATGTCAAAAAGGCACAAAAAGTGTCAACGTGCAATGCATTTATCAATCTATACACAAGTTAAACTGACCAGCTCTTGTACAGCAGCTATTTTTGAGCCTAATAGCGTTTGGGTGATCATTATTTAGTTTTAAATATATGTAGACCTAAAAATAGATCTGTCACAAGACTCCATGTGATCTGAAAAAAAGACATGATGACACTATCATCAGCAAAATTTTACAATGTGGGGATTTACGTTACCATCGCAGTCATCTGTATACAAATAAATTGTCTGTAATAATCCTGCTGACACGTCAGAAACTATCTAGGAGGAAACTGGAGATTTGCTTTCAGCCACTATATAAATGACCTCTTTAAAAACTTTGAAGAAATCTGTTTATACTCTGATTTTATTTGATTTTACACATTGTACAAATGATGGTGATTGACAGCGTAGGTGAGAATCAGCCATAGGTTTACGGTGTCAAGATTTCTCAAAATAATGACACTAAATAATGACACTGAGTCATTATTTTGAAAAAAACATCATTATTTCTACATAAGTCATCACTTGGAGAATGTTTCTTATTATATTTATTGAGAGGATCTCTTCTCTGATGGACTTCTATACTTTCATACAAAATAAACGTCCCAAGCATTTGCCTCTGCTGCGTACCAGCAGCTCTGTGTCACGAACCAAATCTCAATCAAATCATGAGCTACATCTTAGCAGCTGTTTTATGTTGATTTCAGGTCTGTCAGCCCAAAAAGAATTGGCTGCGTCCACATTCAATGGACCGGAAAATATGCAGGATTAATATTTTATAATGAGAAAAGGACTGGAGGCGTTATTGACATTGTAATTAGCTGGTAGGAAAGTGGAGGCACTGCTCGTGAGTGAGTGGTTCCCAAATGTATGTAGTGCCTACAGATCAACGACTGTTCAATTCGTGCAGGCAGGAATTTACGTTTTTAGTTTCCCTCAGCTTTTTTTTTTTTTTTTTTCTCACACTGCAGAGTTGGTTTATCGCTGGTTGGTTGATAGAAGACAAGCAAGCAAAATTCTGCTGTCCCTAGTCTGTCCACTAGAGGGCAGTACTGGATTTAAAAGAATTACACTGACTGAGGTTAAGGGCCAGTGGTGCCATTCAAGTTCAAACAATGAATGTAAATAAACCTTTTCTGAAGCAATTTGGGAACAGTTTTAGGAAAACTTTGTAAAATTGCCCTGACAGTATCACTGGCAGTGTGGAAATAAAGCACAGCATGTGAAAAAAAAAAAATCCTGTTAAAGTAGTCAAACAATGACAAGTGGAAAACATGATATCTGGTCTTTTTTGGGTTTAAATTTAGAATCTGATTATGTGAAACTGGTTTGAGCGAGTGACCGTTGTTGGTGTCTACAGCCAGCAGCCTGTGCAGCGGTGCAGCTGAGAGGAAACAGACTATTTGAGCAGCTTCCTTCAGGGAGACATGAGACACGCAGCAGTCATCAGGCAATCTGTGATTAAGAGGGAAAATCCAGAGTTGAGAATTCACAATGCCATTCCTTGTGACTTAGTGTTTACTGGTTCAGCCGTGAATGTGTGCATGTGCACAAACGGTCCCACTCATATGAGCTTGTGCGTCTGCATGTGAAAATCTCCATCCCAAAGTTCAACTTGCCAGTCCCTCGGCCGCGTGTCCACTCCCCGGCCTTCAGTCGACTGCTGCTTTAAACATACCTGACATTTTTGTGGGCTATGAGTAGTGGGGGTGGGGACAGAAGGTGTTTCTCCCTTCTGGGGAGACCAGTTTAGCGAGCATTTTCACTTCTGATTTACTCAAAGGTGGTACACGAGTCTAACCACATGTCCTAAAAATGAATTAAGCCACACCTGACTGCCATATGTGCTGATGCATCCACTCTGTTATTCATCAGACGGCACATGCACTTTTGTTGCTCACAAATTGGTTTTACAAATACTTTAAAGAGGAGCAGTTTGCGCTGCAGAGGCAAGATGCCCTGCAGAACAGTCTCGCACCAGGCTGGCTTACGACAGAAAAACACCCAGGCGAGTTAGTGGCATGTTACATCTAGACGCACTTTATTACTGCAAGATTCAGACGCTTCTTAAAACATGAGGACAGCTGCTCCTCAGTGGTAAAACACACATGTATATAAATGGAAACAGAGACAAAGGTGAGGGGGTAAAGACACAGAGGGACAGTGAGACATATAGAAAGGCAGAGAGAGGGAGGATGATGAGAACAGCAGCAGCCCCTTTGATGTGGGCCTCAGCGGGGCCCTGTGTGTCTAAGACGAGTCAGGCCTAGCGAGGGAAGGGGATTTCCAGCACTACGTGGTCTCCTGCCTCACCCCCTTAGCCTTTGCTTCCTCCGTGGGCTACAGCTTAAAAACACAGACAGCCCGCTTATACCAACACAGAGACTCTGGGGCTAAAACCGTCACTCTGGAATGACAGGCATTGGTCTTTTAGTGATAAGACACGTTATTACCACATCCCTTTGGGGTAAAGTGGAGTAGAATATGTCAGATGGTAGTTTGAGGGTCGCTTTGCTGTGGAGCATCAACTTAATTTAGGTTTTGCGTGCTACATGATGATACTGTGTTTATGAATATACTCATACTACTCACTCAATCCTTTGTTGTATTCAAATCCTATTTCGTCCCCAGTTTGCAAGCCACACAGTATCAACATCCAGGAGTATGAACGCTTAGCATGCAATCCTTTTATTTTACTGCTAAACTCCTCTGCATGTCTTCTCACACTTGCAGTTCACACTACGCTCACTCAGTCTGTCTGCACACAGTGCCCTGTGCACACCCAAACACACATGCACACACCCAGACGTACACTTGACTGTCAAAGAAGTACTTAACGCACACACACACGCGCACATGTACGCACACACTGGGTAGTGGAAAGTCCCTGGCACTATCTGCCTCCTATCTCAGCTCTAAGTGTGCTAGTACAGGTGGCTGCTACAGTGACAAGGAAGCAAAGGCAATATGACCTGTGAACCTCCACCACCTATACTGTACCCGCTGCTCATGCATTGATTGACCTGCTTGTTAGAAAAAAAAAGCTGAATTAAATGCAGATGAGAAGGGGGCTTTTCAGGACTTGAAATATACCCCAGCCGCAAGCTAATTCTGGCTGGCCCCAAGTTCATGTGCATTGCGTGGTTTTCCGACGTGTGTTCAATCGTTCTCCTCCAACAGTGCAAAACAAAAGAAAAACTGCTTTGAAGGAAAGATTTTTAATGCACTTTAATGCACAAAAATTGTCCAGGTCTCACAGAGTTTGGCCAACAAGATCCTCACTGTAGTTACAAATTTCCAGCATTTTACAGATATTCTCCTGGATCATAACTTTAACCATGAACAGCACTTGAAATTTTCTGTATACATTTTCTGTTTTTGCTGTTTTCCATCAAACGCTGTATACTTGTAATGAGGTATTCACTTTTTGTCTAACCTTTTGTTTTGTTTTTCTTATCTTTGCTATTTTATCATTCTTTGTCCTCACTGTGTGTGACAGCAGGAAAACTCGGGGACTGACTCAGTTTAAAGCCTCTTTTAAAGGCATATATTCTATGGACTTTCTATGTAAATTTAATAGAATTTAAGCATCTTATTTGAAGTGTAGAAGTACATAAATTATATCTGTAGAAATTCTTAAAATGTCTCTGCAGAGAAACGTCTGCAAGGTGAACAGAATGTATGAGTCAGTTCTCTTCCTTGATCAGTAGACGCTCCTGACAGTATCTCATCTTTATCAGTGTTTGCTCCGATTGTCAAACACATTATGACTCAAGCTCCTGACAACCATCCTTGTCCTTGACCTTGATCACTGCCTCTAACTTTCTTCTTCTGTGGATACAGATTGATCTGTCACGATTGACAGATGCTAGCAGTTTGTGAAAAGTCCCTCTTTAGAACTAACCTGATTTGTTTTGATATACGTATATCAGTAACCGACTCATAATCAGTCTTGCAATGCCAGCATATATTAATTTCACACTTTTTTATGTTCTTCCATCAGTCAAAGTCAAATAAAATTAAGTTTAAGCGGGAGCAGGGCCAGAGGGATGACCAGACAAAACAAGCACAAAGAGACTGAAAATGACTACAAAGAGGTGCAAAATGACCACAAGGAGATGCAAAACAATTACAATGACGAGTCCAAAGAGGAATAAAACGACTGCAGCGAGACATGAAATGACCGCAGGGATGCAAAACCACGTAGCCGCGTCATTTGTGTCTCTTTCAGTCTGGGTGTCTTGCCACCATGTAGGAACAGTCTAGGAATGGGACCTTTCATAAGAGTGTGTGCCAATTTTAATTTCTAACTTAGGATGTTTACGTGGTACCAAGACTTCAAGGGTTGCACTACCTGAAATAGCTAAATCTGATACCAGTCCCTTAGTAGGTGTAAACTCTTCCTTAAACTAGCAGCTGGTATGTGGCTGGCAGTTGGCATCATTTTGAAAGGCGGGAAAACTTGGAGGATGAGGACGAGCTAATCCTACCACTTATTTTGCATTGGTGAGGCAATCTCCTGGAACAGCACACAAACTAATGTCAACATAGTGTTACACTCTGTTAAAAGTTAAGGGTTAAATATCACTTGATTAAATTTGACATTAGACAATAGCATTAGTCAATAACAACACTCCACGATGTTACCCTGTGTTGTAGTTGATGGGTTCACCACTCCATGTCAATGTAAAGCAATTTCGCATTAGCTGTAAATTTTGTCCTCGTTTATGGACGTTGTTGCTCTTGTTTGGTGATTGACAGCAGATTTTTTTAGCCATTACGTTCACTATTACATAGCAAAGTGTCCAAAAACAAACTGCACATGAGAGACAGCACAGTAAGATTACATTACGAATAGTGCTTTTCACTGACTGGCTGCAGGAAGTGAAAACGTAATAGAGACAATATTTTGGTTAGTTTGAACTTTACTCCTGAACAGTTAAGATGAACCTTATGTTGCTGTGGTGCAACCAAGTATAGTATCAAACCAGTTTCAGTTTATCATTTAGTGCGTAGTCTGCACCTTAACTTAAGAGGAGCGTACATATACCTGGTGCAACAGGCCACAGAGCTTTACATTTGAGTCAACACATTTCTATTCATTTTAGAAATGTGCCCATAGCCTTCCCTTTCAAAAGTTTACCTGTTTAAAGTAAAAGAGTTGAAAAAAAAAACAAAAACAAACATGTTTGGTATAGCATACGGTGTCGGTAATAACTAAATGTTTGCTATCACAGTCAGTCCACCTTTGACTCTCAGGACTACCACTTCTAAATGTCATTTCCACTTGGAACAAGTGGCAGTGAGGCTGATTATTTTTGCACTTTGACTTTGAGAAACCTCACTGGTCAGTGGGTGTTTTGTTTTGCAGGGTGGAGGCCTGCTCCCTTTTTCAGAATGGCTTATGTAACTGTTGGTCAGAGCAAACGGTAGTGAAATATCCTCTGCAGAGTAATGCGCCTGCATGGGTGGAGTGTGGAGCTGTAAAGGACACTGAGGTCCAGATGTATACTTTAGGTACTTTCCTCTGTAAAGAGCAGTCCCCCAGTGTCTGTCACTCACGTTCTCAGATCTGATATACAGCAAGTAGTGTGAACAGTAGTTGGAAACATAAGGAAGCAGTAAATATGTCAGCCCCCTTCTGGGTTAATGACAAATAGCTCAGCGTGTGGTTGTCTGTGACAAAAATAACAGAATAGGGACTCTAGTTCTACGGCCTGTACCATATTTTAATAATTCACAGACCATGAGAGCATAGAAAACTTATATTGATCATAGACAGGAAGGACAAAGGGAAACCAGAGTTATCATCTGCTCTACGTTTGTGCATTTGGTGGTCATGGGCGCCAAGTTTAAGGTAAACGAATTGTTGTATTCCCCTGAGGCAAATCTGTTAAGTTTTGACTAAACTCAGACTTGGATGAAGAAGAATGACACAAACTATGTAAAGCACAGTGGCCCGGAGCAAAAGAGTTTTTCGTTTCACTTTGGAACAGTTACATATTCTCTGTCCCTCTTATGGCACCACATAGCACTGAAGTCAGAAACTGGTGTTGCAAGATAAGATTATATTGATAAAAAAAAAACATGCAATCCAAAAGCAGGAACTAGTCCAGGTAACTCAATAAGGTGCAGCTTGGTGATAGACAAAGAAGAGTAAAACGTGTATTGCTTTGAAACTGCAAAGCTGGCTCATAATTCTCTTCTTGTTTCGTCACTATAGGCGAGCCCTTTCAATTTGCTCTTAGTCATCCAGCACATCTTTTCTATTTAAAATATTAGTGCAGCTTTAAACACAACACACACACAAGACATAATGCTAATACCTGCAGCAAAAATGGGTCAATAAGCTGCACACAACCTGTATAACTTGTGTCTGTATATACTGTCTCAGCCTCTGGACTGAACGTAGAAGGCACATCCAAAAAAAAACCCATGTGAAACTTTTCATTTCTATAGTTAGTCAGTTAAACTAATCTTGAGAAGAGAACATAAGCCCTAGTATTTATAGTGTAGCTTTCTGGTTGTTTTCTACATGCCAAAGATAGTAATTGTCTCAGTTCTGTTCACAAAGACTGTGTACTGTACAGTATGTGTTTCAGGTGGCATGTGTATATTTGTATTGAACATGGCCTTTCTATGCTGCACTTAATGAATGTGACAAACCTGGCTTTGTCGAGTCACCTATGACCTGCTTAAAGGAGTATCTGAAGCAAAGGTCAAGCAAACAGTGAGCGTGTGAGTCTTAAGGGAGTGGAAATGTCATGTGACAGCCCATGTCAAGGGTAAAATGGGAAGACATTACCTGCATAAACGCACGGTCACATATGACATGATTTCATAGACAATGCAGGTCAATGCAGGGCCGACTGATACATGTTTCGTGATGCCTTTGATCTTTGATGCTTCGCGCCCCAAACTGCTTCACTGAAGGAAGAGAATGTGAAGAACGCTGTGTCTCATAGGAGCCTGACACTGAGTTGTATCTCAGCCTAGATCGGTGTCAGTCAGAACATCTTGTCCCAAATCTTGCAATGCTAACAAAAGGAAATCTCCTGACTTCCTGGAGGAGAGGAAACTCCCCACTTTTGTTGTGCTCTGACCAACCCACGCAGCAGCAAAACAATAGATATTTTTAGCCCTTTGTTAAATTTAACCCACTTACCAGCACTGTTAAAATGAAATTGCTATTTACATTTTTGGAGGCTTTTTGGCCAAGCAAGAAGTCCGTCTCCTGCCTGCTGCTTTTATAAAGCACTTGTGGCTGAAATCTTTGCATCTTTCTTTTGTCATAGGGAGGACATGTGTGGTGAGGTGCACTCAAAGCCCATGATACCAAACACAGCCTCATAGCTAAGTGCTTGTTATGTCTGTGCCTCATACGCAGTACTGTATATTTACAGAAATACTTGTCTCTTTTATCTTCCCTTTAAATTTCCTCAACACAAAGGATCCCACGCCTTCTGAAGTCGCTACCAGACCAGCCTGTTTGTCTGTCTGTGGGGGAAACAGTTCATGACACACAGGGGGAAATATGAGAGGAAGAACAGAGGGAGGCAGTCAACCAACTCATTGTCCCGAGTTGAGGATTCAGCGGGACAAAATATATGGAGACACGCAGTGAGAGAGGAATTCCCCCAGTAAGTTCAAACGATTGCAGATGTGCGCCTGGCCGACTGCTACTGCACACATCTGGGCCAGAAAGCTTCTCCGCACGCCTCCTCGTCCATCCTCTGAGCCCTCCGTCTCGTCTTCATAACACTGGCCTCTGCTCTGCCCTGGAAAAGCAATTAGGTAGAACACATGGCTGGTGTAAGCTACTACTCACCGGGCAGCCAGTTCACCAGCTGCGGCGGATCCACAGCAGAGTGTGTATCATGGGAGGCCTGAAAAGACCATTATCTTGGCGGCTGGAAGGAAAGATTTGGCCGAGGGAAAGTTTGGGGGATTTCAGAAGGGAGAGATGCAGCCTCTAAGTAACAGTGCTACTGGAGGTCAGCAGTAGTCCGCCACCTCTGCAAAACTGCCCTTTTAAAATACACTAGTGCAGGGTTTGCACATTGTTAAAGCTTCATTTTCATTTCTTGAAACCACTTCTCCAAACACAGCGGCTTTCCACCGTATATTGTACGTGCGGCTTTATTATGAAATGCACAAAGCCCACAGTGAAGCTACAAGACATCTAGAAAAGAGGTGTTAGCATGCATGTCTGAAGGGCATGCTGTTCAATTTGGAATACAGCGTGTCCTCTTGAACAGGGAACATTCCTAGCTACTAATAATGATTCATAATTGATCTGACAGAGCTCTCACGCACAAAACAAGGTATTTTTCACCTGGCACACTTGTTGTTTACCCCTTCAAAAGGAGACATGCACCTGAGTCAGTCAGACTTGTTTACGCTCACTCAGAAGCAGCAGGCACTCCACCTAGGCCACATGCGTACCCGCTGTACGCATGTGCAAACACACACTAGTGGGAAATTCCCAGCAAAAATTCCACTCTAGCAGTCCTCTGTGAGCACATTCCTGCGTTTTTCAGAACATCTCGCTGCTGAAATGAAAGTCAAATTTACAGTTGTGGGACAGTTTTGAACATCCAGCGTACCCTCAAGCTAGCGATAAATCTTCCCAGACTGAGGATATTGCATGTAAGGTTATATCCCTGCTAGATTTCCTGGATGCGGTTCACTTTGGGAATGTGGGGGAGCATGAAAGAACAGGCAGAGTAGACAGGAGGAGGAGGAAGACATCAAAGGATTTAAGAGAAAAGTTATTCTTTAGGTGCTAAAATGTGAAATTAGTTGGATTGCATCCCTAAATAGGGTCGATGCTTTGCCAGAATGTAAAATAGCATCATGAGTTACCATCAGTCATATTCGTTGTTTAATTTTGGGGAAAAGATTTCTCATTCCAAATTCCCCTAGCATTCCCTGAAGTGACTTCACCACTCAGTAAAGTTATTTATTTCTAATCCTGTTTGACCATCCAGCATAACCAAATGAGATCGATGAGCAAAAGTTTTCCATTTGTGGACAAAGTGGACACTCAATTAATGAATGCATAAGTGTGTGAAAGGGGGGATTTTTATAGGCGTACAGTAGTGTGCAGAAAATGAGTCATGCTTTTTGGTGACTTGCATCAGTCTCGCTCCACAGTGCGCCACAAGCGTGTCTATCAGGCCGTGGTCTTGCTCCAGGACTGCCCAATATTTAGTAATATAACAGTTTTATTGTTCTTGTTGGCCTTTCACATACTGGTTTGATGTATCTCTTTCATCATCATGTATGGTCCACAGTTGGTTTGGCCACTGCTGCATGGTACAGTTGGCATGCTGCAATGCAGCAGGGTGTTTCCTCTATTCTTAAGCCATTGGGAGATTACTGACTCCACTCTGTTATTATGAAGGCCACCAGGAACTACTGGCCTCCAAAATTACTCTATAGATGGGTTTTCCAGGTTTTGTATCAGCCATCCTCCCGTACTCTTTAGTTTCCAGTTGCGGGATATTACTTTAGTTTGGTTAGGAAGAAGTGTCAGGTTGATTTAGATAACTTTGTGTCTTAATACTGTTAAAGATTTTTCAAAATCAGCTCTTTTCCTGTGAAGTCAAAATCAATGTTAAAGTGTTTTTAATCATATCTCATACTATACGTTACCTATATACCAGCATCTGGTCCAATAATGACAAAATAAAGTTCTTTTCAACGTATTATTAGTGGTATTTTAGAATTTTTCGTTTCCTAGAAAGGAATCATAATTTTAATGCCTCATTCTGCACTTGGGACGTCAGTTATTTTACTTCCAATGAAACACTGTCTACTAGCAGCCTCCCACACCAGGATCGAACACAGCCTGTGAGACTGACGGAGGCCAGTTTGACGACAGGGAATAACATTAGAGTACTGAGCTGATGTGCAAAGTTCCCTGAAAGACAGATAGCTCCACTTGTTGCTAAAGTAACTGCTAACTGCTGCTAAGGCTAGCTGCTGTTTGCTGGTTTTGCAAGTCCTTCCCTAGCTGCCTGCAGGAATCATATAAACATGTGGAAGTAAATGGTGCAAAGGAGAGTGGATACACAAGAAACACAACAGCAACTCTTGGATGTGTAAAAAGGAAACTGTCTGCTCACATGTTAGTCACATTAACTCCACTAACTCCAGGGTCTAAAGATCATTTAAGATTGGATTTAAAAGATCAACTTTTGTCTGCAGGATCACTGAAAATATGTAATGTGAAGTAAAACAGAATTATTGACTAAATCATCTCAATCAATTTGTTGCAAATGAATGAGTTGCAGTTCAGATGTTGCAGCCTTACCTATTGGAGCAGCTTTTTGTTTTCTGGTTTAAGCTCAACAAAGTGAAAAACGGCTTCAAAGCCTGAGGGCAAGGAGTAAAGTTGCACTTGCTGTCAACGCATGAGTAAAACCCTGCATGTCTGGTTTGCACAGTGCTATCAAGTGATGGCATTAAAGGTACACATAATAAGATAGCTCTGCATGAGGCATAACCCACTGTAGAGGACGATACAGTGAGCAGGGTATGAGGCATGGCTGACAAAGCTTACCAGTAGAACCTGATAGTTAAGGCCTGTCTGAATACGCCTGTTGTTGAGTAGCTGCTGAAAAACACTCTGCAAGGTTCTCAGCCTCAAAAGACCGAGACTTCGAAAAAGAAGAAGAAGAGGTTTTGGGTTTCCTGCTGCCCTGTAGCACAGCAGAGTGCCACATGTTTACTTCCTCAAGCGGGTGATTTACTGAAGAGAATGTGAACTACAGCTTGTTTTTGTTGTTTGAAGCCCACATTTGGATTCAAGTTGATGATACTGAGTGATCAAGTTGGATCCATGTATTTTATTTCTGTGCATTCAGGCCCATTTTTTTTAATATGCATACAACAGGCCTTTCCTAGCTATAGAATCTGCTTTAATCTACCCATCCAACAGAACAGCTCTGTGGTTATATTCAAGAACAAGAGGAAGCATTTAGGAGTGAACTGGTCAAAAACAGCTATTCTCACCCACCACTCTGACATCCAGCACATGTGGGTTTCTTTACATAACTTCTTATTACATTACAGGCTGTGTGCAGACAGTGAGTGCGTCTAATTTGAATTAAAAGCACTCAGCATCTGTGAATGTCATTTGTGTTGAGTCTAATCTCAGGGATATCACGTGTGGGTTATTTGAGGCTTTTTTTTTTTCATGTGACATTTATGGTAGGATATGTGGGTTAAAACCACGGATATCCCCCCCCCCACCTTCTATGCTGGCTCCATTGTCACCGAAGACACCTGTTCTTCTACGGTTTGCTCTGAAAGACCAGCCGATCAGGTCTCAGTCAGTTCACAGACTCGGTTATTGCTAGAAAAAAGAGAGATAAAGACATAGGACAAGTGAGATCAGTTCAGTCCGTCACTGTATACTATCTCACTGCTTCTCTGGACAGCTTGAGAAACAAAAAACAAGTGTGTGTGTGTGTGTGTGTGTGTGTGTGTGTGTGTGTGTGTGTGTGTGATAAAGTATTCAACTTTCAATACAACTCTACGTCTGTCTGATAAAAAGCAGAGGAGGCACATGTCAAAGCATAGGGTGTAATTGCACAATCATCATGACTTGTGCTACCAGCGGGCTGCTTGTATTAAACCATTGCCTTTGGCTGGTTTAAATAAACTGCAATGTCAATACACGCCATTCTAAGTTTTCCAGCCGAAACTCATCTAAAGTGAACACTGTGGTGTCTGTATTTCAACCGACTGTTTTAGCTTTATAATGCATCAACCACATTTCATAAACACATCCAAAGTTACTTAACATTGGGGAAGAATCACGAGCTGGGTCTACTCACGTGGCCCACAAGACCAATGCTGCAAATGGTCATTACGCAGCCCACTTTAAATTGTTGCTCACAGGCAGACAGTAAACCTCGGGTAAACTCACTGCTTTAGATGATAAAAATGGCTCCATTATTTCAACTTAACATGAAGGTCAGTTTATTTGCCACAAGAAGAATTACTTACTCCGTGAAAACAGTCGTGTAATGTCTTCTGTGGCCCTAGAGGAAGCTTTCCAATGTTTGAAAAAATGAAAAAAGACAGTAGACACTTAGAAGGTGGAGGGGGTTTTGTGAAAGATGCTGTCGAGGTGCATTATGGGAAATGTAGGATCTGTAGGAGCTTGGTTCATTCTAGGGACTAAAAGTCAGGATATCTCAGCCTCTGCTGCATCGATTTTGACTGGTCTTTTTAAAATCTATTGCTAATTGCTAACCTATTGCTGTAATACTCCCTTAAAATGTGAAATGTGAATGTTCTGCTGCCAGTTTCACCCCTGATTCAGCACTTAAAATTGCAAACCTTGTGACCTGTGTCTGGATACATTATAAGAACAACGACATCTGATCCAAACGCCTTCACATTTAGCCCTGATATTAACAAGTGTTCTCAATATCTCGATCCCACTTGCATTGTGTTCAGATCTCAATATGCAAATTAGTTGCAGTTGTGGCATAATTATTTTCAAAATGCTTTCTACAAGAGAAGACTTGCTATCGACTCCTGCTACTTGTCATTTTGACAGGCAGCTTGAGGTGGCAGGAGGTGGAGTTAGGCCACCTTTTAACTTGCTGGGTGATTTTTTTTTTCTAATTATGTGAAATACCAGGTAAGTAAATGGGGCCACAATGCCCACTGACAAAACTGACAATGATTTGCATTAATTTTCGTATTTTCTTTCACCTACATTTCAATTGCAGTGTGTTATATAAGCTCTGGCATCGCATTTGCATTCTTTATCTGCTGTGAGTGACAGAAATTGCAGCAGTTATGCAAGAGAGAGTTGTGTTTTCCTACGTAAACTACAGTAGTTTTTGTTTTCCCTGATCTCCAATCTCAGTAAGTCTCAACACATCCGATATTTAGCAGGAAGATAATCACAGTAGCAATGAAGGGAATTTCATCATAAAACCAAACATATTACCTTACTAGTACATGAGTCAAGATTGGTCAACATATGCAAAAAAAAATATAGGTCAACAGCACCATTTCCTGGCAAGTAGTACAGTAAGTGAAAAGTTATTAAAGTGAATTTGACCTAGTTGGCAGCAGACCAAGTCACTAAAGCCCTATATACAAATGAGCTGGAGTCACACACATCTAACGAAAAACAATACCAGCCTGCACTTTCCTGTTTGCGTGTCAATATTCTTTCTCAGATGGGTCAAACGAGGAGAGTTTGCTCAGCGACTCAAACACTGCTAATTAAGAGGTTAGATCAGAAGCTGAGGTTCATATAAACCAGGTGTGACTTTATTTTAAAAAACTGGCATCTGTTCTGTGCTGCAAAGTAAAGCTTATCTACCCTCCCTCTTAAAAAACACACTCACTGCATCCATGTTGATCTGCTGTCTCATTATCAACCAATCCTGAATGAAAAGATTCTATTTCATTTAGGTCACATTATGGGTTTTCCATTTTTTTATCTAATTCCTAAAGCATCAGGTGCAACACCAGTGATTGCAACTCACCTTCAGGCCGCTGTGCAACCACTGGAGAGTTTCCAACATGACAAACCACTAGATCATTTACAAGGTACAAAATTCTAAAGAAGATGTTTGCAGTAAAAGGAAGCCAGGACACAGCGTTGTTATCACCCACATGACTTCTATCACTTTGGCATCATTCAGCGTTTTATTTCCTTTTAAATAACAAGCTGCACGCAGCATTACAGTTCTTAGAAACTGTCTGCTGTGAAGTATAATGAATATTTTGTGTTTGTGAGAAAAATTGGATTGTCTTCTTAACATTCTCATGCTTTCTTAGAGTTAAACCAAATGTGCGTAGTGGTTCTGTACAGAAAACCACATGCAAAGGCCTCTTCAGGGAAAAATATTTGGGAAATTTTAAAAACTCGTATGAAAATGGCCCTGGTTATGGAAGGAAAAGCTGTCAAAAATGTTTTACACATAATGAGTCCAAATGATTCATTTTAAGTTATGAGTGTTGTCAGAGAAAGGCCTCATCATAATAACGTTTCCCTTATTGCCTAACATCTAAACTTCTGTGCTTGGAAAACATTAGGCAGGCTGTGGCTTTGCAACATGAAAAAGTATTTTCATAGATGGTGGAGATCCCCCTGCACTCCAGAGTTCAGTCCCACGCCTCTTCTCTTAGACCCGGGGGTGGGGGTCTTTCTGGTTTCATATGTGAATGCAGTGTGCAAAGGCTGCGCTTATCCTTTAAGAACGAGCCATGCTTTTGTAGAGTAAGAGCAGAAGCAGGGGGAGAGACGAGAAAGAGCGCAGAGGTGGGGGAAGAGGACAGGAAAGCGAGAAGTATCAAGTTGGAGGGCATCAGCATGAGTGGGTGGGTGTCTGTGCAGTCTAGGTTGTGAAATATCAAAGCAAAGGATGCTCTTGCAGCATAAAAGAAGTGTTTCATTGCTTTGCCCTTTAGACATATCTTTAAATCAAACAACATCCTAATTAGGCCTTAACAATACATCTGACAGATTAATATTCATAAATTAATATCATATAAACGCCCCAACTTGTGCAATGCCTGTAGTATGTATTCATTTTCCTAAGTGATGTTAAAATTTTGGAGTTACAAAATCTCTGTTGGAAATTGTGTTTGTCCCTCTGCAGCACTCTTTAATAAGAAGGAATACTTTTGGTTGTGCAGGAGTGGACAAACTTTTTGCAATACTGGACTTTTGCATTAAGATTTTTGGGTGATTCATTTTTAGATGGTGTATGATTAGGTCATACTTCATACACAAATGCAAATACTCCCATGTATGTCATGTTTCATTATGTCACATCGGTTTTAGAGTGATGACATGGCAAGAAAAGATGGGGACTTCCTGCTATAAAAGCATATCTGAAAATTTTATAGAGATTTTAAAGATAACCCGTGTTGGCATCGCACACCTGTGATTCAGTTCCTGATGATCAGTGATCAGTGTATGAATCATTATCGAAACATATCAGTAACTTATAAAGAGGAAGCAAACATCCTCGGTTCAGCTGCGTTAGCTACCTGGGAACAGAGGGAAAATCCCTGATGACGCACACACATTTTTTTCTTCCAGGAACAAGGAAATGCAGTGCTTACCAAATGATCTGTCAGTGATTTTATTCCATGAATTGGAAGAAATAAAATAACATAGTAAAGATGGCATTATCAACACTCGGCTTGTTATGTGATAGGGAAAAGCAAACCCATGGTATCAGACGAGACTCTGTCTTCACTTTGTCACACTGATATATGTATATATAGTTACAATTTAAGCCTCTCTGTGCAGATTGTGCAGAATTATGTTGGCGTCTATAGCAGGCAAAAAGACGCTGCTGAGTTTAAACAATATGAGTAATATAATAGGTGATGTATGACTATATTAAATCTTAAGTAACAAAAAAGGGAGCCAGGGCTCACACTAACACAAGTAGACACAGTTAATATACAGTGTCAACATAAATCCCTTTCCTTAATTTGTGGTGAAGACGGTAGAATCATTTATGTGTCAATTTATTAACTACTACAGTAGTTAGTGGTAGGTTTGTATTGAATTACATTATATGGTAAAATGCTCCTGAAAAAACAGCATGAACAATTAAGCGTGCAGTCCAATGCAACATTGGCTCAAGTTAAATATTCTAAGATCCACAAAGGTAGTACAGGCCTTTTTCACAGCAGACATTTTCACTTGCTGTAACAGGTGTTGATGACATTAATGAAAACACTTTTCTGTGTGTGTTGGAGTGAGCCATGTCAGTGAGCCAGCATGTACACTGCTTTTATCATGGAATGCGTTTTTATGGTAGCAAAGGTGATAATAATAAAATCAACCAATAAAATCCTAGTATTGTGCATGCTGACTTGTGCTTTTCTTAAAACAGTATGACAAGTCAAAAATATCTGCTCCTATCTCAGGCTGAATCACAGTTCCATAATACATGTTAATTGTACACAGTTTTGCAGTTTCAGTACAAGATATCAACATCCTGAAGTGTTTCATAATAACAGGAAATGAGCAAATACTCATTGTATTGGTTCCCCAAGACCCGACTGCTGTACGTATAAAATACTCATCAGGATAATTATAATAATCTTTTAGAATTCTAATCATAATTCAAAATCAGTAATTAAATATTAAATATTGTCAGAAAAATGCACATAGATATCAAAAGCATCCAGGGACAATGACAAAATGGTTCTCGTCAGTGCAGTATTAGCAAATATTAATATACTGTATTATTGTTATTGCGAATACATTCAAGTGTACCTACTTTATTTACTGCTGGGTAGTTAAACTTCTATACAATATACTCTATGAGAATTTATTTTCAGTATAAAATATCAATATTCAAAATAGCTAATAAGTATAGCTGTCGAACACACAGTATACATAGTACTGGAGTAAAAGTAGCCTACATTTCCCTTTCAAATGTCGTGGAGGTATAAAGCAGCGAAATTCAAGTAAGCACAAGTTGCTCAAAAAGTACTAAAGTGTGGTACCTGAGTACATTTTACTTACCAAAAAACATCCACACCAAGCAGATGTTCTGTAGACACAGCGTGAGTACTTTATCACCATGGAAACGAAGCAGGCCTCTCACACCGGATGAAGTTCGGGTCCCATCAGTTCAACTTCCGGGTGGGAATATTGTGCATGTAGTACTTGCAATTTCATTTGGACGAACTTTTCGGCCAACTTAAGCTTGTAAAATGTCCCGAGGGTCGAGTGCAGGGTTTGATCGACACATCACCATCTTCTCTCCTGAAGGAAGGCTCTATCAAGTCGGTCAGTGTGTGGCGTTGTTTGGACAAAAGCCGGCTCGCAGGCTTACTTGTTTGCTAGCTAGCTAAATGCTCTGTCATGGTTCGGTTAGCTTAGTTTCTACCTTGTAAATAACACTCCGCCAAATTGAAAGTAGCATAATGTATAACCGTGAAAGTCGTACTTGTGTTGTGCCAGTCGTTATTTTACGTATTCTTCGCTCACGCTTCAATTAAACAAAACAGCGCGACTCAAAATAGCTAGCTGGTCAGTTAGCATGGTTAGCATTGCAGAAAAGCAAGCTGATTCATTGCTGAAAGTGTCGACTTGACATCGAATCAAATGTTTCGGTGTTGGAAAGTTGGTTTAATGTTTGTTTTCATTAAACTGTCTCAATCATACTGGCATTTTGTCACAATGATGGCATTTTTTGCATTTTTCGAACACGGCAAGCGTTGTGGAACATAAAGGGAAAATCCACCATAAAATATTAAACACATACGTTTTTTAAACAGTTTGCAGATGAGTTTTAATGCTTTTATTTTAATTCAGTCTTTTCTTAAGCTCAACTGCACATAGACAGGACTTTTTTTATGTCACCTGATTGACAAGCAGAAGACAAATCTTGAAGTTGTTCCACAAACAGTAAAGAACTAAACACATCTTTGTAATTTACTGTATCACAGGGAATATTCCCTTATGCGCAGCCTTAAATCCTCTAAGTAACACTCATTTGGATGCAGCATCTCAGGCAGAACTTCTGGGAGCCCACAGACTCCATGATTGAATGTCAGTGAGCCAATCAGATGACACCTGATCAGTTCTTTGCTTGTTGTTTTCTTCTGAGGGAGACAGCTGTTTGTTTTTATACATTCACTGAATGCTGTCATAAGCACAGCATATATATGTGTGTTATGTGTGCTGTTGTCAGATGACCGCATACACTTGAAGACACCTTCTTGTCTCGTTTGTTTGCAGAATATGCTTTCAAGGCCATAAACCAAGGTGGACTCACATCGGTAGCAGTCAGGGGGAAGGACTGCGCAGTTGTTGTAACACAGAAAAAAGTACCGGTGAGTTGATGTCGCATCTGTGTTTTCATACTGGTGTGCGAGTGGAAGCAGGGGGAGCACTGTAAACTCACGATCTGTGGTGAATCCAAAGTGCATCCACCTACGCTTCAACACTCGGTCCTGGCAACATCCACACTGACAGTTAATGGTACTCGCTATGAAGCTCTTTAATTGTTCACATTGTCTAACCAGCAGCCAAAATACTGTTGTCAGTTTATAGTGTTCATTTTGCATTATGTGAATCTGAAAAAAGCAACAACTGTAAGTGTTTTTAAAGTCGAATACCAAAGGCACTTATTGATTTTGGCTGTTGAGTAAATCTTTTGGATGTATTAAAGACCTCATCAGATCAGGCCAGTCTTTCATGTGTCACATTCATCCCTTTTCTCTTGACTCCTGTCTTCCTTCAAACAGGACAAGCTTCTGGATGCCGCCACAGTGACCCACCTTTTCAGAATAACAGATAATATTGGATGTGTAATGTCTGGGATGACAGGTAAGACTTCTTACTGCAGGAGAAACCATTGTAGATTAATTAAATTAGCAGACACAGTTGGCACCATCTGTTATTATATTTAGATTTTAGAAAGTCAGTCCAGGAATCTGTTTATTTTGAATAGAAGAGGGAGTCAGATCGGATTAAGAAAGGAAACCTGTTTTGTATTTTTCTTACCTAGAGTGCATATTTAGTAGCATGTTTACATTTTCTTCCCATTTTTCTCTTCACTGTCTATTACTGGATACATTTTTTTCAGTGGAGCTCATTGTAAATTTTCCACTGTTGTAAACTGTGCAGGTTTCTTTCAGCAGGAAATCCAGTAATTCTTCCATACACAGGAACAAAAAAAAAAACTCTGAAAACCAGTTAGAACCAAAATAACTTTTCTAAAAAGTCCAAGTATTTTCAGTTAAAATTGAAAGTGATGAGTCTTATTTGACGTCTCTGTTCTGCTCAGTCACAGCGTTTACTGTAGCTCATGGTTCCTCTTTCCTAACAAGGGCACTTCTTTACATGAGAACAGCTTTCTGTGGATATCATTTAAAGATTTAATTGGAGATTTGAAGCACCAACATGACAATGTGACAGTTAAATGGGTGCATTGAACAAATCAGCCATTTTTGCTCCTCTCGCTTCTTGCAGCTGACAGCAGGTCCCAAGTCCAGCGAGCTCGCTACGAGGCAGCCAACTGGCAGTACAAGTACGGTTATGAGATCCCAGTGGACATGCTGTGTAAGAGAATTGCTGACATCTCGCAAGTCTACACGCAAAACGCTGAGATGCGACCACTGGGCTGCTGTAAGTCTGCTGATGAATTTCCAGTTGGCCGATGGTTTTGTTGTGCTTTGGCATTTGACAAATCCATAGGTATGGGCCTGTCAGTCATAGTCCTCACTGGTGGTTGTTGCCTGCAGGTATGATCGTGATCGGCGTAGACGAGGAGTACGGCCCCCAGGTGTACAAATGCGACCCAGCAGGTTACTACTGCGGCTTCAAGGCCACCGCCGCTGGAGTGAAGCAGACAGAAGCCACCAGCTTCCTGGAGAAGAAAGTGAAAAAGAAACTGGACTGGACCTTTGAACAAACCATTGAGGTATCAGGCTGATAACGATAAGATAAATTAATTTGAAAGTTACCTCACAGGTGGTTTCCAGCTGTGCGGCTTCTAATCTTAAAACCACGATTTTAATGTCAAGGAAATTCTGATATAATACAGTAGAAATCTAATAAACACAATCTTATCTCCGTACCTCCTTTTTTTTATTCTTCAGACGGCAATCTCTTGTCTGTCAACTGTTCTCTCCATCGACTTCAAGCCCTCTGAGCTCGAGGTGGGCGTTGTCACAACGCAGGACCCCAAGTTCAGGTAAGGAACCAGCAATGCATGCTGATCTGGCCTATAGCGCTTTTGTTAGAATTACATTTATTAGATGAGAATAGATGTTTGTCTCAGTTTTGTTTTAAGAAATAAACAGCGTATGTAGACTCTGGTTAAAGAAGAACATGTCATTCTCACTCACTTTCCCACAGAATGAGATACAATTGCTTGTTTTATTCAACTAACAGCCAAGTTGCTATCATACATGGAAAAGAAAAGCATTTTTTTGTTGGCATTTGTGCTTGAAAAATAACCTTTAGTATCCCTAATTTCTTGTCAGTCAGTGAGTGGATTGTATGGATGAATGGTTGCAGTTAAAATGTTGGGGGGATATCAGATCATCATCCATCTCCCCTTCTTCTCTCTCCAGGATTCTGACAGAAACTGAAGTGGACACCCACCTGATGTCCCTGGCAGAGCGGGACTGAGCGAGCAGAGACGGGTCACCTGTTGGATTAAGATAGAGCATGATGGGATATGCAGTTCCCAGAAGGAGACTGGTGTTATCTTTGTTTGCTGTACATTTCCCCCACTATTTCATTCAACAATAAAAAAAAAAGTTTTTGGAGTAAAATAACCTCTGTCTTTATACCTGTTTATTGAGAGGATCATGATTTGATTGAAGCCGTTCTGCTCATGTAGACAGAAGCCTCTGTCTCATCAGCTGTGTTCTTTCAATCAGTCAGTTGAATTTGGCAGCAGAGTGAGATGTTGATGGGAACATGAGTGGTGCAGCGCTCTACCTCTGAGCTTCCTGTTGTGGTTGTGAATACACTGAAATCACATGACACACCGAGGTGCTGTGGAGAGCTTATTTTACTACGCTGTGATGTAGACCTGATTTGGCCTGATTTTTCTCTACGTTTTGGCTCATGAAGCATGTCAGAAATCCTTCAACTCAGCGGATGTGTCATACAACGCATGTAGTTTCTCTTTGCAAAGGGAAAATGTGTTCCCCTCGATACTTCAGAATGACAAACCGACATGCAGCTTCTAGTCAGGCGGAAACAGTGGCTAAGAATTCTAGTCAATGGCCTTGACCAAGGGTTTTGCCATCAATGTATGACCAGAAATGATGATGTGCTGTCACTCTCAGTTGCTTTCAGACCATTTCCCATCAGTCACCTCTTCCCCCCCCATCCGCCAACTCCTCCCTGTGTCTTTGCAGCTATTACAGAAACAGCACTCCAGTTAAAATGTCAGGCTTTTTCATCCTGAATACAGTGATAATGTTGAGGACTTTCTGCTGCGATTCATGGTTAAAGCCTCTGTCTTTTATGTAATTGCCAATGTCCTCAAGAGGGAACAACTTGACCTTAAGAAATATTGTACTTACAATTATCTGACAGCTTTAGCCACACATCCTTTTCAAATTAGGATGACTGCATTCCAAACATATGAAGAGCTCATAAAATACAAATTAAAATTACCCAACAGCATGTACAAGTACAGCGGACACAAATGGCTGATTGACACAAACTTCAATGACCATGAATGTGAAATTGAAGTCATTTTTCATGCAAAATGATTTTAAGGTTCCAGTTTTGCAAATGTGAGGATTTGTTGCATTTCCTTTCAATCACTTTAATCATTTGAATGTATTTTTAATAACTCTGAGGTTTGGACTATTGATTGGCCAAAACAAGCATGAAGGTGTCACTTTGGGCTCTGGGTGACAGTGATGGTATTTCTCATTATTTTAGAAATCATTATAAACCAAAGAATCACTTAATAGGGAAAATAATGCGCAGATTAATGTAATGAATACAATCATTAGTAATGTAAAATTCTCAAAAATATCAGAGTGTGGTATTTTACTTTTGTGGTATTAATACTCATTCTGAACTAAAGGATCCGAATCCTTCCTCCACCACCTTATGCTTCCTAGACTGCTGCAAAGTTTCCTGGTCATTGCGACACACACGTTCCCGTCTTGGTACAAGACATTTCCTCCATACAAAATTTCCTTAGCATCTCTTCCAAGTGCCAGTTTCTAGCTGCTGTTCTGCGGCAGTTCCAGGGCAGGGCGGAATATTTAAGTACGTTATGTTCCTTCTATGCCACCGAGGGACTTTCAGAGTGGTGACTCAGAGACCCGGTGACCTCGCCTCAACAAGGAAATCCCAGACTGTTCCAACTGGCTGAGTGTGATCGTTTCTGTCTGTGTGTCTTTCACAAGTCTGGGCGATGACTCTCTTCCTCGTAACAACTGCGAGTGAGAAATGATGCTCGTTTTACAATGTGGAAAGGCCGAGAAAACAGTCGTCACATGGAGGGAAATTACACTCCCGCTGAGTGGAGGAAACACACCAGGCAATGCTGTTTATATTCATAAACCTCTTTATTCTCCACAACTTTTTGTTAATAGTGTTTAAATTCACACAACATATGTACAAGTACAAAAATAATATCTCTGTATATACAATATATTACACATGTCTGACATATACAAATCAATATATATTTATACAGTATACAGAAGGACTATATGGAGTTCATGGTCTTTGCTGTACTATGGTTTTATGTTGCAGATCATTGGGTGATCCGGACCAGCCTTGACCAGACTGGACGCCATCTTCATTCATGTTTGTGATCTCAGGGCCAGCACCTCTGGACCTGGACCTGGACGGGGGACTTGGACTGATGTGTCCCTCGCTGTGGGGCCGTGGCTGGGCAACCCAGTAGCAGCTTCACTGTCGTTCACACCACCAGCGGAGGGATGCCTCGGTTTACTTTCCGAACTTTATGTCATCGTACAGCTGGAGGAAAGGATAGAACGTTAGAAACCCGAACTGTTCAGCTGTGATATGTATGAACTCTGAAGCTGATGTTGCCTTTGAGGACCATAAATCAGATACTGACCTCATCTTCCGATAGGTCCACATCCTCCATATCGCTCTCATCGGATTCGCTCTCAGGCAGCTCCCTCAGGTCCTGTGCTGTCTTATCGTACAGCTGGCAGCGGATCTCTTCATTCTGGCGTCCGTAGGTGAGGTGGTACGGTGTGAAGCCGCCGTAGTTAAAGCAGTTAACGTCAGCGCCAAGGTCCAGGAGGCAACGGACCAGTGTGGGGTTCTGGAGATCCACAGCGAGGTGGAGTGACGTCCGGCCACTGCACTGTTCCTATGGGCAACAAGAGGAACAACATTAGTTTTCTACCTCTTTTTCTTTAGACATCCCTTTTGCAAAAAGTCAAACTAGTTGGTTTTAAAGGTAATGACACCTACCTGTGCATTGATGTCTGCACCCAGCTTAACAAGGTTTTCAACCAATGAAATGTAGCCATTAATGGACGCCAAGTGGAGACAGTTATGTCCTGCAAGGGAAAATTGGGAAAGGCTCAGTTAACAACCAATTCAAGAGCTGCTTCAATGAAAAATGGTCTGTGAGTGTCTTCAGGGGTGCTATTTTAATTCAATAATCACCATTGTAGTTGGGGAAGGACACGATGGAGGTGAGGTGGTGTTGGGAGTTCTGGGTGATGACACCGAAGCAGGCAAGGGAGCCTCTCTTGCAGGCGATGTGGAGAGCTGTGTTCCCACTGTCGTCAGACAGCCGTGGGTCAGCGCCGGCCTTCAGGAGCCTTTCAACTAGCTGAGGCTGCTCTGTGATCACTGCTAGGTGGAGGGCCGTCTGGGGAGAAAACATTAATAAGATATATTTAATTATTAACGTGACTTTAAAGGCAGTTTGTGTATGATGAGGAAGGTAGGGGTTTGATCAGCTGATCGTCAATCATTTGAGTGGGATTTGGGTTGTTACCTGTCTCTGGTGGTTCTGTACGTTGAGGAAGGGGTGATGGTGAGACAGTTTGATCATCTGGAGGGCATGGTCTGTGGCTTCATGAATGATGGCCAAGTGGAGAAGCCTGTGGGGTGAAAAGGAAGAGAGAGAGAGGAGGTTAGTTAAAATAGAATAGTGCTTCTCAAAAAAAAAAAAAAAAGTGCGCATGGAGGAAATGGTTCCAGCCAAATAAGAAAGAACAAAGACTGAGCAGTGGAGCGTTTCGCAAGAATGGAGTTTTGTCGGGTTATTTCCACCAGTTGTGGCTTGACACATCTGATGCTTTATCAGTTCCTGGCAGAGGGCCAGGGACTTTCCTGAACTCGCAGAGCGGACTTTAGCACCGCCCAGACTGCGCTCTCAGCCAAAGCGTACACACACACACACACACACACACACACAGTGTACGCGCTGCGCACACACATACACACACATACACACACACAGTTAAAGGGCTCTTGTTTTCGTGCAACCTTCGACACTTTCATGTGTACTTTTGCAGCTTTTCATGTTACTTCAGTGCATTTTCTTTTTATTTTAGATGCTCTGCGTCAGTGCAAAACTCCCATCAGATTTGCGCAGAAGGATGAAATTTGCAAATGCGTAGTTGCATTACTAAAAATCAACAAAAAAGAAAAAAAAGAGAGAGAGAATCCACTTACGTGTCACCATCCTCAGTCACTGCGGTTCTCCACGGCTCGTATTCCTGCGTGAAGTCCTCGCTTGCGCTCACATTCATGTCCTCAAACTCGTTCACCAGCTCGTCCTCCTTCAGGGAATCCAGGCCGCTGTCAAAACGGTCCTCTTGGCAAGGCATCATTTTCCCGTGTTTTGGCTCCATGTTGTCGAAGTTATAATCCATTTGATTGTGGTGAGCCACTCTGTGGACGTCCATATTGACTTCTGTCTGTCGCTCGGAGCAGATCCGTCTGTGTACAGGGGTCAGGGCAGAGTCGTGCGTCTCTGGGAGGCGCACTGGGTTTTGTGCGCTCGGCTGGGCGGAGCCTCGGTGGGGATTTCCAATTGACTTATCTTAGAAAAAGCGAAGGGAAATCACACCGAGCTGTGCTTTTGTGAGAAAAATCCCCCCCAAAGAGACTCAGAACGAAAACTTGTAGTTTCCTATTAGACACCTATTTTCACCTGTGATGTAGGTTAGGGGACATGTCATTATTTATTTCAATGAATGAGACATGATGGGCATGAATGAGAGGGAGACGGCCCCTGGAAGGCTCTTGAAGAATTCCCTTCTGCACTGGGGAAATTATCTGTTTCAAGTGGCTAACCAAAGTAGCATGTATGTTCCATTTATTTTCCAACATGAATTTTAAAGAAGAGACATTGAAGTTTCCAATTTGAACTTCAGTTGAAAATGTACACTGAACTACAGCCCACACCTACACAAATAACCACGCCGGGTTATCTCCAAACTGCTGAAGTCTGCGGCTGTCACAACCATACAACAGATAAGGCTCATTTTGCTTACAAAGGACATTTATGTGTTCACTTCATCTGGACATTAGTCTCCTACTCATGTAAATAGCACAAAAAGTAAATAATACCTTTTACCCTTAGAAGAAGAGTGTGCAACATTACTTGTGTTCCACTTAGTTTGAGTTGGAAACATACTAGAGTAAGAACACATGCATATGCATGCATGTCCTGCATCCAAGTGCGCCGTATGTATTTGGATTTTTACACAACTTGAGATTTGCATTCTCTGCCACCATCAAATACTTTTAGTGTCAAAAGAGTTGATATGACCAGAGCTGCCAAATATATGTCCCATTGCCCCTTTATGTCTCATATTAATGGGATGTACATGAGTGAAAATAGTGCATATAGTGCATTATATAAGAGCAGGGGTCTTCAGGGAGGTGGCAGGATTTCCACATTGAATTGAATTCAAGCAGCACACTGAGTGAGGAGGAAGGTGAAATATTCTAAAGTTTCCTTGTGGAGACTCCCTTATGAAACCAACACTGCATGTTTCACAATGGGATATTCTGGACTTGCCCATCTAGCATTGCACATCCCTAACACAGCCCTGGAGGTGAAATCCTGCACAAATTAGCTTTGGTCCTGGAAAACACTGTGCTTAGTCCTGCAGAAAATGTCTAAACTTACTGTGACTTTTGGCTGGATTTTTTTAATGTTTTCCTCATCTTCTTTACGCCCACCGTTGTGATTTCCCCTGTGTTGTTTTTTTTTCTTTCTCTCCTTTCTGTTACACAACATGGTGGCAAAGTGCGTGATAGAGCTACCTGTCTGTGCTCCCCTGACATTTAACCTAAAACTCCCAGGATCACTTCTGTTTAGATTGTGAAAGGTAGGCTTGGTGGAAACATAGCAACAGTATCCAAGAGCAGTGAAGCATTCACACCTCTGTGGGGCGATACTCAGTCGAGATGACGCCGTGCAAACCAAACACACACATGAACACACCCGGCGGGGCTGTGATGTCATATCTCATGCAGCCGTGCGTATCTGTGTGTGTGCGTCACATCAGGCAAATGCCACTCACACAGGCACATGAGTGGCAGTGAGTTCCACACATTCTTTAATCTCTGCCAAGCATCATAATGAGGCTTCTGAGGACAAACTGTGCTTGCAGCCCTGTGTTTTTTCTCCAGTTGCCAAGATTGCGTGCTTGTGTGTATGCTCAGATATTCACCCAACATGGGAAATACTGGGACTTCCACTTTACATCTTCGAGGTTTTTTTTTTTTTTTTGTGCAATTGCTCTTGTCTCCTCTTGCCTTGTGTTTACTGCTGGTTGTTATGGACACCAACCGCTGAGAAAGCACTGACGCCAGTTGAGCGTCAAGTACTGCACATAGCCCTCTGTCTGTGTGTTGGTAAAGCACCACTTATCAGTGGCAGTGTAGTGCCTCGGGGGGGCCTCACACCCTGTATAGGTGACGTGCTTAAGTTATGAAACTCTCACATTATCTCTTGATTAACTAACTAATACCAACCTCACCTTGCATGCTTTGAAAAAATAGATGGGCTGGACACTGTGCAGCTACTTTTAGCAACCAATTCATTAGAGGCTAAAACCAATGCAGTCTAATACAAGAGTCCTGCAATAAATTCTGCTGCCATGTTATAATGTTCAGTTTCTGCTGATATAGCTTAGTGCTGATTCAACTATATTTGGAGCCTACAGTTTGTGTCACAGTTGTAATGGTGTTCCTACCCTCATTGATAGATAGATGAAGTCAACAAAATATTGACACCCCTCAGCATAATGCAATGCAACTGTAGTCTCCACGATTACCATTAATTTGAATGAACACATCTTTTCAACAAAAACAAAAACAGGAACATTATACCCTTCAAGACAGTGGGATTTGTTACAGGGCTGTTGTAATAGACTGCATTAATGCAGTATATCAGGTTGGGATTTTTAGGTACAGCTAATAAACTGAGTAAAAAAATCTGCCATTACCAAAATTTGTATATCACATGAGAGAAAACTCCTTGCCAAGTATTTTATGAAGTAGATCGCATAACCATATTATTTGTTTAAAGGAAACTTTACTTCATTTTACAGTAATAAGTAGCGAAATTTAGCAAGGGTTAACTCAAAGATCCTCTCTGACAAAAGATTACCCATTGAATGCTGTGCCAACTGTATGAAAAGATATAGGCCTACACTTCCTGTCTGTGCATGTTTAACACACTTCTGCTGGACTGTTGGTTGTCCATCTCAAAACAATACAACACGAGATACAGTACAAATTTTATGTTTGTTTTAATGCTTTAATTTGCTGCTCGTTGTTATCTGTTAGCTCAATATGCTCTCGCATAGATCTCGCAAAAGTGTGTTGCTGAGACAAACAGATCTCTGGGTCCAACTTTGGTGGCTATGGGGTGAAAGAATCGTTCATAATCTATGCCTACGTTCACTTCTCCCACTGAAGTGAACAGACTCAGGACCCGCCGCAAGTCTCCGCGAAAGGGGCAGGTCAGTGGCAACAACCATGTGACACAGACACAGGAAATGACTCTTAAGTGCAAAACCTTGTTTCTGAACCGTCTGGATAAAAACCGCTAATAAGGGAAGGGGAGGGAAAAAGTTCACACTATTAATACTGAAATTACATCATGGCTAATTTGTGAAACTGAAAGACTTGTAATTTCTGGAAAGCATTTGTTATTTAGACTTGAGGAAATAGTTTGACATTTTGGGACAAATTTGTTTTCTTGCCCAGGTTGAAACAACTCATATCGAGCTAGAGCAGGGAGACGATTAGCTTATCTTAGCATAAAAACAGGGAAACAAGGGGAAGCAGCTGGGTCAGTCCAAAGCAGAGTAATAAGCACACTAGCACCCTATATAATGTTATGTCCATCTTTTTGAATTTGCGCACAGACAGAACATGTTAATTAGTAAACTTAAGCTTTAGTGTATACTGTTAAACTTTGAAGAGAGTCAAGCTAGCTAGTTGTGTCTGCCTCCTTCCAGTCTTTAAGTTAAGCTAAGCTATGCTAACAGCCTCCTTCTCCTTGAGTTCCATAATTACCATACAGGCAAACCTTTATCTCACTTGTATGTTTGCGTACAGATTTAACAAAAGTGAAATAATATGTTTGTGCTGGTATGTTTTTTGTTTGTTTGTTTGTTTGTTTGTTCTTTCATTGTCTTTGCAGAGAGCCAGCTAGCTATTTCTGCCTGCCTCCAGCTAATAGCCTCCTGGCTACTAAATTACGAATCCTACTACAGCAAATGGATGATCCACCCTACTCTGCCTCTGATTGGCTAGTACTTGCTCCCTTTGTTAGTTGGATTGGTTCGGTTAAGGCTTCAGGAGGGATGATTGGTTAGGGGTAGGGTAAGGTATGTAGAGGCAGCGTAAGGTGGGTCAGCCCTCCACCATGGAGGTGTAATGATCAGGCCCTTTAAGGTCATCTCATGTGTTCTCGTCCCATGATCTTTAACCTACATGAATGTCCTTCATAGCCTAGAGTCGTGAGGATAACATGACTGGTGAGAGCCACTTCTCATAACAAAAGGCAGGTGACACTCTTGTTGTTGACAGTCTTGTCTCCTCTTCTCTGTTTGTGATGTCTGTTGCATTTAGATACGCACCTCACACAACGCACACTCATACAGGTTGTTTATTACATGTCCAGAACAAAGATATGATATGCCTAGGCCTTGGGAACTGACCAATTATATTCTGTAACGTATATCTGATTATTGTACAGGGTTCAAACCCAACATGATAAATGTGAACTTTTGTCTGACAACTGTGCTCATTCTGGCGGAGATCCTGTGGGAGCTCTGTCAGTCTGAGACCAGCGCTGCATTGCTTTGTATGTGACCTCAATAAATACTTTGACTGTGAACTGAGAATTGCTTCGGACCGTTCTTGGGCTTCCAACAAAAGAACTGGTCTAACAGAGGGATACTTAAACTTGCCTCTTAGCTGTTCACCCACAGATGAGAGTGGTGCGGATATACTCATCTAACTCTGGGCAGGAAAGCCAAGTTTAAATCTTTTTCTACTTCATCTTTTTGTCCAAACCCCTTTTTAGAAGTATAAGATGAATGTGAATTAAATAAAAATTAGTAGTGGTATGACATTTTTATAGCGTTTCTGTGAATCGCTGTTCGAAACATAGATTCATTTGGAAGCTGTCATTTATGTCTGTAGCTTGTATCAGTAATCTGTTACTAGCCCAGCTGTCTAAAATATAGCTTCAGCTTCCCAGATGTGAGCTTGTCATTCATCATGTGTCAGAAGGAAGCTATCACTCCTTCATTACATAAATTAGTCAATGGACAACCTCAACCAATCCATTTCTTGCGTGGGCTCGGTGACACAGCACCTCTACATGCAGACTTTACACAAACTACACCCACTTGATGTTTTCACAATGTGGCTTGATTAAAAAAAAAAAAACCTATTTTAGTATGACAAGTTCACACATGTCGGTTTGGTTTACGTGATTTCTCTTAAACAATGTGAAGACACGCTTGCTGTTTAACAATATAAGTCCATCTGTTTCTTTGTCAGAACAGCTTCACCATAAGTTTGCCATGTTAAAAGACAAATATAGTGTAGGTGGTTGTTACAACATGGAATTACATCATGTGCATGCTATTACATTTTACATGATTTCATGAGATGACATGAATGAAGATCATAATGTGTGTGTGGCCTTTATTCTCATGACCTAATCCAATGATCTCATTCAAAGAGTAGAAAGCAGAAGAGTGCATGGTAGGTCTTTAATTGTGTGCGTTTCCCAGCACAAGTGAAAAAAGCCGCTCAAACAAGTTTCTATACCTGTAAAAAAGAAGAAGTTATTTCCTCTCTGTGGCAGGTGACGGTCATGCTCATTTTGCTGCTATGAAGAATGGGGAAAATAGAGTGTTCTCGCATCTTTCTTTTGCTATAGCTTCTGAAAAAGTAACTGAAGACATCGGGGTATCAGTTGAAACTTTCAAACTGCGCTGAAAACTCTGAGATCCTCCCCTTTGTTGCCTCGGTTTCACGCTGAATGTGCAAATGCATATTTTTTCGGGGAAGCGTGGGTGTTTTCGGAGAAAGGGTAATACCTTTATTTCCATCCCCAGGCATTCCCACAGTGTTTTATACACACACACACACACACACACACACACACACGCACGCACACACAAAGGGATTAATTGTATGCAATATGATCTGTTGTCCTACTGCCCTACTGCCACCAGGCATCTCTCACGACCATAGTGTCGCCACCAGGTTCAGGTTTTTTGAGAAATATTCATATTTGCTTAGATTTGTTTGATAAGAAAATCCCCAGCACTCTTAGATTAAGGCAAATATGAAGCTAGAGCCATTAAGCAATTAGCTTATCTTAGTGTAAAGAATGGAAACGGGGGAAACACCTAGCTTGGCTCTGTCCATATAACTGGAGTATAAAAAACAAAAATTGTTGTTTTATTATCATCAGCGTATCATCAGGTTACCAGCTAATCAGAGGAGACTTCCCCCCGGCCAAAGAAATAGTTCCAGCAGGTAACTCTCCATAAAACCTGAACTTCCGAACTTGTGGTTTTTACACATACAAATCAAACAAACTAGATTTGACGTGTTAATTATTGAGCGGTAGAAGCGCTGGTACTGCAGACAGATTATCGATCCGTGAGCCAGGCTAGCTGTTTCCCATCTGTTTTCAGTCTTTGTGCTCACTAAGATAACCAGCTGCTGCCTATAGCTTCATATGTGGCAAACAGATTTTTAGGCTGGTATTGGTTTTTGAATCTAGGAAGCAAATAAGCATATACCCCCACCCCTTTTACAATGGCACAATAATCGTTTTGTGAAAAAGTTAATGTTGCTCAGCTCTTGTGGAAACATTGAAAATAACCACTTCAAAATGCAATTAAAGATGATAATGAAATAGTGAGGCGCAGAGGCTGGAGCAGTCTGCACGGCTCTGTCATGCCACTTGAGAGGTAAATGGGTGTTCACTTGATAATTAAAATTTCAATGCAATTTCATAGCGGTTAGCAGAGGAGGATTGCTTATGTTGGGGATTTACAAACACTTTGCTTGGCCTCAATTCACATACTTGCTGCTGCATATTGAACAAGCTGGAGATGTCTGAGTGCTTTTGGAGGCTTACAAAGAGGGAGCTGCCGTAGTTCAAAGGAGATAAGATAAAAGCATCAGAGACCTACTTTAACATGTTTTTTGATAGTCATTCTTCAATGGTAGGAAGCAAGTCTTTACTTGTATCTCTACCTGCTCTTCAAAAGTTGAGTCTATCATTGGATAACTGTTTGTTGTGAAAGATCACCAAGATTCTTAGATTGCTTCTAATGAAGTCACGGCAATATAACACTGTTTGAAAGGTTAGAGTATTTTTGAAACTGAGAGCCTAAAATCAGATGAAAAAAGTAGGGCATGCAGCCTATATAGGAAAGCATGGTTTGAGGTCATAGATTTACATGGTTGTTATCACAATGCTGACTGCCCTGTGAGTGCACATGCAAAGCAGTTAAAAACAATGCAAATAGTGCTAAGGACATCTTCCAGGGTGCAGTTTTAGTCCAGCTCTAAGTTGTAAAATTGGAGGAGACTTGAAAAACATGCCATTTGATCATAAACTGTGCTTCACTGTTCGGTTATATTTTCATTCTTGACTTTCACCTACATTCCTTTGTGTGCAGCTTTATTGATAGTGCATTGTGCCAGCAGTCTGTACTCTGGACTGTGTGAGACTATGAGGAAAAACAAAACATCAGTATTATGAAATAAACCACAAGGACAACTCAAACTTCAATCACACTGTACTGCCCCAAATACAAATTAGACCAGCAAAGTTTCCTGACACACTTACAGCAGTGTGAAAATGGATCTGACTGACAGTGTGCTACACACACCACGGAAATAGTGAGGCTTCAAGACACACCGCAAACCAACTGAGCAAAATCTTTCACTGTTTAAAAGGCTCACATGAATTTTTCCATTTTGAGCAGGCCTTCTGTTATGTCAGCTGTGTCGCAAAGAAAAGTCCAGCTTCTTGTTTTGTCTGTTGATGACAACACACACTGGTTTGAGGTCATGCTTGGTGTTCATTTTTGCAAACATCAGACTCAAATGGAGAAACATATTAAGGATAGCATTGGGTAGTTTGATAGCATTCATTTATAACAAACATTTCTGTTCATTATTACATTTTCATGGATCCATTTATTCATATATCCAGTCATCCATTCATTTAAATCATAATCCTAATCCATAGTTGATCTTTTATCATTCTCACCAAATATTCCAGCTTTAATAGTAGAAATAAATCGTACAGTTCAGGGATGGATTCAAATGGAAGAACTGGGGAGCTATTGTTCAACCATGTAGCAAAGGTCTTTATCGCCCTCCTGTGCTTGAAACGTGAATTGCAGATCCTGGGATCACAGGTCCTTCTCCCTCTCGCTCATAAGCTCTTGAAAAATACACACAAGTAGAAGCACTGTTAATGAAAATAAAATACATGTAATTTGATATCACAGTATAGTACATTTCCTGGATAATCAATATAGAGGCAGTTTATGGATGGGAGAACCAGACAGGGAATATCTGTTTTTGGCTAATCTTACTAATAAATAAGGCAAATCAATCTCTTTTGTTGCATTGATGCAAATGTCAGGCCCCATTGCCATTTGGAAATATTTATATTCACAACAGTAACCTAACATACCCATTAATATTAAAAGACAATTACTTAGATATATGGATGGTATGAGAAAATCTCAACGTAACTGTATATATCATCATATTCCCCAGACATGCATACAAAATAAACGTATGATAAATAAATAAATAGAGAAATCTTGCCTGAATCTGCATACTTTAAATCACATTAATTTTGTTACATGCAAACAATCAGCACTATAAGCTAGTCACACACTTCCAACTGTCCATCACACTATTAGACAACACCATGTCCCCAGCCTCTCCTCAGCCTTTCCATCCATCAGTGCCACCCAGGTGAGTGAGATGAGGATCGAGCGGCGATGCGTGACAGCTTTCACCCTGGGGTACTTGAATCATCTGCCAGTCAGCCAGCAAAGGCTCTCCAGCACCTCTTCAGCATATCCCTGCAGCTCTACAGGGTGCCTTCACAGTGAAAACCTCCTGTCTGCTTCCAGTGCCAAAAAAAAAAGGTATTCAAGTTCCCTGACAGACTATGATGATGGCACTGACAGCATGTC
This sequence comes from Chaetodon auriga, assembly GCF_051107435.1. Classification (NCBI taxonomy): domain Eukaryota; kingdom Metazoa; phylum Chordata; class Actinopteri; order Chaetodontiformes; family Chaetodontidae; genus Chaetodon; species Chaetodon auriga. The sequence goes on along the minus strand of NC_135091.1, from coordinate 16,813,844 downwards.
TGGACCTGCAGGACAAACATACTCACCGACTCATTTATGAGTCAGCAGTCAGCACATATGATACCTCCTCTGTGGTATGCTACCCACCCACCTCACCATCTTCAACTGTCTCCAGCAGATTTAAACCATTTTGACAAGCAAGAAGACAAAATGGTACCAGCTCCGAAAAAGCAACCCTTCGTGAGGGATTTATAACCGTTTATTCATGCTTTATTGATCAGTTATAAGCCATCAATAACAACAAGTGTCAGACTGCCAGGTTGTGAAACATCGCTGCCTTTTGAGTCACTAATGGTCACTGGCTAATATGTAATTAAATGTTAGCAATTAACAAAGAATAGTAAACCATCAAGTCTGCAGGAGTACATGTAAAGAAATCATGAATGAAGGAGTTTGTCACTTTCTATGAGGCCATCAACAAATGTTTGTGAGTCATCTGCAGTTATAAATAGTATGCAGTGGTACATGTTAACAAGTTGTCAATGAATGAATTCAGATGCAGGTGCTCTACAATGCTGTTCCAGAAGGTCAAGGCTCAAACAGTCTGTGTCTTCATGATGAACTACAAAACATGTCAAAAAGAAAGAAAAGGCTTATGAAAGCATCTCACAAAAATTAAAAATCAAAAAATTACAGCAAATATTAAATTTGAAGAAAGAGACAAACAACAAAAAACACAAAAATAATTACGAAGCAGTATTGAAACACGCAATATTCTCTATCTGCATTGTATGATTTGATCGATATTTTTGTCATCTATTTGTGGAAAGCATAGCTGCTTACATTTTTTATTCTTTGTATTATTGTTAAATGTTTTACTGTAATACAGATTTGTTTTTACAGTAAGTATGTACATAGTGCAAGTGCAAAGTATAACAATTATTCTTTTAATTCAAGCCTTCCGATTTCCCACTGACTTTTCATACACCTCAAAAAAAAAAAACATATTAACATATCAACGTAATTATGCACCTGTAAATACAGTGAGTAGTTGGTTTTTAGAATAAGTTACAGGAACTACAAGTCCCAAAAATCTCTCCGTAGCGCTCGATTGCCTGTACCAACATTTGATTGGAGAGACTTAGTAAAGCTCCGTGTGATTGGTCGACGGTGGCCATGTTTGCACTACCAGCTGTCTAGATGCGTGCTAGCTAACCGGTTAGCTGTGTGAGGAGCATTTGCCTCTTTACTCGGGCTAAAATTATCAAACAGCCCTTCCTCCCCATTTACGCCGGCTTATTTGGGAGACGCAATGCCGGTTCACTCCCGAGAGAAGAAAGAAAGTAACCACGAAGAAATGGAGGTGGATTTTCCCGAGCAAGACGGCAGCAGTACAGACGAGGAGGACACCGTTAGCTCGTCCGTGTCTGAAGATGGAGACAGCTCGGGTAGGGAAAATAGGCCTTATATATCAACCCACAGCTAAATTTATCAAATATACGTGTCTGTCAGACATGAGTGCACCATAATAAGTGCCTGCTGCTAAAATTTAGCGGACATTTTGACCAGGAATGGTGTATATAAGGTACAGCATCGGGTGGAGATGCTATGATGGTGACGATGGTGGTTGACAGTTGATATGGAGGTGATGTCAAACCAGTCATGTGTTTATGTGAACAGACATGGATGATGAGGACTGTGAGAGGAGGAGGATGGAGTGCCTGGATGAGATGACCACCCTGGAGAAGCAGTTCACTGACTTGAAGGAGCAGTAAGTTCACAGCCTTCACCTACTGCTTCACCTGCTGCTGGGCATACATGTACAGCCACCAGCCAGATGCTTACAATCCTGGATTTTGCAGGTCATATTCAGTATTTCCTACCAGCAAATTTGAAATGAAACTGACCGTCCTTTTGAGGTCAAATCCTGTTGGAAAATGCCTCATAATATGCTTCGCCAAGCTGGTGAATTTGAGCCACATCATCAGCCACACCGGCAGGCACGTTAAATGAACAGCCTCCTGCTGTAGATGTGTCACAGCATCCTACACTCGTCTGCTCTATTCTGCTGCTGGGCTCTTGTCTTCATACTCCAAACTTTCTAGGGACCCTGCAATGCTGCCACTTTAAGCTTATGAACAGATGTGCCTACTTCTTTTTTTGCTGTTCAGGTTGTATAAGGAGCGTCTGAGCCAGGTGGACATCAAGCTGCAGGAGGTGATGGCTGGCTGTGCCCAAGAGTACCTGGAACCTTTAGCCAACCTGCAGGAGAACATGCAGATCAGGACCAAAGTTGCTGGTAGGTCAAAGTAAGATTACAGTCCTTAATGTTGTGTGCATGTGACTGACTTTGACTTAACATGTCAGCCTCATGTGACAGCGAGGATAGAGTTAGGATGTCTGGTTGTGTATAGAATAAACTTCTTTATAGCAAAAGCAAAGGATACATCATGAGCCACTGGCAGCTTCAAATTGATTTAATGTTTCAATGCTTGTCACAGGGATCTACAGGGAGCTGTGCTTGGAGTCAGTGAAGAACAAATACGAGTGTGAGATCCAGGCTGCCTGCCAACACTGGGAGGTGAGAGGTCAACAAACGAGTTAGACATCTTCAGTGTCAAACCACAATTTGTTCAAACAGATTTCTCCCTTTACAGTGCAGGAATTCACTTCTGGAGAAGGATCTTTAATGACAGTTTTCCAACCAGTGTGTCTTGCCCCCTTTTTCCTCTCTCCCAGAGTGAGAAGTTGCTGCTGTTTGACACTGTGCAGAGTGAACTGGAGGAGAAGATAAGGAGACTGGAGGAAGACAGACACAGTATTGACATCACCTCAGGTACCAGCTTTGGCTGCAACAAACAAATGTCTCAAATAATAATATGTTTCAGGTGATTGTACAGCAATGAAAACACAATTGGGAATATTTTATTCCATTTGTAGCAATAGATCCCGATAAATCCTACACCCTGGACTTTTAACATACAGGGTGCAATTAACAGTGTTAATGAAGAGCAAGTCACAAAAAAAAACTGACATGATGCAAAGTTTGCACTCATAATCTGTGACACAGGAAGGAAGTGTGCTCCTCTCTCTAATCTGTCCTCTTCTTCTTTGTCAGAGCTGTGGAATGATGGATTGCACTCGCGGAAAAACAAGAAGAAAGACCCATTCTGCCCGGTCAAGAAGAAGAAGCCCGTTGTTGTGTCTGATATCCTTTTCCCTTTGTCCTCTCCCTGTCTCATTCCTCCCATCATTCCTCTGCACCACATTTTGCTGCAGCTCTTCAGTGACGTGCTGTTAAGATGCTTCCCACCTCTTCACCGCATGTCTTTCCTTAATGGCTCTATTACGGCCTTATATTGTTTACATGCTGCAAGATCTAGATATTCTTGAAGACTGGACTGCAATAAGAAAGGTATTTTGGAGACAGACAAAGAAGTCACTCGGTGAATGTGTCTGCGTTGTGATTTGACTTTTTCAGCTGTGTCTGTTTCCTCCCACCCCCACAGGCGATGGCATCACTGGGGCCACACAGGGTGAAGGTGGATGGTAAGAGTCTCTCCTTGTCCTTGGTTACAGTCAATATCTGCGATCGACCCGCGGTCACACAGGACGAGCGGAGTCAGTACTTCCAGCTCAGAGTACTCAAGTTCATAGTTGAAAAGGAGACAGATGTTGCCTCCTCATATGTCTTTGTCTCTCTCCCTGTCCTCTTTTCTTTTTTTCTTAAAGTTTATGCTTTCCCTGCCTCACTTGCTCTCTTCTCGACCCGACATGACTTCCTCACTCCGCCTTTTTCTTTCTAATTCTCTCCTCCAGTTCCTGCAGTCAAGCCTGACAGACATCACCATGTGGCGCGCTCCGAGGACGGTCGACTTTTCTATGACAACCAGTGGTACTGCAGGGGACAGGCCATCTGCATCAACAGGAAGGACGAGTACCCGACTAGGTGCGTGTGTGTGTGCGTGTGTGTGTGGGAGCAGAGTTAAAGCACTCTTTGTAATAGTGAGAGAGTGATGATTTTGGTTATAGCCTGTGTGAGTTACAGCGCTAAATGACGTGTGTACTCATCTGCAAGTGTTTGCTTTTCTGACTCATCGTGTGAGTCTGTGCGGCCGAGATGCAGTGGTCACATGGTACGTTTATTTGTAATGGAAATGATCATGGATGGGTTTAAACAAAGAAAGACAATGAGCGTATGAGGCTGAGTGATCGTGATTCCACATTCTGCTCTTTGTGCGTCCTGCTCGGTGTGCTGTCGGGACAGGATGCTCAGTGAATAGAGGGACTGATGTCACAGCACAGCACCCTCCACTCCATTGTGTTACGTTGATCACACAATGCAGCAGGCTGCTGTTATGAATGAAAGCAGATGAAATACGTGCATCTGGACAGTTGTACAGCACACCAACTGACAGTCTGTGGACATTAAAATGTAGCCAGAATACAGTATGGAACTCTATGGTGTTTATGAGGAACTGACTGCGTGCTAACATTGTCGTGTGTTTGTGTCATGCAGCGCCATCATCACCACTGTCAACAACGATGAGGTGTGGTTCAAACGGCTGGATGGCACCAAGTCAAAGCTGTACATCTCCCAGCTGCAGAAAGGCAAATACACTATCAAGCACTCGTAAAAACACGCACGCATACAGGCAAAGACCATCATCTCTGCTGTGTCTTCTACTTGTCTCCTTTCTGTTTGGTATCATCCGACATTCTTGCCATATGTACAGTCTCAACACACACAAACACGCCTCACTTCACTTCCTCTGTGTATAAGTAACAAAAGAAGAAACTGTCTTAATATCAAACCCTCCTCTAGTCTAAGGAGACGATCTTCTCTGTAAATATGTATGTATGTTGATATTATTGACAAGGTCACAAAGTGTCATTTTCTCTGGAACGGAGATCAATGCAAAGTGCTGCTAAAAGAAAAAAACAAACTTAAAAAACAAAAAAAACGAAGGGCGAAGAACCAGAGCGGTGGCGAACTGTGAACCGCGGAGCTCAGTCGCGTGCCTTTTTGAGACAAGACGATGCCTACGCTGATGAAAAAAAAAAGTCCTGAACTTTAAATATCAATGCAGTGAAGCCTTACTCTGTACCGTGTTAGCACCAAGAGGACTGAAGCGGGTCAATGAACGAGTGAGTGAGAAACCCTGATCCAGGTGAGGATGCTGTGAGCGGTGTGTTTGATTTACCTCTCCGGCCGCGCTGGCGAGATTTGAAATTTCATGCTCCACAGAGCCTAGTAAGTGTTTTAAGATCCCCAGTTCATGTTTGATTGAGTAAAAAAAACAGTTGCACAAGTGTCAATATGGAGACGGGGAACGATTAATCAATTTTGAGTAAATGATTATATTGTGAACGTAATGAGATGAAACTATTCTTTGAGGACACCCCGGGGTTTTGTTGAAACCCACTTAGGGAGCCACTGTACTAAATGATCTCTTGATGTTTTCATGTAATTTTCTCAGTGCTGTATTTTAAGTTCAAACTAAGGCCAGCCCCGTTCACTGAGCAAAACGTAAGCTGAGTTTTCAGCCGACAGTAATCGGAGGGGCCCTGTATATAGAGGTGACTGTGTGTTTTGTGTTTATTTCACTGTGATTCTTCTCTCCGTCTCCTGTCATGTTGCCATGCGTCTGATAGTGCCTAGAACTCAACACTGAAGGCAGGATCCACGCGTACATTGCCTCAAATTTGTAATTCTTAATGCCGTTTTTTCAGTTTTTTGTCTTTATCCAGCCCATTGTTTGTGATTGGGATATTAAGTCCTGCAGTGTAAATGTTACACCTCTAAAAAATCCGAAGTATCTCCTCTTCCCCATCCTCTCTTCTTATCTGTGTTTCTTCCTCTCAACCGTCACTTCTCTTTCCCTCTTCCCCTTTGTCTTGCTGCTCGCTGTCAGAAAAATATTCCTCAATATAGACATATTAACAGTCCAATGAGAGAGCAATGTTAAGGGATTTTTGTGCATACAATCCGTCCAATCAGACCCTCTGTGTTTTTTGTAAATGATGCTCGATTCGACGGAGGGGATCTCGCTTTGTGTTGTATTTACGGTGCTTTATATTTAGAACATTGCATACATATTTCAAAGTATTACCTGCCAATTGTATTGTAACATAAACATAAAGTGTCTGTGGCGCCTGATGTGGCGTTCATGGAGGACAACTTTTGATAGTTTGTTGGAAGTTTTGCTTTTCATTTCCGCTTCTTTTTTACCTTTTTATGAATTATGGTTCCTTTTCCACTTAAGAGGTAAAAAAAAAGAAAATGTGACATTGTGCCAATGCATGTACAGCTGATTAAAGATTTTCTTTGTATCATTTGAAGAGAGTCAAACCTGCACATGAACAATTATTCATCCTTTATATGCAAATACACAAGAGAATCTTAAGTGGAGTCCTGTTTGTACTTAAAAGGCTTTCTGCCTGCATTTCTAGCCTGTGTCTGTACATTTCGATGATTATAGCAGCAACTTGTACTGCTCAGCTTCTGTCAAACTAATTTCCTTTTCTTGGACTTAAGAGATGTGGATATAAAAAGAAATACCAGAGCTTTGCATTGAACTTAAATATCCTATTTGATTTGCCCCAGCATGCACAAAAAAGCCCAGATACTATCTTATATAATACTCCAATGTACAAAGGGAGAAAGTCCCTGACAGTACTCAACCCAAAGTCACCCCTGAGGTTCACTGAACCCTGGCTTCTCTCCTCTGTGACAAAAAAAAAAAAAGAGGCTTATTTGGGGGAAACATGCTGAGCTAGTCCCATCTGATAATGGCTCTTTGGTCTGCTGTGCTGTTCAACCTTTCAGTCACTTATTTCTGCCAGAGGAACACTCACTAGATTAACACCACATACTGGTATTGATTCAGGATATATGCTTTCCTTGCCTGCCCCCATGCAGAAGCACGGCAACCTTTGATTGATCTATTGGGAATATTGATCAGGTACGGCAATGCAGCCAGAAACTCAAAGGAATCAATTGAAAGGCTTATTTGTTACATTTCCCATTGAGCTAGAGCTTTATAAGAAAAAACTGGTGTTTGAAATGAATATTCTGCACTATAATTTACCACAAGGTCACTCTCTGCCAACAAAACTAATTTTATGAAAGCGAACGGATCAAAATCCCACATATCAAACCACCAACTCGGCCCTCCCTGCACTTCACTCTTGCACTACCATTCCTCTGGCCAGAGGGTGTCAGCAGTGCTTCACCGTGGAGATGAAGCAGCCTCTTCACTAGTTGGGAGGAGGGAGGTGGTCTGTGAATCTGGGGCACCCTGCTGCTGAAGCCCTCCAGCTGATGAGAGAGAGAGAGAGAGGAGGGATGAAGGCACAGTTTGATCACAGCTCGCTGGCCACGTCTGCTACCGCAACAGAGAGAGGGAGAGAGAGAAAGAGGAAAATCCCCATCACGGCGTCAAAGGCAGCAGCAGCGAGCAAGCAACAGGGCTGTCTATATCTTTACGTGACATGCAGCATCTCTTTAGAGCTTTCCTGGAATCTGCTTCACACACTCCTGTGAACGACTACATGCACCCTTGTGTTTGTAGCACTATGGTCAGAAATGGGCTGAACGTGTTGTACCCTTCCCAACATTCACAGACACACATGTGACAGCAAAGGAAAGGATTTCCTCGTTTGGTTTCTGTTTAATGATGATTGTGATAGAATCTGGATACTTGTCCCTGAGTTTCTGGCCATCTTCAGCTCCATCTATACTTAATGAGTAACCAGAACTGGAGGGTCATTGGGACGTGTTTACTGCAACACTGGGGCTAATTAGACCGTGAAAGTGTCACACTGTGCTAAATTCTTTATATCCCTTCCCCTCTGTGTGATGTTTGTGTGTGTGCATTGCTATGCATTCTCAAGAGAGGGGAGACTCTGTATGTGAATCTCTTTGTGCATGCATGCATGTTGCTGTGTGCCAGGCTTGTGCGTGGGCGTGTACCTTTGATGCTGATTGTATAAGAGAATGTTAAATGCATACATCTGTAAGTTAACATCAAAGGGATGAGGCAAGCTACTCATCATCAGAACAGACAAAGGGAGAGACGAGAATGAGGTGGATTCAAGTGGACAGCGCTGCAGTCTGCACCCTGTGATCTAAATGAGCCTGGTATCACCTCTCTAGGTGTGTCAGTGGCAGTGGCCTAGAATTCACCACCAGCACTCGGGCTAAAGCCGTTTCTTCCTTTTGTACTCTCTGTACTGACTTCTTGCATGAAGTTGCTGCCTCTTTAAAGATAGAGTTACTTGTGAAAGTTAGTTTTCATGCAGCCTAATCTATCAGTAACATCTTGTATATACATAGGTTATGGCCTAGATGCCAACCATGAACACTGTGCACATTCTGCATTTACATAATTATCTATTCCATGTGAGTTGGCTGACTGAAAATGGTTTCAGAGTGGCTTCAAGTGGGACAAAAATTGTGAGGACACAACTCCACCAAACACATTTCCTTTACATTTTGAATTTTAGTTCCCCATTTCTTTCATGCGCATGTCACTATGCCCAAGAAAAGTGTATTTTCCCCACGTTTGTTCCAGTTCTCAAGTAAGCATAATAAATGATTCACCTTTAGGAAATTACTAGTACGTCTTATAGAACAACATTCATGATGTTCTGGGAAATGGGTGCATTAGTCAACTTAAGATGGCACTGATGATTGAGAGTTTAGCACAAGTCTAGGTTACCAAAAGGTCACCAGGCATTGCTAGTTGCAAAACACTTCACATACTGTTACCATTGCAACCTTATGTACAACACAGAGATTCAGTATCTACCAGATGCTATTCCTGGATATTCATCTCCCACCAGCATGCATTGACTACCAACCAACATGAAGACCAGTGTGCTGTACCATGGCATCCATCCACTCAGTGGTGCATTGCCACTGTCTTGGCATCTGTGACATAGCCATGAGCTCTCACTGGTGTCCTGGGTTCGACGACTAAGACTTCTGCACAGAGAAGGAAGGACATGGAACAGCATTGAACAATATCTTCCTTGTGATCAAATTAACAATTGCAGTTGACAACTTGGCAAGTTTTGGTATCTCAAACAACAGGAGAGGTCTTTGATTCAGCAACAGAATCCGTTAAGAAACAGCTGCTTAGATGAAAGGCCAAAATGACAGTTGTAGCTACTGTTATATTCCGAACTACTGTTGAAGTATCTCAAATCTGGCAGGACATGAGTCCATATAGCAATGGGATAGTGATGTTTCCTGGGTGCCCATCTCTGTCCTGACAGACTTTTTGGTGACCAAAAGATCCTCAGAGCCAGAACAATCGCTGTGATGAGGTATCAATGTTAGTACAAGCTAAAATCCCCAATAGAGGGGATTGTTGTCACAGACAAATGGCATGACTGGCACAGTGCTTAATTTGGGGGCAGCCTTTCAGGGCTTGGATCCTGAGATGGACAGGTTGCATCTTGGATTGACTGCAGCAGTGATGGAGAATAATCCCAGAATGCAGTCTGCCATTTCTGTTTACAAGGGAAATGGCTGGGCTTTCAGAAGTGGTGTGAGTAGAGGGAGTGGACCCCGAGAGCTACCCAGTCTGTTCTGTTCTCTCATTCCTGTCTGTCACATTCTGCTATTAAGGTGTATGCATCAGTGATCTCTTCTTGTCGTGTGGGGTTTGGAGAGAGTTTATTTTTAACCACCCTCTACTGAGTTCGACTGAGGCGGCTGCATCCTGTGGTACACACCTCTGCCCCTCAGTAGAAATTGCCAGTATATTCCCATTGAGCAGGGTCCTCTCAAGCTGTTATCCACCAAGACAGCATTGCTGCTTGTTCTGACACCAGCTAAGAGAGAGAATAAGTTCTACGCCCTTTTGTACCACCCAAACTGCGTGCTTCGTCAAGGGAACTTGAGAGCCGCTACCATCAGACAAAACCTTTCCTTTTAGCCAACAAATATTAAAAGTTTGTTAAGGTACATGATGGCTCAGTTTCAGGGCTTTTTATTCTCAACCCAGGGGACAGAGAAGTTAAAAATTCCATCATCTATGCCCCGTCTGAGCTTTGGCATAATACGCACTTTGGCTCACCTATTGGCTGTGTAAGAATCGTGGAAGGACCTCCTTGGCTATCTGTGTACAATCGGCAAGGACCCCAAAAGCAGCCTTGCTCAGTGGAACATCTGTGGAAGACATCTGTATGCATTCTCATCAGGTTTTACCTATGGATGTTGTACTGGTTTACATGACCTGTGAATGGCCATGTGAGTTGCTGTCAGCCAGGTCTCCCTATGTCCTTTCTTTACAGAAGACTTTCCCAGTGTCTTTGACCTCTTGCTAGGTCCACAGCACTTCCTGCAGCACAGAAAGGTGAGGTGTACCATTCAACCTTGCTAAATTACTGCTCAGTGAACGTTTGGTGCAGCCTTGTCACTTGGAGTTGGATACTGTGCTTTTTTGCACTTTCCCCAAGTAGCTAATTTGGCACTTGGTGAGTACTACTTGCCTTAATGCAAGTTTTAAATGCAAGGATCCATGATGACAAGTGACCAAGCTGTTAGAGCCCTTCAAGAGAGATCTGATGTGTATTCCTTCCAGTAAGCTAATAACTGGACAGCAAATATTGATGGCATTTGGAAAGCCTGGATTATGCTGTGGTACTTGAACTCTTAAACACTGACCTTTGCTTTTTCCTGAAACTTGAAAATGATCATCTCTACCTCCATTTAGAGTTCAGTCCTATCTTCTAATAGAGCTGTGCTTTATTTCTGGCGTTACAGGTCATTTTGACTTGATAGCTTGAAACTGAGGAGCTCCAACAGGCTGGCGAGCCTGCATGTGTCAGGTTTATTTAGCTGACCAGACGAGGTGGCAGTATCACCTTCCACCTCCACACCCACTGTCCTCGGACACCATACAGTATCTCCTCATTATGTCAGGTCTGATATGCAAAGTAGCACTGGCATCCACTGTAGCATGGCAGAGGCAGACGGGCAGTGTGTGTGTGTGTACGTGTATGTGCATGCACATAAGAAAGAATGTGTGTTTATGTCCTTCTCTGTCTGTATTTGTGTGTCTGGATGGGCTCCCCAGCCAGTGGCAGCGCTGGAGCTATGATTTTACATAGAGAGGGTATCAAGTTCAGCATCATCTCCCCACACGAATAAACACACACAACTTAACCGCCTCTTGCAGGCTCAGCCTCAAGTGCTCAGTGCAGGCTCAATATGGAAATGTAGTCAAATGGCCAACTGGCATCAGTGAAAGGGATAAGAGACCGCAGAGACTTGGTAGCCAGGGTGATTCTCCTGCATCAAAATTTAGATTAGATGCATGTTTCCTTTCTTTCGGGATGTTGGTCGTGTTTGTTTACTGTATAAAAATGTGTGTGCATATATGTGTGTATAAACATAGGAGCATTTATACATGCTTCACTTGAATGTACACTCGAGTGTGTGCTGGCCATGTTTACTGCATGTGCGTATGTATGTGCATGTCAGGCTGTGTATGTTTGTGCAGGACGCAGAATCAGTGGTGTGAGAGCTCACGCAGCCATTTGGCTGCAGTCCTAATTGGCTGTGTACTGTTGACAGGATGCTGACAGAGCACATCGCACAGACAGGTACTCTGTTTCATCTTTAGGGTTTGTGAAAATATTTCCTCTGAGGAATTCCCTGCTCTACTCATTTTCAAGCATGAAAAAAAAACCTTAAGTGGCGCCCTTTGACAAGTTCCAAAGCTTGTTGTTTTTCTAGCGTTTGGATACAGAAAAAAGGGAATGGGGAGGCTGGAGATAGGTCAGCCTTAATGAGACGGTTCTCTGCTTCTTATCAGGCCTGGGTGGTTCACTGTTCAGTGACGTGCTTGGCTTTTGAGTGTGTGTGTGTGTGTGTGTGTGTGTGTGTGTGTGTGTGTGTGTGTGTGTGTGTGTGTGTATGTCTGTGTGTGGGTGGACAAACACATGAACACATATGCACTCTCGACTACCTATTTTCATATACATAAATTAGCGTTAACACAAACATTCCTTTTATGTGTAATATAAGCATGTAAAGATATGTGCACCCATGTAGACACCACTGCAAAGTGCTAATTAGCTTTGCACTTACAGTATAGAAAGACAAATGTTCTTGGTGGTGATAATCAAGAGTACCACTCATTATAATGCATGCTTTGTCTGTGAGGAACATGCATGCATAAACTCGCTCAGAGCTTTTAATTGACAGCAAAGATCACTGGAATGCAAGTTAAAGAGGGGGAGGGGATGTAAGCAGCATCTGAAACGAACCATGTCGAAAGATGGGAAAGGTTGCTGCCTCGGGGTGCTTTTACCCAACACTTTACTTTGATGGGTCACAATGATATCACTTAATGCACTTCTTTCTCTCTCTTCTTCTCATTCATAAATACATTTACTGAATCTAACATCCCTTCAGGTGTCTTTTCACATTGTGCAAACTTCATGTGAAGTTATGTCATACACTGTATGCCTTTAAGAGGTGTAGATGTGCTGTGCGCAGTCAGCCATGTTTGCAAAGAATAACACAGAATCACTGTGTTTGTCAGTCTAGACTCGAGGATAAAGATGTCGTCCTTTTTGCCAGCAGGGGGTCTGGGTTGTGACAGTTCATCAGTACGATGAAAGTCTTGTATGTGAATCCCTTGGTAGTGATCAACACAGGCAATATTTCCGGTATCTAGAGTAACTCAACAGAAGTGCCCCTTTCATTGCTACTCTTCACCCTCTCCCTCAGACCTCAGGCTCATAAAATCAGTCAGCATCCTTCAGTGCACCCCTCACTTTCTGTAATACAGATCACCATTTATCAATGTATGCTGATGATATCCTTCTTTATGTTAGTAACACAGTTACTTCAATAGTTGGATTTTGGAAAAAGTGCTTATTTGCTTTTTGAAGATCAGTACCACTCTCATATCTGTCCATTAAATATTGTTTTTATCAGCAGCTGGTTAGCTTGGCGTAGCACGAAGAATGCAATACAATTCAGTACCTTATATCTCACTTCAGTCCTGACTGGTTACTTGGCAGTTACTGGTCCCAGCCCAGTAATAGTTGAGGATTAATGCTGCATTGAGGTGATGTTGGCAGAACAGTAAGAACAGGAAAAACTTTATTACAAATTGGTAAGATTCATACATTATTCTATGATGGCTTACCACCACTGCTAGCATCATAGTCACACCAATTAAACAGTTAGTTATTTTTGCTGTCTTCCCTATTTGGCATAGCTCATTACCACAAACAAGCTAAATTCAGTGAATCTGAAGCTGAAGTGTAGGCTTAAAAAGTATAAATATTGGATTTTATTGACATGTTACTGCCAGTGACTGCTGTGCAGCCAGTGTTTCAGCAGTTTGTCGACACTTCTTGCTGTTTTTTTTCCCCTAATGACAGATATTTTGATCATTTATTTGTCATTATTAGACTCTCACTCAGAGTCAATGAAATGATTGTTAAAAGCTGACTACGATTAAATTCTACTGTTTATGTTGTTGCACCAGTACATGTTGTTAATTGCATTCGTCTTTCAAGGAATCTTCCACAAAAAGCATGAGAACGATGTTTGAGGCTCATGGGAGCTCAGCTTTGAAAGGAGCTGAAGCATCCTTAATTCTTTTTTACCGAAGGGAGAGTTTAAAAGGTGAAACTGCTGTTGGGCTGAGTGCAGAGAGGGAAGCAAACCCGTCATGGGATGACCCTACATTTTAAAGTACAGTCTCTGTCTCCTTTCTCGTTGTTGTGCTCCCTCCTTGCAACTCTTTAATGTTAAATCACTTTCTCAATGGGGCAGGTTTTCTCCCACTTACACCCTCTTTGACTCCTGAATCCCAGTCCCTGAGTACATGTTACATTTACAGATGAAGCCTTTACTTGAAACTGCTTACCTGTGTTGTCTATGACTCACATTTGCCATACCGCTATCACCAACTTTTTCACCTAAAATTGCCTTTTTGTCTTTGTTAAGACTAGGTTGGCATCCAAAAACAGGTCAGAAATGGGTAATTCTAATACTGAAACACTGTCAACGTTTAACCCTGTTGTTATTATTACCAAGCCCAGAATGTTACCATGCTGATGACTGGCTTCATTTACATGTTGTGTAAGTTCAAAGCTGTCCACTAAATTCTCAAGTGCCATGGCTTTGCAGTCATTCCTTTTGTTGATAGGAATATTCTGATCTCCTTTCAGGATTCCTCTCTCATATCTATTGATACCGAGTGTGATCAGCTCTGAAAATCCCTGCAAAAACACCAATGAATGTCTTGGTCGTCGATACAGTATACTGATGAGCACTGATAATTTGGCTTTGAGCTCAAGAGCAAGAATGCACCCAGGTCAGTGTCATTACACACAAACTGCAGCATAAATGGCTGCAATGCCTCCTTTCCTGGGTGCTCTGACTGTCTGATTGGTGATTGTTATCGAGGTGGGGAAGAGGGGCGTTGCCTCCCTGACTAGGACATCCTCTGAATGCCTTGGGTGGTGTTAAGCGGAGGGTTGGGTGAGGCTTTCTGCCTGTGTAGGCTGACCATGGTTCTTATCTGTGCTTTCTTGTTTTGATACAGCATGTAGCAAGTACATCCTGCAGCGCAGCACTGAGCAGTCTGCAGCCAGTAATGTCTGGATGTATCCCATCAGGCTTGAAGCAGTCTTTGCAATTCCAAATGATATTACAATTGTCAATAAACTTTATCCCATGGGTGACACATGCTGCTGTCAGCCATGAAGTCAGGGCAAGGAGTATCCTGAAAGATTTGATTCCTTTCCCCAAGGTTGCAGCGGGGCCTGATATGAATACATGTTTTGACTGACAGTCGCTCAGTTTCTCCAGCAGCAGGCAAAAGTCTTTTCTCAAAGCCAGTTTTCCTTCGCAGAATTTCAGAAGATCCAACGTGAATGATAATCTTCCTGTCACTTGGATGTGTGGAGAGGATGGCTGGTAACAGCTCTGTTAGCTCTCTGACAGATGTGTCATTCATGGTGAGATTTTCAGCCTTTGCCATTCTTACATGCTTTATTCTTACATTCTAACATGGTTATGGAGTCCCCAATCAGAATGGTGTAGGCATTGGTTCCTTTCTACTGGATTTGCCTTCGCGGCGTTAGCCTAAGGCCTGGCTGGAGGGGATGCTTTCGGTGTTGCACCAGTTCTGTGCCAGTAAGAAATGTCATTAGGGAAGACAGTTTGAGAGCCTCAACAGCTGATCTAGTGGCATTAGGACTCATTCAGGCCAATGTGTCTGCCAAATCCATGTGTCCATTTTCAACACTGAATTGTCCATTTTCCCATATTCAAGCTGTGCAGTTCTCTCACTTCTTTTACTTTATCAGATAGTTCACTGACTGAAAAGATGCCTAAGAGAGGAAATGACCCGAGAGAATTTCACCACATAGATCAGCCAAGTTAAGTGTGCTGAGAGTTCATCTCATGCTGCTAAAGATAGGTTTAGCATTTTGAAATTTTTAAGGGGTGTTCCAATTTTAATAAAGCTCTAACACCCGAACTGTTAATACCAACTGAGCAAATAGCATATGATGTGTGTGATCCCTGGCATTTTCCTGTTGAGATGAGTGCTTTTGGTTTTCATTCAGAATTTTAACAATCATCAGTTTAGCATCATAATACAACAACTTATGCAGTCTGTAATGCCATGACAGAAATTATAAATACATTAAACATATCCTGCAAACAGAAAAAATGGTAATATATAATAAATAGCATATAGTATGAAGCAAATAACAATATTTGTGTGCATATGCATTGTTGTTAGAAAACATTGTTTGCTTACCACACATGCTTTAACACTGGTTAGCACCAAAGAGCTCTTTACTATGACTTTGTCTGTCTATGCATGCTGTATGAGCATCATCTTTAAAACGAGCTCTGCCAATTATGCTCTTAATTAATCAGGGATAATAATGTCAGAAAAATGCTCAATTTTAACAAATTCCTGAAACCCAAGGTGATGTCATAAATTTGCCACTTGTTTTGTCTGGCGAACAACCCCGATAGTATTCAGTTTACCATTCCGAAAGATAAAAATGGGAGTTAGAAGGAAGGTTTGCCTTTTTTTCCTTGAGAAGTTCTTATGTAATGAATCAAATACCAAAGTTGATGATGATTGCTTTAAGTCTCGCTAGTAGCATGGAAGTTGGGATGGAAGTGTTGGTCGGTTCACCTCTGGCCCAGACTGAAATATATCACCAACTGTTGGACGGGTTGCCGTGAAATTTAGTATAGAAATTCATGATCCCCAG
This sequence comes from Chaetodon auriga, assembly GCF_051107435.1. NCBI lineage: Eukaryota > Metazoa > Chordata > Actinopteri > Chaetodontiformes > Chaetodontidae > Chaetodon > Chaetodon auriga. The sequence continues at coordinate 16,797,626 of NC_135091.1, read as the reverse complement.
AAAATGAATCCTAATGACTTGTGACCCTCAGACTTTTCATCTAGCGCCATCATTATGGTAAAATTGCTTTTTCACTTTGAAATATCTGCAAAGCTAATAACATTCCCATCAGTCTCAGCAGTACTTTGTGTTAACGCTAAACTAAGATGGTGAACATGGTAAACATTATACTGGCAAAACATCAACATGTTAGCATTGTCACTGTGAGCATCTTATTGTTATGGCTGGCATGATGACAAAGCACCACTGTGCCTCAGTCCAGCCACACGAAGCAGAAAGCATGGCTATAGACTCTTAGTCTGAAGGACTGCTGATTAATCAACTCTGCTTCATTTATTTACAGTAAGATTAACTGTTGCTGACATCGCTGAAAATTCATAAAGCTCAAATGATTCCTCCCAGCAGGACTTAACACGCTGTCTACAGCAGCAGATGTGGAGGCTTGCATCAGTTATAGATATCTTTTAGATAAACAAAGCGGTGTAATGGAAATCTACACGCAGTTTGATTTCTAAAACTGACTTCCCCTTGTGCCTTTATCACCCACATTTCACTCATATTGCCACATCAAATGCACAGCTGTGAGCTGAGCAACGCTGCCAGGGGACCACAGAGTGCAGCAGTAATATGAGGGTACTTGTCAATGTCTGGGCCCTTAGGCTTGGCCTCGTCACAACTCTCCAAAGCTGACATCAGATTGGCTGTCATCTCCATTTATTATCATGACTCTGCCTCTGTACTGTCGAAGCTACTGTAGCAACTGCGAAGTTGAAAGGCAGGTGTTGAGCACGTGGTACGGAGCCATCCGAGGACATGACGAAGAAGCACTGACTCATAAACACAAGAGAGAAGGCTGTGAAATTGTCCAAGTGCTGCTGATGCCTCTCCAAATCAATTCATTAGGTTGTGCAGAGGTCAAGCTCATTACAAGTCCAGCATGTGTGTGGTTGGCAGGCCAATAATGTGAAAGAGAAGCAGCTGTCCAGATATAGATTCATCACAGATAAACCAAACTCACTTACACATTTGAATATTGACCGACTCATACAATGAACGCAGTGCTGAATAATGACAAATGACGCAATCTGTGTCTGGATTGCTTCACCAAAGACCTCGCGGAGGAAAAGTGAAGACCACAGTTTTCACCAGCCAGACCGTGTAAACATGAAAGCATGTAGGTGGATTTGAGTCTGTGCGTGCGCATGTGCGTGTGTTTCGACATTTGGATGCGCGTGGGTGGGCGGGAAGTCAGAGGAAGACAGAGAGAGAGCAGCAGCACCACGCATGCATACTGTACAGCACGGGTGTACTTGTGTGTTTTCGCACAATGGGGATTTCTCGGCGCTGATCTCAGCGAATTCTGTTGCGTCTCCAGCAGCGTTGAGCTACATGAATATTCATGAGGTCCTCTTGTCTTTGGTAAAAGCCTCATGTTGTTCCACAGAGGCCTGGTCAGAGGGGGTGCATGGGTGCTTTGTGTGCACTGCTGAGGTGAATCAATGTTTCATTGCGGGCTCACCTTTTTGGCGTCTGGGAGAGCCGGGGGAGGTCGTGTCAATCAGGACCGTGTTGAAGCTTCTGCATCTTGCATCAAAGTGTGTGCTCTTGTTTCTGCCTCTGTCAAAATTCGTTTGTGACACTGAGAGGACACTGGTGATTATAGGATCTACGTTTCACCTGTTCCCACGTACCTGTACGTGCAGTAATTATCTCTGCTTTACATTTTTTAAAAGCGCACACACACATGCACACACGCCATGTGAATGTGTTGAAAACCAGCCCTCCGGCTCTCTATTTATGAATAAGTAAATAGAATTTCCTGTCCAGCAGTGGCTCCATTTGCCTCAGCCCAGCCCACTGCTTGTAGCTGTTTTTTTTTTTCCCCTCACATGGTCCTTTCTTACATCCACACACACACACACACACACACACACACACACCTCTATCACCCCCTTGGCTTAACAGGCCTACTTTCACCTCCGGCTGCAACAGCGCCGGTATGCCTGCATCTTCTATTCTTATGTAACCCTCAGAAGGAGGGCAAGCAGAGGAGCAGGCTCGCTCTGTCTTTATGTGCTGGCTTCATTGAGCCTCAGTGATGCCCCGGGGTTCGCGTTAAGCCCTGCAGACTGTGCGCTGGAACATACATAAAGACAGAGCTACCTGACCCTTCATCCATCCACATACATGTTTAAAGTGGAAATGAATAGGCTGAAGTGTCTGCGTCTTCTTTAGAAGGAAACGTTCTGTTCCCTTTATCTGTCAGCGAACTAATGCAGAGGGCTGAGGAAGGCTGGAAAAAAGGGCTTTTATTGTGAAATGGATGCATCCTTTAATGGGTTAGAGAGCAAGGCAGAGAGAGAGAGACTAGATGAGCAAGAAGATGCAGAGAAAAGAGAGAGGAGGCACTAATGGAATCCACCAGCATCCAATCATTTTCAAGTCCAAATAATTCCAATAGGCTTTTTATAGTGACAAATTTTCTCTGCTTCTTAGGCGATTAGAACTACACACAGTCTGACGTAACTGTGCCTTATTAATGCATAATAATAATATAAGCGAGCACTTCCCAAAAGGTTGAGAGCTGGATTTTCCAGTGGAGTTATTAAGAGAACACCTGCCCTCATTAATGTTTCATCAGGTCAGGGCTAACAGCAGAATCACTAGAAAACCTGCTGTGAGCGCTGATCAGTGACTGGATCTGTTTTACAGGTTTTCCTCGTGGTAAGGGGGGTCCTGGGTTCCAACCTCGCTGGGACCTCTCTGTGTGGAGCTTGCTTGGTTAGAAATTGCATGTTCTCCCCGTGTTCACCTGGGTTTCCTCCACGTGTCAGGTGTTCTACTGCAAATTGCACAAGCAGGTGAGCCGAATTGGAAACTACATTTCAAATAGGTGTGAATGCGGATGTGTTTGTGCAGCACTGGGACAATAATCCCTGGGTTATTGGCAGGAAATGAACCAATTTGATAACCAAAATGATTGCGTAAGTCAAGCAGAATCAAGCAAAAACACCAAATGTCTCAGCTCTGGAAATCTGCAGATTTGCACTCTGTTTTTTTATATCAGTGTGAAGTGAAAAAATCTTTGCGTTGTTGGCCAGACAAAACAAGCAAATGTAAAGGTGTCTCTTTGGCTGTGGACAAATGGTGACAGGCCTGTTTCACTACTGTCTGACAAGATCATCGATAATTAAAGTAAAAGAGTAGAATGTGGTTGCAACTAAAGATTTTTTTTTATATTATTAAATTATCTGATGACTAATAAGTGAAGCATTTGATCTTTAAAAAGTCTTCTCTTACCATAATCATAGATGAGTAAGAGATCGACTCAAAACATTGAATCATTTATCAGAATTGTGGCAGAGTAATTACCAGTCGGATGGTTAATTGATTAATCGACTCTTTATGTCTGCTGTCTATGGCAGGTATCATTTGAACTTTTTCTATGCTAGAGATGATACGACACCTTACTTGTGATATTTATACATAAATGAATAGGAAGTTTGAAGCATCCTGAATTCTTATATACTTGCAAATGGAATATACTGCGAGGATTGTGCTACAAAACTCAAAAATGTGTTTATTTAAATCAGGAGCTATCTGATGAATGAGTAAGCAAACGAGCTCTTCAGCTTCAATGCCCAGTTCTGCTGCTGTCATTTGCTGCTCGCTATACTGCTGGGCCTCATTATCCCTGTGACCCCGGTCCTGCCCGGTGCCTCGCGCTGGCCCGGCCTCTGTGGCCGCTGGCCTTTGTTTGCCCCTCTCACTTGTTGCCCCTCTCCTGTGGCGAAGTGTGAGCCTCTAAATGTTGGCCTTTAGCTGCTCCAGCTCTTAACCACATCCCAGTGAGTTCACCTGCCCTCACCAGGCTGCAGCCCCTCTATTATTCATCAGCTCGTCTCAGGTGACCTCTCATAAACACTCTGTTATCATTTAGGATCCAATGTCTCATTAGCGGTCCATTCAGCTTCCTCAAATATTGCTTTGTGACTCCAGCGGGCCGCCACCCGCTGCCCTCGGCCGACCGATTGATCCTTGGCCGTCTGTCACTCGCCTGCTGGCGCCGCCGAGCTGTTGTGATTGGCCCTCGCTGGAGAGGCTGACTACAGGTGCTCCAGCAGAAACTGAAGACGCCTCAGCCCGTGGTGGCGAGTTTCAGCAGGCCGCTGCCGTCGTCTCAGGTTTTCATCTTCAGAGTCCCCCGCAGGTCTCCTTGGTAACCGTGGATGAAGTGCATTTATTTCATTTACCCCCCTCTGCTTAGGAAACAGTCAAGCTGTGTGGGGAGGAATCGAGGTGGATGTGAGATACAAGTGAGATGTGTACTTAATGCACCTCTTTATTAACCCAGAGGAATGCAGAATAAAAGGATATTTTTAGCTGAACAAGCTGTGCCTCCATGTGTTTAGCCTTTGACCCTCCATTAGAGTTGGACAGGCTTCATTGGGACAGACCTTTGTCCACTTAGATTGGGCTCTCAACACTAAGTACAGCTGCTCCATTACTACCCAGTTTGCCTTGAGCACTTAAATAAAACATGCTTTGATGCTTCTGTATAGCCTCTCGTGTGTGTGTGTGTGTGTGTGTGTGTATGTGTGTGTGTGTGTACGTGAAGACAAGTCAAAGTGATGTTCTTTGACTGCTAGTCTTTGTAGCTGGCATTGATTAAGAAATTCTCTCAATATAACCAAAACAAATGACAATCATCCCAAGAAAAACATCTCTTCTGACCTCTTCCTGCTCCGTCCCTTAGCTCCTGAGTAGGCTTCAAGAGTTTTACAGCATTCACTTTTTCTCTCCCCTACCAACAAACGATGATGTTCTGTACAGCCGACCGAGCAAGAGCGGGTCTCTTATACACACACATACAATATACAGTAACACATGCGTGCGCACATTTGATCTCCCCCACCATTTTGATGGCGGGCGGCGCGGCCTTTATTTGTCTCAATGTCAGCTCGGAGTGGGCCTTTGTTAGATGCTCCACTCTCTGCCACAGTGTTTTCAAAAAACAAGCCAGAGAGGCTGCTAATTAAGGGCCAGGCTGCTGTTTGTATTTAACCAAAGAATCCTCCTCATTAGTGTGCCAGGCAGTAATTAGAGAGAAAACGGAGGGAGAGAGGGCGAGGAAGGGGATGAAGAAGTGACTGACTCTGCTCAGCACAAAAGCACTGTGCTGCACATCAGTGAGGGTTTAATGACGACTGCCCGACCAGTTGCTTGTTCCCCAAGTTTGATGTTATCTATGGTGAAAGATGTACCTCAAAATTGATCGGTACTCCTTTTTGAAAAGGTTTAATGGAAGAATAGAGTCTAAGAGATTAGAAGACCTGAATTGATTAAAGAGGTCTGATGGAGAATGCTTGGTTCCCTTTCGTCTAGACAGCCGAACAGACAGAAGTGCTATGTGTGCCCAAGGACTTCAGCGAGCTGCTCAAACAGCAGGACATGAGGCGTTTTAAAATTAAGGAGAGTGGTTAAATAAAAATAAAAGCCAGTGTTTCACTCGCAGAAAACCATTAAAAAAGACATCTCTGCATACAGCAGGTTCTTCTTTGAGGGATTTGAGGATAAATTGAGAAATGTGCAATGCAGAGCTGTGCAGAGAATGTGTGCTTATATAACCGCATGGACAAGAAAGCTCCTCTCAGTTTTTTCACTAATGCTTTTTAAGTTTTAAAAGGAGTGTTCAGGGTGCTAAAAAGTCTGATTAATCACTTTCTGTCCGACCAAAGGCACTTGTTTAATATGATGTAAACCACTTAGGGAAGTGTTTTAATGCTGCCTTGTGTGATTGTTTTTAACCCCATTGACCTCCATTTGCATTAACTGCGTCTGTTTCAATGTAAGAACGAGCCAAGGTCTGACAGGCCTCCCAAGCTCACCGTGACTCACTTACATTTCTCGAAATTCTTAACCATCACTTTAAATTCTCGGCGAAGGCTCATCAAAGAGGATGATGGCATAACTATTTATATCAAGGTAATTCTCTGTTCTGAATCAGCCCCTGCTCATCACTGCGGCAGGGGTACGTTGGTGTGGGGAGATGAAGAGATGGAAATCGTCTTCTTTTGGCTGGGAAAACCATGCTCTCGCTGTTTCCAGTGGACAGGCGGCCTCAGCTGGCCAATGAGAGTGGACTGCCAGCCGCCCACCTGGTGACTAGGCCTCTGTGTGGGTGGACACGGCGGAGAGGACACTGCTGCTTTCCAGCCTTGTCTCTGTGGTTGCATATACAGACACACATTTGCTTTCATATGCATAAGGCCTGATGCAGATCTCTGCCATTCAAAGCAAATACCTGGGTGTGTTTAATGTCACACGTTTGCTCTGTAACAGGTATGTAGAAAATTGATGAGCAATTAACCAAGACATGTTATTTTTCCCAAAATATTCAAAGATTTGCGCATTTTTCACTGCAATCTATTTTCCAGAATTCAATTGAGTGCCACAAGCACTGCATATGTAGTATAGTTTTCCTCCACTGCGTTTGTAACGTTCATATTCAGAATCAGATTCTTTGCACAACTGTAGAATTAAGGATTTTAAAAAAAACATAATAAAGCACATTCTCTGAGTCTCTTGAATATATTTTAGTGTCTTTAAGGCAGTATTAATCGATTTTGGGCCACTTGGGAGCAAACTGCAAACACAACATTAGTATATTATCACTTAAGGAAGTTGCTGCGGTGAACCTTAGCAAACAACTGCCTGTTTACACATTGAGCACACATAAAACAAGATTAGCATTTATGTTTCTGTCCACCTGGCTAATCTAAGTCCGGCATTCACTCCATTTGCTCATATGAAGAAATGATTACTATGTAGCAATGCATTTTGACATTCTGATCAGTGTTATCCCTCCAGATCAATGGTGCACTTCAGATTACGACTAATTACTCTGCTGTCATATACGTGTATCTGCTTACCTTTGAGATGACGTGACATTTTATTGAAAGGTGTTCCTAGTATTGTGTCTGTGCCGCTGTTTACATACATGCAGGACAAAGAATTCTAGAAACACAGTAAAATACAGTCCAGCACCTCCACAATGTAAACATGATCGTAGCTGAATCACCACCTCAGTTTTTGTCAGGGAGTCATGGGATTGCACTGCAGGTCTGTCAGTCCACCACTTTGGTCCAGACTGAAATATCTCAACAACTATTGGATGGATTGCCATGAAATTTGCTACCTTTGCCCTCCCCCGGGTCATCCTTCTCTTCAGTGTCAGGTTGGTGCCAATCAGCAGGGGCTTGGCAGTGAGCTGTTGTGCAGACGAGGCAGGACATAGCTCAGAAGGTCTGCAGCAGCAGCAGTAGTGTTTGAAGTAAAAGTAGTGTTGGCTATTGGCAAGGAGTATGAAATGAGCCCAGGAGAGATTACCCATCAGCCCCAGCTGTACTTTGGGCGTAATGCTAATTCGTAAATGTTAAACATTAAACAAATGTTGTGATGTTAAACATGGTTAATATTACCTTCAAAACATCAGAATGTTAGCGTTGACATTCTGAGCATGTTAGCATAGTGATGTTAGCATTTAGCACAAAGAACCAAGAGCCTGAGCTGCTAGCATTGCTGTAGACTCTGAACCATAACAAGCTTCAAAAAGATGGGATTTATTATATATCACTGCATTAGAGCGTATTACATTAGACTGATGTGCTTCTTATCTAACTTATGCTACGGCCACATGTGTCAGATCTGACTTATTATTGTCATTTAGAGCTTTGTCTTTGGAATGACACTTGAGTGCTGAGTATTGTACAGGACCATTTGAGGTCTTTCTCATATCCTAACCTGCAAATAATGGCCACCTCCCATTTCAGCCAGAGGCCACATATGACACGTGTTCATGCAGGGCGATGCTACTGTGCAGAAAAGCCTGAGTGTGGCGTTGAGAACAAGGCTTTTTCACTTGCTGACAGTTGGCCCCCTGTCAATCAGCACAGCTCTGGATTAGCCCACGCTGACGGTTGGCTGACCGACCCATCCTGGGAACGAATGCTCTGCCCTTCCCTCACTGTCGCCTGTCAGCACCTTTCACATACAATATTATACAAATGCAGAGCCTCTCCATTCCCATCACATTTCCCCCCCGCTGGCTCCTCCAACTACCCCTTGACAGCAGGTTTTTTTTTTTTTTTTTTTTTTTACCCCCACAGCACAAAATGTGGCCCGCAGCTCGTCACAGCAGGACAGAAAAAGTCTGAGTCGGCTAGTTGCCTCAGCTTTCTTGGCACTCTGATATACTGTCAATGCAGGAAGAAGTGACAGAAAGAGAGGGAGAGGAAGACAGAGAGGTAGCTGGGGCTTAGGGGTTAGACAAACACGGCGAACAAATAAGGGATCTAAGCATGAACCAGGCTGTCACAACACGTTGTCTGTCTAATTGAATTGTTCCTGGCAGCCCTGAGAGAGCGCAGACCATTTTAAGCTTAGCTTTATTGAATTATTAAATCAGAAAAGGAGGACGTTAACATTTAAGGGAACATTCTCCAGACTTGCTCGCTGAGGGAAGAGAGAATGGTGTTGTGACTCCCTGACTGTACGCAGTCTAACATGACTTGAAACAAGATTACTTCTGAAAATTGTATTACTCTGAACTGCGTCAGCATAGATTGCCATGTCTACATTACCTAAACCCCAGCCTATTTGCCGTAATGACTTCTTTTGTGTCAAGGTACATTTGAGCCTTTGTGTTTTGCTCAGACGGTGCGTATATTGGTAATTAATTATTGAACAGTCGGGCACGTGTGTGTACATTGTTGTGAGAGAGTGTGCTTATGTGAGTTCATGAACGTTTATGTACGTGCTCAGAGGAGGGAGGGCGGTAGAAGTCGGATTTAATGCCTTGTCAAACAAATCTGTGGTCTGGGACTGCAGGACAACTTCTGGCCATTCTCACTTTCATTTGTAGCTACTGTAGCACATTTCCACTGCATACTAATATGTAATTTATACTGCACGTTCATCAAGGTCAAGGGTCCATTTCAAGCATCATCCCTCACACCTATGGGGGCCTGGAGTAACAGCCTTCCCTTGGATGTCCTTGCCCTGTCTCATCTGCAATGCCTCCCCCAGCACCACTGCATTATGTTGTATTTGCATCGTATTGCCTCTGCATTGCCTCTGCAAGACTGGCCCCCTTTTCACTACCCCCCACCCCCCACCCCCACCCCCGCCTTCTCCTTCCCTTTCCCCCCTGTCGTCCGTCTCTCCAGTGTGAGGTTGGTGCCAATCAGCAGGGGCTTGGCAGTGAGCTGTTGTGCAGACGGGGCAGGACATGGCTCAGTGGGTCTGCAGCAGCAGCAGCAGCAGCAGCAGTAGCGACTGAAGTACAGGTAGTGTTGGGTGTTGGTAAGGAATATGCGATGAGCCCAGGAAAGATTACGTTGCGGTAAAAAGAATGGGGGGGCGGCTACATCAGTGGGAGGAAATCCCTAGCAGGAGGATCCCAGCTCAGCACTTTCTCTGTGACAACCCCCCCCCCCCTTCTCCTCCTTCCATCCCTCTGCCTCAGTTTTCCCTCCCTCCTCCTTTTTTCCTCATTCCCCCTTCTGCATCTCTTTCCTGTCTCTTTGGATTGGTCTCTCTGCATTGATCTTTCTTGCTGTTTCTCTCTTTTTTTTTTTTTTCCAAGCCAGGGGGTTTTTATCCCCATTGGAAGAGCTGCTGATGCAATCCACTGCCACTAAGCCCCCACCCCCCCAAATGCCCGGTCATGTGTATATGTGGTGTGTGCGTGTGTGAGTGCGTGTATTAGCTTTTTGCATGTGTATGCATTTGTTGTGCATTGAACAGCGTTGTGTGCGCATCAGAAGGCCGGGGATGTCCGGGGCAGGGGAAATGTAAAGCTTTACTGGCCCTCTCACCATCACTTTGACAATGTCTCTCGTCCCTGCTGGAACAATATGTATTTCAAAGGAGGGTTTGGACGGCTGGCTTCCCCAAAGACTGTCATTACAGTGCTGATAATGGTGGCTGTTATGTAGATAAGCCCTGTGGTGCAAGTGGGCCCCATGTAGCAAACAGGTCTATGGGTCGTGGTGCATTCAGCCAAGGGACCACCTGTTGATGTACAGGGTCTCTCAGTCTCTGACCACAACCAGCCAACTGCACTCCTGAAGCTCAACAGGGAGCAAGCTGTTCTGCCAGGCCGTTATTAAAGGGCTGTTTGTATTGCCTGCTGTTTTTTTCATTAGCAGGAATCTTATATCATCGGCTCTGAATATTGCATGAAGTTCAGGGAGGCTTGGTTGTCGTGACACTGCTGTAATATTTCACAACAATCAAAGATGGATGAGCCTATTTTCCTAGGTAAATAGAGGGAGGCCTGGCGCCGATGAGGAAAAGCCCAAAGACGGTGACTGTGACACTGACGCACCACAAAAGGGGGCTGTAGGAGGAAGAAGAAGGGACAAAAAAACTGGAAGAGTGATAGGAGTTCATAAAACGCACTGTAAGACAAATGGAGCAGGCAGAGACGAGGCAGCAAGGTAAATGAGGGGGAAAGGAAGAGTGAGAGGACAAGAGAGGGAGACAGAGCGAGAAATCAAGACGGAGGGAATGACGGAGTGAAGAGGATAAAAAAGCGAGAGATGGGGCTATTAGGGGATGAGAGAAAGAGTTAGTGAGAGACCCACGCTGCTCCCAGTAATTGAAAAGGCACCGGGACTGATTTAGAGGGGAGCTTAGCGGGGTTTGTTGGGATGGTGGTGGTGGTGGTGGTGGGTGGAGATCGTGGTGGTGGGTGGAGATCGGGGTGGGGGGGGACGCTGCATTGCAGAGTATGAGGAGCAAGAACAGCCAAACCCCCCGCGGCACTTTGCTCCACCACCTCTATAGTCATCATTAACACAACACGGTGAAAACGACCCTCCAAGGCCCATAATAAGCAGTGAGGCTGCAAAAACGTTATGGCTAAATCCATACAAGCTAATTACTGAAGGTGTCTCTGCTTTTTTAGCCTGAATAATACAGAGAAGTAAAGAACAGAAAAGGACAGCTTTACAGGAAAAAGATCCAATACAGTCATGACGGGAGAGGAAAGTTCTGGCGAGATCCATACAGCAAAGTGAACCCCCCCCCCCCCCCCCCCCCCCCCCCCCCCCCAAAGCCAGTCAACCTCATCACTACTGCAGTGCTTACATAGTCTATTGTAATATTTCCCTTTAAATAGTATACAATTGACATACTATTGGTTTCAAACTAAGGTTTTGGACATATTAAAAAACTCCCACACTGCGTTAGCATAGTACATAGCATGGCTAATGCAACCAAGACACTGAAAGGCGTCGGTGCCCCAGCTAAAGTTTCGTTGTTCATGGAGGGTTCAGCTTCGTAGTTTAGCAGCCTCACTTTCTCTTTTTCTCTACATACCCTCAGTTACTCCCTCTCACCCTCTCAGATACTGAAATTCAGCAGCGATTGATTAAACATGAATCGGTACTCAGTAGTGCCAACGAAATTCGATCGATACACTTAAAAGTACAGAGTTCGATACCCGACCCTGGCGAGAGCAAAAGTGTAAAGGTCAGAGCATTCTGAAAGGTCGCCCCTGCCATTGTTTCTAACAGCGCCGGTGACACTGTACCTTTAAATTTAGCAAGGCTTTGTTCATCCCTTTAAAATGCTGCCACCTTTATACCCACCTGAAGAAAAATCTGCTTGTTTAGCTCAATATAACAACATCAAAACACATTAAGATGGCTCTAATGGACTTCTGTTACTCTGTGTGTGTGTGTGTGTGTGTGTGTGTGTGTGCTTGTGTGTCAGTGGTAAAAGTGCCAGAAGCTTCCCCATATTGATGTGGCGCCCAACTCACCCTATCCACTTCCTTAACTTGCTAATACAGCTGGACACAACACCAACAAACATGTCACTGCACACACGCCATGTCTGCACCCACCTGCCCCCCCCCCAAAGAGGATACACACCCTCACACACACAGACATACACACTCCTGCTGTATGTCACAGGCCTGTCTCATAAGTGTGTCTGTTCTTTCCAGGGGCGCTGACATGTGATACCTCTGCCCAGTCAATCCATCTCGCATTACTGCCTCTGCAGTGTGCTGCTTCATTTACACGTGAAATATTGATGTTCTTAATTTAACCCCCAGGGTGCTCAAGTGTCCCTTCCTCCCCTGAGAGGATGGGAGGCCTTTTCCAGGGAACCTGCAGCCTGAACGCTGAATAAACACCCCCTCTCTCTTGGGATTGGTTGACAGGGTGTGTTTGGTTTTGTCTCATTGGTTGTTTGACATGTAGAGCAAGACAGCTCAAACCCACCAGTGGAGTCATATCCTTGTGGGTTTGTCCTCCGCTTGGTGCCCAGCCTATTCTGTGTGTGTGTGTGTGTGTGTGTGCTTGTGTTTGTGGGGTTTATATGCACCTATAGTACAGCTGTCACAGTATGTGTAATGTGAGTGATTTAATGAGTGTTAAGTGCAATAAGTATTTGAAAACGAGCTGAAAACATCTCTGAATTTCAGTAGCTCAGGCGGCGTCCTTGTTAGGGAGGAAAATAGCTTTTTCCCTTCATCCATTACGCCTACATACAAGCCAAATTGATTTCTGTTGTACAATATAGAACTCAATATTCAGTAAACAAGTGAGACAATGAAAAAAAATCAGATGAGGACACAGTGAAACATAAGAATGAGCCTATAAATTGTGACATTATTCAATACATTATTTGATGAGGCTGCACGTGCTTTCAGTGGAGCTAGCTAACTCGATTGTGTTGTGAGTTTATATTTGGTATTAAACTGAAGCGTTGACAGTTGGAGCTAGCCGGTACATTCAGCTATTGTGATTCTAAAGCCACACGGTGTCTGAAGCCAACAGGCCCTAGCTCGCTCAGTGGCTGCAGGTTAGCCTGCTGGGAGAGGGCAGGGGCATGTGATTGGCTGAACAGAGGAGGCGGGCAATTCTGACAACTCGTCTGTCATTAAAAGTGACATCCTGAAATAAAAATTGACATGTAAGGAAGGTGCAACTGAGAAAAAGGCCAAAATGAATTAAAAACACTTTTTAAATGAAAATATTAAAAAATGAACACTTCAGTTGAATAATGTACTAAATAAATTCTGAATGTGACTTCATCATGACTCTTCATTTCATACATTATTTGTTTTAAATCTTTACGAAAAGAGCCAGATTTGACTGCCTGACTAGTTCAGGTACCCTAGAACAGCACTGCTTCAGTCCCAGCTGTCAATCAACTTAACAGCAGTTCTTATTGGCTCGGCTGGTGCTGCAGGGAGGGGCGAGGAAGGATGAGCATTGGTTTGCCTGGTTTTCTTCAAAATGAAACACCAGTGCTGTAATTAGGGGGTGATGGACATACTTCCCTGTTCCTGGCAGCGTTTGGGCAGGGCTTCTCTTCCTGTTTCTTGTTGCCCGCCCTTGCCCTCTATGAACTTCAATTTATCTGATTAATGCTGGCAAGGCTCATTCCTCAGTAGCTAAATGGCGTCTAATTTAAAACAGATCTGCAGAGATAATGAGTGTATGAAGAATGCAGAGAATGTTGTTTTTCCCCCTCGAAAACATAACCACGCCCAATCTGTTAACAGAATAAGGTGTGTGTGTGCCTGTGCACTTCCCTAAATCATACCCCTCATATGATAAAGGGAAGTGCTCACGTCGTGCTGTAGGTGGGTGGAGGGCTGTCTCAGCCTATCTGTGTTCCTTTCTAAACATGGTCAAATTACAGTCCAAATATAGTACAACAATGGAGCTCTGACATGACTTTTTAGACATTTAGGTGGTATCGTGGGTACAGCAGAGGCCTACATGCCTGTCTGTCCTGTATTCTGTGTGTGTGTGTGTGTGTGTGTGTGCTGCTGAAAAACTGCACACAGCAGTAGTGTTGTGGCCTGGTTTGCCTTACTAGGACAAGCCAACATGGAGTCATCGGCAGAAGCAGGAGGGTTTATTCAAACTCCCACTTGCCTTTTCAAAAACCCCCAACATCCCAGTTACAGCATGTTCCTGTTGCCTAGCAACCGGCCGGGTCTTGAGAGAGAAGAGAGGCGTCATAGATGTGTATGTATATCCTCGGCTGAGCGCGAGAGCAAACACTCTCCGCTGCCTCTCCATCCCCTGTGAGCTGCTCGCTCTCTCCACAGCCTCGCTGCCATGTAATGGAGCACAGTATCACACACAGGCCTGCCTCTGCTCAACATCACCCAATGACACCGCACATGGAGAGAGTGATGCTTAGAATCATTTATTATTGACATTTGTCCAGTCGGGAAACAAAGTACAGACTTGTTATGCTGTCTTTCAAGATCATTTTCACAATTGAGCGATAAGAAAAATGACATAAGACATGATAAAGTTCATGGTCTTTTATTTGAAAAAAAAAAAAAATAAAGACTAGCATGTACAACTTGGAATGAATGTAAACTGAACTCAGATGAGCAGTCGCGAGGACAGGCGTGCCGACGCTTCTGACAGCATGTGCTGCAAACACAGCACGCCGCTCACTATGCTCTTGTCTGAGTCGAGAAACAGAAGAAGAAAAATAAAAGTGAAGGCCAGTGATTCTCTCTTGCAAGAAAAGAGGACAGACACTCCATCTCAGCGAAAAAAAAAAGAACAGAAGAAGAAAAAAATAGAAAGCTCACCGTAAGACTCTTTATGTCCCCCCTCCTTTAAAAGGGCAGGACGCACAACTACTAAGATGGCTGTCCAAATAACATAACAAAAACAAAACATGCCAAACATTTGAAAATGTATTTTTGTACATTGTTTTTTTCTCTTTTTATCTAGCATACAATTAAGTCCCATTCCACTTAAACGCTTGAGTTAGAACCTGGTATATTCTCTCATCTTAACAGTACAGGGATCCTCTCCAAATACAAAAAAACTGTACCAAACCAACAAGAGGACAGCTTATAGTGGAATCAGCACGCTCTGGTAGCCCGGAGGAGGGATGGGGGGGGGCAGGGGGGTTAGTGCTCCGGTCTCAAGCTGCATGCATGAAGAACAGAAAACAGAGAGAGAAAGAAGAGATGGCCAGCCCAGACATTTACCACTAGCAAATGGAACTGGAAGGAGTTCGCCAAATGCTTCTGCTTTAGTCTGAAGGTAGTAGTTACAGGGTTTGTTGTTATTATTGTTACTTGTTAAGTACTGATGCTAAACTGATCTCCGGGGGGAGGGGACAGGATCACTAACCATCATTTTCATGCAGATATTTTTTGTATATTTTTATGTTTTTCCTGTGTGGACAGAAGGATATTTTATTTCAACATTCAATTATTTTCTATACAGAAACGGTATGAATAAATGAACATTTTTTTTCCAAGAGGTAAGTAAAACATTTTGATTTTTTTTTTTTTTTTCCTTTTTTTCCTTTTTTCTTCTAAGAGGGGACAGGACGGGGCGGGCAAGCTTCACTTCGCAGTCATCATCTGTACAAACTCTGCGGAGAGACAAAGAGAGAGGACAGAAGACAATGAGGACGTCGGGTTTAAGGCTTTGGCACAGCCTGTTGCCAGCAAGAGCAGTCACCTGCTAAATTGTTAAATGCTTTATTAATTTTTTAATCAAGCTGAGCTGGTTCAGAACACACATCCTAATTAGTGTCCCCTTTCCAAACGGCTTCCATGTTCATCTCATTAAACCCATTTGATTAAAAAGCTCTGGCATTGTGCTTACAGTTGTGGACAGCGATATGCGTGCGCACCTCCAAAATAAATAAATAAAATAAGTAAGAGCAGGCTTTTCATTGTCTGCAGAGTGCATATTCTCTCTGTGGTACAATGGGAGTGTAAAAGTAGGGCACTTTTCAGCCAAGACTTATGGACTGTTCATAATATATCAACAGCCTTCTAGAAAATGAGCGCAGTCTCTCGTGTAATGTGCCAAGGGACCAATCGTAGGGGGGAGGGAGAAAAGAGGGAGAGAGGCAGCCAGAAAGAAAGAGTGAAAAGGCTCCTGGCACACTGATGATGATTCAGAAGGATGGCTTTCTCCCATCTCTGTTTCAGCAGGCTCCATCTATAGCCCCTATCTAATAACTAATATTATGTGTGGCTGGCTTGTCTTACAGTCGCCCTCAGAGAAATACACAGCTTGGAAAATCAAGTGCTCTGGTCCCCCTGTTTAATAAAAGCTTACAGCATGGCCTAGAAACTAAAGCTATTTGTGCACCATGACATTTTAGCATGCGCTTCCTTTACAAGCATCTGCTATATTTTACCTTCGTAATTGACCTGTCCGTCTCCGTCGATGTCTGCTTCTCTGATCATCTCGTCCACCTCCTCGTCTGTTAGCTTCTCTCCCAGGTTCGTCATGACGTGACGGAGCTCTGCAGCGCTGATGTAGCCGTTTCCATCCTGGGAACATGGGTTCAAATGTGTGAAACATGAAAGATCTCACAGGCTGGTGCGGGGGACAAATTCCCACCAGATTCATTAATGAGCTAGATGAGGCGGCAGGTGTTAAACAAGCAGAAGTCGGAAACTGATGACTTTTTACTTCATTAAGATAAACTTCACTCTCTACTAGACTGGCCTCTCAGGAGTCACATTTTAGTTGACTCTTCTGCGGGTCATCATGCTTATTTAAAAAGACTCCTCAGTGACCTGACCTCTTCCTCCACATGAAAGAAGTGTTACAGTAAAACCTTGGCCTTATTTACCTTGTCAAATACTCGGAAAGCCTCGCGGATCTCCTCCTCGCTGTCTGTGTCCTTCATTTTTCTGGCCATCATGGTCAGGAACTCCGGGAAGTCAATGGTTCCATTACCTGGAATGGGTGATCAATGAGGCACATTTAATCAGCAAAAATTGCAATTACTTAAAAGCAAAGTCAGATAAGCAGAGATAATATAACCCAGCATTTAGCTGATGAAAAGCACCCAACTGAAAATATTCATTTAGGCCTCCACTCCTCTTTTTCCCCTCGTGTATGACATTATCATACGGGCCATAACTCGTCTCCAGAGGTGCTCCTGGTAGTCACGGTGCAACTTGAGGGGGGAGCAGCCCTCAAATCATTTAAGTATACACCTTTCTTCCTGTGATAAACACAGCTACTGCAGCCTGAGAGGAGGAGGGAGGATGTTTGTGTGTTACTCTGAGTGTGTGTGTTTTCCGGTCTTCCTCAGGGAAGCCCTGGGAATATGTATGTTAGAAACAGTGCTGCAGGATTGCAGGGAGGACCCATAGCCAGTCATCCATAATGTAAGCATACAGCATACAGTGCAGCTTGGTCTTCAAGGACCCTGAGTAAATCCAAGGCTCCATCCCTGTCAGAAACCCTGGCTGGAGAGGAAGGGCGTGGGGAGCTTCAATCCAAATGCTCAATCCCTCCTTTCCACTTTTGTCCCACTTCCTTTTTTTGTCCCTCTTTCCCTTCAACACTGTTTTCATGTCTCTTTGGTTTGTCCAAAAGGATTCAGAAAGAGGAATCAATGGTTTCCTTTCTGGTGGTCCTGATGGCAGCTGCTGTGCTGGTGGTGAATATATGCGTGCAATAGGATCAATATCCATGTTGCTGTTGTCAAGACAGGATTACCAGGGGATCAGACCCTCTTGACAGAGGTAGGATCTATGAGGAGCTCACCAGCTCACCGACTGCAACCACAGGAGGGAGGATGGGAAGGCTGGTGGTGGTAGGACTCGTTTTTGTGTAGACTTAGAGATATTAGTGTGGTGGTTTATTATAATTAAAAACTGACAAAAAACGAAAACTCATGGGATTGAAGTGAAGGTCAGGGACACCGAGGGCAAAATACCCAAGGGGATTAGCCCTGGGGTGGGACGGATGGGGTGGGGGGGTGGGGGGGATTGTGTGCAGATTAACCAATGACAGAGCACGCCTCAGAGAGCCAGATAAAGAGAGAACAAGCGACAATGGATGTGTGTGTGGAAGGAAAGGGATGCAGTAACGTGATGGGGCAGATGGTGATCTCATGGCCCAGAGTAACAATCTAAGGACCTGTTATCTAACACACAGAGACAGCCAGCAGCACTGAGGGAACACATGCCGCCACTGGGGGTTGGAGGGGGGGGTGTCCCAGTCTTGGAGAAAGACTGACTGAAGAACTGGAAAACATCATCTGAGGGGACAATGACTAGAGAAGCAAGGCAGCCCTCGAGTTATATCCGCTCAACTGCACCTCAAGCCAGCTGCTGCGGTGGAGGGAGGGAGGGATGGATGGAAGCAAGGAGGGATGAAGATAGGGAGGAAGGCAGGCGGGAAGAGAGAGAAAAATGGTAGGAGGGACAGAGAGAGAAAATAGAGAGGGAGGGAGGGCGGGAGTGGGCGGCAGAGAGGGAGATGGAGATGAGGGAGATGTGAAGAGGACAGAATATAAGGAGTGAACCGAGTGGGAGATGGTGCGATTACACATAAGAGGTGCTGACGCAAACGATACAAGGCTGAGGCATCTCCGCGCGCTTCTGTGTGTGGTCATCGTTTTTCCTGCATCATAAAACCAACTTTCATCCCTGAGATATGACAGAAAGGCAGGGTTGTGTAATGATGATGAGTGATGAGCTCGGAATAAAGCTCATATTTTTGTCATGCAGTTATTCAATCTATTATCAAATAAGTTTTACTGGATGTGATTTTCTTCTACATGTTTCAGCTCAGCGTGCTCTTTCATATGCCAGGAGTACTGGAGCCCCTGAATAATTTCAAGCAGGTGTGGTTAGCTGGTTTTCTGATCTGTGTGGCTGTAAGATAAACAGCAGCAATTCCATTTGATACTGTAATACTGTGTTCATAAACTGTGGTTTGGCTTTTACAATCAAAAAGCCAAAAGACTATTTCTAATAGCTCTCTGTCTGAAGCCTTCCATCCTCTCTTCCATTCATTGTAATTCTTTGCCACGGTCTCCTTGTTTGGTAAATAAAGCTGATTTTCAATGGGCCAGCTGACATCCCATGGCTGCCGATGTGGGTACTGGATGTGCAAAGCGCAGAGAGGCCTTATGTAACCACTTTTATTTTCCATTACTAGCTTCATTGCTGTCTGACCTAGATTGCATCAGCCAAGGGAGGTAGAGGCAGAACAAGGGGATGTTACTGATGGTGTGTATGTTTGTGTGTGTATGCTTGCTCTTGGGTGTAACTGGGGGGAGGGGGAGGGCACTGAGGGTGGTGGGAGGACGTTTCAATAAAGGAGCAGCCAAGCTGCGGTGCAATTGATTTCTCCTGATCAATGCGGTCCCATTTACAAAATCCTATAAGCTGACAGAGCACCACTGGGGTAAAGGCCCCACTGACAGCTAACATCCTCAACTCTGCTGCCCAAGGACAGCCAGCTAGGGAGCTACTAGCCAACTTCTCGGACTCCTCTCTCTCTCTTTCTGTCTGTCGTCCTCTCTATCACCATCTCTCAATCGCTGTTACTGCAGTAAGGGGAATAAAGTGGAGACTCAGTAAACCTCTGTTCATAAGGTGAATTATGACACTCAGCACGGTGCACAACACTATGACACTCACCAGCACTGAAAGCACCTCCTGCGCATCCATATCCCTGACATTGTCAACTATGATGGAGCTGAACACACAGTGACTAAACTGCTGACACAGAGGGACACGTCATCTGAAAATAAAGCTGGCTGGACAGTTGGCTTGGACAGTTGGTTGACAGTTGGTAGAAAAGGGAGGGATGTGGGCAACAACACCACTGATGTGTTTCGAGATGGGGCAGTAATGGACGCTCTAATCCCTTATGCATTTGTAACAGGTTTTATCAGTGAAGTCATGCAATAAAATGGTAATGTGAAATTATGGTTCCGCTTCTCCAAAATGAAATTTATGGGAACTGAACCACAATGTAAAAAAGTGTAGTTTTTACTGTTTTGCAGTTATGAGCTACTGTTGCAAGTCATTCACTGATTGAAAGTGGTTACTCTGTAACATACGACTTATGAGTGACATGAACTGTTCATGTCATGGGTGAATCAAGAATGTTTACTGACCGTCAGCGTCCACCTCATTGATCATGTCCTGCAGTTCAGCCTCTGTGGGGTTCTGGCCCAGCGACCTCATGACAGTGCCAAGCTCTTTGGTGGTAATGGTGCCGTCACCATCCTTGTCGAATAAGGAGAAAGCCTCCTTGAACTCTGCAGGAGTGGAAGTAAGAGTGAGAGGTTAGATTACTGTCACTGTGCAGTTACAGAAATGGGTTGTGTTGGGATGCTGCAGTCAGGTTGAGAAGGTTAATCGATCCCTTGTGACTACAGGAGCCCTATTAACTCAGTTCATGCCCGCTTTTGAATTAGCCCACATGACCGTGGACAGAAGTTGGATATGTGCTGAGCTCTAAAACTCATCTCATCTCATACTGTGAAAAAAAGATCACGATGCAGAAAACTGGAAGTTAAAAAAAAATAAGATTTTACTGTAAGAACTTCAATGTCCGCACCAGTTTGCTCTTTGAACGAGCAGTCTTCATAACACCCCATCCAAGCAAGTGCAGACAAATTAGCCACAGAGGGGGTTTGACTGAGAAGAAACTGAGCAGCCTCCAGTTTTAGAGGCCACGTCATTTATCAAGAATATCGAGGTGCCTCAGTGATTGAAGCTTCTCATAAACTCGCCTGGAAAAACGTCTTTTTACTGTGGCTTCGTGAGTTTTAGACCTGACTCATGGCACGCTGTAAATACTTCTTCCTCTTATTTCCTGTTCATTCTGAGAAGCTAATGATCTACCAAGGGAGGGCGGGTGCCAAATCTTTCAATGTTCTGTTTCATTTCATGTTCTCCATAAGTGATGTGGAAGTAACCAGAACAGCTAATCAGAGATATTACCTTACTGGTGTGACAAGGGGACTTTATTGAGTAACATTTTATGGAATTGATCCAACAGTAGCCAGTAAATGTGAAGAAATGACTTGGCCATGAGGGGAAGTAAAGGAGAAAAAAATCTTCTGTTCCTACCTGCAATCTGCTCCTCTGTTAGTTGGTCAGCCTGTGGTTGGAAAACAAAAAGAGAGGGAGGGAGAGAGTTACAAACAATGATGTTACTCAACGAGGCACTTATTCCAAGTCCCAAACTATTTCGTCACTACATTCCTCATCATCCCCACACACCAACGACCACACAGCTCAACACTGGCCACAGTGTTCAGGAGTCTGTCAGCCACAATCTGCTCTCTGGACTGTCAAAATTTACTGATGACAATACCATAACATCTGACATATCTGCTAGCCCCTGTCAGTTAGCACCCAGTGCACTGGGGGTGAGGGTGTCAATCAGTTTTACATTTTTTATCTGAATGGCATTACACAATGTTATTTGATTTTGTCCTTGTAATACTTTAATGCCAACTGGAGTCCACCCTGACGCGATCCTGACTTTGACTGCCATAAA
The DNA here is from genome assembly GCF_051107435.1 of Chaetodon auriga. Lineage (NCBI taxonomy): Eukaryota > Metazoa > Chordata > Actinopteri > Chaetodontiformes > Chaetodontidae > Chaetodon > Chaetodon auriga. Next base: position 16,776,276 of record NC_135091.1, on the reverse strand, counting down.
ACTGATACTGAATATCAGTTATCAGACTGTGCTCATACTGATAGCAGAGGCTTATCAAGATGTTTTTAATGGTTGTGTTTGATAGACTGCCAGAAAGTTACAACATGGAAAGCTCTACAAAAATACTGCATGAAATAAAATTCCCATCTAATGAGTAACTCTATGGGATGGACTCAGACCATGTTCCAATTAGTAGGCTTCACTATGGCGGTCCACACAAGAGGGACCGCTGGGCAACAAGATGTGTGCAATAAAACGGATGAAGTGCTGTCTCCTGACGGGGAGAAAATGTTCAGGCAGGGTTGTTTCAGGACATATCAGCATGGGAGTGTTTTCCATGGTCAGACCAACAGGAAAAAAGGCCTGCTGGCTTGGCTCGGTTTGGTTCCCCTTCCAGCCTGTTCTCATCCGCTAGCTAGGGCTCTCTAATGGCTGATAGTGACTCACGCATGCTTTAAATGGTGAGCGAGCATCCACTGCCGGGCCTTTTACAGAGATGGATCAAGCTTCTTTGTGAAGGAGCCACTGATTTCAAACAAACACCCTCAGTAGTAAAGTGTGAATACAGAGCTTGTGGTGCAAATAACTCCCACGGGTACCCTCCCATCTCTGTTTTATAAGAAAGGGATTTTTTATTATTATTATTATTATTGTTAACAGGCCACACTGACATCATTGTGCTTGGCAGCAGGGAAGGAACACACACAGACAAACATGAGCAGCCACAGATGTGCACAAACCCTCGCACACTAACATACATGTATGTGTGCTCATGCAAACACACACACACACACACACACACACACACACACACACACACAGTCCCTCTTAATGGCATTCTTCCTCAACACCAATACTTTCCATCCCCATGTTTCCTGTGAATTAGTCAGAGTAGTCAGTTCTGCCTGAAAGCAAATTCCTCCTGCCCGTCGGTGTGTTTATGTGTTTGTACAAGCAATCTAGCTTTGGATACAGCCAAGCAAGTCTCAGACTGGTTAAGTCCACGTTTTGAGGTGAGGGTGTTTTCTTTTGTATATCAAGCCTGTAAATCGAATTTGCTGCATAATGACAGGATTTGATGAGAACGGATACTATTTGGCAGGCCACCGCATGACACATGGTGAGCTGACTTTTAACTTTTCAGAAACAAAAGGCCTGTCCTTCACGGCTTGAGTAGCAGCAGCCACAGGATGGATCGATCCAGCCAGCGAGAGGTTCGTGGATAACTTCAGCGGTGCTCATACGATTAGCTGGCATGATTCAATAACCCGCTCTGGACACAACAGCGCTCGCTTTTCTCCTCCCTCCCTGCGCCCTCTTCCTGTCTCCATTTCCATCTATGACAAATGTCAAGAGACAACACAGCCCAGGCGACACTAACACACCACCCAGCTTGACCAATATCCTTTCTCATCTGTGTGTTTTCTGCTCCTCTGTCCCTCTCATTTCTCCTGTTTTTTGCTCATGTTAATTTATCTTTCTCTGTCAATCAGTGTCCCCTCCTATCTTCCCTTAGTCACCCTCTTTGTCATGCATGTCGCTCCTGCTGTTTCTTTCTGTTCCCCACTGTCTCTCTAAGTGGACTGGGTGTGGGGTTTGGTGACTCAGTGCTATGGATCCTCCCTTGGCTTAGGCCCAAGCCATTCAGGCCTCATGGTGCTGCTGCATCACCAGGCCTGCTGCCGGCCCATCCCTTCCTTTTCTCCTTTTTCCTCCTTCTCTCTGTGGCACTTGAACTTCGGCCAATGCAACTCCTCCTCCTCCAGACCTTCCCCCTCTGTGTATCTCTTTTCTTCTCTATATATGTGACATACTGTTAAGAGGAAACTCCCTGTGATTCACCATCCATGGTGTGTTATGGACAGGGTTGTTCACTGCCAGGCATCCAGTCGTAACAGCTTGTAGAGGAATAGGAGTGTGTGAGTGTTTGGGGATGCTGGCAGTGGTTTGCTGGCATGAGTAGGTCAACCACTCCCACTGTTGCCCAGGCAGCCAGCCCCAGCAATGCGCTCCAAACAGGACTGTGGGAGTCAGGAGGCAGTTCACTGGGCCAGCGAGGAATATCTTTTGCTCTCACTTGATGTCATATCGCTCTTGTGTACACAAGCATACTGCATCAGTCCCTGTTCATCCCAGGGTTGATTTGATAGGGGATGCAAAATGGTGTTAGAGAACGCCATCAATTGTCTTCTTCTTTCTCAACGCTGTGTGCACATTTGGAATTGCTGTCACTGTGAGGTGTCCAAACAGTTCTACAAGTAGCTTCTCTATATAAACCAAGTGAAAGGTGCACAACCAGCTGTCATACTGACAGATGGGTGTGACACACACACACACACACACACACACACACACACACACACACACACACACACACACACTTTCATTCCCCAGCACTGGCACAAACACAAAGAGTCAGTATGACATACACACACTCCCTTTCTATAGGAGCAATGGACTTCACAGAGTGCTGAACGCCTCCTCTTTGAGGCCGGACAAAAGACAGTGAGGCCACGGGGCCGGGCTGTGTCTGGAGGGGAGGAGGAGAGAGAGGGGATGGGTGTAAACAACACCAGCCTCCCTACACCCCGCGGACAAGGCCAGTCCACCATATGGCCTGGTGGTGCTAGGTGGTTGGGTACTCCTCCGCAACACAGAGAGCACCTTGTCGCTCCTAGACACTGGGAACATGGGACATGGCTAGGTGTTGCTGCCAAGAATATAAATTATTCACTGCAGCGGATCAGATGTCCTTCAAGTTACAAAACATGCACCAGCAAACAAGAGCGAACAGGAACAGGATAGGGCCTTAGCATGGTCCGACTATTTCCCCCACCATGCGGGAGGCTGTTTCCACTTCAATGTGTGTATTGTTGCAGACAAGGGGCTTACGCCTGTGGATTTAACTTTACAGAGATGCTGATACGCAGGCTAACTCCATAACAATTCCACTTTACACTCCAATTACTGCGCTGCGTTGCAACGTGAAACTGCATTGCAGCTCAATACCATATATGGGATATTTGATCGCAGGAGAGGGGGGAAAAGGAGGTCTACAGCTTCTTTACTCCCTCAGGTCATTCATGATCTATCAGGCTTTATAATCAATGGATTAGCTCCAAGGCCTCTTTTCCACATGCAGATCATTTCCACTTGGTAACTTCTCCTTGTGTGACGTAGCCCGTGGAGGGGCTCTGTTTCATTAGCTGGTTGCAGATGTCAGTGTGTCTTGTGAACGTGTGTCTCCAACATCTGGTGAGGTTGGTTAGGATGGCGTAGTAATGTGCATACACTTACTACAGAGTAATGTACACTCTTTGGAAACTATATTAGTTGTAGAGTAGCGTGGCAGTCCTGTAACGTTCATAATTCACAACATTTGACAATATGGTGGTTTGGAAAAAGTCAAATAAACTTCACAGCTGTTGATATTTTGTGATGGCCAGAGCCAGACGGAGCTTCTTGGACAACTCACATGGGCACAACGTTTGCATAACATCGAAAATTTGCAAAGAGGCAACCAAATCAGCCGACATAACACAAAGATAAACCCTGAGGGCCTGCAGTAAAGGCGGAACTGCGTCTGGCGTTTTTTTTTTTTTTTTCTTTTCTTTCTTTTCTGGAGCCTTACAAGCCAGGCGATACAATGCGACTATAACCCTGTAATTACAGAATATGGCCAGTTTCCGTTGCGGAACCCTGACGAGATACAATAGTTGCCATTCCCCCCTCATCACGGCACGGCTCGGCTCGAGCAGCAGTGTGGTGCAACATAGAAAAAGGGGAAGCCAAACCGAGCCTGCTCGTCCACCTCATCACGAGAGGAGCGTCATTGGCGGGTTCACCGTGTTCAACCCGCGTGAAAAGCAGCGAATAAAACATGACTGCCTCTCGAACAAGCCTTGAAACATGTCGGCTCCGATAGGAAAATGTCTCTCGTATGACTCTACTCACGGGAGGCAGGCTTCCCAGCACGCCTGCGCTCCTATTAGGCGGATTGTAAAATCTACCCTAATGCATTTATGGCCGCGGAATTATGCTGTAATGACTCAGAATAGCTTGCTAGTTATTCCGATAGCTCTAAATCCAGTCCAGAAATTAATTCGATCTGCACCGTGCGCTGTTAACCGGCCACTTGACCCGATATAGCCGAATAGCCAATAATGCTGGATGAGTTGCGCAGTTATGGGGAAATATGGTCCTATTTTGAAGGTGAACGTCATTTCAGACATAAAACCGCGAAGACGAACAAACAGTTCATGACGGGGGCTTCACGTTATCCCATGCACCAGCTAAAACATATCAAATGCGCTCTGCGGGCGTTTTCCTCTCCACATACGAATAGCTGGAATCAATGAGTGAACAGCAACCAGCCTAACTTACAGGAGCGGAAAGGTAATAAGCCACACCAGGTTTACACTTGTAGTAAGCTGTCTTTCCTACTGTTAAAACGCATTTACCCAAGTACACAAAATGAATGACAATACATACCATGTCGGATGGGTTGTGTGCTTGTTGGTCTGTGGATGCAGACTAGGACTGTGGCCGTTCCTTAGATGGAGTTCCACTGGCGGGATAGGAGTGTGTATATTGGCCGTGGCCAGAATGGGGATTGCCTATGTATCCCTCCGCCGCACTGGCACTGATCACTCACTTCCTTATTTCAATTCAGGGCTGCTGCAGCAGCACAGGCCTCCAGCAGAAGACATGCCAATCACCGGGGCTAAAACGCCTGCAGTGCACGAAGGCATCCTTTTACTCATATTTAAGTACATGGCTGGGGATGCAGTGGATGTTCAGTCCATTATTGCATCTGAGTAGGATGGTGTGTTCAAGATGCACACCAAGACTGCTGCCCATATTATAACATCACTACATGACTAGATACATATAACACATAGTGGCTGAACATGAGGATCAAACCCCCAACACTTAATATGATGTTGCCATACTTATCTCACGATACCTTCGGTCTCCATCACAGGAAGGAATGTCACAGTCATTTGAGGACAAGGTTATGTAAGGAAAGCTTGAATGGCCTTTTTTTTTTTTTTTTTTTTTCTTTTTTCTCAATGCTATTACTTTTACTCATATGGATGTTTGCTCTATATAATCACATATTGGAGGCCATATTTCGCACACTTTTTGATATCTGTTTACTTGTTTTGTGCTGGAGACTGACTATCCTGCAGGAAGCAATATTTGATTGGTATGCCCCATGGGAGCTTTCAGGCCAAGTTAGGCAAAGTAGCAATAAAGCTGCAAATGAAAGCTGAGACCAAATAGTTATTGAGGCGTTATGATTTTACATAAAAAAAAACTATTGTTGAATTTAATAAGTACTTTTATTATCATTGTCATGTCCCAGCCAAGAGGAAGATAGTCCAGCATGTAAATCGAAAGGTTACACTAACTTGTTTTTCTGGTTTTTAGGAATTATCACTTATCTCTAAAGACTCAACGGACTTGAGTCATCAGTTAGTATAATCTCAGGATAGTCTTTATCATGGCAGAAAAAATCAACAACCAATACTTCCTGATGTGGGAGAGGCTGTGACTATAGCTTACTCACAAATATGATTTCGAGATAAAACAAACCTATGCTTCAAAATCCTGAAGTTAGATTTGAGTCTATTAATTATAGATTCATCCACTAAATCCTTATCTATCCATGTATTTGTAATTGTATTGCCATGTGGTTCAATTTTGACCACCATAATCAAACTCCATAGGCTTGAAAAAAATGCAGACTGTGCCTTTAAATTGGAACGGATCAGTGTGAGACCTCTTCACTGACTATATCTAATGATGAACTTTACGTAAATAAAATAGCAATTCTCCCGTGGAGCTTTAGGAATCTACCAACTATGTATCTGGCTTCTTTGAGTCCAGAAAAAGAGTTAGGTTTTCCAAACACGGGGCACTAGTTTGCAGCCGCGGAAGGATACCTCTTGTGTAGCAAGCAGCCTGGTTGACACTGGAGAATTTGCTGTGCCGGTGTGTGATGGCGTTTCTGATTGGCCGCTGCGGACCTGCAATATTATACTCCATGTGTCGGCCGCATCGATTGGCTACACAGGACCTGCATTGCACCAGGCAGTGGCACTTGATGGAAATATAATAAATATAAATACAGGAAACTTAAAAACCAACGCACATTTTAGCTCCCTCTTTCCTCCGCTTTATTAGTATGCATAATTATTTTTATTTGTTCGGTCGAGACGGAAGGAAAATGGGACAGGTTTTCATTGGTGCGGGGTAAATGTTTGATAGGTTCGATATGAGGAGTGCGCAGATTTACTATTGGCTACTCCAAAGTCTGGTAGGCCTACGTGAAATTAACAATGGAGCATGGCAGGGCTGCTGCCTACTTGTTTAGACGGTACACAGCTGCGGGTACGTTGCATTTCACGATAACAAGACCGAGCTTGTTGTATCATTATGCTACCATGCCTGGTTCGTGAATGCGGCACAGTGAATTTAAGGCAGAATGACGACGCAGAATTTGGCAAAGCAGATAGCATCGCTATGTTGTCATAATCTACACACACATTAGTCTTCCAGCCGGGTTTGAGAGTGTGAACTGTACCTGACAGAAGCACCACCCAGTGGACGGAGTGTGGAGACCATGAGCAGCTGTTCCGGAAGGAAGAGGTGCCACACACTCGAGTCTGTCTGATCTGCGCGTGAGACCTAAAGCTGAACGTAGGCACAACCACAGATACAGATATACAGATACAAGTCTTAAATTCACTGAAATGTGTTCGTAGTTTGGTGGGTTGCTGAAACATGTCCCCACTCACAGCTTTCTGCTTGGATTCAGTAGACCGATTAAACTGTGCCAGCCATGAGCCCTCAAAGTGTGTTTTACTAATATATTGAAGGCAGTAAAAGGGTTGTTAGCATCATCAACACTAAAACCAGGTAAGTGACAGTAGATGATAAGAGAACAGTGCTTCTGTACAGGGTGGCCATTCAGTAGAAGTGCTCACCATTATTAATCAGAAAATCCCAGAATAACATTACTTTAATAACAGTTAAGAGGTAGATTTAAGGATGTTCAGACTGATAAAGGGTTGGTTATTATTATAACAAGAATATAAGGAAGTGCATGGTTGTTGTGTATTTGCGTTGTACCTTGATTTATGTGTATTTACACAGTTCTTCATTTTCTATGTTAACATTTTTAGCACAACAGAGCCAATCTCTGCGCTTCAGTGCGAGTCCAGGCTGTTTGCAGGCCTCTCATCTGGTCAAGTGACTCTAACTCAAGTTGAGCTATTTCATGTGTTAATCTGCTGGAACTAATCGGGACCTTCTTACTGAATTTGTTCAGCGTTTTGCCCTGTTTAACAGGAGAAGCCGCTGTTACATAAGCAGATATACATTCCCCTCGCTGCTTTGCGTCACCTCCAGTCTCTCCTCACTCAGACGAGAACAAACACATATTTCTTCAGTCTTTGCTGCCACGTTCACAATGAGGATCTGTCCGGTTTAGGCAGCCACCAGCAGAGGCGAGGATAAATAACTTCATGTAACTAACCAATCAATCGCCTTTAACCCCTCGTTGGCCTTTAAAGAAGTTGAATAAAAACCAACTAGAGATAACTATCTAAAAACGGTGCATGACAGTAATATTTGAGCCAATATGTTTTGTATACTGATGGTTTTCTTACAAAAGGCTCTTATCCCATGATGTCTTTGGGAACTTATCATAAACAAAAGGCTTTTATGCAGAGCACTGATATCTGGAGCACAATCTGCACACATCGTGAATGAACAAAAATGTGGATGTGACATTTCAGTGAATGCCAGCGCCATGATCAGCCCTGCCTTATCACCCCTCCCATGAGTTGACAGGGCAAACGCCTCATTAGAACGCACACCCCTCCTCTTGTAACCCTCCCAGCCTCTCTGGTCCAACACGCCACGCTTGATTTAAATTTTTTTTCCTCTTTTTCTTCCATTTGCTGAATGTGCTGCGATGTACGCGCTGTGGTTGAAATGCGTGACTGATTTAATAAGGAGAGTGTTTCCGAGGAGGGGGCTGCAGCAGTGGCTCCGTTCTCACTCGAGCCCAGGGACGGCCCTGTGAAGTGGTTCGATGCCTGCTGCATGGGGCCACTTTCTGCTGAGCACTGAGTTACACATGGCTCCACATCAAGAGGAATTAAATCAACGCTGCTGTTCTCTGCATGTCAAGACTGCAGCAAGGGGCAGCTTGGCTGACTTTACTTAACCGTGCTGTAATAACATCAAGGCTGGTTTGAACAGAGGGCAGCACCAACCAAAGCAGGCTGCACTTGTCCCCCTGCCACATGTATACTAGCAGGTGCGCCAAAATCCACTTCTCCCTATTGCTGAGGAACAGGAAGATGCAACAGTCGGGGTGTTTCGTCCCATTCTGTAACCCAGAGATTTCAATATGTGCATCTGTGCTGCCATCAAGTGTGTGGGAGTCATGTGGAATATTCTAGTAATTAGTGAAGAAAGTGTCTTTTAAAAGGAGGGGATGGGCAGCTCCTCCAGGCCTGTTTCGTGTCTCTGGGCTCTTGAAATAACAGGTGTATCATCCTCAAAGTCTGCGAGGAAGACACAAGTAAAGAAAAAAAAACAAACATGACTTCTCATATTGATACGATTCTGTTCGTGACACCAAGGGCGACGATGCAGAGGCTGAACCGACTGAATAATTCATGTGATTAATTATCTCCAGACATTACAGCATGGAGATGAACTCAATATAAAGGAATCCAATATGAAGTCAACACCAACAGATGCTGCCTCTGACTCAAAGGAAGTAGGCTGTGGGTATAAGTCTGCCATTGGCTGACTATCTCAGCTGCCCCCCCTTTGGACCATCGCTGCATCCTGGGCTTAGCGCCGCCCAAGACAACTGTGAACCACAAACGAGCCAGAGGGTTTCTGTTTTTCTTCTGTACTGGAACGATAATGGGTGCAGCCGAGACCTTTTGAGCGCCGGCACAGCGCGAAAACGAGGTGTGGAGACAGGTCTGCCTATGCAAGACAAGCAAGATTTGAGACGAAGCAGATAAAAAGGTTAAAAACAGACGAACACATGAGGACCACTCACTCTTTTGTCCTTACATTTATTAACACATAACGGTAACAGGAGAGTGGGATAAGCCAGACATTAAATGCACAAAATATATCAAAACTCTCTCTGGGGAGACATACAAGTCAACTGCTGCCTCCTCTCTTTCACACAGCGATCGACAGAGAAGGGGCGAGGGTGGGGGGTGAGAGTGAGGGAGTGAAAGTTTGAAGGTTAGAGGTAAAGCCCCTCCGGCGTGCCCTCCTGCTTCTTGTACAGGACGTTTTCCTTGGACTTCTTGAAGTCTTCGTTGGTGACTTTCATGCGGCGTTCCCGCAAAGCCATGAGGCCTGCTTCTGTGCAGATGGCCTGGAGGACACAGAGAGAGGGAGAGAGGAAGTGTCAGGCTTGGTTTTAGCTTTATTAAGTGCATCTGTAAAACAAAACAGGTGTATAACACTGTGTAGAAATCCAGTGAAAATGGGTGTGGAACCAAAACCAGCAATAATGCTGCTTTGTGTTGTCAGTTGGTCAATCTCTGTGTGTTGTAATTAATTATTATGTTAATTCTGAGCATTTAAATGCTTTTACACTTCAGTCCACATGAAGTTCTAGAACACTGACAGTATCAGATCACAGAAACGCCAGTAAATCCTTTTCTCCTCAATTCCAGCTATTGTTCATATCTGAAAAGATTTATATGATAATGTTGATGATGTTAAAGAAATTAAATCTACCTGAAAAGTAACTCATTACAATACAGAAAGCTCCAAACACACTCAAAGTGTACTTCTGTCAGATCCCACATGGGGGCAGCAGAGTCGAGTCAGTGAGAGGTAAAGATGGAAATGTGCAGTTACCACTCTGGATTGGACGTAACACAATTAAATAAGTGTTGATGCTGCAGTAATTTCGAAAATCAGCCCTTGCGTCTACCCTTCAAACAGCTCCATATTGTTTCCCCTTTCCACTGAGCCACCATGTGAGCTGGCTCGCTGCCAAGAAGTCACACAATCAATAAGTGGCTGGAGTCAGAGAACCGGGCCGGAACAAATTAAGAAAACAGACATCTCCAGAGCCAGGCTGCAGTTCGATTGGACACAAGCCCCGCCATGCTGCTTAATCCACCCTTATGTTAATATAATACAGATACCATGACATCTGGAGGAGCGAAGACAGAATGTGAAAGACTCACCGTCCCCAGCCATCACACGTGTGTTTTGGCTATGTTGGGAAAAAGTCATATTCTATTGTTCTACCCATCATCTGAAAGATCCTTTCTAATCTTAAGAACAACGCCAGGCTTACCTTAATGTCTGCTCCTGATAGGTCGTCCTTAGCCAGGATGAGGTCATCAAGGGTGACATCATCTGCTACTGTCATGCGGCTGGTGTGGATCTGGAAGATCCTCCTCTTGGTCTTCTCATCCGGCAGGGGAAACTCGATCTTACGGTCGATTCTCCCTGAGGAGGAGAAAACAGACACATCACACACCGCTGCTGTGAAGAGCATCTTCCTGTTTTGCTAATTCAAAAGTTTGACATTTTATTCAGTAGACCAACGCCAATAAGTGACTGCCAGAGAAGAAGAAAACATGAACATTCAGTTCCAAAAGCAGAAACAAAATCTGGCATAATTTCGACTTCCTGCCACGACTCGGCAGAATACAACCATTTCCCAAATGTTGAGAAGATAAACTGTAGGTATGCAGGCAGAATCAGCCCCATTCAGAGTCCCACTGACCAGGTCTGATGAGGGCCGGGTCCAGCGTTTCTATCCGATTGGTGGCCATGATAACTTTAACGTCTCCCCGCGAGTCGAAGCCATCCAGCTGGTTGAGCAGCTCCAACATGGTCCTCTGGATCTCCCTCTCACCACCGGAGTTGGAGTCATACCTACACAACACGGGAAACATTTATCTGAAGAATTTATGGAATCCGCTGCATCGCCCTCCACCCTCAGAGTGTCCATCCTGCAGTCTTTGTTTTCCCTGACCCATTTAACGGAGCTGTTTGCTGTCTTTTTCCATGTGAGGTAAAAAGCCGGGCCACATCCACAGCACAGGCTCATTTATTATTTATTATCTAAGTCAAATTCCCACCAAAGTCATGCACAGGCTCATTGAATCATGTCAGCCAATATCCTACCAAACAATGTCTTTTTACATTTTGCTGCCAACATGACAAACTTAGTAAACTTGTATTCTGAAGGTTTATGGTTGCATTTTTCTGTTTAATATGGAAAAAAAGGTGCAAAAATATTTCTTCTCTTGATGTTTTGAGAGTTCATTTTGTTTATTTATTAGACTGAAAAAAGCTTAGAGAGCTTGTGGAACATAGCGAACCAAAGGAGTCATTCATGAGTCAGTGTGCCGGTGGCTGATGAACCCAAACCACCGGGTTACTTTAAAGAACCCATCCTCTCTCCCGCCCCCTCCCCCTGCACACACACCCCTGCACTCACAGCTGGTCACTGGGCTGACGGTGGCTGGCTGGAAAATTTTAATATATCACCCAGCTCTAGTGTGTTGCCACAGATCCTGGAACATCTTTTTTCAATCAATGAGAGAGAACAAGCTACAGCGACCGCCTTACATCATGCTCACCTGAAACACAGGCTTGCAAAGTGTGATGTGCCTGAATTAGTTTGATGAATAAACTTTGTATACTGTGCAGTTTAACAGGCTTACGTCATGTAAAATCTCCCAAACAGAAACACACTTTCAGTTCGACGATGAAGAAAGTTACTCAGCCTGAACTGTTAACATGCTGTTAGGTAACGAGTAAAAATAAAACAGTAATATATTAAGGCACAGCCAGTCATCACACTTACTAATCCAACACCTTGTCATCCCCTTCTGACTCCTCAACACCATATGTCGCACATTACCGCTGCTCTCACGCTCTCAGTCTCTCGCGTTCTGTCTGGAATACAGTCTGTGTACCTCTTAGTGCCGATGGCATCAATCTCATCGATGAAGACGATGGAGGGCGCGTGTTCCTCTGCCACTCTGAAGAGCTCTCGGACCAGCTTGGGCCCGTCTCCCAGGTACTTCTGGATCAGCTCTGAGCCCACCACACGCAGGAAGGTGGCGGATGTCTGATTGGCTACGGCCTTGGCGAGCAGCGTCTTTCCTGGTGATGAACAGGAACAGGTTAAGTGTAGCTAGTTAAAAGGTCCCCTCGAGGCCCTGCTCACTGCTGGGTTTTATTCTAGCTGCCTAACATCCAGGTGGATGTTATTAATTATGGGTAGAAAAGCAAGTCGAGCTTTCTGAGAGATTGAAATTGGTCTGTGATGTACCATTTGGAGAATTCTCAGTGGAAGAGAATGATGAAAAGCTTTTCAACAAAATGTCACTTCCCAGAGAAATGCTTTTCAAAGGCTTCTGCTGTTTCTCGTGACATTTTCTTTCATATATCTCATTTAATTGTCGTATTTCATTTGGTATTTGTTTGTTCTTTTTTCTTTACTTGAACACGCGATGTATTGTCTGTTGCTGGAAATCTCTCATGTGAATTTAAAAAGGCTTTCAGGAACCAAAAATATCTCCAGTCGCCCAGGTGTCCCTAAAAGCAGTTCTAAAAAGGTCACACGCGTCCCATTCTTCCATCATATCTGCTTTGTTCACTATCTAAATGCAACATAACATTCACACAGATGATAAGAGATTAGTTCCATCACTGAAAGAAATGAATATATGCATTTACTTATTAACTACTTTTGACTGAGATGCCATTAAAAACAATTCTCTAAGCAATTTGAAGGGACAAATAAATGTATGACTGCTGACACCAACAAGTATTAAATACTGACAGTGTGTCTCCTCCTTGCCTTTGAGTGCAAGTTCGACTTCATTTCTACTCTACTTGTAACAGTGCTGATGGGCAGTTCTTTAAAATGCACGAAGAAGGTTGTAAGGACTGTACAGACAGTCACAGCCAAGTTGAAGTGAAGAGCACCTCACTTAACCTTTACGCCCCTCATTAATGAGGCTGTTCAGTGAAGAACAGACCTGATTTGTAAAATGACTTTTTCTAACGCTGTACACGGTGACAAAGGTTAAAAAGGACACAAAGGCAGTCTTGGTAGTTTAGAAATTATCCTGCTTTGATGACACGGTTCAGGCCAGAAGAAGCATATTTCATCAGTGCAGTTCTATTGTTGTTCTGAATCATCACGCCAGTGTAACGCTGACAATGGAGCACTTTCATCGGTGGCATTACCAAGGGGCTGCAGGAGGTTAGCGACAGTCTCTCACCTTCCCTGTCGTGATGCCCTTTACAAAAGGTCCCAAATGGCCGAATGGAATTTACCAGTGATGCCAAACTGGGGTAACAACACCTTTATCTGTGGATTTCATCTCAAAAATACTTCAAACTAATGTCATGAACTGGAAAGTGAAAAGTTGTGGTATAAGATGATTGTCTATAAGTGGTCGAATATTTTCTGACGCTGATTATGTTTTTTAACATGGAGCACATGAGTCAGTTGATTACATCTGTTCAGCTTCATTTATCTGTCTTCATAGCTAATCGTGACACTATCACCTGTTACCAATGAACCGGTTTACATGTGGAATGGTCCAAACAGGTGCTTATTGATGTTTTTAAGGAACATTAAAGTAAACAAACAAGTACAAAAGACATCATATCTCTATATTCTCTATTTTCAGGTCTAAGATGAACAGGTGTAAAATGATACAGATGGAAGTATCTTATAGTGTAGAGCTGTTCCCTGAGCCTCCCTGGGACCAGCCTGCACTGGAGATTATCTTTGTCCAAGAGTCCTTATTAATGTTCAAATTCAAATCCCTCTGCCTGATGAACCTCAGGCTCTCACGGTTGGCATATAACGCGTTAGAAGCTCTCTTATGAGAGGTGGAAAGGTCGAATGATTATTTTTCAGTAATTTAAAAGATTTTGCAATAACATCTCAATTGGACTGAAGGGGGCAGTGAGGTCTTGTTCTGTCCCCGTTCATCCTCATCCCTGGTGATAAATTAAACTAGAGTGTTTCCAATTTAGCCAGTTCAAAGGAAATGCTGTACGGCTACACTGGGCAGGAAAAGCCCATCATTACTTCTTGTTGTATTAACTTCTAAATTAATCCATGAATCCTTGACTTATTCACATTCTGCAAAAAATCCTTTATAGTTTGGTATCATTTGAGAATTTCTCCATTGACAGGTAGTTAAACTGTCAATCAATGTTTTATCTGAAGAAAGCTGAGGAAGTTAAATCTTACAAAAGAACGTTCTTTTACTTGTGTTTATCTCTGTATCAGAAGAGTAGAGGCCTGAGTAAAATCTCTGAAATGTCTGAATAATCTTGCATGCCTTAATGAGCACTTCTCCCAGTTCATTTCTAATTGCTGAGATGATACACTCAGCATCATATTCTAGCTGCCTGGCAAATAACTTACTATCATAATCCTTCATCTCTATCTTTGTCTTTACCCTAAAGAGGCCTCCAGAATATAAGGTTTCGCTGGAGTATGAAAAATGCTGATGGTAAAATGTTTAAAGGGAGCACTTACCTGTGCCAGGTGGTCCATATAAGATGACACCTTTGGGTGGCTTAATGCCCATCTCTTCATAATACTCTGGATGTGTGAGAGGCAACTCCACTGACTCCTGCATAAAACAAGGAGAGGATGATTAAGTAATACAGCAACCTACATTACCATTCAACCTCATACTTTCATTGCAGTTTGAAGTGCATTTGTGACATACCTTGATCTCCTGGATCTGATTGTCCAGTCCGCCAATGTCGGCGTAGGTTTCTTGTGGAGCCTTCTCCACCTTCATTACTGTCACCAAGGGATCAGTGTCATCCATCAGCACCCCAATCACAGCATGAACCTACAAATGATGCACAGAACAGGACGATTACTAAGAACCTCCAAAACTTTCTTTAAAGTGTTTCAGGGTATTGCAGGTTACTTGCTGACCCTAGATCAGTTAATAGCTGAGTAGGAAACATTCGCGAGAAGTTATTTAACTGTAATAATTTTCTTTTCAGCGTCTTGAATCTGAACATTCCTAACAAATGTATCTTGAATAGAATGAAGGTATTTTTAAAAAGATAAGCTTAAAATAAGGATTCTCACTGATTGTTACCTTGTGGTTGAGCAGGACAGAGCAGCCAGGCTCCAGCAGATCCTTATCCACAAAGGACAGGATGCTGACATAGTGCTCTGATCCCACTGAGGTGGAAACAATGGCGTGGTTGTCGTCAATGATTTCCTCTAGAGTGCCCACAGACATGGGGGTCCCGCGCAGGTCGTCCACCTTTGACCTCTCCTCCTGTGAAAAAGGTAAGAACGGGATTATTGTATCTACATTAAACCCGAATATGCAGCACAAAAGCAAGCGAGGCACACATGCAACGAGGGCTGACCTCCTGTTTCTCCTCCAGAGGCTTCATCTGCTCCTGGTTCCTGATGAACTCCTCCTCCATCAGTAGGTAGTCTTTGATCCGCTCCTGCTTCAGCAGCTTCAGGCGGCACTGAGTGTGAGGGGTTACTGAGAGGCAAACACAGGCCAGCATATGTAAAGCCTCCATGAAAAACAAAATAATGCACCACCAATTTGATACAGCCACAAACAGACTTTGCCTTCCCTCTTAAGCCGGCTGTCAATGTCAAGTATTTCCCCCTCAATATTTACATCACATTACCGTAGCATTAGTCTCTCTACCAGGGAGGTCAGGGATAATAGCCAAACAATATAGCCACTTGTATCTAGTGAGCTTAAATAGAGCCCAGCAGGAGACCTAAGAATTGAACACATCATAAACAACACAGCTCCAAAAACGGACACAGGCCACCAGACAGAAAAAACACATCTTCACAAGCTCTTCTCTTTCAGTTCCTTACCCAAAGGTAATTTGCTAGCAGCATCTGGTCCCTTGGTCTTCTTCTTTTTCTTGCCAACTCTGGTGGGAATTGGAGGCTCATACTTCTTCTTCTTATCCTTCAATTGGCACAAAGTGGGGTGACATGTCAGAGAGATCATAGCCAGAAACATGCAGGAGGAGACCGGTGTTAATCAAAACAGCATGTGTGGCTGGATGGCCAGATAATGAGGAAAAAAAGGAGCTGAAGCACAACCAAATACATTATGATGTTATACAGAAAAAATATGATTTAATTGCTGGAAGGTTTGTCACATATTACAGCCCTAATTGTCATGTAAAACCATACAAAAATAATAACATTTGCTGACCAAAACAACCACGTTAAGACATGCATTGGCGAGTAGAAGCTGTGTCATTCTCACCTTGTCATCCTTTTTGCCTCCTCCCGGACCGTGGCCTCCACTCTGGCTTTGACCCTAGAAAAGTGTCCGGCATTTAGCAATAAAGCTTTGAAGAAAAGTCGCCACCAGTGCATTCTGAACTGTATAGACAAAGATTTCCCCTCCTAGCTAAGTTAAGTAACTTATTAGCCGAGCTGTTTACAGCAGTTAACGTACCTCTCCGTTACCTTACCTGCCAGGATAGCTAAATTCAATGGAAAGACACACTCTGTGACAGTAATGTCATCAACGAAGAAACACGACCGACTTTATCGACAAAGCTGATCTTCACAATGATGACTTGCGAGCAAGAGTTAGGATAACGGCTGCTGCCAACAGAGAAAAAAGGCCAATTTAATGTAGCTAACGTTAGCCTTCGGCTAGGAGGCTCATTCCTGCTTTAAATCTTGTTGTTACGTCGCAAACAAGACAATTCCCTGAATCTACACGGCACCCCGAATATTAACCTTTCAAGCACAATAAGTGATGTTTTACTGGCGAACAATAGGTTTTAGTAAAACCAATATAAGAGCCACAGAGAAAATTGCTTGCTCACTTACCATTGTTACTTGTCGCTTTTGAGTGACGTCACAAGGTACGGCGTCTTTGTAGGACCAAAAGTCACTGAGGGAGTCCGCTGTAACGCCACGCGACCAAAATGCTTTCTGTACACAACTGTAGGCTACACTTATTATGATATTGGTGATTTAACAATTATATAGTAAAGTTCAGTCTGTAGTTTTTAATGCAACTATTGATTTAAATAGTTCAGCCTTTTTTTTAAATATATAATTCTTATATTTCTTTTTAAAAAGATATTCTTGGACATGATGTCAGCAGCCATGAAGAGATATATGAGACATTTCGTGTATATCAAACCAAAACGTATTTGGCTGGAATGTTTCAAACACAACATCTTCATGGTCCACTAAACTGCATGTATTAGACTAACTTCAAAAAAGTATAATTTGATGAAATCATACCTTCAAGTCTATGATTTCCAGTGAAGCTTCCAAAGTTGCATGAATGCATTGAGACTTCATGGTCCCAACTCATTACAACAGCACACCGTGTGTTGTTTTAATGGAGGGTATCCTTTGAACTTTATTAAATCCATTTCAGTTAAGATCACATTATTGCACATATTGACTGACTATGATTCATGTGGGCCATAATTAGAGGAGGTAAAGAAGCAAACTGCCAGTTTATTCATGTATTTACAACCATACAAAGAGTGAGTTTATTGTGTCATGAAGATGAACAAAAGAACCAGCATGGTTAATCCCATCTTGAACACGTTGATACCTCACTGAATGACACACGCTTAACAAGAAAAGTTAGACATTGATTGTGACTTTAGGCACAGGGTTCCATCCTCAGTACGACACAAATTCATGACCTTGGTGCGCAACATATAATAAAGCCGCAGAAATAATATTATCTTCATTTTGTTGTTGGACAAAAGCTTTCTTCACAGTACATATGTTCGACTAGCACCAAGTGCTGCATGGATCTCAAGGTCTTTGTGTTCACCTCACGACTATTTAATTAACTTGCTTGCTTTTTCTCCTCCCCTGTCGCTGTCATGCACATGATAAATCAATAATTATGCACACAATATTGACAACATCCCACCCATCCTAATTAAGTCATTAAGATAATTAGCTAATTGTTCAGGGCTGTCACTATGTGTGTATCTAATCCCTCTGGACAGACATGTCTGTCTTTAACTGGACTCAGATTCAGTGTCATTGTTCTTATACGTATTGTCCTGTGTATTAAATTGCATATGTTACACACTGTATTATATGTATGATATATAAATCACTGCTGGTTCCCTACAAATGTCACCGAAGTAAGAAGGAAAAGCCATCCACTTTCATTTATCTTCAAATTTGCTCACAGTGTAGTCACACATGCATCGAGTTTTTACTCAGTTACCAAGTTTTCACCCCTTTGGTGAACAATAAAATCACCAGCTATTAAGTTTATTCCCACCTTGTCATGAATGGAGTGGCCATCTCTGCAGCACAGCAGAATCAACCACATTTTCAGATCCCACATGATGATTCCATTAGAGTATGTTTCAAACTGTTTCCAACTCAGCGGATACGACAGCGGTGTCAGTAACTCTCTGGGAGTTGTCGTGACTCAGAAAAAAGCTTTAACAAAGAGCCTTTGTATGTCTGCATCTGTCCGAGTCTCGCCTGCAGCACACACACACACACACACACACACACACACACACACACACACAAACAGACACACAGGCATTTGTTCAAAGCTGTAAGTATCTGTGTAGGCACAGCTTCTCTGACATATTCTCTGATACTCTATTAGGCCATTTTGTGTGTGCGCTTCAGTGTGTGATTTTGTGTGGGTAGCGTGCATGTGCATGAACATTGGCAGCGGCAAAGCAACATCTTTGCAGTTTGTGTGTCACAGTATTCTGTCTCAGGTTAGATTGTCTCCAAAGCAAGGAGTGGAGGCTGCTAGATTCAAGTTATTTTTGTCAGTTTTATTATTCAGTGTAATCTTTCAGTGGAGATTTGTTCATGTCCGTGTTATTTTCTGCCTCTCTCCTGGTAACGAATTGGCTTGCTGAACAGGTGGCTGACATCTCTGTGCTAGTATTGATGAGAGTAACATGTTCCCATGTAGGGTAAATACATAAAGTCAAGGTGGATTTTGACTCACGTTATTAGTACTTTACAAAGTCTTGAATATGGAGGAGCATACAAATTAAATACATCCAAAACGACTGTATGAAATGGGTGAATAAAAGCTGCAGCAATTGACTGCTCACTGAGCCCTGCCCACTCACACAGCACACATCCAGTACAGTGATAATGATGCCAGATTTAACACTCAAAATTAGATTTTTTTTTTTTTAAGCACTGCATCCTTGATGTCAGACAAAAGCAGATTTCTCATTTCTGGCCAGTGAAAATGCTGTCTGATGCTTGCAGCAGAAGATTTTGAAATACAATAATAAATAATAATAATACTAAAATCTGCCTCAGGCCTACAAATGTATTGTGGTTTCACGGAGGCTGCATGTGTGGCTGGGGTTGCTGGACGGTAAATAAAGAGCTTCCAATGTTAGCCTAAACTCTGCTAGCATCCAGGACCAGCTTCCACACAGTCAGGATATACTACACAGTGGATGTGATAGAGAGAGCTGTGCCATTAGGCCTTGGAGTTACTTTTGCAGGTAGTGAACTAATCAGGCAGACATGCTAATGGATCTGCTTCTGTTAGAGCAGATACCCAGTTTATAACACTCTTTTTGGTTTTGGAAAGACTGTACAAAGATGCTATCCTCTATCTATACAGAGTTTTGCTGTAGTTATGCCCTGTTCCACATGTTGAGGCTACAGTTCCAATTCTGATTGCATAACCAATGATTGGGGGAGGGGTTTAGCAAATGGTCAATTACTTTACGTTTCTTTCTTTTTATCTAAACATATTCTTTACTCTGCATATGTTTTTTAGTGCCATACACCACCTGGATCTCAACTCCTTCCTCTCAGTACATGCTGTGAACTGAAAAGGATCTTGCAACACATGACTCATATGTAATATTCTTACAACCATTATAATCATCCTCCAACAACCAAAATGACCCTGTATAAGAACATCACAGTATTCTGAACATCCATTCTTTGCATACTCGTTTGCTTTTATCAAAAAGTGCTGAAGAAGGTTTGTCTCTCTTCTCTCACTCTCTGGAAAACAGATACTCTTAAGTCAGATACACCAAAGCTCAGCTGGTGATGTCAGAAGTGGAGCTGGGAGGATTTTCACCCTGCAATTTCCTCTCCAGTGCATTTACAAAGGGAATGAAGATGCCTATACTAGTATCTCCCTAAATCAAGCATAATATTGTCCACAAGTCCTCCTCCCTCTTGGCTGCTTTCTTTGGAGTCAAGGCATGTTAGAAACGAGCTCATCTTTCTGTCGGCTTGCTGTGAATCCAGGCAGCAGGAAAAAAATATAAACCTAACATCTCTAAGCTAAAAACAAATAATGAGCCCTGGAGTGACTTTTTTAGCAGAGTTTATAGAAATACCAACCACCTACAGGCCTGCACAACAGGTGTGAAAATGTCTGCAGTGGTGCTTGGATAATGTGCAGCAAACCACAAAGTAAACAGCAGTCTCACATAATAGGTTTCCCCTCAGACTGAGACTACCCCATATTCAGCTTGAGATGGGTCTGCTTGGTGAGGTTCCTTTTGAGCGGTTTTGTCTTCTCTTTGTCATCGGAACAAATAAAACAGCAGCACAAAAGAAGGAGGCCGCTGAATAGCATATAATATGGCTGTGTCTGAGTCATGAACGATGTGAAGGAGAATGTAATTGATGGTCTAATTGTAATATTATGCATTCTATACATTCAACATACAATTATGCATGAATTGTATGCTTCTCATATGTAATAACTACTGTTAGACACAAAACCAAGAAACACTGATTTTATTAAAGCTATTTTTTCTCATTTACGTCCTTTACAGAGACAGATACAGTAGAGTGGACATGAGTAGAGTCATGGTGAGTATTGTGAAGCACTGTGGATGAGTGGAAGTTGCAGTTGGATGTGAAGTAGCATGTGGTGCATCAAGTCTTTAAGGCTTGGATACAAGGGCTCTAGGCAGGCTTTTTTATCACCATGGAAACTGAATTCCTCACGGGGTAACATTCCGGCACTGTGCACAGTCCAGATGTGAGACTCCAGCAAACTATCATGCATAATTCATGTAGCCATGTTCTTGACAGGAAATTGGGCTGAGAGGGTTTGATTCTAAGCTGTAGGTGTTGGGGGTCAGCTTGCTTGCCGATGGAAAGGATGTATTACATAGTCATAAATACAGTCTTGTGCACCACCCAAATCTTTTTTTTTTTTTTTCTTCAGGACAGCAGACAATTTGTCAGTCAAGGGTCAATTTGTCCTTACTCATCTCAGCCTTCTGAATCCTTTAAAAAGGATTCATGCTGTTTCCCCCTATCTGTCCACACTAGTCTCTGCCAACCGGTTGTTCATGATGCCAAGGGCGCCCACCCCTCCTGAGAATCCGTTCTGACGGGAACTGGAGCTGGACTGGCGCGGGTGCCCAATGGCCATCTCCGAAAGCTGCTTCTGCATAATGGCCAGATTCACCTGCAGGAGGAGAGAGGGATAAAGAAATCAACAGATGAGGACGTATCGTCTGTCTGGTTATGGAAGTGGGACGTGCAACCAGTGAAGCCTTGCAAAAACAAGCATTAATACAATGTGTTGGTGGCAGGCACATCTGATTTCACAGGTGTGATACGGGGCTACCAGATGGTGTTTTTTCCTTCCCTTAGGTGTGTCGATTTAAGTGAACAAAGACGACAAATACAAAGTGCGACTGACAGAAACCAGATATTTACTCTCCCACACACCAACCTTTCCCTTTCAATTTTCCCTCTACAAAGCAATAGGTGGAGAATGTACACGACTGATTTGTAATACTGTTGTTCAATCAATGGTAAATCAAATGGAATTGATCTGTTTTACACAGAATTGTGTACTGTGTAAGGTGTATTTTTAGCCGAGCATCCACCACTATGATCCAGACTGAAATGACTCAGCTATTGGATGGATTTCCATGGCATTTTGTACAGACATTCATAGCCCCCTGAGGTTGAAGCTTACTTACTTTGCTGACCCAATGACTTTCACTGTGATGCCGCTTTGAGATTGACATTCAAAATTTTAGTGAAATGTCTGACAATTATTCAGTGGATTGACATGAAATTTATGATAGAAGTTCATGTTCCCCTTAGAACGAATTGCAATAAGTCGAGTGATATTTCATCTAATATCATCATCAAGTCAAAATTTTAATTTATCCAATATTTATTTATGACCAAATACCTGCAAAACTAATGACATTCCCTTCAGCCTCAGCTGTACGTTATGTTTGGTGCTGATTAACAAATGCTAGTGTGCAAACATGCTAAACTAAGATGGTAAAGTGGTAAACAGTGCCTACTTAGCATCAGCATGTCAGCATCGTCACTCTGAACATGTTAGCATGCTGAATTTAGCGCATAGTTCAAAGCACAGCTGTGTCTAAGTGCACCCTCAAAGAGCCGCAAGCATAGCTGTAGATTCTTAGTCTTGTAGTGACTAAAACAACGAGTCTTCATCATAAAATCTGTGGACCTGCAGATTTGATCATCAATATCTCAATCAGTATTTTTGTACCTGTGCAAAAAGTGAAGGGGATGAATTTGGATAATGCATAGTCCTTTAAGATACTGGGAGCAATAGTTTATCTTCAGATCATGGTGCGTGTGTTAACTAAAGGTGGCCTTTCAGAGCGAATGCCCAGACAGATGAGCCCAATATTCAGACTGAGCTGCCATTTTGTTTTACTTCATTCATATATTATTCTATATTACAGAAATTGCTGAACAAATCAGTAGGGAGCCGATCAGATGTTTGGGACCAGGCTACAGACAGACAAACAGGGAAATACCTGCTAAATTTGCTGTCAAACCACACTGTAACATGAATACCTATTCCAGGCTTATTGGGAGCTGTCACGAAGGGCTTATGCTATCAGCCAGTTCTGAGGCTGAATCAGATTTGGACAAGGTGATCTTTTATTTCACGGTGGAACAACCACATTGCGTTGCTGTTTGTAAGCATTGTAAATGAGAAATATTTCCCATGTGTACGCTGTAAGAGTCTACAGCCATGCTCTGTGAGGTTACTTGGGCACAACTGTGCTTGCTAACATGCTCGCAATACCGTGCAGATGTTTAGCAGCTTCAATGTTTACCACTTTCACCATCTTGGAACGTACCAGATGTTAATGCAAATCACCTGATAGTGGTTGAGACAGTTCACTCAAGACCACCAATGACAACCTGCAGGTGCCGTAGAGAAAAACTCTAACAGTGAACACTGACCAATGAATGTCTTTACAAAACTTTGATCCACTCCATCAAGTAGAAGTTGAGATATTTCACTGAAAACTTTGACCTGCTGATGGCAACTAAATTTTTGATTATTAAATTTTGTGATAATAACACATCACTGTTTGGTATGGCCATGTAGGTCTACATCTGTATTACACAGTGTGTTAGTTGTAACATGTTTTTTAGTTTTTATGTTTAGTTTTCATGCAGATGGTTTTATGTTGTTTAATCACATCCTTGCTGTGGCGTCTCACCATTCAGTCTACTGATTTTCTCAGTCAAAACCCTGAGGCTCTTTAATCAGAAAGATCCAGAGTGGGAGACAGTAATCGTAGGCTGAGTGAGCATGGTTTTGACATGGAACAGCTCATGCTGCGTGTTGCTCGTGTTTGAAAAGGGTAGCAATTAACAGAAATTTACTATTCAGAGAAATTTTACACGTAACATGTACACCCCTGATTCCAAAAGAGGTGGGATGCTGTGTAAAACATATAAAAACACAATCCAATCATCAGAGAAACTTTGTTTACTGACAGCAGTCTTCCTGAGCCCATGTAGTAACATCCTTCATACAATCATGTGTTCACAAAGTGGTTAACCTCGCACCATCCTTGCTTGTGATACACTGAGCCTTTCGACATTGCCCCTTTCACACCCAAACATGATACTATCACCTGTAACCTGAAACGTGTTGCTGCATCAAATTCAGCATAAGTAAATATATCCAAAAATCAATAAAAAAAATAATTTTATATATACACACACACATATATATGTGTGTGTGTGTGTGTGTGTGTGTATGTATGTATAGAGAGTAACTGAGAATATAATATAATATTATATACAGGCAGCCCGAATCTTTGATAAGCTATTATTGAATACTTTCATTCCATTTAGAGGCCATAATTATCTGTTACATGTATGTTATGGTACGTGTTATGCAGCATGTTATGGCTCATAATGTCTTTCCGCACTGAGAATAGTGTGGAAAAACAGCAATACAGCATTACAGGTTATGATGAGGGAGATGACTGAGAGCTAAGTCAATAAGGAGTCAATGACTGCAGTAAACACGAGTATATGTACGCAAGATTATTGACTGAATTTGTTTCTGCTACTTATGTGAGCAGTATAATCAAATTCCTCTCGGAGACAAGTGAATGCCCTATGTGCAATAACACATGTGATTTCATTAGATGGGTGGAAAACCACACAAGCTGTCAGTCACAACCTGCTCCAGCCCTGAAGCTCTCACCTTGTTGGCTGCTAGAAAATCCCTCATGGAGATCATCTCCCCAGACATCCTGCGCCCAGTGTCAGTCTCGCTCTCGTTGATGGCGTCTGTCTCAATCGAGGGGTCTCTGCGAGCGCGTAGGTGACCCGGGGCCACCACATTCCGTCGGGGGTGCCGATGCGGGTGGTGACCCCTCCTGGGGAAACAGCAGCGGCAGGGGGCCTCTAGCCTCCTCAGCAGCCAGTTGAGGACCTGCTTGATGACGATGGAGATGACGTTAAAGAGGGAGTAGATGCAGCATACGCCGGTCAGGATGAAGAAGAAGTTGCCCAGCCGATATGCGGCCGTGGCGTGGCCCTCGTAGATGACCCGCTGGCTGCTCACCATGTCTCCAAAACCGATGGTGCTGAAGGCCACAAAGCAGAAGTAGAGCGAGTCCAGGTAGCCCCAGCCCTCAGCTGCCGAGTACATGAGCGAGGCACAGCAGGACACCAAGATGGCTGCCGCTCCTAGAATGAGCATGACACAGTAGACTGAAGGCTTCCAGCCAGCCAGATCCTCTCCTTTTCCTCCTCCAACTCCCCCGGTTCCACTCGCTCTGTTCCCTTCCGAGACTCGCTGGCCGTTTTGTGGGAGCACAGCTTTGTTATGGCGCCGTTCATGACAGGACTTAAGGACGACGGCGATGACGGTGATGACGCGCTCCAGAAAGAGGTTGAAGAAGAGGATGGTGGCTGCACAGCCCAGCAGGCCGTAGAACATCAGGAATACTTTTCCTCCAATGGTGGCAGGCGTGGTCATCCCAAACCCTGAAATACACACAGAAACATGATGCTATAAGTAGAGATCTGCAACGTAATACCAATCTTTTTCAAGATTAAATGAGGGGACAAGCATTACCATCGCTTGAAAATGGTTTAGTCAAACACACACAGAAATAAAACACAGTTTGGATTTTTTTTTAGAGAAGATGAATGCGGTCATTGCCCCCATCTGACGAAGCTTTTAAACCAAACTCGCCTCCACTCGGTCGTAAAGCTGGCTAATTACTGATCTTTTCTTCTCAGTGAAATTTACACTCACACAACTGCCTCAGTCCTCTGGGTTGCCATTGGTGACGTGCACTTCCTCTCTGTCTCTCACTT
The DNA here is from genome assembly GCF_051107435.1 of Chaetodon auriga. NCBI lineage: Eukaryota > Metazoa > Chordata > Actinopteri > Chaetodontiformes > Chaetodontidae > Chaetodon > Chaetodon auriga. Next base: position 16,750,589 of record NC_135091.1, on the reverse strand, counting down.
TAAGAGCTGAGGTGTTTTCGGTCCGAGCACATCACCGCAATCAGTCCCAAAGTGTTGGTTAGTCTAACATACATCACTGTATGCCCCACGGTTATCTGGCAACTGAAAGACCCACTGGAGTCACTTCACATCTCAATTTGATCATTTTCTCTCGTTTTCAAAGGTTTGAGCCACTTCAACTGGTTGTACCCGGAGGGGAACTGAGACGGTGTTTGTGCCTGACTTCTCCTTTGTCTCATGCAAACTGGCAGATGAGTAAAATGGGAGTCAAAGTGAGGTCTTTCAATCGACTGCACCAATCTCAGTGATGTCTCTTTCTCATCCCTCATTTAACACTGAAAGCTCAGTGAAGCACTCTCTGTCCGTCTGTTCCCCTTTTCCAGCTTATTACAGGCATAACATTGTCATAATGTTATCATAGTTTTCATGGTGATTACACAGTTACATGCTCTGTGTTTTCGTGGTGCGATGAAGTGATTGCATACAGGAATCAGCAGCTGTAAATTCTTGCAACATGAGAGCTCTTTTTAACCGAAAAACAAAGATAAATGCTACTGTATTTCATGTCATGAAAAACATACTCTGCAGCTGACTAATTGCCACTGTGGCACCGGCAGGCTTCTTGTGGAGGATTTGATTGCCTCCACATTCACATTCGTTCTCAAGGTGCTAATTGGGCTGCAGTTTTTCACGACAATAAAGCCAAATGAACTGGATTTTATAGACGTGTTTTTCTTTCCTTCTTGTTTTGTGAGCTCACTTAGATGTGATGTTGGTGAATCATTCGACCTGGTTAATAAAATATACATGACAGAAATGAGAGAAAATAGTGTTGCTGTGTCAGCATGACATCTGTGTCATGATGACAGTCCAAAAGCTCTGAGCATGGTTCATGCTAAAGGGGGTGCTCACCTGTGCTATATATTCCTGACTTTAGCCTCCCTCGATGGAGAAAAACACCAAGAGGTATACTTTGTCTTTTGGGCAAGTACACATAAACACTTTATGAGAGTTGGATGATTCAACTCTCATTTTCTAAATATCTAGCGACAGCCAGCAGCTGGTTAGCTTAGCACAAAGACTATAAATGGAGATATGGCTATCTTGGGTCTGTCTGTCGGTAACAAAATCCCCCATGGACCACCTCTAACGCTCACTAATTAACACATTATGTCTTCCTGAAGTCGTCGTCATGTTGAGGTTGCTAGTAAACGCAAGAATACCAAAGTCTAGTAAACCCTGGACAGATTGTGTTGTCTTTGGAAGACCAGGCTAGCTGTTTCCCCTTGTTTCAAGCCGTTGTGCTAAGCTAAGCTAGGTTAGCCTGCTGCTGGTTGTAGTCCCATCACAATTTTTTGTTAAACACTATTCTCAGGGCTACATTGCACTGAAATGTGGGGCTCTGTTACAGATAAAGTAACAATCCTACAAGTTTCTATTATGGCCATTAGGGTAGTTTTCATGTCACTTTTGAGGCTGATGGGTGTCAATACTACATTACCCATGAGCCACTGAAGAAGCCAATCAGGGCTCAAATCTCTGCGTCTTTGAATATGTGAACCAAAACACATCTGAATAGTAGCAAAATTGATGCCGAGTCCAGACATTGATTTCTGCTGTGTATTGTGTTTCCAGTTTTCTTTACACCATAATCATCAGCTTCCACCATGAGTGGTGCACGTAACAGAATGTGGCTCTGTGATTGGATGTGTCTTGGTATATGCGGTTAACTTTTATGCACCCAGACTTTTTTTTTCCAAAGAACTATTTGTTGACTAACACAGCAGGAAGTTCTCCAGCTGTGACCCAGCCCACATGGGAAAAATGAATTTACTTGGCTAGGCTATTTAACAGATACATGAGAGCTCGAACGATTTTCTCATCTAACTCTCAGCATGGAAGACAGTCAACTCGTTTCTTTCTCGTTTCATCTTTGTACAATGCTATCATATATTTCAATTACCACAATCTAAGAAAAAAACTTTTTGCCATTAACTGAAGTGTAAACATGAGGACTTGTATGCACATTATGTTCTGACCATGCATTAACCTCTCTGATGCACACAGTACTCTTCCTGAGTATGCAAAATAATGGCATGTTCATGGGGACCTGTCCCTTCAGCTGTATACATACTTCAAAAACTGAGAAATTAGAATATTAGTTAATTGTTGACTTGACACAAAACTGGGGTGACAAGTTGGCTATTACAACATACTTCATCTCTGCACGAAGTTACAGCAGTGATGACATCAAACGATTTTCTGATGGCAAATCTGTCATTTGCTAAGATCAGAGACAGGATGCAGTCTCAGTACAATTAGTGCAGACATTATAGTGTTACAACCTCCAACTGGGCCTTGTAGCAGCACAGTCAATGACTATGGAGCCATATGTTAAAGAATTTTCAATCTGCCAGCGTTTCTTATTTCATGTCAGAACAGAACAATGATTCTTGTTTTCTGAGGAGGCTACTTGAATGCTACTTGATCAAATATGGGATGAAGTCTTTACTACTCGGTCAGAAGTCTCAGGAAAGCTGCTATTAGAGCAGGGGAAAACAATTTCTTTCAGATAGCCAGGTTGAAAATTGTCAGTGGCTTCAGGAATCATGGGAGAATGATAGAATCGCCTCTCTTTTCAAGCCACTGTCCGCCAGAAAAATCTGCCTAAAAACATGGGGAATGACACTGAAAGAAGAGTATCTCATGATAAAATGTGTTCGGCTAAGAACTTGATACAGCCTGGTGCTTTATCACCATAACTCTCCTTCAAAAATGGTGATGGCCTTAGCTAGTCGTCCAATCAGTGGCCTGTCAAACTGTCAATCATCACAGATCACCTCACTTCAGCCAAAGATGTTGAAATGGCACTACCCATCAGGTACTGAGAAGGGAAAAAAAAAAATTAAAAAAACAAGTGTGCAAGTATGAATCAGGGGTATCGACAACAAAAGACCGATATTTTATCGTCACTATGTGTAACAGTGCTGTTGATTGAAAAGATGGCTCAGTTTCTCTACTCTGTCTGAGGTACTTACATCGATGCCCCCAGTGCTCTTAGACAGTCCTGGACACAGCCAGTGCTGAAATGGAGAACGTGTTGTCAGGGACAAATCTTGCTCTGGAGCAGGCATTAAAGTGCCTTTTTTCTCAGTCTAGTTTTGTTGAACCCAGTGAATCAAATCGCAAGCACTGAGTCGAGACTGAGAGATGCTGAACAGCTGGATGTCACTCTAAAAATGACTTGAAGTGGATCTCTGAACAGTAAACAAACATCCAGGAACAGATAGGAGGATCTGACTTGAATAGACATTTCTCACAACTGAAGTTTGACTCCTCAAGCACAGGTATAACTAAAAGCATTAATTATGGCTTCATTTTATTCTGATAGTGTGCATGCTGGCCCAGTGCAGCTAATCATTAATGCTGCAAGGACAGGTTGAAAATGAGCATGCTTTCAAAAGTATTTTGCATACTACAAGCTGGTAAGGAGGTTGTATCTGCAATGTGTGACTGTTTAATTAACCCTAACCTGGCTTCTGACCCCCTCTCCATACAAACTGCAGCGAGGGCAATGAAAAAACTATGAAAAGTGAGAAGCCTAACGGCCTTGATGTGGGAGAGTTTGTTATTAAGCCTGCAAAAGAAGGAAGACTATGTTTGACAATTTGTGACACAGTGAGTCACATTATAGGCAAAGTTTGTAACTGACGGTGTCCACAAAGACAGGTTTAATAGGGGGTTTTAAAACGTGTATGTTTTTAGAAAAAAAAAATGACTGAGAGAATCTGCCTTATACGCTGTTTTTAAATGCGTTTTCTCCACATCTCACCAATGGTTGATACCACAGTTCCCACGAAGTAAAAAGCACCGGTGAAGTCCCATCGAGGTCTGATTGTGTCCACACGGATACCGGCTACGTTCGCCTCCTCGTAGTTCCTGAGGAAGTTATTCAAGTCTTTCTTACTCAGGTTATACTTCTGGCTGAAATGCTCGAACCTCTGCGCCCAGCGTTCCTTCGCCTCTCGCTCCTTTGGCTGTTCCAGCGCTGAGAACACGGCGGCCCCACAAAGGAGATAGATGATGATGAACAACGCCAGCAACAGGAACCTCGCGTTATCCTCGTTTATTGGACCGGAGCCGCAGCAGCAACCGCTCCTACATGCCATTATGTAGCTGTTGTCAGCGCGGTGCAGCTGCAATGAGGGACCTGTGGCATGGTGGTCTCGAATAAAACGCACAGTCCTCGGAAGAAACGTTGACGAGATATTTTTACAGCAGAAAGGTCCTGCGCAATACAGTTAGACTGTTCTTCAGGCAGGCAACACTCGAGTTGTCCAAATGCTGCGGATTTGGCATGTTGCTCCCGAGCTTCTATGCGCAGTCCAAGTCCAAACCGTTCAGCCAAACGCGTCAGGCGTCAGTTCATCTCCGCCGGCTGCACTCTGAGCTCTGGGTTGTCAAGAGGCTCAGAGAGGTGCAGAGAGCCGCGCAGGAACCTGTGGATGCAGAGAGTCGTGCTGTTGTGCTCTCCGGTCCTGCCTCTCCAAGAGATCCCCACCCCTGAGCGCGCGTTTTACGCACCGCGGATTGATCACCACCATAGGAAGGAACTTACAGCCTCTGTCCATCCATCACCGTGTGCGAAGTCTGTTCGGTCAGATCTGCTAAATTCTAGTGGTAATCTCATCATTTCTGCCTGTGAAAGGCACAACAAGAGCCGAATCTGATCACCAGCTCCGAACTGGCCTGAAATTGTTCTCCCTGATCCCAACCTCGGAGGTTTGATTCTGACAATATAGAGCGCGTTTGCATAGTGGGATCAATATCACTTGACCTTTCTGGGTTCTGATGAGGGATTCATGCTCCTGCCCCTGCTTACCCGGGGACGATGTGAGCAAATGTCACAACGGAACGACGGTTCGAAATAAATAATTCAGGATCGCAGGGACAACAAAGCGATATTTCTGTAAAACTGGGAATTGAACAACATGATGATGCGTCCACGACCAATTCAGACGCATGGACAGAGCTGCAGCCTTTCTAGGTCACACTTTACTAAGTTGTCTGGATGTTGGACATTATGATACGACATGAGTTGTAACTATCAAGCACTCGACTTTGAAATCATGGAAATAACAAAGTGCTTCATTTGCCAAAACTACACAACATACGCAGGGGAGCCACAAAGTGCTAATCTGACCAATTATTAACATTCTGTGCTCTTAAATATTACACATATAGAAACCCAAATTATATTGTTGCAATACTGTTTCTCTGCAGTCTTTTAAAGTGACTTGTAATAGAGGATCTGTGCATCAATGAAAGTGCTGCTGGAATTTCCAGCATGTATTAAAACAGGACCCTGAAGTAAAAGTATGTATACAATTGACACAATCTCTACTAATTTGAAATGATAATAAACAATAGATTACCAACATTCCCATACAATAAGGTCAAGAACCATAAGATTAAGTTCTGGAGAATGGTGATCAGTATCAATAGCAGCATTTAAATACAGTATTAATGGCTTGGTACCTTGATTGTGATTGTTTATATCTGCCTTATAGGTTATTATTCAATCAACAGTTCATGACTCTGCAGGTTGATCAATATAACATAACACATAACACCCACCTACCTTTCAAACAGCTTATCAGCTCACTTGTGGTTGTTCCTGGCTGTGGCTACAAGGCAACAATTGAACATATATTTGAGCAGATGGTTTGAACCAAGCAGTCTAACCTTTTCGGCCAGGCATGTGTTGTTAAGTTGCCTTGCAGTCCTCCCTGATAATTGGACAAGTTATACATACATAAATCAATTACAGTTTGAATGAGGGAAAAGCAGAAGACAATAGCATGGGGTGGTTTTATTATAGGACAAGCACATTTATGAGAAACAAGACAGGCACAAGGCCAAAGTGTGAACAGAAAAACAATGTTCTTTCTGAGCAATTGAGAGCATGAAGGCAGGTATAAAATATTGTTTTATCAGGGTGGGACCTGTACAAGTTATAGTTATTATAGTCATTAAAGAGGAGTAAGCAATAAATAAATAAAAACAATAAATACCTGATAAAATAACACAGCAGTGAAACTAAACCATCTACTGGAATGTTTACTGTGTACATATCTCACATCCTCATTACAGCCATATCTTGACGGATTTAATAGACTGGACCAAATCCATAACACACAGCAAGGTATTGATATTTCACTGGCAATTATTTGGAGATTAGTGTTGTTTGGAGGGCATCTGTTATGCGTCTGGAGAGGCTGTTTTTACACTCAGGGTTAAACAACAGGGATAATTCTGCTGTGTTTTCAACTCTGTAACTCTGTAGTTCAGGATTTCATGTCGGTGAGCATGCTATAATCATACACTATACTAAACTAAACTATACTATCCCATGCTACACTATTTTATACTATATTGTACTAAACTACGCCATCCTAAGCTTTTCTACTACATTATGCTAAACTACACCATGCTACACTATTCTATACTATTATTATTATTATTATTATTATTATTATTATTATTATTATTATTATTATCTCATGCTATACTTCTTTTAACTGCATTCCCTTTATTTGATTTTGCAATTATTTTTACTATTTTACTGTTACAATCTTCATCTTATTTTACATTAAATTTCAATCCTTGTTGTTATGTTCATACTGTGTCTTTTTTATGTGAAGCATGTACTATTATCATCATTATTATTACACCGTATAATACTATACTGTACTATACCATTGCAGTACTGATGCTGTACTACACTGTGCAATATAGTACTATAGTATGCTATGCTAGAATATTATACCATATTCTATAGTATTCACTATTATACCATATTATTCTATTATATAACATAATAAACTGTATACATAATATACTGTATACAGCACTGTACTCTCTTTCAGATGGCTATATGTCAAGGTTTTAAAGTGAGGGTGTCCTTTCACATGTGAGTTGTGCCGTGCTCCTCACTGTGGAATAAACAGGCCACCCTGAAGCTGTTCCTTTACCACAGCACTGAAACACAAGCAGATAATTATTTAGCCCCTGGGGACTGGCATATTGAATACCTAAAGATTTCTGTCTCACATTGCTCACTGTGAGAGTTGTACCTCTCCACATGTGTTCCTTTGAATCAAAGCATAGCCTGATTTTGTGGAAGTTGCTGCATCTCCTGTAGAAATGGACAGCCAAACTGACTGGTTCTCTGCAGTCTGTCTTGTTGTCGATTATAATAAACAGCTGCTGCTTTCGGTGCCACTTCCCACAGAGTGCCAGCAAAAGTAGAAAATACATCTACTGGCAATTCAAAGTTATAGAGCTCAGATGAAAATCAGCAATGTGCTTTCCACAGGGACGTTTTCATCTACTTTAGCACACTTGTCTGTGTGCGCCGCAAGTCTTGCTGTTGCAAGAAACCTTAATTTCTTTTTGAATACTTCAGATGATTCTGCCTTTACTTCCTGGAACTTGACTGAGTTGCCAAGTATTACTAATAGCTAGCTGTATGCTGCATAGAAATATTAGATTAATTTACCATTCTGTTCTTATTTCATTCAGCACTGGAGATTATTAGACTGTGGTGACTTTATTAACAATATAAATCGTGGGAGACAGATGGGTATCAGTCAGTAACCATTACATTTGTAAAGCTTACCTCTAAATCTGTGTTCCCTGCAGATAGGGGTCAGCTCATTTTCAGCACTAAGTGTTTCATTAGCAGTCAATGACTTGTTTCCAAACACATTTCCTGACTCGAAGAGACCCAAGCCCCACTCTTCTTTAGATTGGCAAAAGTGTTTGTAGTTTGATGAACTGACATAAAATGTTGATTACTACAGGACTCGCGTACATGCACTCTCCATGCTCATGTTTGTGCATATGTGGCCTTCATTAGAGACCATTAATTGTGATGAAGTTGGCTTTCAGAGGCATGTGTGTGGGTATGAAGACATGTCATTTGCTTATTTATGCACAGACACAACTGCGCATATATAATTCTTGTTTGTATATGTGGCTTTGATACTATACAGACTGTCTCTTTGTTTTTCTCTTGCGGTCTCTTCCTTTACTCATTTTTCAACCTATACATGGCCTTGTTTTTTCCACAACAAAATTTGAATGAAGAGAGGTACATTAAGAGGATGATTATGCACAGAATATGCATGAAACATGTCTGTATACATTATGTAGAGTGTTCAAGACTTTACACTGAACTATAGGCTCATCTCTTGGTTCAAGCTCTGAAATGATTGCAAAACGTCACAGCATTTTAATGGTGATACAGCATTATGAGTATGACAGAAAAAAAAATGTTGAACACAAGCTAAATCTGATAGAATAAAAACTTTCCTGAAAGCTGGCTAATCATTTGATAGTAAGCGTGTTTCCATCCGTTCGTTTGTGCATTTTCTATTTGACCTTAAAAAACGAGTGGAAATACTGAAAAAAGTTTTGCAATAAAAGTTTTTGTGCTTGGCTGCGGTCGAGAAGTTGGGGCAAAGTCTAATGGAAACAGGCTTGGTGAATAAATCACGACATACATGAAACTTCACTCAAGCTTCCACAGAGGTAAACATCAGATTTTAATGGTGACAGATGAGGAGATAATAACGTTTCTCCAACTAATACATGAAACACACATAAATGTCATGTTTCCATCAGGTTTTCTACATTGTTACCCACTATTTAAGGAGTGACCGGTACCTTGATGAGCCCTCCTCTTCTGCAGTGGTTCAGTGGCACCGACTGGAGAATTAGCGACACCAGCTGTTTATCACAACACGCTCAACTCCTAATATTCACAAAATGGTCGTGGATGTTAGTCATGCTTTCTTTTGTTGATTTTCTGGAAATTCAGTTAAAATCTATGCTACAGTGGACGCAAAGTGTTTTAAATTCAACTAGAAGCCAAAGCAAAGATACAGTCACTCTCATCATTGTGGATTTAGTTACACATCCTATGGAGGAAATGAGTTTTTCATAACTAACACTTATACACAGTGATTAATGTGCTGACGTGTACACAGAACTAAGTCTGTGAGAAGTACTTGGTGGGATATATTCATTTATATAGTAGACTGAAGCACATAGTCACTTCATGTAATTTAGTGTAGTTTTGTCTGGTGGTATGACATCTGTTCCCATGCTTCCAATATTCAAATGAGGATTATTCATGAGCTGAGCATCAAGGCATTTTGGAAGCACAGTGGCAGACCTACTGTAACCTAATAACTAGCAATCTCCTTTGGCTTTTTTTTGGTCATAATGCATGTGTACAACATCTGAATATGTATGATCTGGGCTTTTTTCCCCATTGACATGCTGACACTGGTGCAGCTTCAGTACTGGTGACTATGACTCCACTATTACCACGTAGTCTGCCAAGGTCAGAGTCATTTGTCATCAGTCTCTAAATCTCTAAGTGGGCACTTCACCTCTTTTCACTCTGGTTTATAAGCAGATCATTAGGCCTGTGCTCTAATGATTTGCACGCAAACATATGCACAACCTGCACATGCATATGCTCGATTTCTAAAGCAGGATTCTAGTCTAAGCTCTTGGGTCTAGAAGTGTCCACACTGCTGAATTGTCTGCAAGCAAATTACTGGAGCTGGATAACTCCTGCAGCTCCAGGGTAGCTGTTCTGTATAAGATCCTGACCTTTGACCTCCCTGTGGAGAGTGGCAAGAAAAAAGGGAAATGCTTGTTGGAGTCAGTAACACATAATTTCACAATGAAACATCCTGGTGTGCAGCTCACCACATGTTGGACTATTGTTACCTCTCACATAAACCATAAACCACAATGTAAAATCCCTAAAAAGTAGAGAAACACTAATTCTAGTTCATCCTTTATCAATTCAGTACTTAACAACATGGTCATGTTGCAATGTTTTGGAAGATGCTTGTACCAGCACAATGGACAATGACCGTAGGGTTCAGTTCACAATATGACTCGTATTTTCTTCACTCCTTTGATTCGACCCTCTTCATCGTCTCCGTTTAGTCAGTGTTGATAAAATCTGTCATCCCCATCACTTGAAGCAGGTCATGACATGCTTCTGCATTTTGAGTACATAACCCAACGCATCATGATGCATAACGAGATGATGCCAGCGGTGCTCACACAGCTTTGACTGATCCAAAGCTGATGCTGTTGTGATGCTGATGTGTTTGTCATAGTTTAAGTCACGCAATTTAAAAATCTGAAAATTTATCAGACCAGTATCCTGCACCACTGGTACTTCTGTATCTGTACAGCTTCGTGTTTTGTCAGCCTGGGTGTGTTTTACTATTTTTTTTAAATGGACAACAACAAAGCAAATGAAAATCTTTTTCCAATTCAGTTGAATCACAAGATTCAATTGAGTTTTGGTGGCAACACATCACAGCACACATCTCTCTCTCTCTCTCTCTCTCTCTCTCTCTCTCTCTCTCTCTCTATCTATCTATCTATCTATCTCTATCTCTGGTAGGGAGACATCTATCCACTGAGCACGGGGTAACCATAGTAACTAGAAACTAGGTTATAAAGTACTGTATGTAAACAACAGTAAAGCACACAAGAGCGTACAGTGCACCGTCTCAGACAGTCGATATTCCATCAACAAGATGCTCAAGAGAGGCATGGTGAATATCAAGTACGCAATACCAAAGCCTTTGTTTGTCAGGACATGTGTCTGTGTCTGACAGGTTGCGATGTCTCCGTCTGTTCTGGATCTGACTTCCCAACCTCACGTCTAGCACAGAGTCTCAGTTTGATTCAATGGGATTCAGCCACATTGTATCAATAGAGCTATTGTACACAGTATATTATATATAAAACAGCTATAAGCCATTCCTGAAGTGTTCTGTGTCAAACACAGTGAACATAAGACTCTACAGGTTGTTATGATACAGTATCCACCTCTTGTACCGCAGAACCTTACTGCCCCAGTGATTCTTATACACACAGTGAGATGAGATGAAATATGCTGCAAAACCATAAATATATAAAATCTGATATATCAGAGTCTAATGGTCATTTCAGGCATATGGGAGGAAGATTTCACCACTCTCTGAAACAAGGCAACAGAAAGACATCTAGTCATCCACACAGACCTCATTAAGGCCTTATTTGGGTCAGCTGGTAACATACGTACAATATGTGACTGAAATTGGCAAAAATTTAGAAGTGTTTAAACACACTGATGAGTATGAGTATAGCTGGGATTAGTTTTGAGCCAATTAACTGCTTTCGATTCTGTCAGCTTTCTGTATGTGCATGTCTCTGAGGGGAAAAGCCCATATGCACATGTAGCTCCATTAATGCCTTGCTTTACATATTTATATGTGATTGTGTATCCAAGAGAGATTCTCTTTGAGGGCGAGTGTGTGTGCGTGCCTGCCTGCGTGCGTGTGACTGTGTGCAAGTTTGGGTGTTGTGTGGAAGGCCTTCATCTCCAGTGCCTTTGATGCCCACAGCCTTTTCCTGTCTTTTGTGAAACCCGGGGGGTAGAACTGCAGTACTTTACTGTCCAAAGCTAGTACAGCCCACAGCCTCTTAGCACCGTCGTAATTGGTCGAGCAGGGATAATGAGCTTGGGCCATTTGAGGAGTGATTAGGCACAAAAACAGAAGAGGCATAATAGCAAAGCGAAACTGGAAAGACCTGTCCATCATTCTGGCACCGTGCTATCAACAGTGTCAAATAAATTATTCGTCATCCCCTGGACAGCGATGACAGGCGATTTGTGGGCGTCACCTGGGCTGATCTAACGTCTCCCGCCTCTGCTGAACGGTTCACTTTGTCTTGTTTGAAATCCTGAAAGAAGCAACAGATCTGTTCAATATCTTGAGCCAGCCAGTATCCCAAATAGTACCAGTATGCTTTGCTGTGACTACCCCTTTGTTTCAGACTATACTGCCAGTGTTTGGTTATTGGCATGTTGGAGCAACTCATGTGACAGTAATTGAATATAACTGTCAATAATAGCCCAAGGCATGCCAGTGATGGCCTCTAAATCTGTCCAGTCAGGTGGTCTATCACTTTGGTCCTGACTGAAACAAACAATTGTTGGATGGATTTGGCACGGATATTCATGTTGGCCAGAGGATGAATCCTAATAGCTTTGGTGATGCCTTGAATTTTCCTCTAACTCCATTATGAAGTTGATTTTTGAAGTTTTGAGTGAAATACCTAGACAACTATTAGATGGATTGTCATTAAATTCAGTCCAGATATTCATGTACTCCACAGGATGAATTGCAATAACTTTGGTGATCACCTGACTTTTCCTCTATAGCCATGATTACATCGTCTGCAGACGCTAAATATAAATTAATGCCATTCCCATCAGCCTATCAAAGGGTGATTTAATATTCAACTACAATTCCAAACCTTCCATTCGCTGTAGATATCTAGAGTGGGACTCCTGTTGGCATCTTGTGTCGACTATGAATCCTGCTTCAGTCATGTTCTCATGTGTTGGATACAGCAGGTTTTGTTCTTTTGAAGTTTCACTGGTCTTCTGTTCTTTAATCAGAGAGAAATCTGATAAATGTTGTCATCAGAGAAAACTCCTGGGGTCCTTTCCATCTAAACTTTTGAGATAGATCAAAGTGTTCCTCTCACAAACAGTTTATAAGATATGAAGAACGTGTTCCAAAAGAATTCACTCTTTTGAGGCTTTTCAATATCCTCTCCAAAACAGCTTCAGAAACTTCTGCTGCTGGCAGGTTGAATCATCCTTGCCCTCAAGGATTTTTACAGTAGCTGCTGCTCAGTGTAGATCCTAACCTGAGATATGTGACCAACACATGACAGCGCTATTAACAAGCTCACTTTTTAACAAGTACACAGACACAACAACTTGCATGCCTCGTTCCATGCTGATAAGCATATAATGAAGCAATTACATTGTACAAATTATTCAATCAGTGATTGCTGCAGTGGTCGGAGGCTTTCAACCATTTTCCAGACTCTACCATAGGCCTTAAAATCAGTTTCCCTCTTGCCTTTCTTCATTCATTTCACAATAAAATGTGGAAATTCTGCATTCATTTCTTGCATTTACATCAACTGTAACGTTTGTACTGCGAGCTAATATCAAATTCACATTTCTCTTTTTTTTTTTTTTTTTTTTTGCTTGCTTTTGTATTCTGCATCTGAATTCCAGCAACAATCTGACCCTGAAGTGTGAGACGCCTGAGTGCCCTTGAATGCACCTACAGCTTTGGTTAAGTCGATGACGTTGCATAACAAGGGAAACCCTAATCAGCATAAAAAAAAGATGTGGTCAACATTCTGTAACCATATTTCTATCTATCCAGCAGTAAAGCTTTACCTTGAGCAACACTATTACGCTTCTTCCCTAATCAGTGCCAGAGCGTCTGCTTTACACAAATTGTTGCATCTTTGCTGCAGTATTTCACACAAAGACACTTCAGCATAGCAGATGTTTACAGACACTAGAGTACAATTTCTGGTATTTGAAGGACTGCTCTTCTTTTCACAAGGTTTTTTTCTCTATTATATGATTTTGTGTATTGAGTTCTTAGTATTAGACTAAAGAAACTGTTATACTCCAGTATTAGTTATGAGGACAAGGATTTTCTGTCAGAGAAAGCACCGGGAAAAAAAGACAAGTATCTTTCCAGGTGATCATTTTTTTCACCTTGGTGCTGCTAACCTTATATGAAGTCAGCATTTTACATGACATCAATCAAAGTTCAAGTTCAAAGGGTTCACCTCCTTCTTCTTTTTCTTATCTTTTCACTGTCCCAGTGAATCAAACATAAAACATCCTAAAAGACCACACAGTTATTTTGCCCTCTGTGACGATGCCATGGTGAGGCAGACTGGTTGCCATGGCTATTTCCAGTGGCTTTCCCTTTGATGTGTCATAGCAGCTTTTCCCGCCCATGTTGTACCACACTGCTCACTTTGGTCAACCAATTAGATGTGACACTGGTCCTCTAATGTTTCATCGAGCCACGGCACCCTTCTGGGAATCAAGTCATTAATATGGGCCGATGCAAGCTTTTCAATCACATGTATGCAAATTGGGTTTGGTTGAGCAAATTTGAGGATGCAGTCTGGGAGAGCATCTTTATGAGTTATCTCTCCAAGGAAAAATCACATGAGCTTTGTGAAATTAGTCAAGCTTCTATTGACAAAAACAAGTCAGATCATTAACATACCTACATGAAATCGTTATTGTCTGGCTTTTGTTGGACAAAAATCCTGAAAAGACTTTGTTGATACAAAGGTAGACCTTGTTTAGCTTTGGTTCCACCTTTGACAGGTGGACTCCGGGTGGAACTGGCTGTCAGAGTGTACCATGTGGGATGAGATACAGAAAGAGCTGTTATAACATGAGGTTCAGTGTAGATGAATAACCATAAGAATAGGGGGCAATTTGGTCTTAAAGGAAATAAACAGCATCGCTTTTGGATCAAGAAATATTAACAACAGTTGCGCTACTGGCAATCTAACATTTGACACAACATCCCAATAATAAATGCTATCACCATGGTTTCAGGATAAAGTTCACACACAGTAGGAGGCATTGAAAAGTTGCTGTTTTTCAGAGGAAGTGTTGAAAACTGATGCTGTTCACGTTCTCATCATTTGTGGTAGCAGATGGTTCTTTTTTTCAATGAGCAGTGTGAAAGACAGCCACCAGTGTGTGTGTGTGTGTGTGCGTGTGTGTGTGTGCACGCACACATTTTGAGCTTTTGTGTGTGTATATGCATGTGTGCATGACATGTATTTGTGCACTTTTGATTCTTGTCCACATTTTGCATGCATAGTCATATGTGTCAAAGATGGGCAATTTGTTAGTAATGTCGGTATCACTTAAGAGACTACAATGCAACCGTAGACATAAAATGAGAGACTGACAAACAGGGGACCAAAACCAAATAAAATGCTCAGAGGGATTGGCTTTCCACCAACAATATCAGACACTCTTGCTGCTGTACCGACGTGGTTCATGCAGTTCAGAGCTGATTGCAGTGACTACCTGTGTTTTTTCATTTTTATGCATGCATAAGGAATCAGTGTACCAGACGCTGTGCCAAAAAAAAAGGCTTTTTTATGCAAATATGGTGGGCAAACTGACCCCCATCATGTGGTAAGAATAGTTTCTTCACTTCTTCTTCTTTGTTTTATCACATTAATGGCAATGTTAGACAGTCTACCATGTTTTGGACTAATTGCCATGAAATTCTGTGTCGACATTAGTGGTCTCTTGAGGATGAATCCTCATGACTTGTTCAGTGGGTTAAATTGTTCCAGTGTGAGTCAATATAACACTGGCTGGGGCTAATTTTTCCAGCCACCAGAGAGGTTGTTTTTATCCAGTAACCCAACAGTAATGTAAAAATAACACCAACACTGGGTCAAAACACCCCAGTGGTACATAAAGTAAAGTTAACTCAGTATTGCTTTGGTGTCGTATTGACCCAGGCTGTAATCTCATTTCTGAAACACGCTGTAGAAAACCCCCAGTGGTGTACATAAAGTATGAAAGTCACAGCCACGAGAACAACTTTGAAGAGACACCAAACTATCCCTGTTTATCAAAGTACAGCAATAAGAATGTTTACCAGTCTTCCAATGTTAGCTTTTCCTACAGTGACGCATCCGTGTGTGCAAGTAAAGCTTGTGCAGCAATCTGGTGTAAGTCAACAACAAGCCTCGCAGTGCCCTCCCACAGACTGGATGAGGTGAGAGGAAGAGGAGACGTCCCTGAAGATGTCATACGTAAATAAGCTTATTGTTTGAACGGAGACTTGGAGGGACGACTGCTGAACGAGTGTTGTTTAGCAGGAATTATGAGCATGTTGTGTGAATGCTAAGTGGGATATAACGACTAACAAGAGAAAAATATGCTGTTTTTTCATACACACAATGTGCCAGCAAAGTTGCAGAATCTCACCTAAAACCTCACCTAAAACACACAGCGCATGTACAGTATGGCATGTGCAGAACAAGACATGTCATTACAAGCGACACTAAAGGGGATTCACAAAAACAAAACACTGTTTGAAAGAGAACATCTATGCATTTAAAAAGAGATTTAAAATCACGTGTTCGGGAAACATTGCTTGATGTGTTAATCAAACAGCAGCTCGGCTGTGCCTCAAGCAACCATTTCCTGAATGATAAACAACTAATTAAACACTAACAACTCAATTACAGCCCCACGCTGTGTTATTAACTTTACACATGCAAACTAACCAACCAACCATCATGATCATCATCACCATCATCACCATCACCATCACCACATCCAGCTGGAATGGAAGCAATTAATGTCCTCTCCCAGCCTCACTGATTGTGCTGTCACGGCAACAGCTGTAAATTAACACTTCTCCCTTCCTCATCCAGCCTGTCAGCAGTCAGCCACCGTGCTGTAATAAGCCTTCTCGGGGACCCAGGGATCTAAAGCTATTGGACTGATATTGCAAAATGAGAGAGACCTCACAAACTGCATACTCATGACAATGTCTTTCTGTCCCCGCTCGTGTGCCCTCTCTTTATAGCTACGTCATTTTATCTATTTGTGCAATGGATGTGAACCTCAGGTTTTTGGAAAAGTTGCCCATTTACATTATAAATACAGTATTTCAGCAGGTGGTCATGCTTTCAGTGACATTTTAAAGGAAATACTATATATTCGCTTGTTTTCTTGTGGAGAGTTAGATGAAAAGATTGATGCCTCTAAAGTGTTGTACATACACTATCAAGCCAGAGCCAACAGGCAATGAGCTTACTATAAAGACAGGAAGTAGTTTTCCTTGAAACCTCCTCAAGTCTGGAAGCCTGGCAACCAGCAAAGACTTTGGTTTGTGTAATGATTAAACAAAGAAGGTATAATGTGTTAATTAGAGAGCTTTAGAGATACTGGTAGGCAGAATTTTTCAACTTTGGACAGAGCCAGGCAAGCTGTTACCAGTCTTTATGCTAAGATAAGCTAATTGCCTGCTGTATGAAGCTTCATGTCAGTGCACCGACATGAGCACGGTTTTGATCTTTTTAGCAAGAATGCAAATAAGCGTATTTCAGAATATTTCAATATGCTGTAAGGAAAAATTTTGTCTTTGTACTAGCTTTGAATGCAAATGCATCACATCTATGGCTATGCCAAAATGATGAAATGTTTGATGTGAACAGCTGTGTGTTGTGTATCATTACATTATCTTAAATGGAGGTGCACCTAAAAGACTCCAATTACAAAATGCATTTTGGTATAATTCTGAAGGTATCAAATATAATGGTCCATTACACAGCAGTAATCCAACCATCAGTGAAATATGTGATGTGTTTTGGTGTAAGCGACAGAAACTATTCAGTACAACAGCATCATAACCAATAAAGAACAGGTGAAAACTGTTAGGTTTATTGGTTTTGATGCTGTTACAACAGCATCAAAACCAACAAAATATAGTTGAAAACTGATAAAGTATAACAACAAATTTTCAGTCAAAGCAACTTCCACTCAACTTTGAGTCAAGTAAACCATGTCACTAATCAGCTTGGTGTTTCAGAACTACTGATTGGTTGATTGACAGCGAGGTACACCAAATGGTTAATGGGGTAAGCTTCGCTCAGTGGCAGAACACTAGCATTCTAGTGGAAATGAGGGATTAATGGGTGAAAGTGTTTAAAAGTTGGCAGAAATTAGCTAAAACCTGTATTACTTCATGTATTACTTCATTTTTTTGAACACTTGGGGGCAGCATTACAAGCCGTGAAGACAACGTTAATATAATAATTTTATAATAATTATAATGTGTTAGCAAGCACTTGCCTATTTTCACATCCAGAAGACTCAGAGCAACATTAGTATTCATTTGAAGTCATGTCTCTACAGTCACCAGTTCAGTTGTTCAATTGTCAGTCCCCTTTGGGCTCTGCTTTGGTCTCCGCCAGCTCCTAAACACTCCACTATGTTCACCATATGTTCCCACCAATTTGAATCTATCATTAATATAAAAATATTGATTGGAGCAGCTTTAAATCTACATTTTTTTGCTACCTTAACTTGAAAGTCAAAGAATCTGTCGCTATTAACATTTCAGGGACTTCTGAGCCTGCTTTGGTTCATCTGAAAAGTGCTGCAGTTCACAGTTTCCTGCAAGAGTGGAGCTAATGGCACAATGTGGCTTTGGCACAATGGTAATATGAAGTCTATACGATCCAGTGTGGCTTACAGTATAAATGCCTGTAATCTTTACATAGTGGCATCAATGGAGGATGAGCCTTAAGCCGATCACTGTCGGTGGTTCATGATTCTACTCCTTCACACAGACAGAACTACTTGGTTTTGTTCACAAAATAAGTGAATTTACACCAAGTAACTCATTAGCTTGGTTCTGAACACCCCAATGCTGCCTGCAGACGTGCAAAGAACAGCATTTACATTCTGCACCACCACAAAATAACAAACAGGTACAAAGCCATCAGTTCCTGTGATGTGAGAAAGATTCGAAGTCTAATTGGGCTCACACAGTGCCTTACTGCCATTAGGGCCTGCAAGAAGATTAAAAAGAAAAGCAGAGTAAAGAGTTGAGCGCTAGAGGCTCTTCATCACCCCCTACCTCGCTCTGCTATCTCCATCCACCCCTCCACTTGTCCTGTTGTCCGCCTACACAACTTCAAGGAGTCACCATTGCCTGGCAACCCTGTGACAAAGGTGGGGGGGGGCGGGGCATCTATGTTAAGCGGAGGGGGGGGGGGCTCTGAAGAGATTAATTCAAGCACTGATTGGGCTGTTTTCAAGGGCGTCATGGTAACCATCCTGTGATATTAAGGTCAGCAGGTTTCAAGGAAGGGTTGGGTCAGCAGAAAAGTGTCAAGAACAATGGGCTAATACTGGATTTACTCTGCTAGAATCATGAATGCACACTTAAGTAATACCAGTGGTTCAGTGACAAGGGACAGAAAGGATTCCTTCTCACTCCCGCTGTCTTCAGTTTGGCTGACTCAAACACAAATCGGCTCTTTGGCAATCAATATCAGTTGGCTTGTTACTGAGACAGTTCATGTCTAGGAGGAGGTTGCACAAAGGTACGCAACTGACAGCTGAAATATAGCAAGAAGCTGAAAAGAAACAAGACAGATGAAAGATGATCAGAAACTGGATTGAACAAGATAACAAGAGATGATGATGAGAAAGAGCTCACAGGCAGACATAAATGACTCTTGTGCCAGAGAAATGATGTCTGCCTCTGAAGGACCAAAAATTGCTCTTATTGCTGATAGAAATCTGTGTGTGTGTGTCTGTGTGTGTTTGTGTGTGTGATTGAATGTTTAAAGCAGTTCACGTTCAGCCCTTGAGTGCTATTTTGATCTTCTTATACCCCGAATCCTCTATTCCTGAAGGAGACCAGATGTAAGACCAGCACATTTTGGCAACGGTGTTACCGTGTCATCGCTATTTTTAGGTATCCACCTCAACTGCCTGCCTAATTAACTTCTTCTTGTGACATCGTGAGAGAAAACAAAGGCCGTGATTGGCTTAGGGAGCCTGGAGTGTCTTAACAGAGCTTTTGAGCTTTTCATGTAATGGACAGTGGGGACTGATTGTGTATTAAACATCCTTGCTTTACAGTGTGTGTGTGCAAGTGTGTGCATGAATGTCTAAGATGAAGTGAGACAAGACAGGTTGCCAGTTGAAATCCCTCCAAATAACTGTGAATCTACATATGGAAAATAAATTGAATAAAGTAAGTAAATAAAAAGTAAAATAATAATAATAATAATAAAGCTGCATTTATCAATAATGATGCAAAGAGGCCGAAAGCAGAAAAGTGACTGCTTTCATGATATCCCTGGTCTGATCATGTACGTAGCTGTGTGTGAGTCATATGCAAACCAAAAAAAAGGAAAATGGAAAAAAATGTCAAAGGTCAGTTTGACAGCAAAGGGAAATACCACAAGGTTGGAGAAAATGACGCGGGTGAAAATGAAAGAATAATTCAGACGGAGGTTTTGTGAGCGCAGACAGAGGGACCAATTCTTTGATAAAATGGCTGAATGAATGTACACTGGCAGAAGAAAAGGTCGTCCAATATA
This sequence comes from Chaetodon auriga, assembly GCF_051107435.1. NCBI lineage: Eukaryota > Metazoa > Chordata > Actinopteri > Chaetodontiformes > Chaetodontidae > Chaetodon > Chaetodon auriga. The sequence goes on along the minus strand of NC_135091.1, from coordinate 16,730,498 downwards.
CTGGGATCACAAACTGGATTTTAAATAATGACTCAGTGAAGGATGCAATGAAATGGCAAAAGTGCCCCGGTTTTGTTGACACAATGGAAAAAAAAACTATATATTACATTTCCTCATAAAACATGTGCTGCTTAGTTGTTGCTGATGTTTTCTTTAGGAGTTAAGCACAGAGTAAGTTGGACAATGGGAGAACTTGTGGAACCACTACTTTAATAAGTGTGAATATTCTGAGGAATGTTTCGGGTCTCTGGGCTGTTTGTGCTTTGTGCAAAAAGCAATAGCCTGAAATGATGCTGTTTGGTTTCTCCAAAGTTCAATAGGAAGATTGATGCCACTAGGTACAGAGCTAGAGTCAAGAGGCATTTTAGCCTAGTTTAGCACAAAGACTGGAAGCAGGGGGGACACAGATAGCATGTCCACTAACATCTCTAGAACTCACACGATACAGCCTGTTCATTAGTAATCCATACAAAGTGACAGTACTATAAGGATGACAGTTTCTTAATGAAAAATCTGTCCATCAGCATCTTTAGCTGGCCAATCTGGTTGTGTACAGATTGAAAAAAAACAAGATTGATCATGTGAATAAGCGATCTTAATAGGTGTTGGGAGGTGTATTTTTGAACTACGGAGAGGACAGGGCTAACTGATAACTACATTTATTAGTATATCGTGATCAAGCTGGTGCCATGGGAAAGTGCAGCTCCATCATTCAATATTTCCATCACATCACATGATAAACTTACTTTTTAGTCCGCATCTTGTCAATGAAACATAAGCAAATAACAGAACAAAGTGACAGATTGAGAGTTGTGGACACAGACATAACATTTAAACATGTGGCTAACATGCACTCCTTCTGTGTTCTCCAAGCATCACAATAAGCTGCTATGGGAAGGTATTTGAAACACAGAGGCAATTAAAATGTTCAAATAATAAACAGGAAGTACAGTATAAAACAACAGGAACTACAAAAAAAACTAGACTATTTTTTAAAAAGAATGAAAAAGAAAAAAAGAGAAGAAAATACAAGACCTAGCTATGCACAAACTACTTTGCACCCGTCAGGGAGTCAGAGGTCAGCAGGGCAGTGTGATGCCAGCATCTCATCCCTGCTGAGGACGTTGAGAGTCTCTGGGGAAATTACACATAGGATGTGATGTGTTCATACAGGTATCTCTGGAGATGGAGGGAAAGGGAAGCTGCAGGATTTTTAAGAGTTTCCTCCAGAATCACACGGTTATGATTTCTGGCTACATTAGAGGAACGTACGGTGTGAAGAGGACGGGACAATATCCAGTCGACTGTCAGCATCCAGATGACAGTGACAGTGCCCACACTCTTCAGGCTCCTTTACAGCTTTCTCAATGTCCCTTATGAAATGCAAGATTATGGATCAGGCTGTCTGTCTATCTATATGATATTATAGACATGGTTGACCTGCTTTTAGCCAAAATGGTGTGTCATACACACTCTGTTCAAATATTTAAAAATGCCACTGCACATAATTAAAGGTCAAACTTTCTAGCATTGAAAGGCGTTATTTTCTATCAAACTCTGGCAGATTAAAAACCTTGCTAGCTCCACATGATTGTACAATTAAAGGTCAAACTTGTGAAGTCAAATGTGATACCTTGGATACCACTGTTCCAATTCTGATGAAACCTGACAGGGTTATGCCAAGCTTCAAACTTTGAAAGACCATGACTGCTTTATAAATGGTTCAGCTGGGATGAAACCTGGAGGGATCATATTGGTTATTGGCTCACAGGGGGTCTATGTCATTCGTGGGGAAGGCTTTTTATTATTACTTTTATTATTATTGAACTCATATATCTACAACAGATGCCAGCATAGCTTAATTCTTGGTGCAAATCAACAGTGACAGTCAGCAATGATATGCTTATCAGGTCAGTAAGGATGCCCCCCTCCACCAGCTGATTATTTGAAGTCCTTGAACTACACAAACTATGTAGAGGACCTTTCCTGCCATGTAACTAGTAATCCTGTAATGGTCACATAATTTGTCGGTGTCAGTGACAGAAACAACTGATGATAGTGGAGTGCAGCTCAGTGTTGCACACAGTCACAATGCTCATCATCTACATTGTTCTCATTGTGGCACACATGCTGAGTGGAGCCATGAATGCTGCCACCAATGGTCCATTATCTATTTCTGATTACAAAAACGTGAAAAGACCACTGATTTCATGCTGATGTTTTTGAATAAACTGGTTTTTAAATAAACAAATTGTGCTATCTATATTCATATTTAAGCTATCTGTACCTATATATTGGGTATATATCTTTATATTGAGTCTCAAACTGTGTGAAATACCCTGACTGGAACTGAAATCTGCTTGTTCCAAGGTGATCTGAACTGTAAATAACCCACTGAAGTGGCACATCGGCATATTCAGACTGTCCTTGGCTATTTGACTTCATCTGCAAAAATGGTTGCAATTGGCTCAATGTTCACACAGAAGACAAGCAGGAGGCCCTTCTGTTCAACTCAGACTGTTATTGGCTTCTCTGGTTACTAGGCTTCATATGGCAGATTGTGACTGGTCGAGTGAGGTGTCATTTGAGACTCCACAGAGTAACTGTATGGGGAATCTAGTTCGTCCAACCTTATTTTCCATCATGATAAATGATATATTTGTAAATGTTCCAATGACCATGGAGAGGTCGCTGTTTGAAGACGACAGGGCTCTGTGGGAAAGAGGGAGACATTTTAGTTTTCAGTGGAAAAACAAAAGCTATGTTCTTCACAAGAAACTAGTTTGAGATTGTATGGAGATAACTTAGAGAGAGTTGAGAGTGTTTTGTTTTTGGGAGTGTATTTTGGTCAGAGACTAATGTGGAGTGAACACGTTAAGCATGCAGTTGATAAATGTAAAAAAGTCATAAATGTCATGAGATGTCTGGCAGGTTTGGAATGGGGAGCTGACTTTGCGTAATTGAAACGCATTCATGTGGCAAGATCACAGTTAGATTATGGAAGTATTGTAGGATCCTCAAACAAATGCAACGGGGTCTGCGGCTGCTGTGCCCAGTTACCACCACCAGAAGTCATCAGGATCTACTGTATGAAATCTGGAGTGCTGACTCAAGAATAGTTAGACCGGGGAATGTGACATTCATTCATTCATTCATTCCCGGTACATACAAAAAGGAATGGTTGAAGTCAATATTAAATGGTCAAAATTAGAGGGGAAAGACAAAGTGTGGAGAAAAATGACTCAACAGTGGCAACAGCATTGGGAAAATGCAATAAAATTCAATCCAATACAGAGTGGGTATGTTAAGAAGAGGAAATAAGAGGAAAGAGCAAGTCATATTAAACAGGCTGAGAATTGGGCACAGCAACCTTTACAGTACACTTTCCATCATGGGAAAACATCTAACAGGTATTAGTAATCAGTGTCATGAGGCTGAGACAGTTGAGCACGTTGTGATATCATACAGGACATTCATACAACAGACAACAAATGATGGCACAGTTACTGAAAATAGGACAGGTAGAGGACAATGTTAAAAGAATTTTAGAATGTGGGGACAATGTGTAAGGGAGGGAATGGATATTTCATCTTTTAAGGATGGACTGGACTGGAGAGACGGCTCCAGGGGGACGCTGTAGTATATCCCCTTAAAACGGATAATGAGGGACAAAAACCTGAAGGTGGCAGTAACGTAACATCAACTGCTGTAAAACCTGAAAGAAGAAGAAGAAGAAGACTGTATGCCTTTCTAGAAGTTGTTCTGGGGAAAACACTGAAGATGGGCAGAAGATGAGCACGTTGCCTGCTTATTTGACAGGAGGAAACATCTTTCTGTGGATTGTTATCTTGTTTTGGACTAATTGTTTTTACTGCAGAGGATCGTCTGGACCTTTGTCCATTTCACCAGACTGTTTCTGTCGGAGTTCTGTCGGTCTGCGGATTGCAGGGAGACGCAGTCGGTGAGTTGCCGCAATGTTGCTCAATTTTTTAAACGGTTGTTTGTCAGCCTGTGGTGTTTGTTATATCTCCTGTTGTGATTGTATCTTGAAATAGTTGTTTTCATGTGAGCTTTCTAACAGTGTGTAATATGAGTATAAACATGATTGTAGCTTTTGTGTCAGTAGACAGGAAGAACGATAAATAACCGTTCCCGCCGGTGGGCCGTTGGAATGGGAAGTTGTTCTATCTTAGTTAAAGAAGGCAGGCTAATTTAAATGGATTTATTGGTAAGTGTGTTATTGGATATGCTTATACCAGGACAGTGTCATTAAAACTGAGTGGGAAAGTGTTCAGCATCTCTACATTGCGTTGCTTTGAGCCTTTGTTTACATTTGCTGTGCTACTTGATGCCAGCAGAACTTGATGTGGAAGGCTATGGCTGATGGTTATATGGACTTAGCAAATGAGAACACAGTCCTTGTTTTGTTTGGCGTGTGTGGGACACATGACTGCTAGCCTGGTGAGTGGCTGCGTGTGTTGTTGCCATTGTCATTGTTACTGACACAAGTGACATTGCTACAAAGCCACTGCATTAAAAATACATATCACACTTGTCTATTCAGTTGACAGCCCCCCTTAACATCTTCCCATGCATCTGGCTTGGTGTATAGACAGCTGCTTGCTAGCATGTTGGCCATAATAACTTCATAAAATGATAATGTCAGTGTTGTGTTTAGAGCTTTTTCCAGCTGCCAGGGACTATTTTCCACAGCAGAGGAAATTTGACCCTGTACACGAGCACTGCAAGAGGCACACAGGCAAAATGAGTGACGAGCATAATGAGCATAGTGGAGAATTTACATTATTTATGTTCTAATATTTCCCTTCAGGTTGGTGGAGACCAAAACAACAAAAAAAATACAAGTGAATATTGAACTTTTGCCAGATGGTTAAACTCAAAAAGACTGGGCAGATGTGTAATGGAACAACTGTTTGCTAACACATGCGCCATATCAACTTAAAGGCAATCATATGTCAGTGATGTGTTTAAAGGTTGTTGCTGCAGAGGGGCCAAAAAATCAGTTACTGCAAGTTTAGTATAGAATATAGCATCACCTCCAGGCTGCATGGTATGTGGCAGTACTGTTGCTCGAGCATTTTAACATTTTACATGTAACTAACTGCAATACTGATAACATGTTTTGTTGTTTTTGTTAATTATTTGTTTGTTATGTTTTTTACATAACTTTTTTTATTGGCTTTTGTCTTTTTATAATTCATAAAGTGTAATATTTTATCCAAGTAAACGCTATATTATTTAATTATCACTGCCATTTTTGAGACCAGAGGAGTGCATGTAATAATCACCACGAATCTGTACTTCATTTCCAGTGCCTCAAAAAAAGTCTCACTCTGAACACGCTGGATCCAATCGGGTTGTTTCTGTGGAAACACAATAACAGTGTAACAGTGTGCATAGATTAGATTACTGTTACCATCTAGTGGCCAAAGGTATACAGTACACCTTTGATAATAGCAATGACGTTCCCTAATCCTCAGATTTCTGTCTTCTCTAAAATCACACTTATCTCTCTGTGACAATTTATCTCATATTAGTTTTACCACTGCTTTGATTTTTTTTAGGGGGTGCTTGTTTCAATTTAACTTGGATATCTCATCAAAGTACCAAAGTTCCACTCCAAAAATGAAAACATGCTGACAGAAACAGGGTATCGATCGTAATCCTAATCTCAAAACCTCATTAACACATGACACTTTTCAGGTTTTCATATTTTCTGCTTGCAGAAATCTTTGTTAACAAAAATGACAGCCCCAAAACTAAATTCTAAAAGAATAAAGAGTCTTTCATTTACATTTGGAACTTTCTGTTTTAAATATACATGATAAAACTACGGCATGCTGGAACTTCTGCATTAATGCCGAGTGAAAGATGATCTCTTCATGGTCTCACTTCAAACCGGAGCGAAACATAAATGACAGACACTGCTTTTAAAGAATCATTTCAAGGTCAATTTGAAGCTGTTTAGGTGAAATTGTCAAATATATAGTTTGACCCATGCCAAACAAAGAAAATAAAAGGTCATAAGTTGCATTCAATAATACTCAGTCTCTCTCCCTGACACACAAACATACACACAAGTCCACACTCATGTCCTTGTCTGTCAGGTGAAATGACTCTTTTCCCGTCCATTGTGGCTCCCTGTGAGGCTCTTGACCCATGGCTGGGGGAGTCCCAGCCACTTTGCCGTGACAGTCCAAAGGGATTGACTCGAGTGAACGACCTTGTCCATCCCCTCTGGACATCTGCACACTCACTCAGTGTGGACAATCAATCCTGCTTTTTAAGTGCGTGCCGTGCACTCAGTCGCCATGAGAGGGTGCTGAGATACTCTTGAATCTCCTGGAACAAACTATTGTTTGCTCTCACTCCTCTTTGCCTCGCCATGTCTCCGAGCGACTCTTTCTTTTTCTGCTTTTTAGTCTCTCCCGATCCTTTCTGTCTCTGTCATGTGTCCATCTTTCCCAGCATCTGTGCGCATGCCTCTTTGCATCCTTGCACATGAGTGTGTCTCTGTGTGTCTGCGTCTCTGTTAACTGTGTGCACTGTATGTGTGTGCGCACGTGCCTGTTCCGCTCTCTGTTGTGGAACAAATTACACAGCGGCTGGGGAGCCAAATGACTAATCAGTGGTACACAGATTAAAATCCAATTGCTGCAATTTGAAGCCACACAGGAGTAGTATGGGAAATTAACTACTACAGTGTCTGCGCTGCTGTCTCCACCAGGCATACCTGTTAGATGTTGATCTTTTAATTAGTGAGGCCCATAGAAACTTTAGATCAAAGATTCTAAAAAAAACCTAAAAAACACTGGATGAGGGATTTCGATAATACAACAAAGCTTAAAAGTGACACTTATTTACTTTTTTGCGATCCAAAATAAAAGGAGTATGTGTTTCTGTCCTGTCTGTGCAGTGCTTAATGCATGTTAAAGTGCAGGTTGTCTGGGATGTAATCTGTGGATGAAAGACAACAAAAAAAAAAAAGGTGAACAAAGTTAGAGCAAACCACAGTCGGTGGTTAATTTGCTCATGTTCACCAGGAGGGATGTTGAGAAGATGAAGTGTTGTGTTTATGATGGGGCTGGGAGGATGGGATGTTGTCTACAGCCATTTGTTCGCCATCACTGTATCATCCCCTGCCCACAATAACCACTTATCAACCACAGGCGAAAGTGGCCATTGCCAGGGCTTACCATCTCTGACTTGGAAATGGATTGAAAGCGCCGTTTGTTTATTTTAAACTACAGCCCAGCAGACAATTCATTTCTCCGAGCAGAAAAACATGTTCGAGGGGAGAATGAATAATGTGAATAATGAGCAAGCCCTCTGCCCTGTAGGTGAAACCAGGCAATTGACTCCCGTTCTTATTATATTAGGATTTTTTTTTTTTTCTTGGATGTACAGAAGTGCAATATGCGCTTGAGCAGGGCTGAGACACAACATGAACGCTTGCCTGGAATAATCTCAATGGCAAAAAATAATCTCATTTTGTCTGGGAGTGTAAAAATCCTGTTTGCATGGCTGTGGCGTGTGTCTTTGTGCCTGAGTGTCTTATGGCAGGCAGGAGACGTGTGTGCAGGCTGTCGCTGAAACCATAACAATCGCGCTGGAACATTTCATTTGGAATGAATTGAAACATGCCACGTTTACCTTTTTCACAGATGTGACATATTTTAGTTGTGGATCGTGCACACAAAGGAGAGCCTTGTTTTGTAGATTTTTAAACTGTGTGGAAAATGCTGTAAATGCCAAAATTTGAGTTTTTTTGAAACCTTTATTGGCCTGCAATGGGTTGACGAAAACCCACCTGCTCTTTTTGCCGCAATGCTCTGCATATCCTCATTCAGCAGCAGAACTGAACAGCCCCTACGGCCCCTGTGGACACTGAGCGACTCCACTGGAGCAGTTCCTGGCGCAGATGCCTTGGTCAAGGGTACGTGTGTGGTAGCTGCACAGAGAGCTGAGAATGTGCTCAGTGATTTTTCCAAACAGTCAAACCTTCCACTTCATCTCTGTGAGCTCACTTCTCCAAAGTTTGAGCTGCTGTATGCAGCTCAAGGAGTTTTTTTTTTTTTTTTGCACTGATCCAAGGCCATCACTACTGTGTTTATGGTCCTGGATGGCCATCTCATGAAAGTCTCATCTAACTGTCTGGCACTCAATCAGCTCAATACCACTTTCATGTGTGCCCAGTCAAGTCTAAGTCTAAGTCTATGATAAGTAGTCAATAACTTATCAGTAACTTAGCTTAGCATAATGACTGGAAACAGGGGGAAACAGGGGGAAACAGCTAGCCTGACTCTGTCTGTTAACTCAATTTGTTGGTATTTGTTTAATTTATACAAAAAAACAAAAAAGGCAAGTTGCGGGGGGGGGGGGGGGGACACCTCCCTGTATGCTGACTGCTACTCTCCTCTCCTCTAACCATCAAACACCACTCTTTGAGATCCTAGATCCCATACAACAGCAGTAGCAGATCATGTGCTGATCATGCCCCAGGTGAGAGCAGCTGTCATCCAATCACAGGCCACTTCTGCATCAGTTGTATGTATAGTGTCAACGCACAGATGACTGCAAAAATAAATAGATAAATTAAAAAGGACAGTGCAGCTACAGCAAACAACGAGAAGTAACAAGACGTGGGTTAAGCCTGTCATGGAGGAAAACTGACAGGAAACTGAAAGTGATCAGCCTCTATTAGAAGCTCTCCTCTCCACCACCTGGAGCAGGTGGTGGCTGACAGTAGACAGTATGGAGTTTTGACAGAACACCGCAAAATCCACCGGTGAGATGTGTGTGGCAATTTTCCAAAACACAGAGAAAGCCAACTTGATCAATATGTTCAGGATTATCTCATTTATCCTCAGTGTCCTGGGCTCAAATGCCTTTGTAGAGAGGATTTTCTCTCTGATGACCATTAAATGGTCAGACTCAAGGAACAGGTGCAGCACAGGGATGATCAGAAATGAGCTTCAGATATCTGTGACCTGTGACATGTCATGTAAGGACATCTCTCTGGCTGGTATTTGTGATTTATAATGCTAAAGTTTTTTTTTTGTGTAAATCTATAGACTAAATGGTACGTATACATTTTTGCCTTTCCACTTCAATAATATACACTGTATATTCACACAGTATCACACCCACACCGCCGTGGTTCCCTGCATCGGACAAAACCTTTTGTCCCTTGTTTGATAGTGAGAAAGTTGGCAACTCTAACCCTAACTGTGCGTCCATTGTTAGCAAGCTCACAGCTAATGTCCGGACAGTGAGTGCATTGGCTGTTTGGGGTGGATAAGAGTGAAGTGCAGTCAGATTTGTGGAAAAGTTGCGAAACATTTTTTCGCTTCTTGTCTGAATATGCCTCAAAATCGCTTTACCTAATTAACTGCATCTATGAGCTGCATCACAGCAGTTGCAGCCCCCTCTGCCACCTTCCCCATTGCAGATACATATATAATGCTTTTCAGGCCAATCACCCCCTTTCCCCATGTGCCACCCCAAAATTTTCAGCGGTCCCAGCTGACCACCCTTGAAGAAGTCCTGGGGGCACCTCCGGTTGGAGAAGATCACATTTTTTTGGTACTTTATGCATTACAGTTTTTTCCACCCAAAGAAGAATATCTTTTCAACACACTTCTCGTAAAGAATTTTTACGAGCCGATCAGACGCTGAAATGTCAGAGGTGGTCATCCAGGAGTGTGATATGTAGTGTGACGGTCAGGGGAGGGAGTTCTCATGCCACATTTTCTCCAAAGCGTCTACATCGCATGTGCACGAATTAATGATTACAGGATTGAGTGATTATAAGCTTTTATTTAGTCGAATAGCCATAAGGCACGCCACTGTCAATAAATCATTAAATCACTGTAGCTCGGGGCTTGGTCAAAGGACCATCCAAAAGCCATTACTCCAGATGGTGCATTAGGATGAATATCATTATGATGATATCATCCCCCACAGGTCCTTTCTTTCTTCTGTTATTTTCATCATATTTTACGGCTAACCATCACGCCGCCATTTTGCCATGTGGTCCTAAACTTACTGCAGGTATTGTTCACGCATGACAACAGAGGACACAGTGCTGAGGAAAAGAGTGTATTTTTTTTTCCTCTAGATTAAAACACTTTGGGCAGGTTGTTCTTTTTAAACTCCCTTTCAGCGTATTAAGGAAAGCTCTTTACAATCCTCAACTGAAAAAGAAGAAAAGAGGAAGATTCCTCCGGCTGCAACATTTTCCTCCCCTCTCCTCTCCTCTCTTTTGACTATACTTCTAAATTTACCCATCCATTAGTGGGAGACACAGAAGAAGACAGAGTTGCTGGAGCTTTTAACAAGGCTGCTTCTTCTCTTCAGTGTCATGCTCTACTGCGCTTCAAAACACGCAGCACTCTTTTGTGTCTTTATTATGGCTGCAGCTGAAAGAGATGAGTTTGAGGTTGTTGAGCTTTTGTGCTTGTGTATGTGTGTGTGTTGGTGAGGGGGGCGGCTGGCATCAATATAATTTTTGGTAAGCTGCAGTAGGTGGTGTTTGTCATGGGAAGGGGGCAGTAGTAGTAGGTGTGTGTGTGTATGTGTGTGTAGAGTTATGTCCCAGTTATCTACCACAGATAATTGATGCGGACAAGCTCGAGTGAAATCTCTGTGACAGCGTTAGGCACGTCGCGCACTTGCTGTTGATGGATGCCCATGTCAATCTTTCTGACCCCTCCCCCCCCATCACCCCCCTTCATTCACACATACACACACACACACACACACACACACACACACACACACACACACACACACACTCACAAGCTATGAGTCCTTTTCAGCGGGCCACAAAAGGAGCAGTCTCCTGGCACGCCGTCGCCAGCTGAGCTGTAACAGAACAGTGCTCAGAGGGCATAGAGAGGGGAGGACAAGGGAGGAGGATGCGGGTGGAGGACAGGGGAGGATAGGGGGAGGAGGTGGAGGAGGGAAAATATTGGGAAGGAGGGAGGATTTGAGGTGATATTAATGAGGTAACAGGGGCGGGATATGAGGAGGAGGACAGAGGATTGATGGAGAAATATAAAAGTTGGTGAGATGAGGAGGTGCAGGTGAAGAGAGGAGGCGGTTGGCTCAAAGAAGAATTTAGAGGGACATAAAAGAAGAAGGGGACATGGAGGAGTGTTTTGCTAACTGTGCTGAGTTTCCATTGTGATGCTAAGAGTTTGGGAAGCTGCTTAGCATTCTTTCTCTCTCACACACTCACTCCAACTTTAGAGCTGGCTCAGCAGAGAACACATAGATGTTAAAGTGGTGTGATTAATTTAGGATGCAATGAGCTTTTTTGGCCAGTGTACACACACACACACACACATGCACACACACACACACTCTCCCACGCAAACTCACACATCAGCTGAATGGAGGTAGTAGTTGTAGAGAAATGGCTTTTCCAAACTGGAATTTAGTCTTATTCAATATCCGTCAGGTCTGACAGGTGGGTATCAACATGACACAACGGAAACCTCAGTTCAGGCTTATCAAAAGGGCACAGCTGTACCCACAAGTAGAGATGCTATTCATATCAAAATAAAACAGTTCAACATTTGAGAAATACGCTTATTTGCTATCTCGCCCAGAGTTACTGTAGATGAGAAGGTCGATACAGGCGTGCAGTGACTGTCCATTAAATATGGCACCATAGCAAAGGGATGGTTAGCTTAGCGTCTCTCTCTCAGTCACACACACACACACACACACACACACACACACACACACAAACTGGAAGCAACTAACCTTTCCAAAGGTATACAAGCCTAAGAGTCTCCATCCATACTGGCTTCTTTGTGATGGTATACCTAGCAGGGTAGTGCTTTGAGCTAAATGCTAATGTAAGCATGCTGTCATGCTCAAAGTGATGGTGGTATCATGCAGATTTTAACATCTTAGTTTAGCCTGTTCGCATGCTAACATTTGTGAATTAGCACTAAACTCGACGTAGAGCTGAGGCTGATGGGAATGTCATTAGTTTCACAGGTATTTGATTGAAAACGAAAGCAATGGGAAAAATAAAGGATGGTGACCCTAGATGGAATTTTAAGAGATCACCAAAGTTAAGGGCAATTGACGTTGACGAGGACACGAATGCCTGTGCCAAATTTCATGGTAATACCTCCAATTGCTGTCAAGATTTTTCAATAAAAAACAAAAATGTCCATCACATGGTGGCACTAGGGAAAAGCCAGCAAAGTCAGCAGGATTCATCCTCTGGGCACCATGGATATCATTCATGGCAAAAGATTCCACCTACCAGAACCTCTAAAGCTAACTAATTAACACACTGTAGCTTGATTGTTAGAAATGACAATTTGTGGTTTATTAAGAGGCTACGGACAGTGAAGTCTGGTACATAACTCATATAAAACCAACAACTTGTTTTTCTTTTTCATACTGTTCATGATCAAAAAGCATCATCAGCATCTCCGTTTTATCTCAACAGCCTGTAATTCATGCATTGTTCAATTAATGAATTCAAATTTTGTGAGAAAGCTCATAAGCGTATTTCCTAGAATGTCAAACTATTCCTTTAAAGTTGATGCCCAAAGCTCTGCATCTATTTCTCTCTCTGTGTTTCCCACTTTCCTTGTTATCGTCTTCCTTATGGTGTTAGTGAAGGCTGACTGGGGTTTAGCTGATTGGGCAAACCCAAGGGGACAGATGAATTAAGCTGCATTCAAGACATATACCTGCTTTCATACACTACGGACCGCCTGCCTTCCCTGTCTGTTGGTCTCCAGCCCATTTCTATAGTGTGCAGCCAGATTGCTGCCTACCTGTCGCTGCAGCCCCACACATCACACCTTCAGCTCTTCTGAGTTTCACTGACCACACCACATTCAAGAAACACACATATGCATTAATGCCTGAGCCCAAAAGGGCACAGGAAGTGAAACAAACGCCCACCGGTATTTGCGGAAAGAAACCCGTACCAGTGGAGTGGCGTGTACTGTGGCAGTGGCATTGGTGGGCACTGTGATGAGAATTGGACCACTCTCTTGGCGTGGGTAGCTTTCGTATTTTTGCTGCCACGAGTGCCCGCGGTGCAGTGCGGGGCTGGCTGGCAGGCTCGGGGAAGAGGACCCATCTGTTGTATGAGATTATTTCAAACCAGATACAGCACAGGATGTCACCTGTTTGGAGAGACCCAGGGGAGGTGGGATTATGGGGAGGAGGGTATGTATGTGTGCGTGGGAGGGGGGTATGGAGGTGAATTTCTCAAGACATGTGGTCTCTCATTTTGTCTAATCACAGTTGTATTCATGTATCTGTGTTTAATGTGATTCTCTATGTTTGCTGAATAGCTGCCATCCTGTAAATGTGTTTAAAGTAAGCATAAAGAGACTCTAAAGAGAAGCAGCTTCTTTTAATTTATTGTATCATCTTCCGTATATATTTCCGTTGCAGTTCTTTCATATGTTATCTTCAATAATCTGAATGTGTTGTATTTTTGAACAGTATATCCAATTTAAGTTTCATCCATTCTGATGTTAATTTGGAAAATGGACACATGCACCCAAAATCACTACAACATACTTCATTTAGGCATTTGCAGTGTTTAACTAGTGTCATCTTTACCACCCACCCAGTGAGGTTTTACCTTCAAAAAAAAAAAAAAAGATTTACACATGGATAGAGGACCTGGTCTCATTCCCACTTCCTGTCACTAACTGACTCTGTGTCTGTGAAGATTCTCATTCGTCCAGGTCATGTTTCTTCTGAGTGCTTTAAAACGCAGCTGGACTTGTGTGAAGTTCTAGAAGACATTTCGTCTCTCGTCCAAGAGACTTCTTCACTTTTAACTGACTGGTGGGGAGTCCCAGGTTCTTGCAGGATCATTCACGCCTTGAGAGTCTGAGGTCACACCCAGCCATCGTGTCAGTTGTTCGGGTCACATGAGTCATGGTGTGAATGGCTGTTAAGCTGCCTGGGGAAAGATCTCAGGACCGCATTGGAAGCGGATGATAAGTGTTGTTGTAGACCACCTCCTCTGTTCGGTGATGGTCGGTTTGACGTAGATGGCTTCTTTCACTCCTCTTTCAAACAATTGGTCTATTCTGGCCAAAATGTGTACATTATTGTCATCAAATGGGCGTCTCTTGCCCTACTGATGCTCATTGACGCCCCTCTGCATCTCACACAAAATACCCTGTAGCATCTATATGAGATGCAGAAAGCTTTCAGCTGACTTTATCCCTCTACTCTATCTCAGACCAATACATCTGCCTGACAGCTTTAGTTACTAGTTATTTTTCGAATTAAAAAGAATTCATGCCCTCTCTAAATCCTACACGCCGGACATTTAAGTAAGGTTATGAATGCAGGACTTTTACCTGTAGTGGAGTATTGTCTGTTAGGTGTCGCGACTTGTACTCAAACTGGCAACAGACAAGTTTTTCTTTTTAACATATCATTATGAAGTAAATGTTGATTGCGCAATTTAATGACTATAGAATAATGACACCATCTGCGTTTAGATTGGTTCCCTACAGGCCTCGCTTCCACTATGTAATTTTGTCTGCCACTGGGTATGATGTCCTGGGAAATGAAAGGCCGGCTGGGAATCCAGTCCAGCTGGCACCATTTCTATCTGTTTTCATGTCTCCAAATTACAGATTAAATGAACAAACTCACACTTTTTCTAATAATGTTTTCTTCTTCTTCTCCCTCCACCCTGACACCAACCCCTGCTGCACTTACTTGTTTGCATGAAGCAATACTCAAACTTACTCTACCTCTACAGAATATGCTACTTTCTTCTCTCTTATTTCCAAAGCAGTGTTGATCGTTTCTTCACAGTAATTTGGAAACAAATGTAGTGTGTCCTTTGTTTTTGGGAGCTGCTGAGCTCTGAGGAAAACGGAAAGTGATCTGCACTGCATGTCTTTGCGACAGCGGTGCCAACAGTAATGCCACTTGGAAACACTAGAGCAGTTCAAAAGTTGTCTGTTTCCACTTTAAATAAAGGATCTGAATACTGAGACAGAGCAGACACGAGTACACAAGGAAGCCTGTGATACAGGTTAGTTTCCTTAAGCAGAGCTGCTGTAAAACACATTTAAATTGCCTCACTATTTTTTATGTGTGCTTACTTTAGACAAAGTAACAGCAGACACTAAATATTAAAGGACTCATATTAAGAAGAGCAAAAAAGGTGATCATATCCCTCCATTTAAATGAGCTCTTTGCCTTTCCAACAGAGCAGGCAAATGATAGTCACTTCAAACAGAAGCCCTGGTTTTGGGGCCGACGTACCCCTTGGGCCTCTGGGCTTGTGCCAGGTACGCCTGTGCCGTAATCTATCCATGGGTTTAGATAATCTTGCTAAACTGTTGGCTCGTTTACAACCTGTTTGATCATTTGACTGCTCGTGTCCTGTCAGACTCTGCTGTCGCAATGCCATGTCCCCATTATCTCAGCAATTAGCTTTGTGAGCTCGAAATAGTGGCCAAAACTGTAATAAAGTTGAATTTTCCTTAAAAATTGCCTTTGTCTATGCCTAAATAAAGGGCCTGAACAGGTGAAAATGAAAGAGCAAGGTCCACCCATCACCACACCAGAACCTCAGAGACGGCAAAGTACCACTGAAGGAGTTGGACCTTCGGCCAAGGTTAGAGTGATGCACCACCTGCATCCTAATGGCTGTAACGCAGAATCCCTGCCTGCAGGTGATGAATGAGTGTCATGTCAGGAGGGAAGGAGAATGGGAGGAGGAGGCGAAGAGGAGGAGGAGGAAGATGAAAATTTGGCTCTAGAGATGTTGCCCACAGGATGCTGAGGCACAGACCTCAGGAAGCCCTAACCCCTTCACTCTACCATCTGTGGCTCAGAGGTGTGTGTGTGTGCACATGCACGTGTGCATGTGTGTGTATCTATGTGCACATGTGTATAGGAATGTGTGTAGTTTGTGTGGACAAGGGAAATAGTTTTTGTAGTTTTACTTGTTGAAAAGTGTGCGCACACTGCAATTATTGCAAGTGTGTGTGCATGCAGCCATGTGGGCAATATAAAAACAGTACCTCATGCATATATGAGTTATTAGCTGTGTGTGTGTGTGTGTGTGTGTGTGTGTGTGTGTGTGTGTGTGTATGTATGTTTGTGTGTATGTGTTGTGTTTATGTGTTTCCTCACATACCTGTATACTTCTGTGCATTGCCTGTGTGCTTTTGTGTGCCTGTAAGTCCCTTCACACACACACACACACACACACACACACACACACACACACACACACACACACTCAGCACCTCTATCCCCTCTTGCACCTCCACCAAGAAGAACAGATGGGAGAGCAGGAGAGAGGGTTCCCACGTCCGCTCCTCCACCTCGTCCAAACTCTACCCATCGCAGCCCAGCCCGCCTCGACCCTGCCAGAACCACTGTGACTCAGCCAAAACACACACACATGCACAAGCGCACACACCTCTGCTGGAACCCTCAAACTCATGCACACAAACACAGTTCAATCCACATTTACGCTCCACGCCAAAAATTCACATGCAAACACACGCATGCACACACATCAAGTACTTTGGCTCTCTGACTGTCCAGAGTGACACCAGCGAGCCAAATTATGATGAGGTAATCAAACTGCAGTTAGTGCTGAACTATCACACATCTATCTACTTATAAGGACCCAGCTAATAAAAATCTGCTTGAAAAATCAGCCTGAAGGCAAGGTCAGCGTTTGGTACAGATCAATATACCTTCAAAGTCATTTTTGGCTATACAACAACTTTTGCTGAACAGTGACCACTGTGACAACAAGTGGCAATTACAGATAATGACACATATTCTTCAAGAATCTCTTCAGTCATTCAGACAACCTGGAATAGGGCCACAAGCAGGAAACAACGAATGTATCTCTGAGATACGCTGCGTTTACTTGCTTGCTTTACTATCTTGACAAAACCACTGAAATGTGTGTCTGTCCCTATAATGCAAGACAGAGATCAGTGACTGACAGGGCCAGCACGAGTGCCACAATGCTTCTCCACTAAAAGCAACGTTCGCCAAGTTAGCATGGCTAAAGTAGCACACAGATCTCTTTGGATATCTCTGCCTTTCATGTAACCCTCGCCGTGCACATTGTAGCAGTCTCTTGAGAGTGTCTTCCATCTCTTCCCTTGACCTGAAATGCACCATGTTCGTTTACAAGTTCACCAGCTCTGCCGAAGTAATTTGCATTTTATGATTTGATTACAGTGTGGGCATATTTAAATAAACAGTGAGGCTAATTAATATCAGATGCAAATGCAATTACCAACAACACAACCTAAGGACATATCTCAATAAAAAACAGAATTCTATCCACCAATGGTTTCGTCTGACCAGTAATTTATGGCTGTTACTGTGAGCACATTTTAGGTAGATATGTATTATTACTAATTAATAGTAGCAATATCACACAGTAAATGTAATCCTTTACAAGTAAAGTCCTACATTCAAAAATCTTACAGCTATAACTGACATTTTTTTATGGTGGCAATACATGTAATAAGCTTGTAGTGGTGTATTTACAGAGAATTATCAGCTGGATTTGCAGCTCCTCTCAGCTTTAAAGAGAGTATCACCTCATTGTTTAGCCGTCCGACTGCAACTTTATTGTTCTCTCTCTAGCCATTCCTGTAGTGTTGTTTTTCGGCTGCAGCAGGCAGCTGTTTTCAGAGAAAGAGCCCTAAATATCCACTGTACACTACCTGCTCAACACCAAGCAACACAGACACACAGTTGGAGACAAACTGGTGAATATAGTGGAGCATTTAGCAGCTAAAGAGCCAGATCTTTCCCTCAGGAGCTTTTAGACACCAGAAAACAGACCTAAAACATTGGACTTACATTCATCAGGTAAACATGACTCCAAATGAATGATAATGTTGCTCTGTAACTGCTGGATGTGGAAAGGAGCGACTGTTTACATTGAAACACTGAAACTCCACATTTGATTGAAAATAGCACAACTACAAAACATCAAATGTTTTTGAAAATGATGTCCTCATTTAGAATTTGATGCCAGCAAAACGTTTCAAAAACGTTGGGACACGGTCGTGTTGCTTGATGTACAATCAAGCTGCTCAACAGTTTGAACCTTTGTCGTATTTTACGTTTTATAATGCGCCAAACACTTTCAATGGGTGACAAGTCAGGACTGCAGACAGGCCAGTTTAGCAGCTCTTTTACTACAGAGCCATGTTGTTGAAATACATGCAGAATGTGGTTTGGCATTGTCGTGCTGAAATAAGCAAAGCTTTCCCTGAAAAAGACATCTACTTGGCAGCATATGTTGCTCCAGAGCCTGTAGATATGGTTCAGCATTAAAGCTGCAGTAGGTAACTTGTATAAAAGTAATTTTTTGTTATTTGCTAAAACTGTCCCTTTGCCCAGACAGCAGTACATGAAACATGTAATCTGTGAAAAAAAAAAAAAAAAACAGCTCCATTGGTCCCACCTACTGCTCCTACTGCGATTTGCAACGTAATGCAATGCAACGTTAGCAACTGTGATGTAGCGGCTGGGCAGAGTTAGCTTGTTTCCGATGCTAAGGCTAACATTACTATTTGTCATGGCAGCCGCATAGGGAGGGGGGGCTTGGAGGCAGGGCATGAGGGCAGCAGAGAGGGAGGGGGAGTGACGTGGAACTTGTGTTGGTTCAAATTTTCAGGCTGAGTCTGCTCTCTTCTCCATCTTACCTACTGCAGCTTTAATGGGGCCTTCACAAATATGCAGGTTAGCCATGCCATGTGCACTAATGCCCCCCGTGCCATCACGAATGCTGGCTCTTGAACTGTGTGTGCTGATAACAAGCCGGATGGTCCTTCTCCTCTTTAGCCTAGGGGATGCAGCGTCCATGTTCTCCAAAAAGAATTTCAAATGTTGACTGGTCAGACCGCAGGACAGCTCAAAAGCTTTTCATTTTAATTCAAAATATTGTAACTACACAATTAGATCACAAAGACATGTGAAAACAATCAATAGTGAAAGTCAATAATAAAAAAAAATAATAATTCTTTAATTAAATTTAATTTGCCAACACAAAGGTCTGTTCCAGTCTGCATGGAATGAGCTGTGATGGAGAAATACTGAAACCTTCTCTCATACATTCATCTGATGACCTAAAAGTAGTAACATTTTAATACACCGAGTCTAAAAATACTGGCTTATAAAATACCCACCACGTGTAAACTTTTAATTGAAGACTGCTAAACCCCCTTGACGTGACCTAAATGAGGACAATGAGGACTGCCTTTGAAGACAAACGTTGCTATGGCTCTGGTCTCACTTCTCCGCAATATTTTTGCCAACTGCGTCAGGTTGGATCAAGTCAGACCCTAAGCCCATTCAAACATAAATGTCAAGTTCAGCCTTAGGTGAAAAGGCCGGTGTCTACCCTGTACCGTCCAGCAGCCTCGACAGATGCGACTAGCTCACTCGCCAAATCCATTGATTTTCCCGAGACCAATTACCCCGGCGTCAGAGATCTCACTCACAAGTTGTGGATGGCAGGGGGATTCTCTGACTTTAATCACACATCAATGCTAGTCCCTCAGAGCAATCTCCACTGTTTATCCCGAGCCCCAGCCCTTTGCCAACTCTATATCGATTACTCCCCAGCTTTAGCCCTGTACTGCGATCCGTTGCTACCTGTGTCCATCCGCCAGCCGTCCCCCTCACCCTCTCTCCCCATGGTGGGAGAAACAGCCAGAGGCGGCTTAAGCAGAGGAGAACAAAGCACAAGAGAGATGATTTCCTCATAAAACTGCCATTGATTTTTTGGCATGCTGATGCCATCTCTTTGTCTGTCAGAAGAGAGAGTGAACAAATCATCAGGTCTTGACAGAGCAGCATTGGTGTACGTAAAGTCGTGCTTATGGGGAGCGGGTTAAAGCCCCGGTGGTTCATTAACAGCCAGGCTGTGGGACTGCGGTAGGATATAGTGATTTACTCACATCATGTAGTCCTGTATGAGTTTTTTTATATTTATATTTAAGGCTGTGACAGTCATGGACTTTGTTCTGCAGAACAATCTGCACGGTGTTCAGCAAACCCCGCCATGGTACACCAACATAACACCAATTTCCTGTTTTGATTTAATCCCAGCAGACTAGCATGAAGTGACTGGATAAGCAACATGCATCATTGCAGAGTTAGTGTGAAGGTGATTTTTGGATAATAATGTGTAATAATGCTCTGACTTATAACTGAACCTGTGCAAGTATTTAATAATCAGAATAATTATAAGATGATGATTTCGTGAGAGCCATACCTCTTCTAGAATGAAATAGGCTTGTATGAAAAATGTTCTATAGATTATTATTCAGATTAATTATGAACAGCAAAAATAATCATAGTTATTATGATAAGGCAGTCTATGTTATGATATGGGGATGATATAAGGGCCTGTTGTTGATGCAGTAAGAAAACGATGTGCAATCAGAGAGTGCAGAAACACAGATGAGTGCAATGCCAACAACAGAGCAAGCAGCTCGTCTATGGAAGTAATACTCATCTGATTAGCAAGTGCAGCTATTGTACAGCATCTGGATTAAACAAGTGACATGTTCATATCACCAGCACCTGTAATAATCGTAATCCAGAATTTACAGATTGTGAGAGGAGGGCTGTGGACTTGAGAAACAGATATTAAAATGAATGGAGAGAGAGAGGGAGAGAGAGAGAGAGAGAGAGAGAGAGAGAGAGAGAGAGAGAGAGAGAGAGAGAGCTGGTGATACGAAATAGACTGGGGAATCAGAGCAGCCCTAATCATTCATGGCTTTAGGGTAGAACTGAACTTTCAGTTTACAAAAAAACTGGCTGATGCATGATGTGGCTGTGTCAGGACAGAATTAGTGGACTGGAGAAACTGAATCCGTCAGCGTCTCATTAATATCACAAATTTCGGGAGGGAGGGAATTACCTGAATCTGCTGCGTTAACTGTGGGATACTTTGTTATCAAGAGAGCACAACAGTTTAGAAACTGCACTGCATCGGTGCACTGAAAGGTTGTGTCCTGCTGGGGTTGACCTGCCAAAGCGAAATCTCTCACTCAGCCCACTGTCTGAACAGATGTCCAGTGGTTACGCTCAGGTGCAACACATGCAGGGCTTAAGTCTAAATGTTGTACTCGCCATAACCAGCCTACGGTCATAACCTTCACTCTGTTGTAACTTTCAGTTCTAAGTCCAACATAGCATTACACTCTGCGTGCATACTCCACTCCCAGGCTTGCACATGTTTGTTGCAGAGACTGGAGTTTCATTTGATTTCTGCTCTGGTGATAGCAGAGCAACTCTTCTCTTAAAGGCAGAGCTGGACGCACCAGACATACTCGGTAGAAGCAAACTAGCTGCCCAAACACCCACCCCACAGCGAGGTGGGAGCTAGAGATGTTGCAGAAATTTTGGGCTGGCATCTGGGGTGAGCAATCAGATTGTAGTGGTGGCACTGGCCATCCTGACCACCCCTTTAAAACTGCTGCTGCCTGCTGGGACTGAAAACAGCAAAGTTGTTCCAAAGAGTGAGCTGAAACTCTGGAAAGCAGGGAGCAGCTGCAGATTCAGGTGGTGATTCTCTGTAGGTTCTTCACTGCACGCGACCCCTTTAACAATGTCTCACTTATAGAATTTAATTTATTTATCAGTCATCTAATTTGCCCTTAAGTTTTAAAATCCTACCTCTGGCCCTGCGTGCAGCTATTCATAATATGCATTATTGCATTTTTTTAAGCTCTGTTTTCTTTGGCATCACTCAAGCTTCCACACCTAAAGCTTTGCAGTGCATCAGATTTTGTAGTTTTGGGTCAAATCCAGTGAAAATTGATTCAAGCTGGAGTTCAAGCGTAACTACCAGCCGCAACTTCCATGTGGACTGAAAATGACCTTGGTTGGAGAAATAACTTCCAGCGTCCTGCCCTGGACCGTCCCACCACCCTTACCACTGTCCACACATCCCTTACATTTAGACGGTACACACAGTTAATCCTGAAAATCATTTATTCATTTATATGTTTCCTGTTGGTCAAATCGCAGTTCAAACTATGAAGAAACCCACAATCCTCTCAAAGTCTTTAGAGGATGCGCGTGTATGATTGGCTGGAATGGTAGGATACGTATGAACTGGCAATGAAATGTTTAGTAAAATGGAGATTTTGAATCATTGTGCTGGGCTGGAACGGCTGTAGTTCTATGTGGCCTGTTTTAATAAAGAACTGATTTGTCGGGGAAAATAAATTGTGACAAGTGGAATCAGGTTGGTAACTTGATTTCTGTAACCCCACTGTCATCTCTTGCTCTGTTCAACATGACAGCTTTCTGTAGCACGGGCCTTCATTTTCAAAAAGGTCATTGATGATGCAGGGACACATCAGCATAAATCTAATCCAGTGACAGCTGTGCCTGGGAGCCATCGCTCTCACAGCACAGACCAATTAGAGGGGGTCTTGTATCAATCAGAAATCAAATAACATCTCATCAAAACGCATGTCTGTTTTTGATCCCCCCCCACTCCCCAAAGAGAGCCACGGTTCTCCCCAGATCCCATCTCCATCAACCCACACCTCTTTTAGCTTCTGCCTATATCTTTTGATTTTTTTTTTCAAACATCCACCCACATTTTACCAGTGCATGCACAGATATGCACACACACACACACACACACACACACACACACACACACACACACACACACACAGGAGCACATACTGCCCAGGGCAGTGAGGGACAGTGCAGGTAACCAATCCAATTAGCACCTTAATGATGAGGTCCCCAGTCACAGACTGACTTACTCTACGAGCACAGCAGAACGCACCGCTCTCATCTTCCTGGATGCAGCATACAGACGCCTAATGGATCAACGGATGCAGCTGGATTCTGTCGGTTAGATTGTCTTAAATTTTCCCTCCAGACACATTCAAAGTATGTAAAAATGCTGTGCTATGATTAATGTTTAACATGTTTCCCCACCAAAAATTAATTAAAAAAAAGTATGAAAATTGGCTGAAAGCACATGCACTCCTTCTCCTTGACTGAGAAATTCTGAATCTATTAATGACAGGCTGCGCCCATCACCACTGATCACTAGATTGACCAGAGAAAGAGCCGTTCGCATCAAGATGGCCGCCGCAGAGATTCAGCCATACATGCTTGAGCCTCGGTCAGACGCAGACTTAAATGAGCAGTCGACTAGCAGACCTAGTAAGTGTAATTAGCATCTTTTATTTGTTTAGGCTGTTTGTTAGCTTGTATCTGGCTGTGGCAGACATGGCATTAGTGGTTGTGAAACATGCAATAATATCAGCCATGATGTTACAGTGTGTTCACATTGTTGCATTGTTGTTCGGTAAATATATCCCAGAGGTCTAATCTGAGACAGGAGAACAGAACAGTGCAGTGGTCAAGGTGTGAAAGAATTACGGTATGGGTAAGGTTGATAGCACTGATTTGATTTTTACAGTGTTCTTGAGTTGGAAAAAGCACATCTGAATAAACTTGTTTATGTGTCGTGACCTTGGGACAAAGGAACTCTGCAGAGTACAGGTGTAGTTGAGGGTACAAAGTTGTCTGTGACAACCTGAAACTTCGTGTTTGACAGACAGGACGAGAGCCAATTGAGAGTTGAGTCTGAGATACTAATCCACTCATATAGGCTGAACTGAACTTTTAACTTCAATACTGACAGAAGCCCTCACCACTGTGGTTAAATAAAACATCATTTATTTATCTTTTAAACATGTAACACTTACGAAAAGGAAAGAAAACTGCCGTTCACCTGGAGAACCTCCCGTTAAAAAAGCCAGGTGTTGTCCACTCATGCCTCATGTAGTGAGTGTTGAAATCCAGTATTACCTATTTGCATATCACACAGTTGTGAACAAACAGCAATGAAGTGCCTGAGAAATTCTCAAGAACACAGCAAATCACAGAAGTGTGTAATGGAGTGAGCTGCAGTGTGCCCTGAGAATTTTCTCGAATATTGAGCAAAAATTAAGTAAAGCAATTTTGAGCAAAGGCACATTCACTGCATGAAACCTTGATTAAATTGGATTTTAATTGGGTGCCCCAGTAGCTCACCTGGTAGAGCCTGCGCATCATGGACGAAGTGTTTACTGCAGCAGCCCCGGCTCTTTAATGCATGTCATCCACTCTCGCTCCCCCCTCCTGTCTCTCAGCTGTCACTATTCAATAAAGGCAAAAAGCCCAAAAAACATAATTAAAAATAAAAGATTTTAATTGATTTTGTGCCAGTCATAAACCTTGCAGAAGCCTGATGCTATCACATAGATAAATAAAGAGCGCTAGTCTTCTAGTTTTCAGACAGAGCTTGTAATCTGCAGCAGATGTAGCAAATAAGAGGAAGCTGAAGCCGAAAGAGGACAGAAGAAGAATGCTGGACTGAAGTTTTAGATGTTCAAGAGTCTGTGAATCTCTTGCTTGTGATCAAAGAGGCAGAGCGACTCAACCTGAGCTTTGGTTTAGCCAGTTGTTCTCTCCTCAGAGTTTGAGTACAAGTTTGCCTGGAATAATAAAAGCACCTTGATGAGGCTCTGTGACGCACACAGCAGCATTAGGGCAGACAGTTTGATTCATGACTCTGACAAAAATCCTCTTGTTTATGATCACACAACATCTGTTGACGGTGAATCACTTCTTGTAATCAGCACTCGGCTGCCATTTGATCATTTTATCTGTCACAACACTGTGTGAGTGTGTGTGTGCGTGTGTTGAGGCACTTTGCAACACAGAATTGCAGGTTTTATATCCCTGCAGTTCACTTACTTTTACAATTGTGCTAATAGACCCTACAGGGTTTGGTGTGTGTCCGTCCGTGTGTGTGTGTGAACAGTACATATGTGCAGGGAACACTTCCCGCATAGATTCAGTGTTAGATGAATAAAGCCATAACCAGCGTGTGAACGTGCACACTCGCCGTCGCAGGCCGATGATGGCGGCAGTTTTCTCCCATCAAAGCCGATACACATCAATGAGCCGTTCAAACATCCTCCGCCGCCATTAATTAGAATGTACCAAATACCAAAGACGATGATGTAGCAGCTCGAACAAATAAAGCTGGAGTGTGACCCTGAAAATCAGAACCTGACTGTTATCCATTTGTTTTTGAAGTGAGCGCTTGTGCTGCTGCCACTTCTAATTCCAAACACTAATTCAAAGAGGATTCAGGCATTTTTTCTAGGTCAAACATCACAACTTTGAAAATCCCCCTGCCCCCCTCAACCTTCCCGTGCTGTTGTTTTTCTGGTGTTTCTGTTTTACTAAACAGCACTTGTGTTGAAAATGACAGGAGTGAAAAAGAAAGGCTGCACCGGTGGCAAAGCGGACCTGAAAATATGATGCGAGGAGCTCGCACTTGTTGGCACTCGTCATGCCTGAGAAATGCTCATGACACTGAGAGCCATTGTCTTTGTGATTTCTGTTTGCTTCTGGTGTTCGGCCACCGACGTGTCTTACACTAAATCTTTTTCTGTTCCTGGGAGAGCCATGAAACAAAAACCAGAATGCCAAGCGAGGCTGTGGGACCACATACACCAGACCTTGATCCAGAAGGGCTTAGCCATCAGCTGGCTTGAAGGGTGTTGCAGACCTTCAGTAACTGCCATGTGCTGAGGTGATAATCCATGGGTTTGTGGTTATTTTTTTCTTCTTTTTGGCAACGTGTTGGCGCTAAATGATCACCTTTGTGATGTTTTACATACGCACAGTCCACAAGCACGGGCTGTTCTACTGAGATGAGTAAATCATGAATAACAGACTTGAAATTAAAATGATTAAGTATCAGTATATGTATCCTCAGTATCTTTAGTTTATTTGTTCTTATTTGGTCAAAATTTTAAAGTATCACCACCCAGGAAAAAAAAAGGTTTTTATTATTTTTCTGCGGTGATAGTACACCCCACATCAGCACTCTGCAGAGTTCTTTGTTCAGACAGCGTTGGTTCAGGTAAATTGATTTGGTGCTATATTGTAAAAATAGTTTGTTCAATTACTTTAATTCCAATAGAGACATCACCAGCTGGGAGTCCACCTTGTAATTTGAAATATCAGTTCGGACTTGTGACAGCTGTACTATCTAGTCCCCCACCTTTCTGTAATGAAGGACAAACACAACACTAACAGAAACAAAAACTACCATCCAGTGGGAATCACTGTACATGTTTGCAAACTGGGCTAACTGGCTCCCACATTCCTAGTGTGATATCCATGTTCAGCATGTGCACTTATGTGTCTTTAATGCAAAGTGGTCTACGTGAACTGACGGCACTGAATCATCATTGTCACTGACCAAATCAGTAGCTTTCAGCAGTGAACAGCTCAGCCGTAATGCACAGGATGTTACTTCCTTGTTAAAAGCTTGATAAAAGGCAGCAAAAACAGTCAAAATATAATTGCAAATTGTCGTCTGCTAAACTGCTAACCTTACAAACAGCGCTTGTAGTGGGCTCATTTTGAGTTGCATCTATCTTGAACCAGCAATGAACTGATCTGAAGACGGTCAGAATCGGTGCAGAATGTCTCAGTGGTATGAGTGAAGATGCATTTACTGCCTGTTTCATGTGGTGAAGTGCATTTGAATGGTGAACAACTGGCTTCTCTTACAAAAGAGTGAACTACATATCTCATTAAGTACTGCACTGGATATTGACAGCAACTTCTATCCTGTAAGTTAAGACAGCATCTTAGAAATAAAACCAATGGTATCAGTCCAAAAGAAAAAAAAAAAACACACACACACACACACACACACACACACACACACACACACACACACACACACACACAAAACACTCCACTGTTCCTCAGTCCTGTCTCATCCTTGAGCCATTTTATCCTCAAAAGGCAGCACAGATTTCCACCCAACATTTGGCGTGGACACGCTTCCCTTCGACCTATCAAATAGCGTTTGATTTCCCTTGATTTTCTTCTTGTTGATACACTTGGAGTTGCTGTTACTTTACTGGTTGTAGGTACTGATTGTTTCTTTGTGTGTTTAGCCAGGGTAGTTTGATGCCATGTGCCCAGTTTTGCTATTTATTCTAAACAAACCGCAGTAGCTGCTTCCAAGGAAACATCAAATTCATTACCGCCTGTGCACCCAGGGGTTTTTCCGAGGGAACAGCGACCCACTTATCAGTGTTTACAACAGCAAATAGAAAAGAAAAAGTGAAAATGACTTTTATTTATATTAAAATGTTCCATATTATTGCTCGGATTCTTGCTTTTATACATGGCCTGGCTGGCGTTCAGACAGTAAATTTACAGTAAAACATGACTGCCACTAAAGCACTACCTTGGGAACTCTGCAGTTGATCAGAATGATCCTCTGAGGTCTATGTTTAGACATGAGAAACCCCTGAGGCTGAGAGGTTTGTTTTGTTCAACAGGGAATACAGTTAAATTACACCATGATGAAAGTGTGTCACACACACAGCATGGCACCCGCGGTGATAAAAGATCATAACTGACTATTCAGCTTCTGAAGAAAAGCGGCATGCTGACAACATTGGCACTATAATGCAATTAGAATACATAGAGGTGTGACAGTTGAGATTTCCTTTTAATGGCTTTGCCAGGTATTATGGTACAGCTGATGCATAAACTGAGCCGCTTTGTGAACAAGCTCTTTGATCAACCCAAAGTCATTCCTGTGGTGCCACCGTAAACTTTGCTATGGTACAAATGTTGCAGTAAAAAAAACCCTCTTGTGGTACATTTTGGACACTTCACATAAACAGACAGAGAACAAAACTTAATTCGCCATGTATAACAAGTCACTGTACCAATCCTGGTGTTCCTGCTCTGTGTCACTGCTGTTTACTGCTTTGTTGAAGTTATTCCGAATAAGCTGGAACTACTACTTACTGTGAAGCAGGGTATTTAACTGAAAGCAAACAGCAAACTTTCGCAACCACAAACTGTGCATTTTCACTTTTAAGGTACCATTATGTTCATCAAAGGGTTCATAAAAGAAAAAATAAAATGCTTTGTTCACCACAGAGAAAATCCAAATGACCTATTTGAAGAGAGCTAAAGTCAGGCCTGCAAACTCAAGTGGGATAAAAAGGGATGGAAACGGTTTACAGAGGACACTAGAAAGGGGACACACGTGTTTAAGTTCAGCTGGAGAGAGACAGCAAGAGAGCGGTGGATAGGGGTTAGGGTGCATGTGACGTGGGCCTTTGCAGACAGAGCCTAAACGCACTCAGGGCTATCAGGACGACCCAAGTGGGCACATTTGTTGTTGGATTGGTCTGTTGTAGTCTGATGGCTGTATCATCCATTCATGTTTATGTTGTAAGTGTACTGAAAGTGGCTGCTGCGGTGTCAGACAGAGATGTTGTCTTCATTTGCCTGCGTTTTGTCTATTTGCATACTGTTCTGCAGTTGCAATGCTCAGAGCTTTCAGGGAAACTTGACCAAGTGAGGAGGAGGAGCAAATAGCAAAGGCTACATCCACACTAATACGTCCTCATTTTAAACCAGCATCGCTTCAGAAATAATCTCCATTCATACTAAAAACGCGAGTTGCTGGTGTAAACAGGAAGCAGATTGTCAGAACAGGACAACAAAACAGGACAAAAATGATGAGGCAGGGGCTGCTCTTCACAGAATCCTCCCGGATAATGCTATTTTTATTTCAAGATTGTCGATAGCTTTGTGTTTTTGTCTTTCTTTTCCATCGTATTTCCAATGTCCTTTTGTCTCTCTCTAAATATAGACAATGTAACATCCATTCTGTCGATGTACAAACTTAAACGCTCCACAGTAACATCATAATAACAATAACATCATAAGCAGCTCGGGAGGCTCTTGTTGCAGGTATTGATTGCTGTTTACACAAGCCAATAGCACTGACTGTGAAACTAGACTGACTGTAAAACTAGAACTAAAATATAAAGAATCCAGGTGTCTGACGTGTTTTGATGTCATCTGGACCCTGGAAGACAGTGATGGTCTTACAGACACAAAATTGCTGCTCCATTTTGAAACGTATTAGTGTGGATGTAGCCTTTATTATCATTAACTTCTAAGAAGTTTTTCTTCTAAGAGCCCAGAGGTGAAGTTTGTACAGCAGCAAACATCTGATCCCACAATAGGTAGGGTAGTCAAAGTACACAAAGTCATAATTTTGTTGTTTTCTTTTGAAGCGAGCCTCACGTTCAGGCAGACGGACTTCATCCCAAGGGCATCGCCATCCAAAAACAGTTCCAGCTTTGTAATGAGGTAAAAATTACAAAGCTTCTCTGACCCTATTCACATGCCAAGGGCTTTATGGCTTTATGTCCCTGTTTATGAGCACTTCCTGGGTGCAGCTGAGAGGAGGGGTGGCGAGCGCAGGGTGCCACTGTGGCTCTATCACTCTATTAACAAAGGGAGGACACACAGAAGAGCAGCACATTCATCATCTAGCCAGCAGCCGGCCCTGTGGAAAAGACAATACACATTGCTCTGAGCTCACATTTGCTTGCGGTGCCGCAAACGTGTGTGTGTGTGTATGTGTGTAGCTGATGGTGTTAGATCCCTGTGTAGTTGAGGTAAGTGATGGCGACATCCCACAGATCCTCTCCAGACAGCTGGGAAAACTCTAATGAGCCTGTGAACCTGCTGAGAAGTGTGTGTGTGTGTGTGTGTGTGTGTGTGTGTGTGTGTGTGCGTGTGTGTGTGTGTGTGTAGTTACCTGGATGTGTACACAGTCCCGTGCTTTCAAATCTGCAATTCTTATCCCGAAACTCAACAAAAATAGAACACTTTTAGAGTGATACATCTCTTATGGTTTGAAAACGCAGCTCTTCACACTCCCTAAATATAAATACAAAATGCAATCAACTTCATCTGAACCACAGCATCAGCCATCTCCCAAAGTCCTGCCTGCTTCCCGTCAAATCCATAAAAAAAAAAACAGTTGGTGATAAAAACTACTCCGCACGGGAGTTTATTGTTAATACAGATTGAATTTGTGTGTCTCTGTGTGTGTGTGTGTGTGTGGCTTAAGTTGTGTGTCATTCATGACAGCCGCCCAGCAGGAGGGGAACACACTCCATCTTGTGACCTTCGCGGGTGCTAACGTCGTTGCCATGGCAGCACGGCTTGATGCTTTCTGACAGGTCTGATTTGCCCTTGACAGAAATACGGCTGCAGGCCTCGCATCTCCCCTCGTCCTTGTCTCGTATACGGCATATACAGTGTCATATTCACACACCCCCACACACACATCCATATGCCCGCACACATGCTCTCGTGCAGTTAAATTACATTTTAACGGTACGAGCTCACGCCGAGCCTCCCGGCTGCGAGGCCCCCTGCTGGCCTGATACAGCTCAAAACTAAAGTGAGACAAAGCCGTTTGAAGAACAGAGACTTTACACATTCACAGAGAGCGCAACACGCTCCATCTATCCTCCCGCCTTTCCTCTCTTCACTTGACTTCCCCGTGTGACTCTTTATCTTGGGCTGGTACACAGGCCAAAGGTTCAATAAGGGTTGGATGGAATCACAGGATGGGGGGGTGTGACTTCACATCCCAGGCCCTCGTGTAGTGAGTCATGAGGAGATATTTCACTATATAATAGATGGTGGTGTAGTGAGATAACCTGATATATCTGATGATGGTGCAAGCACACACACACACACACACACACACACACACACACACACACACTACTTCCACTATTCTCCCTGCTCTTAATCTCTGTCTGGGCTGCATGGGGACCCTGAGTGCACCTCCCTGACGTTGACAAAGCGCTATGGGTGTTTTTGGCAGTCGTCCTCCCCTCACCTCCCCCCTCAGCTACCTGCTCACCACTTCATCAAAACCACGGGCACCAAAATGGCGAGGGATCCATCAACTTCCCACGCTGAGAGATGATGTCATCAACGAGGGATGTCTCCTGGGGGATTGTTGCTGATGGCTGACATGGATCAGAACCACAGCGAAGGGAAGCAGCCCGCAGTACTGCAGTGGAAAACAAGGATAACAGTGCATCGAGTGCACCAGAAGTGAGGATATCTGCGCTTATTTTACTTTTTTTATTCCCAGTAATGCAAGAAAATCTTTGCCCTCAGCGGATATGAAAGATACTATTTATGACTATTTATCCTCGACTCAGACTTGTTAGCTGGTGTGTTAATTAAACAGCACAAACACACACATGCTTTACACTCTGGAACAGTGCAAGGGAATGACTTGTTTTTTGTTCTGTGGAAAGCGCGTAAGTTTTTTGAGAGTTAAAGTTTTCCCATCCCGTGGAGCAAAATAAAAAGAACTTTTAAAATATACATTTTTCACAGAAACAAAAAAAATATTTTCCATGAGTGTAACTGACTGCGGCCCCCAAGGACAAAACAAATGTAGATGGGAAGGCACAAATATTGAAATAAAAAACACTCACATATCAAAACACACATGAGTGAAGGCACAGATATTAAGGGAAATGTACCCCAAATCCAGAAATTTTACATATACCAAAACATAATTACAATTTCAAAAGGCAGGAAATGAAATGTCCAGCAACACATGATACAGCAGCATATTGTTGGTGGATGAATGCATGTTCATGGACATTGAAGAAGAACATTTCAGATATCCACAGTGACATTCCTCCGAGGACAAACGACATCACTTTTGCCATTCATGTGTACTGGCTTTCAATTTCAGATGTCCTCATTTCGATTTTTCTCATCTAAATCTAATCTAATCTACATTTCTGCAGTAGAATTTTGACAAGGACAAAGTCTCATTTCACATATCTACGATCCAGTTATCAGTGGTCGTAAGTGAGGTGAGCCATTTTGTTTTTATTATTATCTTTTTGGATAACCATCAACAGATTGCCTCCACTTGAATTGTTTGTGGTCAAAATTCTAATTGTGGATATGTGAAATTGCATTTTTACTAGCCATAATAAAAAAATGTGCATATCCATATATGATATTGTTATTAGTCACAGTGTCACAGTGAAAAGAGAGTTTTTCCGAATATTTATTCTTGGGAAAAAATGCTTTCGTGACTGTGTGAAATTGAAAGGTCAAACACATGAATGGCAAAAGTGGCTCAGTTTGTCCTCTGAAGAAAGCAGCTGTGGACACGTGAAAGGTTCCTGTTGACGAGGAAGAGCTGAATTACAGATATCTGCAGTAAGAACAGAATCTCATCTAGCTATTACAATGTAGGATAAATCAGCCTCTTCTAACTATTTAAGTGTGTTTGTAGTGAGACTGACATGTTACAGCATTTCACATAAATGTTTGAATTTGTTTACCTCACGCAGCCTTTAATGCATCCTCTTGGTCCTGCACGTGTTTATGTGAACACGACCTTCTGAGTTGCATCAGCTTTCCCTGCTTTCCAAATTTCAGCTGTGTTTTGTTTAATATTTGTGCTTTCAGAATAGCTCGGAGCACATTTCTCTTCGTGTTTGTCTTTCCGTCTTGTGTGCGTTTTTTTCCCCTCACAGGCCGCCACAGAAAACACTGTTCAGTCTCGCATGCTTTGAGGGGCTTCTTGTGAAGTTTACACCTCAGCTCAACATGCTTCTCTCTTCTCCGCCTTGGTCTCCCCTCAGAGTGACTTTGTATCGGAGACGGCTGACTTGTTTCTTGACCGGCGCTCAACACCGTCCTCTGCTTCTGCAGCTCATTTCAGCTGTTTCTTTATGTTCTGCTCCTCTAAACAGAAATACCAAGCAGTGGTCCTCCACAGGACTTTGCCATGTGCGTGATTGGTACGTGACTGTGTACTCTGTGTTATTGTGTAATCTCTCTCTATAGCTGCTGTAAATCCTATTTGAGGTAATGTACAACACTTTAAGGCTCCCTAAGTCCTCTTGCCTGACACTCATCCTGAATTTGCATTTTTCTCTTTTTTTCCATGATTCCAGCTGGATCTGGTTTTCCTTTGGTCGCTCTCGGTAACGCAGTCCACAATGATCGGACATTGTTTCATCGATTAGAAAATCTTAACTCATTAGGGCACGCCGTTCCAGTATCATGCTGTGTGCTGCCGTCATGTCCCTGAGTACCTGTATAGTCTGTACCTGTGTATGTCATTTTACTTTCCCCTCTTTACAAGAGGAATTTGGATTCCCTCTCAATTCCTCAGCCCCTTAATTGACATAATTACAGGATTACAGTGTAAAGCTGCCACTCTGTCAGTCCTGGGTGAGGTGACGGTGCTGAGGTGGGATCCACACACACCGCCTCTCAGTTTGACACCAACATCCAGGAGGACAACAAAGATAAGGACGGCTAGAGGGAAAGCCCTCGTTCTGACAAGAGCAAATTAACCTGCTGTGCCCAACAGAGAGCTGCCGCTATCTCCTCCCTTTGCCCCATTCATACTCCTTCCTCCTTCCTCCCTTGTTTTCTGCTCTCTCCTGGGCCTCCTTTGGAAGTTTTGCTTTATTTTTTTTTCTGTCTGTTTCAAATCATTATTCTTACTCTGTGTGTAAGTTTGAGGCGGAGCAATTGGCAGAAAGTGTGGAATGAATGAATGGAGTATAATACACAGGAGTATGTTTTCATTAACGTATGATGGCATGAAAATGAGAATTGTTGTGTTTTGTTAGCGTAGAATGAGCTCTTTATGTCTACAGAGGGAGCAGGTCCTCTTCCACGGAGTCTGCCATGATGCACTATCATGTTTCTACACACCAAACTTTGGCTCTAGAGAACGCCTTTCGCATTTTTCGCAGCCACCGTAGGTGAGGGAGAGGCAAGCAACTTTCAGCCAGGTGCAATCTGCAACCCTAGATGCCCCTAAGTCCTCCACGCTAAGAGCTGGCGTGGCAAACCTCTTACTTCTACTCCTGCTCTGCCCTCCCACTCCCACTTAGTCCCTTTTTACCAAATTATCCCTCTCATTCATGTCTCCTTTAAAGATGCATTTTATTTCCCTACAAGATGACCACTCACTCTTTCCCAGACTCTCTCCCTATCTTTTTTCTCCATCCCTCTCTCATTACTGGCGTAGCGGCGCTGTAGCCTCCGGCACCTCACCTGGTGTGGGTCGTTGCTAATCATATCCTGGAGCTAAATCGACTAAAATGGCATCTTTATCAGGCCTTTGTTGTCCATAATACCTCTGCAGCACCCCAGGCGTGGATTAAATCCTTACATATCTGAAGTCATCTGCTGCTGCCAAAGTGTGTGTGCGTCATGTCTGTTAGCGTGTGCGTTCGGTCCTCTTCACCTCGGGGCAGCCCTGGTGAGAGGTTATGTAGAGCAGCAGGTTGGCAGGGGGAACTTATGGCTGCTCATACATACATGTATGTGAAGTATACAGGCGGTTGCCCGTGTGTGTATGCGTGTGCGTTTGCTTGTCCACGTGCACAGGCATGACCCACAGTCTCATGCTAATTAAGAACAGCAGATTGGTTAATAGTAATGCTTGCCGGTTGTGTGAACATGTGACCTCCTTTAACATCCTGTCTTAGCCACTAAAGGCCTTTAGGTCGCCTCCCTGTGCTGAAGCCACAGGTAGACTCAATCCCTCAGCGTGACCTCTGCTGTCCATACAGAGTCAACCAGAGTGACATGTTGTTCATTTGTCTCTCCCTCCCTCCGCCTCTGCAACGTCCGCGCTCCCTTTGTTGTCATTCTCTATAGCTAAAGTTCTCACTCAGCTCCTGCTAATCACAACGTGCGCATCAGTTGTGTGTGTGTGTGGCGTACAGGCACACTATACAGTTTACACAGCTACATGTAGCATTGTGCACGGACATGTGTGCGATGATCACACACAGGGTAATTAGAAATTGATGAAAATCCACAGGTGAGGACTGGTGTGTGTAACTAAATGAGGCCTGTGTGTCTGTGTGTGTGTGTGTGTCTGTGTGTGTCGGTTCCATTGAAAGCATGAGGATGTTGAGGCGGGATAAAAACACAGCGAGCCCATCAGGCGCCGCCGACACCTCTCACAATCGGACGCTTGTGGGCAGATCAATGGTGCTGTCAATCCAAATGCAGTTTGCCGCTTGTTTCCATTGTTAGGTTCACAGATGATAGAGATCAGTGCAGGAATAATAATAAGCTGCAATTTTCATTTATTTAGAATAAATATAACCTTGGATCCATCCAGGTCTCCTCTATATTCTATTGCCTCCTACCTTCATCGTGAGTGCATCTCGTAGAGACTGTGAATGTAGATTATCCTCAAGTGTAAATCAATGTGACGCTTCTTATGAAGAGACAGCTGAGCTGATTTGATAAGAAAGGTGTGATGGTACTGTACTGGATTAGTTACCATTCAACATTCTGTACAGTGATACTGTAAAGCAGTGTAGTACTTGCATAGTATTGTGCTTTACTGTGCAGTTAGTTGATATGGAATTAATATATTTGCACTGATAGATGCCATCAAATTTGGAACAAAGTGTTTGTGAAAAGTTTTGTTGACAATATTCCTGGAGCTGTCTCACTATTGGCCATAAATTGTTTATTTAGGCTCAAGCTCTGGGTACGCAATGCTCGACCGCAGTGTCCATCAGCTTTTCATTTCTTTACCAACAATAATTCTTGTTACGTATGGAGGCTGGCTTTCCGCTGCCGTTGTTGCTCAAGTCTGCTGTGTTGGCTGCAGTGGTTTGTTTGAACTGTCAATTGGGGATAAAGTTTGTGTCTTTACTGTTGCCCAAATTATCCTGAATTATAATCCAAAATAATCATGTTTCCTCATCCTATAGGGAGAATGAACAGGGGTATTAAGGGTTTTTGCCTCAAAATATGTCCGAGCCACTGACTGTTTGCTCAAGATTTTTGGATTGAATACGGATTCCTCACTAAAGATCTGTGGATTAATATGGATTTCCGCGTATCTAATCTACATATTGCAGTCTGCTGCTGAATATTCCATTGCCTGTTCGCATGCAAAAACAACTGCCCCCATCAGGTTTAACTCTTCCTGGAACACATATTGTACTTTTTCTTTTTTTAATGCTTAGCACAAATTGATGAGGAGCACATGAAGACTCACTTTGTCATAAAAAAAACCCCCCAAAATGCTCTGATTGTCTGAGAGTGCTGCTGGCTCCAACATGTTACCAAAAAAAAAAAAAAAATGTTGGTTTGAGGCCACTGGCGACTTGGCAAAAACAGGTTGTGCGTTTATCCCTTCCTCTCTTTTTTCCTCTCCGCGCTGGTTTCAGTCCAGTTCTGGGAACACACTGCAAATGTCCAAAAAAAACGTATTCTCTCCTCTTTTGCGTGAGACACACACACACACAATACGTAAACTTAACCCGGCGTAACATGGGGGCCATAATCGTATTGACACAGCCCCTTTGTGTCGGAGCAGACCTACAGCATGTCCACAGTTTGTCAGCAAGAAATCTGCTTTTCCTAGAAACCTCATTCTGCCTCCTGCTCACTTTGTCATTTGGATTCTTTTTCCCGTCTTTGTGTGTTCGCTCCCTTCATCCCAGTTTCTCTCTGTCCCCTTCGCTTTCTCTGTATTGACTCTGCCTAACAGTCCCAGATACCGCAGCCTACTATTACCAATCTGAGTCAACCATTACAGTCCAAGCGTCTACTCATTTGACCTACATCTGCACTTGACTGACAGCTGTGAACCCAAGCTGGAGTTTCCACGGCTAAGTATGCATGCGTGTGTGTTTTGGTCACGTGTTACCACGCATTTATCGTTGCATTGGCAGCCAGGAATAGCTCTCATGACCCCGTTGCGCTCACATGTGGAAGCCGCCATGACAAGTTGACATGATAGTTCATCATTTATCATGCTTTCCACGGGCACCTCAGCTGCGAGGTGTTACCGATGACACCATTTTGGGCTGGGATCATCCAATTTCCTTTGTCTGCTTTTATTTTTGCTTTCGTCTCATTTGATCCGGCGCCCTTGTTCCCGGGCTGACTTTCAACCCCTTTGCTAAATACTCATCATTATTCTTCCATTCTCTCTGTCCGCGTGTGTCCCCTGTCTGCGCGAGTCATCCCAACAGAAGGACGGCGAAGGTTCAAAGTGACGGAGCGCACTGGAGGTCAGAGCGGATTGTGTCAACAGTGACGAATCGTCATGTTTGATGACGAAAATAAAGTCAAACAAAAGCACGAGGGAGGCGGAGAGAGAGAGAGAGAGGACAGAAAAAATGCTGAAGGAATAAATGAATTAAAAGAGACAGGAAGAGAGAGAGTGAGAGAGAGAAGAAAGTGAAGCAGAGAGGGCGGCAGACAGAAACAGGCGTATAGGCATTATCAGGATGCATGCAGGGACTTGTTCTCTGCCCGGACAGAGGCTGCCAGTGTTAGTGAGTCCATCCTGCTCGGAGAATGAAAGCGTCTGTGTCAGCCCACAGGCATCTGGTTGACATTGCAAAAAGCTGCATGACCACCAGGGACCTGTCTTTACAGTGTTGGCCTCTTTTCCTTGTTGTTTTCAATGGTAAGAACATGTTTTTGCGCATTCCCAGCAGTATGGGAGAGAACATATTTTCAGTGTTCAGTATGCCAGGTGCTGAAAGTTGAAAACACTTCAGCTTTCCAAAAACCACAGCGCTTTAAAGCATGTTTACAGTGGTCTACACCAGCTCTGTCATCTGCTGAATACACAGTACCTTGCCAAAAAAGGGCCTACAAGGCTCGCAATATGCTGAGTGCAGAAGCTCTAAGAATTCAAGCCTCAGATGAAATTCCTTCTTGATATAACGAACGACTGATCAACTGATTGGTTGATTTATGCAGCTGAAATTGCAACCGGTAAGGAGAATTTCTTGTTTCTTCCTTCTTTTTTTTTCCTCAGCTGGCCAGTTCAGCAGAAGGAAAAAAAAAAAAAATGATGCATGACAAGTTGATGGATGGTGATAATAAAAGGTTTGCATAGGGCACTGCGGCATTCAAATGATCTCCAGTAGCCTACATAGCGTGCCATATAAATACATGTCTCAGCTTTGCTTTGTCTGCATTGTTTCACAGCCATATGGATACGGGTAGTACAATTGCGGTTGCACATGTTTTGTGCTGAAAAACGCTGGGTGTTGACCACAATGTGCATTATTTGCTTGGTATTCTATGGATTACACTTCAGATATTTGACTTTTTGGACATATTTGAGTTGCATAATGGACTTTTCCATATATCCAGGCTTTGTTTTGATCTCATTCTAAGCCTTATTGTGTAGCTTTGCTTTGAGATTAAAGCCCAGCCTCTTTGAACAGATCACCACTGCATGCCACAGGAATTTGACGAATTGGCTTATTCTAACTGCTGGATTAATTAATTGCGTTACTTCATGAACACTGACCTTAGACATTTTTCTGCCCATAACTCTTCAGATACAGTATTTCTGGACGCATTTTCACACTTTTAAATCTGCTAATGCCGATTCTGTGTGCTGTACGTTCCCGCTTTGAACTGCAACATCTGTCGGAAACAAGAACCTTTAGTGTCCATTAGCATGAGCGGGATGTTTCCTACTGTACTGCTATATATAACAATGACCCAATTTCCTTTAGCAACCTTATTGATTGGTCCTGGAAATTGGCTTCATCTTAGACATTGCCTTTTGTTCGTTGAGGTATTTGTTATCTGATCAGTGTGATTTACACGTTTCTTTTCCAGAAACTGCAATTCATTACAGTTAGCGAGTTCTTTGCAGTCCAATTACTATATTGTTTTCACTTGTGAAGCATTTCTTTCCAAGCCCGGATCTTGGCTGTACAAGTAAGGATATCTCTGCATGCAGAGAGTGCTAAAAACCTGAGTGTGGTGATGAAGGCCATTGGAAAAGGGATAAGTGATTCAGCAGGCGGATCAATAGAGAAAGATCCATGCCTCCCAGCCGGCTCAATCAGACCCCCTGGGGGGTGAGAGAAACATTAGGAGACTGAAAGATGGACAGAGAGAGAGAAAGTGTGTGTGTGTGTGTGTGTGTGTGTGTGTGTGTGTGTGTGTGTGAGAGAGAGAGAGAGAGAGAGAGAGGGTATGCTTTCATTTAAGACTTGATTAGACTGGCAGAGAGAGAGAAAGAGAGAAAATGTGGATCTTTTGTCTTGGTGCTTTGGCATTTCATTCTCAACTGCCATGCCAATAAACCACATTGTGCTGAAATGAATTATAATAAATTGAACTGAACTGAAAAGAACTGAGAAATAGAGACTAAGTGCATTGGGACGGGGGCTTTTTTTTCCCCCGTCATGATTTGATCTTGAATTTTGTTTTCAGAGCTATTTCCAGACATAAAACGCAAATCAGCTGCTTTGCTCGTTGTTGAGTCAAAGCAATGACACCGTGCCCTTGACACACCGCTGAACTTTCACGCCGGCTTGCACTCAGGATCACTGAAGCCTGGTCTTAACGCCCAAATTACTCCGTTTCCTCCACGATGTGATTCACTTTCCCCCGCAGTTCATCCTCCAACCATCTGATGTGTGATTGATTAAAACAGAAGCCTCATCACACCGCTGCATTGATGTTAACATCTCCGGCTGCGGGTGTGGATTTCAGCATTGACCTCTGCTGAGACATGTAAGTCAACCCCATTGTCCTTGTATGACCGTCACACTAATGCCCCCAAGACAGTTCAGTTTAGCCCGGACAAGCAAGCACAGGCTGCAGCCCACCTCCCATCCACCAGCACTCACTCTGAGATGTTGTCCTTACTTGAATAATGTATCAATTTCTACAGAAACGGCAATGTTTGCATTTCTCTCCTCTCTCGCTCTCTTCCTCTCTCTCTCTCTCTCTCTGGATGGTTCTCCCTTTTCAGTCTGAAAATAGAGTGCAGAAGAAGGCTGTTGCTATGGTGATACATCCACTGGCGTTGCCCGGGACATTTTTAGCCACGCGATGCGCGGGGGGATTTAGCTCGCCTGTAACTTTCTGTAATTTCCATTCTAATTATATCACTCCTGCCTGCGCTGTGTGCCACCGCATGGGGTAAAACAGCAGAGCGCGGCTGGGTGAGGATCCTAGTCAGTGCTCTCCGCGCTGCCCTCACACCACATTATGCGATAGTATCGTATAATATCACCATCCAAAGACAGAGGAAAGGCAGGGACAGGGAGAGGGAGAGGGAATCTGTGCGTGCACGCTCACTGCGCCGGTATGTGAGTGAGAAACTGAGACAGAGCGAGAAGTGGCAGAGCAAAACGAGGAACGCTGCTGCTCCACTGTACGTGACACAAATGGGGGTTTTACAGTGTCATTTAAGACTGGAGTCTGTTACCACTCAGTGGACAAATCAAATGAGAGGCAAGCTGAGATTAGGCGGGAGCTCTGTTGATGCTCGCTGGATTTAGCACTGAGGACCAGCAGGGGGTCTCAGCTATCACTGATCACCAGGCCTATCAGCTGTGCACATAATATTACACCTTTCTAATGGATGATGCTGAGCGCACCAATGAGAGTAAATGACGAATGCATTACTTTTCACTTTTCCTCCGTGTTGTTATTCTGTACACACTAAGGCAGTATTCTTTATCTAATAAGAAGAAATACCTCACAAACATTCCTAAAAGAGGAGACGCTTGAAAATAGGGAATATAATTTAATTTAGCTTTATTCTCTGTATACTAAGATAAAGCAGCTTGCCAAGAGTGGAGAAAGGGTGAAACATTAAATCAGCACAGTTGTAATTAAAAGATATAGTGACTGTGAAAGTTACAAAGTTTAGCAAAATTGTTTTAAAAGGCAGGATCATTATTGTTTGCTCTAAACATTGCTGGCAATGTCACAGTGAGAGTGTAAGGTCGATGACACCGTGCAGACGATGTTCATGACATTTCTTTCTGTGTGTGTGGGTGAGCAACTGAAAAATGTCATTTGTGTGTGGGAAATGATGGGTTTGTATCACAGATAATAAGAAATGACAAAGCAATTTAAAATGATACAATTTTACCAATAATTCAATGCTTTACCCACAGTGTGCTGAATAGGCATGAATCAAACACTGTAGATATATTAATTCTGAATTTGAACTATTATTTTTTCTTGATGTTTAAAACTTTCCCAAAGACGTTGGACACATTTTTAGATTTGTTTCAAGTTTAACAGGAACCCTAGACCAACTCCTGGGCTGTTAGCATTCAGGCCATTGATCAAATGATTATTTTCTACTTGTCATGTTGACTCACAAGAGATAAAGACACATCTTGTGACCAGCTGTATGAAAACTCATTCATACCCATTTCACACAGTGATCGGCCAGCTGCGTGGAGGCGGACAGCAGACAGGGTTTGAACTTTTCTCCTTTCTTCATCACAGCTTCTTCTGTCAAATGTTGAGTGCAACACCTTGAATGTCTCTGAGGATGCTAGGGCTGTGCCGGATGTCAGTTTTTTTGATGTTGAATGTCTGTCGTCATATTTTGTGACGTCATCACCCTAAAAAAAAAAAAAAATCCTCCAACAAAATTTGAATAAAGTGATTCACAGGATTAAATGAATTAGTGTTTGAGTTAGCCTGCCTGAAAGTGTGTGCCGTTGATTCACTTTCATTGACATAAATACATGTAGGAAACAGGCTAATCCAGTGAAGGCATAAAATAATGATGAAATAATGATGGTGCCCTTAGGCTTATTGCTGCTCGACCGCCCTGTTAATACAGGTGCGTGCCTCCCGTTGCGTGCAGCAAGTGGAAGAGCAAACAGCTTTTTGTGTTGTTTCTGAAAGGCTGAACACCGGCGAATATGGACGGAAGCAGAGTATTTTGCTGGATTAACATGTTGTGAATTTTGGATATTTTTTCAATACATTTTGACTGCTGGACAACACTCTGGAGTTATCGGAAATTTTGTCAGGAAACAATCCTGGACTCTAACTCTACAGATAATATAAGACTAATAATAGCGTCCCTTATCTTTATCTGTAACTGTGCAGAAATACCAGGTACCAACATGTTGTCATCCTTCCTGCCAGAAAGCCTTTTTAACTCCTAGTTAATGGTTTGATGGAGTTTTGTTGGGTTTGGATACCAAACCTTTAGGATTAGGTTAGAACTATAAAAACTTAATCTACAGCTAATGCTAAATTACAGCAGTGACACTCTATGTTTGCTTGCCAACACTACAACGTTAGTGTCGGACGTCACAGAACAAGTCCTCTGACTTTTTCCCCAAGATGATCTAGAGGTGCTGTGTGGCTGAGACATTGCAAGTTAGGACTTCATGGGCCATTACTTTAAAAAATACCAATATATGCTTAGATTTGCAAGCTACTTATTGAGCAACAGCATCAACCGAGTACAATAAGATGGGATTTGTTCGAAGATGAGATACCGTGCCCACCATTTTGAAATAAAAAGTGACACAAACTCTAATGAGACAATTTATGAAAGCTGTTAAAGCAGAGGAGAAAAATTTAGAAAACGCTTAAACCGGTAGAAAAAATGTGCAAGATTGTCCAGTTGCAATGTGAAATACAGTGACAGGGCCGTGGTCATTTCCAGCTGCGGACACTTGTCTTTTATACTTGTCCACACGTCATCATCCCACCAACCAGCACAGCAATAATGTCTTGGTGGGGCAGCGCAGGCAAGTATTTACCAAAGTGAGGGATTATTCAAAAAAGTGTTGCCTTTAAATAATTCATGCACATCAAAGGCCTTCCTCATTGGACCTCATGAATAAACCAACGCCTCAGTCAAGCTCAGTGTTTCACAACACAAGTTCACAACAGGAAAAACCTGGGGAAAATATTTAAAGATATCCGAATAAAAGAGAAGTAGACAGAGGGAGGAGAGTAAAAGCAGCATAATAAATAGGACATCTCTGATCTCAGCA
Organism: Chaetodon auriga; assembly: GCF_051107435.1. Taxonomy (NCBI): domain Eukaryota; kingdom Metazoa; phylum Chordata; class Actinopteri; order Chaetodontiformes; family Chaetodontidae; genus Chaetodon; species Chaetodon auriga. The sequence goes on along the minus strand of NC_135091.1, from coordinate 16,687,710 downwards.
GCTCTTACTGAAGTCGACACATCAAGTTGTCGAAGCTGTTTAAGAGTCCAGAAAAGTTAACTGAAGCATGTTTAGCTGTGTAAATGTAGGAAATCTATTCTGCTGCGCAAATAGAAATGCGGCGATAGATCGGGAAAGCTGGAGATGGAGAGCGTCCGCATCATCTCTCCAAACTGAAGCATATGTAAGGGAATGAAGAGGCCTGACTGATGTAGCCATCCCCTCGTTGACCACGACATCTTGTATTTCCTAGTGTCATTTTACGCTCCATTAGGGCTGCTAATGTTCATTAAAGATGACTGCCCTTCAGCAGACGTGGCATCACAAACTAATTACAATTTCAGCATCCGACGCCCCAAACCGTCATTCACTGTCATGGTGCCTTCAGAGAGAAAAAACAAAAAGTGACCCAGGATATCAGAAAGGATTAGATCGCATGAGCGGATGTGTCGCTCGGAAGTTTAGAAAGAGTCCGAGCGCGTGCACGCTTCTCGAAAGCGAGGTGGGCTTTCGCTTTGAAGTCCAACAAGTGCAGGAAACACTGCAGTTAAGCAGCAATCTTCAGTCCCACTGCATCTTTTATTCCCGTGTATCCTGCAGGTAAAATATCATCTGATTAATTATTCATTATTAATTGCATCAAAGCTATAAGGTTGCAGGGAAGCTTTCCTGCCCAAGCCACTCTCAACGATCCATTATCTAATTTCCTGCATTATCTCAATCCCCCTCATGGATACTCATTTACCCACTTGGGATGAAAAACAATTATTGGAAACTAAACTGCTTGTGTTATTCCTCCATGAATGTCTGGACCAAATTTCATGGCAATCCATCCAGTAGTTGTTGAGGCTCAAATCCACAGATTCGAACACATGGCGGGGCTGGAGGAAATGTCAGCAGGAGTCATCCTCTGGGCACCATGAGTGTCTTTACAAAAGTCAGTCCACCTTCTAGATGTTAAGATACGTCACTGGATGAGTGAAGGAAAGTCAGGGGGTCACCAAAATCATTAGAACGTCTGCCTCATCGTCCTGTTTTAAACCAAACTCTGGCCGGTCCAAACATCCCTTTTTGCTAACTTTTTCTTTTCAGATGCACACATGCTGCATCACTTCTTGCGCTAATCATACAGTATGCCGTGACCACACTCTACATGCCGTTTCTGAAGGGGGAATAACTTTCCTCTGGGTCAGCGTTGCATGAATCCTTCTCCCTCTGTCTCTCTTGCTGTCTGTTGTTTGCCCTGCACACATTTGCTGTCGTGCATTTGACCCACTTTTTCCAGCCAGTACAAAAGATGGTTAACATGTGTCAGCTTGTGCAAACAAGTTCCCTGTGCCTTTAAATACCCCTCTATTCATTTCTAGCATGAGTGACCTTTTTTTTTTTATTTTGCATGCTGGTTTTTGCTTTTGGCAAAGTGTGATTCTGAATTGGCCTATGACAAACAGACAGCATTAATTGGATTAGCTGGCCTTCCACTGTTTAGTTACCACTCCATATACGTATTAGCATTTCATTTCAACACTTTCAGCTTCAGCATGAGGCTAATGCTGATTTTATTCTTGGATTTTGTCTATTTGTGTCTCTGGCAAACAGCCTTGTGTCTTTCTCTGTGAGTTAACATTAGCAGTGCTTAAACAGGACCGGCCAAGTCTTATTATTAGTGCCACTAAAATTACTTCCAGTGAAGCGGTTAAATGATGCCTTTTGCTTGTTTTATCAGCAGAGATTTTTTTTTTTTTTTAGCATGCCCTCTAAATATTCTCCACCATATATAGCAAGGTGGGGGATATATGAAGCATTTGCAGCATGCTCCACTGATCCTCACTTGGCTTCTTGCAGTGTTAAAGTGAATATTGCATATACAAATGTCCTTTGTAAGAGGCTGCTCACACTAGCAAATATAGAACACTGCAGTATTTGGATTTAGCACAAGAGTGAAATCAATAGGATTCTGGACCCCCCACCCCCTCTCTCCCCGTCTTTTTCTGTGTCTTCCTCTCACACACACTCTCTCCTCGTTCTCTCTCCATCTTCCTCAATCCCCCCTCACTCACCCCCCTGATTGGAGGCAAAGCAGGCAGGCTCAGTTCCATGGGAGGACCTCTCCACAGCAGATAATGGTCCATTCCACTCATTTTGGCTTCCTTTTATTTGTTCACATCAACATCAAAGCCTGTCCATTTCCTCCACTGGGGAGCGGGGCTTCAAGTCTTTGACTGATCTGCCTCTTTCACTCGTAGCGCTGCCCTGGTGATGTCCATCCCTCATCGCATGTGCAGCAAACGCACATGCACAAAGGTGCTCACACATGCATGCATGCTAATACACACACTCACACACAGGGGACAAGGAGCTGCATAGACACACATAGCGCATGTGGAGGAAGCCTTGCATACAAAACCCACATATGCTCTCTAACAGTCTGTGAATGAGGATCTTCCCAGCATCCATGGTGGATGATGATTGGATACACTGTTCAGTACTGAATTTACAGCTGTGGTTCCAAAACTTTTGGAAACCATGGCACCTTTACCAAGTGATTTTTTTACAGCATTAATTGAAATAAAACAGGTGAATCTTGAATTGCTCAAACAAAAGAAGTCGGTTTTGTCTATGTCTATTGAGATTCAACTAAACAACCAATAAGAATGCAGTTAGCTCGTTGGTTAAATGTACTACTTAAGCTTCGTTCAAAAGTTCAATTACATTTTCAAAATCAAAAAATGTTTTTTCTCAACATGTCTTTACTTGGATTTTTGTCTTTTGGTCTACTGCATTTCTTGGCCTTTATTTACAGTAACCAATCTTTCTATTGTTTTCTCTGACTGTCGCCATTTCTGACTGATGTACATATGGAAAAACTCTTGTGGCAGAAAGCGTGTTGTGTTGCTCTGGCAACGGCACGCTGTCGTCACCAGACTCAGCTGTGGAATTACAGAGCTGAGATATTTTTGGGCGCCCCTGGTTCCGAAAGTCCCATTCTTTTCTTTCCATAGACAAGGTTACATGAGTCACAGTTGAAGTACTTCTACAGCTTGAATCAACATGAAAGCCCTGATGAATCATTTTTCAAAAGAATTGTCTTAGAAAACATCTGCTTCTTTGTCAAAGCACACATTTTTGTACATCAAAACCTCAGGGGAGAAGTTAACGACATGTCCGAGGGTGCATTTCGGCAAGAAACATCCAATCACAGAGCTTTAAATTCCGCTACGTGCCCAGCTAACTGTGAAACGAGTGCTGAGAAAACTATTGCTACAATCTGCATCCTAAATTTATTCACTTCGAATTCTGGATCAATGTTTGGATGAATCCAACCATGGTGATTTGTGGCTTCATCCCAAGGCTTATGGTTATTATAGTTTTTTAAACCTGTCATGCTAAACTGATGGAAAACAAAAAAAAAGTTTCTCAGAAACAAAGTTGAAAGAATTAAATCTGGCAGCCAGAACATAAAGCTATAGGATTGTTGCATTGTCTGGGAGAGCATGTTTAGTAATACTGAGGATTTTGCTTACAGAAAAAAATGGAAATTGAAATACAGAATAAGGAAATTGCTCCTGGAACCAGCAGCCTCTGTCCTAAATACGACCCTGGTCTTAAGGAATCTCATATCTATCAAGAACATACAGTATTGTTGATCTATCGCTGTAATAAACAACAGCTTAAGAAACAGCCTACTAAATCCCCTCCCGTGTTTCAAGCAAATATCTTGAATATGGGTGTTTTATCATGAAACAAGTGAATTTCCTGGAGATTGTCAGCATGGCAAAATAATTTGACTTAAATTTTAAAGTAAGCTTGATAAGCTTGAATACCAGATAAAAACATGTGCTCTGCTTATCATCGCTGTCCAAGTGGTTGTTACGTTCGCCTCCAGAAAGTGCTGTCCAAGGGCTTTATGTATGAGAGGTCCACTCTCAAAAATGCAACTCAGTGCGCGCACACACACACACACACACACACACACACACACACACACTCTCACACACACATAAGGATGCAGAAGGCACAATGGCACAAGATCAATTACTGATCAGAAGATTGGAGCTCCTTCTCTTGGCGTCCTTTAGATGTCAACCTCTCCAGTTCTCTCTTAATTGGCCCCTAATCTCTTCTTTTCTGTATTCTCTTTCTTCCTCTCTCTTACACTGCCTTTATTCTGTCTGGATATCTGTCCTCTTTCTGTCTTCCTTTCTCTCTCGGCCTGTTTCTCTTTGCCCGTCGGCTGACCACCCCCCATTTCTTCCCCTGCGTCTCTTGACACTGCTCCTAATTACAAAACACACAGGGGCCATTAGCGCGGACCTCCAGCCGACGCCTGTCCCTTTATCCATTCATCCCCTCTACTCGGCCGCTATCTCTCCATCTCTGCCCTCCTTCTTTCTCTGTTGGTCAAAAGTGGCTTTGTGCGGGACCCGTTAGGCGAACAAAGGCAGCGGGCTGCAGCGGAGCTCAGAAAGGTCACGGTGATGTACGGCCCTCGGCGCTGCTGCCAGGGTCAGGCCTGTCTCAATGGGGACGCACTTAACGCTCATGCAGCCAAAAGCATTACGACATTTGGAAGGAAATGCATGTTGTCTTGGCGCTGCTTTAAGGGGAATATCAGTCAATGTAAAAATTAAGAGGTTTTCTTATTGTCAAGTAAACTTCACTGATAATCAAAAACATGGACAGCTTGCCTCCAGAGCTTGAAACCAAACATAAAAGACCGTCTCCTTAAAGTGTCACTTTTGACATACAGTAGATTGAGTTTGGAAGCTTATATAACTGCTACATCTTACATAAAAATGGAGGAGCGGTGCAAACTGGAAATATTCCATAAACAAAAAAAGTACTCTAAGAGCTGTGACAGTCCCTTTCTCCATTTTGTCCAAAACTACGTCAGTAAAGATGCTACATAAAACACTTGTCACCTGTTTGTGAGCCCTGTTCTCTCTGCTGAATACACTTTGGAGGAAGCGTAAGGTAATTGTTGCCTGGAATATGTTCACTGACTATGTTGTTTTCCAATGCACGAAGTGTCACAATGAGGAGGGCCCGGTGGATGGTGGGGGTACAAAGCACAGGGCTCTGACACAGGAGGCCCGAGATCAGAGCTGATACAAATGACCATAATCGAAACTTTGGTATTGTGACAAGTATGGTTAGATTTAGGCATAAAAAGTGTTTGGTTGAGGTTAGGGAGCCGTTGTGGTCGTTATTAGAAGAAGAAATATTAACGTTGACCGGTTAGGACACTGAATGCTTGCAGTGCCAGCTCAAAGTTAAACTCTTCTTATGCTCCATCCATCCACTTTGACCTCCTCTCTACTCTCTCTCCTCTGGGGCTTGACTAAGGTTAGAGAAGGATCATCATTTGATTTAAAATATAAAGTCTTGTGCTTCAGGTTAGTATTTACTCTGTCAGTGTGTAGCCAAGTCCAAAATCTGTCCCTGACCTTACAGAGTGCTTTAAAAGGACCAGTGTGTAATATTTAGGAGGCTCTATTGGCAGAAATGGAATATAATATTCATAGGTATGTTTCCATCAGTGTATATCACCTGAAAATCATAATTGTTGTGTTTTTGTTCCCTTAGCGTGAGCTCTTTATATCTACAAAGATCAAATAAGTTGACGCTGGATGTTTTGCGGATATTTTCTCAATCCGTATGAAAGTTTGCATTGGCAATGAGAAGTTTGTAGATGTGCTCAGTGTACTATTTAAAGTCCAAAACGGACAGTGACACAGACAGCAGCTGGCACACAAGGCCAGAATAATCTGCTAGTGGGCCTCAGGGCAAAAAGTGAGCCGTGGGTGCATGAAAGCACAATATCAACTGGAATATTATAGGTATTAAAACAGATTTTGACACAGGGCCCTTGACACTTTAGTTGGAACACAGTATATGTTGTTGCCCTCTTTGTTGGCAATCCAGCCTTGTTGGCATGCAGATTGGTTTACAGTACACTTGTCTGCGAAGGTGGACGCATGTGCAGTCAATGCAAACAGCCAACATGTTTGCAGATTAGTTGCATATGAAAGGCAGAACTTTTAGGGAACGGTGATAATAGATCAAGTGAATGTTTCATTAATTGGCTTAATTGGCCACTGGAATAGATACCAACAGCAATGCCTCTCATCCCTGTCACCCACATGAAAATACATGGTGGTTTAACAGGTTCATATATACAATAATTCTACAATGATCCAAACAAAAGTCACAGCACTGATGGAGGCTGAGCGTCTACAGCAGTGGCTCAATTAAAAATGCAAGTTTCCGAATTCCTTCACGTCTGAGTTACAGCAGTTCAAGCTGTCTCTGGGACGCTGCTGGTGCCTAACTAAGAGCTCGAGTTTCTGTGAAATAGTGCAGCATGTCGGAAGAGGAGCTGTTTAAAGAGGCCGCGTTCACTCTCCTTTCTCCTGTGAATGGCCCTCTGTGCCGTGGGCCCTCTGAGTGATATTTGTGTTAGGCTGTACGGCTTGTATCAGGACTCCGGAGGACCAGGAAAATTGAATCTCATTAGTGTTCTATTCAGCCTGTGTCTCTGGATGTGTATACAGTCGCTATCTGAGCTGTGAGATTTGCCCGTCCATGATCCTGTGCATGAGTAGCATGTCAAACTAGCCAGCTCTGTTGAAGCGGGCTCAGTTGCATTACTGTACATTGTGCGTGCAGCGTTGTGGCACCGATACTGCATGCGACAGGCAGCCTTGACCCAGCCTGTGCTGTGTGCGCTGTACATCCGTCAGGCTCCGGCTGGCGATGCTGCAGCTCCTGGTCATTACAGCACTCACATGTTAGATTTATGCCGCCGCCTGATGTTTCATGGCTTTATAAAAGGAGATGAAAGTGGTTCTCAATGGCTGGGGGGGTGGGGGGCGGGGGGTGTAGAGGAAAAGAACAAAAAATAAAAGAGAATAAAGGCGAGTGAGTCCAGTGATGTCCTTAGCATGATGCTTTGTCCTTAAATGAAAGATTGTCAAGAGCTTGCAATGAAAATGGAAAAATACTTTCTGTAATTCTTTTGGGAAAGAAGAAGGGAACATAAGCAAATGAATTTTGAAAATTGGCGTGTGTGACATCAGGAGCAGTTAGAGGCTAAACCAGGATTGACCCCCCCCATATAATACACACACACACACACACGCATACTCAACCCCCACCCCAGCTTCACTCCACTTTACCCGGCTCCAAACGGCAGATGGAAGGCGTCATTACTGCTGAAGCTCTGGGAATGACAGACACACACATACACAAACACACACATATACACACACACACACACACACACACACACACACACACACACACACAGATGCTACTAAAAATAAAAAAAACCTCAAATCTCAAACCTCTGGTCATGCTCTGCACAGTGTTCCCACCATGAAACATACCTGTACAGTAGATGGAAATATGAAAGCTGTGACTCATAAATGTAGAGCAGCACATACACAATTTTCCTCTGCGCGCACACACACACACACACACACACACACACACACACACACACACACACACACAGACACGCACGCACACACATTCACATGTAACTCTTTCAAGACAGCCATCACGCCATGTCTCAGCAATACCATAAGCTCGTTGGTTTTGTTTATTGTTTGTCTCCGGGCACTGGGAGGCCTTTTTACACACACACACACACACACACACACACACACACACACACACACACACATACGCAGGCGCTCCAAATTGTTCGATTAAGTGGGTCATCCTCTCCTACAGTCTCTTGAAAGAGAAAAGAGCTTTTTTGTGCGTTTCTAGCCGAGAGGCAATCGCACCCTTCCATGGTTTTGGCTGCACCTTTTAAGAGTATTTATGGAAATGACAGTACAGCACTCTGGAGGGCTGCATGCTGTTTGGTTGCTTAATGTGTGTTTGCGTGTGTGTTGTATGTGTATCCATGTGTGCACGTGTGTGTACGCACAGCGAGGATTTAAAAGCTCACTTGTGGGAATATCAGCCGGTGTCTGCGGCTGTGCACCGCGAACGATGCCAAAGTCCAAATGTATGGTTTGTCGTGATGGGTGCTTTATTGTTATTATTTATTTGTTTTATTTATTTTTGGGGTGATGAGCCTGGACTTCAGCTGGACCGAGCTGCGACTCTGCTGCACATTTGGCAACAGTGCACAGAGGCTGACCTGTCACTGCCAATGAAAGCCAAGTATCTTACAGCCGATCCACTTTGGATGTCTGAGAGAGAGAGAGCTGAAGTGTCCATCTCGTTCTCGACCCCTCTATCTGTCTGTCTGCCTGTCTGTCTGTCTGCTTGTCTGTCTACTTCTTTGGACAGCTCTGGGGCAGTCCAGTCAGATCAGACCGCTACACTATCATTGAGTTTTTGGAGCTATTCGCCTCCTACAGCCACAGCTGCACAGGAAATGTTGATGCTGCGTGAGATAAACAGGCTTGAAATGAGCTGAGGGTTGATGATGAATGTTATATTTCTCATGTTTGGCCAGTGTTGTGAGAAAATGTGGGTACACAGGACACAGCCAATAGATGACCGCAATGACAGACATGCTGGATGATGTGACAGAAATGTTGCTCTAAATGTGTGTGAATAATGCGACATTACTGCATTAATCCACAATTATTATTTCATGGAATCTGGACTAAAAGATATGACCTAAGAACAGTGTTGTGTAATACACACGTTAATATTCAGAGTTATCGCTGCATTATCAGCTTAAATATGTCATGCAATTATGAAGTCATAATTGCTGGGTGCTAAAACAGTGTAATGCTATTTCATTACTCTTTCATTCCTCCACAAATATTTACTGTTTGTCTTGTGAGCGACTGTTTTTTTTTTTTTTTTCAATTGTGACACAATCATTGAAGTTTTTTCTTCTGAGTAGCTCCTTCATTTCTTATGTGAGTGGGTCTGTGGGTCCATCAACTGCTCACACAAATTGAGTCATGCATGGCACCTTATTTGGTTCTTTCCTTTTTGAAGGTGCTACAAACTCCCACACTTGTACAGCAGGATGCCCACACCTGGATCCCAGGAAATGTTTCTATAGTTACAGTATATTATCACTGTTTCATGCACCTTTGTCAGTTTGAAAACATCTCCACTAATCCATCACTTGCCACAGTGACAGGACAGATACATTTCCTCACGGCAGAGTCAGAAGTGGACAGCCATACAGGTGGTGAAGCGACAAAGATGTATTGGTGTTCCTGAGGTGACTGATGCATATTTTAGGCCCTTGTCTGGGTGTTGGTATGTGCTATCATAACCTGTATTAGAGGAGAAGTAGCTTCCATTAGATCCTGGAATCCCATAATATTCAACAGCTGTTTTTCTTGTTGGGTTTTTTTTCCATTTTTTTGTCAAAGCCACAGTGTGGAATTTCAACATTTCCAACGTTGGCACCTCCTGGCACCAGCATAAAAACAACACTATAGCAGAAAGTGCTGCTGTGTGCTGCTAACAGTAAATTGTGGAGTTTTTAGCCACTAAAAGCTCAATAGAGCATTGTTTTACAAGTGAGCCCCCGCTGACACGATACACATCCACAATGCACTGGTTTCACACTATCCCACTAATCAGCAGCTGATACTGGAAATGTGCCAAGAAATGTGGCAAGGAGAGGAGAGGAAAACTGCAGGCAAGCAAACATGCATGTACACAGCAGGATTTAAAAGATGCTTCGCAAATGTTTTATTGAAATGGATTTAACACATTTATCAGGATACAAATAAAGGGTTTTAGTCATGATCACTTCATGCAAATGTGCATTTTTTTATTTACAAAAAATCTCAACAAGGTGCCTTTAAATTCCAGTTTCAAATCTACCAAATGAGGCCTTTTAAATAAGTGTTGAGCTGCCTTCAAATGCAATATGAACTGATCTCACTATACTGAAGAAGTTTTAAACATGAAGGAAAGGAGGAGGAAAGTTGTTCAAAGAGGAATTTCTGTTGTATCGTGTCTGTTTGTCAGGGATAGAAACTGTAAAACCCTTGTGGGTGACTTCATTGTTTACAAGGAACAAATGTAGGTGGTCACAATGTAGGTGGTTCCATCCAATCATATGAGAAGTATTTACACAATGGTCAGGTTTAACACAATGAAATCACCTGTATTTGTGAACAAAAGAGCGGTTTTATCCAGAACACTTTTGCAGAATGAGACTTTAATATGTATGACGGCGTACAGAAATATCAGAGTTAAGTTCCAAACAGAACCTTTGTACCTTTGCTGCGTATGTCTGCACTCTAGCAGCAAGGTTGACATGAAGCTGAGAAGGAGTGTGAAGGGCACAGCACCTCAGGAGGAATGACACAACACATGCGTGCACACACATACACACACACACACACATACAGTACACACAAATACACCTCCTCTCCTTTCTTTTCTTCTCTCTCTTCGATGACTCATCCCACCCAGGGACAGCGAGTGAGGCAGAGGGAGAGTGAGGGAGGAGAGAGAGGAGACGGATGGGAGAGTGTGAGGGGCGACACAACGGTGGAGAGGAAACAGCCGGATTCGCAGAGAAGACATATGGCATGAAGCGTTTTTTTTTTTTTTCACTGACCTTTTATTTCAATGCTATGCTAATCCGATTGTGCGCATCATTGTAAAAGTTATTACCAGCAAACATGAATTATGATTCCCACCAGTCCCACGTGAAGCCTCGCCGATGATTCCCCCACCGCTGTCTTTCCGTGTTTTGCATCACGGCGGCTCAGCTATGAACAACAGAAACCCTCAGCGTGTCGATGAGCCGCCGAGGAGAGTTTCTGTTGTCATCGACAGGCTGAGCTTTGCTCCGGTCTGCCTCGCCGCCCTGCTTTGCTCGTTTGATGGTATCTGTTAGAGAGATCCCAAATTTCCTATGCGTTCCAGATCTGTATCACTGTGCATCACGGGCTGTAGACCCAATTCTTCACTCCAAATCCCATAGCCTCTAATGTCTTTATCTTATGGTATGAGGGTATTTGAGGAAGAAGATAGACTCCCGAGGAGCCGGGGATGTTGTCACAAGAGGTGATTATACTGCACTGAAGGAGGTACACTATTGAGCTGGCTGTATTGCTGAGGATAAGAGTGTATTGCTGAGGATATGTCTGTATTGCTGACTGCTGCAAAGCCCAGAGATAGTTGAGTGGTCAGGTCCCATGTGCCTGTAGAGCAACATACAGCATATGCCCCTACTGCACCATTATTCTGTCCTTACTGAACTTTTTAAGGGCACTAGGGTTGCTCGGCGGTTAGATATATCATCTGATAATAGAAAGGTCCCATATCCGACTAGAGTTAGAGTGACTTAAACTTGACCTTTAAGATTGGATATCGACTTGACAGTGTTGCATCGCTCATGCAATGATACAATGGTATTTTGTTATGGTATGGCATAGAATTATCTTGAAATAATACCCAAAATGGACCTCAATTTAAACCCAGAGCTGCTCATTCAGCGTAAAAGCATTAACTAAATGGATTCATGTTAGCAAAGATCAATTTCCTCATCAGTGTTTGCTGCAGCGTGTCATTCCATGCCATGCAATTTTATGTTGAAAATGACCGTTTTTCAACTTTATGCTCCTTTCCCTGCTTTTGGTCATTTTTACTGCTCTCACTTTTTGCCCCGAAGAAATGGCAAAGGGATTGGAAGTGCTGCTAGATTGCCTCAGATAATGCAATGCTCTCAGGCGAAGCACAGGTGTGTGTGTGTGGGTGTGTGTGTGGGTGTGCGCATGTGTTTGGTGTGTAGGCCTGGCTGGCTGCCTCTGAGGGGAACGTTTCTGCCCGGAGATCCAAACTGATCCCCAAAAAAGTCCGACAGCAAGCCCAGACAAGCCCTCACAGCATGCTGCCAAACAAACCCTCCAGAGGTTTCTGCTGTGATTATTGGACCCCAATAGAAATCACTCGCTGCTTCCTATCTGAGAATTTAAAAGTCTATTTGCAATGATTTCTTAGATTAAGTGCAGGAAATGGGTGTTAATTGCTAAAAGTGCCAGCGGGGCAGCATGGTCAAAAACAAAGTTATGATGTTCTTAATAGCTTGGCGCTGCTTAGATGAACTTCTTCAGACTCATTCACACCAGGAAGTGGCACAGCAACGTTCATCTGCATTAAATTTTTATTTATTTATTTTGCCTCCCTCTGGCATTTTGTTCTCAGGTGCATCTTCTATGTATTACTGAAGGGGGGCAAAAGAAAACCTCTCTGTTAGCTTCTAGCTTGGTATCTACGTTAGTAAGCTTGTTAGCTCGGCTGCAAACGGAACAAAAGGTTAAAAAGTGTATAATGCAACACAGCTAATAAGCTAACATACCTTATTATAGCTCCACTTCCCTCAAAGCCCAACACAGTCCAGACAGTTTGCTATCGATAAGCAAAAGCATATTGATTGGTGAAATTGATTTCACCCCAACAATGAATTGCTCTGATTCCACCGAGGTGAATTGATTTTGCCACAAAATGCTGCCGTTTCAAATGCTCATGTGACCGGATCATTTAAAATCACAAATCCAAATTGTTTTTGTATGTGTCTGAATTCCCAAAAAATTGAATCCCAGCTTTTATTGGTGAGGGGGGAAAAGTTCCTCTGTGTAGAATTATAAATTCCTGGCAGGACTCGACAGCCGGCGGCTTGGAGTCAGCATACAGAGAGCTCCAGCCTAGCCAGCTGCTGAGAGCTGCCATCCCCAGAAACAGAGACCTTGGCAGGGGACAGTGTTGAGACACACTGGGTCCCCTCCTCCAGCCTGGAGCCCTGTGAGTTCTGCTCAGTGGAGGAAAGAAGAGAGCCCAGCCCGACAGGAGGCTTTGCTTGTCAGGCCCTGAGCGTGTTGAGTGTGTACTTGTCGGTGTGCGTAAGTGTGTGTGTCAGTTTGTCTGCACCAGTGCGTGCGGTGTTGGGCTCATGTGTGCGAGTGCAGCACCGACTCCAGCTGCAGCGAGATTTATAATGTCGCACACATGTGTGAGTGTGAATGTGGATTCTGTCACCCACTGGGCCTCACACACATTCCAAAATAAACGGCTCCCACCGAGGATTACTATCGATCCGTGTGGAACACTCAGCTGCATTTGGAAAGAGAGAGAGCGAGAGAGAGAGCACGGGACTGCCTCTCTCTCTCTCTCGGCCTGTCTTCTGAGGAATGTTATGTGTCTGCCTGTCTGCAGGAAAAGTGTAAGGGATGATTTGGAAACACAGTCCACTAAACTGTTACAATGACAAACCACTGCTAGCTGTCTATCAGACATGTGAGACAAAGAATGTGTTTGTGTGTGTGTGTGTGTGTGTGTGTGTGTGTGTGTGTGTGTGTGTGTGTGTGTGTGTGTGAAAGAGAGAGAGAGGGAATGCTAAAAGGAGACAGGGAGACTCTTATGCCACCCTTTCACTTATTTTCCCTCTCTGAAGTAAGTGAAAATCTTTCGCTTGTCAGACTTGAGGGAGAGACGGTGGTGAGAAGAAAAGAGACAGTGAAAAGTGGAGAAACACACGTGGAGAGACAGAGCGGAGAGAGGAAATAAAGAGGCCGTTTGATTGACAGCCAATACGTCTGCCTGTTTCCTGTCACACACATGATTGCTGACCCACCCCTCTGCCCAGCTGAGGCCTCTGGGAAGAAAGGCCAAGAAGGCAGCCCTATTTAAAGAATGAAGGATCATGAATGGACGGATGCCTCCCAGGCCACTCACTGTCCCAGGCCTGGACACGAGCGTATGTGTGTGTGCGTATTTACAGTAAGCGCACATTGTTTGTGTTCATGCAAATGTTAGATTCAGCATTTTACCTGATTCTCTGTTACCATTACCCTAAATCCAATCTTAATCTCTAACTCTAAATCCTGCCAGACCACTGCAGGTAATTGGGTTGAGCATGTGATGTCCGGCGGGATGCTGCTGACATAACTGAAGCACAACACTTTTGTCATTTTAATCAAGTATTATTTATTTGCAAGGACACTGATACAGCAGCAAAAGCCATAGACGACACCGGTCACTGTGTAAATACTGTATGAGTATATGTTCTCACTGCACCTCCACTAACACCTGTGCACATCAGTGTTAAACCATAGAATGCAGTCATTGTAATCTTATTATCTTATGTTGTAAACAACCAGTTTTTGGTGCTGTGTCCATCTTTTCTGCAGCTTCCTCTTCCTGCGTGCTGCTTACTGTGGCTGCTATTTGTTTAGAAGGTCCCGGCCTCACCTGCCCAAAGGTTGCATCCCAGAAACGTCGAGGGCAGCAGGCACCGTCTCGCAGATAAAAACACTGTCGCACACTTGTCGTGTACGAGTCTATAAATAGTTTTTTTAAGAAAATCCTGCATAGTATACGCTCAACACTGAAAATCTCATCCTGCTTTATCAGGACTGTGTGGGTGTGATGTGATCATTTGACTGACAGTGGCCTGGCAGCATCACAGCTGCCGGTAGACGTTCATTCAAATGTTGCTAAATCCTCATTGGTGGCCAGCTTTTTTTTTTTTCCCAACTGACCCCTGCTCACTTCAAACCAGTGTGAAGATGTGCTTAAAAACAAGCTTGTGGTAACTTTGGCAGAATAACTTGGACCTTCTAATGTTCATACTGAGATCGCATCAGTCACAATCAAAATGTTTGCAGAACTGCGTTGAGAAGCTTTATTCACATCAGGAATAAATGCGCAGATCCAGGATCAGATGTCATTATTCTGACAGTTTATCCAGATACACATTGGGTGTTTACACCAGGTGTAATTGGGGTATCACTCATTCAACTGGCCTGAGTGCTGCTATCTGAAAATGACCCCACTGCACCCTCCAAACCCATCCGAATCTGCAACATGTGCAGCCATACTTGTAGTCCCGGCGCCAGAACTACGACAGCGTGCAGCCCAGGGGACAATTCAGCTCCAGAGCCAGTGTTTGTCCATTCTGGGCTACTGTAGAAACATGGTGGTGCAACATGGTGGACTCTGGAACAGGACCTGCCCCCTCTAGAAATATAAAGGGCTCATTCTAAGGTAGTGAAAACACAACAATGCTTATTTTCAGGTGATTATTCGCTAATTAAAACACACATGTGAATTTTGCATTTCATTTCTGCCCCAAAATCCTGCACGCTGGACCTTTAAACCAAGCTTGACACTCCACTTCAAGCTAAAGTGACTAACTTAAAAAAATCACACCAAACTTTTGAGGTCACTCATGTTGTTACACACAACTCAAAACCAGTCTAGCGGATCACCGGCTACAATAAAAACGTGATCTTCCATAAACTAATGTTGCAAGACAGTTGAATACAAAAGAAAGATTTGGACAGTAATCTTGCTGATTTGGCCGGAGTCCAGCTCACCCATAACACCAGGTCTGGGTCCAAACTGGTTCACATTTGGTCCTCTGGCACTGGAACACAGCGTGACTCAGGTGGGTTACCTGGGTTACTCCCTACAATCAAGTTCAAGAATGAGGGGTGATGAGAAGTCATCATTAATGTCCACAAAAGGGTTACCACAGCAAATACACTAAAGGTTTAAGAATAATGTGTACTGAGGGTTTACTGAGGTTTTCAGTGTTATCTGTCAAATCTCCCATCCAACACCCTGGATTACACTCAGTATTGTGTTTACTTTCACTACATTAGTCATCAATAACAGTCAATTTCACACTGAATCACTTGACACCATCTTCATTTAACATACCACATTATCTAAAGATGCTCTTTTTCTTTAGAAATTTGAACTCGGTTTTCTTGTGCTGATAAGCCAGTTGTGTTTTTCTGTTGCCACCTGTTGACCCTGAACCTCGTCACATATTGCTGCTCCCTGGACTCTGCCTCCCTCTTTCACTCCCTTTTGTCTCTCAGCTCTCTTTACTCTTCCATTCGCCTTTTTCTTCCTCTGCTCTCCTCATTTTTGGGGTTCAGAGATAAGATCTTCCTCATTGGTAAACTCTGGAAGCCATCTTAAAGATCCCCGCTGTCACTTGCCCTCTGGGCTGCAAACACACACATACACACACGGCCTCCCGCTAATAACAGGGGCAGGAGCAGCAGCCTGGATTTGAGGACTGGTAAACACACTTCTTCCTCCCAACTATTCTCTTTGATCTTTATCAAACAAAACAGTTTCCTCGGTGTGTTTCGTGCTTCCATCCCTCAACTTGAACATGCTGCGATGCACTTTTCCCACTTCAATTTCCCAACCCATAAATAAAATGAGAGCACTTTTGGATTTCCTGACTGTGGGCTTTCAGTAGGCCGATCACCGCCGCGTCTGTCAAATCCATTATTTCAGAAGTGTGCGAGCAAGTTCTGCTAAACCGTTTCTGGAGGCAACATGTTTCCATCTCAAACAGCCCAGTTTGCATATTGATACAATTTTGGTTTATTCTTATCAACATGCTGGGTTCATAGACGTGCATTACTTTGGGTTTTTGAAGGGTTTAAATGGGTCATCAGAGGTCGCTTTTACTCTCAACAGCACTCAGCGAAACTTCCTTCTGCACAGTCATGCAGTGCTGCGCTGGGTGTTTAACTAAGAGTTCAAGCTTTCCTGTTAAGGGTTCCCACTTCCTGTGTTCACAGAAAAAAAAAATCATGTCCTTCAGTTTCTGGATCCCATGGTCCATAATGATCTGATCTCTGTCTCCCATAGGCGGGCCGTTGCTATGGCAACCTGATGACGCTCTGAGGAAGGACGGGAGGGAGAAGAGGGAGGGAGGTGTGGGGCGATGAGGAAGAAGGTAGCTGCACCGAAGATGGAGTGCGTTTGAGAAGATGGCTCACTCTGCTGGGATAAAGCGTGCGCGGCATCTGTCACGGTTGCAGTCTGTGCCTGTGCTCCACACAGAAAGGCTGCTCAGGAAGGGGAAGCTTATGTGCATGTGTTTGTTTGTGTGTGTGTGTGTGTGTGTGTGTGTGTGTGTTGAGAGGGTAACCTGGGAGGGATGGATTATCAGTCACAACATAAAGGCAGAGGTTTTAAAGGCTGCTCGACTAGACTCTGAAATCAGCACAGATGACGTGAAAATATGATTTATGATCTGAGCAAACAGGTCAGACGGAGCTCAGGAGTGATCATGTGCAGAGGACGTGTCCCCTCCATCCTCCATCCATAATGGCTCCTACACCCCTCACATGCCTCTCTGCCTCTGCTTCTGCCCTGCTGTTGCCATAGCGACCACTCGGCTACAGACTCAAAACAACTTACTGACAAAATCCTACATTTTACCTTTGGATGCTAACTGCTCTAAATGAGCCTTAGAGGGGCTGAGCAGCAGCGCTCCGTGGGACTGTGCATTTATCTCCCCGTTTGTCAGTTAAACACTGCGGAGCAGATTTTGGATGGTTTGCCATGATGCATTTGGCAATTGTGATTGTTGCACCTGGAAAGTTAGCCTGTGTGCTATCAATGTATGCTTTTCCTGCACTGAAAACAAGATTCTTATATGTTGGGCTGTATCTCTTTTTTTGTCATGCATTTCATGAGTTTTTTCAGTTTGTTTAATTGCATGATGGTGGTAGGAGTGTGTGTGTGTGTGTGTGTGTGTGTGTGTGTGTGTGTATGTATGTGCATGGCATATGCCACAGAAGACTTTGCTGAGGACAGTCAATTTTGTGCTGTGGCTTAACACATTTTTTGTAATCCTTGTTTTCACTCTTTTTCTTAACAGCCTGCGTTTTGCTGTTAATATTTTTCTTAATTATAGTTATGGTTAGACGTGGTTACAGGTAATTTTAAAGATGCAGGAATGGCCCAAAAAATTAGTGAATCGTCTTGTCAAAATCATAGACGATCTTTGGCTCTACCTTCCGTACACAATAGCATTCTTTCAGTGAACACGGCCGGCGCTAGGACCCAGGGCGGGCGCCGGGGGAAGTCCTCTGCTGCTGGCGGGGCAAGGCAGAGCACAGAAACACACACGTCCGCGCACACACATACACAAACACACACGTACACACACTCACCGAGCTCTTCTCCGACAGAGGAGAGAGAGCACGAGCGCAGAGAGGGATAAACAGAGGGAGAGAGAGAGAGACTATAGGAACGCAGCGGCTCGTGTGTGTGTGCGTGTGTGTGTGTGTGTAGGTACGCTCGCTCGGTGGTAGAAACGACTGGCGGGGCGGATATGGAGGGGCTCGGGAAAAACGCTGGGAACTGACCGAGTACCGAGACGAAGAGAGGGAAAGAGAGAGAGAGAGAGAGAAAGAGAGGAAGGACGGACGGACGGCACGGAAGGAAGGAAGGAAGGAAGGAAAGGAGGAGAGGAGGAGAGAGAGAAGTGTGACAGAGGAGAGGAAGACTGTGAAGAAGGGGCTCGTCTGGAACACAGAAGGATCCTAAGGTGACTTTACGGGGCTTTCATGGCTGTATGCAGGTTGGCAGAGGTGTGTGTGTGCGTGCGTGCGTGCGTGTGCGCGTGGTGTTGACATGTGCTGCATGGCTCTGCACTTAAAGGGAAGAGTGGAGGTGTGTGTGTGTTGGGGGGGGCATATGTGTGTGTGGCTGTGTGTGTCTGTGTGTGTGTGTGTGTGTGTGTGTGTGTGTGTGTGTGTGTGTAGCCTATATATACATTTGTGTGTGTGAGTTTTTAGGGTTGTTTTCCACCAGCTAAAAAAGGGGCCAAAGTGTGTAAGCGAGCTGAGCTGACCGCTATAAACTGGAGTGAAGGGATCAAAAGGAGTGGATACTTTTTAGGGAAGAGCATGGTCCCATTCCAACACACACACACACACACACACACACACACACGCGCACACACGCACACACACTCACTCACTTTTCAGGTAGGCTACTTTAAGTTGAGCTGGAAAAAAAAGAGTCCATTTTTACCCCCCTTTCCTTCACTCTCTCTCTGTGTGTGTGTGTGTGTGTGTGTGTGTGTGTGAGCGAGCAGAGTTTTCAGTGCAGCGGGTAACACGCACAGTCAGTTGGAAGCTGCAAAAGCTGCACCGGATGAATTTTCAGTTTTTTTCCGAAAGCTGGTTTGACACTGAATGGGGCTTGATAAGTAGTAGCAGCTTCTTGTGTGTGTGGCTATATGTGTGTGAAAGTGCGTGTGTGTGTGTGTGTGTGCCATAGACAGCAAACAGGTTGAGGGAGGCAGATCTGATCAGACGCACAGCAACAGAGGAGAGAGCGTGGCACAGGCTGAGCAGCAGCACATTGGATTACACCCAGACGAATACACACACGCACACAAGCTCCGTGGCCAGCAGAACAGCTGGGGGAGATGTGTGTGTGTGTGTGTGTGTGTGTGTGTGCGTGTGCGTGTGTGTCAGTGCCTGAGAGCGTTTCTCTTAATGCATGCGTCTGCCTTTGCACGTGCAGGACTGTTTGCTTTTGTATTATCTTTTGCTACTGTGTGTGTGTGTGTGTGTTTCCCAGTGAGTGTGTGTGTGTGTGTGTGTGTACCCATCTGAGGCTGTGTAAATATGTATGTGCAGGGAAAGAATGTTCTGTCATCTCTTCAGACAGACGGCGTGTGTGTCTGCCTCTGTCTCCCCCTTGGTCCGGAGGTAGGAGGTGGAGGCAGGTTTGCAGGGAGGAAGAGCGATCAGATGGCCGAGAATAAGGCAGATGAGGAGATTCATTCCGGTGGCGAGAGATGAAATAGAGACAGAGAGGAAGGGAAGGATGATGGAGGTTTTAGGACAGGAGGAGGAGGAGGAGGAGGAGGAGGAGGAATGGAAAGAAAGCGGAGGAGACAGAGTGAAGGAGAAGGGGGCTGACATGCTCTCTCCGGGAGTGCTCATTCATAATTCACCTCCATGGCAAACGTTCATTCACATATTGACCCCCCATGGCTGTGCTCAATGGAGTTCTCGCCCCTCCACCTCTCCCCGTCTCTCAATGGACACCCCTGTGGCGCGACGTTCAGTTAGCCCGCTTCTTTTTCACTTTGGAGACAGTTGAGACTCTCGCACTGTTTTTGTCCGTTATGGCTCTTTTGGACACCAGGACTTTGTCAGTGGGGACGCTCTGATGTGAGATTGAATTGTGTAAATTGAATATTGAATTCAGACTCCACCCCAGACACAGATAATTGGTATGGATGGCTCAGTGGGTTAGTGCTCTCACTACAACTGCTGTTAGTCTGATTCCCTCAACGCAGCTAAAACAGTCCATAATGGATCTATAATTCATGTGTGAATGAATTGAATAGTCTGTGTTTTGAATAAAAGCATCAGACAGATTTCTTGGATGCCAGAAGCATGATTTATTCAGTGTAAATACTCAAAAATGGCTGTTTTAATATTTCTGATTGTATTACCATGCCTGGAGCTACTATAAGGCACTCTGGTCAGCTGTGGGCCATATGGCCGAGTGTTTAAAATGCACAGTCAGAAAAAAAGTGTATTGAGGAGGTACATTTAGCCCTGATATGTTAACACTACAGAAGTGCAGCCCATCAGCAAAAGTGACCAAAACACCCCGCCGTCTTTAGTTTTACAGGTATGATGGACTTTCAGCGTGTTTGCTCGGTGAGAAGAGGTCACAGGCGGGACATTGTTGTCACTGTATCGTCTCATATCGCTGCAGAAGGGTTCATGGTTTTGCACCTTTGTCCCGCGCTCTCAGTCTTTGTAGTGTTTTCCAAAGCTGCAGCCGTGTAAAGACACAGAGTGAAGCACTTCTGCCTCAGTACCGTACATCACGGTGCCGTTGTCAAGGGTTTGAGTCCCACAGGATCCAAGCACACTATATATAGCTAAACTAATTAAAGCCCCCCCACCCAAAAAAGTAAAAGCAACTCCTGTCATTAGCCATTCATCTCTGGGTCAATGGAAACCTGACTGAAGATTGCACGACAGTAAAACAGAGGAAGTGACCTCATATTTCCATCCCTGCCATTAACAGTTATCTGAGGAACAGCCGTGACCTACATGCAAAGGTCGCCTGCCCAACGTGAGCAGCTGAAGCCATTTTTTTATAGGGACGTTTGATGCACCTGAATTGGGATATTTGGTGATATCAAGTACTGGTCCCATAGTAGTGTTTGGTGAATAAGCTGTATGTCTCACTGTGTGGAAGACAACATCAGGCTTGACTTGATTTGATGCCCTATCAAGCTCTTGGAGTTAGTATTGGGCTGATATGTGATATCAGTATCAGATCGGTGCATCCGTCATTATTTAGCTATGTTTCGTTAGCCTTGTCTTTGGTTAGCCTTGCTGGCTTGTCTGCTTGTACTCTAAGAGAGTACTGTGAAAAATTAGTAGAATTCTGTCCATCAAAAGGAAAAATGTGGTAAAACTTGTTAATCAATCTGCAGTGTTTTGGTTTTTCACCTGTTTACATTGAACATTGCCGTCAATCAAATGCAATCAATGCAAATAATTCAAATGTTAAAACAGTCAGTGTGCCCTTCATGAATGGAATAAGTGTTTTCTCACAATGATCAAAGAAATGTGCTGCTTTAAGAGTTGATGAACAGCAACCTGCACAGCTGCGGCGATCTTACTTACACACGCCGCCATGTTTCTATCACTATTTTTAATGGATGTGGTGAGGTAGCTAGCTAGCCACGCAGAAGTATGTCTGCATCCCTAATGCTGCCTACAGAGCTCTGACTGAGACAGCTCTTTGCGATGGGAAGCTGCAGCCCGTCCACATCAGTGCATCACTTAGCTTCTGTGCTCCTCTCTGTTTCTCCAAACTGAGGATGTGCCAACCGCCATCTACTGCAGGTAATACACCGGCTGGATAAGTACCTCATTCAACCCCACTTCAAAAACCCTGAACTATCCCTTTAAGGAACCAACAACGCCCTCAAATCCCCAAACCTCTTCCCAGCTCACTCAACAGTGAACTGTGTTGACTTTCAAAATGTTGACAGTGAGCTGGGAGGAAATTTTAGGATTAGGCAGTGTAACAAAAACAGGGTGTATCTTTATTGCCACTGCTGCACTGTTACTTGCTCCAACTGTGATGGAAAGAGACATTTCATTCGCTCCAGAAGAAAGTGAGGCAAATGTGCACGACAATAGATTGAACATGTGACTTTTGGAGCCAAATTGCAGTTGTTTCACCGTGAAACAGACGGATTATTCTGCACAGGGGAGTCTTTGTGGGCTTTTTTTCTAAACCTTTCTCTGTTATGCCCTTTCTCAGACATATGGCTGAGGTTGGTGAACTGTGCCTGTCACCTCGTGGTTCATGTGTATGTTAACCAGAGGGTTAAAGGCATGGCTTTAAATCGCAGTGGAAACAAAGCCTAAGTGGTCAAGATGGCTTCGAAGAATAATGCACCTTTGTATCCCCCAGGTTATAATTGTCTTCAATAGCCCTCCTGCTGATTTGAAATGGACTCATCGTCCGCAGTGCTGGGCACCTCTGCTCAATTAGCCTCTCTGTACTCCGTCGTGCTGAGCTATTGCCGGTCGCATCCTCACGCAGTGGCACATAAGAACACACCGAGACACAGAATAGCGTGCGTGAGCGCTGCCACGCACACTGTCATGCATAGAAAGACGTCAGCGGGTGTAAAAATAGAGCTTATAAATAGGGGAAATAGTGTTTTATGTTTACAAGGGGTGATGTCATGTTTGGTTTAGATCCATAGCTGACGAATGGGAGGGCAGCTGTGGCGAGTATCAGCCTGCTCAGCTTTGGCTCAGCTATCTGGTGGGTTTTTTGGGTGTTTTTAAAGGAGCAGAGTTCAAGGAGTTGCAGTTTGTGTGTTTTTTTTAGCGTGTGCGCGCGTGTGTATCTCCGTCTTCATGTTTGCATGTGTGTGTGTGTTGTGTTTTCAGCGGTGGAGGCATGCACACAGTGACGCTGCTCTGGTTGCCAAGCAACACAGGAACGTGGGTGGAAGGATTTCCTGTCCTTAGGAAGCTTTGTTTATAAGTGGGGGGGGAGAGTGAGTGTGTATGTATATGCGCGCGTGTGTGTGTGTAGATTTCAGGGTGCATTTCATCAGTATGCTTGAGTGCTTGTGTGTTTTTAATGCACTCCCTGCCTCAAGTAAAAGCGCTACAGAAAAGTCACTTAAGACACACACACACACACACACACACACACACACACACACTGTGTGTACACTGTACACACAGAGAAAAGGCAAAAAAGGCCCTTTCTAGTCTGTTGAGTTGGATTTGTGTTGCATAACTCCTCAAGCCAGGTCTGCTCGCAGCGCTCTGTCTCCTCCTCTTCTACCCGAACACTCACCATGTCACAGCCGCCACGCTCATGCCAGGCCGCCTCCCGCTAATGATGTCATCAGCATGCCTCATTTTATGTCTCCTCTCACACATGAGATTGCAATTATGTGTTCTTGCCCCGCATGCGATCACTAAAAACACACACACAGCATGTCTGTCCTGCAGGCGTTGGACCCCATGATTACGTAATTGACATTGAGTGAATGGGATGACGTCAGCTTGGCTCTCTCTGACTCTCCTGTCTTTCTGGCTAGCTACAGTGATGTCATAAGTGGATACAGCCATACGCTGTGTGTTTGTGTGTGTGTGTGTGTGTGTGTGTGTGTGTGTGTGTGTGTGTGTTTGTGTTGGCATGCATAATAGTGTGTGGAGACAAAAATGACCTCAGGAACCATCTGATTTATATAATGTGTTTCCTCCTCCCCCTCTTTCCCCCTCTTCCTTCCCCTTAAAGTGGAAAGACTTCACAGCTAATACTTGATTGTTCTGTATGCGAATGAGGCGTTCAAAGATGCCCGTGTATCACATGCACGCTGTTGCAGCCTGCTGGGGCCCCTTCGGGTCCCTTGAAATGGATATCCCAGTATCTCCCAACTGGTAGCCCCATCACCTTGCTGCCCTCCGTCTGCGGCTGTCTGACCTCTGTCGGTTCTCATCCCGAGGCTCACCAACAATCCCAGGCAGCGAATGAAAGGAGAAAGATACTGTACGTGCCAGTTCTTATTTTAACCAAAGAAAACACCGCGTCATGGAGAAAGAGGAATGATTCGGTGGTTGGCCTTCTTAAGTGCTCGACAAAAAAATATCTGTTTTTAGCTCGCTGTTTGAGCTACGGGATTTTAGGCACGGAGGAAGAGTGCTCTATTTGTGTCTTGAGTTGAATAGGCCGCCTGTTGTGTTCTCCAAGCGCTGTGGTTGAAGCTCTGAACATCAGCCAGCGCTGGATGGGAGAACTGGGAGGTTTTAACAGACCTGAGCACACACACACACACACACACACACATGCACACGCATGCACAAAGATGCACAAACACACTTTGTATTTCTGCGGTCCTCTCCCACTTTTTCTGTCTCTAACCCCGAAACCGAAGGGAAATCACGCCACACCGTGCCTTAACAGCTCACGACCTGAGTAGCAACACACATACAAATGGTTTATACACACACATGCACGAACACAAACACAAAATATGCAGATTTTCCTAATAAACTGATTAGCATTAGCTCAGCCCGGCTAAGACCAAACCACAAACGCTCTACTGTACATTCCGCTAACCACACAGCAGCTTAACACTGTACGGGATGATTTGTTACCACTGCACAAACATACACACACACACACATGCGTAAATAAACATAAAGACAAACCCCACACATACGCTTTAGATCATAACGGCGTGAGTAAATCAAAGACGCGGTCCAGAGGATGTCCTCACTTCACTTCAACAAGCAACAGTTGGACATAGATACACAACTGCAGTAATTATATACATGTGCGCACACACACAGGCACACACACACACACACATGCTCACCCCACACCCCCCAGGAGTCTTAGGGCCTTAGTCAGCGTCTGTGTGTCCATGCGTGGGCCTGTTCCCTGGCAGTGTGAGGGGAAAAAATACCTTCCCATATGATGTAAACACCAAAGTCCCTGTGTGTGTGTGTATGCTTGTAAGCCTGTGTGTGTGTGTGTGTGTGCGTGCGTGCACGAGTGTGTGACTGGCATTCTCTGAGATAGGATTCGCTCTGTGTGACACTTTCCCAAATTATTCCACAACACTGTGCAGTTTCTTTTTAAAGATAAGTTTCTCTGCCATCTCTGCTTTGTTCCACTGCACACAGTGGAAAGAGACGGCGGAGACGGCGGAGACGGAGGGGCTGACATGTGACATCACTAACTAAAGCGAGGGAGTGAGGCAAAAAACGGAGGCCGCTGCTTTTAACTCAATTTTCAAAAATGGCCTTTATTGATTTTATGATGGTTTTAGAGCACACGGCACTTTGTTTCTAGTAATGCTGAGCGAGGGAACTTCATTATTTTTACAGTTTTATAGAAAATATAATTACTGAGTATTCAGGAGGCCTCTTGATCGTTCGGTTTGATACACGTCCATACGGTATTACATGTGTCATGCATGTCTCTGTGTGTGCACATATGACAAACTGCCTGCACTTATATTGTCACAGATAGCTCATAAAAGGACTCTAAGCTAAAATGCAGAAGAAAGCATTTAAGCCTATAGACCAGGGAAACAGTATGCTGCAAAAGCTGACTTAAAGCGGCGCTCCAGCTGATCAGCAGATTGAACAAAATTAAAGCAGCAGCTGCCGTATTCTGACTGTTGTGTGAGTCAAACTCCAGAAACTCTGGCTTCTACATTTCCCAAATTGTAACTCAGCAGCATCCCTCCCTGCCTGGAACATGGAGTCATACGAAGAAGTTACTGGATCCTCATACTGAAGGTCCTGATTCAAAACTGTAATAGTCCCAGATAGGATCTGCGAACCCTGGGAAGTTTTCACAGTCTTTCATTGCAACGATCGAGGGGTAAACAGTGGAAATACTCAGTTCGTGTTACAAAATAATCTGCCAGGAATTTGCCCTTGCGTGTGTTTGACTGGTCAACGCTGCGCCTTGCTGGATGATGTTGCGTTGCAGCAAAAGTCGAGCCTGGTTTAACTTTTTATCCCAGACGACGCTGTGTTGTTACGCAGCAGCCCTCTGCATGGCCACGTTTTTTCATGCAGGGCTCATGTCAGTCTGAACGCATCCATAGGCCTGTACTGTACTTGGACAGATGCATTTTTTTTTAAACTAAAAACTGTGCTTAATTCCGGCTTCTACAGAACTCCAAATGTCCTCCTGAGCTCACTGTTTAGGATTTGAAACGCCGCGGTGCGCAAAGGGATAGAGGTAGAGAGGACAGGAGCCTTGTTCCTGTGATAACCTATAAAGAATTCAGCACACAGATGGGCTGAGCTACCTGAGGTCCTGATGAAACACGCTTTTCTAGGTTGTGTTCAATGTCTTTTTCCTGTTGCTGTACTCTGTGTTTGCTAGCGTGGTCCGCGGGAGCGTGCTGTACAGGCTTACAGGACTACAGGGGTACGGCGGTCTTCTAGGGACAATAAACACAGAATGATGTGGCATGAGTGTCTTTCTGGTGTTGGACATGTAAGTGTCCACCTCACATGTGCACTTCACTGGAATACGAAACAGGACCACACTCCGCTAAACCCTGACTACATGTGTTTTTTTTCCATCTGTGAGCACCAGTAGCTGCAAATGAGCAAGGCAGCGTGCTGCTAACTGTACCCTTTGGTTTGACTGTGGCGTCCTAACAATGGTGCAAGATTTATTGTGGTCTGTAATGAAGCACCAGCGCGTTCAGCACATTTCTCCTCAAACGTTGAGAGCCAGGTGCGAAACAATCGCCGACTGTCAACATATTCATCATTACTGCGTTCAGACGTGGTCAGGGGGCACGCAGGAGATCGCGCTGGAAATGATCTGTGCTGCGTGTGTGTTGCTAGGCAATTTTGTCACAATACCCCTGTGACCTTCCGACCCTGCCAAGTCTGGTGTTACTGTCCCCGTCTCACACTCCTATGTGTGTGTGCGTATGTGTGTGTTATCTGAGACGATGGTGCGACTGCCGCGTAGCAACTGAGAACAGCTGTGATTTTCACTGTGGTTTGGATGAGAGTGTGTGTGTGTGTGTGTCTGTGTGTGTGTGTGTGTGTGTGTGTGTGTGCGTGTGCATGCACAGTTTTGTTTGTGTGCGTTCTTGTCCGCATGAAGCTGCCGTCTCTGCTCATCTACGCACACACCCACAACAACATAATATGGCACGCTGTCACTTCCACAGCGTGATAGCGGCATAGACTCAATCAGCCAAAATGCACCCACCCCCCACAACACACACACACACACACACACACACGCACACTCAACCCTGTTGTCAAATCGCAGCCGAAAATAGAGAGCAGAGGGAGCGACGGAGCAGTCATTTCCCTGAAGATCCATTCATGTAAAATACTGTTATTCAAACCTCCCTCCCCCTTATTCAATAGTCTTATTCATCTCTCTCTTGACTGCAAAACCAAACACGCCTTGTCTTCTGCTTCCCGGCAAGAGCCTTTGTGCCCGCGTACACACCAGCGCTCCTGTGTGTGTGTGTTTTCCCCGCTCTTCTCCATGAGAGGAATGTCCTTGGCCTGTCCGACCTGCATGCTCCCACTGAGCCCTCCGTCAAACACCTGGGGCGGGCTCTCCTGTGCCCCTCCAGCCAATCAGGAGCGCCGGCAGTTAATGACATCAGTTAGCGGAGGATCTTTAGGACCGGCCCCTCGAGGTGATTCGACTGAGAGAGAGTGCTCTTATTGTTATGATGATTAAGTGTTATATGAAGGGCTATCAGAGGAGAGCCCCTTAATGAAAGTGGAGCACAGAGAGCAGAGGCAGCGGCGGCAGAACTGTAGAGAGCTACAGAGGGAGGCAGGGAGAAATTGAGCTAAAAGTAGAGTAAGATGGGAACGAGGGGGGTGGGGGGGGGGAATCAGGCGGATTTAAGGTGAGAGAAGACAGAGATGGTGAGAGGAAGGGAGAGCAGGAGGGAGCGCAGGGCTGAATATTCAGCAGCTGTGTGTCCAGACTTGCTGACTCTGGGTGTTCATGCTCTGAATGTACCATGAGAGGTAGACAGTGTGCTCAGGAAACTGCTGTAAAAGAGCAAAAGGAGAAGGAGCAGAGGAGGAGAGAACAAGTGCATGCTTACGAAAATGCAGACAAATGTGTGCGTGGTTGTGTCGGCTTGTGGGCTCTTTTCATGTGTGTATCTGTGCAGGAATGCGTGTGTTTGTGTGCAAGTGTGAACACTGGAGTTTCCCTTGCCATTTGGTAGAAAGTGTAACGCCCTGCCTCAGAGGAAAATTCCATCCTCAGCTGCTCCTACGCTGTTGTAAATCATCAGGCTGGGATGTCCAATGCGTTCTGTTGTTTTGTGAATAAGCAGGTTGTCACCTCTTTGTTGTATCCGCGTTCCCTCGGCCTCTGTCCTCATCTGCAGTTAGTGTCTTACTACATTTCCCAGACTGCCTCTCAACAAGCGAACCCCCCCCACTCTTAACCCCGCCTGAGACTGTGTCTTAACTTGTTGATTTTCAGCTGTTGATGTCTGTAGAGAGCCGTAGCAGGATTTCTTTTCCAGTTGAGAAAGTCTGTTGTGATCCTTCGACACATCATGTCTTGTGGTTGCATTGCATTATGGTATACCATGAGCGCTGTCACTGGCGCAGTTTGTAAGTATGCCACCTCTATGATGCATTCCTCCTAGTGTTAATACATGTCGGCGTAAACTGGAGGCTCGACAATGACGCTCCTCCAGAGCCCGAAACCTCATACTGTTGCTGTTCACGTGTAGCTGCTGATGAGACGTCATGTCATGTTGCACGAATTGTCCGAATCCATCACTTAACAGCAAAATGAGACCAGACCTCCTCCAGGTTAATGCATTTAAAGCTGTCTTTCTTTTCAGCAGCTTCCAGCACACCTAAAAATATTGCATTAGTATGGGTTCCACTGGAGAGCCGCAGTGTCTGATTGTGTTTCACAGGCTTTTGCACCCTTACAAGAATACGATTATGGAGAACTTTGTTTTATTTGCCTGTCTAGTTGATGGGTTGTTTCCATGCTATGGTTCAGTTTTCCTCAGGAACACTGACTGAAATGTACTTTTTTCACCCGCCAAGGGCTGTTAAACGAGAAAATTAACCTGCCAGTAATCAGACTGCTTCTAGTTCACAAGTAATATACTCTGTATATAATATATGTGATGTGTTTTTCTGCCTGTATTCCTGTTAAACTTACTCACACTGACTGTGGATCAAGTGCGCAGAAGTGAGATGCTGTTTTAAAGTCTGAGATGAGGCTAAAACAGAAACGCTGTGGAGTGAGGCATTTAAATGTTAGCAGCCAGTGCCCCCGTGAGTATATTTACACCCCCTTAAGAGACAGTTAGGTTGAGAGGGTTAACTTAAAGAGGAGCCACGCGCTAAATGGGTGGTTAGATGGGATGATTCGAGCAGAATTTGAGGGTATGGTTACCCTTTAAGTCTGTCTGCACATGATCAGCAGCCGGAGCTGCACTGGCTGAGAGCTCGGCTCAAAGCTGATTCATCATAAATCCTATGTATACAAGAGCTGTTAAATTCCTGCTCAAGAAATAAAACAGCGACTTTTACTGTAATCAAATAGGTATACTTGGCAGATTACTCTGTAACATGACTGTATTTCTGCTCTCTACCTCACGTTCATCACGGCGACAGATAAAACGATTGCCATAGTGATAACTTTCCAGAGTTTTCCTCATAGTAGTCCAAATCACTGTGCTGTGGCATCTTTATCTTTATCTTTATCACTCAAACTCATTATCCTGGATCATATTTCATCGTCTCAACGGAGCCTTAAAGAACACGTCGTGGAAACTCATGACGGCGTACGTGAGCCCTGAAATTGTACAAAAACGCCTCTTTGTGCTTAACCTTCAGTTGTTATGAAGCAAGGCTGCATCTTTGTTCACTTCACTGAGACCAATGCATTGATGTGTTGTGGTGCTAACACAGAGAGCTCTAACTGTGGCAAAAAAAAAAGTTTAACCTGCTTTCATTTTTCCCACAATGCAACGCAACATCGCCTGACAACGCACTGCACTGGCCAATAACTGCCTTGGATTTTCGGCTTTTGATTATGTTGGATCCCGTTTCCTCGTTTTAGCGGTACCTGCCGCAGCACGCCAAACAACCAGGCGGACCCTTCCTTCGTGGCCTGCTTCAGCTAGCGAGTGTGCATGCTGTTTGTTTTTAGGGTTAATGTTCGAGTGGGTGTGTCTTTGAGTTAGTCTGCAGCCAACAGATGGACCCTTCTCAGTTTATCCAACAAACACGACTAACAGCGGCGTTCATTTGGCACTGGACAGATGGAAACTTCAGACTTTGCTCCTGAGTGGATGTCAGGCAGGAGCGAGAGAAGAAGCTGTAAGACGAACTGGACGTTTGAGGTAACCTCCGAAAGTAACGGAGGGAAAGCTACGTGGATATACAATTGTTGCATCGGAGCTCAAGCAAAGTCAGCTCAGGTATTGCTCTAATTAAAGGCGGAGGAAGAAAAGGCAGATAAAGCATCATTTGCCCTCCACTTTTCTCTGGAAACCTCCAGCCAGCGAGGAAGATCACCGCATATTTTGCGCTGGCAGAGAGGATGCCAGCCCCCCCCACACACACACACACACACACACATCACCCCTGGCTAAAGGAATGTAGCGGAAAACGAGGGACTCGAGATAGAAGATCAGAGGCCTTAATACGAACCACATTGTGTGTTGCTCTCCTGTTTCCCATCTCCTGTGTTCTCCGCATCAGGAGTGAAACAGCCTTTGATGAATATCTACAAAGAGATTTGAGGCTCATAAAGAGTGGCAATTTAGCCAGGTATGTTATCTTAAGCCTGGTAATTTGGGAAGTCAATTCACTCATAGGGAGAGCCGGGGGAGCCCGTGGTGTTTATCAGGCCGACGAGCATCAGGTCTGTAGGTTGAAATGGAGAGTTTCCTGGCTATCTAATCCATGACTGACCACATCTTGAGACTGGGGTTATCATATCTCTTATCCCCTCTCTTTTATTCATGATTCTTTTCTTTCCGCTGCCTGCGTGTTTGTGAGTGGACTGTAAGCATAGATCAGGCCCCGTCTTTCCCCTCAGTTACACGTCTAATCACGGCACCATCATTCCTCTTCCCTAATTCTGTTGGCAGGGCCTGTCAAACAGCATACGCTGAAAGACGGGGTGACTTTGAAATGCTGCTAATGACCCTAGGATATAACTACCCTCTCCCTTTTACTCCCCCTCACTCTTTCTTTCTTGTCCACTCCTGTCATTTGCACTCACGGTCATCCTCCTTCTTGTTCACTGCTACTCTCTGGATCTGCTGATTAGAAAAATGCAAGATGAATCACACCGGGTGAGGACAGGCTGGAGAGCGAAGCCGTGAAGGGTTAATGTGAAGACGAGCTTCCGTCCAAATGTTATTTAACCTGTATTTAAACTGGGCAGCCCCGCAGATTAAAAATCTCCTCCATCGAGGGAGGCCGGCCAACACGCAGCATCCAGACAAACAGAAAAATCCAAGACAGAAAACACACAAAGGCAAACTAAAATCAAAGCCACATAGCCGGGAGACTGCTTTATAAGCCGTCCAATAGGCAACATGTCAGCGTCAAACCAGCCGGCTCGTTGCCAAACCTATTTAAATCTTGACTAAACAATGCAAAGACAGCTCCTTATTGAGTCTGCCACAAGAACCTTCATTAACCGCTTTCAGCTTTAAATAAGTTTGCAGCCAGTCGCATGAAGAGGGAGCAGAGTACACAAAGGCACTTTTCCCTAATTCAGCTCTGACCTCAGGGACAGATCGCAAAAAGCAAATCCTGGGACCGCTAACAGTCATTTTCCACCTACTTTTCTTTTTTTTTTTTTTAAGAGATGGTAAAAAACAGTGAATTAGTAGACCCAGAGTGGCCTCGTGTGATTCTGTCTGAGTGCAGAGGGGAGTGAGTGGAGCAGGTGACACTGATGAGAGGCAGAGGTGCAGCTCAGTGCTGCAGCGGCTAAGACGGGGTGATGCATGTGAATATAAAACAACATAATCGAGTGCTAGCATGAGCTCAGTAGCGACCAGCAAAAGGAAAAAGCTTGCCATTTACTCCTTTGCACAGGCTTTTCCTGCTTTCCAAGCGGCTATTTTTCCCAATCAGCCTCAATGGCAACAAAATCAAATTGCAAAGATTTGTAAACTGCCAAGCTTTAATATTCTGTAAAATTTTTGCTTTTATCCTCCAATCGTTATTTCAGTGGGATGCTCACATCATCTCAGTGAATTTCCGAGCCGACTGATGACAGTGTGACAGTGTCAAACGAGAGTCCACAGCCATGCCTGCAGCTCTGTGAGTAGGCAGCTAGGTGCTAATGTTAGCATGCTAACATGCTCAGAGTGACAATTAAATTAAGTTAAGCAGGTATGATGTTTACCATCTCCACCATGTTTAGTTTAGCACGTTAGCATGCTAGCATTGCCTGATTAACATGTAATACTTGAAAGGGTGATACCTGAGCTTTAGCATTAGTAATATTTTTTGATACCTTATTTTGACAAAATATTAACACAAAACTTTTTTTTGTTTGTTTAGTAAAAGAAGCCAGAGTTCTTAAAAGTCTTAAACTTGTTTTAAAATTTAAAAGACTGAGTGTGACCAGACATTTGATACCAGTTTTCAATACTTTTGGTCGTGTATTTTGGTTTGGGACCAAGAAAAATTACTGATGTTTTGACACCCAGTACCACACAAACACACAGAAGGATTTGTATCTGGCTGCCTCTTGTTTTTTTAAAAGTGAAGATATTTACTTTAGTTCGACACTGTGCGTACACACTTGATGAGCTGATCTGAACAGTTGATCTGTTGGGGTTGTGCAAACATTTTGATAATGAGAAATGATATCCTTTGAAAATTGCCAGTAGTAAATCAATTCTGCACATCATTTAATTGGATGAACCGTGCATATATTAACATCTCACAGAGGGGGCTGCAACAGGCATTTGAAACTGGTGTGACTCCTCGGATCACTTTTCCCTTTTTCTGGCCTGTTCGTGAGTTTGCAAACAGGCTGAATTTTGTTTTGTCAGCATTCGGAGCGCGTTTCGTTTGACATAAGGTATCTTGTGCGGTGTTAAAAACAGCTTGCAGGAGTGGGAGGGAGGAGTGAAGGATGTAAGCAGAGTTGTATCATCAGCAGAAGCGGTGTAAGTATCGTCAGCAGAGGCAGGCCGGAGAGGACTGTATAGGCTACTGACAGACTGCTGCCTCACTCCCTCGCCCTCCTCTTTCCACTTTTTCAAGTCCAGCTAAGAACACTTTTTTTTCTGTGCTCCGGCCGCCTTCCTCTGCCAAAGGTGAGCTAATAAACTCCTCAGTCTTGCTGCGCTGTCTAAACCAAACATGCAGCCGCGCGCCTCCTTTATCGCAAACCTCTATCACCAACTTTGAGCTCATTTGCTTATTGATTCCAATCTTCCACCTCGGCCAAATTTGCAAAAGGCTCAAAGAGCAGAGGGAGCCGGAGCAGCCAGAGAGGGTGGACCTTTGGAGCCGGACAGGCTCTTCCAGTGGTTGTTGCCATGGTTTTTTGTTGTGGGGACAAACTGTCGGCCAGTGGCTGAGAGCCTGAGCTGCTGTTTGTTAAAGATAAGTGGAAAAGCCAGAGGGGAAAGAGAAAGAGGGAGACAGACAGACACAGAGAGGGAGCCCTGCTTAATTTTTTTTTTTTCTGTTTGACTGCAGGACATCCAACTGAAAACCACTCACCACCTCAAAGCTTCATCCACCCCACTCTCCCCTCAATGTGGGGATCCCGATAGATCACGCTCCCCTCTTTAAACAGTTCACTGAGCCCTTCTCCTTGCGTTTTTCTGACCCGCACCCCTCCCTGCCCGCTATCAAAGCTCTGTTGGCTGTGCACTGGCCGCTTTGATATCGTATAGTGTTTCTGGCAGTCTCCCTCTCTCTTTCTTTTTCTCACTCTCTCTCTCTCTCTCGCTCGCTCGCTCTCTCTCCTTTTCCCACAATATTGTAAAAGAGCACAGAGCGCCAGCAGGGACCTGCTCACTGTCAAAGAGAAAAGACAGGGAGGCCTTAGAGGGAGTGAGGTAGGGGCCGGGGGAGGGAGGAGAGGAGGAAAAGGCGGCAGCGGTGAGAGAGAGTGTGATCTTTTTATCATTATTACTCTTCTTGTTGGCATCTGGTAGCATTTGATCTCATCTGAATACAGTATTAAATCCGCTTATTATATCAGAAGCCATGCTGAATTTTTTAGGTTCAGCTTTCGTTTGTGAGTAACCAAAGTTGAAAAGTAACAGGTGTGGTCTTTCTCTTACACACCTCTTCTGACAATTGCTTCAAGCACTCGTGGTCCCAATTGCAGAACTGCTAAGTTCATTAAAGCTTGACAGCACTGTCTGCGATATGCACGAATGTTTGAGCAGAAAGATGGACGTCACACAATAAGATGATCATTTCACAAGATACGGCTCGCCACTCTGCTGAAAGCGCATATTAAAGGAATAGTTTCTGATTGCCTCTTGCCTTTTGAAAGAAATTGAATAAGCATATTATTTCCTCAAATGTTGAACTATTCCTTAAATTTAGAATTTTCTTTTTTTTTTTTTTTTCTATGTAAGATCAATGAAAGTTTCACTTTCACCGGCTAATTATTCCACGAGAGGAGACGCACTGCTCTGCTGGTCTTGTTGCAAAACCTCGGTCCACTCGTGATGATACGGTCGTTTTAATAATTCTCTGTCTTTCTCTAACAAATGATCTTCAGCCTGGTGCTCCCTGCGGCTTGCAAGGGCACATTAACTCGACAGTGGCCGAGTGTTTCATCTGGGCCTTTGGCTACATTTGTCGTTTTAACCAGCGAAAGCAGTGATCAGTGCCTGGTAAAAAGTGAGAAGCCTGCGAATTTCTCTTTGCTCATAAAATTCAATCAAGGATTCTGTAACGGGTTCGTTAGCCTCTTAGCTTAGCAAATCTGCGTATTGTAACCGTTTGGACCTGGATCCAAAGCAGAAACTGACCCCGCTGACATCCAGTAGCAGTGATGGTGATGTTATTTTCTCACACATGCACCCCATGTTGAATGCCACACGAGGAGAGCACACTGACCTGACCTGAACTGAGTGACAGAGAAAAGATTGGGCCGACCGAATGAGCAACAGTGCGAGCGAGTAAGTGAGCGAGCGAGCGAGCGAGCACGAGTGTGTGATTGCATGTGGGCCCGTGGTGTGTCATGGCCATTACCATGGCAGTCTAGAGCCGTGGGCCTGGGCTTTTTTTAAGCTTGACCTGACTAGTCAGTCCGCCACACACACACACACACACACACACACACACACACATATAAACTACCCCTGCTCTCCACCAAGGGACCTCCAGGCTGCACACACACACACACAAGTCACCTTCAAGTGTCCACATGTGCAGCCTCAGTGTGCCTTTGTGTGTGTGCGTGTGCTTACGTCTGATTCTGATTGTTGGGGTGCGCGTGACTTCATGATCGCTGGCTGCTGATGAATCATACCAAACTTACTTTGCACTGGCCTGATGAAGGTCTGTTTGCTTTGCTGGTTAGCCTGCTTCTGAGGACGGAGTCTGTGTGTGTCTGTGTGCTTGTTGTCTTGAATTTTTCAGTGGCAATATTTGATTTTCTTGCTCCATACGTTTCGCGTGGCCTTCCCGAGCTCTTGTCTCTTAGTTACTGTGTGTACCTGCTTTTTTAGTAACACTGGAGTGCTGTTCTTACAGCATAAGCAGTGGCCCCATTGATGTGTTTTGTGCTATCATTTTTCAGTTTGAAAGTTCTGGGGCTCAGCTCACCTAAATACACTGTATATTATGTGCTTATTATCTGCTTAGTTGCTTTGCCAATATACAGAAGGGGTCTGGTTAATCCTGTAGCAGGACAAGCTCTGAAACTTATAACGTTTAGGGTGCAAAGAAAGGGTCTTGACCTATTTTACCATAGGCCCCTATAATTAGGTTCCATATACCATATATATTATAATTGAGCTGCATCCTATGGTTATTTTATTTAAAAAGCCAATTAGAACTCCCAGAGCCAAAAATGACATCTTCAAATTGCTTGTTTTGTCAGATCAACTGTCCAAAACCCAAAGATTTTCAATTTACAGTGGCACGAAACAGAGGAAAAGCTGCCAATCCTCACTCTTCAGGGGCTGGAACCAAGCCATGGCTCCAGGGATAATAATGTCAGTCTGTTGGTCCACCACTTTGCTCCAGACTGAAATATCTCAACAACTGCTGGATGGATTGCCATGAAAATTTGTACACACATCCAAGGCATCCTGACAGGGTGAATCCCACTAACTTCGGCGATCCCCTGACTTTTCCTCTAACACCATCAGCAGGTCAAAGTTGTTACTTTTCCAGTGAAATATCTCAACATTTACCAGATGTTTTGTGTGCAGACATTCATGTTCGCTGCAGGATGAAGTGTTTTAACTCTGGTGATCCCTTAATTATTCATCTACCACCGTCATCGGGCCAAAGCTAGCATTCTCAGTCTCAGCTGTAGCCTACTTGCACTAATTAGCTAATATTAGCATGCTAACAAACTAGGATGGTGGTAAGGAAGGTAAGCATGTGAGCGTGTGGCGTGACAGTCACAGTAAATTTCTGATCAGTGATATACTATCACTGTATTTTGCCCATGATGTCAATAGATCACAACACGGGTGAATCTGCAGCAAGCAATTCAACTACGATACATCACAATGTTGATATTAAGTGAAGAAGAAGTGCCTCTAAAGAGACAGGGTCAGCTATTTACATTATTTATCATTATTATTATTATTATTATTTAAATCAGTTTTTTGACAACAGAAGGAATATAAAACCAGTGCTCTCTACGCCTTTTTAACACACACACACAGCTGTCAAATGGCCAAAAAGCAGAACATTTCTCAGAAAGTAGAACATTTCATTTTGTGAAGGAAGTCTGAGTTATCAGCCCGAGCATCTGAAGTCTGTTAAATCTGTGAAAATTCAATTCAGCAGAAAAGTCGGCAGTCATTTAGTGGTAAAGTAGAAAATTATTTGTATATTTGATTAGCTAATCATTGCAGAACCGTTGGTGTATATTTGAAAAAGACTCTTAAGGCTGCTCAGATTGGCGGTCTGGTCCTGTGGCTCCGCTGCAGCGCCGTCCTCTGCGCAGATCAAATCAGTCCTGGGAGGGAAAAGCAAAGACAGCCTGCGTGTTTGTGTATGTCTGATTACGTTCATGCGCACGCGTGTGCAACTGCGTGAGTTGCCAGGCAGCTGAGAGCAGCAGCCGGGACCGAGGGGTCAGGAGCAGTCCTCTGGGACACCCTGACCCCTGACCTCTATTCCATAAGTCTTTGCTGCTGTGGATGACATAAAAGGAAGACACATTCAGACCTTATAGGATGTGATTGGTCCTGCTCTGCTTCCTTAAAGCCCTCTGGAACCCTGATATTTGTCGTCAGGGAAAAGCAGGAAATACAGAAGGGGGGGGGGGTGCCGATTTCACAGGCTGAAAATGGAGAACATCACAAGGCTTCCTACAAGCGGTGTTGACATATATGTAGCAGAAGTTATTATTTTCCAGTCTGTGAGAGAGTTCTCATTTTCCGCGTCTCACTGTTGGTCTTCCTCTCCCCTTCCATCCATCCAGCATATGTGTAGGAGGGATAAAGGTCGTCCTTTTGTCATCAAAACTCCAGATTAGTTTTGCCTCGGTGCATCTGACTCTCTGCTTTATCACTGTGGCCAGAGGAGCCACAAGGTTCAGCTC
Source organism: Chaetodon auriga (assembly GCF_051107435.1). Taxonomy (NCBI): domain Eukaryota; kingdom Metazoa; phylum Chordata; class Actinopteri; order Chaetodontiformes; family Chaetodontidae; genus Chaetodon; species Chaetodon auriga. Next base: position 16,650,120 of record NC_135091.1, on the reverse strand, counting down.
ACCCCACTGCAAAGTAATAACTCCTACCAGCTACTATTCCATTCTTCGCCACTATCTCCTACACTACTATTACTACTCCATTCTGGGGTAGGGGGATTATTTTCATGGCACTGGCTTTATTGGGCTGTACACTGAAGATTGACAGGAAAGCGAGTAGCAGGAGGATGTGATCTGCAACGTATGTCCCGTGCTGCGATCAGACTGACAAAGTTGTAATAGTGGCGTCAGTCCGCCGAGACCCGGAGCAGAGCATATATATACGCTGCTGACAGCACGTCATAAGCCCATCTTGGTTTTATTTTAATATTTCTGCATTGATGTGGCTTTGGCGCTTCTGTAACGTGATGACTTGGGGATTTCTCTGCAAGTCAGTTTGGCTAATATTGCAGCAGACTCCAGCACAAGACGGTGAAATGAAGTGCATTATTGAAATGTTTCTTCTGGCTTCGGCACACAAAACGCCTGCGAGTCAGACAGAAAGAGCTGCCAGCGGGGACTGAAGATCTTCTGAGGATTACGTAAATGTGGCATGTGATTTCGACAAGTATCTGCGAGAGCATGAATGCAGTGTTGGATGATTACGCTGTCAATTAGAGCACATGAATTAGCCCACACCCTCTGCGCTCTCAGAGGAGTTTGTTAACCTTCTCCCCTCCGTGTAAACACTGGTGGCCTCTGCCTCCACTTACAAAGGCTTCAGAGAGTTTGGAGCTGGTCAGAGGTCAGCGGGGTCACATCAAGGCCAGTGACATTCTTCAAAATGAACACAGTGTCTGGGTTTGTGTTTAGCTAGCCTCGACCAGTTTGGGCATCTGAAACCAACAAAGCCCTCATCTCAGTTCATTCAGATTTGATGATTGAGTGTCAAATAAGTCTCTTTGACAACTTGTAATCTGAGGTTGGATCATATTAATTGGTGCTCCATTAGCTCTTAGAATCTGAAATGCCACTGCGTCTCACACCTCCATCCTTTTTTTTTTTTTTTTTTTTTGCAGACGACAGCAAAGTGTAATGATATATTGATTTTAAAAATGTTTTGCTTTTAATGGCGCGCCATTGTTAGCGGAGGCTCGATACGACTGCAGCCAAGCAGCACACTTTGGACGAGGACCTTTAGGTTTGTCAATATCTTGTCAGACATGCAGCAACAAAAACAAGTCCTGGCAAAATCAGAATTGCTCCAAATCAAATTTAGCTCAGATTTTGGACGGGGCCACAGGTTTTATGTAGGTGTACGACCTCAGAAATGTGACCTTTCAGGATTAGGATGATCGGCTGTTGGAGTGGGTTTTGGCTGACATTGTTTTTCTTTATTGACTCATTTAAAGATTCATTTCTTTCAATTAATCGTGTATTTTAGGAAATCTGAAATAATAAACTCAAGGACTCCTTTGCAGCTTCTTCATCTCTATCACACAGTCTTCACCAGTTGATGGAGTTGAGCAGCTGTTAAGCTAAGCTCCGGCCAGCTCCTCCACAGCACATTAACATGTTACATCTGTAGATGTAAAAATGAGTGATTTTATTGGGGGGTTGTGTATCAGACTCTTTCTCGGCCAGGCGCAGTCACTCCCTGTCTTGTCCTCACTGTGAGGTTGCCAGGCAACCAGCGGAGACTCCGCTAAGCTAACGGGCTGCTGGTGGCGGCTTGATGCAGAACACACGAGAGTGGTATCCATCTTCTCATGGAACTAAAATGTTCGACTATCTTTTAAATTCTTCCACCTTTTGTCGCCAGCACCGCGCACTGCCGCCATCTCTGTGACAAACAGCAAACTATCTGCTGATGAAGACCATGTGTCGTGGTTAGAAAAAAGGTAGCAAGTGCACCTTGAATCACAATTGTTTCGTCCAAGCTCGCATTTGAGTCACTGAAAGCAGAAAAGGTGTATTTGACTGACGTGTTTGCTCAATAAATCCCCTTAATGATTCATCAATTTTCAAAATTGTTGGAGATGATCATTTTCTGCCGGCCAGTTGTTTTGCCAATTGACCCTCTAATCATTTCAGCTGGGCTGTCATTTATAATAATGCAAATGAATAGAGGGCTGTTCACTCCTGGAGTCTGTGCGAGTTTAAACGTTCAGCACATTTGCCACAGTAATTTTCAGCCTTTGTTAAGTGGCGGACTCTTATGGAACCTATATTCATGGCAGCATAATAATAGGAACAATCTGACTTAAGTGTACCACCAACCTCTAAGCATTCAAAAATGGTGTTTCAAATGGAGAAATCCATTTACTCTAATTGAACGGCGTCTTTTAAAGTCCATGTTATCAGGTTTCAGAGTGCAAACAGAACCGGTGTGATGCCAGGGTCGCAGTGAGAGCAGAGACACGTCGCACAGATTACAGCTGCCTTAAATCGCATTGGTATGCACAGACACTTAGACGGAGTGTGCGCTCACAGTCCGATGTGCACGCACACACAAACGCAGGGGGGAAAACATGTGCGCGCGCTAAGCCAAATGTGGACATGCCAAACACAGATGAACACAAATCAAAACAAAGCATGCAAACACAAAAGAGATCCAGAGAATGAAGAAGACAGAGAGAATAGCACAGTCCCATCTGTCAAACAAATGTGAGGATGCTTCTCTCTCTCTCTCTCTCTCTCTCTCTCTCTCTCTCTCTCACACACACACACACACACACACACACTCACTCACTCAGCAGACATCATTTAGTCTGAACTTGAGCGATATCTGCCTTTGTCCTTTAGCAGTCGGTCCTGAGGGGCCGCTGTAGAAGTTGCATGAAAGTTTGTTTAGAGCTGAGCAAGTGTGTTAAGCTTTATGAGCGCCCATGGGAGACATGGTGGCACACACACACACACACACACACACACGCACGCACGCACACACTCACACACGCATCTCCTCAAACACACGCTCAGGCACGAGGCTTGGGCGGCAGCTCGCGCTGGCCCCGACCAACAGTGAGGAGTTTGTTGTCATAGCAACAGTAAAATGAGATGACTTTACTGTCAGCCGTAATGTTTCATGGCCCCCTTGCCGCTATGGCAACATAACAAGGAGGAGGAAGAGGAGATGGAGAGAAAGAGAGCATCAGAGCCTTCCAGCATGCATTCCAGTGGACTCCTACCAGGAACAATGTCACTGTGATGCCCTCACACACACACACACCGTGACAAGCCTGTCAAACACATGCATAAACACACTGGCACAAAGATGCACACACACATAGACACACACACACACCTTGAAAAGCCTGTCAAACACCCCTTCCACCTCGCCCATCCCTTTGATTGTGCGCCGACTATTTTCAGCTACGGCGTTATCGTCACCGGGGCCAATTTGAATTCATTACGCTCAATGTCAATATTGGTGCACCGACGCTGTACCTCAGACAGGTACAGCTTGTTGAATGAGCGCGCGTGCTGTCAGGAAGCGTGAGAAGTGAAAAGAGAGGAGAGAGGAAGAAGAGGAGAGGAGATCAAAGACATCCGGCTCCGTCGAGCGTTTCCCTGCGCCGCCGAGAGTGTCGGATGGAGCGGCGGGGTGACTATAGGCTGGCCGGCTGTACGCGGAGCAGCAGCACAGCGGCTGTACATCACAATTCTATATTTAGCTCCGTCCTTCCTCTGTGAACGCTGTGAAGCGGAGTTGTTGGCGGCGGTGGAAAAGTGGGAAAAATGAAGGAGACGTGGGGGGTTTGTGGGGAGGGTGGAAGAGCGACAGACACGCAGAGGAGAAAAAGCGTCACAGAGTTGTTTTCCTCTGTTGCCATGGTGACACATCGGCCAGAGCTGGAGCGAACTGACACTTGTCACGGCGCAGCGGGCTGCCGTGGGTGACAGCTGTCAGTCAATCACGCAGAGTGAGGGGACAGATCGGCCGATGATCACCTTGGATTAGAGAGCGATCGCACCACACGGGGGCCAGCCAGAACATATCTGGACTTAATCCCCGTGTCCTAATGGCGCTGCTCTCTGCTGCGTGTGTGTGCGCGCGCGTGCTTACATAAGTGTGTGTGTATTCATCCGTGTTTACATGTGTGTGCATGCTTTCAGCTTTGCAACCTTTTTGCACCCCTGGTTTGCTACAATTTGTGTATGAATGCAAATTTAGCTTCTCGTTTTCACTTGCGTGTGTGTGCGCACGTGTATGTGTGTGTGTGTGTGTGTGTGTGTGTGTGTGTGTGTGTGTGTGTGGGCACGTGTGCATCCTAGCCAGGGTGTGTATTTGTATCCAGACTCTGAAACATGTTCACAGGGTGAGTGGAGCAGATTACATTTAGCTGTAGCTGCTGCCTGGGTCCTTCCCACAGCTGTCTGTGCTAGAGGACAATCAGCGGCCTGGTTCGAGCCTTCTGATTGGTGTGCGATACTCAGCCCCAGTCCCCTTCAATTGCCACACTCTGCCTGCGTCTAACAAGCACAGCATTGCTTTTATTTTAGGAGAATAATGGTCTGATTAGAATAGGGCTCACACTCTAGTTTTTTTTTTTTCTTTTTGTCTTGGCAGATGTCCCGATCATGATCAGCTGTAGATCATTGGCTGCTGTGGACAGACCGTTGGACATTATTTGTAATGTTGTAAATCCAGCAGCTAAAGTTTGTTCTGCCCTCATCAATAACATTTTCCTTTGCCGTAGAGAAGTTAAAGCACCGGAATCATCCCTGTGACCTACAACTACTAGACCTTTAACAGTGTTCAGTATGTTATGACAGCAACCCCATGTAATGTCAATACTTTGCTGGTACACTAGTAATTAGAGGGTAGTTGTACAAGGCCAGATTTCCTCAACCAATGAAGCACTAAATTTGCCATCCCAGTCAGACTTGGATAGAAAGCCCCAGAGAAAAATGATGATGTATATTTTTCCCCTCAGATCTCAAACAGCGTAATTGGGAGTGTGGTCAGAATCCTGTTGTGCGTCTCCACCCTTTGGCCTTTAACAGAAATTAAGGCTTTATGTGAGAAGCCAGCTGAATTTCATAAGCTGACCTTGTTTTGTTTCTTTTTTCTCCTTTTTCTTTCTCCCTGCTCCTCCTTCCCCTCTGCCTCTTCTCACCCTCCCCCTTTCTCTCTCTCTCTCTCTCTCTCTGCTGTCTCCCTCTTCAGGAGTGTGCCCTGGGCTGGATGGGACCCACCATGCCCCCCAGTAAGAAGGCCCAGAGCCCCAGTAGTGGAGCCAGTGCCTCGCAGGGTATGAGCCCGCCGTACCGTCAGGGGGATGCCGCCACAGCGGCGTCTGAGGCCGAGGCGGCTGACCTCTCCCTGTCCCTGTCCGCGTCCTTCTCCAAGGCCGAGGACGAGGAGCTCACCAGCCTCTCCTGGCTCCACGAGAGCACCGACCTCCTCAACAGCTTCAGCCACTCGGGGCTGCGTAGCGTCTCCCCCCTGCAGGACCCCGACGGTCAGCACCCCCGCTCGCCCTCCTCGTCGTCTCCCTCCCCGGACGACCCCCTGCTCGGCGACGCACACTCGGCGTACGATTTAGCAGCGGGGGCCAACCGAAAACCGCCGTACTCCTTCAGCTGCCTGATCTTCATGGCAATCGAGGACGCACCAAACAAGCGGCTGCCGGTGAAGGATATCTACGGCTGGATCCTGGAGCACTTCCCTTACTTTGCAAGCGCCCCCACAGGCTGGAAGAACTCAGTGCGCCACAATCTCTCGCTCAACAAGTGCTTCAAGAAGGTGGATAAAGATCGGAGCCAGGTAAAGACATCAGAGGCTGTGTCGAGAAATGTTGCATTTCTGCTCTCCCTCGAGCTAAGCGCCGAGTATTGATCTGCAACACTGTTTGATTACCAGATGAAGTCGTGCTGAAATCTGACCATCAAAAACTTGCTCTGCGTCTGTCTTCAGGTCATTTCTTAGTTGCTGATCATATTTCCTGAACTAATCAAGAAAAATAATAATTCTCGTATGACTGCTTGTGTTATATTCCTTAAACTAACAGTGAAGAGAATCACTGTAGGATGGTGTCGAACCTCATTTCATCCAGAGTCTGAAAACACGAGTTGTCCTGCAGCGGCGTCCACACAGTCCCCTTAAAGTGAAGACCAGAGTTAATGCTGTTAGCAGGATTCTCCTTTTTAGATTTTGTCTGCTTTAATCAATTAACGTACATTTTGTGATTTAGCCAAACTGTAATTCCAAAAGGGATTTGCTGATGGTTATCTGCCGCACGTGCGTCAGGATTTCTGCGTGCTCGTCAGGGACGTTTCCCGGGCTCGAGGACCGACCTCTGCGAAGAGGTCCAGGGGGGATCCTCCTGAGCTCTATTGTGATACACTCTGGCACCTTATTTCCATTCAGAATACATGTCCTAATCATTCAGAAGTTGAAATGTTTACCTCAAAGGCTGCTGAATTTTAAGTATCCCAGTAATTAAGCTCTTTTCTTCTGCAGTATATGAGCTATTTGATCTGGTTTTCCAGATATGTGTGAACTCTTTGAAGTTGACTTCCAAGTAAAATACTGCCAAAATATTTCAGTGGCACCATCAGGCCACGATGAAACAAAGCGTGTACTCGTGTATATGAGCCTTTTATAATGTAGTCAGAAGCAACACTATGTTGAGTCTAATATAATCTGTCTAATTCCTGCATCCTTTTAATCTGTGTATGGCGCACAGATGTCCACCTTGGAAGGAGCAGTGGAAAGTACTTATTGGCCACTTTGACCCCCCTCCCAGACAATAATCCCCGACCCCAATTCAAACCAATGCAGGGTTTTTCATCACCTGTCATCAATCATATTGGGAATACTTATATGGTGAAATAATAGTGCTGCCGCGTGGTAAATACGCAGCCCATTATTCACTCTATCATGTGTGGTTAGAACTTATTTCACAGCCAGACAGTTATCAGCGGTTTGCAGGCATATCCAACTTGAAGTCAAACATATTCTGTATTTTGTCTACAGCTGTACCAGATTCGGCCTTATCAATAGTTGATGATCTCTGCTTTCATAGTTCTCTTTCACTCAGACGTTGTGCGCTCCCCCAGTGGGAACAGCGTTTCGCTTTTGATTTAAGTCTTGATACAGTCTTTTATACTGGCTTTCCTGTCCAGATTTTCCTCCATTAAAGACTCGGGGTAAACGGGGAATGAATCCCTCACTCAATTAGTGCTAAATTAATACTGGAGGATTTAATAACACAGATGCCAGCAGACTTTAGATTTCATCTCGCCCGAGGGTGTTGGGGGTGGGGGACAAACAGCGAGGATCAATGCTAGCTTTGCGTGTTAGCTTGATTGAGATTATACTGGAGGATATGGGAGCTTTTTATGTTTTCCTTGACCAGCGTGTGAACCGTAACTCCTCCTTTCGAGTGAGCTTTGTGTGTGTGTGTGTGTGCGCGTGTGTGTGTATGTGCACACGATTGTGTATGCATGTCTGTGTGTGTGTGTGTCAGGGGGGAGGTGTTGAGGAACAAAATGGTTGAAGGATGAACAGGACATGGTGTGTGTGCGTGCGTGTGTGTTCATGTGTGTGTCTGCGCACACACCCTCACGCTATGCTGTCATCTGGCCCTTGACTACAACGGCACAGAGTTTCTCTTGTATACATATCTCCATAGTAACTAGGTTGCAGTTGACATGAAAGTATGCTGTTGCTGTAGCAACGGGAAAACTGATTTGGCTTTACGGACTTAGGCATGTGTGTGTGTGTGCGTGTGCGTGTGAGTGTAAAGATGTGTGCATGTGTGTACGGTCTTCAGATGGGTACTGAGGTGCTGAGTGGGGGAGAATGAGCATTTGTCCTCATCTCATGTTATATGCACTTATGTACGTGTGTGTGTGTGTGTGTGTGTGTGTGTGTGCGTGCGTGCGCGTGCATGAAACAGCATGTGTAAAGGTGATTTTGGCAAGGACAGCCTGTCTTGTCTTCCTGTCACTGCACACCGTTTAAGACAGCACGCTAATTAACCCTTCAAACCTATTCCCCCCTCTCTTGTGCGCACACACACGCACGCTTCCAAAAGCACACACAAACAAACAAGTACATGCACACACACACACACACACACACACACACACACACACACACGCACGCTCTGAAGCATGCATGAATGCTTAAAAGGACTCACACACACACAGGCGATTGCTGTGGCGGTGGAGAAATGAGGGCACATCTCTGCAGACTCCTGCTCTACCTGCCAAGTGGCGTGCTTTATCTGAAGCTGCAATTACAGAATCTCTGTAATTTTAGTCAGACTCCGCCATTCAGAGCGTTTCACTGAGAATATCTGCATGTGAATACTCCTTTTCTCTCCCTGCTTTGCTTCTTCTTCTACCTGTTTATGCCTTTTTGAATTGAGCGTGCAATTACGGGGTCGAAGTTATTTTCCTTTACGTCGCATTATGTTTCACTCGCCGTGGGAGGGGGAGAAGGGGATTTGGTGAAGGGGAGGTCAAGTTAGCGTTGGGAGGGACAGACAGAGGGATGCAGACATACAGGGGGGGAGAGAGAGAGAGAAAGGGGAGACATGGCTTACTCTGAACGCACCAAATCATATTTCCATCAATTTACAGAGGTGGAGATTAATATGACAGTGGCCTATTTGTTCCAGTGACTGTATTTCTGGGTCATATCCAGGCAGATGACAAGATGGGGACTAGTTTAGAATAAGCTTGCTGCTCTGTGTGTGTGTGTGTGTGTGTGTGTGTGTGTGTGTGTGTGTGTGTGTGTGTCAGCCTTGCGTGTGGGTGTGCAAACTTGCGAGAGAGAGCGTGAGAGAGTGTGAGTCCCGCGGTTGCCATGGCTTTGTTTACAAACAGGATTCCTCACTGTGCTGAATGACATGCCTTAATGACAAGTGTTGTTGCCCTCAGACTTCTGGATCAGCGCTGGAGATCAGCGTTGTAACGGCGCAGCACACACACACACACACGCGCGAACACACACAGGCACACACTCACTGACAGAGATGTATTTCTCAAAGCCTCTTATGAAATCACAGTAGAGACAACAGGCAGTTTTGTAATCTAAGACTCGCTGTGATTTCTCTCGGTTTGGCGCTTAAGTGTGTCACCTCTACGTTAACCTCGCCCCGTTCAGAGAGGAGGCATCCCTCGTTCGTTAAGTTTGAACTCAGGGCATCTGGAGTGAGCTTATATTTCATTAAAAGGGGAGGTTTTTTTTAGACGTTTCAGCAATCAGTTGCTTAATTTCCAATGTGTAATATGACAAACCCACTGAGTTACCAGCAGATTCTGCATTTTTTCCCACAGCTCTAAGCAACTTTTTGGCATCTTCCAGCCCTTTTTTTTTTTTTTTTTTTAACGGCCTGCAACTTTACTGTTCTGGTTCACCTTCCCAGCACCAAACAGCAGACGGAGAAATTCGGAATTACTTGACGAACATAATGGAGCATTTAGAGGCTAATGAGCCACATATTTCCCTGAGGGGTTGGTGGCGACCAAAACAGGCCTAAAAGGAGAGAAGCATGGCTCCAAATGAACGCTGCATCCTGTCTGCTGGATGTATAAACAGCCACTTGTTCGCTAGCACGAAACCCAGATCAGCTTTATAAGGTGATAATATGTCAGTGTTGCGTTTACAGCTCGCTCTGCTTTTTTCCCAAGTGGCCACGGTTAATACTGCTTTAATAAGCTATTAACATATACCGGCTGGCTCTGTTTTGGTAACCGTTTTTCTTATCTGGTTTAAAACTCGCGTCTAACATGTGTGTTTCTGTCACTGGGAGTCCTGAGCGTGAGGACGGACGCTGCTGTCACATACCATTTGTTCAGTCTAGCCTAAGGGAGGCAATTTAAACATCTGTGAGACTGGTCCTCGCTGGTGTCCTTGGAGAACTTTCACGGATGTGAGAATTATGCCACCATGACAAGCTATGGAACAACCAAAACCCAAATGACCTGAGTGAAATTAATTGCTAAGTGACAACATATCATTGGTGCTTTGGGAGTTGCTTACATTGGACGAGGCCCAGTTTGTGCCTCTCCTGTAATCAGTGTTTTTGCAGAGAATTTATGAGCGTTCCTGATTATATTCCAGTCACAGATTGAAGTTTGGCTGAAGGAATAGAGCTGCACTTTGTGAAATCGGTTAAAATGTGCCGTGAACCGGATGGAATATTTTTCCTACCGGCAGGATTGAGTCTTTGGGGAATCTGGAAATGTCTCCAGTGTTGGCAGTTGACCTGCAGAAAGTATTTGAAAGTTTGCCCAGTGTTTAGGAAAGCAAAGACTTGTATCTGTGACTCTATTGTAACAGCTGATGCAAAAGACTGAAATGTAAAAATCCATGCAGGAGAAGCACAAACTGGGGCAAACTCTGGCTTAAATTAAAACCACATGGGAAACAGGTTTGGTACTTGTGGAAGAAAAGTCAATTCACAACACCTGTAGAAAAGATTTGCCCCGCTCCATTTCTGTGTGCACTGACAACAATAGCCAACATGTGTGTTTTACACCCAACACGGCCTCTTTGTCCTGTTGTCTCTTTGTCGTCAAATGACCTTCAGCAAGAACAGAACTGGCCTGTTTCAAGCAACTTCTTTTCCTTTTCCCTCTTTAAAAGCTCGGTCAGAACATTTCCATCCTCTGCTGTCTGTGTGTGTGTGTGTGTGTGTGTGTGTGTGTGTGTAGTACAGATCCACTTCTGCTTCAGGCCTCATGCTGTTATTCCTCTCCTGGACTCAATATCTTAATCGGTGTTCAGACATTCATCTGTATGTATACTATAGTATAAATCCTCTGTTTATCTGTAAATGTACACTAAGTATTGATGGATCCTTGTATCACAGTTGTTTTTAATCAGGCTTAAACACAACTAGGGTTAATACTCCCCCCCCCCCCCCCCCCCCGCCTGTGGATGTCCGTCATGAAATTGTATGCAGTCATAAAGCTGTAGATTGCTCGTATAGGTTAAGTCATATTGCACGTGGAAGTGCGCTGAACAACAAAGCCTCTTATGCTGATGGCTTGCGTGCGCAGAGGGTGGCAGCGCCGAGCTCTCTGTGCATCGTGCATCTTATTTAATCTCGTATCATGACTGAGTTGAAACCAAAATTTGCTTTCTCCTCTCGTAATAGGCAGAATGAACTGTTTAAATGTGACTCTGCAGCATATGGATGCCATGTTTAATTATGATGAAACTACTTAAAGCTGTAGTTTCGTCGCTGTGCAGTGTGTATAGTTACAGTGGTTGATTGAAGAGTTCTGATAAAGAGCTCAAACCAACTATACATCCATCTCTCAATCCTCTCTGGGGTCTATTTTCAGCTGCGGATTCATACACATTTTCTGCTCTAATGAGAATTGCAGCACCTGGACAGTGTGTGTGAGACTGACTGACATAACCTGCAGTGGTTGTGTTCATTGTAATAAAGCAACATGTCAGCCAGTGCACACACAGCACTTATTAGGAGCATCAATGCGTTGTTGTTTGGTCTTTTGTGGGATTTGTTGACATTAAGGATAGTATAGAATGTTGTCTGTCTGAAGGGAGGAGTTCAGCATTTTGGGAAATGTGCTTATTTGCTGAGAATTAGATGAGAGGACCATCGATAGCACTCCCATGACATTAAATATGAAACAGCAGCCATTAGACGGTTAGCTTAGCCTAAAGACAGGAGAAGAGCTAGCAAAAGCAGAAAAATCTGAAACACTCCGGAGCATCTTTGAAGCTCACTAATTAACATCCGTTTGTTTATGTTGTTTGTTTCTCATAAATTGTAAAAACTACAGTTTGTTTCGGGAGAGGAGTGAACCTGCGTGAAGCCACAACGCCTCGTTTTGACTTTATTTTTGTTAGTTTGCGTCAAACAAACAAAATCTAATGTGTCAACTAGTGAGCTGTAGGTGGAGTCTGTGACCTTTGTGCAAAGCCAGGCTAGCTGTCCCAGTCTTTGATGCTAAGCTAAGCTAACAGCTGCCGGCTGTGGCTTCATATTTAACACACAGACATGAGAAATGCCAGACTAACCCATTAACGTATACGAGGAAGGACTGGTTAAGTTTACAGAGTAAATATGTGTGGATTAGTATGAACAATGTAGTACTTTCAGTGTTGCCATCTGTGTATTTTTTGTGTATTTAGTTCTCTGCCGTGGAGTGAACTGACCTCGTGCAGTACATGTGGAGTGTGCTGCGTGCTCGGTCAGTGTATATGTGATAATAGTGCAGATAGGAATGCAGTAGCAGTAGTATAATGTTACTAGCGGGGTCAGTGGCAGCAGGACTTTTTAATATCTCCCATTTCCAAGGGAGACCAGCCCCCACAGCTTATATAACACAGGAAACAGATGTTGGCAACACACAATCATCTCTCTCTCCCTCTCCCTATCTGCCTTTGTCTCCTCTTTCTTCCCCTTTTGTCTTTCACTCACACCATGACGTGTCCCCGGCAAGTTACAGTATGTTTTCCTCACCGCGAAGACGCCTGTTCACTGCTCAGTATTCTGCAGTTTTATAACACAGAGGTGTGTGAATAATCCAAACTACTACAAGCTGGGGTAGTGACACAGATACATATCATTAAATCAATTTCTATTAAGTGTAATGTTGCTTAAACTTGCAAATTAAAGTCTAATGCAGTGCCGAGTGTGTTTTTATCTCATGCTGTATGAGACGTTTCCTCAAGTAGGGGTTAACATTTACAGTTGTGGATTATTTGTTGTGTAATCCGCTTCCTTAGCTGCACCAGCGCCTAGATGCAACTCAAATGAACACATCAGCCAGAAAGTAGTGCTCATATGAGAGGTGTGAGACCAGATGGGATCAAAGGATGGAGGGAGGAAATGATATAAATGGAGATCACAAACACAGTTTCAGGTTAATTTCAAACCGCGGTCCTTTATCACCTGCTTTTACGCCGGAACATCCACCTTGTGGAGGCGCGCTATTTTTAAAATGTGTGTCACACTGTATCAAAGTTGAACCCCGCTGAAAACTCAAAGCCAATCTCTGACCTCAGATACTTCTTGTGATAATCGATTTTTGAGACACGCTGCCTTTTTCTCGACTTTGCGAATTTATCCGAAAATGAAAAGTCCGTTTCATCTCCTCTCACTTCCAAGCCCAGATGATGCCTGTTGCCAAGGCGACCGCTATAACCCAGGTGACGGACCCTTCCTGTGAGCTGTGCCCTGTGATTGGCCTATCGACCGAGGGGGGTGGGGGTCTGCGGATTGGGCGTTTTGATTGGCTGGCTGCTTGGCAGAGGCAGGGGCCCTGGCAGACACAGATTCTGTAGGGAGCATTGATTTAATCGGCTGGCAAGCGGGCAGACAGTAGGGACACGCACACACACACACACACACACACACACACACACACACACACACACACAAACTGCTGGAGGTGCAAGGGGAAATTTGGCCCAGTGGGGGTCACCTCTGTGGGAGCGAGCGTATGTGTGTGTAATATCATGCTCTCCAGGAGAGGCGTTGCTGGCAGTAATAGAAGCACTCCCAGGAGCAGACCATGCTGGGTAATATCACACTCCCTAGGGAACTCGCCATACACACACTCACTCCCCATACACACACACACACACACACACACACACACACACACACACACACACACAGACACACATACACACAGCAGAATGTGGCACATATGGCCTGTGTTCAACATGGCTTACATGCTAATGCAAATATCCAAACAGGGGGGACACAAATCAACAGTGCGCACACATCCTATTAGCTTCTTGCATTCTTACAAGGTCAGGTGCTGCGGTGAGACAGTTTGTGACTGATCACTGGACATCCCGAGATCAGGAGACGCACGGAGAGACACGAGGTGCCCATGGAGGCTCCGCGCGGTCGTCACTCATCAGACGCGATGCAGTTTGCATTCCATCAAAGGCTGATGTGAATGTAAGGGTTCATTTTGACATATTTTGCAGCCCGCGGCGGGATTTGTGTCGCGGCACGTCAGACGTTGAGGCTTTTTGTTTGAAGTTTGAGATGTGCTCTACCTTTGCAGCCACACTGACATTTAATGTTTCACTTGTTTTCATATTAAGGTTTGCCCTATGTGTCACCTCCTGTATTAATCTTTGTGACATGACAAACTGAGCACTCGACAGAGGTTATTGCTACATGTTTCAGTGGAGTTTAGGGGTTCCCATGAATCCTTGTTTGTGGCTGTGATGTCATGTGATCTCCCGAGAGCTGCTCTTAAATGTTGCTCTGACACCTTTCTGTAAGCAGGAGTAAGCTTCTTGATAAACGTGTCTGATTCCTCACCCATAGTCGAGAACTTTTGTACTCTTGAGTTTGCTCAGCCTGTTTATTGAGGGATATTTTCCAGTGCTGTAAACTCCACAAACGCCATTCACCTGTGAGTGTGTTTTATCATTTTGGAGCATTTTTGACTGATGTGGGGGAAGCTGTGTGTTTTTTTTCCATCCACTTCAATACAAAATGCTCCTCAGGTTTTAGAGTCTGTCTCCAATTAATGCTCACATGCGGGGCTCTGGCACATCTGACATTTCCCTCTTAATAGATTCCTCGCAGTATTTGCAGAAAATCAGAAGCCTGCAGTCTTGACATCTCCCCACCCTGTAGCCTGTACCTGTATCATATCACAGAGCACTACAAAGTGAGCTGAACACGAGGCAGGACGGCTTTAATTTTATATTTACTTTCCTCTCTCTGCCTCTTCCCGCCGCTCTCAGCCTCTGCCGTACACAAACTCCAGGTTTAGCCACATGCAGATGACAAGATGAAAGCGTGGGGAGATGGAGACAGGGACGTGTTTTCATGGCGGCCCGTCTGAGATCCCTCCCCTCTCTATAATCTATAGGCTGGTTTCAGTCAGATTGGGAGCCGACAGCTTCATTAGGTGAGGTGGGGGGGGGGGGGTAGCTGCTTTGATCTAAAAATACACACCATCATCGCCTCTGGAGTGGAAAAAGTTAAACAGTCTCCCTGTGTCTTAATCAGAAAAAAAGCCTCCTGATTATTTTCAGCGGAGAGGTGGAGGATTGGAAAATATTGAGCGAGGCGGCATCGAGGACGCATTCATTCTCATTCCTCCGAGCGTTATCTTCCTTGGGAATATGGGAATCGTTGCTGTGTGTACAGGTGGTTTGGTAAATAAGAATCCGGCACAAGGTCTGGACTCTGAGCCCGTGTTTGGGCTTTGGACTTGTTGGCTCACATCAGTGTGCTGTGCTGTGTTTGTGATGTGCTTTGAGGGGCCTGATAGCACTTCCAATAACATCTCTGTCGTCTGTCTCCCCTCCCTCGCCCTCTCCCTCCGTCTCTCTTCCCGTCTTTCAGAGCATAGGCAAAGGCTCTCTGTGGTCCATAGATCCGGAGTACAGGCACAACCTGATCCAGGCCCTGAAGAAGACGCCGTACCATCCCTACTCACCCGGCCTGGCCACCCCCTCCACCTCCCCACCCACCCTGCCTCAGACATTTCACCACAGGTAAGACGGATTAGCTGATTGGTTGATTGTTAATTGCTTAATCACTGAAGGGTTTTGATTTGATTATTTTTGCCGGGTTAATTGAAAAGCCCTGTAATTCTTCGAGAGCGGGGACAGATCTGTGCATGCATGCTGCAGCACATCGCTGCCTCTGGCTTCACTGCTGTGGATCGTGGATGATCATGATATGTCAAGACTTGGTACAAGCCTCACAAACACAATAGAAGTTCACTTGTTGGTCAGATAGCACTTCTTCTCTTTGGATCTGTGCCTTTTCTCAGTGAATGTACGAGTGCACACGTGCGCAAATGTTTGTCCAGACTGTGCTTACTTGTTCTAAACGGTATATTTGGGTATACTGGGGTTGACCAATATGTTCAGATTTACCAGCTGGCCACCGTCAGCCCAACAGCTGGTGACTGCAGATATAGTTGCGCAGGTCTGTGTGCGGCGCCCCCCCCCCCCAGCTGGGAAACTATACACTGTTTTCTCTGCCGTTGCTGACCTCTTTGTGTTACTGGGTTAGCTCGCCGAGCAGAGTCTGTAGCTTCACCGCAGCCCTCACTCGCTCTTCAGACACCATTAAAGGACCAGTGTGTAATATCTAGGGGGCTCTATTGGCAGAGGTGGAATGTAAGTATGTTTTCATCAGTGCATAATCGCCTGAAAATGAGGATCATTGTGTTTTTGTTAGCTTCGAATGAGCTCTTTATATCTACACACAGAGCAGGTCCTCTTCCATCAGTCCAACATGTTGCACCGCCATGTTTCTACAGTAGCCCAGAGTAGACAAACCAAACACTGGCTCTACAGAGCGCCTCCATAGGGCAGGGGATGTACAACCTTCCTGCTAGATGTCATTACATCGCACACACTGCAAAATACAATGACAAAAGCGGTGTTCATGTAATTTAATGTTCAAGAACCAAATGAATTGATATGAAGTGAAGACTTTTTGAATTGAAATGTGTGTGTTTGAAGTCGTCACTCTGGGCTCTGGGCAATTGTGCCCAGCAGTTTTCACTCTTTTCTGATGTTTTATAGAAAGATAAATAAATGGCTAAAAATAATCGGTAGCTGCTGCCCTATGGCACATACAACATAAAGCGTATACACTCCTCCACCTCTCCTACTCTCTCTCTCTCCATCTGTCGCTCTCCCTCCACCCACCTGGCCCCAGGCGTTATACAGCTGACCCGCCCCATCCTTTCCTTAAATCTTTTTGCACGCTGTTTTCACTCCCACCCCTCCTCCTCTCTCCTCCACCCTCAGGCACATCACAGGTAGAGGCTCTGGTTGCCTTTTTTTTTCTCTCTCCACATGTTCACTTGTTCACTCTCTCACCTTCTCCCCAGTCCTCCCCGTCCGTCCCCCTCTTCTGCCTTTCCTCCGGCTCCTAACGCTCCTCTCGCTCTCCTGCCTCCTCTTTTAATGTCCCGCACACCCTCCTGCTCATCCTCAGGCATACATTACAACTCGTGGGGCACCCTGTACTCCGTCTTCTTTATTTATCCCTGCTGTGATTTATTCTCTCTCTCTCTCCACTCTTTTCATTCTCTCTCTCTACCACTTTATCATTCAATTAAATCCTCCTTTGTCTGCATTCACTGCATTCTCGGACCCCCCCCCCCACCACCACCACCAACACGCACCTCTCCACAGCATCCACCTGTGTTGTTTCCTCCACATTCCTTCCCTCTCCTCTCCTGACCTCTCCTCTACCCTCCATCCTCTCCCTCTGGCTCCTCTGACCATCCCTGTGGAGATGTCAGTGAGAGTACTATTAGCCGTCTTTTTCCCTTTCTTCCGCTTGTTCTCTTTCCCCCTCTCCATCTCTCTCATTCCCTCTCTCTCTCTCTCTTTCCGAACAGCCCCCCCACCACCACCACCCCACCCCGCTCCTCAGTTGATCCGGGCAGGTTGGCTTGCAGAGCCAGCGGACTGTGTAAGACAGAATAATTGGTTCACCATAAAATGTAAAAGTGTCATTTTGAACAATGAGGTATGGGGAAGTGGAACAAATTGGAGGCCGGATTCGGAACATGAGGGGGAAGGGGAGGCGGGGTGGAGTGAGGAGAGGTCGGAGTGTGGGGGGAGTGAGGGGAGGAGTGGAGAGGGAGAGGGAGGAGGTTGTTCATTTGCATTGTGACACACAGTGGGAGATGAGAGAGTAAGTGAGGAGAGTCCATTTCTTGGTTAGAGTGGAGCCTGGAGCTTAAAGAGCATGCATTG